>NC_046670.1:7597331-8878831 GCF_004382145.1 Drosophila mauritiana
GCGGATCTTTGAAGCCGGCTTCAAAGACCTTTTATAAATAATCGTGGGATGGAAGATTTCTTCACGATGACTCAGAATTGTATTTCATGCCAATTTAGCACTTTAAACGTTTGATTTTTCTTGATTTATAAACCTAAACTTACGCATGCATTGATAATTAACCAACGTGCTTAATGTGAAAGTATAATACTTAACCAAGCTAAATTGAGGAATTTTACAACTTCCTGCAAAGCTAAAAAAAATCACATATTTCACATACCAAGCAATTTCCACAAGCCTTTGAATTATGGCAAGAATTTTCATTTATTTTTCGATATAATTTCTCAAACACCATTGGAAGGAGTGTCGCCCCTTCTACTCGTCTCCTTCCCTTTGAGGCCTTTCAACAAGAACAAAGGTATTTGCCGTTCATGTATTTGGCGCATACCGGAATAATTTGACCAAAAACTCAACATTTTGGTATTTCATCGGCCTTTCGTTTGGCCTCCTTCCCCAATATTCCTCTACCAAGCCCCAAATGCCCAAAAGAATGTCAAAGAGGAAGTGAGAACTGTACCAGTTACATTTTAAATGATACAAGACCCACGATTTAATTGTATTTTATGCTATTTATAACCAAATTGTATTGTTGAAAACAAGTTCACTTGGGACTTGTTAAATGGATCTGCCCGGGTCATTAGAATGCGTGACTCGATTCGGTTTCGACCAACAACAAGATTTATGACATTTTCTAAAGCAATGCAAAGTCTTTAAGTAGCCGGCTGTCCATCGATCTTGATATGCGCAGCACGTTTCTGAATTTAGTGCAATTCATTGGGTGTAGGATCTCCGCTCTTCCTCCGCGGATCATCTTTCCCCTTTTTTTTTTTTTGGGACCGTCTATGTCCGCGATAGACTGTCGGAGTGGTCACACCTCTACGAGCATTTTGATGGATTTGTGAGCTACATAAATTTACAGTCTTTATTGCATCATATTTGGAAATCTTTCGCAGCTGAGGGTATAATAAATTCGTTAAGCTTTTTTTAGAAACATAAAGCTTTAGGTCTACCCGTTTTGCGACTGTCCTTACTGAGCGATTTCAAGTTTGGATCTATTCTATGGCCACTCAGCAAACTAGTTGCATTTTCATAGAATAACCCACTCAACTTTTTTGTTAATTTACAGAGGACAAGTGGGTGCTTCAGATTAGAATCTCACCTGAACAATAAAGCGTAGTTATAAGGTTAAATATATAGGTTTTGTTATAAATGATTACTGGATTACTGATAAGTATAAGCAATTAGAAAAAAAGTATTGTTTCATTGGTTGCAATTTGCAATTAATGTTAGAAAATCCATAAACTTTATATGTTTAATATTCGGTTTATTAGGTCCAATCACTGGTGGTTAAATAGTTATACATTTAAAACAAAAAAACTGATAACATCTTCTATACTAATTAAAATCGTCGTTCGAGAGATTAGTCCTCCAGCCATTGGGCCACGAGCTTGATCAGCTTTTTCTTGGAGGCCACCAGTTCGGCACTATCGCTGGCACTGATCGATCCAGTATCGGGACAATGGGAGGCGTACGGGATAATGGTGGCTCCCTGGGCAACTCCAGCACCCACCTTGCTCCAACCGTCAAGAGCTCCCTGCACAAAGTAGATGTTGGTGGCGTTAACGTTTAGGCCACCGAAGTCATCGTTGGTTGCGCGGATATTAGCGTGGATGCCAGCCGAGTCGTACTTCGCTCCAAAGACGCCCTCGCAGGTGTCCTCATAGAGAGTGGCCGGAAAAGTGGATCCAAAGGGTTGGCTTCTGCTGCCGGAAGACTGGAACCATCCGAACTCGCTGCAGGTCTGGAAAATCCAGGGCAAGTCACCTTAAAGATTCAAAAGGATAGGTTTCAGCAAAGATATATGGTGCTAAAGGCAAGTAGCACTTACTATCCTGGTAGTTCTCCTTCGACCATTCGTAGTAGCTAACAGCTCCCTTGAAGGTCGTGCTAAGGCAAGCTCCGGAATGCTCATTGATTTTCCAATTAATAAACTTGGACAAAGCAACAGAATCATCGTCACTGAACTCTCGCAGAATCGAGCAGTAGGTGGGTATATCATATTTCTCTGGTCTATGGGTAAATAATGAATTGTTAGTACATCCTTTTGGTTATTTCATATGACCTACTTTTGGTACTGAGCAATGCCAGCAAAAATGTTCGCTATGGTGCTGAAGATCTGCCAACGGTCCTGTTCACTGTTTACATTAAAGTTGGAGCACAGGTTCAATTCCTTCACTGCCTGAGTGCCGTTTCCAATCTCGAAAAGATTCTCATAGTACGAGGTGGCGTTATCGATCAAATCATAGCAATATTGTCCTCCAAGGGTGGCATACGACTCACCGACCACCTTCATGTAGTCCTTGAAATTCACCTTAGCCAGGAGCGGAGCAGACGAGGCCCAGCTGCCCCTGATGATTTCCGGATAGAGCTTCCTGATCCAGGTGGCCATGGTGGCCGAGTAGGAGCAGCCAGAGACCACAACCTTAGAGTCCTTGTACTTGTCCTCCTGCTTCAGCGTGGCAATCACGTTAATCACATCAGCCAGGGCCTGCTCCACGCTCTGGTATTTGGCCAAGTTCTCAGTGGACAGAGGACTAAAGGGAGCAGTTCTATTTCTTAAGCTCTACGGAACTTAGTAATGGTGTAATAACTCACGTTATAGGGATACTCTGTCCAAAGAAGCGATGTTCAGTGTAGAGAAGGGAACCGTTGTGCTGCTTAGCAATGTCCTTCCAGAGTCCAGAGGTAATCCCACTGGGATCGATAGCCCACTCGCCGCCCAAGTAGATAAAGATGGGAGAGCCATCAACGAAGTACTTGTTGTTGATATAGATTCGCTAAGGAACAGAAAAACGTTAGTACCATACTTAGTATAAAGCTAATCCTTACATCCTGCCAGGTGGCGTTGTTGCTATCATCGAAGTTGTCTAGTTTTTGGGTGATCCAACGCTCCTCCACCTTGGCCCTGGTCTTCATTGGTTCAACTGGAGGACCTCGGTGCAGTTCCCTCAGGGATTTGACGAAGGCATTCGGCTCCGGCTTCTGTTCACCCAGACTAGCTGCTGCAGTCAGAGGTGCAAGTAGGGCGAGCACTACTAGGGTATACTTCATATTGCTGGATAGTTCACAAGCTTGCGAATGATTTGCCTCCATCGGTGGCCGACTATTTATTGGAAAATATTCGCTACTGGCAGTCCCATTAACCTTAGATAGGGCCTTTGGGCGCTAAATTGCAAAGCAAACAAAAATCGGAAATATATTACACTGATAAAGTTGAGGGTTCTTTGTTCGTATCATGTCTTGCATCACGTTTATTGATCTAGGTTCATTAGAATGCGTTTCGTCTGCGCGAAGACAAAGAAGATTGTCTCTAATTGTATTTATTTAAATCCTATTTATGTAACCATGTTCAATGTTTATATAAAGCTTCTCTTAAAACCTTCTCTTTAAACCATAAATTATTTTCTATCAATGTTTATATAACACATTTTAAAAGGATTCACTTAAAATGTAAAAAAAGCGAGCAAGTAAAGGATTATGTTTTAATTTTAAGGGACACCATTTGACTAAATTCCTTGGTGAATTAGCCTAGATACCCATCTTTATATATTAGACTAATACTCTCCTTTGCGTTACGAGCGAAATGTCCACTTATTAATCGTTGTGAAAAATTTTCTCTAACTTATTTTTGTAACTAACGTGCTCAATAGTATAAAAGTTTAGTTTGTTGAATAGTTTACTTGTACACGTGCCCTGCAATCTTCCACTCTTGGCAATTTAATCCTATATAAGCAAAAGTGACAATTTATTGGTCATTGTTTTGTTACCAAATGTTTACTTTTTTAGGTGCCTTGGTCAATAAGCTAAGGTATTAAAATGATGTAAGAAAAAGGAATCAATTTCATTCCCTATCTTTTTATGTAAGTGCAAGCAAAGGAGTTACGTTATACGTTATAGCTTTATCATAAAAGTAAACTAATAGTAAAACTTAGTAGGCAATAACGGTAGTAATAGTTAGATTTATAGAAATAAAATATAATATGCTAGTAACTACTGATGCATATATATGTTGATATATGATATATATACAAATATGTGTATAAATGTATATTGATGCAAAAAAATTTTTTGTTTTTGTTACATTGGAAAATAATTAGTGTTATGATTTATATACCAAAATATCTATTTCTAGTATATTTATTGCATGGTATTTAACATTTTTAATTTTAAATTTACGAGTTCTATTATTTTGTTTCTGACGCAGCTTTAATAGCATAACCTTCGGCGCATTACAAAAAATTGTGATAACCTTTGATTATAAGCCAATTCCTATCCGAATTTTTGCTAAATAACTTTAAATTATCTGGAACTTATAACGTTCAAAAACAAGTCTAAACTAGTGTCTTAAATAAAAACGATGGAAGTATATGCTATATTTTCTTCATAGTTTATTTAGGCCAAAGATACATTTTGAATAATTGAAAGAAGTTTGGTAAACGTTTCAAAACGATTATGTTTAGAAAATCAAAACAAAACTCTTAAGGATTTTTTAATACTTGTAATAAATATCAAATAGTGGCCAACAAATCTAGGCCAACCACTGTCGAACCAATTCAGCAAGTTTCTCCTTAGAGGCCCGCATTTCGGCGGAATCTGTGGACTTGATCGATCCGAAGTCGGCGCAATGCGATGCGTTGGCGATGAGCGTGGCTCCCTGCTCCACTCCATGACCCATCGGGTTCCAGGGATCCAGGGCGCCGTGGGTCATGTAGATATTATCCACGCCGGGCTCCATGCCGCCGAAGTATTCGTTGGTATTGGCTGCATTGTTGTTGATCTGTTCATTTCCGTATTGCGAACTGAAGACATCACCGCAGAGATTGATGTAAAGGGTGGCAGGGAACTTGGTGCCAAAAGGTTGATTCCTGGAGCCAGAGCTCTGGTACCAGCCATACTCATTGCAAGTCTGATAGTACCAAGGACGACCTGTAGATTTGGCAAGTATTTAAGAGAGCTTTCTTACATCAGTGGTGAATTGGTCACTTACTGGCGTCAAAGTGGTCCACTCCCCAGAGATAGTACTCAACACTGCCTTCGTACCTGGCATCGATGCAGTTGCCCATTCCCCAGGCCCAGTACACAAAGTTTGCTATGGCCGTGGCATCATCATTGAAGCTCAGAAGGTAGTCACAGTAGTACTCAATGTCGCCGGTGCTGAAATATTAGTTTACATTTTTCCATCCGCATTCTAGCAATACAAAACCCTACCCTTGGTATTGAGCGACTCCGGCGAAAATATTCGAGATACTTGAGAACAGGGTCCACAAGTCCAGGTCGTTCTGATCATCGAAGCTGTTGCACAGGCGCAGCATGGCTCTAGCTTCAGCTCCGCGTTTGTTGGCGAACATGGATTCCAGCTCGGCAATGCCGTTCTCAATCCTATCGTAGCACTTCTGGCCGCCCAACTGAAGGAAGGCCTGGCCCACCACCTCCTTGTATTCGGTGAAGTCAACCTTGGCCAAAAGGGGAGCACTGGAGGCCCAGCCACCGACAATCAAATCGGGATACAGACGCTTGAACCAAACCACCATGGTGGCCGAGTAGGAACCGCCAGCCAGAATCACCTTGGAGTTTGCCAGCTGGGGGTTCTCCGCCTTGAAGGTCTCAATGAAAACGGCCACATCGGCCAAGGCCTGCTTAACATCCAAGTACTTGAGATCATCGGTTGACATGGTTCTAAAAGAGTATGAATTACTAAGAGCTAATGAATGAATGCTCATTGATTACTCACGATGTTGGTATACTTTGACCATAGTAACGATGTTCAGTGTAGACGAGAACACCCTTGTGTTCCTGGGCCATATCATACCAGTGACCAGCGCTTACCATGCTGTCCTCAATCTCCCATTCGCCTCCCAGGTAAATGAAAATGGGACTTCCCTCAGTTTGAAACTCATCGTTGAGCAAATAACGCTGAAATATGTGAAAAGGCACGTGTTCAAGCTCTTGATGTTATCTTATTTTTGTGTAACTCCGAATAATGTGTCGAGCTTATGGAAATTTTTTATGGGCAATATAGATCTCCTCCTTCGGAATATACATACCATCTTATAGGTTTGCGTGTTGCTCGCGTCAAAGTTATCCAGTTTCTGGGTGATCCATTTCTCCTGGACATTGGCACGCTTGGTCATCACCTGGTGTGGTGGACCACGGTTCAAATTCTTCAGAGTCTTGACCAAAAGAGGCACATCTTTGATCTTTGGAATGTCCAGGGAGTGGACAAGTCCTATGACCAAGACCACAAAAAGGCAGACCAAACGCAGAGCAGCCATTTTCACAAATGAAGCAACTAACGGGTCCGATTATGGTTTTAAAGCTCACGGTGTCACATTCTAAAGTAATTTCCTACCACGATAAGGATTGTAAATTAATTAGTTGATAAGTGACCAGCGACATGATATGATAGCTTCCCAAGTTGCGATTACAGTTTCGCTGTCCATCATAAATCGCTCGGAACTTTGGATTAGTCGGAAATTCCAATTTATTGTCGGCAAATCAAAATCACTGCCGTGACATTATTACCTAATCTATGAGATTTGCCGATCTTTAGATTTTGTTTATAAATCAAAACTTTTATAATTTATTACTGTTTAGTCAGTTTACCGGATTCGTTGACATATAGTTTTATTTAGATAAAGATAAACATTATTAAATTTTAAAACGAAGATGTTTATCGGTTTGTTTATAAGTAAAATCCGCAGAATTTTATTTGTGGTTTTCCATTCGGTGTGACCTTATCTACGATTACTTAACCCATTCGCGGACCAGTTCGGCAATACGCTCTTTGGAAGCTCTCATTTCAGCAGTGTCACTCGAGCTGATCGAATTGAAGTCCTTGCAGTGGGCATGCTCTATAAAGTCACAGAAAAAGTAAAGTAAATTCGATGATGTAGTCCCATCTAATCACCTGGAATAATAGTGGCCTGAGTTTCGTCCTGAATTCCCATCGCCCTCCAGGGATCCAATTGCCCATGGGTGAGGTAGACGTTTTCCACATTGGGAGACAATCCACCAAAGAACTGATTGGTGATGCTCACTTGGTTGCTAATGAACTCGTTGCTGTACTCTGAGCCATATAAATCGGCACACATGGTGGTATAATAGGTAACAGGGAATTTGGTACCAAATGGCTGGGCTCTAGAACCAGATGTCTGATACCAGCCATACTCATTGCAGGTCTGGAAGATCCACTGACGCACTGAAATTATTCAGAAGCAGCTATTGAATATTTTGCTTTGCAAACCTACCAATTGCGAACTTACTAATGTTGCCATTGTAATTAGTGTCCAGGAGCAATGCAGTAATTGCATCATAACTAAGATCGTAGCACTTGCCACCGCTTTCCTCGAATACATCCAACAAATATCCAGCAACGCCAATAAGATCATTCGAACCCGCCATTATCTTTTCGCAAACACCCTCAATTTGGCCAGCACTGGAAGTAGAATATTAGTTTGTTATCTAACCCAAATACCGTTCCGGCTATTATACGAACTTGTGAGTCTGCACCACGCCCGCAAAAATATCGGAAATCTCGCTGAACAAAGTCCAAACATCCAGATCGCTGTAGACATCAAAGGGTTCGCACAACTTGAGCAGGGCCTTGACCTCTGCACCTCGTTTGGTGGCTATCATTGTCTCCATTTCGGCAATGCCGTTTTCAATTCGCTTGTAGCAGGCAGATCCACCCATTTGTTCGATGGATTGGCCAGTGACTTCCTTGTACTCTGTTGAAAGTATGATTTATTTTGTATGCCACCAAAGGGCCGTTGCAACTGCCAAACTCACCCACAAAGTTGACCTTGGCAAAGAGCGGAGCACTGGAAGCCCAACCTCCAGCCACCAGATCGGGATAGAGCTTCTTGAACCAGGTGACCATTGTGGCGGAGTAGGAACCTCCAACAATAATGACCTTGGACTCGGACAGACCTTCATGGTTTTGCTTGATGGTGTTAATGAAATGAGCCAGATCGGCCAGGGACTGATTCACACTCAAGTATTTGATGTTTTCATTCGATAGATCACTTTAAAGGTATGGAAAATAGTTTCTTTAGAAGCACCCAATTCTTTTTAGAATCACTTACGGCAGGGGCTTGCTTTGGCCATAGTAGCGATGCTCTGTGTAGGCCAAAAGAGCATTGTGCTCCTTGGCCATGTCGTATAGGTGACCACCGGTTATCCTGCCCGATGAGATCTCCCATTCTCCGCCAAGATAAATAAAAAGTGGTGCTCCAGACTTGTACAGTGCATCGTTGAGCATATAGCGCTGAAAGAGATTAATACAAACAGTGTACATGTCCAAGAAAACCTCTAAAATAAGAATCAATCTAAATTATGCAATATACCATTTGCCATGTGCGGGTTTCTGCGGCGTCGAAGTGATCCAGTTTCTGTTCAATCCAAAGGGTTTGAACTACATCAGCTCGATTCTGAATGGTTGGCAGTGGTGGCTCCTCGTGGATCCTTTTGAAAGTCTTCTCAAATATACTACCATGGGTTTGGCCAAGGGCCAAAAGAGCCAAAGAAATGCCTAGCCAAAGTTTCATCGTCGAGCTTTAAAGTAGGACTGATCAACGTTTAGCAGCTTATGCGCCAACTAATTCCATTGCCTTAGCTAAAAAGGCAAATCTTATCGCCAACGCAGTATTTAATTAGTGGTTTTTAAGCCAGTAAATAATATTGTCAACTGGGCCAAATAGATTGTTGGCATTTTGTGCTCCAACGCCATGCGGCGTCTTATCGAGTACAATGGTATTCGCGTCGACTGTTTCGATTATCAATCATTGGGTTTCACTCACTCAATTTGAGGGTACTTGAAATGTAGGCAATAGAGTTAACCGATAAGGGTTATACAAGGTGTACTACAATTACTAACTACCATCTAATGATTATACACTTTTAAAGAGTCTTTCAATGCTTTCATTGAGTACACCAATCTGTTTTAGTGTAAAATTATATATTTTAATTATATTATGCAGTACTGCACTACAGCTTTTTGTAAATGGAATAATACAATTTAATGTGGTTAATCATTTTGTAATTTTTGCACTTCGAAATCGATGTCCATCAACAGGGTTTTTATGGATGGGTTTACATTCACTGCTGATGGCTGTAGATCCTCGCAGTGAGTGGCCCCTTAAGTTATTAAGAAGGTTTAGTCATTTTTGAGATTAATAAATCAATGTCAGCTTACCTTTTAAAATATAAGTCCTATTGTGTTTTCTCACCTTAGTAGCTGACCAAGCGTCAATTTCTGGCTGGGTTAAGAAGATGCGCTGCATCTTTTCACTGCTGTCCAAGTCCCTAAAGTTATGATCAGTGTTTTTCACCTTTTTATTTATGTAACAGTAGGAAAACTTGTATCCAAAAACATCAGCACACATGTCTAGCCAAAAATCAAGTGGAACGTATTCAGAAGTCTGAAAGTTTCCAAGCTGAGTACAACATTGGTACAACCAAAGGCGTGCTAAAAAAAAAAAAAGACTTTTGTGCAAGATTTTATGATGTTTTGAAATCTACGTACATGAATCTGTGATTAATCGAACATCCCGCAAAGGCGTTAAACTGGAAACTGAGTCGTAGCACTTTGTCGAATTTCCATTAAGTTTATTTCTGAGGTAGGAAGTAAAAGAGGTTTCCGAAATCTCATTGCAGGCTCTTTGAATATTGGTTTCACTATCGCAAAGAAATTCATTATTCACTTAATTATTCATTTACCATCAATTTACTTACTTTTCGTATTGCACCAGAGAACCAATGACTTTTGTTAATCTTTCAAATAAATTAGTAACATAAAGATTATTGACATGGTCAAATCCGCAAATATTCATTTCCACAAGCTTTGAAGTTTTATCTTTTTTAATGGCTTCTCGAAGAGTTTCGAAACCATATATGATCTGATCATGGCACTTTTTACCACCAATTTGTTGAACAATCTTAAAAACTTCTGTATAGAATTCTTTTAGTTCAATTTTAAACTGAAACGGGGCACTGGAACCCCAGCCCAAATCAATCAAGTCAGGATAGAGTTTGGCAAACCAGGGCACCATAAAACCTGAATACGATCCTCCCACAAGAAATACCTTGGACTGGCCAAAATAAGTGGTATTTGATTTAAAAAATCGAATTAGTTGTGCCACATCTGCCATTGCCTGAGGAACTGTGAGGTATTTTAGGGACTTTAAGCTGAGATCTCTAGAAAAGACAATTTTCGTTATTTATCATTTTAATTTGTTATTATGGTTGAAAACGCACTTTGTCGCCTTACTTTCTCCATAGTAACGATGTTCACTGTGCACCAGATATCCTCCATACTTTTTGGCCAAGTCGTGCATAAAACTCTTGCTCAACATAATGTTAGAAACATTTGTAGTAGGCGATAAAATTGTTCCCTCCCCACCAATAAAGAAAAATATTGTGCCATTTGGCTTGAAATAATCTTCCTTGACCATATATCTCTGAGAAGTGTAAGTGGTTTTAGACTTTATAAACTATATGCAATATTTTTGATACCATTTTAAATGTTCTGGGGTTCTTATGAAAATGATCCAATTTCTGCTCAATCCATCTAAACTCAATAGTTTCCTTGTCGGATCGAATTCCAATAACAAGAGCACTTATATGAAACAAAATTAAAATGCGCTTACACATTTCTGCTACTACTAAACTGGTTGTGAAGTTTTATTTTATTTTTATAAAGTTACAGTGAGATTTAAAGTGCAACTAATCAATTGTGCGAAGAGTATCGGTTGACGATAGATATTGTTTGTAACATTTTTTCACATACCCATTACAAGAAATATATTAATTTATTAGAAATGTATATATCCCAAATGTATTTCCGTATAAGAATTTAATTTGCATTATTATGCAAAATAGAAAGCCTCTGCTTCACAAATTTTCCTAATGGCGGAATTCCCGCGCTATATTGATCATTTATTCCATTTAATAGACAGATTTCTCAATGGGCCACTTCCGTCTTAGATTTCTGAATAGGGCTCAACACGTGTTCCAAATAAAAAGGAAATCCCTGGAGCAGTTCGATTTTAATTAGTCCCATCTCTCAGCCGGAAACTCCACTCCCCTAAGACAACCCTTGAGAATTACTGAACACTTGCACACCAAACACGTACCAAGTGCGACTCAACAGGGGCATTGAAGGGTTAACACCGGTGCCGGCGGTTTTCCTAGTTCAGATAATAGACCGGAAAAGCGAAAAATTCGTGACACTACAAAGTGGTTCATAGACTAGCCGAATTCGAGGCAGAACCAATCAAATATGCAGGCTCGAAATCATCAAAAGAATGGCGAAAGGATGTGCGTGTGCAGCAACTATTTGCATACTAATTCGAAAGAGCTCTTTAAGTATAGAAATATGCTTGTTCAGCTCGGTTCTTTAAATCACATTAGGTTCTTTTCTATATCAAATCTCAAATCTATATCCAATATATTTTCTCTTTATCGCAGGTCATCTTCTACGACTCGGACTGGAATCCCACTGTCGATCAACAGGCCATGGATCGGGCTCATCGATTGGGCCAAACGAAACAGGTGACCGTCTACCGACTGATTTGCAAGGGAACCATAGAGGAGCGGATTCTGCAGAGGGCCCGAGAAAAAAGCGAGGTGAGTGATCGGGGGACAGGAAACCCTACGAAACCAAACCGCAAGACTCTTCAAGTGCTCTGTTTTTCTTTTGTTGCATCGCATATTAGGCACGTGCTTTGTTGGGAATAAAAACCCTCCTAAAAACCGAAGGCATTGTTGCGCCTTTGGGATTTTGAAAAAGTGCTCAATGCGAAACACGAGCACTTGTAAATGGGATTTAAATGGTTGGGGCTGGTAAACCAACACCGGAAATTAATTATACAATTGGGTAGGCGACATCTCGGTTACGCCTCCTGGCTTCCTCATAAGATCGAGCACATCTTCGTTTTCCTGTGCATTTATTGGCTAAATTACGAAACGAGCAACAATAATGCCTTGATTACCATATGAAAGTATTTTGAGCCGACAAGTAAATAGTCTAGGAAGTTAGGTTACCCTTTGGCGCTATCCCTGCTCTTGTACGAGTTTCGTTTCATTTCCTGCCTTGAATGTCTAATTTTATTCAATCAAATATTGGTATTTTCTCCCCCGAACTTCAGATACAACGCATGGTCATAAGTGGCGGCAATTTCAAACCCGACACACTCAAGCCCAAGGAAGTGGTTTCATTGCTATTGGATGACGAGGAAATTGAAATGAAATGTGAGTAGATTGAAGATAAAAGTGCTGTATTTGAAACCAATTAATATTTATTTATTCCATTGACATCAGATCGCCAGGAGGCCAAACTGCAGTCTTCTTCACCAATTCCACCGGCTACTCAAAGCGAACGAAAGAGACGACATCCCCATAAGGTGAGAACGACTAGCCCCAATACAAAATCTTGTTAGTACGAAACGATCTGTCGGCCGTTTCATGCATGATCCAGGCTGACTGCCTAATGGCCGTTTATTAGACCAAGTTTGCACTTGCTACACGACAAGTTTCCACTGCGCTTCCTAATGAAAGTAAATGATCTTTTGAGTGAGGTTCAAATTGCGAGTGCGTCTACCATATACAGAGAGCAAAAGCGAGGCGAAGCCCGGCTCAGTTGTTCTTGGCCTATGGGTTGCATTGGTGGTCATGGTCACGTGATTCATGCAACATCACAGCACACCCATACACACACTCACACGTTGCAGAAACAGCAACAAAGACAATTCAATTTGCTACAAAACTCAACTCATCGTCTTGGCTGGTCTTGGTCTGCTTCATAGCGTGCTTTGAACCTACTCCATGGCCCATGAGCCACTAGCACTTCCAGCCGACTATATTCATTCATCCAAGTGCGGTGCACATTAAGAAACAAATGGGTCATTAATGAAGTAATACTTGCTAATACTAAAGTTTTATCCAACCTGTTGTTAATGAATAGTTAATGGATAGTTGTGTACTGAAAAGATATTTTGTTTTCAACTATTTGGAACTCCATTTGAAAGTTTTTTTTTAAAATTAACTCTGCCGTCTTCGAAGTAATTGCATAAATACTCTTACAGTTTTCAAATAGAGTGCTTATAAGTAAGGCTTAGTATCTAACTATTAATTTTTTTCCAGTGTACTCGAACTCCCTACCAGATACTTCATACTTGCTCTCCAAAGCAAACACACTTTGCTTTTACCCTACTTGGAATCGCAGCGCTGTCTCCCGGAGACTCTTTTAAAAAACAGTTTCAAGTGCTTTTTGGTCCGCTTTGGTTTGGTTTGGGATCGGATCGGATTGGTTCAGTTTGGTTTGGTTTGGGGTGCAGGCTCTACTACTACCAACCACCTCCAAACTCGGGCCCTGACTCTTCTTTGTATTTTGTTTTTGTTGGTTTCGCTAAATGATTTTGTGCGTTCAATGGAACACTGATTATGGTCTGGTGCTGCAGCCGTTGCTTCTTCTGCCTTTGGGTCTGGGTCTTCGTCTTGGTGGCTTCTCGCCGTTTTTGGTTCTACGAGCACTGGCTGGTGTTGTGCCTCCTTTTAGCTTAGTAGTCGGTCGGGTAGTCGTACTCCACTCAAGTTCATATGCCACCAGCCGACACAATGTTATTGTGGCACGCAGTCATATGCCAACCCCTTCGCCTTCGGATTGTCAATTCATTTACGGTCGGAAGTTCAAGTTTCCAATGCGCGTATGGTACTTTTCATGTTTTCAGGTTAAGTGCAGCCATCGTCTTCCTTCCTTTGGGCCATTCGATTGGAGGGAGGCATTCAATTGGAACCGATTCTGCTCTGCGAGATTTGTGTCGCTGTTGTTTATTATAGAAACGGTTTATTTTCGTTACAGATATAATGATATATCATTTGAGTACTTTTCGAGCGGGTTAGTTTTATTGGTAGAGCAATTCAAATTATCAAATTGAGAACTGGATTGGATTTTAATGAATGAGTGCAATGAATTTATTTTTCATGATACTCAAGTAAAAAACCCAGATCACTATATTGCGTGCTATACAATTATATTGTCTATTTCTTGTTATGGAAAGTCGTTTAGCCATTCGCAATGGGTAAATGAGTTACTTTATCCATAATTATTATAATTTAACTTTTCAATTATTTTGCCCAGAACCTTCTTTTTAAAAGTGACTTCTCCCACAACTTTTTCCCCATTTCGCCCTAAACTTTAACAATGAATATCATTAATTTTTGAGCGATTTACAAAGCAGCTGAGTGCATGTAAGAAAATTGCTACTGTTTTCCCAGCAATTGACTATCAAAATCTGGGCGAAATGTATGCAAAACTCTTTACCCTACTTCCGAACAATTTCCTCAAGCATGGCAATTACCACAGGCCCACCTCGCCGCCCGAATACGTCCCATTTTTAACACTATCCCTCCGCTTGACCAGCCCAGAACGCAAGTCTTAGTTTTGTTCAAGTTTGGCATGAATGACTTTAATGCCATACACCAGGGAGAGGGGGTGCGAGATAACTTGGCATAAATTATAAATGCTCTAAAGGGGAGAGTTCTTGGGCCAGTTAGAAGATACGAACGATAAGCAACCGTTGTTAAAAAAAAAGACCAGCAGATATATCTCATTTCCGTTGCCCATTAAAATGCTAATTGATTTGATTGTTACATTTGGGAATTAAGGTATAACTTTTTAATGATATTGTTTTTATTGTCTTAGGATGTAAATATGGGTGGCACCACCATAGCGGCCACATCGGCTACCCAAAACCCCGATGACGATGTGCCCAGTTGCAGTTCGGGGGCAAAGCGCCTAAAGTTGGAAACGGAGGAGGACTTCATTGACGTGGGCATTACGTCATCGGCCTCGAGTGTTGGCACGGACAGCAATCATCCCACTCTCAGCCAGGAAACCTATGTGCCAGGAGCAACCTGTGTCCAGCAGACGGAAATCGATTCCGAAAATGAGGCTCTGGTGGTGGATGGCGATAGCCCAACGATGTTGGGTCAAAACGAGTCCATGAGTAAGTACCAGTTGAATTCTTGGGGGCCCAGCTTTTTTATTGGTTTTAAATACTGCAATCACATTGTTTTTATTTTCTAACAACTTTTAGCGATAAGTTTTTGGGAATTTACGACTTTGACTTGCCCATAAAACAGACAATGTCTGTGATTATGGTATGTGGGTAGCATATATCCCATTTAAATCTACAATTGCTTTGGCTCGAATTAAATAATTTGCGACATGCGGCTAGTTATTCCTCCGGAACGATCACATTTTTAATGATTAATAACCGAAATTATTTGGTAATCGCCAGCCTTATGGAGGCAGGCGAAAATGTGGTCTACCAACTTAACTTGCCTCTAACTGAGAGCATGTCGGTTGTTATGAGTTGCCAATTGCATGTGGGATGTGCAACGATTGCAGCTTGTTAGCTCATGCGATTTGCATTCGCGAACGATAGAAGAGGAGGTGGTGGAGGGGGTGAGGCCAGGTGACTGCAAAGCAGAAACATTTCAAATTTGTTTAACAATTAACCAATCGAAAGTACAAGACGTTGAAAAGTAGGCAACGAGCAAAAAGCAACCGTATAGCAGCCGTAACAGCAGAAAAAAAAAATGATGTGAAATCGCGACAAGTGCAACGTCAGCAGATCGAAGTTGCATGTTGCTGGTTGCACGTTGCCGGCGGAGAAGGAGAAGGTGACCAGCAGGAACAGCTCCGATGGCATCTGCGACTTGACCAGTTTGCTGCTGCCCGTTTGGTTGGCCAAATTGTGGCACACTCACTGATTGGCCTGCAAATTCACTGGCGAACGCAGCTAATTTTGCCTATGTCCCCGTTCCATCTTGTTACTGCAAAAGCGCGTCTGTCGCTTGATAACGTTTTCATTTCGACCTGATGTGGCTGTTGTGTTGTGGAATACTACCAGTTCGACTCCTGTCCAGTTCCCCTTCTTGGGAGACAGTGATGCCAGTTGGACAATGGAGAGTGTGGGAATAGAAAAGAAAAATATTTTCTGAAAAATGAATAGCACATTAACAAGAAATTTAATATCTGAAAGACTGTAAAAAATGCTTCCCATTTTTCTAGTTTTATAGATCTATAGTACTTTTCTATCTATCTATCTATCTATAGTACTTTTCCTTTCCGAATAAATCCATTTTGGCATTACTACTTTTAGATTTCCCAGACAAACGCAATCCAGTTTACTTTCGACGCAGTTGATTATGTTTGGTTCGCTTGTCACTTGGCGTTCGGTTTTTGTTTAGCCTTCGCTTTTTGCTTAGCATTTAAATGCCACAAAAACCCAATGAAAGCCGAAGAAAGACATGAAAAAACTCAACGAATTGCGGCTCATAAATAATTTTTATGTGCACAGGGCTTGGCCAAAAGACACAGCTAATTTAATCAATGAGCTCACGTGTTGTGGCTACATAAATTGCCAATCCGAGCGGGCTGCTCTCCTTGTTTTGATTTCGTAATGCAAACCGACATTTATTTGCTGTTTACTACTGTGCCGAACAAAATGGGAAATTGTCATGAGTCCGGAGTTAGACATTCTACTGTTGTAATTCTTTGAAATCAAATACTTCTTGTGAGCCAGGCGTAACTAAATTATTTGCCTGATGTTTCGCATTCGACGGCATTCCATGGCCAGACGCGAAGTACACTGAAAGAAACACATATGTTATGTAGTCTGCTTAAAAGGTAAAGCAAATATGTCTAGTTATGTATATTTTCTTGTTGTGCAAACGATAAGTGGATCAGGGGAGAGCTTAATTTTATACAGCAGGAGTGTTTTTTCTTCGCTGCAATTGACCACATTTTTGCCTTGCCATCATTCAAATTTCCTAGTGCGTGCACAACTTTTTCCCACTTAATTGTCTTGTGTAACACGGAGTGAAACAATTTCTTAATTGGTGCCATTCAATTGGGACACGTGCCAAATGTGCAACTTTCACATGAGCCAAACATAATGCAGCATAACTGAGGCGAAACACTAAACGATGCCATTACTCCACCCGAATTAAATATTCATTAGCCCAACCCCGCGTAGATCATAAGATCCTTGTCCACTTTGTCAGCGGAGCTTGTGAGACATGAAAATAATTAAACCAAAACACTTGTTCAACATACGAGTGCCCGTATATAAATCGAAGCTCTCAGGGAACAGCGGCAAAAAAGTATCTCATAGAATACAAGTTAGCCATGAGATACAATTACGCTGCGAATCTTAGCAGCAAATCAAAACTGCGAACAAAAACTTTGATTGGCCACAAAAATTCACACAGCCACTGGTAATTACAAAACAAAAAAACAAAAAAAAGAAAACAAAAATAAATAAAATAGTAATGCATTCTCGAATGCCAATCATCCGTAGGCACACGAAAAATGTGCGTTTCGCTGAGCATTCTGAAGAACTCAGCCATCAATTGCATAGGCTCGGTTTGCTAATGGTTCCATTTCAGCCCAACTGGCTTAAAGCCCGGACTTTGGCGCATAAATTTACACCTTATTGGCCCCCATAGCGCCCATAGCAAGTACGTGCCGCGGATTTGTGGTAGCCCGGCTCAGCATTTCATGTGGCCAATTGCAGTTGGCCAATTGCACTTGTCAGCCGGCCGGCTCGAAGCTCGAAGCTCTAAAATTAAAGTGGTTTTGACTCAAATTGGTTAATCATATTTGCAATGTGAAAACGAAACGAATCCGCTTAAGAATTTCGCTTTAAATCGGGTGGCTTTGCATTGCTTGGATTTAAATGCGTGAATTTTTAATTGGACATCAAACAAAAAAGGAATAGTTGTGATTTACAAAATTATGCTCTGATTGATTGATTATCTCAATTAAGTGTATTTGACAAAAAGATTTCAATTGATTACGATTTTTAATTTTAGTGTACTGAGAATGTTTCATTTTGTTTAATTTATAATAAAAAATAGTGGTTTAGTGAATATTAAAATAGTGAACTGTGAACTGGGCTATGATGAATAGAATTTCGTTAAATTTATTTAGTGACAGGAGTCGCTGGCTGAAAAGAAAAACTGAAAATAAGTGCCCTTCAATTACGATTCGTGTCCATAACGCACCCCTAATGATCCCGAAAAAGAACATACTTCACGCCACTTTGGTGCATGCCTTTTTTTAGTCATTCCTTTTGGGGTGTTGCCCAGTCACTACATACAATACATTTTTTAGAAGAGGGCTCCACCAGGAAGAGGTCCTGGTGCAGAACCATCTGCCATCACGTTTTTGGTCATTAGCTAAATGTAGCGTAAAATTGCTGGCGTTTCCGTTAGTTCGAGTCGCATCTGTGGTGTCAATTTCACACATGTTATGAGCACTTTGCGGTCGCCAGATTGATGACTCTTTCGAAACGAAACGGAACCCCAAAGTCCTTGTCCTTGTTATGGCTAATCCCCTGAAAAGTTCCGGCCCGGAAGTGCCAGAGAAATGCCCACCGACCGACCGGGCTTTAATTTAAAATTCATGTGGCAAAGCCAGACAGAAATCTCTGTGTGGCGACAACAAATCATGACAATGGCAGTGAACAGCGTACAAACACAATGATGACCACGACTGCACCTCATCAAATGCAATGCGCTGGCGAAGATAATGATGAAGATGGGCGACACGGCCAGCAGAGACCACCGCTTGAAACCAAAACCAACCTGGCCAGAAGGCAGACGCAGCGTTAGAAAGGCCAGAACGGGTATTGTAGGCATACGACAATCATTGGATAAAAAGTGCGATCGATTGCGATGCGCACCGAATTTCAATTGGCTGCAGGAGCCTACCCCATCGATCTTGGACTCCAAGTGGGGAATACAGTTGCCACTGCTGTTAGCAGCTTGCAGCCTGCAGTTGGCCATCACCATCGCCAGCTGGCCACGAAAGGAATTGGGTTATGACCTCGAATGCGTGTCGCCACGGGCAATGCCTCAATGCCTCTGGCTGGACCCACTGGCTTTCATCGAACCATGGGCTCGTGATTGAGCCGTTTGGGCTTCAATGCGCGGCAGTAAAAAGCTGAAAGTATCTTCAGCATTTTTCAATCACTATGCCGAGCCCCGGAATCGAGGAAAATGCCTGAAAAATTCAGCCTCTGGCATGTCTTTTTTCGAATCTACAATTCTATTGTCTTCCATGTCACAGGAAAAAATACCCATCTCAAAATGACTTACATCCCGCTTATCAGGCATGCCAAAAATACTTAATATTTATTTTTAAGTAGTCCTAGATTCTCTAATCGGCATTACAAATGTAAGAAATATAAAAATTCTGGTTAACTACCCAAAAATAAAAAATAAACCAGATAATATGTAAGCCAAGATGCTACTAGGAAGCTGTAAAAAAATCAAAATTCAGAATATTTAAAAAAAAATAATTTAAGAGTAAACTTTTTGGACATACGACAAAATCTGTAAAATAAAATAAAAAATATGACGGCCACACAAAAACTCCGAGCTTCGACGATGGAGTGGTGCGATCGAAACTCGAGACCCAAGTCATCGATACCCACTCCCGCCGTGCGCCCGGAACCTACTAGATGGCAAAAGCCAGGACCCATGAGCCGAAATGAGTGGGCCAACTTCTACAAAACTTACCAAGTAGATACAATGGTCCATAACGAAAGATTGCAGGGTGGAAAGCAGAAGCGAGATAGGTAAAACGCCATAGAATCGATCGTTGAGATGGTAGTTTTCTCAACCATAACTCGATCCTCCCTTAGCAAACCTATTGTTGAGAAGCCTTCTGTGGCAGAAGTTATTCCTCTAAGGGAAAACCCATATCGTCTGAGTATGCCACGCTGGCAGCGCCAAAAGTATATTCCGCCGCCACCGGAACAGTTTCCCTATCGACCGCAAATCATCGGCCAAAGTGCTCCTCCACGTCCGGAACATGGTAGACCCGTACAAAGGCCAGTGGTTCCGTGCTGCTTCCAGCACGTGGATCTCGAGAACGAGTTTTGGTCTAACCTGCGGTTTCCTGTGTCGCGGAAAGCACTCACAGCCCGTCCCAGCAAGAAGATCTATGAACTGGCCCGGCCACGCCAGTATCCACAGAAATCCCACTGCTCGGTGCCCAACAACGAGGAAGAGGTGCCCAAACGTCGGAAAATGTCGCCGCGGGAGTGGCGACATCATCTGCAGCGACTTGAGTTCCTTTCGAAACCAAATCCTTGGGTTCTGGCCGATTTACTGTGCTGCTGTCACTCAAATTGACCAAAAAGATTACTCCTTAGATACAGATCACTTACTAAATAAAGTAGATTGACCTGTAGTTAAGAATTAATCGGATTGATAACACTGGCAATTGTTTCATTTTAAATGCAAATCCAGTTATGACCAAAGTTATAACTTAAACTTAATCTTAATAGCTTATTAATAAAAAGTAGGCGTCCTAAATCTTTCGAAGGAGTTATCCCTCGACCAGACAGTCGTAAGATAATACTTTCAAAATTTAAAAAGAGTAAACATAAAAATTCTTAAAAAATATTAAAATGAACAGTGAAGCTTTTGGAACCCACTTGGGCAAAATAAAGACTTCTGAGCCATCGATAGCCCCCATAAACTCCTATCATGAATTTGTTGAGCAGGAAACATTGTTCGTAAAACCCAAGGTGCAAGGGCCGCCGCCCTCTTGGGCGGCATGGTGCGAACGAAACTCAAAGCCCGTGAAACGTGTACGGCCTCGTGAGTGCCGAAAGTTGACCCCGTGGCAGAAAAATGGTCCGATGACCATTAGGGATTGGAAGCACTTCCTTGCCTGGGCTGCTTTCCGGGCAGGGCCTAAAAATCCACAGCTCCAGAGACCTGCAAAACCTTTCTGTGCGGCCAAATACTTGCCATGTGCCCTGCAAAAGCGCCAGCTGGACGAGGATGAGTTGCGGGAAAGAATGTTGATGTTGGCAAAGCCCCGAAAGATCACCGAGAAGTATAACACGCCTGACCTACCGCCAGCGTACTCCCCGGCGATCTCTTGGGGCAAGCCACCGCATCGCGATCCCGGTCGACCCTTCAAACCTCCTTACGTTCCCGCCTGTTTTCCAACCGACGAACTGAAGGCGGATTTCTGGGCCCAGCTCAGATTTCCTGTCCGGCAGGCAGCCCTCTTGGGAAAGATCACTCCCCGCATCCAGTCTCTGGCCAAACCACGGGTATATCCACCTACTCCGCACTGCCTCATTAATAGAAATGTGTTGCATCCGCTGGATGTTCAGCCGCCACCACGAAAGAAGTTCACCCACCGAGGCTGGCGGTTGCACCAGATCCGACTGTTGTACCTGTCCAAGCCGGTTTCTAGAAATGAAACGATATTCTTCTAATGTAACATCTAACAATCCTGGGTGCTTCCAAGCTGCTCTTTATATTTGTCCAACGCGAAATAAATTTATTAAAGTATTTGACCCTTATATTTTGTTTGAAGTGTGTTTCTTAAACTATAAAATCTATGTAAACTATTTTTTTTACAAGTAAAGACCCGAAGCATTAAATCTCCCACCATTTGGAAGATTCCAATCATTAAATCTCCTGCCATTTTGATTTTGATCGTTTTATTTATATATTTTATAAAACCGAGGGCATTTATTACCAAAACGTGTACTGGTTCTGTACGGCGCGGTTTTATTTTCAAAGGCTGCATAGGTAGGCGTTTTTTTAGTCATCAGTATGATTTTATAAATCAAACGACTGAGAACTACTATTTTATTTAAAACCGTTGCCATTGGAGCACAAAAATTTGATTTGTTGCCTTAGATACAGTTAGACCCCTTGCTAAATTTTAAGTGATTTTAAATCAATAATCGGGTCACCATGAGTATGATACAAGATGAGACCAAGGCCAGCGTAATCAGCGTGGTTAAGCCGCCACCGAGTTGGGTGGAATGGTGCGAGCGGAATGCGAAGCCGATCGAACGTCGTCTCATCCAGGAGAGGCGCTACCTTACCAGATGGCAGATTCCCGGACCAATGAAGAAGGCGCAGTGGAGGGAGTTCTACGAGTGGGCAGCCTCCAGAGCCATGCCAAAGGAACTACCAGTGCCGGTCAAACAGCCCATACCCTGTGTTGCCAAGTTCTTGCCATGCGCCAGAAAGCCACGCGCAATCGATCCGGACGAATTTCAGGAGAAGGTCGCCAAGTTGGCCACGCCACTGGAGCGGAAAATGACCCCGAAGCATCAGTACATCTATCCGGTCCAACCCTACTCCCCAATAATTGTCTGGGGTCAGCCGCCACTCCATGACAAAGGACGACCTTTTAAGCCCCCTA
Organism: Drosophila mauritiana; assembly: GCF_004382145.1. Taxonomy (NCBI): domain Eukaryota; kingdom Metazoa; phylum Arthropoda; class Insecta; order Diptera; family Drosophilidae; genus Drosophila; species Drosophila mauritiana. The sequence goes on from NC_046670.1 coordinate 7,619,686, forward strand.
ATAAGCCCTGCTGCTTCTTCAATGCCGACATCGAGGACAAATGGTGGGCCGAGCTGCGCTTTCCCATCCGCAAGGCTGCTCTCAAAGCCAGGATAACTCCGCGCATCCTTAGCCTGTCGAAACCAAAGATCACGCCTCAGTTCCCACCGCATTGCTATCATCCGGACCATATCTACGACGTGCTTAATGTCAAGCCGCCACGGAGGAAGAAGTTCACTCCCCAGGGATGGCGTCTCCACCAGATCAGATTGCTATATCTTTCGAAGCCTGTGTCCCGGCCCGAATACGAGTATTTTTATATCTAATAGCGTGGCATATAGCGTCCATAATGTTTTTGATCTAAAGTTTATGTTTGGTGTAATCTGTTTTCCAAATTCAATATTTTCAAAGTTAATATTTTTTTGAATAAAAAAAATATCTGAAGAACAATGAATCTTCCATACTGATATATGCTTTTACCTCCAACTTAAATCGCAACTAAACAGCTAACTGCAGCTGGATCCTTGGACTTTTGCAAATCCGTAAAAAAATTAACAATTTCACGCAGATAAGAATCGCAATTTATATGACTTTTTATGGCTTACAGTAGCCGGCAATAACAACAGCGACAAAAGCGAAATGTAATCTAAGCCTGCGAATCTGAGAAGGACGAGGAGAGCCCGGTGGCCGGGAAAAAAGTGCCAGGGAGCCAAAGATCCCAAGAGCCACTTAGTCATGGCCGGCGCATTACAGTCAAAGGTGAGGCCTTTCGAGCCGAGATTCCCTTCATTCACTTCGCTTATCGGGCGTAGCAAACATGCGTCACATTGACTTTGGCACCGGGCCCAGGGAGCTAGGATCAAGGTTCACAAATGATCATCAGTCAAATCAATTAGATAATTGAATGAATGATTTGTGAAATCCGATTATGCTCGCCGGATTCTTATTCCCCGTCTGCTGCCGAGCTTCATTCTCTGCTGCTTTTCTTTTTTATTTTTTTACTTCCCGTCTCTCGTTTTTTGTCATATTTGGCTTGGTGCAATTCCATTGTTGTTATTTCTTTGGGCCTTTCGTGTCAATTGGCAATATGAAGAGGGCTCAGACGAGGCAAATATCACCAGCAAGCAGCAGCAAATCAAACAAAAGCGAACATATTTATTGCAATCATAAATACAACTGGAGCGAGCGGAATACTTACTATCGATAGTATGGGCTGAAGTTTGTTTGGAATAATAATATATATCATATCCGTTGTGATTGATGTGCTATTATTCTTAAATATATGTTTTTATAATTCAAACATTTTTGTGTATTAATTTTGTTATTACAAATGGATTTAATAATTGCAAAAATAATATTTTAAATATATTTCTAACATCTACCAAGTACTTTTCGCATTTCAAACCATTTGTTATCCAACCGATTCAACTGTCACTCGCTAATCATCAGACTTAACCCAAGCTAGACTTAATCCATCACGCTCAACATTTCCATTTTGCCCGGTATTTTCCAGCCGTTTTCCCTTGCCCCTGGTTGACAGCTGAATTATGCTAAAAAGCGAAACTTTGTTGGATGTTTTTTGATGTTTTGCTGCAATGCCACGACGTTTGACCGAAATACATGCCAAAAAGCAGCAACAAGCCAAGAACGAACTGCCAAAAAAAAAATGAAATAGGCGAGGAAAACCTCTTCTGGGCTGTGTGAATTGCCTTGGATTGAATTTTATTGATAAAACTTATGGCTAAAATCCAAAGTTCAGTTCAATAATATTGCATTGCCGTTCGAGTTGGTCTCGTTCTCGTTGTAACAGTAAAAGTAAACCCTATCACCAAAGGAGCCAGACTGCTTTTGGCCCTCTCTCTTTCGGCTTAAACCGCTTGATGAGCTGGGGACATGGCCACAATCTTGTAGACAATTCCTCTGGCGACTGTCGATGGCGATGATCACTGCACCGACTAGACAATAATGTCGATCATGGAGTGATGATCATCGGATCGCCTATGATGATGCTGCCGCCATCTGTGCGTTGCATACCGAAATAGCGGAGCGCCGGGTATTGTCGCCAAACACCAGACAAGATACAGATACACTCGTTGCGAACAACAGACAACTGGGGAAATAGAACCAGTGGAACAACAAAATTGTTGTCTGCCCGCTGATCGCAACTTTTTTGAGCCTGTCTTCGTTGTTTATTTATTTGTTGTCTCTGTTTTATTTATACAACTTACAGTTAGCCGTCTAAGTCGCTGGCATATAACCAGCGAAATATTTAAGTTTAACCCTAGACAAATCCTTTTTAAGTTAAATATGTTGGCCATAACTACACGTTCTAACAGCAGACGATCCTTTTAGTTTTTTTGTGCAATATGGATATTGCTAATGAATTGTATCATAAACTTTTAAACTTATATTGTGGTACTGAACATATTGTGGTTTTCTGTTACGTGTACTGGCGGGTTAAGAATTATAATATGGAAATATTGCACTCCGCATATTTTTCCCTTGGCATTTCGGCGGAGTCTTGGCCACGATAAAAGTTGAACTTGTTTGTTGCTGCCACTCCGCCATTGTCTTTGGGGCATAAAAAGTAACACGTTGAATGCGCAAATATGGTCATGGCACACATATCGATAGTTAGGCGCTGGCAAAGAATTATGGCCAGGAAACCTAAGAAGGTATCCCCGTCAGACAGCCGTCAAAGTACCCCAGGCCATCCCCATTAATTAGGCATTTGGGTTGCGAGCCATAAAATTGTGGTAAATGTAACGAAACTCCCATTTTAATGTTTGTTTTTCGTTATACATATATATTGGGCCAGATGCTTGTGGATTTCGTCCAACCGCAATTAATCAATACCGAGTCAACTATAAATTTTCCCCCTCCTCCTTGCAGACTTCCTCGGTGACCTGAGCGGCATTTCGCCGATGCGGCGACGGCACCACCCGCGCGGCACAAGACGAGGACGTCCGAGGGGCAGCACGCGGCGCGGCGGCGGACACGGCTCGATCCCGCGCGTGCTGACGCCGACGCAAGCGGCGACGCCAGCGGTACCGGCCAAGGCGACGCAGGCAGCGGCGGCGGGAACGTCTTCACCCTTACCGCAGCAGGAAGTAAGCGGCGGTGGCGACAATGCCGGCGTCCCGCTCAACGAAGATGGTAAGTACACTTGCAGAAAATATGTGCTAAAGGAGGTTCAGCGAAACTTCAGGAGTATAAATTTGAAAAACAAAAAGTAGGTTCTGTATGAAGGAAAGCTATCTAGCTTTGGCAATCTGAAAATTATATACTTGTTCAAAATGTCATGTTCGTGAGCTAAGTTACTAATCTTACTAAAAAACACATCATTTACCATACAGCAAGTATAAATTGAGACATGTTTTTAAATCAACTTATTTGCGAACTAATTTTTTCAGTGCAAGTAACTTTCCTTCCGACACGCAACTCTCACTCCTCAAGAAGTCACCACTCCGCAAGGATTTCCCCTCAGTTGAATAGAGTGTCACTTGTCGCTAATCGCTTGTCATAATCACGTTTATCGCTGCCTTTTCCGGAACAAGTATTTTCGGTTACTCAGGCCCCTCCCCTTGTGGTGGTTTTATCTCCATATTGCTTTGTGGTTGATCTACCGGTCGTCCCCCTTTCGTTTTTTTCAATTTTTTTGGATATGTCTCGATTACAGCCCGCAGAAATAATGCCTCCACTTTGTGGTACGTGACAATTTTAACGCAGTGCCAGGCGTTTTTACATTACATAACATTTTCAATATTGCCCCCTTTAAGTAAATACCTAAATCCAGATAAAGCATTCTTGAAAGTTCCCCCCTTTCGGTTGGCTGCAAGTCAAGCCAAATATTTGTTCAGAGATTCACATCTGCCTGCATTATCTTTTCCACTTCTTACTTTCTGACTTTTCATGTAAATTTGTGGAAAAGACAACTTATTTGAGTATTACTTCCTTACCCATTTAAAAGAACACGTTACGGTTCTCACAGATTGTTGCCAATTTGATTCATAACTCAGCAAAGTAATTCGCATCTGTGAAATGGTAAATTTCCCCAATTTATAGTCAAACAAATTCGTTTAAGAGGAGATAAATCCTGCAACAATGTGGCAATTTTCAGTTGGATTTTCAGGCGCACGACAAATGATAATTGAATAAATCCGCTTAAAGTCCCAGACACCAGACGAGTGGAGCGGGGTTCCACGTGACTGGAACACGTTCCGTAGCTGTTGGCCCAAAATGGAGACATAATCGCAATGGCAAATACGCAACGTTGCATAAATTAAACTTGCCCAGTGGAAGGAGAAGGGCCAGAATGTTTCGGGGGACTTTCGACAATTAAAAAAACCACAATTGCATGCATTGCCGGGGCAAACAAGTAAATGCCAGGATGCGATGAAACGTGCGGTGGAAAATGCCAGTGGAATTAGCAAGAAAGTTGCTTATCCTTTGTTCAGCTTGATCTGCTCGTTTTTCATTCTTCTAATGGAATCTGATAACGTACAGTTTTTGCAGTTTTCAAGGGCAGATGCAACATTTGTATTACTAAACATTTAATTTGTTTAATTATAAATGGTGTTGAGATCACGGAGTATAGGCAAAATAATAATACTAAATAATGTACAACTTTTACTTTTTGCAGAGTATCGAACAAGCCCCTCCGGACAATCGCCTGGAGTGTCCTGCAAACGCGGACCAGGACGACCTCGCTCCAAAACCGCCACACCAGTCAGTCGTGGAACCCGCGGAGCTCCGCGTGCCCGCCGACCCATGGGTCCATTGCTGGTGCCTCTGGGGCGAAGTCCGGATGACACGCCGCCTGGCAGCAGCCCGGCCACCAGTCGGGCGCCCAGTCCTTCAGCGGGATCTCATGGTGCCGTCGGTCCAGAGTAGTTACCCAAAACAGTTAAATTTGTATTTGAATTGTGAAAAATAATAAAACAGATCAATGTAATTATTTATTTTGTTTAATTTTTCACAATAGTAAAACAATTTAGCTCTTATTATCATGATGGTTAAGGATTCATTCTTTAAAAAGATTGCGAATGCAAACATCCTGGAATTCGGTATACAGCCAAAATGAAAGGTCACTAAACGAATTCTTTTTGGAAATATATATGTTAGACATTTTTTTTCACTTGGCAACCATTTGCATTTTATCGTTTTAATAATTAGTACAAAAATAATGACTGTTGCAATCATAAATTAATAAACTTGTAAAACTGTTGGAGAGCTTCCGTTGACACTCGACGCGTTAACCCGACTTGTGATCGCATCAAGTTCGTTGGCCAAGACTGTGGTACAAAGGTATTCACGCATCAGCCATCAAAATAATTGCAGACTGCGGAAACAAAACCATCAAATGTGAGGTGTAATAAAAGTTTGTTTCGAGTCAAACAAATTTTAGTTGTAATCAACACCGCCGACGCGTCGAAATTAGCGCAACAGTCGAGCATACGCAGCCAAATAAAACTGGTAATTAAATTAAGGAAAATGGGAAAACTCTGGGAGAAGACCAAGCTCATAAGGGCGCCGAAATCATTGTCATTCGGCAATTAGTTACGCTGCGTGATTCCCGGTACAAAAGGTTTCTCCAGCCAGCAGTTTACGATCTGTATTAAAAGTATACATATATCAGTTTAATAACCGCGGACTTATGTTAAGGCAGCAGTCTTTTAAACTAAACAGGACACGCTTCTGCGCAGACAATAACACAGAAATACAAAAATTAACGCAGATAAAATCAAGCTTTTCCTGCTTTTCATGCTTTTGTTATTATATAAACAGCATTGAATTTATAGAATAAGTATACTTTTCTATGCGGAATTGGTAAAATAAAAATAAAGGCATATGTAGTGTCCATTTAGATTTCGTGATTATAGGAATATAATAAAATAAAATGAGATAATAATTGATCAGGATGCATTACTTACTTACTCACGCATATTGCTTACTTTTTTCAAATTTGTTTAATACATTTTTTGTTTTATACATTTTAATTATTTGAAATGTATATATCTAAGAGTATCTAACCATCGACCACATCTCATTAGCTTTTTCTCGCCGCTCGGGCTTGAAGTGGCTTGGCATTGAATCTCTAGGCATCTTGGACTTCTCAATATGACAATTCTTAATATTCCAACTGCAACTTGTTTTCCTTTTTGTTGCTGTTTTTTCTCCGCATCAGAGTCGCCGGCGGCCAGTTGGCGACATTGGCGGACTGTCATAAGATTCACGTTTCGCCCGTAGTCGCTGCAGTTGGAGAATCCGAGAAATGTTAAAAGTGTGCATTTATGCCAAGTGGCATCTGAGGCGGCGTCGGGCAGCCAGTCGTTTACCTTCCTCCCACTTCGTCCCCCTATGCATCCAATACTTCTTGGGGGTACTGCGCTTATTAATTAGCAGCCATCTCGAACTCGAAAACAAACTAAAGCGAATAAGGCCCAGGAAGTCACATTATGATACCCTTTTTTATCTTTTTACATTGTTTATACCAGAAGGAATATTTTTAAAATTGTTAGATCTTTTATTATCCTAATAGCATTTTATTTTTTACTTAAGCATTTCTTAATGTTGCTGTTCTTTAGCAGATTCATCATATTTGAAAGGGTGATAAGTGCTTCGATTTCGAAGATAACCAATATTTCTCGTTTTTTTCCTCAATAAAAAATCACAAACAGCATTTCAATCGAAGTTGTCTGCTGCTGCCTCCGAAGTTGTTGTGGTTGATGCAGGAACTGAAAATTGTTGAAAAGCCGGCCACAGGTTGGTCTGCCTTATTGGAAGGAGTTTGGAGCTTGACCCAGCCCGTGCTACGTAAACAAACTACCTTGGGAAGGATCTTCTTGAACCGCCTAAAAAATGGAAGTTAATCCTTTCTGCAGCTGCTTCCGAATTCGCAGCGGGCACAGCCCAAGAACGAGCTCAATCCCTTCTTGTGAGTTAATCCAGCGAAACTAATAAGCCGCAGAAGCCAGGCTTGAATCCTTTCCTGCCATTCTTAGGCGTTTTCTTTTCAACAGAAGCCGGCAAAGATGTTCCGTGGTCTATAAATCAAGACAATAACCACGGAGCGGAGACGAGCGCAGATTGCATGGCCACACCTTGAAAAAATAAGCAAAAGGATTTAATTTTCTTCAAAAGCAGGCATAAAAGGGGGGAAACCCAAGTTCCACTCTTTCATGCCCTGCCTACGCATCGGATCGGCTTAGTCCTTAAGTTCTATGCACGGGCATCTTCCAGGCTATCCTTAAAAAACGAAGAATGTGCAGGCTGCTCTAGTTTCCCTTCCACTTAACGAGAACAGAAGAAAGATGGGATGAGTTCCCTCAAAGGACTGGAGAATGCTATTCATCTGGCAGTCTATTTTTGGGAAATTAAAATGTCTACTCCTACTATTTGTCTGCGAGGGCACGGCCTCGGGTTTGGTACATCCTTGGGTTTTTTAGGGGATTCCGAACATCCCTGCAGCGACTATCTATCATATGACCCCATCCCCACGGCCGGATGGATGATGAATGTGCGCGTTTGGCGTCTCTAATTCAATTTATCTTACACAAAGTCAACGTCTCTCTATAGCTCCGCATAATGGATATAATGACGGTGCGCAGAGTGAACTTTGTTCAAGACGCAGATGTCCTATGATTGTTTTTTAGGCGGCTGTTGTCAATGTCAGCGGAAAATAAAGTGCTAGACCGGAGAACAACACAAGCTGAACTGAGAAGATTTTGCTTTAAGCCAGCCCCCTTTTAAAGTTCGTTGTCTAAGTCATTTGTTTTTACAACATTTTGGCAGCGTTAAGCCGGCGAATCGAAATTCCGCAAATGTTTTAGAAAAACGTAAGATATCCGCCGCCCAGGGAAACATCCGCCCAGTCAATGCAAACAATTTTAATGTAAATATTTGAAACAACATGCCATGACTGTTGTACTAACATAATGAGCTCTGCTCTTCAACCTGTTAAAGTTCCTAGTCAGTTAAAAATAGTGCAGACGAGACAGTCATCTCTCTAGCTTTAAGTCGCCGCGGAAAAAACTTGCCCGGGAACCGAGTGGAAAACACGTTACCAGCTTTAATGCATCAATTAAATTTTTTTCTTTTAATTATTTGTATCTACTGCTGCAGTTGGTGGCTTTTTATTCCTGCTACTCCTGTCAGGCAACATGCTGCGCTCTGTTTGTTTTTCTACATTTACTTTTTGCACAAATTGTTGCCTGCTTGGGGCATCTTGGAAGCTCGTGTTTAGTGTTTTTGAAAGCCCGGCCAACTCACTTGTCCACAGCTTCACTGTGTGTTTATTGATATGTGTTTATTATTGAGTTAGTTGTGGTTCACGTCGGTTATATCGGAGATACCCTAAACAAAGAGTATCGCCCAAAAATTACAATTTAGCTTAATCCTTTGGAGTATTTTGGAAAAAATGTACAAATTTATGATAAACAACTTTCTTATTGTTGTTATCTAGTTGATTAAACAAAAAATAATTTTAATGTTCGGATCTTCTTTTACTTACCATTACATAAGCCTCTTATTAACTACCGCATAGCTAGGGTATATCCCAAATCGACTATTCAACGCTTATTCGTTTTTAACTTTGCTTTTGGTTTTTATTACCTTTTTTTTGCAGAATTGTTAATAAAAAGTCAATTAAGATGAAAATACTTGTTGTGGACATCTGGAACTTTGATTTTCCTTAATGTGGGAAACTTTATAATATTAGTACTATTTTGAATCGACTGCAGCAGCAAAAGAACTCGAATGGAATATCTTATCTGTATTGTTGTATTCAATGCAGGATAATTCTTTTTTTTTCCAGAAGACAGAAAGAAGCAGACCACCCTATCACTTGGCCAAATTTCAATTTGCTCAGCTCCCTTGAACATTTCGCAATTTAACAATTACTCAATTCGGTTGCGCTCCCCAAGCTGGAAACCTACAGGCAACGCTTGTGTCATTAACATATCGCATCCTGTTGATCTGCACCACGATCCGCAGATCCCTGAACTGAAACCGAGACTTGACAAATATGCTTTCAGGTCTAATTATACCCAAGGAGCCAGACTGGATGAGCATGCTCAGTGAGCAGGAGCCGGCCATGTGACCCCGTTTCGGGGAGACCCCTTTGGCTTGGCCAGTTTGCATCTGGTTGGTCTGTAATTACGCGAAATGAAAATGTGAATGTCAACTGGCGAGGGGCAGTAAAAAAAAGGTAGTAAATTAAATTGTATTAACATTTTTCGTATATCTGTACGTCATTTGCTTCGGGTTTTATTCGCGTGTGAACCAAAATTTAGTTTCCGAAGTGCTTAGCATCCGGGCCGAAAAAGAAACGATGCTTTAAAAACTTCAGAAGCGATGAAAACATTTCAACTTGGTTCACGCCCTTTCGCCAAGCTATCTATTGGGAAGAACTCCTATCGGCCGTGATGATCATGTTTTTGTAGCCATTAAAAATAGAGAAGAAAACATTTGCATATAAAGCAGGCACAAGTCCAAGTCAATCGCAAGTGTTTAGCATAAGAGTTAAATCGAATTAGCCACTAATTTGTATTTGTGTGGCATCTCTACTGCGGCCATGTTTTTGTAATTAGTTACGCCTGAAACCGTTCGGAGCTTTGGCAACCTGACTCCCCATTCCGTGCACGTAAATGTGGGAGGGAGTTGGATTGGAAAGATGCGACTAAAGGTCTATCAAAGTCCTCCAAGTCGAAGGCGTCAATGTGGCGCCACCTGGGCCCACATGCCGTGCAATTTCCCTTTGCAGAATTATAAGTACAGCCAACTAATGCAAGACAATACAATAATGTAAGCAATTTCTCTAAGCAATTTCATTTCGGGGCATTTCCTCTGGTTGGTTTGTTTACTTGTCCACGGCTGCTTTCATTGGGGAAATGTTTGCGTGTCCATTCAGAAAAGCTTGCCTGCTTACCAACTAATTATGATTTTATTAACATTTTTAGGCATGACATTTTGGCAAAAACAGTGGGCACAACTAGCCTCATATCAGTGAATATAATTTCTTTAGGAACTATATCGTTATGGACAAACTATGAGCTTAAAATTTATCGTTTTTTTTTAATTTGTCAACCAATAAAATAAAGTTAGGTATTGTAAGAGTGAATATTACATACATATTTACCTGAAAAACCCCCTTTTACCAACCATTGTGCAGAGTCATCATACTTTTTGGGCTTGTGGTTATTAGAGCGTCTCTAGCTAATGACTGTTGGAAGCTTGCTAAAAATGGGTTTTCCTGGGAATGGCAAATGAAATTCATAATTTATATGATAAAATATTAATGAACAATTAAATATTTCAGCAATCTTCCCAGCCCAGTCATTACAAGACCCAGGGAAACATTTTCCTGTAACCTACGAAAGAAAAAACCCGAAAATTGCCAAGGGAACGAAAATAAAACAGAAATCTGCAAAATATCTGTATAAATTAAGCATTAAATGAATGACATTACTGGTACAGATAATTTCCATATAAATTATATACACTTATGTTCAACAACAAAAGGCGACTGCTTTCGATGCTGAAAAGCTGTTTACCCAGATGATGTCGCCGCCATTGAAGAGGTCCATGATGATGATGGCCACACTTCGGGCGACAATGTCTTCGCACCTCGCGGCCCTGCGTGGCCCAAACCAAACTTTCCTAAAGTGTGAACATCACACAAAACTTGGATCCGATCCCAGCTGGACACGCGCAAAAGAAAGTGCCAGGTCGGCGGAGCCTTGTGAGCACCCTGCGGACATGTAAAAGTGATTCGGGGTGTGGCGGAATCAGCGAGCGCCGGTCATGGGTTTGAATTTTTCGTTTGGACTTGGGTCTGCGTCTGGGTCTGGGTCTTTAGGTCTGGTCCAGACTCGAGGTGGTGCCTCCGATGCTGATGATCGCGGTGGCAACAGTGACACCCCGGCGATTCCAACGTGTGGACAGTGATGACGACACTTTCTTTTCCCCGTAAACAAAGCTTACACCGAGAAATACACAGCAAGCTACTTTTTTAATTTTGAAGGAAAAGGACATATCAAGTTTTTGAACAAAGTATTTATAACAAAGTATTATTTAGCTTTTAATCATTAAAACACAGATCCAAAAATCCTAAAATCTGAAGTGGTCTGAAATAATTTCAATAGATTTTATTTTTTGGATAGATTTATTGGATAGTTTGCATATTGGACAAAACCTGACGAATTTTCTTTCTGTGTGAACATTGGCCAGCAGCAATTTGAGAATTCTCAAGGCGAAAGTCGCTCAATGCGAAGTGCGTGTGCAGGGGGCGTGGCAGCAGCCTTCAACGTGTAGTGCAAATTATGAGGTGTTATGTCAATGCGGCCATCCCCAACCCCGTTGAGCCCCCAAGTGGTCCAACTTTTCGTGCACCATGCTCGGCGGCGTTAAAGTGCCTGAAAATGCGCGTTAAAAGTCACACGACCAGGCGCAGATTGTGAAAGGTCTTCGCCAGGATGGCCGGTGCGAAATTAAATTGATAACGCCCCATGAAAGGGAAACCACAGGGAAACGTAATTATCAGCTACTGAACACTGATTGCGACCGTCCAGCATGGAAAGCGTGGTAAATTGCCCAAAAGGAAATGACCCAGCAATTTTTTAACTTTGCTAAAAAACGTGCAATAAAATGTATTATTACACATTTTTGGCTCCATAAATTTGTGAACATACATAATATCCAAACAATTACTTCTTCAACATATTATATATATCTATATACATTTTTACCAATTAAAAGACAAATTACTCGAGTCCGTAAAATTTATTCATATTTTTTCATCACTACATTTAAATAATTTATATTTCATTATTATTCTTGCCTTCTGACCGTCCATGTTCGTCTATAGATAGATCGAAATCGATTTGAAAATAACTTTGGGCCGGCCTTCTGGGTTTTTCCTGGGCTCTAGGAAGCCCCATCGAAAGCCAGTAGCCAGCTTGTGCATCTCCTGCTGTTTTGTAGTTATTGTCATGCTCGTTGTTATTGACTTCACTTGCAGCGGCCGATGTTGCAGTTGCAACTTGCAGTGGCCGATGTTGCCGCTGAATTCGAAGCTGCAACCATCATTGAAGCTAGTTCGATTTGTGGCCGTGCGGACGTGCTGCATTTTATGAAATTGCTTGTTGTTATTATTATTGTTATTATTAGTAGTATTATTTTATGTGCTTGCCTCTGCGCCTCCTGCAATGTCATTTGAAGCTTGGCGCTGGCGCTTGCCTTTAGCCACTTGCAACTTTGCAACCCGGTTGCCGCCAAGCTCTCACGTCCTTCTCCACAAAAATATAAACATAACAATCATTACAAGTGGCTAGGCAAGCAACAGAAAGAAAAACAAAAACGAAAGCTGAACAAAAACTATTATTGGTATTGATGAGAATTATCTTGACTTCCTGCTCCGCTTGCTGTTTCTGTTGTTTTTGTTGCCGCTCAGTGGCGTCTTAAGTGGCGCTAAATGCGTGCATTTAATATAATAAATCTTTTTCAGTTGGGCATTTTTGTTAGCTGGGATTTGGTGCCGCTTTTTAAGCCATATTTTGTGTGGCCAGGCACGTACGCATTAAATTTTGAGTGGCGTGAAGTGAAAGGGTCGACAGCCTGTAGAAGCGGCTAGGCTGGAGCTCATATCTTGGGAACGTTGACGCATAAGAAAGGCGATAAGTCTGGAATATAGCTCTATTATCAAGCTTACAGATGCAGTAAAAGCTTATCTTATTGATAACTGCTTCGGCTTATGAAATGGGGTTAGAAAGTAGTTACAGGGGACTTAGCGAGATTTGACTTACTTTTACTATACGTACTATTCTTTTGCTTCATCACAGTTTACTTTGACAATTTTACGCTAAGGAATTCTTGGTTCGCCGCAAACCTTTCCAAAGACTTGTGAAATTCCGAATTTCCATGCATCCTATATCACGTTGACCTCATCTCTGGACGCCTTTCGCAGGATAGCCCAGCAATCGATTGCCATACCCTGACCGAAGTTTGTTGCTTAAGTCTTTTGTTTTTCGCGGGTTCAAATGCTTTGGCATACCGTTAGATTCGGCGCCCATGCATCATCGGACCATCGAAACTGGCAACTCTTGTGGAAACACATTACACGGATGGAGGAGTTGTCGGGAAATATATGATGCCATTGTTGTGATATTTCACGCTGCTACAATCGACGCGAATGTAAACAGAAGGCACACACGCACAATAGGCCAGCGGAGAAAATGTTTGCGCCTTTTGTTGCGTTTTTCCTTATTGATTTCTGTTTGTTTTGCCTGTGGGTCATAACTTTGGGCCAGCAGCAACATGAGGCGCAAATGTCAACGCATTGTCTTCAAGTTGCCATGAATGATGGTCAGGATTGCAATGGCAATCCACAGCAGCCGGGGTAACAGAAAGTCCCGTGAAATCAATTGAGTCACGTTGAAGATGTTCCGCTTTCGGGGCGTTTCCAGTGTTAACGTGCGATAAACGCCCTAAATATCTGCGACAACGATTAATTGTGGAGCAGTGGACACAAAGACGGCATCCGAGTGAATGAAATATGTATAAAAGGGAAGTTTGGAGAACCATTGGTTAATGTAAAGGTGTACACTAATACATCCTGACATTTACTATTTCGAAACTTAGTTTGAAAGGGATTTAAAAGAATCGGGAAATTATACTTGCGAGAAACAGAGATCCCGATGAAAAAGTAGACGAAGTTGCATAATCTAAACATACCTTTTAAATAATAATCTTTAAATATTAATAATAACTTAGTTTTGTCCACTTATTTAAACTTCTAGGCAGAACATAGATTGACAATAAAACGATTTTTGTAAGCAAGAAACAATGCTCGAATTAGTTTTAGCTCCAGCAATCGGACTGTTCGTGACCCCCAAGTGGGTTTATGCACAGGAAATATTTAGACCAAGACTGTCAGATCATTTCCCTTGAACTTTTCTGCTACTTTTCCAACTCCTCCGCCGAACAGTAGGCATCTGCTAGTTGGACAGTCAGGCGAAGAACAAAAGACATACCAGCAGAAATAAACAAAAACCGAATACAGTGGCAAATATTTACCAAGCCCCGTCCGGGTCCCCCTCAACTTGAGTTTCCTGGGAAATTGGCGCATGCTGTGCAGTGAGTCGCCGTCAGACGGACGTAACAATATTCCACATAGTCATGGCTAGAAATTGCGTTGCTTTTGTGTGCAGTTTCTCCGTTTTTCGGTTTTCACGCCGTTTGCGACGTTTGCGATCAGCGATGAGGAGGCATTGCAGTTGCCACCGACTCACGCTGAGCCCCTTTGGACATCTCTTTATCTACGAGAAAACCAAAAAAAAAAGCTGGGGAAAAAGTGTCAACAGCGTTTGGCAGCTACCGTTCTACGTTTGGTTTTTTTTTGGTTCGCCTTTCTTCATATTTATTTCTGCGGCCAACAATTTTTCGCCGCCTGCTTATCTGATCCCACTGAGTCATGCAATGCCTCTTGCCTTGCATTTGAATTATGGAGATGATAATGCGTTCGAATCGGGATTTGCATTCGCCGTAGTGCTCAATCCTGGCCAGAAACGCAACTCAAAGCTGGTCAATTAAGTGGCATGTACTGTCGGACATCACCACTTGACCACAGAGTCCACAGCTCTGGACACGCTTACACTTCGCTTAATTGAGTTTATTAGCCTCGCAAGAGGTACTTGCCTGCCAGTGGCCTGAGAAACGGGCAAAAGTAAAAATATTTTCATATATAAATTCGGTGCGGACAACGATCGGCTACCTTGCCGCCGAAGTAACGGTAACTTCAAAAATATTTCCTTTACAACTTGTCCAATTCTCCTGTCATGCTCGGTCTCCTTCAACTCCCCCAAAGTCCCCCAATCGCCCTTCACCTGTTGGCCAAATTAATGACACTCGCTCACCGGGTTACATATTTGAGAAATGATAAAAAAAGAGAAGGAAAATGCAATTTCTGAAATAATTAAATATGAAGGCCAGCATTTCTTTTGGGCCACGTCTCGAGGAAGGTTCTCACATGCTACGGAAATTTAAAATAACTCGCCTGTTCGTTTAATTTTTGGGTCAACATTTTATTTGCAATTAGCTGAGCCAAACATTTAAAATATGTAAATTGATTGCAGGCTTGTTGGTTTTTGGGAGCTCAATTTTCAGGGGTTGGAAATAATTATCCAGTGAATGAAAATTATAAAGGAAAAATTAAGTTATGACGGTTTCTCGAAATAAATAACCGCAAGGTTTAAGATCTGAATAATTGATAGTTGCATAAAATAACTAAACATATGATTATAATATAAATTATTCATATTTTTAATTATAAATATAGATGATACATAGTTATTTTATTATTATACCCTTTTGCCTATAAATTTATTGTTACCTATTATTAACTATGGAAGTCATATTTAATTCAATAATTGTTGTATGTTCTTAATCCGTATGTATTATATACATGTGTTCTCTAAATATTAATATTACTGAAATCCAATATATAATTATGTATATTACCATTCTTGTTATAGAAAGCATTGCAAAGATTCAGAAAAAATGAGGAAAAAGCTGGGTCAATAACCAGGTCACTTGAAAATCTTCAAGGGAAAACTGTCAGGTTGGCAACTCATTTGGAGCGACAAATTAATGAGTTCACTTTAAGCCAAAGAATGCTGCAAATAAAAAATAGACAAGACACTTGCCACTTGAACCCGTGCTCTCATTAAGCCTCGAACCGACACACATACAATTGCACGGCAGCTGCTTCTGAGATTAAAGCCGCCTTTGAGTGGCTGTTGGCCAAGACTGCGACTGAACTCGATGGGGAGAAAAGACTCTCACTAGGCACTTAAAAATTAACGCTTTTGACAGCCAAACGGACTTTCAAATACGCAGAGCCACATGAAATACTAAAAAAAAAGAGCAAAGAGCCTAAATGCCATACAGACTTCCCGCTCAAAACTCTGGGGATTGTACGTCTGGGACGAAGCCAAAGCGCAACAAAGTGTCAATGCGGCTTTGAGGCGAGTTTAACAAGATTGGCAGCGACGGCGGTGGAGATGGCCAGCGAGTCTGAAGATTTTCTCATAAGGTGCAAAATCTCTCGACATCATAAAACCAAGAGTTGTGGATGGGAAGGGGGTTAACGACGAGGAGACAACAGAAACATGCACAGAGATGAGCATCCATAAAAACATACGCGAGTTGGATTTCGGTGTTACATATATTTTCCCCGAAGCTCCTAATTAGCCAAAGCCGGTTCTTTCGGCGGTTTCTGCTTAAGGCTTTGGTTTTCTTTTTTCGGCTGCTGCGGTGGCCGTTTAATATTTTATTATTCTTGGGTCCAGCCCCCCTCTCGGAATAAACGAAAAACAATGGAGCAGTAAAAATCTGGGGATAATAAATAAATTAAGTCTTTAACGATGACAAGAAGCCAGCTCAAGGAGGGCTAGCGGCCCTAACATCTCAATTAAGTTGTTCAAGCTCATTGTTTTCAAATTTTTGGCTTAATTTTCGTATGGTTATAGCCGCTTTGTTTTTACATTGCGTCTTCCGTTTTTTTTTTTGCTCAGCTCATTTTAGTCGAAATTACGGAAATTCGTAAGCGGTCGTGGTAATTTCAATTCGAAAATGGTTTCTTAAATGCCCAAATCAGGTTACTAACCCTAAATTGGAGGAATACAGATCTTGCCCTTGCCACTCGCATTGTAATCATGTCTTAATTAACTAATTAGCTAATTTGCAAACAATTAAGCTAACGCTGGAAAGGAAAACAGAAATCCTAAGAAATGTTTCTGCAAAGTTGTCGAGTCATTTGATTGCAGATTGCAGATAGGAAATTGGACAGCAGCTGCCGGAGCTGAAAATATATTTATGGACAGTGAAATTGTTGGAAAGTGAGGTGAGCAAACAGAAAATATTCCATTTAATGCATAACATAAATATTTGTACATCGAAAGAAAGAGTGAATGGGAGATGTTGGTGTAAGAAAATGGAAATTAGTGTCTGAAAATAAAATGGAAACATTAGAAATTGTGAGAATATGCAGAAATACTTTCGAATATGCATTTGCAAAATGTGTTAGTTTTCTTAAAGCGTTTTTGATAAGTAAACATTTTAAGTGCCGAAGTATATTATCTTAATAATATTATTGTCTTAGTATATAATTAGAAACTGAAATCTCTTTCTTCGTAAAAGCCTATGTCTTTAGGCCCGATAACATTTTAATTGCCGCAACTAAACCTTGTTCATCGATAGTTCCAGCTTCGCCTTGTTTTTATTCGATGCTAAGACCTATTCATCAACTTTGAATATTGTTGCAGAATTCAGTTCCCACGTTTCGCAAAAAGAAACAGAAGAGAGGAAAATCTAAAACTGTTTTATAACTGTACTAAACGAGAGCCATTCACTACGGCCTGAGAACATTTTGAGCTGTCCACCTGCAGCAAAGCAACATCGCACAAAAACCATAGTGGAAAGAAGATCTCTGTTGTTTTCATCCCCAAAAAAATTGGTAGTGGAGGCGAAGAAAAAAGATCTACGCATCAAAACGCGAGTACCTGCACGAAAAGCATTTCCAAACAATTGAGTTTTCGAATGACAGTTTTCCTTTATGGTAGTTGGAAATTGGAACAATGCACTTGAAGCCGGAGCCGGTGCTCTATTGCCGAGTATCTGAAAAAACAACGCTTTTTAATTACTACCCAAAAAAAACAGAAGAGACGCAGCTGCAAAAAAGGAACATGAAAAATATTAAATTTTGGCGCCCCAAACTGAAAGCAAGTTCGTTGCCTGAGTCTTTCGTTTTTTCTACCCCTCCTCTGATGAAGGAAGCGTTTTTTGGGGTCTCGATTTAACGCTTCTCAGCTGACAAATGAGCAGCATATCCTGTTGATCCTGTTGCCAGGAAATAATTATATTGCTGGTGCAAGAAACAACATTAATTGCAAAAATAATTAAAAACTCATAAATTAGCACATGCAAAAGCACGCAGCATAACAAAGTGCAAATTTAATTATGGCCTTCATTAATTAATTCATTAAGAAAGAGGAGGCAAAAGGCAGCCACAGTGTTTTTTGCCACTAGCTAAATCAATCAACGCCAAATACAGGCAATCGAGTGAGTCCCTAAGGACGTAATCTGATGGAGTTGCAACCGGTTTGTCTTCACTCCTTTTTGGCATCCTTAGAATACATTATGCAACGGCCGATGCCACCGACACCGGGAGGTGGACTCCACTGTCCGCCCTTCAGCTTTCATAATTTATGGATTTTATATGGCGTCACATTCGCCCTGCCGCCGCCATTCGCTGACAGTTTTTGCCACTGTCGGACATTTTGACAGTTGCAGGTTGTCATCGTCCAGATCCGTTCCCCATCCCCCTACCCACATCATCTGCTGGTGCTGTCACTTGCAATTGCAACTGATGCATTGCCAAAAATACGCATTCGTATTCTCATCTCAACTGCCCCTCCGCGGCGTCATAAACTCAACTGTCATTTCAATTTCCCCCATGATGGGTGCAAGGTGCTCCGCATAAGGCGACCAGTCAAATGTATGATTAAGTAATATCCGAATGCCATAATTTTACCCTTTTCGAATCGAAAATGGAGGTTTGTGGCTTAAGTCTTTTGTTGCTGAGTGAGTTTTCCCCCCGGCAGATAATTATGCGAGCATTGCGTAATGAAGTTGATAAAAGCGGGGAATACGAGTTTGCGGCTGATAAGGCGTACAAATTATATACTTAAGCTATAAAGGGGTGGATATCTTAAAGGATCTCGACGCTTACCTTCCCATGAGAAAATGGAGCTGTTCCTTTTAGGTGAACATGCTATCATAGCTAACCAAAATAATATGTATTTATGCAAATTATATTTACATCTAGTTTAGCGAAGCAAGTATACACCAAAGGATTACAATAAATTAAACGCATTAAGCCATCTCAATTAACTATATTATCCGAAACGAAGTAATTAGGTTTAGTATAGAATGTGCATATGCTAAAAAGCATATGCTTGTGTTTAAAAGTAAACTTTAAGCTTTATTATATAAAACGTTTATTACAAAGTTTAAAGCCGCATTTAAAACAAAGGTGTGAGTATCAGTTTCTCACACTGTTTTATTTTAATTGTATATATTAACATAGGAAACTCTTTCAGCTGCCTTTGCATCTGCCACAAATGACTAATTTCAACCCTTTTCTTGTGCTTTAAACGTTGATGAATAGATAATAAATTATAAAAAACGCTCTGAACATATTTAATTAGTACCTACGAAGAGAACCCGTTCTTAAGACACCTTTCTCCAAACTCGAGAAAGGCAGCTGCTAAAGAAGTGCTAATGCCAACTACCATCAGTGAATAATATCGAGTGGTCAAAAGTAAAATGAAATAAAAAATACAATTAAAATGCAATTTCGTGCAAATCCTTTTCCAAGGCGAGAAAATGCAGCTGCAACAAGTTTGGAACCTGTTGCAGATGTCTATCCGTCGCTGGCCGCTCATTAAGTTTATTAATTTCTGATATCAAGACAGTTAAATTTAGTTTGCTTCGCATTTGTGTCGCCTGCCACACGCAACAGAAAGCGGTGAGCATGAACCGTGACCAGTTTTCCCCGAAAAAAACTATATCCAAAAATACAAAACAATAAAACCCCAACCCCGAGAGGAACTTCTTCAACCCTTGCGGATGAACTACGAGCGTTCAATTTTCAACTTGGCGTGCCTCACATTACTTCTCCGCTGTCCATTCGATTTCTACGCTTTCTACACTCACATCTTTCCCGGCGAGCTGTGCTCGTGAACAGGTGTAATGATTTTTGGTTTTGCACCTTGACTTTCTGCTTCCGTTTCAGCCAGTCGAGCCACGCTTGTCGATAAGTTTCTGGCTTGGGGTAATTTGTGTGCATTTACTTCCTCGGGAACAAGCTTCCGTATAGGGTGTCCTTTATGTCTTCCCCAACTTCCCCTGCTTCATCATCCAGGCTATGTTCACATTCTGCGCATTAGGTTGCTCTGACAAAGCAATCACTTTGATTTAACATTTTAATTAATTTAATTTAGCCTACCCGATTCTTTGCGACGCTTGAGGTCTTCTGATTCTGCCTTAACACAGTGAGCAAGATAAAAATGCAGCAATGGCAACACAATTAGTAATTTTGGAAAAGTTTGCCAAGTAATTCTCATTTTGAAAATATTCCTAATATATTTTGTTTCCAAATTTTATTTTATTTTTTTTTTGTATTTTTGTGTTTTTTGCAGCCTACTGTGAGTTTATTTTAAGAACACCCTGTGACGCTTCCTCCTTTTTCTTAATTGTTAACATTTTTGCTAAGGACTTTATTAGCCCAGGACTCGCAACACAAGTGAATAAAGCTAAACAGCGAGAATCTTCTATACGTTTTTAGTATAAAATCAATTTGTATTAAAATCTACTATTAGTTGAGCGATCTTATTTCCTACTTGAAGGAATATATTTGAACTTTTGCCTTTAATTACTATTTATTATGTCCATTTGATATTTTATAAAATATATACATATTTATAATATTTCTGATAAGCAGAATAAATTAAAATATGATTTTCTCAAAATGATTCTATTATATTCTTAAATTTTTTCAATAAACAAACTATTGCTTACAGTGTAGCCCCCGCCAAAAAGGATATTTTGTAATATAACCGCAAGACAACTTCCTCAATATCAATCATTACGCTCGGCTATATTACCAACCCCTTGGCCATATTCAAGCCATGGCTTTCTTCATAAAGCATATTTAGTGTGTAATGTGCGTTGTCCCCGAAACAAAGTTTCCGTTTTATATTTATTTTTCGGTAAGCTGCAATTTTCAGGTGTTAGCCGAGAGCTTCCAGCCAACTGGCCATCGAAGCGAACTGAATTCAGCTCAACCCTTTCATTAAAGAGGAAACCAAAATGATATATTTAATCCGTTCGGTCGTTGGGTCAGTGAAGCGTATGCTTGTCTCGGAGCCACGACGACAATGACAGCGAATGATAAACCTGATATGGAACACACTTAAGGGCTCAACTTGGGTAATCTGCAGTTTGCTCGAGTAGAAACAGCAGCTAAAGCAGCGCCAACTGAAGAACCACGCAACCAAAATTAAAACTGCAGGCAACTCAGCAGGTCCAGATCGGAGGGGTATGAGGCCTGTATGGGGGTATGGTGTGGTATATCGCCGGAGATCGCAGATCGTTTCCAGTCGTGCAGGTGGATTTCTCAAGTGGCTGCGTCCGCTTTCTGGAGTCCGACTACCTCTCTGCCCCACTCTCCGTCTCGCCACATCTCTCTGCGTCAGCTGATTCTCGGAGATACTCGCAACTTCTCGGGGGTAATAGATACATTTGTGTTTGCCTCTTTCTTGGTTTCAAGTGAAACAAGTGCATCTTAGAATAAAGGGTTCGCTTGAGGATTGCCAGATGTTATTTAAGAAGCCCAATAAAAATAAACTGCTCTAACGTTGCCACTGAACCTGAAAAACTATACACTATATATCTTGGTTTATATAAGGTATTTAAATTCTATTTAAACTAATACATTGTTGCCAATAAAATCTAAATACCCAGCCATTTTATATTAAAAGAATATAATAATATAAATAATAAAATAATAATACTTTGTTTTAATGACTTTATGGTATGTAAATTCCTTTCCTTTGAAATTGGAACCTAGACAGATTTCTTAATTTGGATTGACAGATTTATCCCCCAAATCCTGCATACGTTCCTCTTTAGCGCAATCCGAATGTGATATCCATAAAAATGTCTCTTAAAAATCCCCAAAAAAGTAGTAAATGTCAGTCACAGGATCCAAAGGACTAGTGGCAGACGTCACTGGCATTATGCATGCTTGCTTAAGAATTTCCACGGAGATCCTTGAGGAGTTTCCTCCATGGCAACTGCAACAGCAGGGGAATTGCAATTGTGTGTGGTGTCAAAAGTCGCACAGCAATCCATCAATTTAACAGCCATGGAAAATCAACACAATGCCAAGCAATTGTATGAAATATGTCAGTCAAAGGAAGAAAAAAATAACTCGTAGCAGGACAAAGGACACAGTAGTCGTCACAGCTTGGGGTGGAAGTAAGAAATGCCAATGCGAATAAGAAACAGAATGATTTCCTTTTCCTTTGACTTCTTGGCTTGTTTTCAGGGGGGAAAAGATGTCACAAAGGAAATACTTACATTTACACAGAAATGTGTGCCCTTTGTGGCATGTTGAGCAATGTTAGCACACAGTAGTTCGGCAAACTTTAAGCTGTTCAAACATTTAGTCAGAGCAGCTGGCACCAGTGTCAACAAACTCTCACTGCCCTTAGTTTTTGGATGCTCCATCTTTTTTTTTTGTATCTGTCTATGCCCCAACGCGTGCCATATGCCCGGGCATCCAGAATGTCAACTGCAGTCTGTGTAATTAAAAACCGATCGCTGCACGCTGATCATTTATTTATGCATGCCCCAAAACCCAAAATCAACTTTCAACCTGCTGCTGCTGACCAGATTTTGATTGGCTTCGCGGCCCAAAAGGCAAAACAAAGGCACAGTAAAATAAAACCAAAACCTTTTTTCTGGGCAGCCGGTGACCATCAGGCTTCATTTCGCGTCTGCTCCCCATTTTTTCGTACTTGCTTTAATTTTTTGAAGTTTTTCGTGTGTGGCATCAACGAGCGACAACATGCCGCAAACATTCCACACGATAAATTTAAGCAGTAAAACTTAAGCTGCTCCTTAAAAAAATGTTTCGCCACGCTCTCTTTGAATGCATATAATTTTCTTAATGTCGATTAAATATTATGGTAGGGTTAAGTTAAGGCGGGCAGAAACCCAGTTTAAATCGGGGGTCTTCGAAAGTTTACGAACAATGAGGGGCTTTAAGTATGATTACTTTTTGTCGTGTTTCATTACAGTTTAGGAATATAGCTCACATTTACATTAAGAGAGGAATAAACATTGACTTCAATTAAATCTTGCACATTACTTTGGCTTCTCAGAACTATTGTAAAGTTGGAAGATATATTCCAGAAATGGTTCATTATAAGAAATGGCAATGGCCAGATTTAGTTTTGAAGAACTTTAATATTGCTGTAATATACTTTTAAACAAAACATGCATCATAAACAAAAAATTCTTGTATCCACCCTTTTTCATTTCTTTTGCACGCAATTTTAAATGAAAAGAGTGACAGCTCGAAATTCCTATTAACCATTGCCACTGCCTATTAGCCAATCAAACATAAATAGTTTTCCATAAAAATCGTATAAAGAATCCAGATACGAATACAAATAAGCAATAATCAAACTAGACAAATTCAATGGAAATTGCCAATGGGTATTGTAATTATTTGAACGCTTTTAAATCGTTGGCTGTTCGCCAACTTTCAGAATTCTCTAAAACAATACCTTAGACAGCGCATGATTGGAATAAAGATTTCTATAAAAATTGGCAAAGCAACAGGCACGATTTTTATCATGAACACAGATACCGTAGTCTACAGATCCTTGTCTAGAAAAAGGATACATGGTCTGGCTGTGTTGTGATTGCCACCATTTTGGAGGAAACCCAGACCAGCTGCCAGGTCAGGAACAGAACAAAAGTAAATCTCTCCTGAATGTTAAAAAAAGGAAAAATCCATTTGGGCTAGTGCAGCCTGTTGCACTCAGGATGCTGCCGCTGATCCTCCGGTTCTATCCAAGTACCTGCTGCGACCACCAACTGCCAGCCCTCAGAGATTGGTTTCATTTGTTGCACATCCCTACTACCTACTGGAATATTGAAATGCCGAAATCCCCTTGGCAATCTGTTGCTCTTGCACATGTCTCTGATTCCCGTCGAGCGTAAAAAAGGTGGCGGACCGAATTCGATGCCCCGGCAAGGTGTTCCACTGACCCTCCGACGATTTGGAGTGATTTTAGTTTTCGCGGAATGCTCGATGGATGGAAGGAAAATTCCAGCACATGGCTCTGCATTTGCAGGGGAATCCTAGATAGGAAATGTCTGTAACGAGAGTAGTCGCTGTGGATACAGTAAGGACTCAAGGTGTTCTTAGGATTGAAGTGGGTGTTTCCCTACCCACTTCTCTAAATTTCCTAAAGCATTAGACTTCTATGGAACGTATGAGATTTTTATGATGAAAAACAGTTCTTGAGTTAATGAAAATGTATATTTCTTAGTGATAATAAAATTATTCTTTCCAATAGTTTTATTATTTGAAACGAATAGATTTATACATTTATTTTATACCTTCCCAAATAAATTTGCATTGAGTGTTTTATGATATTCTTTTGCATAAAATTACATACTTTTTAATTTTTCTTTTATAAATCGCCAATCTTGTTAATCTGGTTGTCGTTGCCGCCCACCAGCTGCTAATAAAGTTGTCATTTCTGCACGATTGAGCAGTTAGGCAAACATTTGCGAACGGCTGCGCAGGGGAACCCCCCATGAGACAGCACGTAGAGCAAAATGGCCAACAATTACCGGCAGCAGCAGCAGCAGCAGCAGTAAGTCTGAGAGTCATTGCAGTGGCCAGAGCCAAAGTTGGCTATAACAAGCAAGTGGCGCTCTATAATCATAGACCCAACATGGATCTCCATCGAGATGGAGATCGAGATGGAGTTGCCCGCACTGGCACTCTAAATCAATTAGCAGGCACATCAAAAGTGTTGAAAACTGGAGCAGGCGATGGATAGAAAAGTGAAGTAAGTCTCGTGGACAGGGGCCCATGGGAAAGTGAGGTGCAACCTGTCCGTCTCACTGGCAACTGACATTGAAGGCTAATCAGCATGCAAATAATGTTGCCGCCTCTCTGCCTCAAGATTAAACAGCCATGTGGCAAGCCATGTATAGCCACCGTGAAGTGAAACATCGGGCGATGATGGAGGCTCTGGGGCCCGGGCACTACGTGTGATGGAGCTGTGTGGCAAACCAGTTACAGTTTCCGAGATTTCCCAGTTTGCCGAGTGAAATGAATTTGTTAACACCTAGCCAAAACGAGGCAGGCGTGCCACGCCAACCAGCGATAATTAAGTATGCGTCACGTTGGAAATCTGAAGGAGCTCCTACTCGTACGGATTATTTGCCCGGCCCATTAGCGAACAGGCGCAATATTTTGGTGTAATTACGCGTTGTCCTCCCCTCGGACACGATGTCTTCATTAGGCCAAGCGTACTGGCCATCACCGTAATTGTAATTGTAATGTCAATGGCATTGTTATTGTTATCATTGCGGCCCCAACTTGTTTGCTGGTTTGTTTGTCTCCTTGATTGGCATTCACTTGCCACATTCAGATTGAGATCTTCGGGAAAACTGTAGCAGCAGGTTTTTCACTTTTATTTATGATGAAGATGTCAATCGCGGATGAGTGGTCCGTCAGTGTCGGCATTTGTTTGGCTTACCAATTCGCTTCTACCACTAACTGGGCCTGTCAGCATTTGAGCCGCACTAGTTGGTGAGGGACGACTTTTTTTAGCTTAGTCTTGCGCCTGGGAAAGTTTTCCCCACACACGCAGACATCAAAAGGGGAGAGTTAGGAAAGTTATAGACTCGTTAGCGAAATCTTCGGTGAGAATTAGGTTGAGGCAAGTGAAGAAATTTAGTTCTTTGCAAACCATTTGTAAGTGCCATACTCAAATGTATATTTACCAATAATATAACACTGCCTAATAAAAATCTGTAATAAACAATAAATGTTTTGAAATTCCACATTAATGCTTTTAGTATCTTTCTCTAACTTTACCAAATAAATTGCCTTAAAGGCATATTGCTTAAATTACTCCTTAGAAACGACCAAATGCCAGCAGATGTTGTTGAACTCCTACGCTCATTACGCCCAATTTCCCTCTCCACCCTCTTAGTGGCTTAAACATTTCCGAAATGCAAAACATCAGCGATAAACAACAACTTTTACGACCGAATTTCATTGAACGTTGCCACAAATTGAGGAGGCGAAACGCAGACGGGCGGCTACCATGGCTCACACACACACGTGTCCCGACTGCCAAATCAGAGTCAATCCCAGCCGCAAAAAACGGTAGTCCAGAAAGCATCTTGGCCAAGAGAAGGAGCCGCGTACGTGTCACCAAGCCACCAAGCTACCAAGCCGCAAACCATCACCATCGCACTCACGAACTCGGTTGTTTGGGGCGGTCGATTGTCACCATTACCATTACCATTATTACCATTACCAGTACCTTTTCCACTAACATTACGATCAGGGAGACGAGCAGGAGAGCCGGGTTTGGGTTCAGACCGGCAGCTCGTCTTCAGCTCCAAAACTCTCGTCCGATTCGGGCGTGCGGCTATTTGATGTCAAAATAATTGTTAATCCGGCGAGCAGTCACATTTCCTAATACCCTTTGAAAGGAGTACTTTGGAAAATTCAGAAATAAATATACATTTTTATCATAAAAGCACTAACCAGTTCAACATGACTAGCAACAACATCGATTATCATATTTTGTTGGTATATGTAATATATAGAAATACAAATTCAGATTTATTCTTATATGGAATAATTGAACTTTTTCAAAGAGCATATGAGTTTCGCCCTTGGCATATCCACCTGGAATTCCATTTTATTTATTTTATGTTGATTGTATTTTGGGAGAAGAGCTTCGTCAGCCTGGTTAGCCAGCAGATATTTACGAGTAGCTGTTGCACTGGAAACGTGACAAGCTTATGAAGATTTATGGGGTTCAGGAGGCAGGCGAAGACGGCGGCATTCGACATTGTCGCCATTTCCATTCTCACGATCGGTGTTCGATCGACAGTTCTTTATGGACTCCCCGCTACCCAAAGCCGCCCATCGCCCCTCAACCCCACATGCTGCCTCCACTCGCGGCACCAACAAATTTTGTGGATTTGTTTAATTTAAGTACAATGTACGTGTTATCATTGGTCGATCGGGCATTGATTTTTAATTTGTTCATTAAAAGGCAATAATCACGCCCTGTCGCAGGATCGCTTCCCAGCCTCGAAACGGATGATTCGCTTTGTGACTCCGGTTGCTGCCTTTGTATACTAATTTGATTGCGACAAAATATGGCACATGAAATTCATCAATTTATATTTATGTCTTGTGCATAAATTGATATCATCTTTGGGCTTGTTACATTTAATTTCGGTACTCGAATTTAATCAGGCATGCAGTTGGGGTTTTTGTCGCAATAAATTCGCATCGGGCATTTCAATGGCCTGGAACTGCTCCATTTTCGTGCGCTTTTGGCCAAATGCAAATGGCCCGTTTGTGATGGGAATGCAAATCGCTATAAAGTGGCGCTGGCAATGGGATGAGTCAGCCCTTCGATAACTGGGAGTCATCTCCAAGCTTGATTTGAGGGTTTCTGATGATACCATTTTTCCTTCCATCTGGCTGACTAAATGACATGCTTTTATTTATCTAAGAAGTATGCATTCCAGCAGTTGCCTGATGCCGCCACCTTTTCTGTGATTACCCTTTAGCTATCTACCTTCCTGCATGCATTCAATCAGAATCGAAATCTTCCCACATGTCGGCAGGTTCGATTGCCGTTAGGACTTAGCATATTTCCCAGCCATCGGCGGTGCATCAGGGATCGTCCTCATTAGGCATGCACAGCGGCTTGGCGGACACATGTTTGACATTATCAAACCGCAGCATCCTCCTTTCAGCCATGCTTAATGCTCTTCGCACATGCCGGACTCAAAAAAAAAAAATAAAAATAAAAAAAACTCAACCGACATGCTGGATGGGGGCAGTAAAATGGAAATAAATTCAAAAACAGGCCGGGAACAGTTGTGATTTCGGGAGTGCAGGCACAACTGTTGCACAGAACTGGAATCGGAGGCTCGGGACTGCTGTTATTTCCGCTTTCTGATTTCTGTTTTTCGCATTCTCATTCTTATTTTTCTGGTTTTGTTTTGGTTCTGGCTGCCAGAACCGCGGTCCTTGCTTCCGCATCCGTGCAACAAGGATCTCTCCGGATCCTTCGAACGCATCTGTCGTTGCTAGTGACAGGTACACCGAGTTTTTCACTCGGCGTTACCTACGCATCTTTTGTCCGACGATCCGAATCGGAATCGGGCGCTTCCTATTTCCTTTTTTCTTCGTTTTTTTGCCAAGCCGGAAGTTTTTGTGTCTTTGGCAAACTGTAATCATTAGGGGATCATCGATTTCGGCAAATTACAACGGACGGGTCAGAGATTTTTCCCAGGAAACTATCGGTTACAGGTTCAGAAAGGTTGCCGAACAGGTCTACTGTTCAGTTCCTTTCATCAAATTTGCATGAACGGAAGGAAGTCGTTTGCTCTTTTTGAGATGGAAAGATGACACCCACAAGATATGTTTGCGAATGCACTTATAATTGGATGGGAGTATTGGATTAGAGGAATTACAAGGATTTGCAGGGAAATTTATGGAAATACAAAAGAACAAAGAATAGATTATCGCTAACGGAAGAGATTCAACAAATATTTCAGGGAAGGATGTGAAGTTATTTTTTCCCCTGAATTAGTCTAGATATTAGCTTAATCGAATAAAATATGTAGAATGGAATATGTATTCTGGAAAAATCTGGACAAAATAATTTTTTTTCTAAATATAACTTATTTTAATATATTATTTTAATGTTTAATGAAATTTGTTTTCTCCGTATTACTTACCTTAAACACCCAGAGTTTTTTGATGCCACTTACAAAGTAATCAATTTTAGCTTCATATGTCTTAATTTTGTCTGCTTAAAATATAAGCAAAAAACACCAGCGAGCTCATGTCCCGGGAAGCAACAATTGAAATCAAGATAAGCCCGAGCAACAGGATAAAGCTGCAGGACACAGCCATAAAGTAGGGACACACAATGCATGGAGAATTATGATATAAATTATACAATGCACATTGCAACATTTTAAATGCCGGCTGCCAGGGGCCGGCTGCTGGCCAGGACGAAATCGTGAGCAGGACAATGGGGCAGGACTACCTGCCTTGCCCGTCGCCTCTTCCTTGAACCTGCCGATGGTTATCGCCGGTTTAAAGCGTCTCAAATGAGTCCGGCCAGCGTCTTCTCTTCTGTTGGCAGCGTGACGAGCGATTAGAGATTAGGACTTGGACAAGGACGAAACGACAGGACATGGTCAGAACGGCGCGGGGTTCGATACGCCTAAATGTGTGTTTTTTCACCTGAGCGTTTCCATAAAAAAGGAAAACAAATGTCTTGCTGATCGACAAATGCTCAGACATTAAAGAAATTCCTTTGAATCGCAGTGAGACACAATTGATTTTTGTCTTGCCCAATTGGAATTCATTTTTAATTTGTGATAAGAAATTGATAAGTTATGATCCATGACAAATGTGTATCTTCATGTTTAAGGACCCCTTTAATAGCGATAAGGTGTTATTCCTGGAATGAACTCTGCGTTGTCCTAGATCTAAAGGATCTAATGATGAGTGAGTACAAATATGTAAGGGCGAAATTAAATAAGAAAAGAATAAGTTACAAGTTTATTTTAGAATAATACACAACTGCAATTTATTTCTGAGAATAAGAAAGTAAAAAAAAGGTACTGACACTTAAAAAAAAAAACCATGGTAATCTATGTTGTACAAATATAAAAAAAATATTTTCTGAATATATTTTTTTGAATGTAGACTTAGCATAATCCCACTCTTTCATAAGACGAAGTAGTGAACTAATTTTCAAACCAAGCCCCTTGAAACCATCTGCCTAAACAATTTCCCCTATTTAATCGAGATCCAAACAGTTGCAAAATTGTCAAAGGCCATTGAGCAAATACAGGCAGCGTATCAAAATCTAGACAACAATGAAAGGATTGCCCAGGACTACAGGATAATCCTGGCATTGTGCGCTAGGCTTGCGTCAAACGGTGGCAATTGTCGACTGGCATAACGAAAGGATTGGCAGGA
Organism: Drosophila mauritiana; assembly: GCF_004382145.1. Taxonomy (NCBI): domain Eukaryota; kingdom Metazoa; phylum Arthropoda; class Insecta; order Diptera; family Drosophilidae; genus Drosophila; species Drosophila mauritiana. The sequence continues at coordinate 7,649,576 of NC_046670.1, forward strand.
GCCAAATATGGTCCAAAACTGAATTGAAATATAAATTCGAGAGGTGGAGCGGAGACATCTGCTGGCGGAGGACATTATGTGGGCGCAGGACAATATGTTAATTGACGGCAGCTGATCCGCAGGAAATAGACTAAAAAATATCAAATCATTTTTTCCCCATTCTCCATACTTGCTGGCCACGTTTTTTGTTAGTTCTCTTTTGAGACTACGCACGCTCCAAGGATGAAATGACAGGACGATCATTGCCGGTGACAGCTGCCTGCGGAGGAAGGAGCACATGCCGCACATGCAACTAAAGCAGGATACGCATATCCTGCGTGTGCCTTACCAAATTGAGAGATTTTTTGTATTAAAAAACTGCGTGGAAATTTTCGTAGGCGGGGAAGGACACGCGCTCCGCTTGACCTTGACATTGTTCCTAGATGACAGGCGAGTCCTTTTTCGAGGACTGTACAAAATAAGGAGCAGAGCACATGTACAGCCTGCTCCGCTTCTGCAATCACTGGAAAGAAAAATACTTTCTACGTGATAAATTGCGTGTTTTATTGTAGACACCATAAATAAATAAATTAAATTATTTCTTAATTGTAGTGAATTATTGAACGTCAATTAAATATATTTAATATTTAATTTTAAAATATGCTGGTTTAATAATTAAACCTTTACAATACGATCTAACATTTGCGTCTTCACTTTTAATATTTACATAATTTCTTCTGATCAGTAGAAATTTTTACATTTAGCTCAACAATATTTTCCCCAGTGCATACTACGTTTTTTTAATGATACTGCTTACTTTTTGTAAGTATCCTGTTCTAAGAGGTCCTGCGTGCGTACGGCAGCAACAGCAACAATACCAAGAAGACGAACAACGAGAAGACGAGGCATAAAAAGAAGAGCAGAGAAAAAAATTGAGCGGGGCAGATGTTTCCTCAACAGGCTGCAAGGAGCGTACATAACACCACGCATGATCAGTTCTCGTCCTTCGGGCAGCTACTTTTTTAAAGACTTGGAGCATTGTCCTCCACGCACAACGCACAATGCTGGCCGACTTCTTTTTCTTTGCAATTTTCTTTTATGTTAAAAAACAAATCCTATTCCGCTGAAAGGAATCAAGGAATCATCGTCGAGAAGGATAGAGCTCGGCCAGCGGGGGATTATTCTAGAAAAGTGCGGGTGCCTGGAGAACTGGATAGAAGTTTACTTTCCTGCCTCGCCATGCGATGATTCAATGCTTTTGGAAATAAACCATTCAAGGTTCTTATTTCATATTCAATTCAGGTGGCTCCCAGCACATGCTGGTCAACTTTGGTTAATTTAAGACATGAGTAAGCGAAGTAGCATTGGAGTAGCTTAATATTTATGATGAAGATGATTCAAATACACAATACATGGTTTTATCTAATAAATAAAGCCTTAAATTTTTTAATATTATTATTTTGATAATAAGTATTTAAGCATTCATTTAAGTTTGTTTTGCTGGAATGAAATATTTATTTATAATAAAGGCAATATACCATTTTCTGGTATTTCCTATAGACATCTCAAGTCCCCAATGAAAGATCCTCCAATATTCCGTGCTGTATTTTTCCTATTAATCTGAACTATTGACAACAGAATAGACAATAAGCCCCATTTAAGAAATTCGGAATTGATTCATTACCAGCTGTATTTGTATCTAGCGCCCCCACATTGTTTGCCGATAGCAAAATATGCTACTGAATTAACCCATTGATGCCAAGGGCACGAAATTGCCATCATTTACCTATATAGATATCCGCCTTTTATACAATTCGACCCATCCATCGATCGATGGAAATTTTTGCAGCTTGTCTGTGACATTTGCCGATTGTTCAATCCCGTTGAATTTTACGCAAACATGACTGGGAAATGTTTATTCTTTTGAATTGAGAATAGGAGCCCCTTTGACTGAAATGCTCCAGATTGATTTGTCACATTTTATGTTTCGCCCTATCGAAAGGGTTGGCAATGTTTGTACAATTGGATTGAAATATTTAAATGTTACTTTCAAGCGAAAGAAATGCATCTGCCTAACTTACATTTTTAGTTTCCAATTTCCCTCAAACTAAGTGATACGTGATATTGGACCAAATCCTTTCTGAGAACAGTTCTATTATAATGGCATAAATCCCCATCATATAACGATTCACACTTAAGCGTGATTTTTTTACGCAAACAAGGCGAATGTGTGAAGGTTTTTCCGGGTATTACCCACTCACCGCTTCTATGTTGTGCAATAGGCCAGAGTTGAGATAAAATACATCTGTTCTGGCCACTTCATTTGACCTCGGCCGAATGCAAATACCTCAGAACAGTAGGTGGGCCGAAAACAAATTATCCCTGGCGTTGGCTTGGCCAGCAGGTTCAGTGCGTTTCACCTTTGTTTGCCGTAGTTTTTGGTCCTGTTTCCTATTTGATCCTGCCTGTTGCTTCCCTTTGTCTCTAGTCTCCTTGCAGCTGTCCGGCTCTTTGAGAATATTTGCATACGTGCACGCACTGTGGGTGTTTCTGGCCAAACAATGGGGCACCTCAGCATAGTCGGTATTTCACGCATCACCTGCCCCGAAACTCCGACAATGGCACGTGCTTTGTGGCCAAACTGACCTTTGGCTGGCTTACATATTTGCAAGGATATTTGAGCCAGGAGCTGGAATTACGTTTTCAAATCCTCCCGTTTGTCTTGCTGTAGATTTGCAGCTAAAGATATGCTTTAATTAGCAAGCAAATGGTTTTTATCGTAAATCTAGACGTTATAACTAGGGGATTTCGATGCTAATGCTTCTTATCGATCAAGAATTTAAAGCCTTTCTAATAATACTTGTTTCGAAAAAAAAGAACTGCTTCTTTTCGGTAATGAATATGATGGACAATGTAAAAATTTAAGAGTGCTGAGAGTTGCTGAACAAAACTATATTGGAGAACTCCTGCTAAGATAATACCTTTTAACGCACCTATTTATTTAATATACTTCTTCGATTCAAAATAAAATTCAATAGATAAAATTCTTAATAAATCCTGTGCTCTATCTTTGACCAGTCAACCATGATTCGAAATTCTATTCAACAATGATCAGTCTTTCAACGCATTGCAATCAACAAGATGCAATAGATTTTCCCTCGTAAACTCTCGAATATTCTGCTATTCCATATTTTGACACCATTAAATGACGATTTTTGGTTAGCCGCGTCGCGCAGACTTCGTGAGTCGTAATAAATTTTATATAAATTTGACAAAATGAATCAAAACAATGGGCCAAGATGCAAGGACACACTCGCCGCGTTGAACAAAACGCGCGACGACAGAGCGGTACAATGGGTTCCGAGGCACTCGAAACCGGACAAAAGGCAAGGGACCAAGGACCAAGGACCTAGTGATAAGACCAAGAAAAGGCCGTCCAGCTAGCACCTGGTGTCAGTCGGCGTAGTTTACGACTAAGACGAAGCCGCTGCAAGGACGATCCCAAGTACAGTTGACGCTCCTTGCTGGGCAAAAAGTATCTCAGAAGTCAAGCTGAGCACGTGCCCTGTGCTAGGCATTTGTTTCACTTAGAGAAGCAGAGCAAGCGGACTGGCAATGGAGATGGACGTCACTCCGACGCAGATGCCATCTCGAATCGATTCTCGGATACAGATACAGCTCAATTAAATTTCAGACTAAACCCTTTCAGGATCAGTCACACTCAGACGAAAGATGCATTTATTCTCGAAACGTTGTTTTATTACAACAATTTTTTTTATTTTTATAAGCATAAATGTCAAATAGTTTATTATTATTAAAATTATCCTATAAGGTTCTAAATATACATTCCAACTCTTCTCTTCTCTATTCTTCTAGATTCATTTCTTGGCTAATAAACTCTATTGCAATAGTTGAAGTTCTTTAGATTTGAATTTTTTTGAGTGCAGGAAAAACGTCTGCTGCTGGCTCTAGCCGGCTGGTCAAGAGAGAGAGAGAGGGATCCAAGACTCCAGGTGGTAAATCCCTAACCCGCCTCGATAATTGCGCCATGCCATCATTTGACTGACTTTGACTCGAACCCTTCGGCAACTGTTTTGTTTTCGTGTCGTTTTTTCGGTTTTTTATTTTTTGTTTTCTGGTGTCCAACCCGTTGGCGTATAATTCGTTGGCATCTGTAAGCGCAAGGGTTTCGTCTTTTTCAGCCACGTTGTAGATTTTCGACATCGTCGTTCATTAGCCAAGTCGAGTCCTTTCCCTCACTACTTTTTGGCAGTTGGTCATTACGCATTCATTGGCAGATGCTCTCGAACTGCTTCCCTTTTTTTTTGTATTTTTTTTGGTTAAGTATGCCTCGCAAAAGGGTCAAGCAACCAACACCTTTGATTTGGAGCTGCTCGAAATTGAATTTGTGAGCTCAGTTAGAAGGGTTTCTTGGGCTTTTGAACAGTTTGCAGGTTGCCTCGGCGATCAGTTTCAGCTGATAACTTGCAGCCGGACCAAGAACTTGCAGAACTTGCAGCCGCCTGTCGCGTGTAAATTTGGTTAACAAAGTATCCAAACCAAAGATTGTTCGAGATATATATCGGTCATGATCTGCGTCTCTCCAGTAGCTGCAATTTGCCGAAAGTTGTCGGCAGCTTGAACAATTGAAGGAAAAAGGGAGAACTAACAAAGATTGGACAGAGAATAACTAGGGACAGCAGGCGAAAAGATATCAATATCCATATCGGTAGCCAGGTCGGCTCAAACAACTGCTGCTGACATATGGACAAGCCTAGATACTGCTTGATTTTCAATGGAACTAAATTGTAACTTAAGCTAGAGCACTGCGAAAAATTCTATCGCAATCAGAGTCAATTTTAGGAAATATACCTTCAGGAAAGGTATATTTCCTAAATTTAAGATGTTTAAAGGACAAATGAAAATATTTTATGGGAAATAATAGCAATCAATTATAATTATTCATATCACTGAATAATTAATATAATAGCATATAGTATTTACTGGAACTAGAAATAAAAAAAGATTTATTTTTTCAAGTGTACTTTTTGGTCAAGCATCAGTGACAAGGTCCAGACATTCGTCCTTCCAAGTGGTTTGTTCCAGCGCCGCCTGCAACGCCGCATGTGTCTGGTCCCTTGCCAAAAACAAAGGCGGGCAGGACACGAATCACGGATCGGTTGTGGGTGTTGTCGGGATCAACCCACCCAGGATTCTCTGGTGTCCCGAAGGTCCACCCGCCTGCCTGCCTGCTAGCATCCTGAGGTATCCTTTGGCATCCTGCGGTGCCGTTTACGATTGTCATTTTGCGGTTTTCACGTCTGGCTCTCCGTCCGTCTTTTGTTTCAGGTATATTTCCTTTTTTTTGCGTCAAGCGAAAATTCGTTCGTTTCGTATTAGTTTTCACTAATTTATTTGCAATTGTTCGACATGTTCGCTTGCTGGGTATCGAATGCTAAACAGAAGCAAAATGATTCCATTTGTAAATTATTCCTTAATTTAGTTATCGTATAACAAAGGAAAGCAAAACGTAAGAAGTTCCAAGAAATGATTACGAGTAATTGGAACTCCAATTACAAAAACTCTAGGCAAGCAGTTAAAAAAATTTGATTCTTAAATTATGATTTTGTGCAGTTTATCACTTAAATTTCAAAGATTACAGAGAATGAAACCGAGTAGTTTTGAAAACTATAAGTTAGCTTATTAAAAACATAAGCTTTTATATTCCTCTGATGTTACAAATATGTCTGTTTTTTATTTCCCGTGATAAATTCTAAAGGTATATTCGATTATCTTTTCTCCAAGTGGGAGGTAACCCTTCACTTCAGATTTGACACATAAATTGCGTTCATCGCTGGTTCTGATATCATTTGGGCGATTATAGATGTGTCTGGAATGTTGTGTGTGTGGTCAGTTGGGAGGTGGATAGACGGTTAGATCGAGCGGTCAGAATCCAGAGTCTGGTTGAGGAGATAGCCACGTTAGAATCGTTAAAGTTGAGCCCCATTAATAGGCCGACTTGTCCGCCCCTGCGGCCACTTCAAAGATCGTTAGGAAAAGTCAACGCAGCGGAGGTCAAAGGGTGGGGAGGCAAATCGTAAATGCAATAAGTATGTCATAAAGTAGCTAAATGGAAATTCTTGACTCGGACGTGACGAAAATAGTAACGCTAGTTACTAGTTGGTAGTGAAGACCCTTCGATGGCAAGAATAGTAATAAGAGTTCCCTCACCCTAAAGTGAGTGTTGTTTTCTAGATGAATGCTTCCGCTAATGGAGAGTATATTGCCGGATTGCCTAGTAACCCTTTAGCAATTTTCAGTCCCTGTTTTCATGCTGATCTGGAAATTGTTATAAATTTGTTCCATGAATGCGCGCCACCTGAGCCAAATTAAGTTGGGCCCAAAGTCGGCTAAAGCAATCTCGCTCGCCGTTCGCTGTTTGCGGCTCGAAGCTCCCAGCTCGCCGCTTTGGGCAACAGCTGGCGGCACTTAGGGCCTCAAATAGCTGATCCGGAGCACCCTTTTCCAGCTCAAGTCCCGGCTATCTTTCTCCTGGCCATACTCTATGGACAGGTAAATGTGCTTCAGCAAGGAGTTGGTCTAAGTTGTTATCTAACACAGATATAATCTAGCTGAGCTATTGAAAATATGTACCCTTTTAAAACTGCATAACTCATAAGATATTTATGCAAAGGAAGATGCTAATAATAATATAACATAACACAACTAACAAAACATCGTTCTTAATAACTACTTTAATACGAAAGAAAATATTACTTTAGTTCATCGCAAGGGCATTTAGTTATTCGGTCTAATGTCCGAGCATTTCCCCTTGTTTTGTTTTGTTATAATTCGTGTTTAACTAATTTCGGACTATTATCGCCGTCATTATTATCATTAAATGTGGAAATTGTTGTTATTGCTGGCGCGCATGCGCATTGGCAATTTCACACAGTCCGAGTTTTAGTTTGAGTTGGAGTCCCGGACTCAGTTTGATCAGAGAGTCAGGTTGCTGTCAGACACCAACTGTTGTCTCTGGCAGAGATCGGGATGAGGATGTGGATGTGGATGTGGCCGAAGACCTGGTTGTGGGATGGGGATCTCTGTGGCACCGACTTGCCTTGCCGCTGGGGTTGCCTTCGGGGTCAGACCGGCAATGTTTTGCGCCTGTTACGAGCTTTTCAGCAATATGTTCTATTTTTCACTCTGCTGTTTTCGTTTTTTTCATTTTCCATTTATCTTTCCCCTTGTTGCTGCACCAAGCGATTAGCCGTAAAGTAATTTGGAGCCGGGCAGATTGCCAAGGGTCGAAAGAAGACTTCCCTCAATTGAGGTGTTCCGATGGTTGCTCCAATCATTTAGCTAAATTTGAAGTTAGGCATCCGTCGGTTTATCCAGATCCTTGTTGCTCATCGGCATTCCATGCAATCCAATGCCATTGCCAAAGTAAGTTTTCTAAAGTGGTTGGAAGTTATTAACGCTGAAGCAAAGCAAACATCTTTTGGGCAAACTGTACTTTATTAATTGTTCCAATCCATTGCATTTTTCTTTACTAGCCCAAATCGCTATCAAATATTCAAACTTCTGAAAATGTTCATATCCTTATCGTGTTTCCTCAGCTGCCTAGCTGATCTCACATTATGCTTAGCCATTATCTAGATATCCATATCAAAGTGCAAGATGCAAACACTTAGCCAACCACTCAAGCGATCGATCGATGATCCACTTCAGGAAATTCAAAGCGAAATTGAAATATTACATGATGGATAACCAATCAGGCGATTATCCTTGTAATTATGGATGGACTACTGCACAGCCCCTAGCTCCATGGAATATCTTATCGTGCGCTGATCGACCACAAAATGCAATAAACAGAAGGCTAGAAATTGACAGGCAGTCAGTCAGTCAGTCGGACACAAAGAGCCAAGGAAATCTAATGTGAAATGTATAACATTCTCCGATACAAAAGAAGACGTGAACTGGATCAGAAGTTGGCCTGCCATTGAGAACAGGATCGACGGCGTCGGCTCATCTGCTCAGGGGTGGATCAAAGAAGGCCAAGAAGGAATGGGATGCCAAGCAGTCGCCAGGAATGAGTTGGGGTACACGTGATCTAACATTGATCTTTTGTCTGACTTTATGGCTTATTGTTCGAGCTACTGTCCTGATATCGATATCAAACACAGCTTGCAGTCATCTTGTGGTATTCTTTGCAAAAAGGAACTTAATCAAGATAGGCTACTGAAAGGGATATCTTTAAGAAGACCCCATGATGATAATACCTTTGTCTGTGCTATAGAAAGCCACTACTGAAGGGCTTATAAAAGATTCTCAGTGAAATTTAACATTCAAAGAACTGAATACTGTAACTACAGTTTTAGATTTAGTTACATATGGCCAATTATAAATTTCCACCTTTGACAAGCTATTTTCCAAGGTGGTCCTTTAATGTATCAATTAATGAAGAACACTTCATTTATCGCTGTCAACTGTCTTCGCTCGCAAGAAGAACCATAAAGTCCTGAAAAAATACTTTAATTTAACTAGCCATAACCAATAAAAACGAAGGGCTCTTTTAATGAGGCGCAACTTAGTTTCAAATGGCATAATCAGAGCCATAAAAGCAGCAGCAATAAAATGCGCATATCCTTGCGACAGATGCCGCAGCGGAAGGATACGGCAACAGTTTTTATTGCACTACTGAACAAACAGCACGGATCGGATCTGGAATATGGCATGGTATTGGATGGAAAGGGATCCGATCGGATGGTCTATATAGCGCGTGCCCGCTTGGGTTATCTTCCTGGGGGCAGCTGTTCGCCCAACGATAACGTACGAAAATGTATGTATTTACGAGGAACTCTTGGAACTCTTCGACATTCCATATTCGATTTGTATTTGCTCAGATTGCACTCCATTATCTTATCTTATTTGAGCGCTGACCTTATCGGAGCTGGGTTTTTTTTATTTCATTTCTGTAAGAGTTCGACTTGCACGGCTACCTGAGCATTCGGAGCGAAACTGAACTTAACCCCAATATTTCTCGGAACGTCGATAAGTGTATATAGAAGTTCAAATATTGGCACTGGCATTTGGCAAAAGCTTAGCACGAGCCAAAAACTTGGGGCTCCGTCTGTCTGCAGCCTAAGCTTTGTCAATATTTTCCCCCTCAAAGGCGCAGTAATTTTAAAAATATTTTACGACTTGTCAGGAAGTCGAATTCTTTCCACGCAAAATCGCCGCCGATAATTGGCATTTAAAATCGCTTAATCGCTGACCCAGATATGCCGCAACGCAATATTAAATGATATATCAAAAGTTTTCCCTTCACCGGCGGCAGGCTCTTAATGCATTTTGTCATTTATGATAATGAAAAATCAGTTTGGCAAAATATCAAAACAGATTAAGTCCATGGAAAGCTGGCAGTGGGGCGAACTACAAAAGACCCTCCTCTTCAGATGATCTGCCGCAGCTGCCCCATTTTGGGGCAGTGAGATTAACCAAAATTGAACATTTTCGCTCGCTTTATTTTCGGGGATGTGCGCAGAGATAAGCCTAAACGGGTTTAACCGCCGAAGGAGGCGAAAAATAATTTAACCAACCTGTTCTTGCACTCGAAATTAATTTTTTCTCTTCACGATACTTCACGTCAGTGTCCTGGCAGCAAGCTGCATCCGGTGCTTGTGTTTATGCGAATCAACTTCCGTTTCCCCCAGCCAACCTCCGGCTCAGTTCGTCTGGATTCGGCGGCGATCAGCAGTCGTGTTGTTGTTGCGCCTGCGCAGCCACAAGTCAGTCACATCGACGGGCCGTCAACAGGTGTATTTACTGTTGTTCCTCTGTCATTGTTTATCAGCCAGCCCAGGGAAAGGAAAACTATGGGGCAGTCGGAAGTGGACACCCTACGAATATATGTTAGTAGATTAAATTAGTGCAGAAGTAAACCTTTCACAACAATTCAAAACTCTTTTCTTGCACTATATATTATTTACAGCCGATTTAATACTCTTTTGTAACTATTACTACAGATAAAGCCAATTTAAAAGTTTAAAATTAGTAATTAGTAAATTTGCTGTTTACATTTTATGCTGCAATCAACATGGTCTGACATAGAGTATAAGCCACTTTTATTGGACCCATCAAACTGGGCACATAGCCCCTTATACCCTTTCGCGATCCTAGGGCACTGCTCCCCAGCTTTTCGGCTTTTATTTATTTTTGCTTGCTGCTTTTTTTCGTCAGCTTGCCGCTTTTTGCGAAGTATCTTCTGCTGTTGCTGTTCGTCTCTGCTTTTTGGCCCGGCAACTTTTTCATTGCCATAATTACCATGATTAGCAATGAATGCTGGGGCCAGCTACCTTGGCAGACCCTCTTCCCCGCTTGACTCCCCTTAGCCCCACTCTTTTCTTTCAGTTGGGGAAATGACAAGTGGCAGAGTGGTGCAGGGGGGGAGGGGGCAGAAGCAGCAGGCGACCAAACACGCGACAAATTTAATTTTAATGCTATTTCTTTCTCATCTTATTTAACTTGGGTGTTGTTGTCGATCGTTGTCGTGCCTTTCTTGTTGCTATTGTTGTCGTTGTTGTTGTGGCTGTTGTTGCATATATTAACCGTAAGTTGGCTGCACTTTAATTTGTATTTATGCGGGCTGATTATCTGACTCCACGTGAAGGAGAAAAAACCTGACACGATCACGTTGATGCGGATGATGATGTTGTTGACTGCTTTTCCTCGGCTCTTTATTGGCTTTGACATTCGTTGTTCATTATTATTATTTTAATCATCATGCTAGTAGTACGAGTAGTTGTAGTAGTTACATATTGTTGTTGCTGGAGCTGGCGTAACGAAACTGTACCTGCTCGAGTGCGTATGGTAAAGATATTCCGCTTCTGATCCAGAACTTCTGAATGGTTCAGTTGCGATCCAAGACTCGTGTTCCTTCGGTATAATAACATCCGTAATTGAAGCTGTCATCGAGTTTTAGATGGTCGGTCATTGGAATGAGTAAGGTGCGGATATCTTATGAGGTATATGTAAAATATAGATGTATTCTTATAGATATGTTTCTCATTTCTCGCTAGCCCAAAAATTAAATACTTGAATTGTAAGTATAGTAAAAGTATGGCAAAGTAACTTACATATTTACATATATTTGTATTATAATAACCCTTATATTTATAAAGAATGAAATCGGATTGAAATGAATGTACGGAAATGAAATTTCTCTTTATACAGAACTGTATTTTTATCTATAACCATATGCCTTTCCTAGACCTGAAACATATTTTACTACACTTCACTTTTAAAGGAAGTATTACTCTAAAGGCAAACTATCTATACTGACTTCTAAGAGTTCGTGGGCAGAGTGCCATACTACTAATTGATTTTACAACAGCTCGAACTGTACTTTACCAAAGGACCTCTTGGTCGCCAGTATTCAAATATCTTATCGTCGGGCTAAGTGCGTGCCCAGTCTGTGTCCAACACATGTTGAGACCCACCCATAGAAGCACCCATAGATCAGCCATAGTAGGTAGTAGGATCCTAAGTGTAGAATGTCTAAGCATTCTTTACCGAAAATAAAGAGCACGTACCGCTGTTCGTTAAGATTTCGGCATACTTTTATTTTCTATTCGGCAACCTGCTGAGCATCGGCCAATTTTGAGTTCAAAGGAAAGCAATGTAGGGAAAATGTATAGATTTATCTATTGTTTTTTGCGCAATCATTTCGGTACGAAGATAATAACTTTGGTAACTTTCGTAGTTCTGCAACTCACCATCTTGCCGAAAGGCGTTTGCTCGGCAACTCCCACTACAGATCCTTTTTCCTCCCCCAGGAGCGGTACGTTCATGATTAATTTAACTACCTGGGCAGGTGTACCAGAGCACCGGGACTTTAGTCCTGCCCTGTCTAGACATTTGTTTGGTGGCCGTATCTGCAAATTGCCATTTTGGCTAATGTTGTTTACTTTAGTCCTTCGAGTCCTTTAGTCCTGGCCATGGCAATGAAAACGCTCGCTGTCTTTGGCAATTAGCTGAAAATAACAAAGGTGCAAGTTTTTAATTGCTTGGCAAATAAAAATCAGTCTTTTTGGGGTTTGGTAGGAAAACCCAAATACAAATTTGTTCTGCCTTTCTAGCTACTAATATTTATAATTACAATGCTTTAACATTAAACTATTCAATTCCATTTATGTCTTAGAAGAGCTGCATTCCTGGATCAGATGTAAAATATCTACCCACCCACATGATAGCATCTTAGTTTGCTACTCCCAAATCGATCGATGGCAACAACATCCGGCCTGCTGGCAGGACTTGTGACAGCCACTTGATGCTGGCTCCGCCACATGAGCAATGCCAAGAATATCGCAGCAAACGCATGTCCTGCTGCCCGCGAAGGCGACATCCTTATTTGCATGTCCAGTGGCCCGCAGGATGTGTCGGCGATGAGGATGCGGTGGCCAGCAGTAAACCAGCAGAACAAGAACTACCTGCTGCAGAGTAGTCGTCCTTCGCGGGCAAACCGGAAGTAGTCAAGGCTCAAGGTGCAAAACAACAAACAGCAGCCGAGGCAGGAGCATGTGGATGATGGATGGAGCCGCCTCACAACTGTACATGAACAAAAATTAACTAAAATGCAATATTTAATTTTAAATAATTAAGACATTGATTTTATAGGGAATATGTAAGTTATCTACTATTGAATTGTTATGCAATATTTTTTTATTAATTTTAACATAAAATATTATTTTTGAAAATTAAAAGGCATTGTTGCTATTAAAGTAGTTTTAAATGTATTTATTGATAAATGCTGTAACTACCATTGGACATTTGTAGACTTCCTGACTTCCCTTATTTCATTTCAAAAAAAAAAAAATTTTTCTAAGTGCACCAAGCCATTCGATTTGCCAGCACGCGTAATTTGATTCGCGCTCATAGAAAGCAAAGGACTCAGTTAGGACTCCCGCACTCGGAAGGAAGTAGCCCACGAAATTCCCACGAATTGCTGAAAGTTCCTTTGGCCTCCACTCGTCTGGTTTCCGGTTTCTGTTTACGCGAAACTTTTACGCATTCGCCTTGAATGCTGATGGCGATCTTGGGCTCGGACATGAATGAAACGGGTTGGGATGGGTTCCACAACAGGATGTTTACCGCCACTGGTCCAGCTGATGGGCAAGGACAAGCGGTTGGAATTCCAGGAATCGCCATTTGAAAGGACAAGGCGCGTGTGTGTGGAGCAGTATCCTCTCGATTCCACGAACCAAAGCTGCAAAAGCTCTCAAGTTTATTTACCTACTTAGATCGCGAGTCACAGGACACATGAGATTTTTACTGGTTGAATATCTATATAATATGTATTTTGGATCCTTATATTAATTAGCTTAATATTTGATCTTAAGATTTTAATTCGTTTTAATGTTTTTAATATTATTTCTAAATGAATATTGTTTAGTTGAAAGTGTCTAGAAATTCAATTCATTCCCCACCTGTAGTCCATACCGGAATTAGAATTAGATTGGATAAGCAACCCCTTCGGCAGCTCTGTTTGCTCCCAGGACTTCCCACGCTAAACAACTTCCGTTCTGAGCCGTTTGCACAAGGATCCCCCCGCCAGAAATCGAAAGATATTCCCACAGATGAAATGTGCAGGGGGATACAAAGGCAAAGATTATGCAATGCACCTGATCCACCCTCGCACTCGGCGATCCTCGGTTTGATCTGACCCTCTGCGTTCTCAGTTTTGGCAAACAGGGTGCTGCGAAGATCCCAGTCGCGTTTCCGTTCTCAGGCCCAAAAAAGATTTCCGATAAGTTTCGAATTCAATAACAAAGCGACAGCAACTGCTGCGGTTTCGCCTTAAACTGCTGCTGCTACTCCTTCCAATTAAGCGAAAGTCGAGGAATCCTGCATCTAACAACTGGCAAAGGATTAACTAGCCAGCTGTTGTTGTTGTGCGAAATCCGAAAAAAGAAATTCACACGGAAGTGGAGTTCGCATCTTTAAGTAGCGACACCTCCACCATCAACCTGAAACAGTAAAATCATAAGACATAAAAATCTTAAAAACTCGTACATGAAAAGGAGATTGAAAAGCAGCTGTTTTCGAGCTCCCTGGGAAGAGACTAAGAGTCCTTTTCTGGATAGATATCCCGCAGGATCCTCTAGGCCACATCCACATGTACCTGCTGATGAGAGTCTGTGGGAAGCGCACATGTTCGTCCTTCGTTTTATCCTCACGAGAGGCCTCGATACTCGTTTTGGGGTTTCCAGTTTTGTGTTTCCCGATTTCCCGTTTGTGTTTTGCATGAAATCGAATTTTCGTTTCAAGGTTTCCTATTCGGTTCTGTTACATTTGCATCCTGTGTGGGAAAAAACGGATGGGAATTTTTCCTGGACCGCACCTGCCAAGGAAAAGTCGAGATCTTTCTTCTGAGATGATGTTTTATTTAGATATAATACAAAATAAATAAAAGAAAGTGATACTCAACATTTTTGGTAAACAAAAAATGGTAAAGAAAAGAAATCCTAGTGCAAAAATTAACTATAAATATATTTTATAGAGATTTTGGTTGATGAATGATTCGAAAATGCGAGGTTTAAGTAAGTAATAATGTAAAAAAGTAATACCCATAAATACTAAATTACATAAAATGACAAAACCGCGTTTTTCTTTGTTGAAAGATAAAAGGGAAATGTAAATGTAAATTGCAAGTTTCCAAAGCTTGTTTCATTAAACGAATGTTGTTTGCTTTCATTAATGCTTTCATATCATCAAGAGACCCACACATTCTTGCCTTGTTTATTTTTTAAGCCCTTTCGATAACAAGTTCAGCAATTAAGCGACACATGCCACCGGAGAAATATCGCAAACAGGTTTCAATTGATCGTTACATCATCCATCTGAACTATAAACAGATCATGAGCGACACACGCTCCACCCGATATGAAGAGCATGTCCCGCCTCCAGATCTTAAAAGCCCCCTCTTGGATCCACCGATTATCACAAGCCACGCGACTAATTTTCAAGTTTTGCAGCCTCCACAGAGGGCCAAGAAAAAAAAATGCTATCTGTTGGCCAAAAAATATGCATAAAATACGTGTGGATCGGAGGGGAAATGGAGGGGCGGTGAGGGGATGCGCAGAAGAGGCTGCAAAGTGAAAGATGTTGCCTGTCTGCTGGACTTGGCCAAGTACATGACCCCAATTTCTTGTTGTTGTTGCTGCCTTATTATTCAAACTGCACGGCGCCCTTCGACGGGTTAAGGGACCCGCCGAGCGGCTAACGGGGGGTTAAGAAGGGTGCACGCAAAAAGGATGGATGATGTATGTTGCGCTTTCAATTTGGAGCAGCAGGACATCTGTTTTTCGGAGTTGGAGCTCCCAGCTCCACGCGGTTACCTGCCGACTGGCAACCGGTTTACAGGTGCTAACTTGGCTTTAAAAGTCGGGAGGGCGGCTGAAAGGGGCTAAAGGGGCCTCGAGGGGCTTCAGGGGGCTAAACGGCGCGCTCCGGCGATCGAGAGGCTGCCGTTTGACTTTGCCCCACAGCCTGCAGGTTTTTCTTCTCACTGCTCCTTTTCATTATTTCACTTCGCCGTTGCCGTTGTTTGATCATAAATTTGTGTTTAATTTAAAAACTTTTCACTCTTCCCGTGGCTCGAAAACTCCCGGTGCGAGTACTTTACTGTCAAATTTATTGCGCGAAATATATTTTTGTTTAAATATTGCCAGTACAGTTGGACATCTTTATAGTGAATTGGCTATGCAAAACAAACTACTAAAATTTTGCACTAAGAAAGGAAGATGTAGTTTCTTAATAGATACTACTTAAACATAGTAAGAACTTGGATATTTCCTTTTTTAAACGAAACGCCTAATTAAAACTAATTGATAGTTAACACTTGTTACTTTTTTTTAAATTTTGAAGGAATTGCATATATTTCATGGTCACTTTTAAAGAAACTTCACTGTAAAAGGAATAGCGGCTGGCACTTTAAAGTCGGACAGGAGAAATTCGGGGTCTTGGTCCGCATTTCCTTGTAAAATTGGGTGTTGACTTGATTGGTTTCGTTTTCTGGGGTCTCCTGCCTCCTGGTTTCATGCATATGCAAATGTCCCTCGTTCGATGCAAATTAATGAAGACCGATTTTTATTGTACAAATTTCAACAACTTTATTTCGCGCGAAGAGAGTTCTGGCCGAGTTCTTCTCAGCCCTTTGCCTTGCTGGCCCATTTATCAGGCCATTTCAATGAACTGCTGTTTTCGAGTGATTTACAATGTTTGACCAAAAAATCGAATCAAATTAATCTTGTTTTTTTCGTTAAGTAATTGGACTAATTTTTAACGAAAGTTTGAATCCAGAGACCACCGAAGAATCTAATGATTTGTTAGGAATAATAGTGATATAAATAGGTGTACAGATTTAGCATTTTTACCTAAATATTTTTAAAGAAATGAATGGAAGTACAAATTGAAAAATCAAGCAAGCTGTTAAAATTGTAAAGCCAAAAGAAATCGTAGTAGGCGAACACATCATATTCAACATACTTTCATAGAAATATTTAGTTTAGCTCCATTCGACATCGTCGGCAGTCGACTTTTCTATTCTTTTCCTATATCAACTACAAAATATTTGGATTCAAAATAAAATTTTATACAAACCGGTCAATATTCGTCGTAAATAAATGCAAGTACTAAAAATGATAACTCTTATTTACAAAATGCTTAGAACAAAATTTATTACACCGTTTTCAAACTCAATAACACCGCATGCCAAGTTTTTAAACTCATTTTGCTTCGTAAAATTGTTTGCTTATAAAATTATTTATCGTGTATATCTATAGAGCTGCTGGTTCATTTGGTTATTATTGAAGATGTTATCACAGCATGGTACTTCCGAGCTAATGGAATTTTTCTGCAGTAACTAAACTATAGAGGTTTGTAAATATTAGTAAGTACTGCTCACATTTAATGACATTCTAAGCCTTCAGCTTACATATGTGTATTTCTAGATGGCCTCTTCAACAATTTTCACCAAGCAGCTGGACAATAAATATGTAGTTTTGGATACTCGCCAGTCAGGATGCTCTGTCAATGAATTTGGTATGCCCAAACTCGAAGGAGTTTCACCTCCATAAGAGCGGCAGACCTGGAGAAGTTTTCAGAGCCAAAAAAATTCATATGATGATGCATTTTCAGTCTCTGAAAACTTCTTCAGCAGAAGTTGATTTTAGCGAAATGAAGCTCATTCGATTTTGATCATACTAACGACATTTGTGGATGCTTGGATCGGCAGTTTGGTGGAATACTTATACTAAAACCCGAAGACTAAAGATGGACCTGCTAATGAAGATGATGAAGATATACTTGCATGCAAATTCAAAAAATATAATAAAAATCAAATTTTAAATAAAAATATCGCTCTTCAAATTTATTTTGGTTCTCAACAATAAATGTTGCTGAGCATTTTTCTTTCAACTTTTGCGTGAGCGCTGAATCGGTAAATTGAGCGAACCGGTAAACAAATGTTGCTAACGAAATGCTTACGAGCCGGTATCCAACTGCTATCTGAAACTGCTAGCGAAACCGGGAATCAAATGTTGCTAACGTTAACGAATTGAATAGATTTGTTTTATTTAAGATATAAATATAAAAGTAGCATATCTAAAAATAAAAAATCTGAATTTGGAAGAATATTTTGAGACAATCTTGGAAATAAACAAACAAAATACAAATAAACTACCGTCTGGTTGAAGTTTAACAATATAATAAATTCTTATAAATGAGACGAATATTAAAACAAACTTGGCAATGTATGAGGAAATTTAAATTCTTTTTAAAAATATTCTAACAGCTTGGTTTGTAAATTTATTAGTTAACTATTTGAGACGGTTTGTTGCAATGCATTTGCTGAAATGCACTAATTTTGCCCTCGGAACCCGTTTTGAGAGCGAAAGAGAGAAATGAGAGAGCGAGTACGTTTCGTGGTATTTTTTAGTACGATTCGCGGCGGTGGAGGTGAATAGTGTTTCGGTCGTGGACATGAACGGCATTACGTTTTTCAACTCGGCCGCGCGAATAACTCGAAAAAGGCAGCTCCGCAGCCAAGGCATTTTGAAAAACACAAGTCCCCGACTCGAAACGCGACCAAATATTCGGTGTGTGACGCGAACTGCCAATGCAATAGTTCACTTAAGAATTGCAGATTACCGCGACTCTGGGCAGTTCTCATTCGAAGTTTGAATGTACCAAAAGAAAAGTGTCAGAACCAGAAATCAAAATAAAAGATCTTCTAACAGAATAACAAGAAGTGTTTCCTCCGAAAGATTAAAAAATCGCGAATGATTAAGAATCGCGGCACCCTTAGTTCCCTCTCTCGCTTTTCCCTTTTGCGCTTTTCTGCGTGAAAAGGAGAAGACTCCGCAGTTCGCGAAAAGAGCTTTTATTTCGCGACACTTAAAAATAAACACAGTCGAGGAAATTGCAACAAAAAATGTGGCGCGTGCACGTGTAGCTTGCAACAACGACAACAAGAAAACAACGAAAATGCAAAAAGCGAATTGCAAAACCATGTGCGACAAGTAACCAAAAAAAATACAAAACATAAATACAATAAACAATTTGAGTAGTTGCCGCACACACACACACACACACAGCCCGTGGATTATTACACTAAAAGCGACACTCAATCCAAAAAATCAGCAACAAAACATCAATAAACATGCATTGGATTAAATGTTTATTAACAGCATTCATTTGCTTCACAGTCATCGTGCAGGTGAGTTACCGTCCCAGGAAAAGCGCCCGTTTTCCATCCAACAAGTTGTATTTTTGGCAATTTTCTTTCTTTATTTCTCCGCGCACGCGTGCACTCACCGCTGAATTTTGCAGCTGGTGTGTTTAGCGCGCATGTGTGTGTGTGGGGCCAAAAAGGAAGAAGCGATTGATGGGTTGCCAGGTTACAAAATATTTAAAAACTTTTGGGGTTCCGTATGTTCATCTCAAAATATCTATTTTGAAACCACTCCAACATCTCGTTTGCTTCCAAACTCATTTTTCAAGCTGGTAACCCGAGAACTTTTGGGTAGAAACAGCTGAGTTGATATTTTAGGCGGGTTGGCTTTTAGGGGTGGAAATTGTGGATCGGATCGTATCACCCTTTTCGGAACATGCATACATATTTCATAGAGCAAAACTAGTTTGGAAACATGCGAGGCCAATGCCCAAACAGGTCCATCCCCAAAAAATTGTTTAATTCTAGTACACAGCGGAAAAATATGAAGCAGAAATACCTTCAAGATAATTTTTTACATGCAGATCAGTTCAACGCCTTAGGAATCCTACTATGTGCACTAATTGTTCTCCGTGTAAAAGCAGAGATGATCCAAGTCTGCCTCAACGTCAAAATTTACCACCAACGGCGTATGCGTCCAGAGCAGCGGCAAAAAAATGATAAAACTGCTCGATTTCAATATGAGGCTATATAGTAGTGCTGTGCTACAAGCCCATGCTAAAAAGTTGATGATGCTGGGCAACATCTGCCGTTTTCGCCGTCATCTCCTCCTCTGTCCCTCCTCCGCTTTGCATGCGCTTTTTACATGCGATTTTTTTTGGTTTACTTTTCGCTCTGCGTAGGTCAACGCGACACATGCTCAGCCTCACTTGCTCTCCCCTCCTTGCGTTGTTTCTCTTCTGTCATGCTTTCATTGATCTTTAACGCCAGCATCCCCTGGTTACACGGATAAAAAAAAGAGTTGAGCAGGGTTACCAAGCAGTGCGATCGATAGAAAATAACACTTAATATTTTGTTGTTAACGTGTGGTTTAGTTTCAAAGATAAGAAAAGAAGAAAATATTAAACTATAAGAAATCTTGAGTCTGTGCTTAGCCTTTTCACAGTTTAGAAATATTTAGTGACGAAGTAGATCCACAATATTAGGTTGATACTAACTCTTTACCGATATAGTACCCATTTACTCACCGTGCACCCTGCATGTGCTCCAATCCTCCTCCGCTCTCCGCACTTCTTGATTTTCGCCCAACTTTGGCACGTTGCGTGCTTAAACTTCACTCTTCGACCAGCTTCTTTTTGCAGTCTGCTATTTAGTCGCTAATTTTAACAACGTCCCAAAAAAGTGTCTCGACGCCAACCTCCTGGGGTCTTGGGACTGCTGAATGCTCCCCGTATGTAGAGGCAGAAACATCTGCCCAGCAAGTCTGACTCATTTCCTTACTTACTTGCAGGGTAAGGTGGAATAGTTTAATTTGCCATTTAAAATAATATCTCGGGCAATTAGCTTGCCATTAGCAATGCAATTTAATTCAATTTTCTGCCTATTCTATAAGGTATTATTCTCACAATTTCTTGGCCCTTTCTTGTCCCATGCTGCGTTTAAATTTCAATTTAACTATCAAATAACCGTAGTCGCCTTGTTTTTGCATTTATGCAATTTTCATATTAACATTGAGCGCCGAAGAAGTGAGCGAGTGAGTGAGTGAATGAATGAATGAATGGAGACTGGGACTCGTGGGGGAGCACTCGTAGTCTTCTCGGCTCTGCTCTTTCTTCGCATAACATAATTAATTGCAATTTAGAAGCCAAAGAGGAAGACGGCGACTACTCCCACACAATGCGATGGATGATTCACTTGCGCTTGTAACTGTTTCCCAAGCCCGTTGTTAACGGTTGATTATGATGATGAATTTAAATGATTAATAAACAACATGCAGGGTAGAAGCACCAAAGCAAACACCTGTAGGAAAGTCGAGGAAAAGTCGGGGAAAATTATAATAAAAATGCGTGCTTTCATACATTTTTATGTCCCCTTGTGTTGTTTTTCCTTCTTCCCTGCTTTTTTTCTACAACAACTGTCTGTCAGTCAAGGCAAGTTGACGTGGAAATGGCAAAAAATGAAAAGAAACGAAGAACTAACTAACTAGTCGCTTCAAGCCTGAGTGATCGCAGTAAAAATAGGAGTAGTGGCCAGTAAAGAGAAAGAAAACGAGAAACGGAGACAAAGAACGGCTCAAGCAAAAGGTAAACAATGCAACGCACTATTTTCTAACACTTTAACAAGTGTCTGTCTTCCATTTGAGAGGTTGGCAGCTCCAGCTTTCAAGTTCCACCTGGCGAAACCCCTTCGTAGATACCCACTCCCCCCTAGGTTTTACCTTTCGGATATTCAGCCGCTGTGGAGTTCATAGTTGAAGGCAAAGGCAAACAAAAAGCGGAAGGAGAACCATTACCAGTGTACATATGCCAAAGTTATGAGGCGGATTGTGCAAGGTGTAACTGAGCATTCAACATTTTAGAATTACGATGAAAAAGTCAGAAAAGTTAGATCCAAGAGAAATATATTATATATTTTACGTTATTAGAACGAAAGTTATGTTATTTAAATGCTAATTCATCATATTACCTACTACTTGTCCCTTTGAAAGCTTGCTAATACTAACCGCATACTTGGAGGAACCTTAAAACAGTGTGAGAAACTATAACCAAAATTGGTGTCAAATGGTGGACAAAACTATTGTGGTTTTAACGATTGCACTTTTTGTTTTGTTTTGCTTGTGCTTCCCACCGTCTTTAGAGTGTGTGTGAATGTTTGTTTGGTGTTATGCAAATTGATTTGCTTGTTGTTTTGTTTTGCTTTTTTTTTTGTTGTGCATGTTGTGTCAACTTCTGCGCCTTTGTTTGTGTGTGCGCTTTTCGTTTGTCCCATTTTGTTGTTTTTAGTCTAGTTTAGTTTGGCTTTCCACTGGACACGCCTCCTGCCCGCCGCCTTCCACCTTTCTAACCTTCCTTCCGCTCAATGGTTTTTCTCCCTCTTTCCCTTTTTTATTGTATTTCTTTTATTAATTCAGACGCATCGTTTGGCTTGATTGTCTATTAATTCATTTTGCCTGCTTCTTATTCTCTGCTTTTTTGCGCATATTTATGCTCCTCTTCAAAGCGCCGTTGAAAACAAGTTTTTGCTCTGGGAGAGGCTCGCTCTCGCGCTCTCCCTCTCTCTTTGGAGCAGCTGGCAGCTGCAGCTTGTAAGCTTGCACACACACACCAGCAAACACGCGACTCCAATTCACTTTTAAGTCACGCTTTGCTCTTTTTGCGCTCAGCTGACAACAACAACTACCGCTTTAGCTCTCTCTCCCTCTGCGCTAAACTGTTATAGCTTGGGGCCTCTCTCTCTCTCTCTCTTTTGGCGATCTTTCAATATGGCTGCATGCACTGCTCTTCTTCACCTGGCGTTTATTCGCTTACACCTTTTAACTGCTGCTCTCTCGCTCTTCGCCCAAGCGCTCCCCTTCTCACCCTCTCGCGCTGTCTCTTTTCCTCGTTTTAACCATCAATGTTGACCGGCAAAATCGTATGCCGTGGGAAACAATTCGGTTTTACTTGTACATTTTTTCATCGTTTTTCTCCGACGTCGACGTCGGCGTCGCTGCCTGTTGCTGCTGCTTCTTTTATTTAAGTTTTTTGTTGTGTGTTTTTTTTTTTTTGTTTTGCTGCTCTTTTGCGTCCGTTTTGTTTTTGTTGGCTGCTTATTAATACATACACAGGAAAAAGAGTAGACTAAGTAGTAGCTTGCCTTTGTATAACATTTTGATAGGTGAACTCTGCACTTGTTGTACTAAAATACAAATATTAATTAATTTGTTTAATAAGAAACTAAAATATTAAAACTTCTTCTTACACTTAAAGTAGTAATACAAATAAAAGTATGGTTATATTTGATCAATTTTTCTTTCCGTACAATGTGTTTATTTTGCGCCGCGTTCGTTGCCTAAGTCTTTCGTTTGGCCACTTACATTCGTTGAATGCGCCCTCTCTTTCGCTCCAAATTCCCTTACAATTACAATTGGAAAAGCCTTTGAACAATGTTAGCGCCAGCTTTGGCTCTACTTTTCCGGCTGGGCCTACGATTACACCTGTGATTCGACACAGCATCTTTGGACCGCACTTCTGCTTAATTGAGCAATTAAACACCCGTGTTCCTACAAAGGCGAAGAGGAAAACCCACAAAACTTCCCAAGCCACATGTGGAGCACTCGACAATAAATAAGTGAGAAGGAGGGAAGACGGCGGCGACTCACTGCTGTGCTCATGTCTTGTTAACAATTAAATTGTCGTTTTAACAAGCTTCACTTGTTGTGGCTGAAATGTTAATTGCCGAACGAACAGTTATAGAAAACGGAGCAATAACTCCGCAGTGCGCCTATTTTTGGTCATTGGTCGCTTGTCTCGCCCATTTATGGGCCCAGATGATGAAGTCATAATTAAGTTTTAAGTGCCAAGTCCAAAATGAGGTGTAATGTCAAATTCCCTTCGAATTTCCTAGTTGGAGAGGTTTTAAAGAAGTTATTTTTCAACTTTTTAATAACTTGGAAGTTGGAGAAAATTGATTTCTACTCCTTCTCAAACATTGCATATGTTAATTTCAAGCTTTCAATATGAATATACACAAGTAAATTTCCCTAGATGGCCAATTTTAGAAAATCAATTAAAAACACATGCTTGACCCATATAGCTAATTTCCCTCACACCTCGCTCAGCGGCATCGAATTAATTGAGAAATTTATGAGACGACGGCTATCAAACAAATTTGCAAATCCAAATATGCAAATTCTGTCGGCGCTTCAAAACGAAAGTCGAGCGGAAAGCCAAGCCAAGTGGAATTTATTGCAAACCACCGAATCGGACCGAAGCGGACCCAAACTGAAGAAAACGACCGCTTGCTGAGCATTTGTCATGTGGCCGGGCTTTTTCGGTCCCAGATCGGTTTGGTCGCGGATTCGGATTCGGTTTCGGTTCTCGCTTAATATTTCATAAGCCTGTATTCGTTTTGTCCTTTGCATGGGTCTCTGAATGCTGAATGTTTGCCGCTGCTGCTGTTGCCGCTAAAAATTCCTCTGCAATTTCAGTTTTTGTTCAAATACCATGCTGAAAGATTTATCGTCTTGTTGGGAGCTGCATTCTTTGTTCTCCGATTTGTGCCTCTCGTTTTTATTTTTGGTTTTCGGTGTGCCTTAATGAATTGCTTTTTAATTTGATTTGACTAATAAAATACCCCCTTTTTGTGTTGCATCCGTTGCAGGTTCACAGTTCCGGCAGCTTCGAGTTGCGCCTGAAGTACTTCAGCAACGATCACGGGCGGGACAACGAGGGACGCTGCTGCAGCGGGGAGTCGGACGGAGCGACGGGCAAGTGCCTGGGCAGCTGCAAGACGCGGTTTCGCGTCTGCCTGAAGCACTACCAGGCCACCATCGACACCACCTCCCAGTGCACCTACGGGGACGTGGTCACGCCCATTCTCGGCGAGAACTCGGTCAACCTGACCGACTCCCAGCGCTTCCAGAACAAGAGCTTCACGAATCCCATCCAGTTCCCCTTCTCGTTCTCATGGCCGGTAAGTACAGCACTAGGTAATATAGATTTATATAATATAAAATCAATTCAGCTTTAAAAATCATAACACTGAAACTACACATTTACTGTGATTACAGCAGCTATAAAACTAAGGCCTTGGCCACACACTTTTCGCTGTCACTGTTCCCGTATGTAAATGGCCTGTGCAGATGGCTTTTATATTTAGATTTGCCCTGCGTCGACGCCAGTCACTCATTCAGTCAGTCAATAAATATTTCCATGTTGTCTTCTTTATACGTTGAGCGTAGTTTTTCGCCAGAAAACTTATTCGTGCGGCATCTTTGCTAATTTGTTTGGGCTTTTTATAGCCCCCGATCGCCGGCGTCTGCTCCCGCGGGAGAACAACTCCCCTGATGCCGCGTTCATTTATTTCCGCCGGGCGTCCTTGTCGAGGGTTGTTGGCTGTGGCGCACACGCCGCACCAAACATCTGTCGACTATTAAAAATGCGCTGAAAACGCGTGCGCGAACCGCACCACGGCGCACCACCGCTATATCACCGTCACCACCATATTCAGCACCACCGCCATTGGTGCGATCCAGTGCGATACGATAATATACTATGCTGTACGAACTGGCGAGCGACAATTTCCAGATCGCTGCAACCCACCCTTGGGCTGCCGAAGTTTCCGTTACTTTTTGCCCTACACTTTTCCGGTTTATCTACTCGGAAAAAATTATATTCAGTTGGATTTCCCGAAGTCACAGCTTCCATAGAACGAACTCCGAAATCCTTTCTTCTTTCTAACAAACTGTCTTAAAAAGTTCTATATAAAACAGCCCGTAATAATGAAATGTGTATTTCGAAATGAATTCATTTTCAACTTGCTATAGCTTTTGTATCTCGGATGGTGGTGGTTTGAGTTAGGGTTGTTCACTGATCCAGTGAAGTCACCTTTTGGTGATTTACTTTTTAGGACTTTTATACCCCTGTTATTTTATAAACCCTCCTTAAAGCGCACGTGTGCTCAATAAATTGCTGAAATTTTGAAATACCGCCACTGACGCTGAGTCTTTATTCTGTTCAGCTCGACTGGCCAAGAAAAATATGTACCATATCGCGGTTCAGCTCGGCATGCCGTGCATTTCTTAATTATTATTACGACAGGAGGCTCTGCATGATGATGGGTCCACCCTAGAAACGAAGAAGTTACTCAAGCTTCAAAGTATTTATGCCAGTAACTGGAGTTTGTAACGTATTTTTGTGTCAGTGCGCCCGCAGTTTCTAAGGGGTGTTTTTACTTCTCTCCCCATATAGCATAGTATTCCTCTATCTCGGTCCCTCACCCTCTTTCCATAGTTTATTTCTCTTTGCGTAGACACTTTACTTCCTAATTGTTGAGCGGTCTGCGCATGTGCAGCGTCACTATTATTATCATTACACACATGTATCTCAAGTGTGCAAAGTCATGGTCCGAAAAAGGGGGAGGAAACTAGGGAAAGGGTTGTAGGGGGGACTATTACCAGCGGGCCAGGTAGCGAAAGATGTTTTGGCACGTGAAATGTGTAAGCTGCATACATTTTAAGCGGTTAAGCTGCGGGCAGGCATAAATAAACAATTAGCGAACTGTGGGCTGGCTAGCATAATTAAGTTAAAACGCACGCGCCAAATTGTTGATCTTCGGTCTAAGTTAAATATAGTGAAAGGGGAAGTCTATCGTTTTGGAGTCTTTTCTATTTTTAGCCTTTTCAAGAAAATGCTAGATTTTATTTTGGTAAATAGCTTCTTGTGATCTATTTATCTTTACTGGGGCAAGAACTTCAGTGCTTTGTTTTGCCCTCTAAAATTAGTTTGCTGCTTCAATCGCTGCTCCTAGAGCATTCTAGACTTTATTTCGGTCCGTTTCCGCGCACTTTCAACTTCAAAACATTTCTAGGTCAAACTATAAATTTAATTATAGTATGACTCTGTCTGCTGCCGCTGCTGCACCAACTAATTTAATGTTGCACTTAATTAAAACAACGAAAGACGAGCCACGCATGCCTGACGACACGCCAGAAGATATAGCAAGCGAGGTTGCATGTAGGGATAGGGGGCTGCCACTCCCCCTTTCCGCCCTTCGCCCGCCCAGCGACTAAAAATAGTCAAGCGATGGCAGGCAGCATTCATGCTCCTCTTGTTCGTATTGAACTTTGCTACTTTTGTCCCCCGTCTGACGGGCTGTACTGTCTTGTCTTGTGCCTTGCGTCTTGCGTCTTCGGTCTTCGGTTTTCGGTTTTCGGTCTTGAGTATTGGGTCTTCGGGCTGTGTCTTCTGAGAGTCAGTCAGTCCCCCTGTGGCTGTTGCAACGTGTCTGGCTACCACTCCTACTCCTGCCGCAATGCACTTCACCCTATCCAGATATCCCTATGCTACATTCTGTATGCTATATGCTGGATATTGACGTTGATATACAGCACCGACGCACGCGATATTCACTAAGCGGCCGCTGATGCATGTTGCCTCATTTATTTTTGGATGTGGCATACGCCAGTGCAGAGAGTGTCTATGGGTACTCGCAATTTATAAGCTATATATGTACATGCCCACTAAGGGAAGTGAAATAGAGGGATTTTCCTTTAGATTCATACACCAAATATTAGCCAGAACCAAAGAATAGCAGCCAACTTGAGATCCCCAACTAAAGCTACATAAATTGGACTTGTAAAAATTCCCATAATGGAAAACTCCATTCAGACGAGCACGTAGCCACTGTTGAAAACTTTATTTCTCTGCACAATAAAACCAATAAACCATCGCAGCGCTTCATTTCATTTTAGCCATTCGTTTGTTATTACCTTTCCTGCTCATTTCCCATTGTATGTCGCTGGTTAAAGCCGATCATCTATGTCTGATTTGCTTCCTGTCGTGCCCATATAAATTTTACGTTTATTCGCAGCGACAAAAAAGAAGAGATTCGCGCAGAGCGCAATTTTAATGTCTGACTCCGACAAGCACACCAAAACCAAATGGCAATGCAATCGTTATGCAATCAATCGGCAACTGTGGCTTATCAACCAAATGAATTCTACATCTCCGGTTGCCCTAGGCCCACGCAAAATCGAAAGTTGGTCGAAAAATTAGTCATTTACAAGCGAATCGAAACGCGGAGCTCCGAACTCGTAGCCAAGAAGAAACACACACCCATGGAAAACCCAGTGCTGCAGTCAGCAGTAGTAGCAGTAGAGACACCTCTGCAAAAGTTTCAATCGGCTGGTTTTCGCCTTGCTTTGGATTCGGATTTGGATTTTGTGTCATCTCTGCAGGTTTTTCCAGCAGCGCTGCATTTGAAATCAAGTGTGAATTGAGGGCGCTGCCTGCCGGTTGCATTCGAAGTTGCATTTTGCCGATTTGCATTTGAAATGCATTCGCATTGCATTAGATTCGGTGGTCTGGAGGGGGGGAGGAGGCATTCGGGGGATCGTGTGGGCGACCAACTTGCCTAGCCGCCTGTCATAATCTCTTTATAATGAGTGCTCACTGTGGGGGCGATGGAGCTCTAGGGAGCTTTCCATTAGCTCGGAATTAGTTATAGTCGATACGATTTGATAAGTGTGGATGGCATTAGTGCCTGTCATTTCCCGTTTAGATTTGAACTTTCTTTAACCATTTCCTTTTCTTCTTTCCGCTTTACAGGGTACCTTCTCGCTGATCGTCGAGGCCTGGCATGATACGAACAACAACAGCGGCAATGCGCGCACCAACAGTAAGTAAAACCTATACATATTCAAAAACAAAAATCTTTCAGGCTGTGAAATTACTTCCTTGAAACATGGGCAAAAGTTATGAGCTCATCATCCTGCTTCCTGTGATCGAAAGCTGTCAAAAAAGCGGCAAGCGATCGCACAGACCCGCAACTTGATACCTTGGCAGGCTCTAGCTTTTGCTGCTCTTCTTCGCTCAGTGTAAGATTTCCGGGGTATTGAGTGGTTTTAAATATCCAACCAACCAACCATTCAGCTAAACACACACACACACTTGGTGGATAATCGAGGGCCAGACTTTGTCGCCTTTTGTTGTCTGCCTGTTTTGGAACGGAAGTGTGCTCGAAGTTGAGGTTTGGCCATCCCTCATTTGCCTGAAATGTGCAATTAAGCTCGGGCTCACGAACTAAACGCTGTACTAGTCCAATGCGATTCCGATTGTAACGATCGAGAGAACCGAGATCGTGTGTAATCCATCTTGGAAACAATGCAACATGGATTTCTGTGTAGTAACTGATTGTCTTCCAGCGATAAGAAGGACCACACAAGGATCCAGCTCTAGCCCGCTCACAAATCCTTGACAAAGCCGAACGATTTTTCTTTCTGCAGCCGAAAAAGCAGAATTGAATTCCTCAGCTCCGATTTTTAAAAACACTTTTTTGTGGCTGATTTTCCCACACAATTTGATGAAAGAGCGGAGAAGGAGAAGCTACCTGCTTGGGGCTTAGCTACCTGCACTTTCTTTTGCTTTCGAGATTTATGGAGTTTTCATAGGAATTTCTAGCATGTTGTTCTCTTTCTTTTTGTTTTTTCGTCTCGCCAGGCCCTTTTTTTCCTTTTCGATTTTTCTATATATAGCTTGGCCTATTCCTTCAAGGAATTTTAATTGTTTTGCTGGGAGCTCCTTAACCGATTTTCACTCGGCATCCCGCTGTGCCGCCTCAACTACAGGCTAATTTCCGAGGCGGTCCCAGGCTAATAGATCTTTATCGGTACACCAGTATCGCCGAGTCCGTCCCCATGGGCACATAGCACATTTCGAGCTCCCCAACTCCGCCGGCAATTGCAATTTCAATTTCTGCACACCGAGATTTCCTAGTCTCGCCGCCTGTCAAGGATTAATTTCATTATTTAAAAGTATGCAACTTAGTTTCTTTTTCCTCCTTTTTCTTGCGCCGAATGACGATCTCCCGCATACTTGGACTTGCATAGCGAGTTTACGCCGCAGCATTTTGCCAACGAGTTTAGCTCTTTTTTTGTTATATTCATTTAACATAAATTACATAAAGCAGCGGGCGGAGGAGGGGGGTGGTGCAACGCACATGGCGACCTTTTCGCCAGGTTTTCGCCCAGAGCCGGAGGCCAGCTTAAATGGCCAAGAGCCAAAGGAACCGGACCTGCTGGGCAAAGGAATCTGAATCTGAAGTTCGAAGGCTGAGGCACTGGAAGAAAACGACAAACTCGATACCGAACATACTAAGAATATTTATTTATTTCTGGCCTAATAACTTAGTGACAAAAGTACTCAAAAGTAATTAGAAGTTAAGAAGTGGAATTGTGAATCCACTTTGTTTTTAACATCAATTTGATCACACTTTTTGTACCGTGTAAAAGGCTTTGCAAGGTGATTCTCTGGCCTCTTGGCTCTTGATGCGTTCAGAAATCTTTCAACTCATGGTTTTCGAGATTTTCGCCGCACTGTGGCGGCCTCTTCGGCTTCCTCACCTATCCCTACCTACCAATTAATCTCTGCCAATGCCAAAGTTGTTAGTTGCACGTTGTTGTGGCCGCTGCTCTCTGCTCTCCTGGTTCGATGTTGTTAAAATGCTTATCTTTTAATTTTAACTCATTGGATCAAGAAGCGGCAGCCCGGCAACAAGAGCCCAACTTCTCTTTGCGACTTGGCTTCCTTCGATCTTTTCTGTCTGTCCGTCCGTCTGACTGTCTGCCACAAAACTTGTCGTTGTTGTATTCGTTTTTGTTGTCGTCGTGTGTCTTGATAAAATGGTATTTTCGAAAAAATTCCTCAAGTCCAAGTCAGCGATACTTGGGGAGGCGGATGCTGCAAATAAAAAATGGATTGGGTAGGGAGTCAGAGTCAAGTTTGGATTTCTTGTTGCAAATTTGTTGCACACAAATTTCACTCATTTGTTGAGCGCAGCAAATGGGTTGACAAAGCGGTTGCAAAAAAAAAAGTAACGTTTGTGCCAAATAGTTTTCCATTTCAGATATTTCTATAAGTTTTACTTTTTTGTGCCTAATTATCTTCCATGAGAAATTTCCACTTTTCCGCGATCGTCAGCTAGTTTGTCTTGTCACACGCCGCTTTTCCACAGATAATTATGAAAATGCAGCTTTGCGTAAATATTTTCACAAAATTCGCCTGCTATATTTTATTGCACGCTTTTTTTGCAAACTGGCCAAACTGGCCAGAAATTGTGCGTCTCTTGCCGGCTTGTCTAATAACCTGTCATGCCACAAATCCATGCACTTTATCGCACTGCCGAAGCTAACGTGTGTGTCGGTGTTGCAAATGTAAATAAAACCACAAAGTACAATTCGACTTTTTTTCTTTGTTTTTTTTAGTGGTTTTTTATTTTGTTTTTGGGAATG
Organism: Drosophila mauritiana; assembly: GCF_004382145.1. Taxonomy (NCBI): domain Eukaryota; kingdom Metazoa; phylum Arthropoda; class Insecta; order Diptera; family Drosophilidae; genus Drosophila; species Drosophila mauritiana. The sequence goes on from NC_046670.1 coordinate 7,680,277, forward strand.
CTGTTGGCTGGTGCGATTTTTGCATTGAATGCTTTTCCATGTTGTCGGCCCCGTTCGTCGGCAGGTGAAGTACACACAGACACACACGAGTTTTTGGCCAAAAAATGCAATTGCCAACGGCTAAGCCAACAGCTAGTGGCTCGAGCAACGGGCCAAGAATTCTTGTTGCCGCATTTGAGTTGTGCATATTTTTGGTAATTAATTAGTGAGTTTTTGGAGTTGCCGAAATTTTTTATTTCATATTTTTATTGGTCAACCAGTTGGGCCGCTTGTCAATGGTTTCGCTCCATATGTGAAAATATATAGCTTTGACAATATGGCTATACATATACATAATTGGGCCACAATTTTTGGTCGGTTGCTCAATAGTCAAAATAATTAATTGAAAAGTGAGACAGTTTCCTTTCCATTATCGCTCTTAGCTTCACTTTCTCTGCTCTAATTTTCCAGGCGCTATTAAAATGGGGGTCTTCTCGGTTTTGCTTTGTTCTAAGACTTTTTAGTTTCGAACAATAAATTCCAGACGGATTAGCGCTGGATTTTCCAACTAAAAACTTGGCTATGGCTTGGCTTAGGATTCAGCTTTAACTTCAGCTTGTCTGCATGCAATTCGACTAGTCATGCACCTGCAATTTACTTTATAGACCATGGCATAATGTGGCTGCACATGTATCTGTATCTGCATCGCTGCCAGAGTATCTGCATCTGTGTAAATGTGCCTGTAGATAGGCGACGCACACAAACGAGTTGCCAGTTGCCAGTTGCCTTACCAGCCACAGCGACAGCCATCCCAAATCCAAAGTCGAGACCGGTCGGCGAACAGCTGAAAAATGCCTCGACGAGCTTGGCTGGCGGTCGGTCTGATGCCTGCTGCCTTCTTTTATTTTTCTTACTTACTTTTTGTATCTTAGCCATGCCCCGTGTCTGGCTGCCAGTTTGTGTGTGCCTCTCTCATCGCCAAATACCAAGTACTGCACTCCGTGCCCTGGCCAAACTGCATACCTCGGCTTGAGCACTTGACTCTGTGACAAGCAATTGCATTTCGGGTGTTTCAAGTTGCTTCGCTTCGCTTCGCCTTGCCTTGCCTTGCCACGTTTGATTTCGATTTTTGGTTTTTCCATTTCCCATTTGCTGCATTCCAAACAGAGGTTTTTCAATATTTCTGTCTCTGCCCCAAGCGCCATCTCAGCGGATCATCTTTAACCCAATTAATCTTCATTAGTCTATCGCCGGCTCGGCGGCTTGTTCTCACACACTTATCATGGTCCCGATCTAATCGCCGTCTTTTCCACTTGCAGAGCTCCTCATCCAGCGACTCTTGGTGCAGCAGGTACTGGAGGTGTCCTCCGAATGGAAGACGAACAAGTCGGAGTCGCAGTACACGTCGCTGGAGTACGATTTCCGTGTCACCTGCGATCCCAACTACTACGGACCCGGCTGTGCCAAGTTCTGCCGGCCCCGCGACGATTCATTTGGACACTCCACTTGCTCGGAGACGGGCGAAATTATCTGTTTGACCGGATGGCAGGGCGATTACTGTCACATACGTAAGTAGAAAATGGTTTTTAAATACGCAATACTCCGTGTGGGAGGGTGGGGTTGTCTTGAAGAAGAAGGTTGAATAGTAGTAAAGGGTACTTGTTGTAAAATGGGAATATATCTAGAATAGCTAGTTTAGGTTTCAATAGATACAATTTTCCGACTAACTGGAGTTCTTTGTAAGCCTTTCCTCCCTATGATTATTTCGTGATTGGTTGAAACATTTACCAAGCTGAAGCTCCGCCTTAGACATCCCCACGGATCAATAGCCTCCATCGCCATCGGTACTCCACGCATTCTTTACGCCAAAAACACTTGGCCCGCTCTGTTTGTTGTTGCTTCTGCCGATCTCCCAATTCAAGTGGCTCAAAACCTAAGTTTTTGTTTTTTGTTTTTTTTGGCCTGCCAGCTCTCATTATTATTGAAAATCACTTGCTTGTCAAATCAAATGAGATGATTGTACACAATGCCCAAAAATAAAGAAAATCGAATGCTGCTTGCTGCCCCAACGAATTAAAGTATAATTATTTTCGAGTGCGTACCGGCGATGAATTGACAAAAATGAAACTAAAAATTTGAATACTGAAAATGGCCATCGAGTGGCGAGGTAGAAATCAAAGTCAAACAAATAAATTATAAATCAATGAAGCTCGGGAAACGAAAAGCAAAATGCAAGATATTGGGGAAAAGTCATTTGTCATTGCAAGAACAAAACGTCTAACGAACTGCCGAGAGCAGGAATTCGGGCAGCGCTTTGTAGTTGGTTGGTAGTCGATCGTTGTTAGCTACCTTTGCTTCACCAACATTTTAAACTGTGAATCAGAGCAGACACACCATGCCACACCATGCCCCTGATGATGATGATGATGGTGATGGTGGTGATGATGATGAGGAGCAGGGCATACAAAAATCTTCCCACGCCAAGTGCAAGGGCCCAGGTTTTTGGACCAAAAAGGTGTGGTGCCGGTGTATCTGTATCTGTATCTGTGTCTGTATCGGTGCTGTATCTGTATCTGTGTCTGCGTAAGGGGTCCACTCGCACAGACACAGATACAGATGACGATCAAGGTTTGAGTTTGAGCTCGGGTTGGTTTGCTTCACCGCCGTCGTCGTCATCGTCGTCGTCGTCGTCGTCTGCATGCCGAGCATTTCTGAGGACCCGAGAAGAAGGGTCGACCCAAGAACAAACTTCCTTTAGGGCTGTTGTGGCAACGTCTGATTACACCTTAAATGTCGTAGTCTCCTGAAGACGCTTCTTCGCCTCGATTCTTCTCCCTTCTTGTCCCGTTTCTTTCCCTCCTTTGCTTTCCTCTCCTCGTTTTTGTTTTATTTGCTGGCTTTTTTCGGGCCAGATAATTTTTGTGTCCTGCTGCCGGTTTAGCAAGTTGCCAGCGGAAGAGGCAGCTGCTCCTGCTTGCTATATTTTATTTTCAACTTAAATGCGCAGAAATGAGCTTAAATTAAGGCACACACTCGCACACATGTGCGAAAATTATTTTCCAGCAGCAGGAGCAGCAAAGAAAAAGGCAAAACGTGCAGGCTGCAAAAACAAAACATCCGAAACCGAGTAAATTGGCCCAAAAGGTTATTTCTTTTGGCTCCTCCTTACCCTTCCGTCTTTCTTTGGGCCAAGTGCGTCGTATATGAATGAAGTTAATTTCAAGGAAATGAGCTATTTCGGCTAAAGTTAATGAATGACAGGCAGCTGGCTGGTCGTCGGTCAGTGGGTGCTAAAAAAAAAGATACATCTGCTAGATGTTTTTCAAGAAGAGTTTCGACGAGAACCCTTTGGCCAGAAGTGAAAGTAAGTGCAAGATTCGGATGTATATCATTCGATTAGCGCGAATTATCTGTGCCCTGTGGCGTGTGAACTTCTTTTTCACTTTCAGGAAAATCTATTTCGAGCCAGCCGTCCGTCGACTGCGGGCGATGGTAATAAAAATCATTGGCAATTGCCAATATTACGCTTTTTCTCCATAGCTATTTATGTATATATATTAAAAGGGGGCAGGAGCATGGAGCCTCTGCTACGTTGAGAGAACACGTTTTTGTGATTTTCTAGCAATTTTCCCGATGCCGCCGCCGCTTGCTTCTGAATGAAACTCACTCGGTTTAAAGAGGAGCATCATCATCATCATCGGCGGCTCCTTCCACGTTCTGGGCTCCTTTTGGCATTGCCTTTTTTAGTTTTGTTCACGACTTTTACCCCTGCTCTAGGCCCTTGTGGCAACTCCCCAACTTCCTGCTGCCGCTGCCGCTGCTGCTGCTGCCGCCGCTTCTCTTGCCGGCCGAAACATGTTTGCCACATTCTTCGGAGAGATCCCAGCTCCAGCTCCAGCTCCAGCTCCATCTCCAACTGCAGCTCCATCTCCAGCCCAGCTTCCAATCGAAGTTTTCGTCGAACCTTTTGAGCTTGGGAATCTGTTTTCTGTTTTGGGCCACGGCCTCCGCCTCAGCTGCTCAGGCTGCTGCTGCTGCTGCTGCTGCTTCTTCTTCTCCTGGCCATGGGATTATTTCATTTTGTGTGTTTCCTTTTTGGCCTTAGAAACAAGTTATTCCTGCTTGGCTTAAAGCACTCACACACTGCCGATTGCCGAGAGTTTGAGAGCCACTGGCCATGATTCATTTTTTATGGGTTTTCTTCTTCATTTTTTAGTTTTTTTTTAGCTTAGTCTGTGCTAAAACTTTTTAAACGTTTTCCTATTGTTTAGCGAGCGGCTTTTGTTTTATTTCCCAGAGACATCTTTTATGTTTTTCATTGCCAGACGCGTGAAAAAGAAAGTTTTTTCGGCACTTCTGCTTCGGAATTGCCTCAATTTGATGGATCTCGATGTCTGTGAGTGGGTTGAGCAGTTCGTTGTCGAGTGGGTGTCCCCTGGGTTTGGGTTTGGGTTTGGAATTGGGATTGTGTTGTTGTTTTGTTTCTCGGACAGGTGGGGAGTCCATTTCAAAGCCATTTAAGTTTTTGGGAAAGTGTTTTACCCCCACCACCACCAACAGCACCCGTATTGTTTACATTTCAATTAATTTATATTTAAATTTCACCTTTTTTATTTGCAGCCAAATGCGCCAAAGGCTGTGAGCATGGACATTGCGACAAACCCAATCAATGCGTGTAAGTATTTTATTTGATCGTATTCATTTGATTAGGCCTTTTGTGAACATATTTTAGCATATCAGGAAATAGCTCGTTAAGTTCAGATAGCTTATGAAAATATTTACCAAATCGTCTTTCAAACCTCTAGAACTAAGTTAATTAAGCCAACTGTTGGCAACTGCAACTAACGGGTTAGTTTGCCTTCAATTTAATGATGATTTCTGTCCTCCTTGTGTTTGCACGTTTTTTATTTGCTGGTGTTTGTTCTCTGCTTGGTTTTTTACTTGCCCGCCCAGCGAAAAACAACGAGGAAAATCGCAACAACTATCATGATGGGGCACACCTTTTCAATGTAATGCTGAATGTTTGACTGCTACCGTGAGCTTGGCGAAAAGGGCAGAAAACACTTTGCTGCTCTTTTATTTTATTTTTTATTATTTTCTTTGTTTTTGTTTGGATTTTAATGCACGTTTTTTATTTGCCCGCTGGTTCGTTCGGCGACCGCAGAAATTCTTTCTGTTTGGCGCGATGTCATTTGATTTGGCCGGGGTTTTGCATTACAATTTTGAAGCGAAGTAAAATCCAGCAGGCCAAATTGAATTACAAGTACCGAAGTTTTCCCACATTTCTGCCCATCAAGGTGTAAGCGAACACTTTTGACGACGCTCGCAAATATTTGCAGATATTAGCAGCATACAATTTCAACACAAAAAAAACAGCTGCACGAGAACACAAAGTTCAATACTGCCAGCCAGACATTACGTTTTTACATAACTCGCTTGCCATATATTTTGTTTATTATGAAAATAGGTTTGTGCCGATGCCGGGCACTCGAAGAGCGATCTGCCAAATTGATTTTCAAACGTCGAGCGCAGAGGATGTTGCTCATTACTTTGGCATTATGTTGGCCAATAAACCTCTCACTGCCAGGCGGAAATCAAACATTTTGTGGTCCGCCGATAATTGTGCCAAATAAAAAGGAGCACCAAAATCAACACATCATTGTGCGGCTTGGAGTAGTAGTAAAGTAAAGTGATTGGTGGAACTGTTTTGTGAATCGAATTGTTAGCTGGAAACCGCAGATACGCCCGGGTATGCGTGCCACTTAGCCAGGTTGTTTGGTGGTGGGAATATTTTAATAATTCTAAGCGCATACAGCACACATTTGCTAGTTGGCAACGCGACGCTTGCTTGCTTGCTTTTTCGACATTTCTTTGTGTACACACTGGCTGACGCATATCAATTACTACTTGTCTCCCAGTCAGCCAGTCTGTCTGCTTGTCTCTCTGTCTGTTACTTGTCTCTCCGATCCGATCCGAACTCGAACTCCAGCACTTCCACCCACTCCCCCAATCCGCCCCCCGATTTCAACAGGTTAGCTGTCTTGGTTTGAATTATTAACTATTGAAATCTTTGTGGGTGAAGGCTTTTTAGCCACACAGTTGGCAACAGTTGCATCTGGCAATGCGTGCTCGTGCGTGCCTGCCTGCTTTATTTGCTGTTGCAGAGGAAACATTTTTTCTTTTGGCTTGAAATCAATTTATGATCGTGAGAAATGCAAAAATTTTGTGACTCCCTCGAAGCTCTTTGCCCCCTTTCTCTTCTTCATTTTCAAGTGTGCGGATATGACTTCTTACAGCGACATTCGTTTTACTTCAATTGCGAACGAGACTTTTTCAAGTTGACAAGCCTTCTTCCTTTCCCTGTCTCTCTTTATCTTTTTGCTCTTTTCTTACCCATCTTCTGCGTTTTTCGATTGCAATCAACCGTGGCATGCAAACAAGTGTACGGTGGGGCAGGGAGCGGGATGCAGGGATGCGTGGAACAGGTGATGGAGCACCGATCTGCCGTCCTGTTCGCACGCATTTAAAAGTCAAAAGTAAGCCAGCGCCCGCGGCGCTTCAATAAACAGAGTCAAAGATCTTTAAGTGCATTTGTGTATTTGTGCAGTTTTTCGAGAATGAAATGAAATTAGCTATACTTTTTTTTAGATATGATTCATATAAGGGCATGGGCACACTTCCGTCCGTACTATCATTTCAAATTCGCATACGGTCACACTAACCACCCCTCTTACCTTCATTTATTTACAGTTGTCAACTGGGCTGGAAGGGAGCCTTGTGCAACGAGTGTGTTCTGGAACCTAACTGCATCCATGGCACCTGCAACAAACCCTGGACTTGCATCTGCAACGAGGGTTGGGGAGGCTTGTACTGCAACCAGGATTTGAACTACTGCACCAACCACCGACCCTGCAAGAACGGCGGAACCTGCTTCAACACCGGCGAGGGATTGTACACATGCAAATGCGCTCCGGGCTACAGTGGTGATGATTGCGAAAATGAGATCTACTCCTGCGATGCCGATGTCAATCCCTGCCAGAACGGTGGTACCTGCATCGATGAGCCGCACACAAAAACCGGCTACAAGTGTCATTGCGCCAACGGCTGGAGTGGAAAGATGTGCGAGGAGAAAGTGCTCACGTGTTCGGACAAACCGTGTCATCAGGGAATCTGCCGCAACGTTCGTCCTGGTTTGGGAAGCAAGGGTCAGGGCTACCAGTGCGAATGTCCCATTGGCTACAGCGGACCCAACTGCGATCTCCAGCTGGACAACTGCAGTCCGAATCCCTGCATAAACGGTGGAAGCTGTCAGCCGAGCGGAAAGTGTATTTGCCCAGCGGGATTTTCGGGATCGAGGTGCGAGACCAACATTGACGATTGTCTTGGCCACCAGTGCGAGAACGGAGGCACCTGCATAGATATGGTCAACCAATATCGCTGCCAATGCGTTCCCGGTTTCCATGGCACCCACTGTAGTAGCAAAGTTGACTTGTGCCTCATCAGACCGTGTGCCAATGGAGGAACCTGCTTGAATCTGAACAACGATTACCAGTGCACCTGTCGCGCGGGATTTACTGGCAAGGACTGCTCCGTGGACATCGATGAGTGCAGCAGTGGACCCTGTCATAACGGCGGCACCTGCATGAACCGTGTCAATTCGTTTGAATGCGTGTGTGCCAATGGTTTCAGGGGCAAGCAGTGCGATGAGGAGTCCTACGATTCGGTGACCTTCGATGCCCACCAATATGGAGCCACCACACAAGCGAGAGCCGATGGTCTGACCAATGCCCAGGTAGTCCTAATTGCTGTTTTCTCAGTGGCGATGCCTTTGGTGGCGGTTATTGCGGCGTGTGTGGTCTTCTGCATGAAGCGCAAGCGTAAGCGTGCTCAGGAAAAGGACGACGCGGAGGCCAGGAAGCAGAACGAACAGAATGCGGTGGCCACAATGCATCACAATGGCAGTGCGGTGGGCGTAGCTTTGGCTTCAGCCTCTCTGGGCGGCAAAACTGGCAGCAACAGCGGTCTCACCTTCGATGGCGGCAACCCGAATATCATCAAAAACACCTGGGACAAGTCGGTCAACAACATTTGTGCCTCAGCAGCAGCAGCGGCGGCGGCGGCGGCAGCGGCGGACGAGTGTCTCATGTACGGCGGATATGTGGCCTCGGTGGCGGATAACAACAATGCCAACTCAGACTTTTGTGTGGCTCCGCTTCAAAGAGCCAAGTCGCAAAAGCAACTCAACACCGATCCCACGCTCATGCACCGCGGTTCGCCGGCAGGCAGCTCCGCTAAGGGAGCGTCTGGCGGTGGACCGGGAGCGGCGGAGGGCAAGAGGATCTCCGTTTTAGGCGAGGGTTCCTACTGTAGCCAGCGCTGGCCCTCGTTGGCGGCGGCGGGAGTGGCCGGAGCCTGTTCATCCCAACTAATGGCTGCAGCTTCGGCAGCGGGAAGCGGAGCGGGGACGGCGCAACAGCAGCGATCCGTGGTCTGCGGCACTCCGCATATGTAACTCCAAAAATCCGGAAGGGCTCCTGGGAAATCCGGAGAAATCCGCATGGAGGAGCTGACAGCACACACACAAAGAAAAGACTGGGTTGGGTTCAAAATGTGAGAGAGACGCCAAAATGTTGTTGTTGATTGAAGCAGTTTAGTCGTCACGAAAAATGAAAAATCTGTAACAGGCATAACTCGTAAACTCCCTAACAAATTTGTATAGTAATTAGCAAAGCTGTGACCCAGCCGTTTCGATCGATTGAGGCATCATTGTATCCAGCGGGAACATTTTTATAGATTTTACAAAATGCAATCTTAGGAATTATCAAATTGAAAACTATACACTTGAAATATACATTTTAAAAACACTGAAAATTCTTAAAAAAAAAAGGAACAAACAAATGAAACACTCGATCGAAACAGCAAACGGGAAACTGACCGTGCACCCTTGATTATTCCAATGGACTGACCTAAGCCTAAAGTTGTATACCATAAAGTCAACCAATCAAAATTGAAAACCTTTTGTTTATGACAACCTCATATCGCTCAAAGGAAAAATGACTTGACCAATTGCTTACTAGAATTTAGACCAAGACCAAGAACCACTGGACGACAGAGTCGAAGAGACGACTCTCCACACGTTTTGACGTTTTGCATGTTACTGAAAAATCTGCTTCAATTTAATCTATTTTTCATTTAGTTCGATATAAATTGTAAATAATAATGCTAGCCGTAGCCAACGCGTATGTGTAAACTAATGACAAAACGATTGAAAGAAACCTCCTCATTGACGCCGCCCGAGATGGCGCTGCTTTTCTATGCAAGGCAGTCGGCTGAATCGGGCGATTTGTATATAGTACTCATAGGTCACATCGATATACGAAATGGATAAGAGAAAAAGATGAAAAGCCACACAAAAAAACTACATAAATTGACACTATCTCGACTATTTAGTTTCTAACTATGTATATGTAAATGTAGTAAACGAAGACACTAAACTTAACTCGACTCTAGCTTAATGTTAATTTAAAGACCCTACACAAACAAACAAACAAACATGCGAAGACAAGCAAAACATTTAGTGATTCTATTTTAAGTACTTCTAATTTACCCTACACCCAATTATTTTTTTCGATTTTTAAACTTATTATTTTAAACTTTATTTTTTAAATTTGTCCATCTACAAGCCCAATTATATTTTTTTTGGCCTATTCCAATTTGGAGCATTTATCAGCGATGAAGTCAATAATATTTGTAGTTAGCGCCTAACTGTAAACGAAATGTATTGAATTTATAAATTGTAAGATACAGATACAATCAAATTTAATGAAAACTCAAAAACTGAATTGGAAAAAAAGAACAAAAAATTATAAGCAAAAAGTGAATGAAATATATAAACAATATACACACAACTAAAGAACAAATGAAAATTCGTGTTTTTTCAAAGTCTCCAAATAGTCTTATTATTATAATCTTTTGTTAGTAACGCATAAAAGGTTTATACAATTTAATTTTGATCTCAAAACCGAAGACAACCAGACCTTGTGCAGCACGAAGACGCAAAAACTGTTTGCGAAATTCCAAAATGTCAAAATTAAATCAATAAAACTACACTTAAATTGCAAATGGTTCCTCGTTAGTGTAAAGAAATGAAAACTAGTTGTAAAAGTGCTAGAAACAAACTGTGCAGCTAATTATCTGATAAATCCTACGCAGTATATATTTTTATATGTTTGCTCCGCAGCTCTCTCATCCAATTTGTACATAAAGTTCTCCGATATGAGCTTTTACAGCCTATAGCCACACACACATATATTTTTTATAAATATCTAATTTTTAAATAGTCGTTTTTAGTAATTTATATTTTTATTGCATATAAAAAGCCGAACAAGCAAACAAAAAAATTAGACAAACACTCGAGAGAAAATTGTAAAAAGTTGATACGACCTTAGAAAGCAAATATTTATACCAGAAGAAACAAAAATGAAAAACCCATAAAAATAGTAGTTACTTGCATACAATTGTAATTTAGTGTTGTACTTACGATTTAGTCTAAACAATTTTATGAAATTTTTTAGCAATTAAAGAAAAAATGAATTAAACAAAAAAAAAAACCAAGCAAGCAAAAAGACACAAAAAAAACGAGCAAAAAAAATGCAAATGAAAAAATATGAAAAAAAAAATAAAAAATTTTTATGAATGAATTCTAAACACAAATGTTTTCTTACTTAAAAAGTACTTGGGATGGGTATTGCAGGAATGTTCTCTGAAGGAAGAGCTTTTTTTCTCGAATTTCTACGGAACATATCAATTATTGCAATCAAAGTGATATTTTAATTGCAGCTTTGTAGCAGACAAACAATAATCAGCCAAGAAAGAAAGCAAAGTACATACTAATATATGGTAAGAATTTACGGCTTTTGGCCCGCGGAGGCAAAAAGCCAAATTAAGCGGGATATGTAAGGCCAAAAAACATCAAAGATGGTTTGTCAACACTCTTCGCTGTATTTTCTCACTGTTATTGTTGGAGTCTATTGACATAGAAGTACAGTGGAACTAACAAGGTGAGTATATCCCTAAAATATGAAAGTTACATTTAGAATGCGGGCATCTAAAAGCTTCTATCATATTTCATTAGAAATGGTATTTGAAAGGAATCGCACTTAAAAGTAATGCATTTGTATTTTAAATACTTATTTACTATTATTTTCTTAACTAGCAGGTTTGGTTTAGTCATTAAATGATCAGGTATCAAAAGGCTTACATTTATTTGGCCTGGAGTGCTAGATTTTAACACCAATTTCCAATTTAATGTCCTATTATATGTACATACAAACCCCAATCAGCGTTTGCGGCCATTGTAACTAGAAAATAATGTGCATAAAATACCACCACTGTGCTGCATCTAATAGAAATTACAACATATCGCACTCCGCACTCAACGCAACGCGCGCTGCGTGGCGAGTGAAGCTGCAGAGAACATTAACAATAATTTCTCGCATGCCATTGTGAAATTCTCACAATAATCATAAATAATAGTTTATTTCTACTTTTTAAACGGCCGGCCCGAGAGGCTGTTAATGAAGTTGCCTGCCCGCCGTGTGCGTATCTGTCTGATTTACTAACTGAGCGGCGGTACTAAAGGAGAAATAAGCGACGAGACGGCGTCCAGGTCGAAACTCCGTCGTTGGGAGCTGCCTAATTAAGCAACTCTACACTGCGAGAAAATACTACTTATTGCTGGACCTAATCGGGATATGTGTGTGCATTCTAGAAAGAACAAAGTATCTTACTACGCAGTGTTGAGTACGTATTGCAACTCACTTCAAAAGCAGATGAAAGACACTGAAATATAGGTAGATACTTTATTCTAAAATAAATATGAAATCCTTTAGTTATACGCGTTTGAATAAAAGTGCAAGGTCGACTAAGTGAAAAGCTTCCCAGGCATTAGAAGCAGTTGTTGAGCCTAGGCAACGGCTTTGCATTCAAAGTGGCTAGTCATTAAGCCAGCAGGTGGGGAAATGCAGCCAAATGGAGCGTATCGCTTACCAGAAAGACAATTGCGGCAAAGATGCATCGGGCCGCTGATCTCGAGGGTTTAGACCATTAAAATGCACTAAGACAATATTTTGATAGGTCGCGTCGCACACACTTGGGCTGCAAACAGACCCCATCATCGATGATCGTCCACTTTGTTTGTTTATCAAGTTGGTTTAGATTTTGTCATTTCATCTTGGCCCGTGTGGAGATGCCCATAAGTGGGGATCTTCGCTCGTTTCTTTCTTTTTTTCTCTTGCTTTTTTGGCCCCTAATTGTGTTTACGTTAGCCCCTTGCTCCACACCAAATTAACCCATTGAGGAGGCATTTCAATTATGTTTGGATACACACGAGCAATGCGAACACTCGTTGACAGTAATATTGCCTTAAAAAGCCCGTAAAAAATGGAAGATATATAAAAGATGGAATGAAGTGTCCCAGACATTTATGCCTTTGTCTGAGCGCGTTGAAAATTGTTTGGCTCAATTCTCATAAAACGAAATATAACCAAAGTAAGAAAAAAGATCAACAACTAGTGTTCTTGTTCTCATTCTTGTTGGCCTGTCGCCGTCTCTGTCACTCCGGTTTGAAAATGTTCTTTTTAGGTTTTTTATTTTTTTGTATTTTTATTTTTATTTTCGTCTGTTTCTGTGTTGTCAGTTTTTTCGAATCCATCGTGCATTCATTGTCTTGCACTAATCGCCATAAAAGATCTCGCTTTTCATCTCTTCTCGTGACGCTGCGTTGTTGATCTTGAAAATCTGCTGTAAAAAAAAGAAGCCAAAGCCACAAACAGCACACAAATCTCCGCTCCGATTCGAAATCCAAAATAGTAAGCCGAGGTTGCTCGAGGATTTGAATGGTCTTGGCCGTCTCATGATCGGAAATTGTAGCTTTGTACTTGCTCGAAGAAGCGTTTTATTCGGGGATATATAAATCGTGCAGTGCGAGAAAATGCTATCTAAATAGTTACAAAATGCAAGTAATACAAATATTTTCGAACATTATTAAAAGCGTTACAATTATTTAACCACTTATGACTTGCAAGTCACTCCATTCAATTCATTGATAAGTAGCCCCATTAAAGATTAATCCTCTTCTAGATATATCTAATGTTTATTAACCCTTGATTTGATTCCCCCTTCATATCTCCCAGTGCATCCTACTCATATTTCAATATCTTTTCCATGCATATTCCCAGCCCCTCACATAAGTGATCCATAATTTAATGAGCTTCATTCATCCATTCATTCATGCAGCGAGACTGAGTGAGAACTAGAGATACAAAACTCCTTCTTTTTTGGCAAGGGTCCAAAACGAAATAATAAAAAAAGAAGAGCGGGGGAAAGACGAAGCCGGGGGAAAAAAGGAGAAAAAAGGTCATCTTATCATAAATAAACTGACATAAAATCAAGAATCAAATTCAAAAGCGAAGACAAGAAATCCGTGGCATCCAAAGTACATTGAAGGGAATTACACAACAAATGAAATGCAGGCAAGCCACAGAGTTTGGAGCTTCGGGTCTGGAGTGTTTGAGTCCCTGGGACTGGGAAACCGGAGGAGGAGGAGCCATGGACTGACTATGTATGATTCACTATGGAGTTTTATGAGCTGAGAACATTTCGAGGCCAGCCAACTGAAGAAGCTCAGTAGATATAGGCTTTATCTATTTTGTGGACTATGCAAATGAGATCGATAAAGTATTTAAGATGCAACCGTTCGATAGAAAAGTGGCAGCTCAGCTGCAGCTAATAGAGTGTGAAGCTGCTGAGCGGGCATGGAGCAGCTTAATCTGGCCGTAGATCAAAGTCTTCGTTCAGGTAGCGCCCGAACATTCCCGGCCAATAAATTTCCACTAAACGGACAGCGGACAAAACGTTGGATTTCATTTCCAAACTGTTTATAATTTATTTTCACCAAAAGTCAAAAACCAAGGCAACCCCAGAAAGAACAAGCCAGCGATAAGAAGGAATCACCAAGTCGGAACGTTGCGCTTGCTTGTCGCTGCATAATTTGTCGACTTGTAGATACATTTGTAACTCTGTATCTGCTGCTCGAGTTCGTTTGAATTTCAGCTTTTGGTAGCGCCAAGGGGCCACATCGTGTGTGTCTCTTCGCTTGGGCTTTGCTCTTTATTAATGATGTGGGAACTTCTGTTCGGCGCTGAGAGCCGAACGTTGATTTTCTGGGTCTGCATTAAATTTCATTAATTATGAAAAATCATTTCATTAATATCGGTTTCGTCGCTGTTTCCATTTGCTTTTCTCCGGTAATTATCGTCTCATTGGAATCAATTAAAGTGGAAATGTTAAAAATGTAAAAAACGAAATCCCCAAATATATTGACACACACAATTAGACTCGGCCGCAGACACACTCATCTGCATCATAATTAACATCTTGTTGGGATGCTGATAACGATGAAACCAGCTCTGATAATGATACATACATAAAGAAGCGGCGATGCAATCTGAGATCTCTGGAGTGCAAATAATTAGGCAGAGCTTAGAAGACGCAGACTCAACGGAATTCTCACCATTTAATTAGTATGCATTTCCATTATTTATCTGTCGGCCACGACATTCTGGCCGGGCTTTCCTTATTCCCCAAGCTCATTTGGCCTTTGTATCTTATGGGCGCGTTCTCAGCCATGTTTCTGTTGGTTTTACGAGCGCTTTTTACAACTGAAAGAGTGCCGAGTGCAGTTGGTATTTCCACAAACTATTGTAATACATCAATATGATTATGAGGCCTGCAGCCGCAGTCGACGAGGTGCCTTCACATCTTTTATACATTTGTGGCATGTGTTGATTTATTTGGGATTCGTTGCTGTTCTCCCTTTTGCCTTTCTGTTTGTCAAAGGCAAACAAACCGAAAGCCGTTCCGTTTGTGTGTGTGATCAGTGATCATTCTGGCCAAGTGCGAGAGATCCGATCGCTGCTTAATTTCAGAGTTCCTCCAAAAAGTGTTAACTTATGTCTTCGGTCTCTTCACATTAACCATAGCTCTTCAATATTTGATTTCTGATCTCGCCTTCCGACAGTCACTGTTTTGCTTGCTTAAACGAATAGTTGGCCACGATTTTGTCGATGGTTTTGTGTGTCAGATTTAAGAAGTTGTAAAAATGCAAGTTTTATGCATTTTAGTAACGATTTAAAGTGGAAAATGGCTCTATGTGCATATATATTACTTCCCATAGGACATCATTGCAGGATTTTTTCATTCAAACATAGAAAGCTAATCTTACCAATTATTATTAGACTAATCTTAATTTAGAGTATACTCTAGCAGTATAATTAAATGAAGTGAGTAGGCAAGGCAATAACTCTAACCGACCCAGTTCTCTTTTCTTCACTAGAGCCAAGAACCCAAAATCTAATGTGGAGAATGGTGCATTTGTAAGTGGATTCCTCATGCTCCATTCCCATTCGATTTAGAACTAGACGGCACTTTCCATCGCTCTAATTGCCTTTCCCACACCCAGGCAACGTTTCCCATTACCAAGCCAACGTGCCACATTTCCACATTCACAAAGGAACCCGAGCACAAAAAATTTGAGCCCCAATTGACAAAATCACGATTCATCGAACAACGGCGACGACAACTTAACTTTACACACATTCGCAGCTCGAAGTCAAAGAGACTCCTGCAATCCGCCGAATCCCAAAGAAATCCGCGAAAAAAAAGAGGAAGGGCCAGGAGTGGACGACGGGGCAGAAATGTTTGGCAATTGCAAGTTGGCGGCAACTTTTAGGCCTTTGGGGCGTCTGCGTTGGCTGATGGAAGGAAGCTGGTCCGGCTACCAAGGAGTTGCATTGTCAGCTAAGCGATCTTTAATAGGACTGCACTATAAACATTATTGGAAACTGTTTGTTAGAATTTTAGATACAATTAAGTTGAACTGTACTCAATGTAGCTTTTAAATATTAATATTTTGAAACTGAATTATATACATTTAAACATAATAATATTAATAACACCATGTAGCATGTTTTTTATGAAGAAGATATTTCTATAGAAAATTAAAACACTTTTATGAATAAAGACTAGTATTAAAAGTTTGGGTGTACTACATTCAGAACACAATCTTGAAAACTAAATAGGTTTCCCTTATATTTCATTAGGATTTCCAATCCTTTGGCATTGTTTTAAGTGTATTTATCCTCCTTCCGCTTGTGCAATCGCTCTCTCCTGGTTATTCCCCATTTATCTGACAACTTTGAATGCGGACAAAAGAACCCGAAAGAGCCACAATTACGGTACTCGGCGTCATCGGCTGTTGTTGCAGCTTTGTTCTGGCGTTTTTGTTGCCTGTTTTGTTGCAAAACTGTCCAAACATTGTCGGAAATTTGTTAACTTTAATTTCTATTGCCAGGCGGACAGGGCGAGTTGGTCGAAAACGGTACCAGCGGCCGAAAGTTGCGGGTGTTGGCTGCATTTTCCCATTGCCGGCCTATCGAAATTATGACAATCCCGGCAATGGAATAAAACCGTTCCCCACGGCTGCCAATTTTCGAATTGTCGTAAATTTGTAGCTTCATTTGCTGGACCGGCAAAGGGGGATTTTGCTAGTACAGGTCGGCGTTTCAGTGCCATAAAGCTTGATTTATTCCCATCTCATTAACATTGGCCGGATTCTTAACAACTCTCTTATGACAATGATAAGGCCAAGAACTTACCATAAACGGAAGCGCGGTGCTGAAACTGAAGTCTGGCATTTAAGTGGCATTTCTGAAATGTTCAAACAAATATTGTAACAGAAGCTATTTCGTTTTTTGTGGCCGGCAGAACAGGCCGAGCTTTCTCAGGCATTGGAAACTAGTTGTGCGGATCGGATCACACACAAATCAATTTAACGATGCACTAGCCCAGTTCCAGTTTGAGTTCGCGTTCATTCAGCTCGGATCGCAATCCCATGGAGCGGGAAAAATGGAGGGGCATCGAGCTAAGTTGACGACTTGTCGTCGGCATTGCAGCGACGACTTGGACTTCCTGTTGTCGCGTCATTATTGTCCATCATCATTTCCATTCGTAATGAGGCTAAGGCTACTAAAACCCAGTTGATCCCCAGTTCATTTAGATGCCGCCACAGAATCAAGGCAAAAACCGATGGCGGGGGATGCTCCGACTACCATTAACCACTAGCCACTCGTTTCACGACTCCTTCGATCAGCTGTGGTTCACTTAACCGCCAGTGACAATTCCTCGCACTGCAAGTACGTACGTATCTATCTGGGCGAATGGGCTCCATCCCGTCCTGCAAGACCGGCCTTAATGTATGCGACCCTCTGGCCAGATCGGGATCCACTGCCAGCGGGCTGGGCCATGTGTACAACATTTACTATGTTCGCTGACATTCTTCGCGTAATTCTTCAATTTCAATTGCATACTCCGCTAGTTCCAAAGCCTTTCTTCAGCTCTAACCGACTTATGCAGACATAGCGGCTAAAGGTAGGGATTACTTATACATCAGCTTAAGATCGTTTGGGAAATATAAATTATTTAAACAAATCTATGAATTTTCTATTAATCATATTAATTTTCAAGCACTAGATGCTTTAAACAGCATTCTTTAATATTAAGTCAAGTAAATTTGTTTTTAGATTTAAAAATCATCGGTAACTTATCACTCATCATCGGGAAATATTAAAAATAATTATAAATTTTTTATTTTTAGGTATTATTTTATTCCGGGTGTCTTTATTCTAGCCAGTTGCTCATCTCTGAATGGCTACTACTGTCGTTTGTCTTTTGTTCGTTCCGTTTGGTTTTTCTTTTTGCGGGCACAATTGTCGCGACATTTTTCTAGGTAAACCTCACGAATTGGCGACACGCTTCTTCTTGGCAGCTCGGGCTAACCTGCTGGAGCTGCGTGAGTTGTGGCCAGACTGGTCCTGGTCTCGCTCCTGTCCTGCTTCTGGCCCAAGTGGCCCGAGTGGCCCAACTGCAGACCAGGTTTGCCTCGACATGGCCTCGCATTACATCGCATTGCATTGCATGGCCGGATTGCTGTGGAGAACCGAGAGTGAACAGCAGTCGCAGATAAAAGTGTTTATCATGTTTGCAATTATATGCTAAAATTGTAATTGCAAATGTTTGCCTAAGCCGTTGAGGGCTTTTCCATTTAGCGCAGATAGACATTCAGCAGCTTCGCTTTGAAGTGTCTCGTTGTTTAAATGGATTGCTTAAACGGTTCTACCGAAGGTATTCCCCTCGCTGGGAACCGGATGCAGAGAGTAAGAGTTGGTTTTTCTTCATCCTCACTCTCCCAGGTGCAACAACGAGGAAGCTGCCCCGAGTTCCAAGTTGCAAGTCAAGTGGGAAATAGATAGATAATTGATTGAGCATATTTCTTACGACACTGAATTATCTCTCTAATCTTATTACTTGAGAAATTCCAAAAGTCGAAAATAAAAAGAAATTACAATAAAAAATTAAGTTAAAAAAATAGAAATCTCAAATCGTTTACCATTCTTTTGTAATATCACAAAATTCACAAAAGGATTTATAAAAATCCTTTAGGATTATTGAGATAAATTATTCTCGAAAGTGTAAAATCGAAAGTAAAATTCCCAGAGCCGCCTTAAAGAATGTTCTTTCTGAAATCTTAAAAATCAAAAGACTAAACATCTAGGTCGTTAATTTGTATCTTGTACCAATGCATTATAGCGTTAGTCCCACGCGATATATGGCATATCGTTCTTGTAGCACCCTAAAACTGATTAATTTGCTTGGTTTTTACCCGAAATATTCTCATTCCATCAGCTACGTAAATTGCTTTTGACAGAAAGCTAGTCATGAGACGGGTCTGGGTAATTTCTCTTTTGTGGCACTTTATGATCCAACTCAATTGCGCCCACCTAAATGCTGGGGCAGCACAGTATCATGCATCATGCAAACATTGCGGGGCCATAAATTTCTTACCAACTGACCTCGGCTGGCATCAACACTCCATCAGAGTGCCCGGCACTTAATGCCCACCCAAAAATGGCCATGATGACGAAGATGACGGCTCTCAGGAGCGAGTCCAAGTCCACGACGACACCGCATCAAGTGCCTGGGCGAGCGGCACATAATGGTGCCTCCAAAGTGCAGCTAATTTAAGGAAACGCTTACTCGACGCGACACCAAAACGCATGCGCCGCCGAGATTGAAGCTGGACGCCTCTGGATGCCATCATCATCGCCGTGAACGCTCCCAGCCTCCAGCTCCCCGCACCCTGCGCCCTGCTCCATGCTCCATGCTCCCTTCCCCGTTCCGAACCTTTCTCTTGGCCAAAAGCTTACACCAATATGGAGGCGTTTTGCTGCACCGGCGCGTGACGTTCGGTGTCCACTTTTGGATGTCAAGCAAATTACATATATGATTTTTATGTGACAAATGAGCTTAAGATGCTGTCGCTGATGGGGCAGTTCGGTTCGGTTTGGTTTGGTCCGGTCCGCTTTGCTTTTCGTTTTGTATTTCGAATGCCGGCAGGTCTTTGTATAGAGATGATAGCGTGATAGGCAACAACAATTGTGTAATTGGGTATTTCATCTTAATGTTTAAAAATCTTGTTATTAGCCAAGAAAATTAAAATAATCCTATTGACCGCTCTACCTGTTCTTTGTATCATTATACTAACTTGGATCCTAACGTGGTTATAAACTAATATTCTTATATTTGAAAACCTGTAGGTCTTAACTAAAGATACTGTTTTGAAACTATTCTTTCTTGATGCATTTTAAACATTTTTCTCAGCCTTTATTATAAATTCCAGAAACTTAACAAGAATCCAATCTATAATCTATATGACAGTGTAATGTAATACTATGCTTTCTAAAGATTTTTACCAAACTTAATTTTACCACTATCATCACGCACTCCCCTCTAGGCGGCTTCTTGCATCCCGGAACTGGCTCTTACCACTTTGTTAGCCAAGTCGGAGGGACACACTCACGCACATCGGCACAGTGACACATATCGAAGATGTTTCGGTGTGTGTTTCTACCTCGTTTTATGATGGGTCCATCGATTTGCATATTAATGCCGGACATGTTTAGATACGCCCGCGCTTCTTGTTTCCGCCTTTTCTTCGGACGGATCAGCTGGAACGGGGAAAAGTGAGAGTAAAGGTCTTGGTCCGGGTTCAGCAGCTGCAGTTTGATTTATGTAGCGACTAGTTTCTCGGCGGCTTGTTTACGATGTGTTAAGATGGAGCCAGAAGGTGTTTGTTTGGTCATTCCAAATTCCCTGTCGAAATTCCATCAAATGGTTTTCACTGAATTAAAATCGCTCAACGGACTGCGTGAGTGCATTTAATGCATTCCGCGGACAAGACATTGTCATAAGACCCCCGACGAAAACTATAACGAGTGAGCGCAAAAATGTTGATGCAATCGTTAAGTTTGGCAAATATGGTTAGGAGCTCTGATTTGCGGATTCTTTTTGCGAGTTTTGAGCTTGGGTGCTATGCGCTGGAGTTGTGTTTTCGAACATGATCCACTGGCTGGAACTGGAACTCCTGCTGTGCTTGTTTCAGTTTGGAATGACCAGAATTTTGTTAGGCTTGATTAAAACACAGTGTTTTTTTGGCCCCACTAAAACGGGGGTCATCGTGGTTAAATGTCTTTCTTTATCTAGCTCTTGGGTTAGTTTAGTCTACAAGCTTTGCACTTAAATTATAATTCTTAAATTTCTTCATAAAGGTATATTAAGAAAATCTTTTGTTACAACATGGTAAGGACATTTTTCTGAGTGCTTCACATTTTTTAATTGGCGACTCACGCATAGTTGACCCCGGTCACTTGAGGCATAAATCGTACAAGATATGGCTTACTCCTGAGCTGCCATCAAACGGCGAATTCTAACATGCCTAACATGTTCAATGTCAGCTCATTACCCGGACCTGCACTTGCTCGCTGTTAGCATTTAGCTCTTAACTTCCAGCTTTCGGCCATAAAGGCGCGTTGACTATATCAACCGAGCTGGCGGTTATGCAGAAATTCCATAAGCGACATCACATTCTCTCATAACCCGCCAGCAGCACCTTTTGCCCGAATCCCCCAGCCCCACGACCATATCCATCTCGCCATCTTAAACTTCATCATCTCCGACTGCAACTCCTTCAGCGCCTTCTCCTTAGCGCCTATTAGCTTAGCCAATACTTCAAAGTGCAGAATGTGGCTGCTCGACTGGCCGGCTGGGCCAGCTATGCTGGACCATAAATCACTTGGACGACGATGCGACTAATTAAAAAATCGACACGCTTAACTGGCAAAAGACAAAATTAACATTTGCCCAGACAACGGGTGACCGGCTCAGAAGGATCCAAGCCAATCCAAAGCGAGCCGAGACGAGCCGAACCGATCCGGGTCTTCACTCCTCCGGCTGATAGGCTTTGTCTCGTCTCGTCTCGGTCCTGTGTTTGTCTTTCATTTGTTTATAGGATTTACAAGCACTGGCATTGGCTTTTGCCATTGCCGGCATTGCCAGTTAAAATTAACGACAATAATGTCAACAAGTTTCAGTTCGTTTTATTTTTCGCATAAATACAGTCGGGCATCGGTACCTCAAACCTTTAAAGGATTATACCTCTCTTCTTTTTATCCTTTAAGTAATCCATCAGTTTGATGAATATCATGCAGTGTGACCCATGTAGCAAGAATTACACCCAATGTGACCATTTCTCAGTGTGTAATAGTCAGTGTTACCATATCTACTTTATTACGAACAGGAAAGAGATTCCTTTACTTTAATCAGTTAGTTCTAGTTACAGACAGTCGACTGTATTTCGCCTTTGTTGAGAACCCAACTGGCGTGCAAGTGATCAATACTTGCGATCAGCTTTTGGCGGTAACCGGAAAGGGCGACTCACCACAGTCAACTGCAGTTTTAAGCGCCTGAAAGCCAGGCCCTTCTGAGATTTCCTGGCATCGCACACCCGCAACCTCCCTGATGGCACTAAGTCGATAATGCATAAAAATAAGGAATACGCTTCATTGGACTCTAATTGCTAAACGCAAAGAAAGAGGGACAACACTCGAGGAGAAGATGACAACAACGATGGTTGGATTCTTCCCGGCAAGTGCAAGTGCATCTTTGTTGGATCGGAGGAGCCCCGAAAGGGAGTTTGAGGAACTCCTGGCCAATGGACTTGGCCCGGTCACAACATTGCGTGTAATTAAAACACCAGCTTGTACAAGAGGGACAGGTTGAGGCGAATGAAAACACTAACAGAAATCAATACGAACTAAAACATATATTGAATAAAATAAATAAAAAAACATATATTGAAATAAATAAAAATATTAATAATTGGAATCAAAAAACAAAAGTCTTGAATCGTTGTAAAGAGATTTTAATGAATTCTAATATATTTAAAATAATAATCATGATACTCCAGATCACATATGACTATCACCCTTAGCCTAAAGACCAATTATTTACCCAATTAATTACCTAAAACCTATTATCAATGTTTCTCTGAGTGAATGTTACTTCGATTTCAGTTCTTTCCACGCAAAGTAGGTGAAAGACTTAGCCGGTGGGGAGAAGCATTGCTTGATTTCTTGAAAGATTTGTAGACGTTGAACTTTCGAAAAACGACGCAGAAGTTAACCAGAAGTAAATATCGACGAACGCGGTGGTGCGTTCGCCGGTTTTGTCGAGGAGAAAAATTAAGAAAAACTTAAATGAGTCAAGGCAAAAAAAAATTCCACACAACAACTGCGTGAGAAGTTGCCGCCGCCAAGAGAAAGATGACTCCAAGATGGCAAGATGTGCAGATGGCTGGAGGAGGCAGAAGGAGCTGGCCGGAGATGGAGAGCCATCCGTTGCTCGTTGCATTTATTGATCGCCGCTTACCGATTATTGTTTAAACTGTTTTCAATGCGTTTACTTTGTGTAAATATTATTTTTTCAATTTATGAGCCGAGCGTCTGGGCCTGGGAGATTCCCCGTTCCGCAGTCGCAGGCTTTGGCAGACAAATATCAATTGGAAATCTCGGGCCTCGAAATTGGAAATCTGCAAGATACAAACATGAAGAGTTCGTCATTATAATGACTTGTCCTCCTTGCTGGCATCCCACTCCACCGCCTCCGTGTAGTTTGTTCTTTTTGAAATACACCGAAATATTTTAATGTTATTAACCGATTTCCATTTAATGACGATTCCAGCTGAATAATTGGCATTTTGTTGGCCGTAATGAGAGTGGAAATGGAAAGGAATTATACAAGTATTTTGTTAGCATCGAAGTGGGCTTGGTATTGCACAAAATAGAGCCAAAGGCTAGCAGTAACATCTATATACTTTAGATGATTCAATTAACAAACAATTGTAAGGAGTTGAAAACCCATAAACTTTTTTATTGTTAAACATATTAATTTGAGTGACTATGGTTACTTGTTTTAAGCCCCTTTATTTTGTGCACTATAAATCTTTGAGCTCATAAACTTCGTATTTAAACCTTCTGCCAGCCTTGCGAATGAAGTTGGCTTTGCAATTTACACTGGCCAAAGTTTTCAACTCTCTGAAAAGATCAATTAAATGTCTATAAACCCCAAGCTTTTACTTTATTTTGTGTGTTCTCGGCAAGGATTTGGCATCTGTTTATGTGGTAAATGGTCTTCGAAGGGGGTCCAGCCGATTTCCCGTGAGCTAAATAATTACCCCACTACGATCACTGCTATACTTTGTGTTGGTTTATCGTCTAGTCGCAGCAGGTAGACGATAGTGATTTAATTAGAAACCACGTTCTTTACTATCTTAAGCTATTCGTAGCTGACATTAAGTAGAAGACCTACCAAACTGTAACAATCAACAAAGAAATTTAAGCAAATCGTTACTCACATTTGTTAAATTTATGGAGAAATAAAAATTGTGACAGTATTACATACATATAACCAAAACACTATTAATCAATAAATGCATTTTAATAATTTGTTGTTCTTAAACTAGCCTAAGCAAACAGATCATCTTCGTGCAGATGTACTAACTTAATAGATAACTCAATTAACCGGCCCCAAAAAGAGAGAGAGATATTATGTGGATGTGTGGCTAGGTATCAGCCACATGTGAAACTGTTTTACAACCACCTTCGGTGCCCATTTGGTTCGGTTAGTGGTCCGAACAGGCGCCATCTAACACCGTCGTTTTGGCCATCTCCAGCCAGGCGCCACATGGTGCAAGTGGTTCCATCTCAGGGTTTGGTGGTGCGACTTTGGGCTGGGATTCGGGTAGACACTGCTGGCAAAAGATCAAACGTTGTCCGGGGATCTGGACGAGGCCGCTCATGATGATGATGATGATAATGCGGGTTCCGTTTTTGTGGCGCTCATAGTTAGCGTTATGATGACGTCGGGAACAAGATATATGGCGCTGGCATGCCCATAAGCCCGCTGATCTAATTAATAGGCTCGCATAGTTTTTTGCACCTGCATTTGGTGCGTGCAAATTTGTTGGGTCTACTTTCGATTCTCCTCTCCCATTGCAACTGCAACTATTGCCGTTGCCAAACATGATTGCCAGCGGTACGTGTCCAATCGATTCATATCTCCGCCTGTCCCGCACTCCTCTATTAATTTGTATGATATAATCGCACTCCTTCAATCGGAGGCGTGTTCCAGATGTGTGTCCCTGTCTCTAGGTCGGTTTCTGTCTCTCAGCCTCTATCCCCGGCTGGGTGATTGATCGAGATCCATATTGAAGTCAAGCAGCTCCGTTTTGATTGCCACTAATAAGCGTAATTTTGACTTAAACTGTAGTTAAACTAGTTGCGGCACATAAATATTGAGTTAAAAAGCCAAGATTGAATTTGTGGTAGGTAAAGGATTTTTTGGGGCTTGAGACAATTGTAACTGCTTTCATGTTGACCAATTTGTGTCTAGTTAAAGGATATCAGTCAAGGAATTTCGTCTAGTCATATGAAATTTATTTCTAATCGCCTAGAATATATGCCTTCATATTTAATTTGCCTTGTTATAAAAAGAATTTTTCTATTTTAAGTATGTAATGCCTTTAAAGTACTCATAACTTAAAAGAAAAACGATGTAAATTTAGCCTTTTCAACCGGACTTGGTTTGCGGCAATCCGCCGCTTGGCTGCCACCCACTTGGGAGTCCGCTGACCATTTGTGGCAGAAGCCCGCTAATTGGATATTCACACTTGCCCACATTTTGGGGCGGCGTAAATGAGAGCCGCCAGTGGAAGTGGTGCGCATAAAATGGCGCCACTCCCAAAATAGGCATCTTGTAAGCGCCAACCAGCGAGACAACCAGCCTGGCCACATGGTACAGTGGTAAAGTGGTAACAAAAGATCACCAGACGCGGCACTGAGGATGTGGATGTAGATGTGGTAACAAGAGCGAACCACAGCGCTGCTGGGAAAGATCAAGTGAAAGAGGAGAGATCCCAAAAATAGGCATACCAATGTGTGCGCATGCGCGGAATTTATGGTGACATTTGAGTGATTCGAGCGACGTGCTGCTCCTGCTGCAGAAGCGTTTGGTGTAAAGGCCAATTAAATTGCAGCAAAATTGGAGCACCACAATCGACTCGTCCGAGGCCATGTAATTGCCTTTTCAACTCTGCCGATTATCCCAGATGCTGGCTTGCAGTTCCCGTCCAGCGAAGGCATTCAATACGTAAGTGGATCGCGAAATTAGCGTAATTTTCTTGCGATCACCACCGACGCACAAGACAAGTGTCAAAGTGAAAGAGCGGACGATTGGGGTCAGCGGTCCCTTGTTCCGGAGCGCACAGGTTGACCAGCCGAAGAAATTCCCGAGAAATGCAAAGCAGCCCCATATAATCGTACTTATACTCGTACTTTTATCCCTGATTCCAAGTCAAAGTTTCGGTCACACACTTTCTGATCTCTACCAGGCGATAAGGTGGGAGCTCTCTCGCCCTCTTTTTTGATCGCAGAAATCAGGCAGGGTATATGGTATATGGGTTCTTATGTGAGGTTCTACTTTGTCTTACCAACTTCTTATATTGTGACAATAGCATAATGGATGCCTATTTCCACGCTTCCTTTAATATATTTCTGAAATTATAATGACCATAATTTCAAAGGGTATTTTTCAAGTCTAAGCTGACCCAAATCGCAAAGTTTTTTCCGGAATGCATATGGAACACACATAACGATTATTTCGTATTTACTTATTTTTACTCGCCGCTCGAGAGCCACAGCAAACTCTGGAACTCTGGCTAAGGCCGTGGCATATTATTTGTGCGATTAAAATGATCGCGAATGGGGCAATCTAAGGAGGCGGAGGAGTTCATTGGAGGATTGGAGGGCAGCGGATTCGCAAGGAGGAGTCTCCTTTGTGTTCGAGCGTCTGGTTTGGCGGGGCTTCTGCGGCAGTCAACTTCACGCTTCGCTCAACCATCACCAAATAAATTTCATTGAGCATCTCTGCACAGTGGGCTGGATTGGTTAAACTGGGAGGAAAAACGTACTACAGATAATCCAGGATATATAATTTGATATAGATAGATTGAGATAAATATAAGTAATTTATATAATTTTGTATATTAGTTTTCAATATTCTGTACTAAAAATTTTACACGATCTTCAACTTTACCCACTGTGCTCATTGTTCCCGACGCAGTTCACTCTGTGTGATCCAAGGCGACGTGCCGCGTCTGCCGTGGCTTCTGCTCCTTGCTGCAGCTCGACCACATTCCAAGTACTTTACCTTTTGCCTTTACCTTTGCCTTTGCATTGGGGCCTACCTTTTTACCTTCACCTTGGCCAGGCTCGGCCTGGCTTTTTGCTTTTGACCAGGCTGCTGCTGCTGCTGCCGATGATGCTGCATGCCCCAGCGCATGCTTCATCTGTTGCATGTAGTTACCGCTTTCATGGCTAAGTGGTTGACTGGACATGGTCGTCTTCGTCTGTTTTTACGGCCTCGTCTTGGGTGCCAGTGCCTGCTGCATCCTCTGATCCACATGCACATCCACATCCCGACGAAGACGACGATGCCGATTCGGAACCCGAATCCTATCCACTCCTTGTGGCCGGTTGTTTCTTTTGCAGTTGCGTGTCACGTACAAGCAATTCGCATGTTTCAAAAATGCTTCGGACATGGCTCTTTCTGCCGCAGTGTGTCGGTGTATCTGTGTTTTCGGTTGGCTGTTCTGCCGGCGGTTCATCTCGCCGTCATCGTGGTGGTTGCACCAAGGAACGGAGGTGCAGAAGGTTCAGGAGGTGGGCGCATACTTGTGTGCGTACTTGAAAATAAATGTTAATTCTTTTATTTATTTCCTTTGTCAGATTAAACGGTTTAAAGGTTACATCGCTGGCCAGCACTCCTCGCCGAGATTCCACATATTTAATATGGGGGTTCGGTGCGAGGAATCCTGAATTATGATCTAGCAGGTTGCAAGGTTCCATTACTTGGCACAACTCTAAAAAAAACCCATGTTTATAGGAAATGCAATGCATATAAATTTAGAGAATACAAAAGCTATTTCATTATATTTATAGATTTTAGTCCCTTTTGTTTTTGTATCAATAATGTGAATAACATTTAAATTTCTGGTTGGTTATCTAAAATAGTATTATTATTGCACATATATATCTTATCCTAAGACATCCAATTAGCATCGCCGTAGGCCTGTGCAACTGTACGCGTTCATAATCTTCTAATTCCATCAAGTGCACCTTGGACCAACTTCCTTTCAGCGAACTCTCTCCATCCCAGATACAGTCGTGGTGGACAGGATTTTGAAGGCAGCTCCCTTGGGCCCACACCCAACCAACCATCCCAGTTCTCACGCTGAGCTCACCTCCGGGCTTGTCCGGTTGACCAGTGCGGGGGAAACCAGTACACATCAATCTGCTTGTGTCAACACCCCGACCACGGCGACATCGTCCAGATGCACAGCCACATCCACATCCACAGAGTTAGTACAGATAGAGAGGCAATACGGCCAGTGGCCACCATCCTGACTGGCTGACGTGCAATGCCCTAAAAGGATGCTGGACTCCTATTGACTTGTTAATGCGATCACTTTAGCTGACCCAAATATAGTCAAACGTTTCAATTTGTGCAACGTTTTTGGGCAATTGATAGCCGCGAGCAGAGCGAACAGCCAAAAGAGCAAAAGCGCCAAGCGCGAACAGAAGCAGAAGCAGAAGTCAGCCCAGGCTACCAATCCCAATCCCACTTTGCAGTTCATCGTCACCAGACAAGACTATCCCACTATCCGAGTCACCGAGTTGGACGCGTAACGCGGTGTAAATCGCCCCGAGCTGCGGCTCCTTCCACACTTCGTACTCCGAGATCCCCACTTCTCGGCTGCCCAGTTGAGTTGTAGTTTCTGATTCGCTTTTTTTTTTTTTGGTTTTGGCCAATGTTGTCTAAGATCGTCCGACGCCAGTTGACAGATTGCCCGCAGGCAGAGATTCGTATTCGTATTTGGGCCTGAAGTGGGAATTTGGACTTGCTTGGTGCTGATGAGTCATAGATAGGCAGGATATGGTAGTGGTAGATGTGGCAGCCAAAGGCATTCGCTTCCAGGAATCGGTGTTGGGTTTTTGCTTTGCTTTCGGTTTTGTGGGAGGGAACTTGGAGTTGTATTTCAAAAGGGGGAAAGTGGCCAAATCATTTCGGTTTCTCTAAAAACTACAAAGGACTTAATTACCAAGAAAACACTTTCGTTTAGAACCCCATGGCAATTATCATATAAATTGTAAGTTTTATTTATGGCTGTGAAAAGCTAAGGGTCATAAAAAGCTAATGTTAAATGCAAATATCTAAATTTTGGCCTTTCACTTGAGAATATTGCTTAGAAGAACATTTAATTTTGTATTCGATTAACATATTCTTGTGACTTTGAATAATTACTTAAGGAAAATTGGCAGCGCGGACACCTGACCACTAATGAAGCGATTCGCGACCTCTGCGAGACCTCTCACGTTGCTTTCCTTTTTGGCCAAATACTCGATCCGAAACAATTTGTATCCTAACCATGACCGCAGAAATATTACCCTTGCGCTGACTTTAACTTATTACCCGAGCTTGGCCACACGCTAAGCTAACAATCATTGATCATCATCCTTTGGCCCGGCTTTCGACAATATTGAAACATTAAGCCAGCCAAAAACTCGAAGGCGAACGAATGCCATAAAGCCAAAGGATGGATGGATGGCTCGTCGAACTTGGAGAGGGCCAAGAACAACATCATTGCAACGCTGGCCGAAACGCATTTCATTAACCTGCTGCTGATTCTTTGGGAAGGGAGCGCCTGCGTCTGGGATTTGGATTCTGCCATGTGGATGGGACGTGGCGTTGTGGGTCCGTGCTGCGGAGGAACTTATGAGGCGAACGTGAGCCACACAGCATGGATCGGATCGTGGTTCGATCTTAATGCCAGTATTTGATTTTGTGCACTGAGAAAGTAGTGCTTTGGTATTCTCTATAATACAGACTAAATTCTTAGATACTTAAGCATTGCATGGTTTATATTTATATGTCAAGCTCTTAATATATATCTGCTAATAGTTCTATTGATTTTTGAAACCATATTTTCTTTCAGTGTGAGTGTGTGCCCCAAACTTACGTGCAATTTTTAGCCAGTTGCTGGGACCCGAACCGCGGCCATTTCTAAGATTATGAAAAGTGCCCTGGCCCGGCCATTGCGTATGGTGTATGGTATATGGTGTGTGGTGCATGGTGCATGGTGTTCGCTTCTTCAAAGGTCGTCACTAAAATCAGCCGGCGACGATCAGCGAGAAGGCCTTAAATAAGTACCAACTCGGATCTCTTGGCTCACAGTTCTCAGCATGAGCAGGTTCCAGTCCCCAACTCCAGTCCCAGCCTCAGTTCCAGTCGCCGTTGCAGGTCCCAGCGAGCCCTTTCCCGATTTCTGGCTGGGATTTTTCATGCGTCCGTTCGTCTCTCCGCCGGTTTGCTGCGTGTGCTCTATAGGTGGTCATTATCGCGAGGCCCTGTCCTCCTGTGCTGCGCTTCTGGGCAAGGGAATCGCAGGGGATTCTGGTGGCAGTGGGAGGGAGAAAGCGGGCGGAGGAACTGTGGAGATCCCCATCTTCACACTGAAATGTCTTGTGAAGTACTTGGCATTATATTTAGAAGGAATACATATACTTATATTAGTCTTTAAAAATTTGTTATAATACTAGCTATTTTACTTAGTTTATTTACCAACTTCATATAATTAATTTTAAGTTTAAATGCTTGAATTAAAAGCTTAATTTAATTCCACCAGTAGCCTGACTTACCCAAGTCCACTGATGATGCAGGGTATTCCCGCATATAAAAACGTCTCCCTCATATTGTTAGTTCTGTTGGAATTTCAGCCAGAACAGCAGTCTCGTCCTCGACTTCAGCCAACTGCTGTTCTACTTAATTTGCCGCTGCGTGCGTTGCCGATTTCTGATGACGATCCGCAAGCCGATCCCGATCCCGATCCCAATCCTCATCCTCATCCCGATCCAGCGCCAATCCGAGATATCCTCCCCCATCCACCTTAGCCTACAACTCATCGCAAAGGCAGCAACAATTACCGCATTACCAACGCGTTGTTGACTGACGGACGAATGCACTGAGAGAAAATATATATGAAAATTACAATATGTCCAAATTCTAAGAAAACTCAATAGCTTCAATCTGCCCGACTTGTAAAGACTCTACGGATTTTTAAGCATTGCGAGTAAGTATTTACATCAAATTAAGAGTAATTAGTGTTGTTACGAATGTTATCTTGTAAAATCCAGGAAATTTTTATGTTTAAACAACATTTTTATCCCCAGCGTGTGGAAGAGTGGGATGAGCTGGAAGTCCGTAGGCCAGAAGTCCGAGTTAACTTCTGCTGATGCTGCGCCACTTTTGCGCGGCCTGGGTTTTACTTTATTTGATTTGTTTATGCAGATTAAATGCAAACGATCTTGATAATGACATTAACCGACAGAAGAAGCAGCGACGCAGCGGCAAACTGGAACTTTAGTCGGACCTGGAGTTTTTCTGGCCGAGATGCCACAGAAACAACAGCCAAGAGAGTCCAACAAAAACAGAAACTTGGCCTGGGACTGTGTGTTGTGGGGATTGTTAACTTGACAGCTTTTGAAGGCGGCTTCGTGAGGATCGCACCGCAATCGTCATGGATCCTCTTACCCCTCTCCAAACCCCATTCCACTACTCCACCGCTGACCTGGCGCTGTTTTGGTCAATGTGCTTAAAATTAATGCTCCTTAAAACCGAAACGAAACGCAAAACATCGCTCGGTGCAAGAAACCCAGAACCAGAGGTCCAGTGAAACGCATCTGAACTTTGGCTGCCCGGTTTTATCTGCCTTCGCCGCTCTCTTTCGCTTGTAGCCTAATTAGTTCGGATACAGATTAGGCCAGGCCAAGTAGAAGAGGAGTCAATGAGACAAACGTCGCAGCTCATTAAAGTCCCCGAAAAGTGGCAATCGAATCACCGGTATGAATAAGCCGAAATTGGGGCCGTAAAATGTGGCATAAACAGAATGTTTAACCATCCTCACGCCTGGCCATATAAAATCGAAGCACTTGACTTTATTGTTTCACAAAAATTGCCATTAAAATCGGCAGCAAAATATTTTGCGATGCCGCATTAAAAATCACAAACTTCATAATTTAGCCAGAGCAAAAAAAAACCAGTGTCCAAAGGGTAGAAGCAAAGACTTCACATTGTTGGCAGAAATTTATAATGCCCAAACTGCTTCCAAAGCAAGTTTTTTGGCCCAGTATTCTATTGGCCCGATACCGATCCCTATCCCGATCGACGATCTTCGATCCAAAATGCCGGCTGCATTAACATTTAGCAGCTTTTTTCTGCTCGGCGCTTACATTTCCGGTGCGGGAATCGGTTTCAAAATTAATCAACAGCTTCACGGCGATCGGTCGTCCCTCATTTTGCCTGTTTCGCCAGCAAAAATCAAAAGATCAGCGACCGATCAGGAGCAGCAGACTCATCATAATTATCGTCGATTCCTTCCTTTTTTTTGATACCTCGCAGGATTTACTTTTAAAGAGGACGTCTTAAAGTTTAACTCAATTATGTGGAGAGAAGTCGTTTCGGTGTTCATACGGGCACATTAAAAAAATTTCTTGCATTTCAACATGATCAGATTGAGGGTTGTGCGTAGAAGGTCCACAGATTTTGGAGTTCGAGAAAAGCTGCAGCAGGCATATCAATTACTTTCGGGATTCTCAGGTGTTGGCTAATTAATGAGATTACGTGAGCGCGAATTTTGAGGCGTTTTGCCATATATGAGGGAGCAGTTTGCATCCAAATTGCTGTCAATTCGGTAAAGGAAGTTATTATTGAAAAGGATTTTTGGGGGTTGTCTTACTACTCAAAATAATTGCAATACTTAATGGAGAATTATTGTGTATATACATTGTATTCAAGTGGCATTAAATCAATTTTATTTAATTTGTAGACTGTTTTGATGTCGAAAAGCTTCTGTAAAGCAAACTTAAAAGTTTCTGTGGTCAGGAAATCACACTACAGCTCTTTGTTTCACCTAATCCTCCGTTGAGTCACAACATAATTAGCAGCCTTTGGCTCCCCGGCGTCGGACGATGGCCTTTGAAGTCCACCAAAATAATTAAATAAATAAACTGTCATAATTAATTATGTGGGCCATCGTGAGCATCTGCGGAGATGAACTCCGTGCGGCAAGGAGGCTGGAACAGAAACAGAAACCAGAAAACCACACAGACAAATGCTGACCCAAATACCTTAATAGCTCCAGTCGCAGTTTCCCTCGACTCGGACCCAAAAGCAAGACAAAAGACTCTTACAGAAATGCCTTGGAAATAAAATAAAATAAAGTAAAATAAAAGGCGAATAAATGTCGAAGATGTCGCCGCAACTGAGTCACAATTTTACAACGAAATGAAACTGAAGTGAAACAAAACGGGGCTACCCATAATCCCAATAGGTAGCCCGAAAAGACACAAAATATTTATCGCTTCCGGATTGTGGAGCTGTCGCTGGGAGATCCAAGACAATTTCATATGCATAAATGGCCATAAATGTGGCCTTTTTGAATCCACGATCTTCCAGGCGGCTGCCCACGGTTGTCAACGGCTTCGATTCGGGCCCGTGGCTTATCTTACGGATTTGATTGATATTCGTATCGATTGCGTTTTGCGTTTGACAAGTTTTGCAATGCGCGCCAACTGTGCAAACAGTGCAAACAGTGCAAACAGTGCAAACTGAGCAAACTGTGCAACCTGTTGCAGCAAAAAACCAACTCTCGAAAGTTTCGTTTAGTTTCGCTACGGTTTCGGCTCAGTTCGATTCGATTCGATTCCGACTCGAATTAAATGCATTTATCAGTTTATTTATATATGTGTGTACGAAATGCATTTCCCAAATGTCGATGTGACTGACGATGGAGCTGACAATGCCTTCGTGTGGTTTCTGCTGCCTTTCGCCTCTTGAGCACCTGAGCTGAGCTCTGCACAGGTAAATCGAGGCTGGATGTGGATGTGGATGTGGATGTCTCGAACCTGTCGGCGCATTTTCTACGCCTGTATGACATATCGCGATAGATTTACATTGAATTTCAATAACCGCTGCTTGTCGCTTGCATTTGCAAACACACAGCCAGATGAAGATGAAAAGCAGGCATTACGTTCGATTCGCAATGAGCTTTCACTTTTGCAGTTTTCCCACTGAATGTCTGTTGCAGTGCCTCGTTGAAATGACTGCACACCCAAGAACCGAAACCATCCTCAACATTTTTTAGCATGCAGTCTGCACCTTTGACAGCACCCACCCAGCATTATTGGCATAACTGCAAAAGACCCCACCCGCCGTTAAATGCATCTCTAATTGCTGGTTCTTTGGCACAAAATGAATAACTTTCGGTTTCGCCACAAATCCATTAGCTGATGACAAAGCGACGACATCGACAAAGTGATCGGCAGGCCGAAACCGAAATCAGCAAAGCGGCAACCTACAAACTTTCACCTTTGAGCAAATAGTTTCCAGCATTTCGCAATGTATTTCGAGTGTACGTCAAACAAAACGGCCACAAATGTCATATTTAAGCACAAGCCCAGGCCGAAAAAAAAACCCAGAGCCCTACAACCCGAGACCATCAACCTGTTGCCGCGCTGCCTCGGGGGTACTAATTACCCCAGAGGCCCGAAACAAATTTCAAGCCACATATTTACATGGTGCTCCAAAAGGGGGGTTGGGCCGAGAGTAGACGACCATCCTAGCAACCTCTAAAAGCTGGCATGCCCCCATCGCATTGTTGCAGATAATTTGTACCTGGAAACACGATGGCAAAATTAGGCATCCATTTGCAAGAGCAACGAACAGAAAAATGCACTATGGTTAAGGATATTTAAGTAAATGGTTAAGTTTATGATTTTTACTTTAAGATTCATTTGAATCATTAACAATCTTTAATTTATAGAGTTACTACGAACTTTAATCTTTAGAGTGTTACCTGAATAAGATACCTAACTTGATAATAATTTGTATCAACACATACAGCGCCTAAATAAGGCTATAATTAAAAGTTAAGCTGGTTTTTCATTTCTCATTTCAGCTGTAACAAACTCGATCTCTAAACACAGGGACTCCTCGCCGTATTTTTCTGCCGAAAAATACTAAACACTTTATGCACGATAAACAAAGACCTGGCCCTCTGATGTTTGTCGTCAGGCCTTCAGTTCGGGCTATCAACTCGGCTCATCAACAATAACAATATCGACGTTGCAGCTCGACTAGATAAGGCGGGGAGGCCAGGAGGAGGATGTTGGAGCCCAAAGTCGAAGTTGGAGCTGGAGCTGGGGGGCTTCATTAGCAAGCCAAGACGGCCGGGCCAGAAGTAACAACGTTGCCAGCGAGCAGTGAAACCTTTTTAAAGAGTGAAACTGAGACGGGGAATGCGGCTGGTGACCTCCTCCGCTTTTGTGGAATGACCCCAGATTGTAACGCCCGCCCAGGCAAATTTCCGCCGTCTAGTTGGCCAAACTGCGACTAAGTGTGTATGGCAAATCAAGCCAACATACAAGCATCCAGATCCAGATACGGTGCACTTGCCAAAGTTGTGAAGGAGGAGTTGGATACAACTGGCCCAACCTCCAAATGCAATCTGCGGCTCATCTCTGGTTAGTTAAATTAGCCCAGCGGAGTGGGTAACTATCTTGCCAGCGACTATCTGTGGTAGTCATCTTTTAGTTACACATTTTGTTGATTTAATTTTCATGTTCCGCGCGGCCCAACACTTCCATCAACTGACCACGAAAGTTCCGAGGGCACAAAAAGCCAGCCAAGTCCAAGTCCTCGACTTTTTCCATTCAATGTTGCGGCAAAGTGCATAATTGGTTTATTATTTTTATTTTATTTGCTCGACACGATGACTGCAGCCAGCAGCTTCCTGCCATATTGCTCGCATCGCTGAGCAGCGATTTTCCTTTTTCTCGGGGGGCTTTTCTTGCGGCCCTACCCTACTTGGCCCCATCCGCCTCGTGGCACTTGATTTTCATTGAGGCCTCGCCATCCTCGTGGCTGGTTTTTGTCATCTTTTCTAAAGTGTGTCTCGACTTGAGCTCCGAATCTCAGAGTTTCCGAGGCGTGATTTAAATTTGCTGCAGCTTGCTTTTCTCTGTGGCTTGATAAAATAAATACATTTTCTGCTGCTCTGCACTGACTGAGTTTTCCTTTTTATCGTGCCAAGGTGTGCCATCAATTGTGTCTTCCTCTGGCATGGTTTTGGATTTGCCTCTCCTGCATTTCGGTTTTTGCAGCCAACTATTTCCCCTGGTTTGGCTGCTGCAATCTGTGGGCTGGCTAACTGGAAATGGCAAAGAAATGCAAAATACTCGGCGATAACCCAGATACAAGTTGTCGTTCGGCTTGGGCAGAGGTTTCACTGATCCATCCAAGCCACACACCAGCAACCTTGAAGGCGACATCAACTTATGGATTTTCCATCAGAGGGAGAAGATACTTTATGGCATTAGTGTAAGCTGCTTTCGCTGCATTTCTTCTATGGAATTGAATAGGATAACGTATTATATTTAATACTTATTTAAACTCTTAAGAAAAAGCTAAAAAATTAAATGTTCTGTGTTTGATAAGTTCTATATAATTAACTTCTGTATAATTAACTTGAATTTTACAACATATTGGCTTCGTATTTGCCTTAAATAGGTTAACATCATAAACTGTTTAACTGGTTAACCAGACCTTAACCAAAACCCCCCATCTCACTGCAGCCCAAATTCCCACATGCTAATTACAACGCTGAGAACTATCAATTACCTGCGATTGGATATTCAATTCACTCGACGGCTTATAAATCAAAAAACATGTGCAAGCCGCCAGTCAAGACGAAAATATATCTGCCGACCATTCAGCCATTGTTAGCAGATGTGGTGGTCTGGTCTGGTCTGGCCTGTCGGCCTGCTAAGCTGCTCGCGCAAACAATTGGCCAATTTATTGCATGATTAGATTTTCAATAAAAGCTACAAAAAAAATACAACAAGCGAAACAAAACCGAAAATCAATAAAACAAAAGTTCTCGAGGCCCCCAGAAAACAGAATTGAGCAAGAAATCAAAACTTTTCAATAAGCCACGATCAGCAATGGAGATGTGGCGATGGCGATGGCGATGGCAGGGCGACTAGTTAGCGTACACGAAGCGATATTTGTTTTATGAAGCCGCTGTTTGCCGAGGATTCCGATCCCAGCCAGCACTGCTCCACCCGCCCCAGTGGAACCGATGTGTTGATCTTCAGATTAACAGGCAGCAGCAGCAGCGGAGCCAGCAGGCAAACTGGCAGCAGTTAGCTTGGACAGCAGCCGCTCATGGAGATTCAAATGAGCACGACTTTAATCATGGGTATAGCCCATACCCATAAGAATACGTATATACATATACGTACGAGTATATGTCTCGGAGTGGTCAGCCCAACTCCACCTCCATCTCCACCTTCTCGTGGCGTTGGCGTTTTGTGAGAACAGCGCCAAACTGCTTATTAGACGCAATTAACGGGCGCAGACGAGCAGGGATCGCACCGGATCGTCGGAGGAGGAGGAGGAGGAGGTGCCCAAACTATGGCCGGGTGTCAGAATCAGAACCATGCCTCTGTGGGGCATTTAAGGGTTTATTTCAGCTTGTTTGGGGATTTCGGTTCGTCATCTTTTGTCGGCATTCGGCATTAGTTGGGTGTTAATTTTTCCATTCTCTTGTTTTTGGGCTAAACGCCGCCGTTGCTGATTAATAGGATTTTGATTTCCCTCGACCAGCTCTTCAGCTCTTCGAATTCAACGTGATTTATGTCCGTTTCTGGTGAGTTGAAGCTCCCTTTACCCATTCATTGTTTGCGGTCTGTGCAATTAAAGGCTTAAGCGCGGATAATGCAATAATTTAGCAGTCTTCCGGTCTTAAATTGGAAATGATCGCCTTAAGACTGGGTGGTCCCCTTGGGTGTGGGGGTGTGACTTTTGACTTTTGATTGTAGGTTGCTGCTGCTTCAGACTTGGTCGGAGTTCAAGGTTGCTGTTGGCAGTGGTGAATCATCCAGTGTTGGTCTATAATGACTGTAAATATTAAAACAAAATAGTGAATGATTCAAAGAATAGAATCAAAGGTTGCTACTAATTAAACAATATATAGTGCATCATAAATAAGAATACCTATGGTTTTAAATTAGGTCAGTGGGCCACACTCAATACTCCATATTTTGTACAGCATTTTGTCTTGTAAATAGTTAATTAAATAATTCTATATCTATTGCAGTTTAATGTTATGCTATATTAAGCGATTTAATATCAAGTCTTTTTTCTGATTCAAACTTGTGTGACCAACATTATGAAATCTTTTCCGATGATTGATGCATACTCAAGGTATTAATCTCGAAAAATATTAAAAGCAACAGTGGGAAGCACTCATGGAGCTCATTAGACCCTCCCAATTTCGATTACCGCGATCCAAGGGGGGGAGCAAGCTGGCCAATTGGCTCCACAAAGACCTACACATAGACGGGGACGTACCCAACCCGTTATGCCATCCACTCGGCAGTGGCATAATCTGGAAAAGTTGTCTGCACTTGTTGCAGGTTGCAAGTTGCTGCTGCTGCTGCTGCGACTGCAACTGCTGCCCCACTAAATGCACTGGTCCGCAGTATAAAAAACTATTTCTACTTATATTTTATGGAAGTCGAAATGCTGCAAATGTCAACAAGTTGGAGCGATGACGACGCCGAGATGCCGATGAGTACTGGGCACTGGATATTGGATTGGATGGATATTGTAGTAGTATATTGGATGCCGCTTATTTCTATTCCTATTTCGCTCGCTGGCTTTTGTTGTGTTGTGCGAAATCGATTGGCAACAATTTTTCCCTCTTTTTCCATTTGCCACAAGTTGCATTCAAAGTTGCATCGCGGGGCCAGCCAACACGTATAAAGATTATTTTTAAGGTGCGCACTTTTGAGGTTGGTCCTCTCCTGATTTCCCAAAATGCAACGCCTGTTAGTTTACCGTTTTCGCTGTGCTTTTGGATGCCGAGATGCAGCGCGATGAGGTTGCATGCAACGGGCGGGCGATGTCTCGCCGCTTTCTGAATGCTTTGAGTCATGACTGCCAGCAATCGAATATCCAGCAGCAGCTAGAGTAGTGCCAAGTACAGTGGGTTGGCATTTATAACAATAACAACAGTAAAAAGAAAATATTTTAAGATTTTTTTTAAAGTTATTATGAAGTGCTATTATTAAAGAGGCATATTGTCCTTTCTAACTTTATGTTATATCAGAAAAAATACAATCGATTACTGCTTTTTGTAAGATATGATTCATGAACCTCTAACTTTCAATGAAAGTAGTGTTGCATTTTTTTTCACCCCCATTTTTCAATTCTCTTGCCCCACTGTGCCCTGTCTGCGGCGTGTTCTTTGACAATTTTCAACGCCTTCGTTGCACGGATCTGAGCATCGCCTGGCTGCATGAGATGGCAACTGTTGCTGCCGCTTTTTGTTGATGCTGCCGTTTGATGGCTGGGGGTTTTCTGCCTGTTGCATTATGATTTGGACGGATTTTTTGGGTTTGTTTAGCCAGCAGCGGCTGACGCTGCCACAACTGTTTGTTATTGCGGCTGATGATTTTATTATTTTCCCGAATGCATTTCCTATTGGGTAATATTTCGATTTGCATTCCAGATGATGCGCATCACGCTGCCAGCCAACCAGCCAGCCCGCAATGAATTGCATTTTAATTAGATTCATGATGGTTTCTAGGTGGGGTCCCAGAACAAACCCTCTTCGCTCACAGCCTGACCTTTTACCTTTTGGTGGGGATGCCAAAGCCAAATACTAAATAAAAAAGATTCAAACGAAAGAGATATTCAGCATTCCATAAAGCTGAACAATTGTTTATTGTGCCCATCCACCGCACTCTTGCCACCTTCTTCTACCCAGAAATCGGTCGTTGTTGTGTCAACAAGAGTCTAAAACAAAAATGCCTTCGGGCTGTTCATTAACACCTTTTTAAGCCAAAAAAAAATGAAAAAAATCCGAGTATTTCACAGTTTTCACAAATAGAAATTGGTATTCCATGTGAGCGCGGTTTCATTAATTGTGTTTGCTCACCTGGTGTCCAAGTAATGAGATGAGTAGGCGGCGACTCACAGACTTGTTACAGGTTGCCTGACAGGTATATAACTATATGTATATCCCCCTATCCTCACTTCACCGATTTGTAAAGTTGTGGGTGTTGTCCGATAATTGGCCAGACGGGTTTGTTCTGCCGTTTCCATAATACTTAATTGTCTTCTGTTGTTGCTGGCAGTTTTATTATTAGCACTGATATTTCATTGTTCTATTATCGCCAGAGCATCATGGACCAGTCATCTCTTAAGTGCCATCGGTGTCCAATAATTTTGGGTCATCTTAAATATAAATATAACTAACGTACAGCCAATAGAAACCCCATCGATTTCGATTTCCGGCAAAAAGGAAAGTTTTCTAAATTCTTTTTTATGGATCTGCATTTCATTTTCATTGTTCTACTTATGAAATAACTGATGGCCATAAATTTCCTTTTCTGCAACAGTAGGCCCACAAACTTTCGATCAACCCCGAATTGAAAGGGGCAAACAAATATAAAAGTCTCGAAACATTTTGCAATGACTGCAACCAAGCAAAAACCCTATCCCCATAGCCGTAACCTTATCAGCAAACAAAAGTATAAACGAAATTGTTTTAATTTCCAAATATGAATGGCAATCAATAATCAAATCAACTTTCTACCTGGCACCTCAATCACACAGCCTGGCAAGGTTATCCTGCCGAAAAGCGCAGTCTAAAAAATTAAAGGAAAGGGTTGGAAAATGCAGGGAAAGTCTACCGGTAACGTGACAAAACAAAAGGCAGCAGAAGGTAAAGTTTTTGTTTGGCGTGCTGATTTACAAGGATACCCTTTATAAGGACATGCACACAGACTGGGAAAAATAATTTGCTAACTATAAGGAAAATGTCAATAAAATGGTAAGCAGGCAAGTTTACAATTAACGATATATGTAAAGAAAAGTGGGTACTTTATATTTCAATCTATATATGTCCTGTTATAGATTTGAGTTCTCCACTTTATATTTTTCTCAGTGTACCCACAGCCTTGCACGACATGGAAGGAAATCATATTGATATGGCAATGGTGCAGCCCATTGAAAAATTGGACGATGGGCGGCGGAAGGGGCGGGGCTTTTGGGGGTGGCCTGCCACTTTGTTATGTGCCGACACTTCCGAGTTGGAAATTCGTGCCATGACACGGATTCCCTGGACAGCCGACACATTATGGTCGCACCTAGAGGCGAGTCAAGTCGAGTTGGCTGCCCCGGAACTTCCATCGAGCTCCCAACCCACAACCATGTCAAGCCTGGGTTCAAGTGGACTGCCAACTAGAGCAGGTTAATGGACACTGGGGGTGGGGCAAGAAGGTGGATCCGCAATCAATAAGTTTAGTATCTTGAACTTAAAGGATAATTTTGCATTCTTAAATTTTCAGTTCATGCAATTTTGCTATGAGCCACGCATAAATTAGCATAATTATCTATTGGAATGTCAATGATAATCGATGTATTAATATGCAATTTTCTATCCTTCTATTTTTAGGCCTAATTGATTGAAAACTGTGCCACAGGACTAAAGTCAATGAACAGCGATTTCTAAAAACAAAACCTGATGACTAAGCCGCATTCTGTGGTTGCCTCTTTAAGCGTTCATGGTTCACATTTGACTTTCGCTTTGATCTTCCATTGGACATGTCTCAAGTGCACTCGATGATAAATTCCTTCAATAGACATCAACGTCATCATCGCCATTGTGGCCCCATGCAAATTTGTGCCAAAAACTCAATTACCTGACGTGTCAAGTGCCGTGTGTGTTTCAGTTGTTTCTGCTGCCGCTGCCTCCTAATGTTTTTGTTTTTTTTTTTAATCTTCAACCGGCAACGTGTTGCGCAATAGTATCTCGGCTTCGGTTGTGCTTCTTTCGGTGGTAATATTGATTTACAACGCTGGAAAACGGCTTATGAACAGTCGAAAATTTTCGGTTTAGCATCGTTTTGAAAGGCATTCGAAAGATTTACACAACAGAGGGCGCTGCGCATCGTTTAAGTGCGGCTTTTGACAGCTAACTTCAAATAATTGTAGGTTTTTCCAAACGTTTCTAGTCATTTTCAGTTTTGTTATGTGTTCAAGGCACATAACAAGCTGTCGAGGGTTTTTCTTGTGGCACCTTTTTTTGAAGCTCTAAAATTTTGGCAGTAATCAGACAAGTGTTTTTAAATATTCATGGTTATGTTTTCTAATTTACAGCCATTTGGTTATATTGCTTTTATGTTTATACAATATATGCTTATATGTTATAACAATATACAATTTAATTAGCTTCTCTTGCATTTTTATGCAACACTTACAGTTTTCCCAACCGAAAGTTCTTCCTCGCTTGCTGTTGAAATTTCCCAACTGTTTTTCACTTGCTGTTTACCCTTTCAGCTTTTCCGCTTTTCCTTGCCAGATTCTCAACAATTAGCGAATTAATAATTTACAGTTTTCTAATCATCATGGTGGTAATGACACTTCTGTCGACGTAATTGCATCTCCAAGTCATCAGAAAGTTACACACAACTCTTACACTC
The DNA here is from genome assembly GCF_004382145.1 of Drosophila mauritiana. Classification (NCBI taxonomy): domain Eukaryota; kingdom Metazoa; phylum Arthropoda; class Insecta; order Diptera; family Drosophilidae; genus Drosophila; species Drosophila mauritiana. Next base: position 7,722,432 of record NC_046670.1, read on the forward strand.
TCACACACTCGCCCAGTGATCAACTTTTACAGCTTCCGTCATTTTGTATGTGGCATCTGCATCTGCATCTGTGCTGTGTCTTTGCTTTCCGCGACGAGAGGAGGAACATTTTTGCAACTTAATTTTTATGACTAGCTGGTAAGCGGGGGGGAAATGTTTGCTTGTGGTTTCTGTCTGCTGTCAACTGCTTGATTATTATTTTCCTCGAAACAAAACGGAATGCGGGAGGAGGTGGATGAAATGGGGATTTACGATGCGGCCACGACAAAAAGGGAAAAGGGCACCATTGGGTTATAAAATCTAGTGGAGAAATGTCAAGTGCAACGCCACTTCTCATCTGCAGCGTCATTCGATTCGATGATGCATTGCTGTTATTTTTAATTACGCCACGGCAACATTGTCGCCATATAGTATAGTACTCGTGTGTATAGTAGTAGCTATCGGCTACATCATCACACACACCCTGCGGTGCATTTGCATATGACGTCACTACATTCATTGTTGGGCTGACATTTAAGGCTAGCGGGTCACTATTAGATATTTCATTATGTTCCATGCAGACTTCTCAGGTTTTTCTCCCTGTTTTTCCTTGTCGCCGCTTTGTGTGTGGCGCCTTCCATTGTTGGTGGCGGCTGGTTGAATTGGTGGGTTGCTGCCTCAAGTAGCTGCCTCATATGTACATATAAATGTCAAGGAGCTGGGCTAGCTGTGGGAAAAACTGCGCTTTGATCTCGTTTCTGGCCGGCCATAAATTGCAATTAGAAGTGCTGCCATTGCAGCACTTTGAACTTGAATTGAACCTCCAGCATTTGCAGGACTTCAATACTGACCTGCGTCTTCTGTATTTTGCGGATTGACTAACCCCGGCTAACCCCGAGATCACGTCGTCACGGGCTTAAGGAATTTCCCTTTTGTTCTTACCAACCACCAATATGGCTTTTAATTACTAGGTGTGTGCGTGTGTGTGCCTGTGTGTCGAGACATAAAATTTCATTTTCATATTTAATTACTGAAAAGCCAGCAAATGAGCTTGGAGCTGTTGCGAACTGGGAGCTGTGAGCTGGGAGCCGCCAAGAGCTGGGAGCTGTGAGCAGGCAGCCAGGCGGTGGCAGGTCATAAATGAGTCAACGACTGGACTGCACGGGCGGCAACTCCATGTGCCACATCAAACCAAAACCGAAGCAAGCTAATGTACAAGGAAATGGCTAAGAGCGTCGAAGATTCCATTACCCTTTAACCATTATAGACAATCCCTTAATTTCTTGCATTTCTTACATATATTTTTAACATCTTTTAAGTTATTCATTTAAGTCTTGAACCAGAGGTGTAAATTATTAAGAAATTATAAATTAACTTAGTAAGCAATAGTTGACACATCATAGTGCACTTCTACCAACAATCCCACTTATTCGCCACTTTTGTTCTTACTCCCACATAAAATTAAATCTATTAATGGTTAACACTAGTATTATAAGACCTTTCTAGTATTGCTTAATAGTTTCTATAAATGGTCAATAGTTTACGAGAAACTTACATCTATTTTGGGTAATCCTGTTGTTAAAGTGAGCCATGTTGAAAGACAGAGAGGTATTCCTTCCACTTAATCTTACGTTTTTCATACGTGTTCCCTATTTATTAAGTATCTAGTTGCATAAAAAGCCTTTATCAAACTGGGGCCAAAAACTAGAATACCCTTTGGCAGAGTATTAAGAGAAACGCCAATGCAGAACGCCGTGAAACGAGTTAGCCAACGGTTGGCGATGCCAAAGATTCTGTGGAAATGTTTATTAAACTTGGGGATTTTATGATTATGCCGCCAAGCCCGTGGTAGAGCCTGCCAGTAGCCTAAGCCGAAGTCCATGTGGAATCCCCATCCTCCTGCCGCTTCTCAAGAGTGAAGATTTGGCCTTCTGCCTCCTGCGTCGGCAATTAAACTGCCCGCTCTGTCGGCCGTCGATGAAATGCCATTCATTTGGCTGTTTGGCTGGCTAACTCCCTGACTGCTTTTGGCCAGGTCTTCATGGCTGCCTACCTGCCTGTCTGGTTGGCCATTCAAATTTCAACTTTGCATAGCCGGGCTCATTTGGTAATTATGTGAAAAGTGCATTTGGGTGCTGCCAAAAGCGTTTTTCCGAGCCAGCCAGAGTCATTTGGCCAGAGATCAGTGGTGACTACTGCCAACTTAGTCGGGTTTCTTTTTTCCTTGCCAATTTTAAGTAGTTTTTTCCTTTTGCCCAGCTGTCGATGCATGTCAATTGATTTCATTTACGGCCAAGAAGGAGTGTTCCCACCTCCGGGAAAGAGTATTTACCTGGCATGTGTGTCAGGCTTTGTTGTCATATTTGTCAATAAAGTTGCATTGCGTCTGCGGCCACCGTTAGAATGTTGCGAAGCATGTTGATAAGCCTCGGGTGATTTGTCAAAGTTTTCCGGTTTCCCTGGTTGGGGAAAATCCGAAGGGGGTGAGTCCGCCATTTGTGGGGTTAATGGCGTGCACAATTCGAGTATTTCGCTAATAATTCAAGGAAATCGCTTGAAACTCAACTGCATTAATTAACGCCAAAAAGATGTAACCATACCATCGAGTTATGAACCATATAAACAACACACTTTCGTTGCAAGGAAAATTGTAACGCGAGAAAAGTACACAGCTAACATGAAAACGCAGGGAAATATTTTCCGCAATTTTTGCATATCTTGGCCAGGACGAGAGCGGCAACAACAAATCAAATAAGGAGAAATGTCGCCAAACTTTTCAATTCAACTGTCAATCAGTTTGAGATAGTGTCCGGTCCAGACTCTCCACTCCCGACTCCCGATTCCGAATCCAAATCCGAGTCCGCGTCCAGCTCTTGACTCCTGACTGCCGCTCAGGCACAGCGGCAACAATAATGACATTTATGCAAAATAGCCATCGAATGGACTAGGGGAGTGGATAGCATCGCCTCGGATTCGATTGGCTTGGTTCGGTCTGGCTTGGCTGTGGCACTGGCATCCACTGCGACTGGGGGTGACCATCGACGAAAACTGGTCACCTTTGCCATAATAATTGCACTTGCATTGCATGCAAATCAAATTGTCATCACGCTGCATCTTCTTGGCTCGCTGGATGGGTCCCTGCTGGGTGTCTCACTGAAGAAAAATTGGTATCTGTTGATCCTTTTGGTAAGAAACCAGTATGGGGGAAATATTACTATATATTCCTTTAAATAACTATCAATAAGTATTAATGCGTAACTAATTTCTAGTACTATATTAATATATAATATATATATAATATATATACTAATATATTACTAATATATTTATCATCGAACTAAATTAAGCTGTCGCATTTATTCTAAGTGTGTTTGGGATTTGGGGTGGGGGATCTTGGCCAGGAGCGGCTTTTGCTTTATTGGTCCCAAAGGATAGACTTCTGTCCGTCTGTCAGTCAGTCATCGGATCCAAAGCCAAACGTTGCCGAATGATCGATGACAGAGTTTGTGTTTGATTGAAAGCAATTGGTGGCACCGTCACGTGGTGACCAGGTTCCAGGTTCCAAGTTTCAGGTTCGTTCTGCCGTATCTTTTGCTTTGTTGTGGGCGCACCACCATTGTTCACTACCCCCCACCCACTACCTTAAAGTATCTTTTTTTTGCCTGGCCTGGCCACAAAAATGATTGCCACACGCGTCTTTCCATATGGAAAATTTATTGCCTGGTTTCTGCATTTTGGTTTCTTTTTTTTTAGCTCTGCGTTGGCGCTAGCTAACGGCACATTTTGCGCTATGATTGTTTATGATCCGTAGGATTAGTTATGTTGACAATGCCTAATTGTTTCGCTGGATGTTTATGAGGAATGCAGATACATTACCATAAAGCTATGTGATCCACTGAATTGACAAGTTCCGTCAAATGGGAAAGGTTCTTTAACATGTATGGTATTACAGAAGAGCAGTTTTGAACAGTATATTAAATCTATAATTACTTATTCAACAAAGTAAGTTTTATACTTTTGTAAGTATATATTATATATTATATATAAAGTATTATATATAAAGTACAAACGATACCTTAAAGCAGACATCCAAAGTAGATATGAGATATAAATAGCTCCTTTATTCCTTTATTTCCTGCATATCTAATAATTAATCCTTAAATGGAAGTTTAAGCATCTGCGCTGCCTTTGGGCACAAGTAATTACCACGAACCGACTAAGATAGCTTAATATACCCTATCCATATACAGAACCTAATGCACAAAACATTAAGGTGCAAGGCAAATCCGGGTAGCAAATTAATTTGTCATATTAACAATTGCCGCATAAAGTCACACGCTCACCACCACCGCCGATCGTCGTCATCATCACCTGAAGTAGAAGCTGGAGGAGATTCACTACAAGGAGATGGAGGGGGAGGTGGAGCAGGAGGAGGGCTCCAGACTCTAGGGCTCGCTGACTAACTAAGTGGAGGCTTAGAGTCATGGACTTGTGGACTCGGAATCGGGCTATGCCAACAAGTAATGTGCCTCCAGCGAATTGAGCTGGTAGTTGGGCTGAGGTAGTGGCTGCAGTTGCACTGCGGGCACTATGATGCATTTCGTAGATTTTTAATTGAAAAAACATGTTTTACGAGCGTCGCTAACCACGACAACGATGACTACACCAACTACAACACCAGCAACAACTCAAGGCGCAGCAGATGACGCTGTCTTTTGTTAAGATTTGCGCACTTTTTCATCCCAGGTTGCAGTTGCAGTTGCAGTTGAAGTCTCCGTCTGCCAGCTAACAAGTTGAATTTAAGTACATCAGCGAGTACGGAACAAAAGCCCAGAACACCGATCACTGAACACCGAACATGGCTTACGTAATGAGCGACCGGGAGCCAAAGGCATAGTCAAAGGCCCTTTATTGTGGAATGCGTCATGCAATCGGTGCTTTAAGCGATCATATTAATAGAACAGTCGAAGTGGCATAAATTAAGGGTGCTATTGTCCATATATTCGCCAAGGTCGTGACTGGGCCAGCACAAAGTAGTAAAGGGAGGGCTCATTCTCATTTATTTACTTTTAGAAATTTAATTAGGTACTTTCAAAGATAGGTAAACAACAGTTAATAGTTAATAGTTAATTCAATCGTTGAAATTGTATTCAAGTCCCACTTAAATATGTGTAAAATAATTTTTAACAGAACTTATAATATAAAGTTGGGAGTCAAACCTAATATCCTAAAGCAACTATACACGTAGTCCAAGTGCAACTATTAGATTAGTAGATGCACTTGGCTTAACCATGAATATATATTTCGCTGTCCGAGAATGTCAACAACCGTTTAACCCCGTGAACAACTTGACTGCCTAACTGACTTATCAAATCTGCAAGTTAATTGCCAATTCTTAATTAGTGGCCTTTAAGCAGCGACGTTGCATAATCTGCAGAATGCAATTGCAACTAAGTGCAAGAGGCAACAAGCGGAAAATTGAACCTTTTCCGAGAGCGTGGCGCGGACACAGTAAATCCGCACAGGAATTAAATAAAAGTGCGGCAATTAAACGCAACCTGGTCGGCGTTAATCGCAGCGCCGTTGCTGTGAGAAATGCCAGGTGGAAAACGGCACACGCATCTCCCCAGCGAATTGAGACGGAGATGGCGATGGAGACAGAGCCTTCCAGATGGAGCCTCTGACTGTGACACTTGGAGCTTGGATCTCGGATGGCCCGGCGAATGGCGAGAGATGAGGCGATTAGGCCGAGAGTCAGGTATGCACGGTGCAAAAATCCCACTAGATTGGTAACAAAATTGGTAGGACTAACATAACTAAATATTATATATAAGATTTTATAATAGGAAAAGAAATTGTCTTGCAATAAGAGTTAGTTGTATATGTATCTCTTTTGAGATGCAACGGATGTATCTATGTATCTTACAGTTTTCTATCTTATTTCCGCTCAGTGTAAGTCCCTAGTTGATGGTGAATCGGGAAGAAAGGAAAGTTTAGCTCGGTCTGACCCGGCTACTGAGCCGATGAAAAATGCACGCAGTGCCGAAAGATGGCGAAATAGAGAGAGAGAGATTTGTGGGGAGAATGTGGCAATGCAAAGTAAGAGCCATAACTGAATGCAAAAATCTGGCAAATGGTAATAAAAATTAAAAATGCCGAGAGTGGAAAGCTGTTGCATTTTGCTGAACGAGTATGCGTGCGTGCGTGTGTGTGTCTAACTAACGGATAAGCCTTGGAAAATTGACGCTGACAAGGCTTGGCCACTTTGGCCAACGTTGCGTATGCTTAATCTGCCTATTTACATCGTTGCCCCCTCGTTCATCCTCTTTCTTTTTTTCATTTTTTTTTTAGTTTTTTTTTTCGTGTGTGCGTGCAACTGTTGCCATGCTGTGACTATCATTAATTTTTCATACTCATAATCATCATCTAGCCAGCGCCGCGCTGAGTTTTCCTCTTATTTTTCGGTGTCAAAATGTTGTTTCTTCTTTCACATTTTTCACGCGATTTATGCGAATTCTACGCTGGCCGTGTTCGGTTCCTTCTCGCCCCGAAATCCATTTGGTTTCCATCTTCTGGACTTTTCAGCCCCTTCTTATCTGCCGTCGAATGTTTTACATGCAACATATTCGCCAAAATGGGTAGCCGCAAATTTGGGAAGGCTCCTTTTTTGGCTGGGTGTTGATATTTTGATAAACGGGCCATGAAAGTTGGTATATGGCGATCCGGGGTTAGGCTATTCTATGCAAAAAGAAACAACGTTTTTACTTAAAAAAAGGTTTATGTTAAAGCAATTTAAAGTTAAAGTAATAGTTATCTTTGAATCAAAAGTAGTTACACCTATTGTGTTTAGTTTTAAAGCCTAAAATTAAAAATTATATAATAATATAATAAGAGGTTATTTTATGTATTCGTAGTTATCTCTATTTATATACCCATAAACCAAAATACTTCCTTTACGAATACCACATTCCAAGTTATCTTTCAGTAAAAATTAAATGTTTGAGCAATCTATTTACCATTTAAATGTTTGAGCAATTTACTTACTATTTAATTTGTGAAAAGTGGTGGTTTATGTGGTAGTTGACTCCTCTCATTGATCATTGGCAAATATATACGGGTAGGTAAATACCTCCAACGCACTTAAAAATTAGTCAAATAACACAATTTGTAACCAATTTCGCCCTTGGCAATTGTTATGTAAAACGAGATTGAGAAAAATCTCCCATGTGCCAATTTCCATTGTAAGTTGACCGGCAGCAAACACTTAGCGTTTTTCCACATGTAAATAAATGGAGAGGCGGTATGTGCTAAAAGTGCGGCAATAAAATCGTGTGGCGGAGTGGGGAAAAGTCCAGACTTGCACCGATTCGACTTTGAGTCGAACAAAATCGTTAAATTAGTAGAAAATAGAGTGAAAAACGACGAGCACATACACATATGTACATGCATATGTATGTATGTATGAGAGTGGAATCTGTTAAGTAAAAGAAACTTTAAATGGCAATGGGATGGATTTTGGACGGCTGAATGCTTGAACGCTTGTACTACACAACCGAAGACAGTTTAATTACGGCGTGAAGTTGCGCACCGAGTCCGTTGCTTAGCCCCCTCTTAGACACCCTGCCCCAAAAACCATGCCCCTCCTTTCCGGGGGGTGGTTAAGTTCCGTAAAGTTTAGTGCGATTTGTTTTCCGCGCTTCGAGATGAGATTTTAATGCAAGCGTGAATCATAAAACACATCACTTGATGTGTTGGTGTCACTTCGGTTACTACCTTCCACCATTTCCTTGGAGCATCGGCTCTTGGGCGAGTCTTCAAAGCCTGAAGCCTGAGTGGGTGACCATATAATAATGCATTGCGAATCACGCCCATCGGTATTGTCGCTTTGTCTTCGTCCCAAAGGGTCAGAGGTCAAGTGTTTGGTGTTTGAATAATGACTTTTCAGTCGCTTTAAAAACTGGAGTCGGGTCATCTAAGTCGAGCGGCTGCATTAGATCTAGCAAGTTTATTTCAATATTCTAGTTCTACATAAGCATAGGTGCTTGAAAAGAGTTAAACGTGGGTTCAGACTGTTTACAGCATATAAATATATACGACTGACATATATAAGTCTCAAGTAAATAGCCAGCGATCGATTAATTATCTGTCTTAATTGATCAAAACTCTTTTCGAACTCGAATTGATCATGGTGAATCACGATCTTGGGACCAGATTGTCAGATGGACATGCCATTAATTCAGCAATGAGTAATTACCTCAAACTACGACAAGCTTGCCAACATTTTATGACCCCGCAGATATCTGCAGCATTCAAATAAGAGAAGGAGGACTCCTTTTGAACTCCAACAGGACCTCATGCCGCTCACACGACCATTAAAGCCAACCAGCTCCAGTGGCCAAATGATCAACCGTCCGGTGGGTTCATAAATTAATTGCGGCCAAGGGGGATGGAGATGGAATGCCCGGCTCATTAGATAGACTTCCAGCGATAAGGAGGAGTTGGAGTCCGCTTGATCGCTTTATTCCAGTGGTTCGCTGTGGCGCATGCCGATTGGACTTCGCCATTCGTTGTTTTCCATCGATAAGCGGCGCAATTAACCAACTCAAGCGGTGGTCTGACCAATGGCCATTTAATAAAGTTAGCATTTGTATAATGTCTTGTCAAAAATTTATTGGCATTTTTGCCAATATTTCTGCTTGCCTCAATCTACCAATCTTCGCGGTGTCCCACTCCTGGGAGCATTGATCTGTTCCGCGATCGCGATGGCTGTTTCGAATGTGATTGGGATCTCTGGCATGCTAACCGAATGCTTGGAATGGAATGGAGTGGACTTGGTTGGTGATTGTATCTGGGTTTTTTCTTCGAGGGGGTGTCGGCAATTAAAACACCGATTTCGAAGATCTCTGGCTGTCTGTTTAGGCCATGATGCCTGGCAATCGGGCAGGATTAAAGCTGAAAAGTTTTCACCTTTTGTCTCATTCCGAATTGATTAAATTATGCAAATGCTGGCGGTCTCTGCTCAAGAAATTGCAACTGTGACAAAAGGCGTTGCCATGCACGCTTGCTTGCATTTCCCTTTGGTTCCCACACCCCCTAAAATAAAAATAAAAAAAAAACAACCCAAAACCAAACCTCAAAAAATGAATTTCAGTTTCCTAATTTCCATCAAACGGCGCTTTTCGTTTTTTTTTTTTTTGGGCTGCCATGGCAAAAAGATTCTCATGTTGTCTTTGACTCGATGTCGTCTTGGTTGTCGACGTCCTCGTCTCATAGTCATAGTCACAGTCATCCGAATCCACATCCACGTCGTCAGAGTTGTGGTTTTTGTCGGCGGCGTCGGTGGATTTTCAATTTCTAATGTAGTGCACGTTACGCCCTGAAGGGATTTTTATTTTATACAATTTTTTTCTTGGCTTTACGGTTTTATTTATTTATGCCAGCGTTGCTGGGCTCCAAAGGCACAGTGGTTTTAAATTATTTTGATTAGCAAAGTTAAAAGAGCAATAGTTTGGTTGCAGAAAATTCTGACATAATCTTTTGATATATTTGCTATCAAATTGTAAATGTCATATGAATCACAAATATTAATAATTAATGATTCAAGATCAGACAAACCCACTTGCCACTCACTTTTCTTTGGTGACATATTCAAACAGAGGTATAGAAAGAAATTGCTGCATTATTTGTAGTACTGAAAATTCCAATATTCCCAACCACAGTGCCACATAAAGTTGTCCAAGGTATCCAAAAACGTCATTTGATGACAAACTTCAAAACTTGTGCATGCAATATGCCATTTTTTTTTGGCCCTCTTCTTCCTCTTTTTCCTATTGTTGGCCGAGAAGTAATTTTTGTTGTCGTTTTCATGATTGCTTTGGTCTAGTTGTTGTTGTTGCCGGTGGTGCTAGTGGCGCTGGTGGTGCTGGTGGTGCACACTTTTAGTCATCACCATGTCAGCGGCGGCATGGAGAGTTCAGCCCGAATCCAAACAATCAAAATGATATGCAAATATATGTAAGAGTACCGCTACGAAAAAGGCGTGGGTTAATTGTGACTTTATCATGCAGCAGCGGGGCAAACGAATCCCAGTCAAGGGAAAATCGCAATCGAAAGGAAAAAATCAAATTTATTACAAATTTAAGCATAGAGACCGCGAATCGAGCGAACGAAACGGAACGGCGACGATGGCGATGCGGCGAGTTATAGATTTCGTCATAGTATCTTTCGGATACATATATACTGCCCCGGCGAGACGTGAAAATTTGAAATAAACCTGTCAACAAACACCAACGCCAATCGACTTCATCGGGTCCCTTGCGTTTTGGTGGCTCGGATGGTGTGTGAACTACGAACCCGCGGACCGCCCAGTCGGTGGGTGGGCGGCGCCAAGACTAAGCCACCAAATCGCTTCGAATCACACAAAACACATTAACACGGGGGCAGCACTGGGAACGGGAACGGAAACTGTCGTTCCCATCGACCCAGCACCGCATCGCGCAATCCCAATCCGAAGTTGCCAACTCAGATGCCCTCCAGTTGACCAAAGCGTGCTAAATTCCATATGTGCACTGAGAAAAAATTTATTTCTCACTAGAGACACCTTAATGTTTGCCAAGTCACTTTAATCTGAATGAGGCTAGACTTTTCTAGGTATAAACAGACATATTAAATCCAATAAATATAAAATCTGAAAAGTGCTTTAGAACACTCCATTAACTAGCTTTTAAAACTATGGAGAACATATTAGTTATCTCACAGGAAATGAAAAACAAATAGCTTTCCCACTGTGCATCTAAGCCAAAACAACGGAGTATTGAAGTCAGACCCAAAGACGTCGGAACATATGCATCTTGTGAACCAGTGATCGACATGCACATCGCAGCGGGATCTCAGGCACACAGTTCCTGTCTGTAGAGCAGGCGAAAGCCGCGACCCACATACTCGGCATCGGTTCGGAAGGGCAGGATGATGGGACCGGCGGCGGTATCCCTGACGGTGGCATGGATGGTATAGTCGTCGCTCTCCCGGCCATCGTTGAACCGCTCACCGCAAAGTGGAACGGAGTTGATGGCTATGAAGTCGTCCGGACAGTTGAAGATGCCAGCTCCCGCCTGGCCATCGGAGATCAGATCGTTCTCGGCTATTAAACAGTATTAGCTTAAGTAGGCTACATTCAAATACCATATCTTAAATCTTACCTTCATCTTTGTTGATGATTTGAAAGTCGGGTTGATCACCGCCAAGTTGTTCGGTATTATAAGCCACACTGCACACGTTTTTCAATCGGGACAGGCATATGGCATAGTTCAAATTGTTCTAGATCAATAAAAACGTATTAAAGTTACTTAAAAAGAAATGAATTTGGCTTACAAAATAGGTAGCCTCTCGGTTATCCACAATTGAGCCATCCGTATCATAGTTGAATGACTTTATTACGCCTTCGGCTTCTGGGAAATATTGCAGACAATTATTGGGAGCCAGATTGTCGTCCACCTGAGTGACTTTTATATTGAAGGAACGTCCTCCTCCCGAGACCTTCATAAACACCGAGAGATACACTTTGCCCTCGTTTGAGTCACCAACATGGATATATACTGAAAAATAAGTAAGTTTGATCTGCATTTGAATATAAAATCCGTGTGAATCCACTTACTATGCTGGCCCGTGTTGATGCCACACAGAATGGGTATCTGGAAATTGGTATTGTGGCCGGAGACTATAAATTGATCGTCTACACAATCACCATTGCTGGGGCGACTTAGCTGAAGATTGTGGAAAATCAATTAAGCTAAGGACTACGCATTCGAGATTGCAACACCCACCTCGAACATTTGAAAATCCAGCCTCAATTGCTGCACTCCCTTCTTCACATTGATGATTAGGACGCAGATCATCATTTCGCGCACAGCATTTGGATAGTTGGGGCTCTCGAAGTAGAGGATCTGCTGGCTGGTGACATCGCCACATCCATTGACGACTGCAAGTGAAAGAAGTTAGATAGATGTGAGTGGTTCGATGTCATGCAAATCGTTCGCTGTACTTTCACTCACACACACAGCAGACGCCCACGCCCTCGGCACAGCTCTCGGTGGGAATCCCACCGAGACTCTTGCACTCGAACTCGTGGTAGCAGACGCCCTCCATGCTCCGGATGTCGCCCATGGACACGCTGCACTTCGTGTTGGGGAACTTGATCACCTCGAACAGACTGAGGAAGCCCTTGCCCTTCGAGCGCGGTGCATTGGGTTTCTTCAGGATGAGATTCGCCTCGATGGGCGAGCCGAAGAGGATGTTCTTCAGGGTCTGATGGGGCCGCATTATGGAGCTCTTGGTACTGGATGGTGGCGTCGGCACTGGCGGACTCATCGAGGGCTTCCCAGTGGGCTTCGGCTTAGAACTGGGCTGCATCTCTGGCGAACCACTCGAAGTGGGCATCATCATGGTGGGTGGTTGTGGTGAAGGTTCCTAGAAAATAAAGGAAGGTATTTGGCAAAGTTGAGAGACTAGCTTATGGAAACATTAAAACAATGTGTTTATTTGTTAATAACCATTAAGCAAGACATTTCACAGAGGTATGCTTATGATTTTCACTTATGTTGCATGTTCTTTAAGTTGTTCACTGTAATTTTCTAGACACCTTGATTATACAGTTATAAAGTCTGATTATAAGTCTTGCAAACACCCCTATCGTATGGCATACCTCCACTGGAATGGTCGTCGGACGCATGGGTATCGTGGGCTCTGGTTCCTCCGGCTCGGGTGGAGCTGGTTCAGGTGGTGGTGTTCCGGGCGTAGGCATGGGCATTGGTGCTTCCGTCTCAGTTGGATTTTCCATACCGCCCATTCCCCCATCCTCCGCCTGCTGCTGGGCCAATTTGTGGAGGTGGAATCCCGGCTGATATCGCATGCTGTACTGGAATCCAATGCCCTCCATTATCATGCCACCGGGACGCGAGAAATGCGACTGGCCACGCCTGCTCCTCCGCAGATCGCCCATTGTCACAAAGTCGGATGCGTCGTTCCCATCGGCCACGCCCACATAATAGAGCGTCAAAACGAAAGCGCTTATCAACGCATCGGAACGCTTTGACAACATTATTAACGGAAATTCACGCGGCGACTGTGGCAGATGTTGCACTTGCGGCTGAAAATTGCTGCTGTCGCATGTTGCTGCTGCGGCATTTGCTGCATCCAATGCTGCTGCTGCTCGTGTTGCATCTTTCTTTGGCTTTATCAGAGCATTAATTGTCGCCTTTCCAGCTTTTTCAACCTTCACTTTTGCAGCAACAATCAAACAGCGAAGTCACGCTCCTCTGATTGCACTTGTGATGTTGCTGCTGCGACTGCAGTTGCAGTGGGTAACAGGGTAAATGTTATGCGAGGCATTTGAGCAAGCTCTTGGGGAACTTGTGTTAATTTTAAATGAGTAATTAAACGGGCCGAGTGCTGAACGCCATTTCAGATTATGGAAAATGCACTTGCGAAATGCACAAATAAATTTGCAGTCGCAGATTCGTGAAGTCGCGCTAAATGCTAACGAGAATATCGGATTGCAGCAACGATCTATAAATTAAGATAGTCTCCGTGGGGCCCATCACTGAAAGTCAAATAACACTTTCATAATTAATAATGCCTAACGACAGTCAGTCAGCCAGTCGCTGCAATCACCAATCGATTATGCAAATTGAGGTCGATGATGTCTCGCACTTTGCAAACACGGAATGCATCGAAACTGAAATCGATTTAATTGCGAAATAGAAGAGCACTCGAAAACATTTAGCAGCTTTTTATGCGCCAGCATCTGCATCTCAGCGTCACCATCATCACCTCCACTCGCTATGATCATCATCATCAACATCATCGCCGGCAGATCATGGGAGGATCGGAGTGCTCTCACAGCCACATGCATCATGCACAACAAGGTTAAAAATTGTTAATTGCTGCTGCGACGAACGTCAAACGCGCTACACTGCAATTGCAATTGGTATGATTATGCACAGTTGGTAACTGCCAACTGGAAATTGGCAACTCCCAGCTGCCGCCACTTGGCGTTGGCGCTTGGCAAAAAAATATAAAAAAATATAAAAATAACTATAAGTAATTGCGCACTTGACAAACAAAGCCTGACTATGGAAAATATGATGAGCTAGTCAGTACAAAAACAAAGTATAAAAACGCCATTTTTTCTGCTGAATGCAGATACATTTGACGCGACAGTGCGGGCGTTTAGCTTTAAAGATTATCATTATGAGCGGTTACTTTTAATGGGCTGTTTCGAAGGGGCGTATTTGGAATTTCGTGATTGATGCTCAACGTATTTAAAATGAATTGGCAATTAATCATGATCGGGGCTAGAGCTTCCATTAATCCAGCACTCGAGTGTAATCAATTACTGGTATGCAGATGCATTGTTAAGTATTGACGGGTCGTAGCTCTAGAACTCTATTGTAGATACAATTAGGATGTAGAGTGGTTTACAATTTTATAAAAATCATTTTAATAAAATATGATGTATTTATAAATATTTACCTTCGATTAATCCCAATGAAAGGCCGAAGTGTTCTTCGTATAGCCCAACTTGCCACACGTATGAGCTTAGTATACTTAATGTATTAGCGCAGCACTCCAGCTTCTGCCACATCTGCGACTTAAAGTCCGCAACCATCCAAGTATCCACCCATCGGTAGATTCTTGTGAAAAGTCTGCCCCGCAGTCTGCTTGGATCCGAAAACAAACCGATGCTAACTCCAAACCGAAACGAACCCAACCTGATCAAACCACACGTACAGACAATTCCCGTCCATTAATTGAATCAAATCGAACGTTACGCATGCGTCATGGCGAAATGACAAAGGGAGCCGCCGGCACATATAGCACCACCACTGGGAAAACCACTGGAGGAGCGGCTCGCACATGCAGATGATGATGACGACAACGATAGTGCCGGCGATGGGGACTCTTCCCGCCCAGACAGCCCCCTCCATAGCTTCCCTCCTCTCCCTATTACGTTGTGTACACAATATTGTTAAAGCTATTACTTCATGTTATGTTATGTTATGTATTTGTACACTGGGCAAAGTGGAAATCGCAGTTGGAGCGAAACTCCTGACGCTTTTGTAAAGTGGAGGGGCTGCAGCTAAGTGGAGGTGGAGCAGGAGTGGCGACCAAATCAAAATGCCCCGCCATACCGAGTAGTGGGTAAAGCCCACTTAATTGACGTTTAGTGGACACTCGAATGCAAATGCTACAAAGGCTAAAAAGTTCTAAAGGACACTGTGAGAAAAGAAGGGTATTGAACAATACATAAAGGTATTTAATAAAGATTGTTATCTGAACACCATGGTATTGCACGGCATTACTTTTTAACTCTTACAGCGATTAATTTCGTGAGTTAAGCTTTTGGCCACATTTTTTCGCAGTGCATCGATTGGCAGCAGCGAGTGTGTCAGCCAGGTGGAAGCTGCGTGGATTTGGCGGGCGCGATTCCCATCAGTGCTATAAGTAGTTTTCCTTTCCGAACTCAAACGTGGATGCCTCTGAGTCCAGAACAGTCCAATGCCCCACTCCGCCACCGCCGCCCAATGATGACGTTGATAATGAGCATGTTGCCCAGTTGCCATTCCTGCTCATGATTTCTGAAGATGCTACTGCAGCAGAAGTAGCTGGAGTAGCTGAAGCCCAGACATCATTACAATATAATTGATGGGTTATAGCCGGCTAACGGTAAAGCCAAAATGTTTCCTTTTTCACTCATTCGAGTATATTTGGATGGGCTGGTGGTAGCCAGTGGAAGCCAGTTTTTGGCTGGAAATTATCATTGTTCCGCCTGACAGCTGAGAAGCTGTGCGTTTGGGCTTAAAGTATGAATATGGAAAACGGCTATAATGCCGCCAAATCGGGTGGGTAATGTGAGCGGTTGACATAGAAAACTACTTAGGATTGGGTGGACTTGGCTGGAAGCTCCATGGGATGTTGGCCAACGGGAGGTCAATAAAGTAAATATTTATGGCTTAGCCTATGGAAGCTAACCAGTTTACGAACAGGTGCCAATTAATAAAATACATTTCTGCATTTCCAGAAACATTGCTACTGCTGGAAATAAACACTCATATGGGATTATTGATTATCATTCATTTAATTGTTATTTATGAAATGTATATTTCAGGTTAAAAGAGTTCATATATCTCCGCTAAGTTTGACGTTTATGAAGTTTTGTTCTCAGGTTCATAAAAGTCAATGTCGAAAATGGTAACAAAAACATTCGAGAACCACCTCCTATATACCAAATCAACCGATACGGCATCAATTTTTTGCAGCACTCAAAGAAAAACCCTATTCATTTCAATGTCATTTGGCGCTGGAGCAAAAAGCAAAAGGCCAAGAGCACTGAAAGTGTATCTTAAAAGCGTATCAGTATCTGTATCTGCAGCATATCGAATCCAAATCGAAGCGTTTAAGCAAAAACACCAGAAATTACAGCAAAACATTTGCGGTTACCGCATTTTTTGCCTTTTGTTTTGCCTTTTTATTTTCGTTGTTTTTTGCGGAACTCTTAGCCATAATGCCGCCTAAACCGCAGCTGTATCGGCCAATTTTTCCTTTTCTTGCCTTCAGATACGCTGCACGCACCACAATGGAGATGTGAATGGGGATGAGGATACCGGCGCAGGAGAAGGAACCGGCGGAAGGATCGACTGGGCTGAGGAAGGGGCCCGTTGGAGGGCGGGAAAGTAAACTGCATTCGATTGGGTTGATGGCCATAAATGGTGCGTTAATTAAATGCTTTATTAACATAATGAAATGCAGCAAGGTTTGGCATAGGAGACGCAGACTGATCCCTGAAAGGTTGAATAAATTTAATTAAATGCATTTTGTTAAGTATTTATCTTGCAAATAAAGAAGTTGTAAGCTACATTGAAAAATATACATCAGATACTACTTTGTAAGATGCAATTTATTGTTTAAAACAAAGGTTTTATCCAATTAAGCTATTGGTTTAGCATAATACTCCCCGATATTAAATCATTTTAAACACAACTTCTGCAAATTGCATAGCAGATCAAGCTTAAAAAGAGTTTAAAGTTTAGGGTAGCGCTCCCTGAAGTGCTTCTTGCCCAAAACCTAAAGTTTGGGCTAATCTTCAACGGTCATTTAGCCTTGCGTCGTTGGTTATTTCGACTCTGCTCTGTTTTGCGAAGCAGGGCATGCAAAATTAGGACCGAAAAAGGATGCGAGGCGGAAGCTTGGCCAAAACGCTGGCCACCAGATTGTTACCGTTGCCTTTTCGGCTTTTTGCCCTGTTGGCCAGCCAACACTTGTTGGCCTGACCGGGAGCCTTTGTTTTCAGGGGACTGGTACTCCGGAGTGCGTTTATCTTGCGGTTCCTTTTTTTCGGGGCTCTCATACACCACACACACACACACTCCACGCCATTGATCACGATCCATAATGAGCGATAACTGCAGTTGAGCTCGATTTTTTTATTCGGCTATTCAGCTTTTGTTAGGTCCTGAGATTGAGAGCGGTATTTTATTTTTGCAGCGCGCTTTTTTCTATGTTACGTATCTGGCGGATACATTAAGTATCCGCATATCGCTGGCTAGCATGTAGCGGCATTTTTTGTTTGTCTCCTGGTAAATTAAACTGTTAACTTGCCATGTTTAGCTGCCATTGTTCGGCCGGCGGACCGGGCTAAGCGGTCTGACATTGTTTTGCCCGCTGCGCTCCTTGGGCCGACCGCTCGTGGGTTACATATGTATGTCTTTCGGGGGATCGGGTATCCAGTATCTGTATCTGTATCGCTATCTAATCGCTTTCTAATGGTCTGCGGCAGCCAGCGCGATCTATGTTAGCTGTCAGTCGGTCTTGTTTGCCAAATAGATTTTTTCCCTCTTAAACATATTAATAAATTAGAAAATGTTTTTTCTCCTCGCTATTTGCTGCTGCTGCTGGATTTTTTCTAACTGGCCTTTAAACTTTAATGCATAGAGAATTGCATGTCGATCGATCGACTCGGCTGCAGAATAGCCAACCTTCAAAATTAAGTTGTCTCGGTTATTTATGTTTAATTGCTGGCTTCTGGCTACAGTGTTTTTTTCTGCAAGTTCCCGTAATTAATTACGATCCATAGTGTGATGAACTTTAAGCGGACTTTGATAGCAAATGGCGTTTTTAACGCCACGTATTGATTTAGATTCCACTGGGGAATTCCTCTGGAAATCATCAATGAATAATCGTGAGAAAATCGTAAATTTAGCTGCTAGTTGAGTGTTTTCTTTGGCGACTGAATGGAAACTCATGCATTTCTAATATACCCATCTGCATCTGGTTGGATTTCCCTCGAACTTACTTCGCCAGCCGGAGAAAAATTACACCCAATATTTTAGAGTCGTACATCAAGTATTTAGCAACTTTCTAACCATCTGCATAATAAATTGAATACATCAGAAACTATAAATAATTGCCAACAACTGCAGGTCCCAGCCGGCAGCGAGTCGCTCACCAAAATGAAGAAATTTTGCCAGAATTTCGGGATTTGTGCGTGTGGCTGACCCGAAGATGAAGGCGAAGGCTAATGGCCCCCAAACGACCGCAACGACAGGCATTTACAAGTTGGCCAACTGTGCGCGACAAGTGCAGAAAAGTGGCAATAAAACCACTCAAGTACATCCTCGATACCCTGCAGTAATCCATGACTAGACACCTTCTCCCAAACTACCTAATAATTTTATTCAAGAAATATCGTAGAAGTGACTAATATCAATTATTTAAGATAGACTTTGTCAATTGTTTACCTAAAAAAGTATAAGACCAGCAATTCGCTTATAATCAAATAAAGCTTCCTTAAAGATGGCCTTGCATTTTACCGGTGTAGTGCATCCAGTGGGTCCACCAGACCGCATCCGTCCTGCTGCCAGATGAGCCTCACCGGTGTGTGTGCCACAAGCCAGGAGACGACCGCGACAACAGCAACATTGGCGAATCCAAGAGCAATATCAAGGCAACAGGAACAGCTACAGGGGCCAGGCAATCGGCCAAACTGTCAGACATTGTGCGTTGTGTGCCAAAAGAGCAACCGCAACAGCAACAGCAAAAGCTACAGCGACTGCGGCACAACAGCAACAGACAGGCAAGAGACAACGGACATGCAACAGGCGCAAGTCAAGTGAATGGCCAATGACCACCAAATTGGCAGTAAAGCATACAAAAATAACTTCAAATGGTCAAAAGGTTAACAAAATCAAGCAGAGAACAAGAGGAGACAGCCAGCCAGGATGCAAGGAGAAGCGGCTGCTGCGGCTGCTGCTGCTGCAGCTGCACGCTCAACATGTTGCCAGCATTCCGTCAGAGGCAGCAGCAACTGTTGCACGTTGCCGGTTGCCAGTTGGCGGTGTGCTTGTTGCAACAGCAACATAATCCCCCAGCCAGTGCGCAACGAAAAAATGATTAATGAGTTGCCTCATTACCTGGCGAAAATCAATGTCTTGCGCATATTCTGTGGGCCAAGAACCCGAGACGAAGAGCCCAAACCTGTCACAGCCACTTGGCCATGTTGCTGTTGCTGATGCTGCTGCTGGTGCTGCCGTCGTTGGTTGTCGCATAATAAATCGATCATAATTCTCAGTCGAGACTCAAATATCGCATGTGTCGACGCTGATTTCGATGCCGCCGTTGATTCTGATTCCGATCTGGGACCAGCGACAATCAGCTCCTGTCGCACACGACGTTACATGCAACATCAGCGGCAGCAGCAGCAGCAGCAACATGTGAGTGATCCGAGACGGCATTTGCCGCACTTGGGCTTTGACTTTGCCCCTTTTCGATGGCATTTTTTGCCTCTCAT
Organism: Drosophila mauritiana; assembly: GCF_004382145.1. Taxonomy (NCBI): domain Eukaryota; kingdom Metazoa; phylum Arthropoda; class Insecta; order Diptera; family Drosophilidae; genus Drosophila; species Drosophila mauritiana. The sequence continues at coordinate 7,742,254 of NC_046670.1, forward strand.
TTTTTTTATTTTGCTTTAATTGCAGTCGCGCGCCTGAGCTGGCAACCCATCTGGCTGGTGGTGCTGACTGATTTTATTTATTAAACTGTTGACATTCTGTGTCGCCGCTGGCGCCCTTGATAGCCATCAGTCGATATCTAACCAATTTTGAAGGAAAGGAGTGGCGCCGATTTATGGCCACTTGCATTATTGATGGACTTCATGGCCACGTTGTGACTGGACTGGAGGAGATTCTCTCGCCCAAGGACCAGATGTAATGAAGGATTATGGTCGGGCAAATAAGATACCGCCGATTGAGTCACATTTCACCGCGCGTTCGATAAAGTGAAAGTGTGAGATCGTAAACGAGAAACTATTTAAACAATGATTACACAAACGCTCAGATATGGATTATTGCTATCATTACACAATATTATTTATTTAAAACCGACAGTCAAACGGCGATTGAACACCAAGCGACCGATGCGATTGAACTCTTTATCGCCGTGTTATCTACTCCGATGCAACTATGTAAATATTGTAAATCTATAAAGGCGAACGGCAGTGCCAAATTGAACTTGAGAACCTGATGGAATGGGATGGGGGAAAATAGTACGATTTATGGCCCCTTTATCGGATTCCCAAGAGTGACTGGTTAAGGTTTACCTTTCCCACATAGAGCTGATATTTCCCGGTATCTGTGACGATTTTCAGACTATTTGATCTTTCGGTGGGATTGTAATAAACGAAGAAGACCGAAATATTAAAGTCAACAGCACGGAGTCGCTTGTGGTTGCCATAGCTGTTGCATGTTGCATGTTGTTGTTGCTTGTGCTGCCGACAACAGCAACAGCAGCAGGGCAAACAAGTTGAATGGCATCCAGAGATGGGCAGGGCAAGGGATTGTGTACTGCCAACAGCAGTTTGATTGTTATTGCCAATGAATGAATGCACTTGCTCCGAGGATTTGTCTGCCAGACGACCAACTTATGAGTTTCCATCTACAACTCCGGCCCAAGAGATGCGGCTCCTGCTCCAGCTTCATTGCCCCGAGGGTTGTGGCAACACATTTTGCGGTCTGCAGTTGCAGCTTCTGCTATTTCTGCCGCCGCTGCTGCTGCTGCTGCTGCTGCTGCTGATGCCATTGTTCCCACTGCCCCACCGCAACACTGCACCACAGTTGGATCCCTGCGCCACCACCAACTCCCATCCAGCGCGATGGTGTTGCTCCTGCGTAAGCCTGCAGGGGGTGTTTATGCTGTTTGTTGTTTTTTATTTGCCGTTTCGCAACTGTGTGTTGGCATTGAATTGGCTGCAAACAACATTTCCGTTTTGGCCATTATATGGCGCCCACTCCACAAATGGGCGAGCATAATAGCCGGCGGGGTAGGTGGTGCAGATGGGGTTAGCTCCCCGTCGCCGCTGACATTTTCACACTTTTCAGCGGAGTGGGTGAGCAGCTGTTGGCGGCGGGCAAAAGGATTGCCTTGCATTATCCTTGTTCATTTCCCTTATGCTTTTATTGCTGATGATTTATTGATGTCCCTTTGTTGTTGGCGGCGTGGGGTTTTTTCATTAACTTTTTATGAAGGATCGGGGATTGGACATAAATAAATGGGGGACAAGAGCAATCACTTCAAGGGTTATGAAAACTGTCAAATTAAAGGGCAAACATATGAAATGTCTACTGCTGTTAAAAAAGATATATGTATAATATTTCATACGTGATTTTAATTCACCATTCGGTGGTCCTCTTCTGATTGCACTCTTATAGTAAGTAATTGATGAAATTTAATGGCTTTCAAATTGGTACGATAATGTATATCTGTTTTTCAGAATTTCAACACCTTCGCCAGACAAAAGCATGCTGCAAGTGCCGCAGCAATTGTCCATTGTTTCGGGTATCCTGGCCAACCAATCGGCAATACATAACTACATAAATTAACGGACCTCGATTCCAGGAGCAGGACCACGGAAAGGGATCGGGCCAGAGCCGGAGGGATGGCGCAGTGTCGACAGCAGGAATCGCCACCAGCTCTCCAATTGATTTTGCGAAAGCACTTTGTTGGTGGGCCCCATCTCAGGAACGGAACACTGCAGCACTAACTGGACAGCGGACAGCGGACAACGGACTACGGACTTCGAAGTTCGAACATTTGAGACAATGGGGCAGCAGCAGCAGCATAACAAGGGGTATTGTGTGCACGTATTGAATGAATTGCCTTTGGCTTTCATTTCAGCTCTTTTTTCTGGGGCTGCAGGCTTCAGTCCAGTTTGGCTTTGTCCTGGCCGGGGAAACAGTTCGATTGCGGGAGAAAATGAAATCAAAGTCGTATCAATTGAAACCTGTTTCGATGTCGTTGTTAACACATGTTAACCAAACGTAGCCAAATTGCCAAGGAAAATGCAATAAACGTGGCAGCAGAAAACGAAATCGATATTGTTTTTATCTACATGAGTTGTTGCCATTGTATAATACATTATAATAAAACGGCACGATGTTATATTATATATAGTACCAATCTCAAACTTCTAAGGTTGTAAAATCTTTTTTAAACTCAGTTAACTGAATTCTACTTTTCATAAAATGTGACAAGAACTAGTTGCCTCTGGATTTTCTGGCACTTTACGTCTGGTGTTCAATTCAACAACACCAGTCACATTAATCTTATATTTCGTACAAAACCGATCCATATTTTATTGTAAATAAAATTCAATAAAATTCCGGTGGACATATTGGACGAAGATGTCCGGTCTGCAAGAAATTCCGCTTGCCGATCCCGAGGGTCTGTCTGTGGAAGGCCCCGAGGTGGCCCCCGCTCCTAAGTCCAATTCCTTGAAGCGCTTCTTCAAGATCAGCAAGAAGCCACTGATGCGCGACCAAGTGGAGGATGACGACGAGAATTCCTCCCAGGACAACAAGGAGCTGGGAAAGTCTAACACTATAAGTCGCTTCTTCACCCGCATGAAGGGAGTCAATAATAAAGGTACGCTCTTTTGACAGGTATTAAATGAGATTTGTTGAAAAAAAATTATTACCTAATGACTTACAATTAAATGGAGCGCTCCTTGAATAATCATAAACCTCACTTGGCAGATGCTCAAGATCCTTCGAGCTCGGTGGTCGAGCCCGTGGAGCATGATAAGCCGCTGCCGAATGCTAAACCCACGATTAAGACATCCATTTCATCCTACTGGAAGGTACTGTTCAACCGCCAGAAGAGCCAGCGCCAAAACGCGGCTTTCGGACAGTCCACTGCCAATAAAGTGGATAACGAGTCTGAAGAAGTCCATGAACTGCAGCCAGTAAGCCAAGATCCCGATACCGATACTCAGCCGACTGTCAAGGATGAGCAGGATGAAATGGAACGTGGCACGGGCCCGGAGCCACCCAACCCGAAGCCCACCAAAAGTGTTGCCAGCAAGGCATCCGGTCAGGAGATTCTCAGTGCATTAGAGGGCGGCCAGCTGTCCACCAATGATCACGAGAATGCGGCTTCCATTTAGCCGTCTTCAGTTAACACCAATCAAACACGTTCTAGTATCTCTACCGATCTTGAGTGAAAGGATTATAAATCAGTTAGGGAGCTGATTCAATCTTACACAATATATACTCTTTAAACAGTTCCCTGCACAAGCATTTTCGCTTTGATTCCGAGCTCACGAAATAAACACATACACGCCCCATTATGTTGGTCCTCTGAATTATGGTGTCATGTCATCCTGTCTGGTAAACCCATACATTTTTGGTCGTCTGTGGGGTCACAGAGTTCAGTTAAATCGGTTGTTAAAACGTCTTCACTGGGGGGTTTGATTTCCTAAACGAGTTTCATGTTTTGTGGGGTTAAAAGGTGCCGCATGAGCCAGACAAGTCCGAGAATCTTTTGAGGTTTTCACTTTCGAGGGAAGCCCTAAAGGTGAGCCACCCCCAAAAGTTGGCTAACTAAATCCTGTAATGAGTATTTAATTGTTGGAAGGTGTGCTATTAAAGAATAAGGGTGCCGAAAGTTTTATTTCATACTTAATTTCAGTATCGATATACATTTGCAAATTGCTTGGCTGACCGTAATCAGTTTTAAATAGGTATATATATTTCAAGAAAGAATAGTTTTCTTATCACTTATCAGTACTGTGGAAAATCTGAAACACACCAGTTGCATATCAGGATAAACAGCTGGACGATGTTTACCAACATTGAGCACAATCTGCGCAAACTCTGGACACGGCTGAAAGTAGTAAATATTTACATTGGCTAGACCAAAACAAGCACTTGTTGAAAGCCGACCGGTGAGTGCGGCAAATGCGAGATAAACACGCGATATGCGCATGTCCTACTTCCGAACAGCTGTTTCTGGGGGCTGCTGTCGAGGGTGGGTGGTAAAAGTGGGTCAAGTACCCACCCCACAACTTCAATTCCCTCAAATTTCCTTACATTTAAGCCGAAAAATACTAAATAACATAGCCCATTTAATAATTAAATATATTTGATATATATTCTAACCTAAACCGCTTGATAAAGTGAATTATAAACCTGTATAAAAGCCAAATTGGTAAGGAGGGGGTCAAAGGGCGTCCAACAGATAGCAAAATTCTTCTACAGATACACACCATAAACTCAGTTTAGTTATAGAGATTTTTCTTCGTGGACGTGGCTTGCTGTAAAACCCGTAAAAAATTGCAAATCTATTGAAAAAACTAACCAATTTCGAGGTAAGCTTGCCAAAAATATTAACTTAAGTTCGTTTCGCAACCGGGTTGTATGAAAATTCAATGTTTTCTATGAAGTTTCGTGCGCTTGAGCACTTTTTCAATGGCAGCATCTTTCTGTGCGATACATTACGCAATTCTGGGCGTGAAGTGTTAAATATTATTTATAGTTAAATCCTCTTTTGCCAAATTGCAGAATGCGAAGTCCCTCGGCAGCAGTTTCGGCAATGCGAAGGATTTGTCTGATATAATGACTGGCAGCTTTAAGGTGCAACTCATCAACATGGGCACTCGCGCTGCCGCCTGTAAGTTTGTCCCCAGAAGTCTCAACTTTCTAGGATGTTCAAAGGACCTTTTTTCTGCTTTCAGTTCAGGCAAAACTGAGAGCCCTTCATGAATACCACGTTCGTCTACTGCACAACGTCTTGCCTGCGCCCTCTGGCGTCGATATTGCTAACAATATCAAATACTTTTCTCAAACTCTACTAAGTAAGTAGCTTTAAAGGATAAAGGAATCTATGTAACTATCTCAGATCAAGGTCTTTAAGTTATTAATAGTATTAATATCTAATACTTTAGTCTTGTAAACATATTCTAAGCCCCTAATTTATTTCTAATATCTTTAATTTACAGCTGTCCTTAAGGATGTGCGCACCTCACCGCACGAGCTTATCCGCGATCCTCTTGAAGATCCCACTCGCATGTCTGCCTATCCCAATCTCGAGTACGGCAACCTCTACAATGCTCTTACAATGCTCATCGATGTGGCACCTTGCATCCAGTACGGCCAAATTGGTGAGATACTTTAGGCTTACAATATCTTAATGCTCATAATACTCTAATGTGTCTTCTTTTCATTTTCAGTTTTCGGAAAAGCTCTATTGCAGTGCCTAAGCTGCATACTTCCCTTTCTGGACAAAGATCTTATCGATAATCTACCCTATCTTGTAAGCTCTACTATATCAGTACTACCACCAGCGTTGCACCAATGCATCATCAATGCTCTTTGCTACTATATCTTGCCCTTTACTATAAGTGAGTAGTGGCTCAATCCCCAGATGGTAGAAACTTTTTATAATCTTTAATGTTCAATCTTCAGCTCGTCGCAGCTCCGACGAACAGGAATGTCAGGCCTGCCAGTCAGTGTCCTCGGTCATCATGATGGTGCTGCAGTACTCCAACAATCCAGCTCATCATTGCCAGCTCCTGGAGTGCCTGATGACCCTTAAGCATAATGTCGTCAAGGACATCCTCTGTGTTGTGGCCTACGGAACCGCTGTTTCCCGCACCTCGGCTGCCAAGCTGCTCTTCTACTACTGGCCAGCCTTCAACGCCAATCTATTCGATCGCAAAGTCCTACTATCCAAGCTAACCAGTGAGCTAAAACTATTTCAAATGATAACTCATATTATCTTACCTCATCCTTCTTATCCCGAATAGATGACCTAGTGCCCTTCACCTGCCAGCGGGAGCACTGTCCCAACTCCGGGAACGCGGAGGCAGCAAAAGTGTGCTACGACCACAGCATCAGCATCGCATATGCCCCCGACTGTCCGCCGCCCCTTTACCTGTGCATCGAGTGCGCCAACGAGATTCATCGAGAGCACGGAAGCCTGGAGTTCGGCGACATCCTGCATCCCATGCAGCAGGTGTCTATGGTGTGCGAAAACAAGAACTGCCGCTCCAACGAGAAGTCCGCCTTCTCCATCTGCTTCTCCACGGAGTGTGCCAGCTTCAATGGCAACCACCCGATCCGCTACTGCAGCCAGTGCCACAGCAATAGGCACAATTCCCGACGAGGTGGCGATCATGTGGTCCATCGCAGTTTGCAGCCCGCCTGGCAGATGGATCCAGAGATGCAGATGCACATGGTGGAGTCGGTGGTGAGCCTTCTGCGAGAGGCGAAGCCACTAAACTTTGAGCCCGGCAAGGAGTCCTCGTCGTCTGAGTCCAAGAAGAATGGCTCCGGCATCACAGCCGACAATATTTCTCTGGAGGAACGTCAGAGACTGGGACGTTATGGTATCTGGCTACTGGTGGGTCGCTGTACACCCACTGCAGATACTCCCGTGGAAGTTCTGGGCAGGATTCTGAGCATGCTCTTCCACTGGTTTCATGTAACCGCTTACTCATACGATGGTATGTTAAGATGATGAATTATTTGTAAACTTAAGAACCGTAAACAATTTCTCTTTAGCTGCCGGACAAGTGGAAAGTACCATTGAGAAGCTCAAAGTGGATCACGTTTGCAACTGGCTGAAGGACATCTGCCGCATCCACTACAACGTCTTCATCTCCTGCCTGCTGCCACATCCCCCGGAGTATGCCCGTGTTGGAGGTCACTGGGAGACCTTGGCGTCGCGAACAAGCCACTTAAAGGAGGGTCTTCAGCGGCTCATATGCCTGGTGCCATACGAGGTTATCACCTCCGAGATTTGGGACTATGTGATGCCGCACTGGATGGAGGCCATCACCAACGACGTGGCCGAGAAGGAACTAAACGAGCTGAAGATTGTGCTCAGCAAGATTCTCGATCCAGAGATGTCGCCTCTGGGCTTTGATGCCAAAACCATGTACAATTTCGTGGCCATTCGATTTGAGAAGACAACGGCAAAGGTGCAGCAGCAGGCACTCCACTGGCTGCAAATCCTCACCAAGCTAGAGATCCTTATCCCACTGGTCCAACTGTTCGCCATGTTCGGCGATGGTGTTCGCATAATGAAATACGGCATCCAGCACGAGCTGATGCGCGAGAAGGATGCCCAATCACAGTCCTTGGCCAAGGCTCCCAAGACCCCGTGTAAAGAGAGCAAGGAGACCAAGGCGGATATGGCCAATCCGCCCAGGCGCAGCTCTATTTGTGAATATGCTTTCCACCAAAATTTAATAACTAAGTATAATACATTCTTTCAATAGCTCCTGTTGTCGAGGATGACTCTGGCAATACGTCTGCCATTTCGGATGACGAGGCGCCCACGAATCGTCACACGGAATTCTCCACGGATGCTGAGCACAACCTCACCTGTTGCATCCTCATGCTGGACATCCTGCTGAAGCAAATGGAACTACAGGATGTGGAGCAGCACATGGGCATCCATACGAGTGTCTGCGAGAACGTCTCCAGGTTGATCAAGTGCATGGTCACTGCAGCTCGAGTGGGTCTCAGTAGTCATGTCTGCGCCTTGAAGGTGAGTAAATCGTTTACTTAACTCAATAAATTCCCTTAAATTTAACGAATAAATTAACGTATTAGGTGGCAGAGTGTGCTTACTGCGAGGCTTCCATCATGTGGCATCAGCTAGCTACCAAGTTGGTCCAGTTCATGGCACCATTGAATCCAGTCCGGCCACCAGATGTAAATCATCATCTTAGCTAGAAGCTTTATCTTCTTATGAGTGATCTTCCAGGTTCCCATCGAGGACATCATTGAGGAGGAGAAGTCCTCGCGCAAATCTCCACCCGAATCCGACAAGGAAAAGACTCGTGATCGAGATGTTTCCCTCTCGATGGCTCCACTACCCATTCCCTTGGGACCTTTAGGAGGATTTGCAGGTACGCTCCAGGCTTTTCAACGCATTTCCCCTTTATTTCAAGACCCCTAAACAAACCCCCGTTGTATCATAAGCCGTCTATAAAGTCCCACCAAAGTTTCTTCCCCAAAACCAACCCAAATACCCACTTATAAATAAACTAACCACCGTAACAGTAAAGCAGTGAAACGTCACCAAAAAGTAGCTAAATGTAGACAGTACTTGAGCCTGGTCTATATAAAATATATTAAATTTTTTGGGCGAATGGTATGGAATGGCGACTCGCCCGTCGAGCGTCCCTATAAACAACCTAACTTAGCCTAAAACCCACGTTAAAACGCAAACCGAACTTTGTTTCAACCTACAACTAGAAACCTGCACTGCTATGCCTTGTAAACAACTACCAACTTGACCCAACTAAACAATCCTCAGACTAAATCAAACAATCTCAGCAGTATGAATTAACAGCCATCTAAACGATCATTCGTGAAAAACATACCGTCATCCCGATCTCATCCGTACATTATCTTTTAAGCCATAACTATTTGTCTATCTTGCTATCTCTCTCTACATAAATATGTATATTTGTTTCTCTCTCTCTATCTCTAACATATTCTACTCCGCGTCTGCCTGTACAAAAATAACATAACTAACGCTATCTCTCTCTCGCTCGATCGCACCCTCTTCCGCGCGTACGAAACTGTCTGTCTCTCTCACACTCCAAAACTTCTCGTCTATGCCCAAAAATAATCTACAACTAATATCTACTCATGAAATACTACAAAACTAATACCGTACTAAATTTAAAATCTATCAATCATTATCAGATATCTTTAAGCTAGATCAATTCTTTTCAGACGATGGAAAAATTATTATAATGGCAGGTGATGCACCACAAGAAAATTTTTCATTCGTTACAAACAAAAAAAAATCAAAAATACAAATAACAAATTTACATTACATTATGAAGCATTTGTTGAAACATTTCGTTACTTCACTCAAACAAACCAAAAAAAATATTTTCTAAGCCATACGACACGAACAACAGAAGAAGACAACAATAGTTTCGCTCGATCACTCTAACCAACTTAACTTTGTCTCCACAAACACACGCCACAACACTCTCTCTCTATCTCTGTTTAGCGTTACTAGAGTATATGATTTAGAATATCCAAGCTTTTATTATATCTAGTTGACCTCCGTAGATTGACCGCCCGCCCCTAGAGAGTTCAGTTCTGTTTTGCTACAATCGATCGATCGATATCCGTTCGGTTCGGCTATAGTGCGCCCAAAAATGAAACACAAACTGCGAGTTTTTAATCCAAAACCACAGATGCACTGAAGCCACACGAATTTTACACGATCTTTGATTTTCGGTTGGCAGTACGAGTGCCTAGTTTAAATCCTGCCGTTGGACTTGAATATATTTCAAAACCGGATACGCCTAATCCACGCGTAGTACCCGACCCGATTGGCAGTAATGTAAATCGAAAAAGCCTGCATGAGATTCTTTCACCGATACACCTATTTTCTAACTATCCGAATGACACTTGTAGGATTTCTATACGTATGCATGGTTGATTTGTGAATGCCAAACAGTTGTATGTTGTATGACCACTAAGCGAACTTCATTTTTAGCTGGACTCGCCTTCCCATCTGTCCCGATCTGATTCTAATCCCCATTTATACTTCTCTTTGAAAAAGGTCCTGTGCCGGTGGCCGTGCCCCAACCAGAACCGCACTCCGTTGGCGGAGTGCTCGTCCACATGCCCCACGTCTGTTCCGTATGTATTTCGATCATAAGCAATGCCAACCGTACACATTATGTTCTTCAGTTGTCACTCCTTAATTGATGACCACCATACTCGAATTTAAAGTTTCTTACACACTACAAACGAAATAAAACAAAAGAAAGAAAGAAAAAAAATAACAAAAGAATAAAAATAATAATAAGAAATGTAACTCAAAATATTATGCGTTGATTGTAGGTATTTTGAAACACCCCATATATATACATATATATATTTTATATATTTGCTATAAATATTCAAACTAATTAATTACAGCAAGAAAGCAATACTAAGTTAAAGTGAGCATTCGAGTTATTTCATTTAATCGACACACATAATCTCTTATCGATTCACTTTTGCTTTCCTTAACACAAATTCCAATTCAACGTTTTACTTTCGAAAATTGAAAATCGATAATTGTCGAACGATTATACAAACGTTTTCATTTCTTCATATATTTTTTATAGAATAACGAAAATGGGCATTCAGTTGATAGTAATGAATTGAGAAAAGTTCACGCCACAGACGAGGTACTTTGTGCATTCTTAAAAAAAAAGAAATACCAAACAAAAGACAAACAACTCAACCAACAAAAGCTATACAACCTTGTTTCAAATTTAAGTTTTATCATTTGCCCAACTATTAAACACCCATGCGATCCGATAATTGTACAATTCGTTTTTCTATATCTATAGTTTTTTATGTCCAGTCAACAAATCGTACTCTTCGTGTTAAGTGTAAATAAATGTACAGAGTGTTTTTCCCGATTTTGGTTAAGTTGTATTTTTGCTTTAGAAGTCAACTTTTCTTTCCAAATTTTTATTTATTAATACTTCAGTCCTAGAATATTAAACATAGAGACATTATAGAGGACAAATAGGTTCAAGCAATGACGAAAAGTAAGCTAAATTAGTGACAATTAATTTTAATTTACTTTCAAGTTTATAGATAATTAGACTGTTAAAAATGAAAGATTTTGCTGATTAACATTATTCACGACACCTGAAAAGTACTTTCTTTTAGAGAAAATACTCCAAAAAAAGCGTTTTAACTAACTAATAGTTAATAGTTAAGAGCATTGCGATCCGAGTCATAGATTCCTTATTACTTTTTTTCTTTACTAGTTTTTTAATAATTTTATTCAACTACTGTGTCTCAAAGTATCTTGTATGTGTGTGAAAATAAATTACAAATTATCGTAAATCGACCAAGAAATCGAAAAAACGAGTTATATAAATGTACATTTCTTTAAGTCAATCTCGATTTTACATATCTTATTTAACATGTAAATATTGCGTTCGATGCTAATTTTATTCACCTAACACTTAATTCATTTGTTTTATGGATCATTGTTGAAGAGCATGTTCAATGTACAGCACTTTCACAGTTAATTGCCTTCCCCCACCTCCAATCAATAAAAAATGAAATGTAATATTACTATAATCACAGCAATGCACAGAAAATGTATTAAATTTTTTGCAATTTTACGTGTGTATGTATCGTTCTTGATGTAAATTACCTTGTTACCTAAACGAATCTTAAGACGGATATGTAAGTGTAAACGAAACGTCAAAACTTCCCGAACATTGCATTTGTCTACATGTGTTGTCAAAGGAATGTAGCATACCGTACACACCATGTAAACCACGTGTATATACGATGTAAACCTGTTGCGAGTCATTGGCACTGTGCCCCCTTGCTAATCCCACATCCTTTGTCTCATGCAGATCATGACGGCCACGGTAGAAACAGTTTCAGAGCAACTCGACCTGGCCTCCATCCTGCCCACAGACCGGGCCATAGCCCGCTCTATAACCCTTTCCGACGCGGACGTGGGCAGCGCCAATGTCAGCGTGACCAAGGCCTCGGTCATGGGTGAGAACGGTGCCAATGGCGGAGCGGCCTGTGGCGGCGGTGAGAACGGAAGCGGATCCGAGGAGGACGAGGAGGAGGAGGACAGCGACGACTTCTGGCACACCTCCGTGGGCAAGTTCAAGTTCACCCTGGACACGCTGCCCCAACCACTGCAGTATATCCATCAACTGCTCACGGTAGGATATAGTATTCCTTCGAGTAGCACCTTCGGGTTATTGCAATTTGTTATAACCAAGTATTAATAGCCACCATCCTCTTGTTCCCAAAGGAAATACCTACCATCAAGAAGCCGGAGATCCTGTACTATGTTCTTCAGTGCCTGAACACGATGGCTTTGCATGGCGATGCTTTGGCCAAGGCGGCGAGGGAGCAGAGAGGCTTCTTCATCTGGTGCCAGGAGAACCTTCTGATCAAGAAGTAAGTGATTTTCAGGGAATATGTGTTATTAATCAATGGAATAATCTATAATTTCCAGCCTTTGGGAGCTCTGCAACGCGGAGCACTCTCACATATGCCAGGTGGGCGTGCCGCTGCTGCTGCACTGCATCACGCTGCCACTCGGATCGGACGTGTTCTGGCGCGTGGTGCAGGAGGCTTTCCACGACACGGACTGGCGTGTCCGCTTCACGGCAGTGGAGCGAGTTACCGTGATTACCCGCTTCATGGACTCCACTCCCCTGCGCTCCGAGGTGGGTCTTCAGACGGCCCTGGCCACCGCCTTTTGCCACCTGATCGCCAGCATGGACGACATCAATGTGTACGTGGCGCAGCGGGCGACTCTCTACATTGGTACAATCCATGACACGGCAATTCGGTCGCTGCTCTTCTGCCTTGAGTCCCAGTTCGATCTCTTCATCGTGGACCGTCCGGTGGTGCTGCAGTCGGTCTACCAGTTGCACAACTCCCTATCCGATCGCAAAATGCTCGGCTGGGAGTTCTTCCTGAATCGATTTGACACGCTCTTCGTGGAGGCGCAGATCAATCTGGAGAAGTGCGGCGACATCTCGTACCTGCGGGATCTGCGGAACTCGGACAACGGCAGCGAGGCGCTCTCGGCCAAGATTCAGAAGGCGCGGGAGGCACTCAGCCAGTCGGACACCAGTGGAGGCATGGCCAAGACGCTAAGCGCATCTTTCGGCACAAAGTGGCCCTATAAGCGAACCATGTCCGCTCCGGCCAGCATGGCTCCAAGACAGGACAGCAAGTTCGGTGAGTTCTCTATCAATAGGAGCATCACAATCCTTCTAATCCTCCCTTCAAACAGTTCCCGAGAAGGAGAAGATCTACAGCCGCCAGGTCTCAGCGCCTATACTGAAGCGGAAGACCTCGCGCTTCGGACTGGGTCAGTTCCTGGGCAGTAGTAGTGGGGGGGCTTCTGGCAGCAGCCAGTCCGTGAACCCGGCCGCAACGGCAGCGAGCTCCTCGCGACCCAAGCCGCCGCCTTGTCCCGTCCACCAGCCAGCGCACACGGCCTTTCCCTATCACACCCACCACCACCATCCACATGCCCACCATCCGTACCCTCACCCCCATTCACACCATCATCCGCATCATCATGCCGGTAGTAGTGCACACGTAGCCACCACCTCCACCACTTCGGCCGGTCTAGTCTCGACGCACAGCCAGAGCCACCAGTACCTGGTGCACTGTGTGCCCCCCAGTCACCACAGTCCGATGCCCACGCTGCAGGAGGCGGAAACTCTGCTCCGGTCCCAGGCGGCCGCCGATGCCGCCGCAGCGAGTGGATCATTCGGTGGACCCCTTGGTCATCCGGGCCAGGAAGCAGCGGCGGTCGGAACGGGCACAGCCGGAGGCAGTGCGGGAAACCCGAATCCCCATCACTCCTTTCACTCCCACTTCCAAAAGCATCCGTCGGCACCCAACCTGCTGCCCCCGCCGCCGGCCCCCAGTCCCAGCCCCTCGACTCTGGCCTTCCCCATGCACTGCACCTGTGATGCCACACCACATCCGCATCCTCAGGTCTCGGGTGCGGCGGCCACCGGCAGCGCGGCGAACCCAGGTAGGTGCTAGAGCACGTGTGTTCCACTGTGTCAGTTCGTTTTGTGATTCCCCTCCCCTCGGTGGCGTCTGATGATCGGTGTTCTAGCAAAATGCCTACACCACTCACAAGGAATGGGCTGCATAGACTTGGAAATGTATTATAGAATATATATTTTTTATATATTTAATTTTTTAAGTTTAAAACATTCCATATCTGGAGATTTTTAAGTCACTATCAATTATGAAAACCTAATTGAAGATACTTTCGAGTGTACAACGTTAATCACCAAAATAGTGCACGAAAATATACATATTAAGTTAATTTTCAAAAACTACATTTATAATATTTTTCAAATTATTTTTCAAATAATAATAATTAGAAATCCCATCCTCGTGAGTGGTGTATCCCATTTTCGGTGTTGCTTTGGCTTTGTCAGTGTGTAAACACCATTTGCATTATCATTCAGAACAACCAAGATCGGAGAAGTAATAGTTAAGAAACTTTTTTTATGTTTATTCGAATTGGCAGTATCTCCGTATATTATATATGTTTTATTATAACAACATTTTGTTTCTTTAAGTTTTACCTTGCTTTCTTTTTTACAATATAACTACATTAAGGAGCATATTGTTTTTTTATATCTTATAATTATCATATAATAATTTAAGAACTGTAATTAAAGCATGTTTTTTTAAGACATACCCTGTCATCCCAAACATAAGAGCATGTTCTACCTAACAAGCACATCTATAGCATCGCCATCCATATAACATCCATCCATTCTCCATCGATCTATGTATCTGCATCACACTGTTCTATATGAGTGTTATATCTGTATTATCCAGCTGAGGTTCTAGTTGTGTGTGTTACTCTGCTTTTCATAACAAATGTCGTTTAAGTGTGTTCCCCCTTCGAACTGGTATGTATGCTAACTATTCTATCGCGGTCCACTCTACATAAGAAAACTCTACTCTTTCTACCTCCAACCGTCTCTGTTTCAATACTTTTGAATTTCCCCTCGACAAGTTTAAATTGAATGGAAATTGGCGCTTACTCGACAGAGACATAACTGTATATTATACAAGAATCATACAAAATTTTAAATCAACATAAGCAAAAATCAATCTAATTGTGGAATTGGCATGTGGCTGTGACCAAAAAAAAAACAAAAAAACAAAATCAAAAAGATATTGGTGTTTTTCCCTCTTCCCCCTTTCATCCAAATGCAATTTATAAAGATACTAAATTATGAAATATTTCTATCCTCCAAATCCCCATGTAGATGGTCATATCCACTCATTGGGCGGTCTGAACGATGACAACCTTATTGGACTACTGTCGAGAATCACGGAACTGGAGGAGTCAGATCGGGAAACCATTCACCTGCTGGTCTTCATGCTGATGCAGTTCATGTCCCGCACGGATCAGGCATATCCATCCGAGGAGAAACCGATGACCAAGACCCAGAATATTGTCCTCAAGCACCTGTTCCTACTGCTCGGTCACAACCAAATCGACAAGACCTTCCATACCACTCCGGAATCTCTAAGGTATTTGATATTTTGGGCTGATAAAGCTGTTGTGAATAACAACCCGTTTTTTCCCTAGGGTTTCGGCGGTCTTCAATGCATTCCTGGCCAATCTTCCGCAGGTCTTGGACCAGAATCATCTGATTGGCGGCCTCATCTTGCCCTCCGTCATGCAAATCATACTCTATGCGCCAAATCCGACGAGCACCTCGGGTGAATCTTACCAGAACATAGTCTTCAACTATTCCCTGTGGCACCTGGAGCAGTATCCGCGGCGCAACTGGCTGTTCACCTTGCTGGTGGTGCTCTACAAATACTCGTACACTCAGCCTCCTCTTAGTGGATATGTCATCGCTGGCATCCGCTTGATCATGAACAGCCTGCGTGGCCACTTCCACCAATGCCGGCGCATTCCGACCACCACCATTCTGGACATCCAGGGCGTAGGCGGTGCTGCTCGATCACGCGATGTCAGCCAGCCGTCCCTTGGCACGGATCCGGACGACAAGGAGGCCAGTCCGCCGGCCAGTCCCATGTTTCCCTCGGAGGGAACCAGTGCCGCATCCAAGAGCAAGGGTAATGTGGCCTTCACACCGAAATTGCAGCATGCGTTCCGGAAGTACAACGACTCCAGCCTAGATGCAGATGAAACGGAATCGGAACTGGTGGCCATTCCGGAGAGCGATCTTTCGGATAGCACTTTACACGGCAGCAGTGCACCGGTTGGTTTTCAGTCTTATAATGTCTTACATTTCAATTAATCCGTATTTTACGATGCAGGGATCCTTTGATGATACCATACACTTCGAGGACGTCATGCCACGCAACCGTCGAGCTCTTGAATACACCGAAGAGGTGAGATTATTACATTGCATATTATACTTTAAATACTAAAGCTAGAATTATCCAAACCAGAAATCCACAAAGTCCCACAAGTCGATGATCACCACCAAGGTCGGCGATACGTACACAACCAAAATCAAGGCCACCACTACCAGTGAGACTTTGGTGACCACCCACACCAGGCACAGTTTGCAGGAGGGTGTTCGCATGATCGTCACGCCCTTGGTGGGCGCGGAAACCACAGAAACGGCGATTGTTAGTCCCCCAGTGGATGTTCATCGTGCTGTGACCGTGCGCAACAAGTCCCTGGAGAATGCAGCCGCCTCCACATCGAAGATGTTCGCCGCCATAGCCACGAATCACCTGAAGGCACTGGGCGCTTTGCAGGACATGCCTGCGGTAGTGGAAAGAAAAGCCGGATCCAGCAGCGGTAGTGGTAGTCGATCGGGCAACGGAAGCGGAAATGGCAGTGGAGGAAGTGCTCCAGCTGCTATCCAGGCATCATCTTCGGCAGCCGCCAGCAAGCCCATTGGACGACATAAGACGATTGTGGAGTGCAGTGCCGGAAACTCGAGCTCCTCGGCGGATGATTCGCGGCAAAAGAAATCGCAAACCAAATCCCTGAGACGCACGGATAAAAACTACGGCTCGCCGGACTCACCGCTGTCCAAGATGAGCGTGATGCCGAATCCAAGGGATGAAATTGATGAGAGCATGCAGAGCTTGCCGCCACCCAAGAGCATTGCTGCCCTGGAGATTCCCACTCCGGAGCGTCTGCTGCCCATCGGAACCCAGGACACGGTGGCCACCCTAGTGGAGCGAGTGAGAGATGGCCTCAACCTGCCGGACATCAGTCATCTCAAGCAGGATAGCCTTGATGTATCGGAAAGCACAAAGGATGATGTAACCCCGAGCAGTAGGACAAACTCTCCCCGACGGCTTATTAAGCAGGTGGCCCTGGAATCTCCGCCGAATCCGAATGCTCAGCTTCCGTCGCAACCCTCTGCAGATTTGCACACCTCTATTCTCAAGAATGTGCAGCAGGATCTGAAACAAAATGCCCCCGAAGGCAATGGACTCACCACCAGCAATAGTATCAAGCGTCCTCGACAAAAACTGGCTCCCTTCAATGTGGACAGCAATGCTATTCCGGATATTCGATCTCGGTTTGCTGGTTCCTGGCCACCGCCTCCATTTCAGCCCGTGGATCCCGAACCCGATGATGATGATGAGATCGGTGCAGAGGCCTCCAATGGGCATGGAACCCATTCAACGCCTCATGCTCCACGTGGGGTGAGTCATTCAAATTAAGTACTAGGTGAGGTATACAATTATCTTTGATCCCGCAGAGCTCTCGTCGTGTTGGAGACTACACCATCGTGGAACGATGCTCCGACTGCGGTGCCCACATTGAGGAGTACACGGATGAGGAGATTGGCATCTTCATAGTAATCCTAGGAACCTTTATTCATCGAGAACCTGCCATGGCAGCACCATTCCTGCCCGAGATTCTCACCATGACTTCACGGTAAGTGGGATCACTAGTAAATCCATCTCCTAGACTACATTTGCCTCCATTTTAGGATCTGCTTAAGTAGCACCCATGCCTGGCAAGGCGAGAATGGTCCACCTTTGGCCAGCAGTGCCCAGGCGGTGGCCTGTCAGTTCTTCCGCTGCGTGCTTCACCAGTTGGCACCGAATGGAATCTTCTTGCAGGTGTTCCAAACTCAAATGAAAAGTAAGTAATGAGCTAATATGAAGGAAGTTATTCAATTAAATTTTCTCTTTTAAGTGAAAATCCGTCACCACCATTTCCGCAGCATTGCCAAAGCGCTACAGGATTTCCAGGACTTGAACTCCACCAGTCCCATCTACATGGTCTGCGAGTCACTGACCTCCAAGAAGGCATTACCCATTGACCAGCTACCGGTGATTTTCCGCAACATGGCCGAGTACTTGAATCTCCAGTGCGTTCCCACGGAAGCGGGTGTGGGCTTAGCCGTTTGGTCACAAGCCATGCAGGCCATGGAGTCGCTGCTTCGCCAAGTAATCGTCATCATGCCCAGTCTCACCAATGCGGAGTATATGCTGGACATCATGGCGGCCACCTTGAGGCTCAACTGTGTGCCAAAGACGCTGCTCGATCCGTATTCCAAGATCATGGCCTATTGCGTCCAGCATACCAATCTGGAATACCAAACGCTATACGAGCTGTGCACTCTGAACATTAGATCATTTAGCAAGGATCGGGATAAGAACTTACTGTGTCGTCAAATGATCTTCGAGTTCGTCCAGGCTCTGAAGTTTAAGTCGAATATTCCGGATCACAATCTACTGACCATTATTGGTTTTGTGCTCCTTGATGCTGGCGGAACTTTGCCTCCAGGTGCTGCTCCTGGCTTGCCTGACGCGGCACCCATGATGACCACCAATTCCGCGGATTGTTTGAGGCAGTACATCAACGATGTCATTGATTTTCTGGCCGATTTCCACACGCTTAGCAAGATTAAGGTTGGAATGGATGGATGGAACCAACTCATGAATTTATTGACTTCTTATTGTTTATATTTTGTTGTAGAACTTCAAGAACGGGCAGACGAGCTGTGGACTGGGCGAAGACACTTTGGGCGGAGTCCTCAAGGGAGCGGTGGCCCAATACTTGGCTCTGGAAATGTCGCGTGGTAACTCAAGGGACAACAAAGCAGTTTCTCGCTATCTTCCCTGGCTAAACAATGCTCCATCGTCTCTTCAGCAAGGGTAAGTTCCAGATCAGGATTAACATCTCCATACCATTACACAAATAAACGTTTATTTAGACCCAAGGAGTTCACAGAGTGCGTGGGTCACATGCGCCTTCTGTCCTGGTTGCTACTGGGCTCCCTCACTCACATGGCTCTGATGCAGCGGCGCCAGGAGACGCATAGCATACCTACGCCCATGCCGCAGCAGAATAGTCAGGGCACCGGTCCTGCAGCCAGCGTACATTATCAGCATCAAGGAGTGACCTATTCGCAACCGGTGCCGCAGGAAGCCTCCTGCCACATCGCCGATCACATTCAGGTGATCTTTGCCGGATTTGCGGAACAGTCCAAGACTTCCGTGCTGCACATGTCCTCGCTATTCCATGCCTTTACGCTTTGTCAACTATGGACGGTATACTTGGAGCAGATGGCCCACAATACCAACAGCAATGCGGAGGGCAGCACGTTGGGCGTTCTTTTTGAGTTCTGGGCAAAGGTGACGCCCTGCATCTTGCAATTGGTGTCCCACGCCAAGCCGACAGTCAATAAGGATCAGCCGCAGACCCCCCTGGACTTCCAGACGCAGAGTGCTAACTCGAAGCTGTCCGAGATGGTCAACCTGCACTTCCTTAGTCTGTTGGAGGCGTTGAAGGACACCAATTCCACAGTGCTGGGCAAACTGCTACCCATGTGGAGCCCCGTTCTCTCCTCACAGACGCAACTCTCGGACACTTTGCACGTGCGGTTGCAGAACGTAAGGGACTATGCACCGGACTACGAGGAGCAGCAAACGTACAAGTCGGAGGCTCTGCTCAAATGGCTGCAGCGTTTGCAGTTCAAGATGGGCCAGATCGAGTTACAAGCATCCACAGCCACGCAGTTCTATTCAATCTAAGTATTCACAGAGTATACACAGTATAGTTATGTATGCAGTCTTATTTAGTAATTGTTGCCTACGCGAATAAATAGTACACAATGTTTCTTGGAAATCGAATAGCATAGATTCTATCTCATGCTCTGCCCACAGGTTACTCGAACACCGTGTAATGAATGCCACTGGCGGCTGATCCTCTGTCTTGAATCGAAGGATCTTGCACTTCATTCGCTTCGCTGGCTTTTTGCCTGCCTTCGATGAGAAAAGTGGCTTGGGGATCACGATAGTTGCGGAAGGATTCCTTGGTTTTCACAATCGATTCCTCGGGCAGGCCAAGTCCGAGTCGAGAGTCTTTAAGCCTGGCCAGCCGCTGTTCAGCCTGCTGAATGCGAACCTCCTGAAAATAATGTGGATTTAGCATCGAAGTCTGTAGACCACAAGCAATGGAATCACCTTCACTCTTTGCATGTAATCCATCTGTAACGCAGCCGACTCAGCCAAAGGCACCAGCTGGGCCTCTTTGTGCTGGATGAGTGGCGGAGTTGCTGCCGTTATCTCCCAGTGCTTGCCCTTTTTGCGCACCCGCTCTTTGTCGGGATCGTGGACATTGGACTTGGTGGTGCGGAATGGCATAAACTTTTGCCTAGGAGTATTCACATTTGTTTCCGTCTTATCGATGAGGTAGAGGGCATGCTGATCGGGAGGCAGCTCCTTGCTCAGCTTTGCGGCCACTTGACTAGCGTCGATTTCTACGATCTCCGCAGGAAGGGAACTGGTGTCACTATGTCCTGCCAAAGCCGAATCTGGGGAGTCGGTGGGTTTCTTAAACTCCTCGATATCCGCCAGATCATCTGCCGTAATGAGACTCGTTGGCGGCGGAATCACCTTGACCTTCTTCTCGTGCATTGTTCCCTGCGCTATAATCCTCAGCGGATCCATCTCCACCTCATCATCGCTGTCCAGAATGTCGTCCACATGGGCGCCCTCGTCCGTGTTTCTGCCATTCCACTCCAGATTGTTGAGAGCAATTTTGCCCTTTTCGACAATGTTGAGACCGCTCAGCATTCGAGTCGCCTCCTCCACTTCATCCCGCCTCCTGATCTCGGCCAGTAATTTCTCGTACGACTCCTGCAGACGCTTTCCCTTGTCCGGCAGTTGGTGCAAACGCTTTCTAAATAAAGATAGAATTAAATAAGTAAAATAAATTCACAGGGAGCTCCACAGGTGGAAACTAAAACTCACTTGAACGACAGAAAGTGCGACTGCCTGTCCTTAATCTCCAGCAGCTGCGGATAGGTGAGTGTCTTCAGGTCCTTGCTGTTCTTCTCTTTCGCCTGGCTGGTGCCCGGGATACGGCTAAGCGGAGCAGGAATCACTTTATCGCTCATTTTAGCTCACTTATTTTGCTTTCAAGCTAAGTATGACCGTGCTATGGTTGCAATAAAATACTTAGTGCTGCTACGAAACAAAGGGCTACCGGAATTCACTTAATGCCTATCGTTATCGACAAAATGGCGCGTTTTTTAAAATGTATATTAGTGCTTCTGATTTCTGTACAGAATACATTTCTATGGTTCTAATCCACCCCAAGCTAGCTTTCTGAAATATTTCATATATTTCCATAAGGTATAATTCAGGACCCATATATTATTATTCCATGCCTAACGACGCGATAATCTATTCTGGTCCCTACGAATTGGGACGCCTTCGCCGGCGTCGGGATATGCGGGTGGCGGAGTACCTCTACAGGCGTTCCATCCGCACCCGTAATGCGGATCCCGAGATGACCGTGTGCCGCTTTATCAAGCTGCTCCTATACTTCATCGGATTCTTTTTCGCTCTGGGCGTATTCACGACCGGATTGGCCCTCGTGATGATTGCGAATCATATATATCCGGATAGGCCGGGATGCAAAAAGTTCCCCGGACTAGCAACCGCGCCCGGACACCATGTGGGCGATCAGAAGCAAATTATGTGGAGCCCTAATAACATTAAGGATGTGGCTAACATACGACGCGCGATAATGCGAGCGGTGGACCGATACGGTCTCGAAGGACCAAAGCGCCTGATGGGCTGTAGCGAGGACAAGAGCTGGGGCTATATGTCCGGCACGCCGTGCATTCTAATAAAGATCACTCAGGCACTGGGCTTCCAGGCGGTCACCTACGATGACGCCCTAACGCTGCCCGACTACGCTCCGGATGAGCTGTTCGACTATGTGGTGGGCCTGGGCACGGAGGAGCGCTTCAACCGCATCTGGGTGTCCTGCCAGGTTATTAAGCCGAGAGTGGACATTCAGTTCGACTACCATCCGGTTCGCTTCTTCGATGCCGAAGAGCTCTTCACCTCCGGCAATGTCTTCCTCAACGAGTCCACGGACGACGACGGACCTACTTACAAGGAGGATCCCCGCCTCAGGCGCATCATCAGTGTTCGGCTGAGCAACATTCCGATCAACCAGGACATCCAAATCCACTGCAAGGCGTGGGCTAAGAACATCCCACTCCATATGGTAACGGTCAAGATGCTGGTGCGTCTGACGGCACCAGTTCATCCAACCACTCCATTGGTGCTGGACGAGTGGTACGAGTGAGATCAGCTAGCTCAGCTGGATTTCATTTAATGTATAATATTAGCATGTATTAATAAATAATAATAATAATACGTAGGTGCTTTCTACTTGACAATTATAGTTTACTCCGCTTTAAATTTCATAGTGAACGGAAGCTACAAGCTTCGAATATTTCCCACTTACGCCCACGTAACCAGTAGCCAACGTTCGCCAGGATGCCGGAGGACGTAATGGTGCCCGCTGGGGACTACAAGCTGGTCAAGCAGATACGCCGGAACCAGGAGACACGTCGCAAGAAGGACCTGCCGTGGTCGAAGAGGATATTCGACATAGACGAGCACAAATTGTTCGGCCGCACTGCCTTGGGTTGGATGCGAATCACTGGCTTCTACCTGGTCCTATACGCCCTCATCGTGTGCATTGTGGCCTTTTGGTTGGGCATCTTTATGCTGGCCATCATGGATTCGAATAAGCCGCGCTGGCTCAAGGGTCCGCCGGGTCTGTCGATGGTGCCCAACCAGAATCGCTCCGTGCTGTCCTACTTTACGCACATCATGAGTGAGGTCAATCCGATTGCGGACCGCATCGACGATTTCCTGAACAAATTGAACGACAATGCCATTGACTTCTTCGCCGATTTCAACCAGGACACGACGTGGGGCTACGCCACCGAAAAGCCGACCGTCTTCATCAAGCTGAACAAGGTTATTGGCTATGTGCCGGAGACGTACGACACGGCAGACGACTTGCCCAAGGAGGCACCAGAGAGCCTTCACGATACCGTGGGCAAGCTGGGCAACTCGCCCAAGATCTGGATCACCTGCGAGGTGACCAATGGACCCAAGCCCGAGATGGTCTTCTATCCAGGTCCATATTTCGAGGCCTCCGAGAACATGAAAGGAGTGACGCGCGTGGTGGCCATCCAGATGAACAAAATGCCCGAGAATGCAAAGACCTTCTTCTGCTGCAAGGTGTGGGCCCGAAACATACCCATCGACGATGACTACCAGGGCATGGGACTCATCAAGTTCGCGCTGAGCATGCGCACTGATGATGACGGCCACCCGGATTTTGAATTGCCCTCCACCCGTAAGGCACCCAGCGATATGGTCACAGAACTCGTTCCCGCACCGCCGGCTCCTCCGCGACCAGAAGGTATGCTTGGCGGATTGGAAATGCCGCCATCGCCAGAGGATGAGAAGGACGCAATAGAAAATGATGCCAAGAAGGAGGAAATGACGGAGCCACCAAGCTTATAAAAATTGGAACCTATTACTACCATTTGGAATTCGAGACAAAATTTGCTTAAGTGCAAATTACCGATCTGTGTATAACTGTTCTTTCGATTCTGTTAAATTAATTTCCAATAAGGAATGGTGAAACCCAATTTCACATTACAAAATCCAATTAAATGTTGTTTCTGTTCTTGTCTTTCATATAATTAAATGATACCTAATTTAAAGATTTATATATAATTTTATTTTAACTATCTTATATTTATTACCTCTTTATAATAATTTGAACAGCGTGAGTCACTCTAACGAGCTGCGACTAGTCCGCATCCCTGGATACACCGCTTGTGCTATCGATAGTCGGCGACGGGCAGCGCCCACCACCAAGTGTGACCAAGGGGCCTCGCCGAAATCGATAGCATCCGCCTATCGGAATCGAAGTGTTTTGCACGAACATCGAACTTTAGCTCCGCTCCGACACGCAGTAGCTAAATAACAAACTCATTACTAATATATTACTGCCGCCGATTTGCAAGCGCGAACCGATCCCGATACCAGGCCAATCGCACTCCCCAGTTGTACGTCATCACTTGAGTAATAAATCAGCGGCAAATCGCATAAATTGCTATTGATATTCCGCCCGCTGTGTGTGCGTGTGTATTTGCAAGAGAGTGTGTGTGTGTGTGCATATGACTCGTGTGTTTAGCCGACAATTGGAGAAAAAAGCATTAGAATCCCAATTGGCTAACTAAACTAAAGTTGGCTTGGCCAAACATAAACAAAAAGTGCGGGCGCAGCGATTTGGCAGCGAAACAGAAACACCAAAGTGTTTTTTGGCAGATATATAAATTAAATATAGAAAGTGCGTGCGAAGGTTAAGCGTCGAGTGCAAGTGCATTTACGTTTGGAAATAATAAATGCTACAATTTAGTTGAAATCCGCCAGCGAATTCGCATTAAATCTAATTCTGTATTTTGTACTCTCTCGCAGCGAATCAAGCAGGAAAATACCGGATAATAATTGGCAAAGATGCAGATCAAAGAGTTGTGAGTACAAAACTTTTTATTTTTTGCCATATATTTGTGATTATTTTATGTTTAAATAGCCAAAAAAAAGCTGGGCAAGCCGCAAATTATTTGTGACAAATCGATTTTACACTCTCTCCGTGACATTTGCTCTCTCCATTTCTCTCTGGTCGCGTGTGTCGCTGCTCTCTCAATTCTCTCAGTAGTTACTTTTGTTGTATTTAAGTTTGCGGGCATTTTCCGCAACAACAACAACGGAACGGTTTTCTTATCAGCCCCCTGACGCCCCCTTTTCCGCACACCCCCTCTCTTGCCCTCTCGCTCTAGCTCAGGTATTTTGCAGCTGTGGCGATGACGTAATAAGTTGAAGTCAGATTTTGGAGCTACGTAAGCCGAATATTATTTCTTATAGCCAATGGCACTACCAATTAGTTTTGGAAACTCCTTTGAGTCATCGATAAACTATACTATATACATAATGTGAAAGGAAGATAATGCTTTTCAGGCGCTCGGCGACGCCACGTTGTCGACTTTTTCAGTGAGTCACTCTCTTTTGCGCCTCTCTTTTCCCATTACTCTCTTTTCGGCTTTGGGCCCTGCGATTTTAATCAAACAAGTTGTTAAGTGCGATAAGGTCGTTGCGTAAAGCCCAAACTAAACTGACTCATCGTGCATCTTTAATCCCTTTCGGTCGCAAAGCACCAGGTGACATTCTTCTCATACATTCTTCTCATTTGCAAATGGCTCACGTTTGTTGCCTACCTCACATTTCCATTTTGGCAATGGTACTTTTAATTTATTAACGGAAATTGTCAAAAGTCTGACATCAAATGGCTCGGCTTATAATTGCTTTGACTTTGACAGCTGTCGGAAAATCAAGGAGAATTCGAGCGGCTTGCCCACAGGAGATTGAAACTGAAAGCTCAAACACACAATCTCCGTCTTATCATTTTCCGTATGCGCAATCATTCGCATCAATCTTATAATGGAACCTCAATTGAATATAAACAGCACCTTTTACTGATAGGTGTTAAGTGTATGGGTTTTGTAAGCTATTAATTCTCATACGATCGGTTTCTGGCTTAAAGTACATTGAAATCGATTTGTACTTTTGTTTTGTTAAGCTTGTATAGCCCTTTTTTAATTATAAATCATTTAAGAATATTATTGCAACAAAGGCATGCATATGTTTATCATAAACAAGAAATGATATGAATTCTTCAATTTGATTTGGAGATCATTTATAAAGCCAGCGAAAAATCCTTAGCATTTAGTAGTTTATTACAACGAGCGTGCACAGATATGTATATACAGTTTCTATTTAGATTACCCATAAAATGTATTTATAACATTAATATTTATCATATGGTGCACGTTATGTATACAAGTGTGCAACGACCAAAAAGTAAACTAAAGCTCATGAAGTATAGGTGAAAATATAATTCTGCGGGTCTTTAATATACATTTCTGAAAACGTTTTGTATTGCTCGATTACTTTTTAAAAGGGAATATGTGAAATTTAAGGCAACTGCATTTTACTGCACAATGAAACTTTTTTTTTTATTTATTAAAACACGCATAAGTTGACCGGCAGTCTTCGCGAGAGGCATTAATATTTAATTGTTCTCGACGCCGTAATCCCAACACGAATCCGAAGCCTGTAGCATTTGCATTTCAAAATGTTTTTCCTGCCAGATTTTCGCATTTTTTCGCCTGCCGCCTGTTGGCGTGTAAACCATTTGGCAATGAACATTTCAGCACCGTCATTAAATGAAAAACAAAGGTGCAAATAAAGGCAACGCGTGCCGCATCACAGGTTGCTGCAGGCTGATAAACAATTTTGAATGGCCGGCGGGCAAAGTGGCCAAATGAATAAAAAGCAGCTGAAAAGGTAACAAAAACAAATTGTGATAGTCTGCACTTGGCATGATTTATCTGAAATTGTGTTTTATTGTGCACAAAATGCTTAAAGTGCTGCACTTTATTTGTTGACATAGTAAATATAGCTAGTGAATTTAGAATAACAATTTATTGTGGAGAAATCGAGCCATTAATGTTAACAACATTTACGCGATTATATCAGCTGTTAGCTGGCAAGTTTAAATAAATAAATAATGGCTTAAATAGAGTATAAATTCTTAGAATTCAATGAAATCGATCTTATTGCTGCACTGCCAACCTTAAAGCCAACTCATTTAAGCCACGTTTTGGCCACATTAAAGTTGGTGTGAGTGCAGGTTCTTTTTTTTTCAACTTTCAACCGTCTCAACTTTGATCTCTGAAAGCAAAAGCTTGTTGTTTTCAATGTCGGTCCTTCATGGTACTCGTCATAAACCAGCTGTAGCGTGACTTTTACTGCCCCAAACTGATTGGCCTCTTTGTACACCACACATGTATCCGTCAGATACAGTTCTCCCATCGCCCTTCGCCCTCCCCGCTCGCCCAGCCAGCAATCAATTTGAAAATGGCACGAGCTCCAATTTAGTTCCGCCATTTGTGTGCTTTTTTATGTACTGCGATAAGATAACACGCAGTGTTTGG
Organism: Drosophila mauritiana; assembly: GCF_004382145.1. NCBI lineage: Eukaryota > Metazoa > Arthropoda > Insecta > Diptera > Drosophilidae > Drosophila > Drosophila mauritiana. Next base: position 7,769,494 of record NC_046670.1, read on the forward strand.
CTTTCGACTTGAATGCGTCGTTTTACTCCACATCGGCACTGTACTCATTACACGTTTCGAGTGTGTGAAGTTTCGGTTGTTTCGAAAATGTTTGGCAATTGAGTGTGCCGGCTGCTAAGCGCCAGCATAATTGGGCTCGGAATATGGAGATACATAGTATGCCATTATCCAAATGGGGGCAAACCGCAAAATGCGGCCTTGATTTAAAACAAAAAAAAAAAGAAACTCTTCAATGGTGCATGGCCATATTATAATATCACTTGATTTCCATATGAGCTCTGTCAGTTATCAGTTACGCTTTAAAAATAGTATATAAATGGTTTGTCCATTTAGACAGCTAATTACTTATGGCTTGTAAAGACTAAAATTATAAACACATTAAAATACCTGCCGCTTAACAGGCATAATATCGTTTTGTTATATGTATGTATTGTTTGTTAGATGGAGGTTTAGTACAAATGCTTTAATTTCAAGCACGAATGACTCGTTACTGCCTTATTCACTGAGCAATCCACTGGGCAACAATCTCTGTGTGACATCTTTATTGCGGGTAAATCAATTATTACTTGGCTTCGGCCTTCAATTGTGACAATGGCCAGTGGGCGGCCCTCAATAATGGCCACCACAAGAGCCTTGGCCACTGGCTTTCCCCTCGACCCACCCACACAACTCACACACCACACACACACCCACTTTGGGATGCAAAGACCACAGAGCCCCAAACAATCACTTTCCATTTTCAATTATGCCAACAAGAGCAAACAATTTCCCTTGTTCATGGCCACAAAAGGGGGGTTGAGTGCGAAGGGGTCTCCCGAGTGTTTCTTTCGGCAACTTTGGTCTCATTAAGAGTTCTTCAATATTCTCAGATGCTTGTTTTTGCTTTACTTTTGTACTTTTGTACTTTTTGGCCCTCCCCCCTTTAGCAGTCATGTGTGGCGATTTCTTGTATGTTTCTATTTTCGCTTTGCATAATTTCTTCAATGCTCTGATTGTGCTGTGATTCATAGGAAACCCAAAAACCCCTTGGAGAAACGCGACTATATTGTTTGATCTTCTCGCATTCGCTGATGATATTCAACCCAGTTGGATGTTGTTTCGACAATTTCAGGGAAATTTATTTATCACTGAACTTATTGGAACAGCGATTTTGTCACAAAAACACGTTCTGGTTTGTACTCTAATGGTTTTCACTCTACTGGGTTTTCAGCTTTAGCAAGTTTTATTTGCCTTCCCAGAAATGAAATGCCTTCTTTGTTGCGGAAGAGGAAAAGTTTGGGCAGAAGATTTTTATGGGCCATTTTTTGCGCTAAAGTTTTACAATCAGATTTGATTAAACGACAAATGCTGCGTGGAAATTTGTTGAAAAGAAAAGTTATACTGTTTGCATAATTAAATGAATTGATGATACGTTTGCACACAAATGGGCAATTGAATTCGATGGCAATAATTTCGAATATTTATTTTGAATTACTTAGGCATTTATTTACACAAGTTTAGATTGGCTGTTGTTAATTGACCAAAAATGCAAAACATACACAATTTACCTTAGAATTTCCGTTTTAAATGAACGTTTAATCAAATAACTTAAGCGAACTCTTTAATTCCAACCCGTTGAACACACACACCCAGCTTAAATCGTTGCTCTTGATTATGCAATGATTAAGTGAAGTTCCGAATAACTTCATTAACAATTAAACACCGCAAAACAATGTTCTACCTACCCCCAAGTCCCTTTATAGTTCCAACTTTTTGGAGCCCCATTCCCCTGACACGCACACACTCCTAAATCATCCACCTTGTTTGGAGAAGAACCCCCCAGATGAACTCGGCCGAAAGTTGAACTTGATCCCCCACCGCCATAAAAGAGTGCTCTGAGAACTTTAACCTTTTCAGGGGCGGCGCGTAGTTGGCCAACTTTTGAGTAGGCAGCATTAAAGCTCCTGGTCCTATCCCTCTGCCACGCCCACCAGTTGCTCGAGTCGACTGGCAATTAGGAAACACATCATTACGAGTGTCAACAGTGGGCCAAAAGGTTAATTGCGTCTGCAAGAATTTCTCCCACTTTCGCCACATCACTTTGATTGTTCTCGAGTCGTGTCGTGTTTTCTTGTGTCTCATTATTTGGCATTTGCCGTGTATTATGTGTATTGTGTGTTGCGAGGCGAGAACGGCTGACAGCCCATAAAGCTGGGCCAGCACGAGGTTCAGGTTCTTTATGGCCAAGGAGCTCCAGTTCGCACCTTGCGAATGCATGCCAAGGCTTCCCTCGCACCGGGGAGCAATTTGGCCTTTATTTGCCGAGGAATATTTCATTGGCCAAGCCGTTGACTGTTGACTTTCCTTGGATTACAGTTTGTAGCTAAATTTCAACCTGCGACTACGGGTGGTAAATTCCCAGAGATCAAGGCGAAATAACAGAGGTTTTTTATGCTCCTCTTTTTCACTCATCACAGTTTCATGTGTGTTTTATCAAAATTAAAGAACTTTGGCCTAACTATTTCTCTATAACAAAATTTGAAAAACCAGCACAAAAGTTTGGGAATGCATAGAACATTTTTGCGTCATTAACTTTCAAAATGGAAATATTTACATGAGATTATAAAGCGATGATAATATAGGTTTAGGGTTTTAATCCTCTAAAGTAACCCTTTAAAGTAAATAAAAGTTAATAGACTATTTTCCATCCTTTAAGAGCATGCTTTATTCGTTGTCAAAAATTAATTTTTTGCAATTAAATTGTCCCCGGGAAAACCGCAACAAAAGTCAAGCGATGCGAACAAGTTTCAAGGCTGGCATAATTATGTATATGGAGGTCCCAGAACACTTTCCGCCGCTTTTTCCCACTCTTTTGCTGCCTGGCGACCTTTTTGGTAATTAGAGGATGAGTATGTGGCCCGGAAGTGGGTGGTTTTCGGCTTTGGGGAGTTCAAACTCATATGCATGCAAATAAAATGCAAAAAGGCTTGTGAAGCTTTTATGCTGTTGAAACACTTTGTTTTTGTTTCCTTTCAATGCCAATGCTCCGCCTACTTGTGTAAGCTTTTAATTAAAAATATATCGTTTAAATTGTGCAGTGATATTAACCTTTTTCGGCAATTTGTATTAAGTGCTCATATAAATTACCTGAGATCTTATCTCAACAAGTATCAATTGGCCTGGATTGATTGGCTCTAGCCAAAATTACTGAAGGTCATTCTTGAAATTGGTCTCAAGATTCCTTGTTTGAATAAGATGCTGCATACTTTGGGGCTTGAGTAGATTGCCTTAAACCATGTAAAACCAGAGTAGAGGGCTTGTAATTAGAGGCAATTTGTGTGCCTTGCTACTTAGAACTTAAAGTGGAACAGGCAATTCAAAGTTGGCCTTAAGAGGAAAGCTTTGCTATTACCAATCGCATCATTTATTGCCAAACAGAAAAACCATTGAGATTTAGGTACATTTGTAGTAAACTAAAAGAAATGCAGTCACGTTATAAACTATATTGTTTCTGAATGCATATTTCATTTATTTGCACAAGAAACACTGGCATAATTACTACTGAAAAGTAACGCTCCTTTTAAAAGATCAATAATAACTGGTTGCATTTAACTGGTTATTGTTAATCATTTTTATATTCCCCCCTCATACTGAACTCGATATACTCCATACACTCGATGGAAAGCGAAGGGTATCAACAGCTTTTTATGCACAGGCATGGTATTTAATTAAAATGGTTATATTAAACTTAATTAAAATCGCGTAGCCTTTATGCATACTTTCGCTGACACAGTCCATGTTTTTTTTTTCTCATTGCAGCCGTGTGACTTTGCCATTGACTGTGGAAGAGGTAAGAGAGTTAACTGGGCAAAAAGCCCGCTGTCAGGAGGATAACTATTTGCCCAACTCCTCTTTTTTCTGCTCCACAGTATCAAGTTGCACAATTATTCTCGGTGGCCGAGGCGTCAAAGGAGAATACGGGTGGCGGCGAGGGCATCGAGGTGTTAAAGAACGAACCCTTCGAAGACTTTCCCCTGCTGGGTAAGCAAATACCGATTGGTAATGAATAACTGCGGGCTAACAGAGAATTTTTTCATTTCCTACAGGTGGCAAATACAATTCCGGTCAATATACATATAAGATCTACCATCTGCAATCAAAAGTTCCAGCCTACATAAGACTATTGGCACCCAAGGGCTCATTGGAGATCCACGAGGAGGCATGGAATGCCTATCCCTATTGTCGAACGATTATCACGGTAAATGGGGAAAGCACTTAAAATAATATTTGCAACAAAATGGGGGTTAGAAACAAATCACATTGGTTCCATTAGCAATGTACTGCAATGTGAGGCAACTTGATGATTACTGTGATTATATTGAATTTCTAGAACCCCAAGTTTATGAAAGATGCTTTCAAAATAATCATCGACACTCTGCATGTCGGAGATGCGGGCGATTCAGAAAATGTAAGTCAAGAATCCACAGCATGATAAGACTAACATGTGTTTTCTTCTTTTCTCTCCATAACATCATCACATCTCAACCCCACATTTATTTGTGAAAACTAACAACTAACTCGATCATCCTGCAATATGATTTTGTCAAAATCCCCCCATAATTTCGTTTGGCTTTTTTGGTTTGGTTTTGTAATCCTTTGGTTATCGATTAAGAATCCTGGTTATATGGATAAAAACTTTAAAATAGACATTTATTCGCAACACATAGAAAATGACCTTGGCACTGTTGACAACGTAAGTTTCGTTTTGTTTTGTATTTCATTTGCTGTCTCCGCTCGGTTTGGCTTTGTAGTTCTTATCCGCCATCGATCCATGTTCATGTCTATGTAGTAAACGCTTTTTGTGTTCGATAAGTTAAGAAAATGTATGGATCTAAGATATATCGCCATGCTCCCCGCTGTTGCAGGTGCACGAGCTGACGCCGGATAAGCTGAAAGTGCGAGAGGTAGTGCACATCGACATTGCCAACGATCCGGTGCTGCCCGCGGACTACAAGCCCGATGAGGATCCAACCACGTAAGCGTTAATAGTGGATAAAGTTATGACAATTTGACATATACGTTTCGATTATCCTTTCAGCTACCAGTCAAAGAAGACGGGCCGCGGTCCCCTGGTGGGATCCGACTGGAAAAAGCATGTTAATCCTGTCATGACCTGCTACAAGCTGGTCACGTGCGAGTTCAAATGGTTCGGCCTGCAAACAAGAGTAGAGAATTTCATACAGAAATCGGAGCGCCGCCTCTTTACAAACTTCCATCGGTAATAGTCCTGAAATTGTATATCCTTGAATTGCTTAAAATCTATACAGTTGGATATGCATGAATAAGTTTTTAGTAAACCCTGGATGGAAACTCCCTATTGATCGCTTTATCATTTATATTTTTAGCCAAGTTTTCTGTTCAACCGATCGCTGGTACGGTCTAACAATGGAGGACATCCGCGCCATCGAGGACCAGACGAAGGAGGAGCTGGACAAGGCGCGGCAGGTGGGCGAGGTGCGGGGTATGCGCGCGGATGCCGATTAAGTCTAGTAGAAAATTGTAAACAAAATATGTGTATGTAAAAACCAGGCAAAACAAGAAAACAAAACTAAAAGGCAAAGCAAAACAAAACAAAGCAAAACAGATTAATGAAATTGAGATAAAATTGCATAAATAAATTTACGATATAAACTAACACCATGAAAACAAAATAAAACGAAATTAAAGCAATGTGCAGCCACAGCAGCGTCAACTGAAACAAAAGCAAACTAAGCGAACACCAAGTGTACGGCAACCGCAGCAACAAAGCTTAGTACTAGTGTAGCACACGACAACAAATTAAAGAACCCGAGAAACGGTTGCAACCGCAGTAAGTTAGTTAAGTTCCTTCCACTGCACTGTATGTAAAATGTAACCAGGATGCCGAGCAACACAACACAGGACATCTGTCGACGACACTCTCCGCCACGCATGGCCAGCACCACGTCTAAGCCCATTGTTTAAGTTGCATTTTGTAAATTGTGAAATAAACCAAATGACAGTTAATGTAAAAAGTTAAACGCAAACATCCGACCTGCAGGGGAGGGCGAGAGGCGGGAGGTAGGAGCAGTTTGAATATGTGATTTTCTGAGAACATGTATGTACATAGGAGCCTATGCAGGCATGTCTATTTGCATTCATTGGCTATGCATCTGAGGTCTGCATGTGATTTGCATTTCAAAAAGTCAATGTAAAACAATCCAATCCCAAGATAACCAGAAATAGGAGGAGAGTCTGGGGGGTCTTGGCCTGGATTGACTTGGCAAACAGTTGCCTTCCATGGGTTAGTTTGAATGATTTATGAACCGCTTGCGAGTGGAGTTAGCTGTGGGCTACGATTGCATTATAGTCCATCTGGCTGCGAAGAATAACAACTTCATATTGTAATGGGAATTGCCCAAGAGTATTTGTAATTCCATTTTCGAACAGTTTTCAAACACACCCAACAACACTAGGTAACTGCCAATATCTGAAATGCCCAAACAAGAGGAATCCTTGAAACCACCTTAGATACACCGCACTCTTCTGCTACAGCCACATATCCTCAAAGTCGCCTCGTACTTTTTACTATCTGCCACGTAGTTCTGCTCAAACAAAGAAATAGCTCTTGAAATCTATGTAAAATTAATGATCTATCTATGAAACGTCCATTTTGAAGCTATAACCTCTATCAAAACCAAATATATTGAAAGCTTTTAACGTAATCATTAGTGATGCTATATTTTCATGATCTTAAAACACACGCACGGATGAGCGAACAGGTGCCCAGCAGTAGAAGGAGAAATTAAACAGCAAGTGAATTTTATTGAACCTCATAGGCTTAAAGCAGTCGGCTAGCACCATATGCACTATATGGTGCTGGTAGTGGGGATTGTAGATGGGCTGGTTGGGAAATCAGGGGGTTTTAAGAGGTATTGCATACGAAATGGGGACAAGCAGCATTTTATTTTTATAGCCAATCGGTTCGAACACACACACATCCACTTAGCACACCGAATGCATCTGCATCAGCACAATATACTATACATTTGTACATACATACAGAGAGGACACTTGAAGCTGGGGGGAGTACTCAAAAAATATAATAATGATAAAAGTATAATGCGTTACGAGATATTCCATAAAGTATAAATTGCATCAAATTGTTATTTGCTGTGAGTTCTCGTTCGTTCTCGTTCGTTTGTTGATTGAATTGGTTGGTTCAATTATTTATTCAGCTATCGTATACTACGCAATGTGTGTGTGTGAAATTTACATTTACCAGAAAAATAACTTTTTGCCAAGCAACGCTCTAAATGTTTACTCGAATTTACTTCAACCAATTCGCAGGATGTGGAATGTCTAAAACAAATGCTTACTTCCTACAAAGGACTATTGCGATAAAGTCGCTGGTAGGGGATGAGCGAGAAGCTCGGCGTGGTCGAGTTTAGATTTTCTCCAACTTTATTTGTAGCAAACTGTCGAGGGACTCAAACTTCAACAATAACTCCTTTTAGGTCCCATCAACCCCTACCAATATCTCATTTGAATGGCACACATCTAGACGGAACACCAAAACTTTAGGCATTAAAATAAAATATACACAACAATTTAGACAAATTATAAGATAGAATCTCTCATTAAACGAAAGTCAAACGAAGCAAGGATCAATAGATCGACATAATATAAATTTCAATATTTGAAATACTTCGCGTTCAATTTTTCTCGTATGAAAGACCCAATTAAAAGCAAAAACTATTTAATTAATGCTGTTAATTAACGTATAATTTGACAACGTAATACAGATGATAATAATAATTATATATATATACACCATAAACGATTTTTAAAATAAGCTGAATAAAATTGATATATGAGTAACACGTTATAAGCTGTTAAAAATAAAACGAAACCAAATAAAACGGATACAAATTGTATTGTAGTACTTATTTTAATTGAAGAAAATAAAGCATTATTAATTATATATAATATTTCACTGGTAATAGTTTGTTTATTGTGAAATCGAATTAAAATTGGATGGGTCATCCCACTTGTACTCCTTCAAACCACCACGTCGGCCAGCCAGAAGAACTGACGCACTTCCTCCTCGTTGGATGGCCGGCAATGCGGCGGCGGGGTGATCAGCGAGTTCCGGAGCGACTTCATGGCCAGCATGTTGCGCTTTACGGCAATGGAAAGGTCGATGATCCGCTCCGGATAATGGACTCCGATCAGGCACTCGTACTGCTCCTGCTGCTCGGCAGACATTCGCCAGGGCTCGTGTCTAGGAAAACAGAGTGGGATTACAGTTCAATATATATAATAAAAATATAAATAATAATAATAATTAATAATATGTGTATATAAGCAGGACAATTTAATGAAACATAGGTTAATACGACAAAGCAGTCATCATATATTGCGTATACGACACGTATAACCAAATTATTTATAAATCTCATTTACAAACTTACACAAATTCCTTGGGCACATTCATCAACTCCGGGACGTACTGCTTGATGTAGGTGCCATCCGGATCAAGTCGCTTGGCCAGTGCCACCGGGCAGGTGACCAGGGAGGAGTCAAGCAGCCTTTCAAACGCCGAGCTGGATACCCACATCCAGTTGCCCGCGCAGACCGACCAATCCGCATCCAGCAGATACTTCAGGAAGTGCTGCAGTCCGTGCTCCCAGCTCTGCCACAAACCGCCGCGCGTGAGGAAGGTGGCCACCGTGTTGCGCAGCGTGTGATGGAGCCATCCCTCGGCCAAGAGTTGTCGCATGGCGCCATCGATGAGCGGGAATCCCGTTTGGCCTAAGCGCCAGCGCTGCAGAAGATCCTCGTTCGGCTTGGCCCACGGGATGCTCAGGCAGATCTCATTGCCCTCCATGCGATCGTAGTTTGGATTGTTCACCGACATGGTGTAGAAGTACTCCCGCCAGATCAACTGTCCCGTGATGTGCGCGCCGCCAGTCATCTGAACACCACGCACACAGGCGCGCAACTGGACATTCTTGAAGAGATCGTGGACGCTCCAGTAGAAGCGACGCACCGAAAGGCAACCAAAGCGCAGGTGGGCGCTCATCGACTTTGGCGAGTCGTGGATATTGGGCAGCGCCTGGTTGGGCAGATAGAATCCACGCTCAAACGCGTGCTGCTCCACTTTGAGACGCTCATCCAAAAGAAGTAAGGCCTGTGTTTCTCCGCCGCGCCAGTTAATCTTGGCCAGGAAACCCATGTTGTCCCCATACACATTGAAGTGCTCCGGAGTGGGCAGCCGCTCGAACAATTTAAGACTCCGGGAGAACTCGGGGTCCAGCTCCACAAAGGTGGCATCATCCAGTCGAGCATCAGCGGTGGGTCGCGGTGGAAGCCCAATAATTTGCACCGTGTGCTAAAATATAATGAAATAAATTAAAATATAATTTTATTGCAGATATTAGTAACAGATAGTTATATTTTTACATTTATTTTAAGGATATATCAAAAGAAAATAAGATTTAGGGATCTAAGATCTAAACTCACCAGGAACATTTGGTAGGTCAGCGGTGGAATGCCACCATTGGTCTCGATCACCAATTGCGGATCCCACAGCGTGTGTGATACCTTCTCGACAAAGTCGATACTCAGCTCCCGACATAGAGAACGGATGCTCTCATCGCGCTCATTCCAAATTGGCTCGCAGTCCTGTTCTATGCATATCCTGTGTAGACGCACTTGCTCGTGTAGCCGGCGGAAGATATAAGCCGGTTCGCCCTCGAAGACCAGGAGGCGTCCACGTCCATCTGTTGCCGCCTGCAGCTGATCATCGATGTCCTGCAGCGAGTCCAGCAGGAAACGCATCCGATTGTAACCCACATTCTTGGTACCTGTTAGAAAAGAGCATTTAACGGTTTCATAAGATTTATAAACTAAGAAATAAATACATATGTATTTTCAAAGTTTTTTAGACGTTTAAAACAAGCTTGCACAACTTGCAAAATTAGGAATTCAAAACAAGTTTGTATGTATATTTAAGTGCCACCTTTTAGATAACTTTTTTAGTTTTTGTACACACAAAAGCTTTATTTTAGCCCATTTGCATTGCAATAACTGTTTACTCGCTTTTCCCACAAAATCGACTCTTATCGGTCAAGTGATGGGTTGCTATTGGTTTCCCCGTTTCTCGCCGACTTTTTCAGCAAGCGAGCTGTTTAAACACAAGCATTATACTGCTATTCTGGTTTGCACTCAATGTCTCCTACCCATTTTGCATTGTCTTTCTATCTGTATCTCTCTCTCAGCGATTCGACGGAAAATTCTCAAAACCGCTAGCCACAAATCGCATTAGGGCGCATCGTTTGTTTTGCTCTACCATGCAAAAGTGCATTAGGTTTTCCCTCCTGCATTTTCCGCCCCTGCAGCTCTCGCCCTCTCTCCATTTCCACGGGCAGCGAAAACGCTGAATTCGCAGCGGTCGCGGAAAGCGGAGGTATGTGATAACCGATGCAAGTCGCAAAAAAATGATATTAGCTCATACGGAGAATGAGCGTGTAATAGCAATCAAACTAAAAGTATTTACTTTAACCCTCTGTTGCCCACGGTTTTTTATTTGCATTTTGTAGAATTTTCAAACTATTTAAAAAAGGGATTTTTACACAAACTTCTGAGCAAATAAATATAGATATATTCTTTTATCTTTGATGTTTGGTTATATATAATTTATTTTTGGATTATAATGGAAAATTAAGTTGATTATCTAAATATTTGAAATCAAAAAGTGCAATATCTCATATAAAAGTTTATTTTCAAAGTTCAAGGTTTCCTATAATCCATTTAATTGGATACCTATGTGCGCAACGAAATAAATTTTCAAAAACTCAGTTCTTACCTGCACTCTCTCCATCGAATATGAAAACGGGAATAATGGCTATACCCTGATCCTTATCGGCGAGGGCGGCCAATAGAGCGGGATTATCGTGGAGGCGCAGTCCATGGCGAAACCAAATCACATTCGCCCCTCGCGTGGCCATCGGAGAGGAGTTCCCTGCTTTTGGGTTTCAAAAATCCCAGTTTTGATCGGGAAGAACAGTTTTCCAGCTGGTGAAAAGATTTTCTTTTTTCCGCACTCGCGATTCGCTCGCGCCGGCAACTAATTGACGAATGAGTATGTGAATGCGAAATTCGAGTGCTGAGAACGTTTCTACAACTGCAGCTCAACGTTCCGTGCTCAGCGTTATAAGCTAAAATGAATCGCGCAAGTAAGGTGAGTGCAACAGAGATGGCGAGAAAGAGACCTGTGGGAACCGCACACTGAAAATAAATTACTTACTTTCAAATAATGTAGTTAAAGTTGAGAAAAACCAAACACAGGCTAGAACTGAGAATATTATATGCTTACGACGAATTAAATACTTTTACACTCTCTCTAACATCAAAATATCGTAGTTAATAAATTGTTTAGTTATTGCTTATATTTTGAATTTCTATGCATATTTAGTATTAAAGCTTGTTATAATGGCTGCACGGATTGATAAGGACTTCTGCGGACTGGCATATTTTCTCCCAGTGTAGAAGCGGGCACTGTGAACCGGTAACTGGAAACAGCCCGTTCAAGTGCGTCAATACAAAGCTGTCGTTCTGTGTGTGTGTGTGTGTGTGCGCGAAGTGGCGACTGTGTGCGTGGGTGCTTGTGTGAGCATAAGTGTGGCACTCTGCCCACGGCTGCCTGCACTTCTAGCTCTGCGCCGAGAACGAGCCGAGCCCCCACCCCAATTCGACCCCCAGCTGGCTGCCCCAGCCCCTTCTTCCCTTCGCTCTCACAGTGGGGCACTGCGTTCTGAGCAGACAGAACCAGAACCTGAACCCAACTGTTGCCGCTTATGACGTGACGAACTTTTGCGAGCACTCAACTCTGCAGTGGGATCGAGATGGGTTGTTTGCATGCTTATATCACTTTAAAGTAATAATTGCTAATTTGGGTATAATTACTCGGGTGTTTATAATGCATAAATACATTTATAGTTCAAATAGTTATAAAATTTATTGATTCTTTGATTTGCGTTGTAAAGACATTCATTTGTAAAGCAAGTAAGTAAGTATGGTCCTAACTACATATGTAAGTTAGATCATTTCTGGTTAGTTCTTCTACAAATTATACAAGAAATAGCTACTTTCGTAAGAAATGAGATATGAGGAAAAATAGCATTAGTTGATAGCAGTATTCCAATCAATATTTCGAAATAAAAATTGATAAATACTACATCACAACATATAATAGAGTAGCTAATATTTGGTAGTGACGCACTTTTTGGTAGGGTCCTGCATTGGCATAGTTAGTTAACCCGAGCATGGACCACAGCTCCTTTGCCAACTCTGAGTGAGCTTTCCACCCTGAAAACCCCCCGCACGTCGAATACCCAACATCCCTGGACAGCCCCAACGAGCCTTATTGTGAGTAAACTACGCACTTGCATCACAAAAACTTTGGCATTGCACATTGCATGTTGCCTAGACAACGACAACGACTCCGACAGCAGCAGCAGCAGCGGCAGCGGCAGCAAAAACAAGAACCAGGACCAAAAGGAGGCAACGTGCGTAACGGAATGTCAACTGCAAAGCTTGCCGATGCACGTGTCCTGGCAACAACAACAACGACAACGACAGGCGCTGCATGCAACAATCGGGCGAGGAATTCAAATGATGACGACGACGATGATGAGGCTTCTGCGGCTGGACTATGCGCAAAACCAGGATTATAAGGGGGCGTGGCAAAGGGGCAGAGGCAGATACAGAATGAAACAGGGCCAAATGAACAATGAAGTGAAGTCGAAAGGTTTTGGACAAAAGAATTTTCCTTGCCTTGTTAGCTTTTATGAAACTAATTTACGTACGTCGCTTGTTGTAGTTTTCAAAGATTGAAATTTCCGAAATTTGAAGATTGAGAATGGCAAATACAATTACTTATATACAAAGAACTCATATTGCTCATACGCCAGGTGGGTTTCTATTCACAATTTTCGCTTCATTGACATGGACATTTTCTTGTAGTTCCCCTTTTAATTTACGTCCAGGACGAACTTTTCCAATAGAACTTGTCCTTTGCAAAGGAATACCCATTTACCCATACGCCAGGTGGTACCAATTGTTACAGATTTCCTTCCATTTTCTAGAAATTAAATCTTTTATGATTACGCACAGCCTTTCATCGTTTGTCCTGTGAAAAATTACAAAAATTGGCTGATAAAATGTCATGTAGACAATTAAATATTATTTCTCATAAACCAGATGGGACTACTCGTTGAAAGGGCTTTTACTTTTTCAATCGCTGCTGCTTTACCATAGTTTCCATTGTGCTTGTAAAAGATCCTGGACTGCGAATTGCATTTGTAAATTGTGATGGAAAACTCCCTAATACTACTCTGTCAGGTGGGACCATGCCCTCAAAGGGACTTCCTTTATTTAGTGCAGCTGCTTTCCCAAGGTTTCCTTCTCAGAAAGCAAACTGTTCAGCCATTGTCGGGTTATCCCATGCCATAATTTATCTTCCAGCCAGCAAGTTCCCAGTTCAGGTGCACTGGATCTTCCGTTGAACTGCCGGGCACAGGCTGCTGGTTTCATTCTTTCGCTCAACACGTCACCAAGGACTTGAGGGGTATCCTTTGTGCAATCAGCAGCAGCACATACCGCCCACACCGACTCTGTGTTTGTGTTGATGCCTCGCTACATTACATGATTGCCAGGCTGTAGATTGCAGCTTGTTAGTGAGCAGTGTTGCCATCTTTAAGATGGGTCAGCGGAAATGGTGGAAATATGCAGTTATATTTGGTAATTGTGTTAAAGCGTTCGACTTTTTATAGATATTATATATTTATACTCATTTTTAGCTTGTTGAATGCTATTTACTATAACATTCTACTATATATATGTATATTCTACTAGATTATATCATATTCCTTTACCATGAATACTATAACTTTGAACAATTTGAAGAAGGATATGTATTTATCAGTTTTGTCATAAGAAAAAATACAGATACAGATGATTTAAAAAAAAAACAGACAAAATGTCATCGCTGTCGGTGAAGATTGAACAGAACGTTGCCTCCTCGCCTGCGTAATTTTCCTTTGGTGTATTTACGGACAATATGTAACAATTTATGTTACACGACCTCCATTTTACACATTTCAAAGGATGTAGCCCTCTCACACACAGGCAATCGAGTCTGCAACGCAATCCATCACACTTTTGATGTCGGGTTATGAAATCGAATTTCTTGTTGAGTGATCCCGACAGCCTGACAATGTCAGATTGAAGTCGCTGATTTTGTTGCGGTTGCATGTGTACACAATTAAATGAATAATCATTGCACACATTAAGCTTAACAGAAAACTGACAAATGCCAAAATGTCCCTATACTAAAACCATACCATACCAAACCAAAGGGAATTTTCTGTCCAAAAGGAGATTATGCTGCCCAAACCAGAGTAAGTTGTCAAAACAAATCCCTATCAGACAGTCGGCTTCCCAGACTTTCAAGTCCTTAACTTAACCGTATGACGTTAGCAACTGAAGCCAAAAAAGCAAAACCCTAAAACACGTTTTAAATAATTGAGTTTAGTTATAAAATAAAGGGTGTACCCACTGTAAGTCTCATAGAACTACTCCTAATTCATTAGCATTATGAATACATTCAACTCTACGCGTTTCCTTTCTTTTACAAAAAACTCACTCTACGAATTAGTTGCCTTCTACCTCGTTTGCAGGACGAAAGACTCTTAAAAAGTGTGTATGTCAAGTGCTTTTCCTAGCAAATCCTTTTTCCCTAGCAACCCCTTTCAGTACTACTTTTTTCCCTTTTCTGAGTAAGTCCTGCTGTGGTCCTTACTGACTTTGCTAATACAAGGTAAACAATCAAATATGTCAATTATACGCACCATTGGATCCTTTGTGCCGCCAATCCTATATATACAGTCTGAAAGTGCCATGGAAAACCGACCGTATGGCAATAATATTTAATGATATTTAATTTTATGGGCATACATATATGCAACATACGTAAAAACGGGCAGTGGCAGAGGGCTTAACTACTCTATTCACAGGGTCTTTGAAATGCATTCAATATGCAAAGGGACTTAGACTTTAAGTGTGATTCATGAATGGGTCCTTAAGGTATTGAATTGTTTATACATTTAAGTGAAACTGGGCTAATGTTTCAAGAAACATTTAATTCAACATGAGTTTCGGCCAAAACTTTGGGGTCAAGCCCATTAGACTGACTTTTGTTGCGTGTATTTTTAGATTGAAAGAGTATTTTGAGACCGGCTTATCAGATTCAGAAAATACCTTGTACTTGTTATTTTTATGTGGAATTTTTTGTAATTTTCTGTGCTTTTGACTATTGTTTATTTTTAGTAGAAATGGCTGGCGCACGCACACTTATGCCCGCACGAAAGCGACGGGTTGCGTGTCTGTCAGTGCGTCGTCTGGTTGAGAGTGTGTGTGTTTATATTTTTATGGCTGTCAACGGCAGGCGCCGTCTGTCAGGGGGCGTGGCATCCAGCAGGCGGGGCGAGGGCGGGCTCAAGCGGTATGATATCGAAGGACCTCGTCCTTCTTTGTTTGTTTACCTGCGGGTATCACGGACAGACGGAGCATTCAGGCGAGCAAAACTACCCGACGCAGTTCATCCCCTCGCCGTTTCGCCTTGAATCAATTTTTCCAACGGCGGCACAGTGAACTCAGCAGACTGACGTCAACCGGATCGTATTAAGCCTTCAAATTGTAAATATTGTTTCGTGTCTGATTGATTGCACCCAACTGACCCTACGGTCCGTTCTTTGGGTCATCTCTCCTCCGCCGCCCACTGGGCACATGTGCCGACAAATTAACTCGCATAAATATTTATGCAAAGCGGAAGGGACCTTTGAAGTCAAAAGGCGGCAGGAACGATTGCGAAGAGCCTGTCCTCAGCACATGGAACCTATCGAATCCGGGATCCTTTGTTTAAAGGGAAAGCACAGGGACAACAGGAAAGGTAGTAATTGTTAAATGTAAGAAAATAAATGACGTATGCTGAATAAAAACAGTTTATAATCAAACACAACAGAAGAATGATTTTATTTCTGTCGTTTATAATTAATTTCTGTAATGGATGTCTGAGAGACTAGTTTGCATAAAATTTGACAGACTGACCATAAAAACAGGATTATAGGAGCTAATTTATAGATTTCAGTCCGTCCGAGAACCTCAGTATGTAGCGATAACCAGACGAGTTCCTCGACTATCACAAAAATAAAACATAATAACAAACCTCCACGTTCATTACGGGTATGAAAGCTGTAACAACTTTTCCGATGATGAAGCCCCAGCCGCATTTATGGCAGCCATGACGTTTACCTCGTTCCGGCAAGGAATTAAGCCGCATAATCGCCAGGAGCCGGCGCCATTTGTCCAGCGACTTAGGATCCTGACCCCTCTTAGGGGCAACGTTGGGAAATTGGCTAGTATCCTTGATATATTCCCAGCCGTAAATCCTCAGTCAGCGATTAATTTGCAGCCGGCAGAAGGCGTCAAGCAGCGACTGTCGCACTGCGAAGCCGGAGAAATAAAGTTCCGGATAGAGATTCTCTGTTGGGAAACCATTTAATAAATATTCCTTTTGCCGCAGCCGGAGCAGTGTGCCCTGAGATGGGAAAAGCAGCATACAACAGCAGTAAACAAATATTAATCACTCTTAATGAATTTGATGTCAAGCATGAATATTATTATACAACTTTTGCGCGGCAAACACTGACGGATAGCTGGAATCCGCTCTGATTAAAAATGCCGGCGGTCGGGAGACAGGGATATGGCTTGGATCCTTCAGAAACGTGGAACTCAGCACTCCCTGGGTATTCATAAAATAAAATTATGTTAACGAAACTTTCCTTCTACGGCTTTTTATGCCAGAATGCCCTGCAAAAGTTCCATTTTTATCAAGCTTCATTTGCGTCTTTCAGACTCCCAGCATTCCTGGCCAAGTCAAAAAGTTTAAATAATTGTTCTGAACTCGTCTTAGCAACACTAAAATAAAACTTTTCTTTTCTACCATTCTCAGTGTATTTTTCTGCTCGGACTTGGGAGTAATGCAATTGGTGCCAGGTGGAAATGACCAGGTGCATGTAAGAATGGAAATTGGGATAAAATATACATAAATCGATACGCTGATCCCAGGATTGCAGCAAAATTATGGCGGCTTAAAAAAATGTCGGATCAGTTATAAATAAAATATTAATTACAACAAATAGAATAATTTGTAGTAACAGAACAGTCTTGCTGTCCGAACCTTTTGGCTTATTCGCTTAAATTGTTTCAAACTCGTATTATATTTTAAATGCTTACTAAATTGCGAGTTAAAGGACGCCCATTGTGCAAAGTTCTATTCTGTTCTATACCATTTCTGTTCCCCTCTTGCCAGAGCAAAGAAGTCCTGGCGCAGGACGACTTAAAGACGACTTAATCTTTGCGCCCAGATCGGGATTGAAAAATGGCTTGATGCGGCGCTAAAAAGATTTGGTCGCATTAAATGCTGTCGTTTATCTGGCACTTGGCTCACACCAAAGGAGCCACTCATACACTCTAACACATACATACATACATACATATATACATTCTCAGCCATTCTCAAAGAGGGTGCCAGCACGTGTGTTAGTGTTTGTGCGAGAAGCCGGAGGCTTGTGTTTGCCTAATACGCTTCAACTTCTTTGCCCACAAGCCAAAACACAGACAAACACACTCACACACGGCGGCCCATAAATAGGGACACGGACAAGGGATCGGCATGTCAAAGGCACGTGCAATCCAATATAAACAATTTCGCACATAGACACTGAGAGTAAATGCCAGATGTAGCATCTAAATCACTTAAAATATGAAAAAACAGTTTTTAAATACAAATTAAATTGAAAAAGGTGGCTGTTTGTGAAACACTTCACACTGGTAGTGGATTGTGCAAGTTGAATCACCTAAATAAGTATGCTAGAGTCTCTTAACTACTATAAAACATACTCTAGATACAATATATGTTTATATGAATATTTCAATGTATTTAAAAGTAACATTCATGCGATCTTTAATAGCACGATATCAGTTTCAGTGTAGTTCCCCACACATATACAGTTGCGGGTGCCGCTGTTGAACTAACCGGCGGCTTTCAATTTTTTCCCCTCAGCCCCGCACACAAATCTCTTTGGCATTGGCTAGGTTTCTGCTCCTAGCGCACACCAATGCGGCCATGTTCGCAATATTTTCCCATTTTTTTCGTTGGAATTTTCCTCTTTTTACGTTGTGCCGCCTGCCCGAGCCAAAAGCCGCCCAGGGGTGCCGCGCACTGGCAGTAACATTCGCACACAGCTACCAACGTTGCGTATACGTAATGTCAAAACTATCGATGGCGAATTTACACCACGTTGTGAACACACTTTTTTCCCACAGCGTTGTTGCTGTCGCGTTAGTTGTTGCATCCGCGAAGGGCTTATTTGTGGATCGCTGCCATTGGAACAACCTCATATGGGGCATTTCTGACGAGGTGATTTAATGAAGTTCAGTAAAGCGTCTAAGCTACTTGGCAAATCAGCGAGTGGAAAGAACAATAATCTTACTCGTGAGATAAATATCCTAAGCTTAATGAAGATACTGATCTTATCATTGGAAAGTACTTGAATATTTGAATTTAACAATTATTTACCTTATTAATATAACATATATTATAATCAGTTCGCTGATTGATCTACATATGTCGAGTCTTTTCTCACTTTATTTCCAGGGCACTTTCATGGCCCATCACCTGCAAAGTATGATTTCGTTATAGCATTTACCCTGCAGGCCAGACCCGCTCGCTCCTATCGCATATTTCACTATATTTTCATTTTAGCGCTTTCACACAGCCACATGCAGCGAAAGCACTCACACGGATGCACGGGCACGCACGCACACAAACAAGAAAACTAACACACACACCCATACACCCCTAACAATAGTCGCACTTCCTGTTTCCGCTTGTTGGCGGCGGTGTTGCTGGTTGTGTGCGGGGGGAGGGGTGATGTGATGTGAGGTCGGGCGACACCGGGGTCAAGGGAGAAATTTGCATAAATTTTCCGTACATTTCGCACAGAAGGCAAATTGCATTTTCAGCATAACACGTACTCCATTCTACTTACACCGACATCGGTACACTCACACACTCACACTCTCACGCAGTAGTTTCTTTCGTCAGCTCCCGCCATCCCCGCTCAGCTGGAAAGGTAGGCCGTGTTTTCCCGGCGCCATCATCCTTATTCTCATTTTCGAGCTCCTCGCAACGTCAGGAGCTCGTCCTTATCCTGGCGCTCCATTCGTCTGTGTTAGTTTAAGGCATGCAAATGTTACGAAAATTGCTTTTTACTTCCCATCATGCAGGTGAATGAGTTTCTCCCCCAACACACACACACTCACACACACGCAAGTAAGTTAAGTGTTTGCCTTAAAGTTGTTACTGCCAAATTATCTTTTGTTGCTTTTAACCCTGGTCCCTCGCACAATGGACACACAACTTTTGTTGGCCAAAATCACATAAATATCTGAATAATTCCAGCCAGCCAATGCGGCCGCTTTATTCATAGGCAAAGTATATTGTGTGTCGGAATTTTGCTCATGCTTACAAAAACATAAATATTCAAATTGTCATCAATATCCACACATACAACTGGAAAGCCTAACGTTTGGTTTTCCCCATGTGTAGGTGCTAGTAAAATAATATTAAATATTTGAAATTTATTCATTTCCGGAGGAAATTTCTTGGTTTTCAACAAGCTTTTTTGGTGAAATTGTCCTATTTAAATTATTGGTCACAAAACTAATGCAATTATTGACTACTTTTTTGGGCAAACCATGGTTGGGAATTTAAATCACTTTTCAGAGTACCAGTAGATATTTAACGAGTTAGGAAAAAACTTAAATTTAAAGAATTAATCAAAACAATGGCTTCCAAATCGCTGAACTCATCTTCAACTACAATAACTTATCTGTTCATTTAGTAAATTGTACTTAATTGTGCTTAATTTAATTATAATTTAATCCCATTAGGTACAAAGCATATTTAACTAATTTAGGTATTTAAAAAGCACAAAAATATGAGCCACAAAGCTACAGCTTTTTCCATTGTCCTTTACCTCGAACGTCCTGTTAAATAATGTGTTGTGGACCAATTTAAGCCAAGCTCACTATCTCCTTCTATCTCAGTGTCCCTTTCCCTCGCACAGAACTATTTGGTTGATTTGCACTATAACATTTAAAACTGATTTATGCAGCAAATTGCACAAAAAAACATTTAATTGCTACGAAAGTGTCTCACCTCGTTTCCCTTTGGTGTAGAATGTTTTGCGGGTTGTTCAGCAGAAATGTTTATTGCAATGTCAGGCAAAAAATAACAAAAATTCAAAATGGAAACGGGGGAGCGAAAGCCAAATAATATTCTGCATACAAAATAACTTGGTTTCTCTAATGGCTGAATTTTAAAATGCATGAGCTCCACTCGGGTCACCCCTTCAAAAGCCCCAAACCATCCAAAAAAAACAACAACCCCAACCCATTGGGTCCTACGAGCATGTTTGTGTTTTCTGCCATGCTTTGTGAACTGTTGAAGTTTATTTTGCCAGATTTTAATATGTATGAGTTGAAGATGAAGCATTTATGGCCAACACAACGCAGTGGCAGATAGAATACTCTCTATGTGTTTGGCATATTTATGCAGGTCTGTGGGACGGGGAGGAGGGGTGGGGGCGTGCCGGCAAAAGTGGGCGTGCCGACCTCTCACTTCTGTAATAGCAATTTCCTCCAAAGCCTCCAAGTATTTTTGGCATGCTCAGCAATTTTCCCACTGCCAAGTGACTGACTAATGTAACTTACGTGTATCCCAAATTCTCGTATGTATCTACGAGTGTGTACCCTCGGCATGGTATCCTTCAGTTCGCCATGCTCCAATAATGCAAAACATTTGTACTAGACAAGGCCGTTCCATTTGCCCTGGTCGGTCCTGTTTTTCATGTGGTATATGTGGCTTCTTTTTTGCGGCTCGTTAAGTTAGCCTGATGCCATTTGTTTTATGTAGCTAACTCAATTTATGAATAGCACTCATGTATCATGAGGATTTTCAGACGTCCTTTTGGAAAAAAAAAGAGCGAGTTATTAAGATAAACGAAATTTTTAAATGCTTTTTAAAATGAGAAATGGGCTGGCAACCTAAGGATTTAATAACTTCGCTACTTTCTTTCAAACTCTGAATTCTAAATTAAATTCCTAATTTTGATTCTTCTTCCTTTTAATTTGCTTATTTACAATCTAGTGTGATAGATCTCAAGGTAAGTGAAAATGGTTTCATGCCCATAAGTTACGCAACACATTGCCACTTATCGAGGCACTTTCCACACCCCATTCATTCGTTCTTACCTCACTTATCTTGGCCCCAGCTCATATAAAATGCGTAGTCCTGTTTGCATGTCCTACATCTGTATCTTATTAACCGAATTGATGTGTTTGCTTATTTACTTAAAGTCGAAGGATATATGTTTCTGTTGCTGACTCGGATTCAGACGACGAATCCGACGTGTTCCGGCTTTCCTGTTTTTGGTTCTTGCGTTTTACGTGCTCATTATCTGCGCTTCCGAGCAATTAGATTCAATTACCCACCGCATGTCTATTGTCGGATGAAGGCTGGCGATCCCCCGGATCCGCCTTTGCCCCGATGCGATGAGATGCGACTTGGACTGGAGATTATTATTCCCGTAGCGTTATCCGGACGGAATTCTCCGGCGGCACACACACGCCACGTAGCCAGAACATCCGGCTGATGCTCCTGTTCGTAGCTCAGTACAACTAATCCATCACTATTTGCCGTACATTTTAAATGCTTTTCCTAGTCGGCCTGGACGGATAAATGGGGAGATTAGAGAGGTATTAACACCCATCAGAAAGTCAATTGCTTGTAAAATTCCATCTCAAGGATATTCCTCCACCTTTAGCATGGCAGGGGCAGCAGTATTCCATGGAAATTTTTGCAAGTGACACTTATTTATCATTAGTCCCCTGCCTTGTTTATCATCAGTGAGCAGGCAAGGAGCCGAGACAGCACGAAACAAACAAATTGAACAAGGACTTATCCTTAATGTGGAGTGATTTGTCAGCTCAAATGGAAGATGTCCTTAAGGGGATTTCGATGGCGGCTGAAATTTAATTTCATACTTTGTTAAAAGCTCAAATCATTTGTAATCAGAGATAAGAGAGGCGAGGTGATTCGGTAATAAATGCGAGGGCGTACGATTTAATCCCATAAAAAGGCACGCTGGAAATTTCGTACAATTACGTATATTTATTCGGAGAGTATTTGTGTCAAATTGTTTGCTTTGCATCCTTAAAAGCTAATTATTGAAAAATCACACAGGAAATGATTTTCTTACATCATGCTTTACATCTGATCCAAGTAGTTTAAAGAAATTATTAACAAAAAGACGCTTTGCTACTAAATTAGCTATTTTAGGTGCCAAAACTTACAAATTAATATCACTATAAATGCTTAAAGGGTGAAAGGTTTAGTGATGGTGAAGAATTAAGCTAGAACTCTGTGTGAAAACTATTCGCCGTGTCGATCATCTTGGATTGCAGAAATATCTCGGCATGGTCAGTCATCTGTACATGAGGATTAGATATAATATTATATTTTTATAAAAATACTATTAAAACTGAAAGATTGCATTTCATTACCTCTTTGAGGGTCAGCAGCTCATCCTTGTTCTCGTCGCACAGGCTGAACAAGGTGGCCGCCTCCTGGAGGGCATAACGCGGAGTCTTGGGGTTCACATAGTTCAGTAGCTCACCCCGATCGGCCTTGCAGTCGTGGTTCTTATCGATGATCCGCTTGAACTCCTCGCGTCGCTCCACCAAAGTCTTCGATATCAGAGATTTCCGCATCAGATCGTCGTCATCGTCCACATTCAGATCGGAGAACTCCTCCAGGGTTAGCTGATCGTCTCCATCCTGATCGAATTGGCGCAGCAGATCATCGACCAGCTCCAAGAGATTGGATACACTGGACTCGGGATGGCGGAAACTCAGGTATTCATCGATGGTCAGTGTAAACAGATCGGTTCGAGCTGCCTCCGAC
The DNA here is from genome assembly GCF_004382145.1 of Drosophila mauritiana. NCBI lineage: Eukaryota > Metazoa > Arthropoda > Insecta > Diptera > Drosophilidae > Drosophila > Drosophila mauritiana. The sequence continues at coordinate 7,792,646 of NC_046670.1, forward strand.
CACCGGGCCTTGTCCCTCATCATGTCCTCCCTGGCCCTGCGGTTCAGCGCCGTGTGGCGAATCTCGTCGTGCTCATCGATGTCTGCCTCCGTCATGCCGTGCTCCCTAAGGAAGAACCGGTGGTACTCGTCCCAGGTGATCAAACCATCCGCAGGACCAATATCCACGCGGCGGAACTCGCGGGCATTGTTCATAATCGCCTCATCAATGTGCTCCACAATCCGGCGATTTATGTACTGCCCCAGTTCCTGGATTGACAGAATGCCATCTCGACTGCGATCGGCACTGAAATGAATTGATAATAATATAATTTAGTATATGTTTTTCTAAATTGAGTAACAACTGACTAATTTACAGCATAACTGAGTTACGCAGGCCTAATCAAATGTACATTATACATTAAGAGCAATCTGCTGGCCCCCTAAGATATTTCTCAAGAATTCCCTGTTGCCCACTTGTCTCGTCCTCAATGTTGGAGCACACCTTCCTCCAATCCCCAGACATCTACCTCTGCCTAACCGCACAGATGTGGTCCCACCAAATGCTGCATATGACAGCTGTCTAATGATTTCTCAGGTCCGCAGGCTGCGATTGCACTGGGAGAAATAGGTAAGACTAATTATGGTAATTGGTGAATATATTGTATATTTATGTATTTTTCCAGAAGTTAACATAAAATGTTCATAAACAAGAAGTTAGTTACCTAAAAATCTATAAATTTTCTAATATTTACAATTTTTTTACGTTGTTATTCGAAATTTTTCTTTAAGTATACACAACCCCCAAAATGAAGTGCGAATGCCCAAAACAGGTGTCAGATATTAAAGCTTCTTATTGGGACTTGGTAGGGGGGTAAGGGCAGCTGGGGATGTTGGAGTGACAGGAAGAGAGCAGCTAACCACTGGAATAATCAGCGGATGGCGGAGGAGTGGTAAGCATTGTTTGCGCCTGGAACTGTGTTTGCTTGTACGTATACGTTATATATAATACATGTGTATGTATGTATGTGGGGACACAGCGGAAACGGAAGTGGCAGCAGCAGAAGAGGAAGAGGAAGCAGCCACCGCACACTGGTTTCATTAGCATATAGTTGATAAATAAATAAAGTTGCAACTAAAACGGTTTCAAGTTGCCTCTTCCTTTTTGACGGTCCGCCCACCTAATTCTTCTTCTCGGTCACGTTTTACTCCTCCAGCCCTCCAGTTTGGCTGAAATGTATATGGAGAAACGTTTGCGGTCGCCTGCAGAGTCTTTTTCAAGTGGGATCAGGAAGATGAGGCGAGGGATGCGCTCCTAAGTCAGCGAAAATAAAAACAAAGTTTTCCGGCTTTGCGTTTCTTCCTTTGGCGTCTTGTACGTGCAAGAAATTGACTCGCAAAAAATGCGAATGGGAACAACCTTAGCATTCGTACATTCCTCTGCAATTGAGGCTTTGAGAACGGACCGAAAAAGGGGAAAGTACACGGTTCAAAAGCCCGCTTGCAGTGGCAGGGGATTTGTTACAAAGCGCAAAGTGCATTTTGCATAAGCCTGCGGTTCCACTGAAGTTGGCCAATTGCTTCTGCCACAGCCGTGATTCCAGCAGCTCGTTTTCAGGGGGATCCTGACAGCAGGATGCCTGGCATAAAACTATTATTTGATTGCATGTACACCAGTCTGTGGAGAACTTGTGTTCGCATTTATCCGTTCAACTCTTTTTACTGCCGCATCCTTCTCACTCTAAGTTGCTGTCTTGCTTTGAAGTCTGATGGCAGAAGTTAAAACCAACTGCTGAAAATTTAATGGGATTACTTCAAACTTGATTTCGACTGTTTCATCTAGGCCTTTTGCCTTTAACTGCAAGTTTCAATGTCTTTGGGCTTATGGTAAAGACACTTTGTTGGCTTAAATTCAATATCTATAAACTTAAATTGCTTCCAACTGTTTGGTCCGACTTAGAGAAAAGTTAACTTAACTTAAATTGTAGCTTAATAGCTTCGTGTCACTGCATGTTCGTAGATACGGACAGACGAACGGAAAGGCAAACGGACATGGCTAGATCGACTCGGTTACATACTATTCAAGAAGTCTATAAACAAATAGATTAATCCCCATATTATTACTTAATCGCTTTCTAAGTAAAAGTCTTAAACGTTATATTTTTCAATCGCTTTTCCGAGTCAAACTTACATTATAAATCTGTGAAGCTTGCCCAGTTTATTAAATTAAATATTATTAAAAAGTTTCAACCGTTTCAACCTCATTAGAGAAACTAAAATAAGTATTTTTAACAAGTCAGTTCGAGTCCTAAGGTGTTAACTTTTACAGAAAAAAAAACGAAAGCACATAAATCACATTACCGCACTACACACTCGCCAAGCGCACTAACAACAATAGGAAAACTTGAGTGAAAAAAGTTTTCCGCGTGCAGCGTGCAAACTTTGGGCCAAAGTTTATTGCATACTTCGGTGCGTTCGCGTCCGCGCAGGAAGAGCGAAAGGGATGAGGACGGCGTAAAGGGAAGTGTGCAATTTTAGCACAACGCCCAATCAATGAGGGGGCGGGCGCTGCGTTAGCCGGGGGCGTGGCAGGCTGCGGGAGCCGCAGGCAGGCCTAATTGGATGCAAAAGTCAGCCTGGACACAGGGGCACGAGCACCGAGGACAGAGGACACTGGATACCAGGACATACCAGGACATTAGCCCGCCTCACTGGCCGGTTCGGTCATGCATGGGCAATGAGATTGGAACTGCAAAACTGCCAACTGTCGATGGCATGCGGCTGCCCACAGGGGACAGAATCGGACCGAGGATCGACGAGGAGCCCGGCGATAGCACAACGGTTTACAATTAAAATTTATAACAATGTCCCTTTCAACGACCAGATGAGGCGACAGTTGCAGATAAAATTTAATTGCTCCTAAAAATGAACCGGACACCCAGGAAAGAACGGCGCAACTCACGCCCACTGTCACCGCATTATTAAAATGGAATTTACATGCGGTCCAAGTTCGAGGGTTTGGGGTCGGCTCTTTCGCCAAATGATGGCTATTAATTTCAGGCAGCAACGCAATTATCACAACATTTTCTGGTCAGTTTAATTGCAGTTTAATGCGAAGGCGACATGTGGAAATCCCCACATAACTCACTTCGCCCCCGAGGGACCTTAAAGATCCGAATATTTGCCGCGCCACAAAAGCCATTTAGTGTCCTCGCTCCTGTTTCTCTTTAATTGCTCTCTGCCGAAATTTGAACTCGAAACTCGATTGATTTAAGCTCGATTGTCCGAGAATTGTTCGTAATTCAATATATATCTGCATCTATTTTGGCCTGGCTTAAATAAATTGCAAATATGCGGCGCAACAAATGCTATGCAAATAATGTTAATTTCGTCTGAGCAGAAAATCGAATAAATTCCGGACTCCCTCGGGTGTCGATGGTTTTAAATGTTATCCTTCGTCAAATATTAATAAATGCTGTGCAAATATGTGCGGCCATATAAGCACGCAGTCGCCATTTGTCTATAAACAAATACGGACACGGCTGAAACCGAATTTCGGGCCAACAGGCAAAGTGGAGAGATTTTGGACCAACTGCCGCACGAAGTTTGAAAAACTCCGGAGTCGTGGAACCTCCAAATTCGTATTTGCTTTAAGCTCTCCCCCGTTTACGTTTACTGATGGACACCAGTGCACAGCCACTGCTCTCCTGATGGACAGCTTTCTGGTGGCTGCCTTCAGGGGTTTTAACTGTTTATCGTATCAGCCGAAGGTCGTTAGAAACTGAAAGGTGGGCGGAGGGGGCAGTGCCCATGGCCTTGGGCCAAACAGAAAATGCAATGAGGTGAAAGCAGCACAGTTCTTAGGAGCCATCCAAATAGCCAAATAGGTTTCTATAGCCTTAAAAACGCTTTAATGAGAAAGGATAACACCATGAAACAAACTTTAAGTATGATTCCATATGAATATTGAATATAAATATGTTAATTGTTGCTGCTTTATACTAATAGTATAGGTAAATCGGTTCATTTGGTTTTAATTAACCCATAAGAACACAGAATATCCTAACTTTACCAAACTGTCAATCGAAGCCCACAAATTCTATCATTCACTTTGCCCCAGACTTAATTGAACTTACATAAACTCTCATTAGCAGCAAAAGGATGCAGGATAGCTCAGCTGGAATTTGCCGTCCCAAAGAGTTAAATGGTTCGAGGTCACAGTCGGACATCCTTAAATTCGGAAATCGCAACAGCAGGGGGCAATTTCTGCTTTATTATTTATTGAATTGAAATGAGTTTTGCCAAAAGACGTTTTAAGTTTACCAACCGCAACTTTGACTGCCTTCTCTGGCCAAAGGAGGCCAAAAGTTTTGGCAACCAAGAAGTCGAATAAATATGAATCTGCAGTGACAGTTTGATTTCCCTCTGTTATTCGGCCCCCAAAATGTATTTTCTCTCAAATTCTTTTCAACACCTCAAGTTTTATTTTCGTATTTCTCCATTGCTGTTGGATTTTGGTTGGAAAATTCCTGGCATACTGACTGCTTGATTACCCCCGAAAAACCCCAGAGCATCAAATTGCAATTTCGCTCAGGACCATGACTGGAAACTTTTCAGTTTCCGTCTGACCACCTCTCGCACCCAAAACACTGGCAGCCATCAAGTAATCTATTACGAGCTCTAGTGAGGCCAAGTAATTGGCCAATTGCCTAATCGCTTGTGCAGGAGCCGAGAACGTTTTATATACCATGTTTAAGTAATTAGGCGAATAGTGCAAGTCAGCCGGATAGAAATCAGGAGGCCTTCCGGCAAACCAATTACAAGATGGCAAAAGCCTGGCATGGGAAGGGGTTATTAAATATGGGGATTATTAAATACACAGCATAGGCTGCTGATAAAGCATTGACCGTGTCTCTCTTGGGACTCATTTAATTCAATACCTGGCAAGTAAACTTTTCAATCAACGTTTATTATCTTCGCTTTGCGGCAAGCTTGTAACTCGATTACTCTGATTGCTCGGAACGAATCAAAACCATGACCGTGAACAAATCTCAGTCCGTGTCCTTATTGATCGAATCTGACCCAGCCAACCTTGCCAGCGACGGAGCATCCATCAATACCAACTGCTGTTGCTATTGCCCCACTAATTTTTACAATTTGTCGTACACCCAGTTATGGAGGAGGACACTGAATGGGGAGGTAAGGGTTTTGGTGGCTTTGGGAGGAGTCAGAGTGTTGGGGCGATAAAAGCCGCAGGCAACATCGTCGTGCGCAACAATAAAGGAGCCACCGAACTAGTGCCAAATTATCAACCGAACAAACCGAACAAACCGAACAAACCGAGGCCCAGAATTCAACCAAGGCCATAACTCAGGGGCGAATGGGGGAAAACTTACCGTTTGAAAGCTTTTGCCAGTATTTGCTTCTCATTCACATTGCTGGCCGCTAAAATAACTGTTTCTGGCTGGTTAGGGGATTTGCTGGCATTTTGCACTTTTTGCGGCTGGGAATGGGGTTGACGCTGGCTACTCTCGTTCCCCGAATCCAAATTGTTTGCCACAGGCTGGAGCCTCATGCTTTGCTCGTGTTTTTGTTGCTGCTGCTCCAGTTCCTGCAGCGTATTCGGCCAACGTTGGGCGCCATTATGCCCCACGTTGGGCGCCAATTTTGTGTCTGCCTGCGTGCTACTGCTGCTACTGCTGCTGCTACTGCTGGTTCCCTGCTCCTTGAGCTGCTGCTGCAACTTCTGGCTGGTGCTGTGCAGGATCAGGCCAATGAAGAACATATAAAACAAAATTGCGCACAATGTCGAGCAGCGCAGCCAGCGGAAGCTTTTGCTCAGCTTGTTAACGAAAGTCATTTTGTTGCCGCCGCCTTCGTCGTCCCTTTCGCTATCGCTATCGCTGTTGTTGGCGCCGCCACCGCTGGACAATAGATGGCAGTGGAGTGGCTGATGGCGATGATGGGTATGGGTATGGGTATGGGGCTGGGGCTGGCGACAGGGAGGCTGTGGTGGCGTTGATGGGACCAGCTCTAGGTTCTGGTACACCGACTCCTCCTCCTCGGTCCACTCGGCTTCCGGCTCTTGCTCCAACTTGGACCGCAGCTTTCAGGACTCGTTGCGTGTAATTTGCAGTAATTTCTGCTCCTCCTCAGATCCTCCTCAGCTCCTCCTCTTTTCCCCCCTATTCTTTCGGTGCCTTTTGAAGCTCGTTGCTTCTCCTGTTGCTGGTGGTCCTGACGTTGTTGTAATTGTACATTAATTGACTTTTATGTTGCAACCAGCGACAGGCAGGCGAAATGTTACGGATCCTGCTCCTGCAATTTGTATCACCGTGGCCACGCCCAGCTGCCGCCCCCTTTTTATATATATAAATGTAGCTGGCGTGGGGCGTCGGTGTAACAACTTCTAATACCAATTTGATGTGTTATTGCCTTTCGCACGACTCCCATTTCCTTCATTCCGGGTCTCCATCTCGTCTGCATTTTAGACCAATTTTACATGATTGTTAGGAGCGCCATTTCCATTATGTGCGCTGATAATGCTGATGGCGATGGCAATGGCGATGGTTCTGTGGAGCACAAGTAAAAAAGAGGAAATGGATTTTGCATGAGTAAAGTTAGGGAAATCGTTTCTCATTGCGAATTCGGGTCAGTGGGCAACCAAATTTAGTGTCGCAAAGTCAGAGGGTTTCGATTGAAATGGCATTTCAAATGTAAGTCAATTTAAAAGAGTGCACTTCAGTCAAGTCAACAACTAGCACAATTTTTAAGAGCGTAATGGGTTCCCTTGCCAAAGAATACAAATAAACCTTACCCAGACTGAAAAAAAATAAATTTTAAAATATTTCCAAGAGCAAATCACATAGTCTTTTTTGACACACTTTATCACTTTCAGCTTTAGGCGAATAATTTTGCTCTTTTTCGAGCGCCCACTTTAGTCAAGAATTTATGTTCTCCAGCTGAGTGCATTCCCCCTTTCGCCGCCCATTTCACCCATAAAGTTATTAATTAGCCATTGAAAAATCTTTTCACTTCAATGGGCTCTCAAGGGGGCAAATCAAAGAAGCCAGGAAGAGGAAATGCCGCCATTGAGCAACCAACGAGCGAATTAGAAAGTCCCATAAATTTCCCTTCGTTCTCATTATTGCAGAAGAGGAGGGATTCGGATTCAGAAGTGGCACGGACTTAGGGCTTAGCCATAAAATAAAGCCAACCTAATGACGTACATAATGGATGGTACTAAAACAGAAGTCGTAAATGAGATCAGATGAGATGACTTTCAGATGAGACAAGTTCAGGCCAGACAAGAGACCACGAGATAAGTTGTTAATTTTAATAGGACCAACATAAAATCTACCATGTTGGCCATCGTTAATGTGGCAACATAACCAGAAATTTGAATGAATAGAGGCAGTAATCTGAACTCGGATTTAATGAACTCAGCTGAAGGCAGAATAAAGTTAACATTGTTTCTATTTATATTTATGAAAGTACCAAACGAACTGTAATCCATTCAAATTGAAATTGCTTGTCAACATTTGCCACACCGATTTCCCGCAGTAAGAGCAATTTAATCAGATATTTACCCCTGTATATACTTTATACTGGTGCCATTTTCCATTCACCATATTCACAACAGTCACCGCACTCCGCACTCATATTCAATTCGATTTGACTTACTGACTCAATTTGCGTTTCCTGGATATGCAGCACATGTGCTCATGGGTCTCTGAACATTTGTGTGAATTTTATGATCTCACATGCTGTTGGAGTTGCTTTTTTTTGGCCCTGGTTTGTTGGTCTGTTTGTTGCCACACTTTTTAACGCTATTGTCTCGCGTCGTTTAATTTTGCTTTCGTTTCGATGGCTGCGCTTGTCTTTATACCACTCTTGCTCTTCTCTTTTATTGGCCAACACAAAAACCAGTTGAGCGTCTTTTTAAACCCATTATGCACATGGAAAAATTATAGCTTAGATCTGATTCAATAGCAATTGGTTGCAAAGTGAATGAAATCACTAGTATTTTGATTTATTATATGAAAGTGTCAAAAAGTATGCTATGGAATCATTTGCTCTGATTTTCATTGCATACTTTTATGCACCATTATAAGTTATTTTCAATTTGTACATATAACTAACCATGTTTTGTTTTGTGTGTAGATACACTGGCTAACACACTCAGAGACCCAAATGTTACATTCATGGCCTGGCTACTTTGGCGCTGTGTTGACCAGCTACATTTGGCCATTGCGATTCGTTGTTGCCACTTTTACTGTTCGTTTGGCATTTCCATTTCTTTATTCTTGCTCTCTGTTTTTTATTAACTGCTTCTCGTTCGCATTCGCTTTTGTTTCTCCCTTTCAGCTGCAGCCTTGTTTTATGTCTCTGTGAACTTTTGTTGGTTATTAGCTTGTCCGCACTCCCAAACAGATGGCATAGGAGGAAAATAAAAGAGTGGAACAAAAAAAAGGGGGGGTTGATGGGGGAAAAAAGTTGGTAATAAATTTTTAATGAAATTTCTGTGCAACCTTAATGAAAATCGACCAGAGCAAGAGCGAGGCAGCTAGCTGCGCTGGCAGAGACAAATGGAGGAGCACTCGGCTAGGAAGATTTTTTAATCAAATTTACGTTCATATCGGGAAATCAAATCCAATTAGCAACTTTATAAGAACTTTTCACTTGCCTGCCCATTTTGCATTTGCAACAAAGTGGATTCGCTCCAGTTTCTGCTCATTAAAAGTGTCCCTCGCAATGAGATTGTTATAAGGATTCATGTTGAACGCCCCTTAATCCCCCACAGGCACCCCCATTCCCCGCGCCCCAAAGTTAGTGTCAATTTCAATAAAAATCGATGATGTAGCAAAAAGTGCTGGGCAAAAAAAGCGGAGGATAAAACGAGAAATGCGAGTTAAAAAAATGCGTTAAACTTTATTGCAAAACTATTGCCAGACAAGTGGCACAAAATGTTGCGGGGGGAAGTGAAGAGGAGGGTATGGGGGCATATCTGCCCGGGAATTCAGCGATAAGCTCTGGATGGCTGCACAAGTTTAAAGATTTGATTTGGCGAAAGCTGCGCCGTCGACATGGGAAGAACTAAGGGGAATTCCCCGATCCCCACCATCATCCATTCCCATTTCTCCTCCCCCGACCATTACAAATCGATGATAACGATGACGATGATGAAATGTTTGCCCAGCCATTGATGGATCTATAGCGCTGGAAGGGCGCGCTGGGCCAGGATGGTTGATTGGCCAGTCGGGATGGGATAACAGTTTGATGGGAATGTTTGTTTGCGCCAAGAGAAATGCAGTTCGCAGCAGCACAAAGATAACTTAAATACTCCGGCTTCAAGAATGTTTGAGCGATGGAGGCTAATCTGGGATGGAAAATGCCGAGATATTGACGGGTTAGATAGTGCATTCTGTGAAAAGGGCAGCTCCCTAAGGAGCTTAAGTTGAATGGGTAAGGTTGCTTAAATTGATCGAAAGTCATGTTCCATTTAAGGCTTTGTTTAGGTGAAGTTAAAGAGGAAGTTAAATTTAAAAAGGTAAATCATTAATTTGTATCTTAAAAGAGTTAAAAAGAGTTATTATTTAACTTTGAGCTGTACGGTCACGAAACTAAACTAATACATCCATTTTATGCTAGAATATATTATGTTAAATAAAACAAAAATGAATGAAATCCCTTTAATTGCCGAAACCATGACCAATTTATAGTTAAACAGGGGAAAAACTGCCTAAATATTATTGCAAATTTAATAACCAAATTTAATTTTACAGCCTCCGGCTTCTTGAAATTCGGCAAATCCACAAACGAAACAGACATCCTCCACTGAGCAGACGCACAATTAGATATTTATGAATTTCACTCTCCATGTCACCTTTAATTCAAAGCTTCCAGCCAACTATTGCTAATCAATTGCATTAGTATTGAATAACTCGTTCGTATAAAACTATCTGTCCATTTAGCCCCTGTCTATCTCTATTCCTAATTGAACATCAACAAAATCTCGAAAAACCCAGGCAAAACACCGAGGGGCAATAAAGCTGAAACCATGACAACGACAAGGAGAACACTACAAAATTGCCAAATTCCATAAAATATGCATAGGAAAATTCAATTCAATTCAAATTTTTTTTGCCCATAACAATTTTCGAGACTCTGACATTTCAATTAAAACTCGAAACGATTTGACGACCACTGATGTCTATGGTAATAATGTTGATGTTGAAAAGGATTATCGTTGGCCAAAGCCCCAAAGGAATTAGGGCTATCTGATGGCTGATAGATTTAATTTAACTTTTTAATGAACTCGAGTTGAAGCCCCACGAAGCAATTAAGGCCATCATTTATTCCAATTAGCAAAAGACTTTTTCCTGTGCTAAATTCTCTTCCTCCGTTTTAACAGGTTTGTGTTCTTTTCTACTTGATATTCATATTTTTCTATTATTCTTTAAGTGATTCCACCCCGTTTTTGTGGCCATAATCTACTCTTCTTTTGGCCAAAGTCAAAGCTGGCCGACTTGCTAATGTGTGTGTGTGTCGGCTGGCAGTTGATGTATGCGAAAACTGCACTCAATCAGTGCCAAGCAAACAACGTGCAACCAACAACCAAAGAAATGAAAGGCTGGGGGAGAGGAGAGGCAGGAAACTGGCAAATAAGTTGATTTGTTTGTTGTTTGTAGAGAATGAAAATGCCGAAAAAGCGCACTGCCAATGCAAATACCCAGTGGAGAGGTGAAAAGATGGGTACAACAATTGTGAAGCTCGATTTGTTTGTACCCTTTAAATTAAAGCATAAAAAAGTATTTCAATTTTCAATATTCCAACCATTTTTAGGGAAAATGATTATAAAATAAAATAAAAATAAAAGAACTTAGAACTAAGAACAATATTTTCTCAAATATTGTTTAAAATTGGATGTACCATCCATTAAATTGCATGTCCACCCTTATTTAATTTATCTATTATAAATGAATCACTGGTTTTATTTGGCATAACATTTTCAAAAGTGTATTTTTAGCATCCGTTTTTTAACCCTGGCGCACTACACAATAATAACGACTTAAACAAAGCGTGTTTGTCCGGCGGGGCACATCGCGTATACGCAGCGTTGTCCCTGCAATGCAGAGCAATTTTCAGTGACAACGCAGCAGGTGGCATCATCACCATCACCATCAGCACGGCAATTCCGCCGGACAGAAGGGCACGGGAAGCTGGCGAATGAGCAACGGCTGACCCGGCAAAGTGCACAACAAAACATGGGATGGATGCACTTGAATGCAAAATCCTCGACCTGGGGACAAACAAATGAGTGCAGACGAGCAAACAGGCACACAAGCACACACACTGGAAGGCAGTTGGAATTCCGGGGCCGGGACATTCCCGGATGTCAATCTCCTGTACACGTCCACACCCAGTCAGCCAGATGAGATGCAAGGTGGAGAACGCAACGAAAGTTCCCAGACCATCCGCCGACCCGAAAGAAGTTCATCTCGCATTTTTGCACAATTTACACAGTGAATTCCCTTAACCGACGAGGCATTCATATGCAAATAAGCTGTTATTAGGTGTTCCCTGGATGGTGAAACGCAAATGGAACCGAACCAACTCTGGGGCCAATGCGGCATGGAAATTGGAGTCTGGGTTGCATATTGATTGCTGTTTGGATTATTGAAATGATTGCCCCTTTCATTCCCTTGCTCTGCATCTTCATCATAGTTCTCTTCCTTTTGCTTATCCCTTTTTTTTGGGATTTGGTAATAGAGCTGTTGGACTTTTTCCAATTACAGACATCTTGGGTAACATGGAGTAACTAGGGATTCTTTACATGCAATACAATACAATTTTAATTAACCTAGTTCTTTTTTGGCAAGCGAAATCTGTTGACATTGATGGATGGCTTAAGTTCCAAAAACCCCCAAATACATAGCTTAGAAGATAGGTTTCCACCAGCCCAGCCAAATCAATCAAATTGGACACATTGTGTGGAATGGGTAACGAAAACAGATTGCCTTAGTTCACAGATAATTAGTGCAAAGTGGATTAACGATGCTAATCCCAGCTAACTCTTAGGTGTCTGACCCATTCTACTACAATCAAATGAAATTACCACAAGAGCGTATTTATTATTTCATTTTTCGGCCGGTTCCCTTTTTGCGCGGCGCTTAACTAAGTTTAATTGCATTTTGATTAGCCCTGGCCTGAATTTGTAAATACATGAAAAACACATTTTTCCACATACAGGTCTAATTTGGTACAACACTGCGTATGCGTAATATGAGTTCTGTACCTTTGCCCTTTCATTCTATGTGCCCTTTATCTAAGCCAGATGGTATTGATTGGTACCAAATACGTTTCTAATTATAATGTGTGTTTCGGGGGGTGGAGGGTCGGGGTTCAAATTGCTGACTGGGTGTGTTGGGGTTACAATGCCCGAAATGGTTACAATGGGCACTAAAACGCGATTACCTCAACCGGTTGCATTTTAGCACTGTCCAAAAGAAGTTTTCAAAAAAAAGTCGGAAAGAGATGGATAGACAGTGTGGATGGTAAAAGGTAGAGATAGAGATATAACCGGCTAGTTAGAGAGTGAAAGAGACGGAGCACCATTGTCGTTTTGCCAGTTTTTGTTTACGGGTGAATAAAAAGTGAAAGTGCACTTCAAGCCAACTTCGCACACAGCCAAACAAACTGCTTATGCATATAGACATACAAAATGCCACATGTCAACATGTATGTATGTACATGTGAGTTGGCTTGTAATTTTAACTTCAACTGTAGCTATGAGCCGACATTTAAACGTAACAGACACTTGAGTCGAGCTAGAAATGTCAGGCCTGGCAAGCGATGGGTGGCGCGGGCGGCGAGGGGGTGTGGTGGCATCTAGCTGGGGGATTCCCCCCACAAATGAACATACAAGAAGCAAGTGCATGTGTGTAACTATGTGAGTGTTTGCGCCGTCGTTGGTGTTGGGGCAACAATAAACCGTAGGGAAGTGCAACAAATGCATGAATAAACAACAACTCAATTTGAATAAAGCAACAGCAGCGCAGTCGACGTCGGCAGAGGGGGTTGCTAGACGAGCGGCGGGGGGGGTGGTGGCTGCTGCTTGTTGCAAGGTGTGAAATGTAAACTAAAACTAAGCTTTAAAGTCACTAAGCTCTTGCATGCAACTTTAAATCCAGCTGCAGACGCCACTTTAAATAACTAAATCGATTTGAAGCAAACTACTAGTTTCACACAAAGTGCACAAAAATTGAATAAAAAGTAATTATAGATTTTCTATTATAAATCTAATTATATTTTATCAATTTCATACTAAGTATGCTTGGCAGAAATCCTCTTTGAAAACATTACCCATTTTATTGAATTTGCAGGCTGGAGCAAACTGCTTTAAGCCTAATTAAATATTCCCAGTAAATTGCTTTTAATAATTGATTACCTTTTAGGATAAACAGGGTAATTAAAAGAAGCTCAATAAATTAAGTATTTATTAGTGTTTCTTCAGCACAAAAGGTGTAGCTGAGAACACTTTGTTGAAAGGCAAGCATAGGAAATTCTTTAAAAGTTTTAAGCATTAAAGTTAAATAAAATTTGATCAGCGAAAGCTGAAGCCAAGAAATTTTTCGGTAATCAATAAACTATTTAGCTTTGGTTATTTACCATTTGTTATATATATAAACTGTGCATGTTTTAACAGCAAAAGGAAAACAATAAACCATGGTTTTGCCAACTTTTTTGAGTCAAACTCCGTTTATGTAAACTGAAAACGGATTTTGGCTCCGCTGCAAAAACTGGTTGGCAGCGTTCCGTTCGCCTTGCGTTTATTGCATACAACAATTGATTTTCTTTCGAGGACGGAGAGCGGAAAAGCGGAACGGCGAAAATGCAAATGAAAATGGCAGAGTGCTCAGTGCCGGAGCGGGATTAATGTCAGCGAGGGGGCAATACATGTAGTTTCAAACAAACTTCAAATTGGCGAACACAAAAGCAGCCCTCAGACACACACACGCTTTACATAGTGAGACGCCAAGTGGGTGGAGTGGGTGGAGTGGGTGGGTGGCGCTGGGCGGTGCCACCTGCTGGCTGGGCGAGTGCAACAAAAATGACAAACGTGCTTTTGATAGACTTGTTGACGACAAGCTCCTGGCACTTGGCAGCTGTCAGCAGCAACCCAGAAACGGGCTGACGTCCTCACACACGCAGGCACTGGCCAAAAAAAGCGGCAACTAGGAGGCTATAATATTTAGAAATTCAATTTTGCATAAAATGGTAAAATTTACTTTTACTTAAATGTGGTAACAGCGTTTAATGTTAATATTTGGCAAGGAAACGTAAAGTTTCATTCATTGATTGATTAATTTATGATTAATTGATGAATTTAAGGTGTAACTAATATTTCAAAAGAATATTATTTAAAACACTTTATGGTTTCTTGTTTCTAATAACTTTCAAATGGCCACAAAGACACATTAGACAGTAAATATTTTAAAAGAGTTAGTTTAGCATAAATGTTTCTCGCTGTGCAGCCACGGCTATTTTTGATCTCCGGTCTTTGTTGTTAGCATATGAGTGCGGTTGTGAGAAAGGTGAGCCAGTTGCGAATTTGGCAAGCAGGTTTATGGGCGAACCCCTTAATAAATAATACCAAAAATCAATAGGTTGACTCCTTGCGATGGCCGTTTTTACGACCGCGGTCATACCATTCAATGTTGCACGTGTGTGCGCTTAAATGTACTTTGTGGTCCAATCTTGGTAATTGCAATTACAAACGACTTTGGTCCGCCGCGCCCATGGTAATCAATTTTGTTGTGTTAACCGCGGGCGCAGCCCATGGTTACTGCAGCAACAGCAAGGAATTAAATCACAAAAAACTATTGCACTCACTTTTGCTTTCGCTTTTGTTTTTGTCTTGTTGCAATTTTCTTCGGCCAGCCTTTTTGTTTTGATTCGCTTTTTTTTGTGGACTTGGTTTACGCGCGCGGGAAAGAACGAGATGACGACGTAAGTTTCGTAAACTTGTTTTTGTTATGGCCCAAATCGCGGATGACGCAAGTCTGGCCCACCGAACACGTCCGATACGCAGCAGCAACAGCAACGCACTGGCTTTGTTTTGGCCAACTCGCCAAGCGGATCCGGATCCGAACGAAGTGGCCATAGCCGAAGTTGTCAAGCGAAGCCGACAAGTTGTATGTTACTTCATAGCACACTGTTCCACAGGAAATCACTTCTATTTTATTGGCTCTATATTACTTATCGTAACATACGAGAAAAAATACACATTTTCTGTACTGGCGATGAAAGTCTGCTAGAACGAACCCGAAAGTAAAATTTTATATTTTGAATTCCGATGGACTTGAATCCTGGTACGTTACAATCAGTGTTGGTAAGCATTATCGATAAGCGATTGTTGAACTTATCTCTTTTGTCGCGAAGCTATCGATGGCTGTTCACTCCGCGCGAACTAGTTCACATAGAAAAACAACAAACTCATTTCGCACACAGTAAAATAGAAAATTACACTTTAAACCGTCTTTAGGCTTATTTTTTATATAAAAACTAATGAAAATTATGCCCGTGTCATGCTAGAAAACATTTCGCTGTGTGTGATCAAGATCGAAACGGATTTGGATCCCAGTGCAGGTAAAATTCAATGCAGTACGATAGCTTCGAACAAAGAAAGTGCATTTCTTTATTTTCGAGTAGATTCTGAGGGAGCTGTGTCCGCCGAACATCCAACCAATCCTCGAGTGCTCAAGGAGCGGGAACGCGACCGGGGACTGCGCCAATCCCGCGAAATCATCATCGAAACGTACACAAACCAGCGTTGGAAGCGGGAATTGAGTGAACCCAGACAGCAGGAGATGAACTGGGTAGCCGCCGTGCAGCATGTGAACAGCCCCTCGGCGGGCAGCTCCCGGGAGATAACTCCTCGGAGCGGCGATGATGGCCAGGCGGGAGCCAGCACCTCCAACTTCCCCCAGGAGATAGGATACTTCTCCGGCAATCCCATCGTAGAGGTGACCAAAGGTCTTATCCATCTCTACAAGAAGAAGTGGGTCTACGCCACTCTATCCTACTAAATATTTCACTGACCATTATTTTTGTATGTTTCAGCGAACGCAAGGCCATCAAGGAAGCTCCGTCTAACCAACTCTGCCTGCTGGCCGTGCCAGCCACTCTTAACTGCCACGATCTGCTGAACTTTATTGCCCCCTGTCATGCAGAGATCAAGCACATCCAGATTGTCCGAGACGGCAGCCCCAATCAGTTCATGGTGCTTCTGGAGTAAGTGGTAATTTAAAGATTCACGGATATTTACTAACATAATCTCCCTATTTATAGGTTCCGCTCGAATGAATCCGCTTTGGAGTTCTACAAGTCCTACAATGGCAGTACCTACAACTCACTGGAACCGGACTCGCTGTGCCACGCGGTCTGGGTATCAGAGGTGGAGAGGAGCGAGAATGGAGCACCACCAATGGGACACACCGAGCTACCCACCTGTCCAGTGTGTTTGGAGCGCATGGACGAGAGCGTGGATGGAGTGTTGACCATATTGTGCAACCACGCCTTTCACGCCAGCTGCCTGATGAAGTGGGGTGACTCCACCTGTCCGGTGTGCCGCCATGTTCAAACTCCTGGACTGGTCGAGGATTCCGTGTGCATGGAATGCGAGGGCACGGATTCCTTGTGGATCTGCCTGATCTGTGGACATGTGGGCTGTGGACGCTACCAAGGAGGCCATGCTGCTGCACACTACCGGGCCACAAATCACACCTTTGCCATGCAGTTGGGCACTTCAAGCGTATGGGACTATGCCGGGGACAACTTTGTGCATCGCCTATTTCAAAACAAATCCGACGGCAAACTGGTGGCATCGCAGACCGAGAAAGATGAGCGCGAGGAAAAGATCGACTCCATGCAGATGGAGTTCACCTACCTGCTGACCTCGCAGCTGGACACACAGCGCAAGTACTATGAGGAGCGAATGGAACGGCTGGAGCAGGAGTGGCAGAACCACAAGGCGACTGCCAACGAAGCCAAAACAGAAGTCACCGAGCTTCAACAGCTTCAGCAGACCATGCAGAAAGAGAAGGTCAACCTGGAGCGCAAGTTGGCGCAGCATACAGCTAAGTAAGAAATAAATTCACCTCGCAGTTGTTTATGAATATTAACCAATTTCGTGCTCTTTTAGGCTAAAGGATGTGCAGAAGCAGCTGAACGAAGAGCGTGAGTTGTCCAAGGCACTGCAGACCAACCAGAGCTCCTGGCACGGCAAATACAAGCTCTTAGAACAGCAGTACAACGAGTTCAAGCAAACCCACGACGCCGAGGTGACCGACTTAAAGGAACAACTTCGCGACATTATGTTCTTTTTGGACAATCAGCAAAAGATGGCCAACTCCGAGCTAGCGGGTGCCTCCATTACAGGCATTGGAGAAAAGGAGCCGGATCCCAACACCCGTCGCGGTAATCGTCGCAAGAAATAGATCATAGCCACCGTTCGCCGTCTTTATATCCAAGCTGCATTGTTTACCCGATCTTAGATGGCTATGCAAACCGAGTATTTAAGGTTTATAACAGCTCTATATGTGATTTCCTTTGTATAACGAAAACCTAAGGATTAAATATAACTAGTGTATGTTTACTACTACTCTTAAACACATAGAAAACCATATGTCCGAAATGTATTGCGTGTTTATTTTGAATTAATAAAATGTTTGGAGAAAGCCGCTTTTTAATTCATAATTTCCGCTGGTGGCAATAAATTCTGTGTACTTGGTTTAAAGTTATTATTCGAATACAATCGTGGATTAATAATGATATCATTCTGGCTTCGGACAATTATCCTCGCAATTGAATGTGGGGTCCGACAGCTCCTGGGGTTGCACTGCTGGATCTGCTTGGAAAATCATGAGCTTCTCCTTCATTTCCTGCTCGTTCCGATCAAGATTCATGAGATAGGCAGCAATGAAGGCGCGTGGATCCTGCGGCGAATGAATGTGCAGTTGAGCGAAGGCCCTGACCAGGACATCGCCCATCTGCTCCTTGATCTCGCCAGCCATTGCATCCACGGCCTCCAGGTTCTTGCTCTTGGGCATCCAGTCGTAACCCTTGAAGCAGCAGCACTCGCAGTAGGTCTTCGGATCGGATTCCTTGAGCAGCTTGAAGAAGGGCAGCAGCTCCGCCTCGCAGCTCTTCAGCTTGGCCACCTCCCGCACGAAGCGCTTATGCAGCTCGCACACCTCCTTTCCGCATGCCCGGATGACCTCCGCATCCTGGGAGAGTGTCGCCGTCCGCTTTATATAGTCCACCGTGTTCTCGTGGAACGACTTGAACTTGCACTTCTCCTCGTTGTAGGCGTACAGACACTGGCGGGCATAGACGATGATGTTGTCCCGCCGCTTTCGTATCTCCTCACATCGCTGCGTGAAGTGCGCATTCACCTCTTCCAGGCTATTGATCCGCTGGGCGAACTTCGTCACATCCTCGGTGCTCTCGCAAACCACCTTACCCTTCTTCTCGTGCCCGCACTTCTGGTTCGCCTTGTTAATCTTGGCCAGCTCCGCCTTTAGCTCTAGATTAAGATTCCGCAGCTCCGTGTTCAAGCGCTTTACATCGTTGTCGTTGCAGATCAGCGCCTGGAGCATCTCGTGCAGGCAGTTCTTGTGCGGATTGGGCAGCTCATCGGGGCAGCCGGCCAACATTTTTAAGGATTAATTGGGTACTCTCAAAAAATAGATGTACAATATATGTCTATGTGAATCTTTACTCTTGAACTTTTGGAGAATTTTCTAGCAGTTAACTGGGATTTTAGTTTAGTTTTGTTTTCCAATAACTTAATACAGTATAGAAATATTACAATATTGTTTAAATTATGTATTGTTGTACTGTATTTATAACTCTTGGCTAAAAAAATCTAAATTCTTCGTTAGATTAATTCTTTGCTTGAGTATAGTTAAATAACCGAATCACAGTTTTACTTGCGTAATATAAGTGCATCATAAAATGTAAAATTACTTAATCGCTGCCAAATTGATTGGTTCTTATCTACAAATATATATACATATATAAGATTTATCAGTACGTTGAATTACAAATTCCCAAAAAAGTATGACCAATACGAACCGGTTTGACTAGAAACCGAATATTCACTTAAATTGCGTACCGACAGCAACAAAAACGAATAAAGAAGGCAAATAAAAATGAAATTTATTTGGCAGTGAACAAAGACAGCAAAAATAAATAAAATACATTTCCTAATGGTCTCCCCCAAACAATCCCCAATCCCCCAAAGCCTTCCCCTTTCTCCCCCAAAGCGCTTCCACTTTTGGTTCGTCTACAATTGGCACACGATCAATCATTATGTCTCTTCTAACGCAAATTTATCTGAACGAAAGATAGGGTATTCTGCATTTATTGATACCCTGTAGGATTGATGTACATAGGTTATATGAAAAGCTACTATATTTTGGTACAGGGTATGCTCGTTGTCGCATACCAAAAGGAACTACTTGCACAACTCCCACTAATGGACAATCGAAAAGCTTTCGAAAATTAAGTTTTGGCACAAGTCAACCTGTTTGCAGATAAGGAGAACATGCAAAAGGTAAGGGGAATCGACCTTTGACCGTCTTGTACCTGTAATTAAGTAACTTAATTAATTTCTCGCCAACAAAGCCCAATATGAAGAAAACAATGATTAAAGCATGCGAAATTTTGATTTCAGCGTTTGAATAAATTTTGCATAATTTTCGGTTTCTTCAAGAATTTGATGGATATTATTTTGTTTAACCCGTGAAGGGTATAATTTGATTGATTTTCTGCGACGAGCATGGAATATTCAACGGGTTAGTTCATTTCGTTTTAAATTTGTTGCATAAGGCAATCGCAGTTAATTTTAAACTTTTGGATTAAAAAAAAGACATTTTCAACTTGCGTCAGATCATTACTTAAAATTACTAAAATAAAAATGCATTTAACTATTTGTATGCTTTTTGAAACGAAAGGTTACCGAACCCTTTTAGGTTTAAACAGCTGCTTGATCAATTTTTCATTTGCCATCGGGTACTAAATTATAATAATTAGAATTATAGATCGCGACTAATGAGCAAATATTGACTGAGAAACTCGCCCAAGGCGTTTCAAATGGGCGAATACAAAGAACGAGTATGCAAAGGAGAGATAAACAAATAACGGAAGGACCACAGATGTGAAGAAAAGGACGACCGATCAAAAGGATGTGGCAGGATGGCAGGGCGGATCTCGGGGTGGGTCCCTCTTCCTTATCCTCTTCCCATTTGCATAGAAAAGTGACCCAGTTCGCTAAGGATGCTGATGCTTCAGAGCTCGCAGGACTTCCTAATGCGCAGGACTCTGAAAAATGGCGTGAAAAAATGTATTTAAATAATTTACGTATTTTTCTATTCGAAAGCGCAACGATTTTTTTCGTTTCTACCTCTTTTTTTTGCGGAGAATAAATGAAAAATGATGTTTGACCCAGCGAGTCCTGCGAGACGCACCCTTCTCCTGCTCCTCGATCACGTATGCAAATGCGGGGCCATGTCCTGGGACAGGATCAGCGCTTCAACCCTTTGAGGACAACTGGCGGCGTCCGATCCGCGAACGTGTTGCGCATAAATTAAGGCATCCTTGCGTCCTTTTGTCCTGGCACCCTTGGTGCTTCGGCAAGGAAACGCTTCCGCATGGAAATGAGGCAAAAAAAGCCGGATTTTTTTCACCTCCTTGTCTTCTGGCGTCTGCGTCTTTGTGCGAGTCCTTCATCCTTGATCGTCACCCTGAGCGCAGCGTGTCTTTCAGCCTTGTGGGTAACCTGGCAGGGAGAACACAAAAAATCGTGAGAAAATTTCCAGCGCCAAATATTCAAATTAGGTAACCAAATGCCGCCCGTTGCATACTTTTTTGGACGGTTTCTTTTTTTTTGAGTCCTCACCCAAAAGGACGGGAAGAAAAAAATCATCAGGATGCATGCTCATCCTTGCAGCCCCTATTGTATTGGGCGCATCAGTTTTTTAACCCATTTTTTTGTTCAGTTTCCCAAATTTTTTATGCTTGACTACCGAAAAAAGTCGTTTATAATTGGAGTTCAGCTTTTTTTGCCGCCTTTTTTCTTTCCTATTTTGAATACGGATATCCTGCGTGACAAGTTTTTTGCTTCGTTTTGGTGAAAAGGATCTTAAAATCTTGTTACTGTAGTTTTTTATCCGTTTTTTTAGTACCTATTTCCAGGTTTTTTTCACTTTGATAAAAAGGCGGTGCGGAAATGTTAATTAAATAAATGTTACTGCGTCATTTTGGGGTAAAATCCTGTTTCCAATTTAAAGTCTTTCAATTGCGCAGTTAATTTTTGTTTTTTGTCTTTTGATTGAAACCGCCTTTTTTCACAATTTTAACACGTGTTGGATGTCAAGGATTTGAATTGTAAATTGTAAATGCTAGAGGAAAAAAATTGGGGTTTTGTTGAGTAATTGTAAACAACGTTAAGTGTTTGATTCGCCTTTTTGGAAAAAAGATATCCTGGGAGCGCGATTTTTAACTGAGTTTAAGCAAAAAGAAAATATCATGGGAAAATTGTAAAATCAATAAAAATGTTGTGACAATGGAAAAAATTAATTTACAATCACAGCGTTGTGCATTTTTTATTAAAATCTTTTCAAATTGTAAATAAACAGCAAACTAAAAAGCGTTAATGTAAATTGTTTTATCGTGCATCTCCCCATCAATAAACATAGTTTTTTCTTTTAAAAAAAAAGGACTAAAAAGGGAATTAAAATGCGTGAAAATGTAAAACCTTTATCCAACATCTGTTGTTAGATTGGTATCATAAATGACTTCTTTAGGGGAAAAGGATACGCTTTATAAATAAAGTTTACAGATCCTATTTCCAATGCCAGGACATGCTATTAATATTATGCTATTCAAATACTCATATATCACAAACTAAACCATTTAATTAAATGCCTCAATCCTTTTCTTTTTTTTTGCAATATGCCAATATTCGCTCAAGGATCTCAATTACATAACAATATGATAAGGGCAAATCAATCCAAACACGGGCCCACCACAAACCTCAACAATAGGAGCAGAGTGTGCCCTCCAGTTCCAGTGTGCGAATATATGATATGATATGATATGATATGAACTCGGGCGAAAGGGTGCCAATATGGCAATAAGAATAGCTAACGAAAATCGCATCAAATTTCACAATATCGCACCTTATTAGAATCGAACAATACCGCGGATCACAATGCCAACCAAATTGGCAAGGAGCTGGGGCAAAAGGCCAAAATGCAAATGCCGCAGGAACAAGAAGTTATGGGAAAAACATACACACCTTCCATTCTCTTCGATCCCGAGCTAATCGGTGGAGTGTATCCGCATATTGTGCGCATTGTTTAATAATTTCATAAATAGTTTATCCCAAAGAATCGCTGAATGCCGATCGAGCCGACTAAATGCCATTCGCGAACGGGTTATGAGAGAGAGAAAAGCGAATCCTTTTCTTATGCTAAAACAAGGACCTTCGCTGGGGTGAAAGGTTTTTCTTTCGCGGATCCCCGGATGTTTTGTTTTGTGTGCAACCCCTGATGATCGCATCCTATCTCCTTTCAGCCACCCTAACTGGTGTGTGTGTGTGTTTTGATTTCTGGGTCTGGAGTTTAGAAACCATAAATCTATTGATGCCTTTGATGACGCCTTTCTGCTGCACCGAAATGATCTCTTGGCATTGAAAACCCATAGACAATATTCAAATGCCAGTCGTTTGCATAATGCCCTGCCCAAAAAAAAAAAAAAACTGATAAATTGATTGCACTGCACTGGGAGAAAAAGCGAAAGGGGAATTTATATGGAAATATAAATGGAATGAAACTATCTTTTGAAATTAATCAATTGCTTGAGATTTCTCTAATGCAGATGGTAAGTATTACTTATGCTAATGCTAAAAGGCTTCAAACTAGTTTTAATTAGAATTTTCTTCTAATTAAAATTAAGTTATTTAAGTTAATATCAACTGAAGATATGGATACATTTTTAAGAAGCTTGTTTTTCTCAAACTGACTTATTTTTATGATCAGATAGTAGTACCTTAAAAGATAAATAGTCGTTTTAAGTACTGTGAAATTCAATTTGATATGCCAGCTGAAGCTATCCACGTTTTTTAGTGATCATGCTGGGAAAGTTTCCTTGTGCCCCAGACAGATGGCATCATCGCAAGGATGAGTCCTAACTGCTGGCGGGCACTGCATTCTAATTATCATATCGATCAAGCTGCAAGTAAATGTGACAGTCCCAGGCCCACGGATCCCGTGGCTCTCCTGAAGATCCTCGGCCACATTTATTTTTTTCTCATAGTTAGCATAACAAAGCCCCTGATGAGACGCACAACGGACGGAGCCGTGATGATTTCAGCACCCAGAGACAAGACAGGACCAAGGACAAGGAGCTGAGGAGCCACCCCGAAGATCGAGCAGCGGGACAATAACCACCAAAGAATCGCCTCATCATTAGTGCATCTATAATAATGCGCATTGATATGCTAATCGAATGGAGGAGAAACTTCAATGCCTCACTGCTTTTGTGATCGATGACGATGGCTGGCAGAAATCAAATCATTTATCAATTAAATTATTGGCAAACATTGCGTTGCAGAGCCCTCGAAGCGAAAAGGGTTCGATGTGCTAAAAACTTGGCCCCTCAACTCGTTTTTTGCATTGTGTGGCCTCTTTGTTAAGCATTTTGCAAAACTGCCAAATGATCGATTATATCGGGTATCGGGAATCCTTTGTACGCGTCCTTTGTCCTTTGCGGTGTGTTTGGCAACTCTGCTTTGATGATTTGTTGGTTTATTGTCAGCGATCCTTGTTTGGCCCTCGAGAGCATCATTTTCCTCATTCGCCAAAGGATCGTGCCCAATATTCGCACAATCCTTGCCAAAGGACAACGATCTGTGTTGACAAAAGGACAATTGCCCGAAATCCTTTTTAGGGAGTTCACAACTCTATCAGCTTCATTGTCGTTGCCCTAACTCTTTGTGGGTGTCTATTCTGCACTCACACAATCCCCTTTGTTTGGCCAATTTTATGAGCTATTTAGTAGAGTTTATGTTTATTTCGTTTTTATTTGCGGCATGAAAAGATCATAAAAAGAAGTTTCTTTTCTTTTTTTTGTGTGTGTTTAACACAATTTGCTGCTATTTATAATTCCATTCAAACGCTTCGTTCAGCAAAAAGACGGAGGCAAACAGAAAATAAACATAAATAAAATATAATAAAGAAAAAAAAGCACCTGTTAACAACTTAAACTGGTTTCGTGTGGGATTTCTTAATTTATTGTTTTATTAATTAGCTATGAAATTCGTTGTCTTAACCCTTATATATAGGTACACTTCACAGATATTCATGCACTGCGTGAAGTTCCTTTGTCTTTCATAAAAAACATCGATTGATACTAATCCGTCAATCTTCAATCTTTTGGATCTTCATAATTTCATCACCTGCCATCTCTACTTATCAGAGAATTGTTGATCTACTAGTTTCCTAAGTACTTGGCCGTTTTGAAGTTACAAATCGTGACTGCTGAAGAAGACTTCGATGAACTAGTTTTTTATCAGGTATGAAAAACCCGTATGAAATACCCAGAAACTGAATGCGAATCAAGTCCGATGAATCATTGCCATTAATCTCCGAGTTGATCAGCCGAAAATCAAAGACTCAATCAGTCATCAATCATCATTCGGCTATTTCGATGAAGATTCTTCGTCTGAGGGGTACTTTTTAGCGAGGGTTGAGACCCCCTAAACTACGCCACTGTCACATTCTTAAGCCGAACGAACAGCAGCTGCGAGTGAGAGAAATTTAAAGACAAACTTCGGATACCATCGTAGCCACACATTTCCCTGTGGATACACAGACTCAGATTATATGGGGTGAACATAAATCTCTTATGTCGCCTCGGGCACAAAGGTGTTCTTCTTAAGGTCGCTAAGCGGATTAGGTTGCATTTTTCTGGATCGTTGCATTAATTCGATCCGCTTTGATTCGCTAATGAAAATGCAAATCCTGAGGAAAGTTTGATACACCACAGCAAATACTTTTATAAATAGTTACAATCTTTATTGGTTGAATTGTACATGCATTTTCAAATCTATTTCTCTTTCAGCTGGCCTAAGAAGTAGAAAATGTCCTTACTCCACTAGTTAGTTGATAAATTATAAATATCTAGCGTCCTAGATAAATGTTGATACGTTCAAATGTACAGCACAATTTACATACATCTATGTACACTATAATATATATAAATATATCATTATAATAATAATATAATTAGGTCTATCGCTGTACTTTGTACTGCTCCTAGTTGAAAATAAAACTGTGAACTATTTATAATCGACTTATTTATATAGTTCAAAGTTTTAATTTGAATATTGCTTATAGATATCTAAAAGTGGGCATAAATATCGTATTTAAAATCCTGAGTTGATCTAGATATTACATATTAATTTCATACGGCAGTTGGAAATAGCACAGAAGCTATAGGATTGCAGTTGATTTTCTTATGGGTTTTGGGCAGTGATGGAGTTGATTTTGACCGAATCGTATACAAGTTTTATGATGAATTTGGAAGTTGGAAGGATGCTTAAGAGAAACCAGTACAATCCCAGCTCCTACGCCACTGCCAACTGGAAACTATGAGTAACATTTTACTTTCTGTGTTTCAATTGGTATGGATTCAAAGAGCATAAAATACCACGCTCTTGTATCCATACCAACTTAAACGTTGACCCTAAGCTAATGTCATCGTTGCTGCCTCTTTTGGCCCCGACCTGGCGGCCTGTACTATTGCGCCTTTTCTTTGGCGGCATTGACAGCGCTCAGGCCCAAGGTGAGATGATCGCTAGCGATGAGGCCCGCCGCTCCTGGCTGATGGGCATAGTTCCGGATCTGGTGAAGCGAGATGAGCTGTGTGGGAAAAGCCGCTGCTGCTGCCGCCGCATTCTGCTGATACAAATAGGCGGCAGCGGACCCTGGCGGACCGCGATGCTGTTGAAGATGTGGCGGTGGAGCCACTGTCGCCGACAGAGGTGTAAAGGCCGAGTTTCCAGGCGATGGCTGGTGCTGCGCTTGTTGTTGCTGCTGGGCCTGCTGCTGTTGCTGCTGAAGGTGATGTTGCGGTGTGGACTGGCGCAGGACGAGATCCTCGCCCGCGGCCTCCTCGTGGGGACTGTGCGAATGCCCCGGCGTGTCCGCCAATCGCTGATGATGCAGCAGTTCCTGCTGCTGTTGCTGATGCTGCTGCTGCAGGGTGGCAAAGTTGCCATACGGCTGACCGCCGGCCTGCGGCAACTGCTGCTGAATGGCTTCCGCCAGCGAAGCCGCCGCACTGTCTGCGCCCATTTTGGCCCAATACGCGGCATTCACATCGTTCATGGCCTGGCGCTGCAGATTCAAGCCGATTCCGCTCGCCGGTACGTGCTGCTGGTGGGCAGCCACCTGGGTCGTGTGGCGATGCTGCTGCTTCTCCGCCTTCTCTGCGTGCTTCTGCAGATGTTTCTGAAGGTAGGTCTCTTGCGTATACGACTTGCCACACAAATTGCAGATGTGCGTCTTCAGGTGCTTGGAGTCCTTGTGCTTGGGAATGTGCTCCAGCAGGGTCATCTCGTCGCTGAAGCACTTGTAGCAGGAGTTGCACTTGAACGGCTTATCCGTCTGATGGCATCGCGAGTGTGACTGCAGATTGGATAGCTGCGAGAAGGCCTTCGGGCAGCCGGCGTGCCGGCATTTGTACGGTTTGTCACCCGTATGCGTACGGATGTGCTGCTGCAGGTGCGACAACTGCGTGAACTTGCGCTGACAGATCTCGCAGCGGTACGGCTTGATCCCCAGGTGGATACGCGTGTGCTGCGACAGGTACGAGGAGTTGGCAAAGGACTTGCTGCACGAGCCGCACTTGTAGGGCTTGGCCTGATCGCCGTCTCCCCGGCGGCTTTCCTCCTCAGGCGAGGATCCATTGCTGCCACTGCCGCTGGCGCTGCTCATCTGCTGACGCGGCGGCGATCGATTCGGGTCGTACTGAAAGTACATAGAAGGTTTTAAGGGTATGGTTTAGTATCAACTAAGAGATGAATGGGTATATCTCTAGTATGCTATTACAGATTAATCATATGAATCCATATCCAGGCATACTTGTATATGAGGTATACTTTTTGCATAACAATATGATAAGGATATTGTGTGATATGTGTGTAAAGAGATGCTAATTTAGCAGGATCCTGTATTGGAATATGTGATTACCTTCTGTTCCTGCTGCTCGTGGGGAGTGGGCGGCGAGTTGGGCGCACTGTAGCTGACCTTCAACTGTGGCGGGTGCTGCTGCTGCTGCTGCTGTGGGTGGTGCAGATGCTGCTGCTGCTGCTGCTGTTCGGGATGTGGCTGCTGTTCCATGATCATTTGCTGTTGGTGCTGCACGAGGCCGTTCTTCAGCGAGTAGTCCAGTCGCTCAGCGACATTCTGCCGGAATTCGCTAATGTTGAAGGGCTTGTAGTCGTGGACCAGTTGGGCGGTGGTCAGGTGACCCAGGGAACGCAGCTGATCGATGGAGCGGTGCAGATAATCGCCGCTGGGGACGCCGTTCGGCGCCGTCGGCAGTTCGGCCATAAGCGGCGTCTGGTGGCCGCCAAGGGTCAGCGGGCGGTAGGCGATGGTGCGGGCGTCCAGTTTGGGGGCGTGGTCAGCGACGACACGATCCTATGCGGTACTGGCTACTGGAATATAGCTGCGGTCTTCGTCGCCGGGAAGTCGACACTTCACTGGCGGCGGGCTTACACAACTCGGCGCGTTTTTGTGCTGAAAGTACAGAAATATTGTAATTCTTGAATCCACAAATTTGTGCCCAGTCGGCACAAGTGCTTAAACTACTTTTCGATTCCGCCACTTGGCAGCTCCACTCCCCGCCGTTGGGTACATTAATTTCTGCACATTAACATAAATATGCATGAATTAATTAATTGTTTGTGAATTAAACGTGCTGCGCGCAGAAGGTACTGACTGAAAGCACAACTGCTGCAACCCAGTAAAAAGTTGCCAATGGGGCGCAAAAAGCGTAGAGAATTAATAACAATGCCGGGCAAAAAAGAGTTAGTCAACGGAAAAAGTCACAAGATAAACAAAAAAGGCGCTTGCGGCCAGAAATTGTTGGTGACAACCACCAGATGGAAAGCGAAATGGAATCGCATTCTGGCCCGAAGAACCAAAATCGCGGTTACTCTGTGGGCAGGTGATGATGGGCTGGCAAAAAAAAAAGGCGAAAAAGGCAAAAAAAAACGTCAGGGGCGCCAACGGAACGTGTCAACAACCTCGAGAACTGAATGCAACTACATCTTTGCCACTTTTTAGGGCCATGCAACTGGGTTTCCAATGGACCACCGATGTTCTTGGGCTGTAATCCCAAAATTAATTGCTTAAAATGTGGGTTTTCCAGACAACAGTAAAAAACACATGAAAAGAATGTGTTCCATACTAATATTAAGTCAAAGTTAAAAAGTAATAATAAGATTTTACTTTAAATTACGTTGAAATTGACAATTTTCCAAGAATATAATATCTCTTTAAGAAATTGTTGCTCGTTGAATCAAAACGGAAGCGTATTTGAAAGGAATACGTAGAGATAAAATTAAATTATAAAATTAACGGCGTTTAAATATTTCAGCTGGATGAATAATTGATAAATCGCTGAATAACAATGCGTATATATACATTAAATGCGTTGTTTTAAAAATATTTAAAAAATATTAGTACACTAATGCAAACAATTTGAAATTTGACAAATACAAATGTTTATAGTACCATTTCCACTAAACAGGCAAAAGTCAGGCAAAAGTACTCAAAACGAATTGATAATCATGGGCATTAATCTTCACTAGAAAATGTCAATATTAGACTCCGATTTGCAAAAGGGTTTCAATTTTAGCTGGAAATTAATTTTAAAGCTCTTATATATTTATAATGGTACATTACTTTGATACAATATATAGTTTTAAAATCCAAGCACTCCATAATAATGTATTTAAACAAGATTGGTTTATGTACAACGTATAAATCGCAAATTTAGGTCTTGTGAAATGGAAACTCTATTTTGAGCGCGAATTTGAATACGACCTTTTGGTCGGGTGGGTGTTGACGTCAGAGGTAAATTCAATTTTTGGTTTTTGGCTTTTTTTTGTTTTGCCTGGTCAAAATAACCGGTTCTGCTTTTGTTGTTTTTGTTGTTGTTGGTAATGCTGACGTTGGACAATTGAACAGCATGGCAGCAGGAATTCAGGGAAGGGGGAACGAGAGGGGGAGGGTGGCAATGTAATGCAGAAAATAAAAGGACGCGCCACTCGCTTGTTGCGCACATTTAGAGCGAGACGGGGCGACAAGCAAACAATTGTTTGCCGAACAAACATTTGCAATATGAAATAAGCGAAAGTGGCGAGAAAAAAAAAACAGAAGCCGGAATCGTAATCGTGTAACAACAGATCCAGAAACACGGAATATTGCCCGCTCAACATAATAAATGCAAATGGGGGATAAATAAACGTAATCGGTCAGGCCCCAAAAATACAACAAAAAAAGAAGAAAACCCCAAAAAAGAAAAACACGAGAAAGAGATGCCCGAAAAGCGTATAAATAAAATGGTATACACAAAAAACCTACACACAAAAAACGAATCAACGAAAATTAATTGAGCGCGAGCAGCTGAAAACAAAAGAGAGCAAAGAGCGAGCATAAACAAACGAACGAGCGAGCGGACAACAACAACAACACAGCGCAACAACCGCAATCGGACTGCTCTCTCACTCTCTTTTGTTGGGGGCGACATGTGTGCGAAAAAAGAAGCGAATATTTGATGAGTACGAAAAAAGTGGAAGATAAAAAGACGTCGGCACACAAACACGAATGAAAAAAAACCGCCACCAAATGAATGGGAACGACCATAAAAAGTCAAACAAACGACAAATCGAATGGTCAAGTAGTGCGGCACGACTGCAAAACGCTTTTCAAATTATTCTGGTTTAATTATTTGTTGTCAGTCGCCGCATTCGGCTTACAAATGTTTGAAGTTTAAAGGTTTTGACTTATTCCCCAAATAGCGAAGATTCGAAATAAGGAAATAATAAGTATTTGACCAGTGGGACACTGCCCAACACTCGAAAATTGTGATATTAATTATTTTGAAATAAAATCGGATATAGAGTCTTGACAAATTCAAATAAATGGTAAATCAATTGCTTTATATAAGTTTTTACATTAGGAAAGTTTGAGGTTAGAAAAAATGAGCTATTTGGATTTAAATTATTCTTTCTGAACCACGATTAATAAATAAAGGATTATTTATTTAGAAAGCGTAATATTCAGGAATATCTAATAACTAGTTGCAATTGTATTATTTTTTGAAGAAAGCGTAAACTTGAATTCATTATTGATTTGTTTCTCTATCAAAAATTTCGCTGATAGCAATGTAATGTTAAATGTAAATGTATTAACATTATATCCTCAAAATTTATATGGGTAAAAGAAAAAGTTTTCTCTTTTATTAATATAAAATATAATCATGATTCCCAAAACAAAAACATCTTTAAAGCCATACAAATAAGTATTTCTTCGGGATCTTTTAAAAATCTTACAATAATGACGAAAGTAACCACTGTGCGTGAGCGCGGGAAAGAGAAACAAACACCGCAATCGCAAGTGTGTTTGACCAATAAGGCAAATAAATACAACATGCTCGTGCGGCGCAAAGTACTTACCAATTTGAAAGTGCCTTTTGTGTTCCGGCGTTCGGGTCTCGGATGCAGTCGCGGCCCCCTTTTTTATGTTTGTGGGCCAACTTTTGTTGATATTTTGGAGCACGTGTTCGCCGACTGATTGTGGGTGGGAGCCCGCCTGGTAGCTTGCCTGTTTCGCACACTGACACACTCACACACACTGGCCCAGGTGATTTGTTTGTGGTCTGCGGCACTCTATTTTCGTACTTTTGTTTGTTTTTGGGCACCCCCCGCGATTGATTTATTTAGCAAAAATTAGAGAATTTAGTGGGATTTGCGTAGTTTGCTACGTTCTGCTTTGCAGTCGGGCCTCTCTTTCGCACACAGAAGAGACTCTCGAGTGGCAACAAGAAAAAATGGCCGCGCACGCCAAAAATACACACACTCATACACACCAACGCACTCACACGGCAAGCTTATGTTTTTTTTTGTTTTTTCTGCACTTGTGCTTTTTTGCCCTTCTTGTATCGGACTCCCGAAATTTTACTTTTTTCGGCGGCCAACAACGATTAATTGCAATTACAACGAGCACGTTGCGAGGGGGGCGTGGAGCTGGAGCAGTTGGGGGCGTAAGCTCCGCTCTTCGGTTGTTTACGTCGCGGCAAACGCAAAAAACACCAACAGAAGCAGCAGAACAGGAGGAGCTAGAATAACTGTTCGTGTTCACGACCGTCGAAAAACTGACTGAAAAAAATCACAGCGAAGAGCGTCTTTTTTCAGAAGTTGTTTTTCGCTCTCTTCTCTCTCCGCACACACCACACACACGAGCGTAAAGGCTTGTTTATGTTTTTTATGTGTGCGCTCTCTCTCTCTCGCGCTCTTTTTTGTTCCCGGCGCCACCGAGTTTTTTTCGGTTTCGGGGAGGAGGCGTGCTCATTTTTTCGAATACCGAATTTAATTGGGCCAAATTCTGGCGAGAGAAAAACAGAAAGACATATAAAAACCCTGCATCCTTACGCAGTGCCATTGCCCTGACTTTTGGCGGTGTTTTCTATTTTTGGGAATATTAAAATACAATTTAAGCTTTAAGCGAATCTAGGAATCTAAGAATCAGGGATATTGGTACTTACTATTTCCAAGTTGATGAGCCTGGAGAGCATAAGGTGCTCAGTGCTGGCCAGGATGCACATCACCCGGAACTGCTATATTCAAAATTCCATGCTAATCCTCTATGCCACTGGATCTTCGTCTATGAGCTGTTGCACTTTGTTGCCATTTTGTAACTTATACATATATTATTATAATTTAATATATAATATCAATGTTATTGTAACGACATTATTTTGCGAATTCGTACCTATGTATATTAAATATATTACATACATATATGCATTCATTAAAACTTCTGAAAAACTAACTATTATTGATAATATTATTATAATAAAAACATATAGAATATAATATAAGAAGAATATAAGAATTTTAAAGTTCCGGAAACTGAAAATTATTTTATAACTCATAATTTGCAAGTTTCTCTTTACAAAAACATAACATTTTTTGTTCTGTACCCCAGAAATATTTCTTATTCTTAATTTAAATATTCTACAATAAAGTGCTGGGCAAAATATAAAACTTAAGCTTCCAAAAGAACCTAAAATTAAATATTAATTTATGTATGTTTGAGCTTAAGAAGCAGTCGAAATTATTTTATAGCTTATTGAAGTTTAGTGGCTTAAGGTTGTTCCTGAGGTGAGTTCCGATGTGCACCACAGAGGACTAAAATGAATATTCCCGGAATATAAGATCTGCAAAGTGACAGTGTTGTAGATATGCACAGTTTTAATAACTAAAAAGCAAGTGCAAGTATCAACCGATTCATTTTCATGAATAGCAATCGTGATTTTCGAGGAGACTCTTTTCTCAACGTCGAATTGAAAGCGTTTTAAAGCCAATATAAAGGATTCCGGGTGCTGACTGATGAACTCCACGTCTGTCCTTCGCACCAAAGACACTGTAGGAAGCGATCCTTAACCTTAATATCGTCTATCAATTCCGGGGCAAACATAGACAGGATCGTTTCCTTAAAGTCCTTGAAGAATAGTGTGCTTCATTTTAATATTAATTGTTTCCTCTGTCTGGAGAGCAGAAGACACCGTACAGTGCAAAAAACAAACGAAAAGCAAGAAACAAATTAGAAAAAACATGGTTTAATTCCGCAGATATTTCGCAGATACTTCACCTTTTTAAACTGCAGCTTTATCGCGCCAAAATTTTTAACCAGGAATAATTTCTTGTGTTGGCAATGCTGGAAATACGAGTAATTTTTGCTTGCAACGTATGGCCACACTGTTAATATACTTGTAAATTTGATACTCTCTAAAGTTTTAAAAATACTAGGGATAAAACATATATGTTTTGTAGTTATTGTTGGCAAAATTGATCAAACGTTTTCATTATTTTGTGTGTATTTTCAAGACTTGAATCATAACATCCTTCGTTTCAAGCGCCACGGGCATATCTCCAGCCCTGACATTCGATAAGCACATATCGATAACGTCGTGATTGGGGTTGCCCCTACTATAGCGCAAACAACACACACACGTGCACGTGACGACAATGAGTAAAAAACCGCATTCCATAAAAGTTCCCACCCAATACAGGGCGACTGCCAAGATTTTGAAGGCGGCATTGGAGCAGCAGAAGTGCATAAAGACCCTGATATTCGCGGAGAAGCATGCAGTAAGTGAATAGGACCTCTCGTCCGCACATCAAGCCAATATGCGTATAACTTTTCTCTCTCGCACTTGCAGCGTACACGCTCTTTGCATACGGTGCTGAAAAAATTTAGCGAAAATCGAGTGGCAGTGGAAAAGGCCATCGAGGAGACAGGACTGCTCAGGGACAATCCCAGCTTTGATCCCAGTTTGGCCAAGATTCTAGTCACCGAACTGCTGTTTGCCAGGAAGGAGCTGAACGGCGAAAGCAAACCCGTGCAAACGGTGCGAAGTTACAAGGAGCGCTTGCTGAATTCCATCGGAGATTTCGGGGTCCAGCGAAAAGGCAGGTTATCACAACGATTACCAGTATTAGCCGGCTGAGATGGGCAAGAAGAACAGGAAACAACAGCAGGTCGATGTGGTGTCATCAGCTGCCACTGATGATTCCCCGGCTGTCATTGATTCTCCCGTGGAGCATCATACGCAGCCGGAGGACACCAGTGCGGAGGTCTTCCTCTGGCTGCTGGCCTACAGTGTGCTCATGTTCACGCTGCCCTTCTTGGGCTTCTATGGCGTCCGCAGCTGGCTGCAGGAGTCCTTCCCCCATCTGGACCTCTTCACGGTCAACTGTTGGTCAGTTCTCACGGCTGTTGTGGTTGTTAACCTAGTGGTGGCCATGTATGTATTAAAGGCTTTCCGCGAGAAGCCACCACCACCCCTGGAACCCGTGCCGCAGGATGAGGAGGAAGAGCCGGAAACTGCGGAGCCAAAGAAGGACCAGTAACTCAAGTGCTGCCAGCCAAGTCCAGATCATTTCGATCGTTTAAAGGACCAGTAACGACTCTTAACAACTCTTAATAAATCTTACTTTGGCAAACTTTTGAACTCGTCTTTTTGTTTGCCCACACAGAACCCAATCCTCGATATGTGCGCATCAACACAAATCTATACAGTTTGGCGGAGGCCTTGGAGTACCTGTATAGCGAGGA
The DNA here is from genome assembly GCF_004382145.1 of Drosophila mauritiana. Classification (NCBI taxonomy): domain Eukaryota; kingdom Metazoa; phylum Arthropoda; class Insecta; order Diptera; family Drosophilidae; genus Drosophila; species Drosophila mauritiana. The sequence goes on from NC_046670.1 coordinate 7,827,108, forward strand.
CTGGCGGCGCAAGGAGCTGCCTGCGGATGCCAGCTATGCGGACTTTCTGACTGCCATCAAATCGCTGGAGGAGGACGAGTTCATGACCGATCTGCACGTGGAGGGTGTGCTCATTTTCCCTCCCAAGTGGTCCAACTATTGGGTCAGGCATCCGTTGGTGCACGACAAGAGGTTTATACTGCAGAACAAGGCCACCTGCTTGGCCGCCGAGCTACTTGCTCCGCCGACTGGGGCCACTGTGCTGGATATGTGCGCAGCTCCCGGTATGAAGACAGTGCACATATGCAACGTGATGCAGAACAAGGGATGCATCTACTCCGTGGAGCAGGACCACAAACGCTATAATACGCTGTGCGACATTACCGAGGAGGCTGGTTGCGCTATTGTAAAACCCATTTTTTCAGACGCCTTGGACCTAAGTGAGTTTTATATTTATATATTTCACAATGAATATTCAAAAAGTAATACGTTTAAATTGCAGCACCCGAACGCTTTGCGGACGTAGAGTACATCCTGGTGGACCCCAGTTGCTCTGGCAGCGGAATGCAAAACCGCATGACCGTGTGCGACGAGCCGAAGGACGACAGGCGGCTGCAAAAGCTGCAGGGTTTGCAAATTAAGATCCTGTCGCACGCGATGAGCTCCTTTCCGAACGTCAAACGCATTGCCTACTGCACGTGTTCGCTGTGGAAGGAGGAAAACGAGCAGGTGGTGCAGCGCTGTCTTCAGCTAAATCCATCCTACAAGCTGCTCAGCTGCAAGAAGGCCTTGCGCAACAAGTGGCACAATGTGGGCGACACGGACTACCCCAATATTGGCAAGAACGTCCTGTATTGCTTGCCGGAAAGTGATCTTACCGATGGCATCTTCCTGGCCCTTTTCGAGAAACGCCGCGAAGGCGAAATTGATTAGTTGTTTCAAACGCAAGAAGGACAATTGTTTTCTTAAATTGTAACCATTATCTTTATTTGGCACTTGGGCCATTGAATTTTTCATCTTCAGAATATGTGTACACCTTTTTAAAAAAAAATAAAAAATAATATAATATGTTGGCGGTTGTTTCATGTGTGAAAAATTGATCAATGGTAAACAAAATTGAATAAATATATAACATATATATATATAGATATGTGTGTTGCAATGAATACTTGCGATACATGTAATAAAAATCCTTTTCGCTTATATCTATCGAAAAGTGCGGAATGTCAAAATTTAAAATGTTACAATGAATGTGTAGCCGACGACGAAAGTGTTCCTTGCTATTTCCTTTAGCAAGATTTAAATTTAGATTAAATTCTAATGATACGATTGACAATTCGAAATTCAAAGTGTTCTTTTTCAAAATTTAGTAAAGATTGTATATCAATTGTAGATATATCGAAATTTTTCGGCCGCAAACGATCATTTTACGAAATGAGGGCGACCAGTTGCAGATCAATTCCATTCATCAACTTTCGGATTGTAAGATATCTCTATCGGCCACGACGATTAAACAAGTATTACGATATTGTAAGTCTTCTATAACATAATAAGTTTCCCTTTCACAGAAACAGACATAAATTCTTGAATTATTGACTTGGATATGAGTGATCGTTCGTTGTCTATACTATTAGAACTATAGGCACGAGATAACGCTCTAAAACTCTATAAAATCGAACGCGCCAGGCGCTATTTAAACGTACTGTCTATCTGGTTAACCCAGCTTTGATCGGAATGCGTATATATATTTCTTGTTATATAAACGCTGCAAAAGCTGCCAGAGCCTCTGCTCCAGCTGGATTCGCCCTCTCTAAACCTTCATCTGTTGCTTGTAGTAGCTGCTCTTGGCTAGGCGGAACGATTCCGCCTTGATCGCATCCTCCATGGTGATGATCGGCTTCTTGGGGCAGTACTTAATCGTGTGCGCCGAGTCCCCAGATGCCCCGCAGATGGGGCACACGTAGGTGCGTAGTTTGGGGCACAGCACTCGGTTAAAGTTGTCTCGCACTGAGTGGCTATTGATTACCGCCTCTGGTTCGTTGTTATTCTCACAAAAGACGCAGTGGCGGCTGATCTGTTGGGGAATAAGATAACAAATATATTTGGCACGTTTTAATTCTCCGAATCCTGGATCAGATCCACTCACCTCTTTAGCCTTGCTGTTGTATCGCTTGTACAACTTGTTGTTGTTATTATTGTTACTGGGATTAGAAGCTCCGCGCAGCTGTTCAGCCTGCACGGGAAATCCCAGACCCATTCCCACGCCGAGATTGGTGGACACAGTGGCCGATGCTTGGACCTGCAAACCCATTGTATTGGGAGCGGCTGGCACATACGACATGTTTCGCCACACGTTGTTCAGATGCTCGCGGTAGTTGTTCAGCCAGTGGGTGGCGAGTGGCATGGGCATTAAGTTGCCGCCATTGACCTGCAGCTGGACAGGATTGCGGCCCAGTGGCAGGTGCAGCCCCTGCTGTTGCTGATGCTGCTGCTGCGGTTGCGTCTGCGCCTGTGACTGAGCACTCCCGTAGGACATGCGACCGAGATCATCGCTGGCATAGCCGTTGGTCGCGAAGTCCTGCATCACATCCTGCATCGAGCCAGCCGCATTTTCTGCGAATAGCAAGCTTTTCATTACCTTTTCCAGATCGATCTTTGTTTAGTATTCGCGTTTCAATTGCATTTCAAAAATGTAATAGCAAATACGGATTAGTTTTTGCAGAAAAAGAAAAAACAGGAACAAACCAGAAAAAGCTGAGAACTTGTAGAAAATATAAGACGCAAAATGGCTTTCCGAAGTAAAAAAAAAGAAAGGGATTAGCGAAAATGGTAAGGTCAATGGACGAAAAGTCAGAGGCGCTCGAAAAACCTCTTGAAGAGGATACAATTGTTACGCAAATAGATATTATAAAGCACATACAACATAGTAAGAAACATAAAGCGTCATAAAAAATATACTACAATAAATTGCGAAAATCTGATATCTGTAGCAATTATTAATTTACACAATTTTTAACTAAACACTTCTGTTTTGCTCTGTGCTTTCGTTCCCCTTTTAACTAAGCCCATGGCCATTGACTTTGGCTTAACTGTACTTGTTCAGATAGTCATCTCGCTCTCGCGCATTGTTTTTGGCTATTCCGTTTTAAACGACGCCATATCGCTATTCGCCATTTCTTCTTACCTGCTGGGCCCGTTGTCACCTGCGCAAAGATTTTCAAGGATCGCGCAATCTCGTCCGTTTGCTGGTGACTCGCACTAGCCGCTGCCGCTGATGCAGCCAGCGCCAATTGGTGCTGCGCCATGGCCAGTTGTTGCTGCTGCTGGAGCAGCAAGTGGTAGTGGTACTGTCGCTGCAGAAGGAGCGAATTGGCGGTGGCTGCGTTGTTGTCGGCCAGAAAAGAAAAGTGCGTCGACTGCGCAGACGTCGACGGGTCAGGGGTCACCGGCGTAATGGGGGTGCTGGGCGGACTCAAAGCGACCGACGAGTTGACCCCACTGGTGTCCAAGTACAAGTCCTGCAGGCCGAGCATGTTGAGTCCTCCTCTGGCGTGAAAAACAGAAAAGTTGTCCTGCAATTGGAAAATCTTTCCAGTCAGAGTCAACGAGGTAGGATTTGCAACACCTACTGCTGCTGCGCCACTGCCTTCCAAGTTGCTGCGGAACATGGCGAAAATCCGGGTCGAAAGTTACCGTTATCGCGCACTCTACTTTCCACAAATCCTCACCCAAAAACCAAGCACAGTTTATTTAACTGAAGTATTCGCGATACTTCTTTATCTAATAATAATGTACATCTAACTAAACTCGCTTCTGGGTTAAAATCGTGACGCAGAGGCAAAAAAAAAAAAAACCGTATGTCCCTTAGACAACTTGAAACAACTGCCAAGCGTACAGCACAACCTCGGCTCAATTCCTGGAATTTTTGATAAAGCTACGCGCCAACTAACGGTTCTTGTCTAGAGGTGGCATAATGTAGATTTTCAGATATTTTTTTCATAATAAATATATCGATATTTTTAAGAAAAGTAAAAGTGAAGTAAGTTTAACTTAATTTTAGAAAACAATTTATTAGAAATTTAGTAATGTGCTAAATAATGTTTACTTGCTAAGAATATGTGCCACTATTTAAACGTTGGACACCGCGCAATGGGAACTTGTACTACAACACAGCAACAAAGCCTGAGTTATCAACAAGAAAATACGAAAACATCTCCCAAAACTAAGCACCCACACGCGCCGCTCGCCGTCACAACACAATCACTGCACACCACCATTCGAATTTCGCGCACTGTGACAACATCACATGATATCGGCGCGGGAACATCGGAATACCGACAAAACGAACTATCGCACGAGACACCGCCGGCGACGAGCGCTCGTTTTGCAACACCGGCGCGCGCTGAACGAAGAGAACAGCTGACTGCTTGATACGTGCGTGTTTCGCGGCAGGAATTACATAAAGTTTAGAGCCTCTGACGCCAGACTCCCGAACTTTCGCTCCGATCAAACTACCTGCGAACGGTCACCTAATCCCCACCATGGTAGGTTACCTCTGATCCCGGTCATCACTGGCGTTCGCGCTCATCCGTCCTTACATGTGCATATTTCGAGGTTAAAAAGGGGGAAACATTCAATGATTTTTTCTCCTTGCAGTACAGAATAGCTGCCCTTGCGCGGGATCGCGCCTGTCTCTTCACGTGCCAGCAGGCCTCTCAGAACCTGCAACAGCAGCAGGTTAGAGTTTGGCTTATACAACCCCATGGCGCAACCGGTCTAAGTCATGACTTTACTCCCCAGCCCCGCTTTTATAGTGCGCCAGGTCGCAGGGCCGGCTTCTTCTCGCAGTTCTTCGACAACATGAAGGCGGAGATGGATAAGAACAAGGAGATCAAGGACAATATCCGAAAGTTCCGTGAGGAGGCCCAGAAGCTAGAAGAATCGGACGCCCTGAAGTCAGCGCGGCAAAAGTTTAACATTGTCGAATCGGAGGCACAAAAGTCGTCTAGCATGCTGAAGGAGCAGCTGGGCGCCATCAAGGAGCGTGTAGGTGATGTTCTAGAGGACGCCAGCAAATCCGATCTGGCCAAAAAGGTTACCGAGGAGCTCTCGAAGAAGGCTAGGGGGGTCAGCGACACGATCTCGGACACCAGTGGCAAGCTGGGCCAGACCAGCGCTTTCCAGGCCATCTCTAACACGACGACGACCATCAAAAAGGAGATGGACAGCGCAAGCATAGAGAATCGTGTCTATCGTGCTCCTGCCCAGTTGCGCAAGCGCGTCCAGCTCGACATGAGCGATAGCGATCGCGTTGTGGAGCCCAACACGGAAGCCACTGGTGAGTCTCCATCTTTTCCATTCAATAAGTTCAAAGGTCATCGCCATAATGTGATCTTACTTTGCAGGTATGGAGCTGCACAAGGACTCCAAGTTCTACGAGTCGTGGGAGAACTTCAAGAACAACAATACCTACGTGAACAAGGTGCTTGACTGGAAGGTTAAATACGACGAGTCTGAGAACCCTGTGATCCGTGCCTCCCGCCTGCTGACCGACAAAGTGTCCGACGTCATGGGCGGACTCTTTTCAAAGACGGAGCTTTCGGAAACGATGACGGAGCTGGTGAAAATCGATCCGAGCTTTGATCAGAAGGATTTCCTCCGCGATTGCGAAACGGACATCATTCCAAATATTCTGGAATCGATTGTCCGTGGCGACCTGGAGATTCTGAAGGACTGGTGCTTTGAGAGCACTTTCAATATTATCGCAAATCCCATTAAGGAGGCTAAGAAGGCCGGCCTGTACCTGGACTCCAAGATCCTCGACATCGAGAACATCGAACTGGCAATGGGCAAGGTCATGGAGCAGGGCCCGGTACTGATCATCACGTTCCAAGCCCAGCAGATCATGTGCGTGCGGGACCAGAAGAGTCAGGTCGTCGAGGGCGATCCGGAGAAGGTGATGCGGGTGCACTACGTCTGGGTGCTGTGCCGCGACCGCAACGAACTCAACCCCAAGGCTGCCTGGCGGCTGATGGAGCTGTCCGCCAACAGCTCAGAGCAATTTGTTTAGCGCGCTGCCACGCCTTTCTTTTTTACCGAGCCGTTTAAGTTTCCCTCATTTTCTCATCCAAAAAACAAACGAAAAGATTACTGGACACTGAGCATTGACGACGAACTGACCACGAACTCGACCCGCAGGAATCTATCAAGTGTGTACAAAGGTTTCGTTTTCGATTGCTTTGAAAGTTTTGTCCGCCACTAGTCAACTGCGTCCGCCCGGCAGGGGCTGCTGGTCGGTCCCGTGAACGATTCCCCCACGAATTCCGGGCACAGCAGACTGCCGGCTCCGGCGCGGCTCATCCCCCAAAATGACGCCCCGGTTGGCCGTTCCTTGCGGCCACGCCCCCCGCCGGCCCACTTCCGGCTAGCACGGAAGCAGTGTCCGGTGCGGGGATTGGCCGTCGGGATCGTGGTTCCTCCGCTGGTGTCCTGGCCAAATCTATAACGTTGAAGCTTAAAGTGCAACCGCCGGTGTATAAGGCGTATAAGTAGTGACCATAAGCAAATTGTTGAGTGTAGTTGAGTTTAGGTATTTTAAGGCCCCTACCCCTCCTGACAACCACCCACCCCCCCCCACCATACCCCTTCTCTTGTAAATATGGAATTCGCTCGGGGCAGCTTGGGCATCGTAAATTGACTGTACACACAGAATCCAAAGAGTTGTATGTACGTACACATCGAGCGCCACTCAGAATGTCTAGAAAAATAAAAATACTTCAATATTTTTACATGTACCACTTAAGCAGCTGGCGAATTCTTGAGAAATAAGTGTTATCTTACCTTACCCTAATCACAGACATCCAAGTTTATGGTTGCCCAATGGATTGGGCATCCGTAAGCGCCACTTGCTACCAAGTGGGCAAAATAAAAAATCCAATACTTTTACATAATCCATTTTTAAAACATGGAATGCTTTATTTTAATTTCACCTTGATTAATAAGTAGCACGAGTACCATACACTTGCTGTTTTGAGGGAGAAAATAGTTTGTTGCTCAAATAAAAATGTTTGAAAATACCTAAGTAGTCATTGTTTTCTATGCATGTGATTCATATATCTCAAAAATTTAAAAAATATTTTGATGTTTGAACACAAAAATAGTGATTATAAATAGGAGAAATTATTTGATGAATAATTAGCATTAAACAGCCTATAAATATTTTATTTTCTAAATCATAATGTCCTACCTTAATATACAAAAGAATACATATCAGGAATAAAATTTACTGAATAATAATAATAATAAATAAAATGTTAACTTGCAAGGTGGTAAAATCCGAGCAAAGTTAAGTAAGCTAAGTAATTTATTGGTTTTCGACTACCCCCAACAGTCAGCCAATGTTACTACCTCGATCGGTTAACAGAGAGTTAACAGAGTTAGGGTTAACGCCGCTGGCTCTCAGCTTGAGTTTGTCATTCCGCACGGAAAGCTCGTCGCGAACGCACGTAAAACTGGGCAGCGGAGAAATAAAATAAACATTTTCAAGTTGGCCCGCAGAATAAGCCGAACGAGCGCTTAATCATCCAAAAGAGTCCAGCGATCGAGTAGCGCGTAACCTGTGCGTGAGTGATAAGGAGCTAATTGATAAAGGAAGTGACGGTGCCCGCATATCTACATAAATTCGCAATATGGCACTGCGGAAAAGTTTGTTCCTCAGCAGCGCACTTCTGTTGGTTCTGCTGCTGGCGGAGTGTAAGTACCACGACAGATAAAAAGATATATCCACAGTGACAACGGGCGCAGCAAGATATATAGACCCAAACGGAGACACGCACACTCGATGTTTCTCCACTTCTGCAGCGAAACTAGTTTGCAGCGCAGCTGGATGGGATCGAGATGGAGCGGCCACTTGGCTAGACAGCTAACAGTTTACGGTTCACCCTTTGCCTTAAGTGCCAGGCCAAGATCGAAGACCAGGTCCGGTTCGGGCCGCCTTTGTGGCGATGCCCGCCCGGTTTACAGCGCATAAATATGGGGTTTTATTGAATGGGTCGACCGCCCGCCGTCCCGTCGCAATGAATCGTCGTCCATCAAGGTCCCGCCAGGTCGCGAAATTAAATTGCAAGACTTTAATTCCACGGGGGGACTCCATCCATCCAGCTGGCTAGCAGTGCAGATAAGATTTCGCCAGGCCTGCTGCGCTATATTGGTAAATGATCGATACGCAGGCATTGTAAGTTAACAGTTGTGGTCAAAATAATAGGCAATGTTGTATAGATCCTGCCAAAAGATGGATAATTGGGTTTCAGATTTTTTTATTTAAATTATTAAATTCTAATAGTACAATTTGTTAAAATTAAAGCTTACATTCTAGCATTGGTTTTTCATGTTTTTTTTTTAGTTTCTAAGCTAGAAAGCCAGTTAATTTAAGTTATATATCATCTGGCCATAGGTTTTTTACATAAATCCTAAAATTTCCATACTTCTCCTGCATATAACCAACGAAATTACTTTATAACAAATAACTACCGTGCTTTCCTGCAGCTTACGAGGTGTCAGAACTTTATGAGCTGGGGTTTAACTTATATTATTTGTGCTAAAGATGTTAGCACCCGCAACTTACTGATAAGAAATTCCCGACTCTTTGACACTTGTCAAAAGTGGATCAAGTTTTCTTCGGCTCGAGGCTTTGGCCTATCGTCACGTACTGAATTCAAAACTGGGTGACTTACGAATGTCGAATGCAATAAATTGCAAGACATCATGGCTGTATCATGTGCTTTTTACCAATTTAATTGGCTTTTGTTTGTGGAATTTTTGGAAGCTCACCAGCTAACGCGCGATTTTGACGCGATTCGTGAGCGGTTTATGCGAATCCCAAAGCGATTGGCATTGGCGAATCGTTTGTGGCATTAGAAATGTGTTTATTGTCTGAGTTCTGCTATATAGTATATATATATATACGGACAGGTTTGCAAAACAACCATACGTATTCAAACAAATCTTAAGGTGTACAGTGGCAGTGATTGAAGTAGGAATGGAATGCTTAAAGTTGGTTATTGAGTTTCGGAAAATAGGATATAGGATATTGCTATTAAGTTCATTATACAATATTTTTAAGTTGCACATGTTTTCCCTATTTTATGGAAGCCAGCATTGCTATTTCATTGACCTCGTCTGTGCTAATTAATGCTGTTTCTTTGAGCCGCAACACGCTTTAACTTTGTTTGCCAGCAAGCGTAACCCCAAATTCATTGTCAACTGATAAAAAGCAACTCGTATTGTCTGGGTCTGGTTAGTTCTGAATAAAATCGCAGTTGGCTGATAAGGAAACATATCTGCAATTTGGCTGAAAGGTGCTAGTTGCGGAATCTCGGGGTAAAGGGTAAATATTTGCGCTTCCCCTGAAACCGAGAAGATCTGTGTTTTCTTATTCAGGTAGCACGATAAGCTGTAACCAAATACCGGCTAATTCAACCGAATGCATTATCTCATTTCGGCTTAATTGCTTTCTCTTTTAGCCCAAGCCAAGCCCTCGCAGGACTTAAGCAAACCGCAGACGAAGGAGGAGCTGAGTGATCTGGCGGCAGGAGCTGGAGCAGCACGAGGAGTGCCGGTGGCGGCCAAAAATAAGACAGCTGTCGTGGAGGTGAGTTGGCCAAACAAAACGCTGGGCATGGGTAACTGGGCCAGGCCAAAAGAGAGCCGGGCAACGGGACAACTCGACAAAGCCAGACCAAAACCACTCCGACTGGAATCAGTGACGCACTGACGCACTAAGTAACGAACGACCCCAGAAGCTGAAATACGAGCCAGGCCAAATGCATTACTGCATTTCGGGTTTATTTTTACCCAGAACCGGAAATTTACGCTTTTTAAAAATGTTTATTTACTTTTCACTTTGATTTAAATGCAAAAGCCAGCAGAAGACACGCGCAGCGTTCGCCTTTTAAGGGGCTGCCAAGAAACGCTTATAAAGACAAAAATAAAAAAGCTCACGCACAGTAACTTTGCATAAAATTATAAGAAAAAAACTTGGTCTAGAGGGGGGTGTGCCCCCCTAACGCCTTAGTCACGAAACTCCATCGGAGTGGAGGCATTATAAATGCGGGAGATAATACCCCAACCATATTGCCCGCACTTGGGTGAGTCACCATGGAATCGGATTCTAGGTAATCCCTCCGGCTGGCGTGACGTTTGAATGAATGAAGTTTTGAAAACCCCTTTGGATCCCCACAAGGGTAATCCCCAATCAGATTACGATTTTCGAGATCTCCCAACTCGATCTTGTCACCTTTTTTTTGCTTATAATCGTTAGTTGTTAACAAATCGGCCAATTACACGAGATGGAGCGGCTAAAAAGCAAATGAGATTGAGACAGAGACAGTAAAACCAGTCACGTATTGTTACTGGTAATTACAAAAGTTTGTATCTCGATCTCGACGGTCATCGGGGTCAGCAATCTACATATACAAAGGGCAATTGGGGATACAAGATACAAGTTATAGTAAGTGAGAGTGATCCCTGGTAGTCAGCATTTGGCAAAACAACTCGGTTTTTATTATGGAAAAATAGTAGGGGTAACCTAACACACATATTATGCAAGATAAGTTCGAGCGACCTTACTGATAACTTGGCTAGTTTAGACAGCTGGAAGTGAAACTAAACTGAGATGAGTCCAATTTCCATAGCTGTTTCGCTTGGAAAGCAGACTGTTATCACCTTAACTCGGGTAATTGAGACATAAGTAAGGTGAGTCTCTGCTTTAGGCGATGATTAATATTTGGCTTACGCAAAGCCTCGAAATTTTCAGTTGTGAGTCAGCGAGGCTTCCGATTTCCATGGATATATTTCAGTTTTAATTGTTAGTCTCGGTTACCATGTCAACTATCTGGCTAAATAGAACGCTCAATTTTAAAGCGTACTGGTTGAAAACTTGTTTAATAACAGGGGAAAGTAATGAGTCTATTCAAAGCAATTACAATTTGATTATGACTTTTTTTAACAATCTCTAAAATTTCTACTTATGAGAAGCACTTTGAAAGCCGGATTTTTAAAGATACTATATTCGCTTGCATAAGTAAAGATGATCTCAAGAAGCTAAAAGGCACTTTAAAAAATATTAAACACGCCCCCACAATTCAGTGACTTTTGCACCGCCCACTTTCAAATGTGAGTTCCAAATTCGGCATAGAACTCGCATAGAATCACGTGCCGTTTGAAAATCAATTACTCAGCCGACAGTGAAAGCAGCAACGATGACACGAGCCTTCTTTTGCATACACAGAGAAAAATAAATTGACGCAATGAAAGATAATTTATAGATACATACGAAAATATGACAAATAATTAGTGAACATACGTTAAATTCAGCTTAAACATGTTGATCGCTTAGTAATGAAGCTTGACTAATATTTGCATGTTATACTAACTAAAATTGTATTTTATTTGAATCGCAGGATACTCCCTACGATTCCGACTCGGAGGCGGAATCGGAGGAGCAGCTGCATCGGTCGTATCCCCACCGCGACGAGGACCAACTGAACTCGGCCACCAATTTGGTCTTGGCACAGAACTACAAGTACGATGTGGAGATCCTGGAGTCCGGCGATGCCGACCAAGACGACAGTAGCATGGATGACGTGGACGATCTGGAGGAGCGCTTCAAGGGACGCGGTGTGGTCTTCAGCACGGACACCGAGACCTTCGCCTCCGAGAACATCGAGATGAGCCCGGTGGTCATGCAGCCGAATGCGGTTAGCCAGGGACACGTGCTGCTCGGCGTCGTGGTGGTGGCACTGGCCTTGGTCTCCATCGGCCTGTACGCCGGCCTGGTCATATGGCGCTCGCACCTGGAGTGAGTTCTCTTGGCTAATTGCTCTAATTTCCAGAGTGCTAATTCATTTACCATCTCTTTTCACCATCACCAGGCAGCGGTATGGAATGCGCGAACGACTGGTCAACCACGACTTGGAGGAGGAAGCGGCTGGTGTCGACGACGTCGATTATCACGTCTATGCACCGACCACGACGCCGGCTACGCCTAGGGCGTAGTCCGTTTCGAAATCTGGTCCGATTCAATTCGATTCGATTCGATCCGATCCGACGGTGGGCTTTAATTGGACCTGGTTTCGGTTTAAAGTGCACACTCACCACACAATTCAGACGAGACGACGACGATGACAATTCATCGCAGCCTCAGCGAGGATGGTGGAGGAGAGAAGGTGCTCAATCGTCTAATGTATGCCATAAATTTCCACGACAAGTTGAAAAGCATTCCGCTTCCCAATTACACTCTAATGGCGTTGCTAAAGGTCACGCCGATTTCTAACAGCGCAGTTGACAAGACCAATTAGTTAGTAAGTTTCTGTGATATTGTTCTAGAGATTCTTTTGTACGTCCTTGCACTAACAATACGCATAGAACCCAAGTTGGTAATCGATAATAAAAACTATACGTAAATGTAAATGAATATTTTACTTTGGCGTTTTTATTTCGCGTTATTAATGGATCTTTTTGATGGTGAGTTCTTGTAAGTTACTTTTTTTTAAATCTTTTATGATTCACACAGCTGCTTAAAGCTCTTTGGTTTTCAAATAATAATTTAAAAATAACCAAAGAGTTAACTGGTGTGTTTGATTCATTTTGAATTTTTTTGGATATAAATCTTTTTTACACTTAACACACTCATGTAAGCCATTAAATCAAAAATAACCACACAAAGAACGAGTTACACACGCAATGAACTGCAGCGGAATAAGGTATTTTTGGAGTTAACATGCTATCATACATTTACTTTGTTTTTATTTTTAATGCAATCTATTATTCTTTCTTAACATTAAAATAAAAAAAGCTTATCCTTTAAAAATTGAAATAATTTGTTTTCGTACATATATTTACGCTTTTGAATTTGAACTAGGCGCGTTTTCTTAATTAACAACACTGGAAGAATAACTAAAGCGCAGCCAACTTTGCTCAGATTGCTCATGGGTACCACAAGATAAAGAACTAGTTCACAAATAAGAATATTCAACCAAAACACCTTCAAGCTGACAGATAACTAGGCAAAAGTGGTTATCCAACTCACTTAATAGCTAAATTAAACCTTTGTATAGCTTCATTAGAACGATACATGGAAAACGGAATCTTGACAAGCAACAAGTTTGCTGCATGCGCCGGAACCAGTTCGCAATGCCCCCAATTCGTCCCTGTCCAACACTGCAATCAGCTGTTACCTGGCCAACGCGTTTTTTTTTTGGCCTGCACTTTGAACCCCGAGGTTTCGTGCGAATAAAGATACGGATTTGAGTGCGCCTGTCCGCATTCCCGCTCGTCCCGCTCCACCATCCAATCGCCGTCCATCGCATTTTCGGTTCAGAATCCCGTGGACCTTGCTGCCGTGCACATCGCATCGCATTTCCACAGCTGCGTTTTTCAGCATTTTCGTTCGCTCTCTCTCTCTCTGCGGTTTTTTAAGAGCGCTCCGTTCCGCTCTCCCTCGCGCGCGCTCCCCTCTAACGGTTCCATTGATAAGCAGCGCCACCCGCAGCCCCTGCCCCGCCCCCTGCCGCTCATATTCCGCCCCTCGCATTTCGGAAAGTGCAAACCAAAGCAAAGCAAAAGCAAAAACGAATCAATCAATTAAGATAGTACGCCGAATAGTGCAGTGCGTGTGTTAATTAATTTTGGTTGCCATTTCGCACATTCTGTGTTTATTAATTGGCAGTGCATAGTTTCCGGCGGAAAACGGCAACTTTCCGTTCATTTTCGAGCTTCCGTTTGTCGGCCAATTAGCAGCAGGTCGACAAAGAAATAAAACAACAACAAGCGCAAAGGATAAGCCAACATGACGCACTGGGAGGACTTCTACAACACGCACCTGCCACCCGCGGACTTCGAGGACAATCGCTCTCTGCTCAAGGAGTTCTGCGAACGGCACAACAAGCTCCAGAATCGCATCGTCCTCGTCACGGTGAGCTGGGATGGTCCAAATCCGAATTAGGATTAGGATTAGCACTAAAGAGCCACTGTACTCCCTTAATTAACTGCCCAAGCTGGTGAAAGCTTTCATGGGGCATTAAAAACAAATGTGTAAAGTGTGGAAGTGAATAAATTTAAATTGGCTAGAACAAAGTTCGAAAACAAGGGGCACCAGAAATGCATAAACAATTAGCATTTTGTGAATGGAAAAAACAAAAATTGCTAAGTGTTTTTTAAACTTTTGTACTTTTAAAAGCAAAGAACACATTTTTGGTAGTTTTTAATTTAATCTTAAATCTAAAAAATTTAATCTTAGTTAAGTTTCAATAACCAAAATGTATACACGCTTTTCCACTTTAAAAAGCTGCTATGCATGAATAATATATATTGCAAATATCTGCAAGTCTTGCAGATACTTTATTCGCCTCCTAAAGCTCAAAGTTAAATATGAAATTATGTGGGTCAACTGGTGTTTATTCACTGGGGGTCAGCCTAATCCGAACATGATTTACGCAAATAGTTAAGAACGAGGCACATTAGTTTCTCTCTATAAGATTTATGACCAACTTGCTGATTTATTTGCCTGATTTGAATAACTAAATGCTGCTAAATATTTCCTTTTACATGCAAGTAACTTGGTTATTCTAAATTGTTTTATAAGAAATTATAGTAATGATTTTCACAAAACTGTTATTGTGCATAAGAAAGAATGCTAAAGGGGAGAAAATACATAAAAGATACAAAACAAGAGAGAATCAGTCGAGTTTTTCGACCATCAGATAACCGCTACTAAGAAGAACATTAAAAAATATGTATTTAATATTAGTAAAAATGGTTAGAGAAAGTCTGAAAATCGTAGAGAATCGTATCTAAACTGAATGGTTTAGCTTATGTAGTTACAAGTATCAAAGCGTTCATACGGACAGAAATACGGACAAAAGAACGGACAGACAAATTCACCCAGCTAGTGTTCCTGTTATTACAAGGATTTCAGCGATTCAAGTATGTCCTTTCAACTCTACGAGTAAAGGGTATAACCTACACGGTCATTTAACCCCATTTTTTGAACATGAAAATTAAATAGAGAATAGAATTTAAAAGTAGCTTTAATTACAACATGGGAGGTGAGGAAACAGAATAAATAATATTAAATAGGAGCAAAGAACAGAAGTACCATAATTAACTTTATCTAATATAGCCCTAATTTGCGCTACAATTCCAGTCCGGTGGCACCACAGTTCCCCTGGAGCACAACACGGTGCGGTTTGTGGACAATTTTAGTGCTGGAACGCGCGGCTCCGCCTCGGCGGAATACTTCCTCGACCACGACTACGCCGTGATTTTCATGCATCGCCACAAGTCGCTGGAGCCCTTCACGCGCCACTTCACCGGCCAGCAGTTCTTCGACATGCTGGACATTGCGGACAACAGCCAGAGCTCGACGATAGCCATCAAGCCGGACTCGGTGGACGTGTTTGCTCCGGTGCTGGCCAAGTACAAGATAGCCCGCGAAACGCAGATGATCCTGTACGTGAACTTCACCAGCGTGGTGGACTACATGTGGCTGCTCCGCGCCGCCTGCGAGTGCCTGGCCGCCTTCGAGGAGCGGGCCGTGCTCTATCTAGCCGCAGCCGTATCCGATTTCTACATACCCGAGGACATGATGGTAAGATGAGACTCCGGACGATGCCGGATGAGGCGGGTGGGTGGTCATGTGGGAAATCTCGTAATTGATTGCGCTCCTCACTGCGACGAGTGCGGAATGAGTGAGTGGAAATTGGTTTTTATCGATTCCCAAAGCTGCACTGCGGAAAATTAAGGATTTAGTACATTGTACCTAAATTAAGGCCATTGCATAGTGATTGTGCATTCGTATTGATTTTCAAAGCAGCACCTACCAGTTGACATTGCGAAAGCGTCAATCAAAATGCTGATGCATGGAATGTATCATATGTATGTATAATGCACTTTAAACTACTATTTCCTCGCAGTGTGTTTCTAGTTGTTTTCGCTGCCCTTGTGCCTGGTGCTCCTTCCGATTCCCGGTCGCTGTGCAAGTCCCCGGTCTGTGACACATTTCCTCTCCACATTATTGACGTTCGACTGGGCTAAGTCAACTATGGCTGCTGCTGCTGCTCCTCCAGCTCCTCTCCAGTTCCTCCAGTTCCATCCGCTGGCCAGCAGGAGCCTTATCACAGGCTGTCAGTGTCACTCACGCTGGCCTTGTGGCCTTGTCCGCCAGCAGCCTTAACATTGTCATCGTATAATTTGATTTGCATAATTTTGCTTGTTAGCGTGTTTCTGTTCCACGCTTCACTAGATTGCCGCCACGCCTTCCACCCATCTAGCGCCTTTCTAGTCTCCTTTCACCTTTCGCTTTCATCCAGCCCTCTGTTCATTCAGCTGGGTGGTGTTTACCTGTCAGGAGCCCATCCTCCGCCGTCTGTCAGCTGACTTGTTGGCGCAGCAGCAAAAGGCTTTCAAGTGCATCAAATGTCCATTGGTGGGGCGTGAATGGCTCCGCATGTCAGCCCTCCTTATTTACCCGCCCGTTTTGCATTTGCATACCACATCCCACATGCATTTTATTCGAGTGCACAGTCGAGGTCAAAGTTATAGCACTCCAATGCCCGGGGGGAACCTGGCTGGTTCTAAATCATTTTCTAAAGTTTTCCGCCAGTTTTAAAGCTTTGCCAGTTTAAATCAATAGAGAAATGCAAAGTATGCTGAAAAATATGCTTTGGAAATGTTCTTCAATTAATTTAAGATTATGGAAGGAGTGTATTTTTGGGTAGAACACAACTAGAAACTGTTTAGAGCAAACAATTTAATCCATCAGGCTTATGTTTTTACACAATCTGTATTCCACTTGCTGGATGCTATGGTCTTGCCACCGCCAGCCATGTGAGCCTGATTCTGATTCCGATTCCGAGCATCGTCGTGGCATTTCCTACGCCTTGTTTCCGCTCAGCTCGTGCATTTCCGTTTCGCTTTTTTCGCTTAAGACATTCGCCCGCCCACTTTGTCGCTGCCTGGAACATGTGTCTATCTGCACGTGTGCCTTGGCCACAAATGGTCCGTTCGCTTGATTAAATTGTTAGTTGCTCTCACGGCACATTGCCTTGGGTGAAATGTGGTATATGGCGAAAATGGCGCAAATGGCCTGTTGATGTTTATGCACGTGTCTACTCAAATTTATGCGCATATTTGGCATCATCTTTGAGTGCTGCTCGGAGCCTTTCGCCGTTGGCAATTCGATTTTCCCACGATCGATTCGAATTTGCATAATAACCTCTCGGGCGATGTATAAATAGAAGCAGTCAAGCTCGATGCATCGAAACTGAAGCGCGCTCAAGCGGTTTTTCGAGTGGTTTCAAGGACTGCCTGCCAGCTCAAAAGTAGGCAACTATAATCTATTTTCCCCCATTAGCTAGCTGGTCGGACAGAGTTGCTTGGAAAATTGAAAACTCATTCCCAGAGATCGGGTCGCCATTTCGTTAGCCTTAAAGCCAAGGTCAGCTCCCGTACTGAATTTTAACAAGTCAAACCGCAGCCCAGACACGTTTGCCAAGCCAATTGGCAAAGTTTGTCGTTGCTTACATAGCAATTGGCTTATGTACTGTATATATACTGTATATACTTTCGAGATGATACTAAAAATTGAATTTCACAATCGCATCAACGCGACGCACACGCCTTCCCGAAAACATGGCCTAAAAGCCTTTACAAATTTATGCACCGGAAGTGGGGCGGGACAGAAGGCAACTTGCTTTACAATTTGAATTAATTCAGCGCCCGGGGCGGTATGTACTCTGGTTGAACCGAATGTAAATTGTACTCGTAATAAGTAAAAACAAACAGAAAATTAAAAGAGTAAACTAAGCGGAGGCAGGACAAAAGGCGACGTGCCGAAATCCGCAAATCAAATCAAAAGATTTTACAAGAGCACGCCTCAACGCACATTCATAGTGTAGTTGAATTCTTTAGGGGGGAAAAGCGGCAAAGCGGGAAAGCTGGAAAAGCAAGTAAAACAAATTCAATGTCAACAGCTGCTAGCATTCCCCACGGAGCACCACGACCCAAAAAACGTTCCCCAAAAGCTTAAAGTTCCCATCGCATTTCGCATTTCCTTTCGCTTTTCGTTGTCAACTTAGTGCCTTGAGCTACATTTTTCATTTCTCCTCGCCCAATGTCCCGGCTACTTAGGCGTGTCCGTCCGGCTGTCCGTACGCCTGTCCGTTTGTCCGACCGCATTGTCCGGCTGTGCCCGCTTTTGTATGCCGGATAAATGAGGCTGGTCAGCAGCTTAGAGCAGCTTACGGCGTTGCCCAGTTAATGAGAACAGACAGGGGGCGCTCAACAAGTTGCTGGCAGTCCACATGGCGTATGAGAAATATTTTTAGCAAGGCTTTAAAAAGAACCTTGCCCAGGATGTGCAGCCAGGCGTTTGTCGTTAGCTCATTACGGCTGAGTTATGCTTTCAATTAGTTGTAATTCATATGCCACGTGGCGGCAACAAAAAAGAAGCGAATAAATACGCAAAAAAAAGCGAAAGCTGAAAGACAGCCCTGGCCTTTCATTTCGCTGTTTGTCTGTGTGTTTTGCAAGGACACTTTGCTGCCCGAGTGTGCGTGCGAGTGTCTGTGTGTGTGTGTGCTGCATTGTGTGTGTGCTCGTCCTCTCCATTTAAGAGGATGTTGCCGCGTTGGCTTTTGTGGGCAACGAACCAGCCAACCACCGAACCAATCCCATCGCGTCGCATCACATCGCGTATACGCAACGTGGTCCCATCATTCCATTAAAACACTAACCGCTGTCAACGGATTTTCAGCCCACCCACAAAATGCAATCAGGAGATGGAGCGCCGACGATTTCGCTGCAGCTGGTGCCAAAAATGCTGGCGCCCCTCGCCAGCTTGTGGGTCCCGCACGCCTTTGTGGTGTCCTTTAAGCTGGAAACGGACGAGAGCCTATTGATTGTGAAGGCACGTGACAGCCTCAACAAATACAAGCACAAGGTGAGTTCGCTCGCAGCCGGCCGGGAAACACCTAATACGAATCCTAATTTCTTCCGCGTCATCATCCAGCTGGTCATTGCCAATGTGCTGCAGACACGCAAGCATCGCGTGGTGTTCGTCACGCCCACAGATTCCTACGAGCTGCATTTGACTCGCGAACAGACGCTGCAAGGACTCGAGATCGAGGAGCCCATCGTGGCCGATGTGGTAAGTGAATAAGTGCCATAATAACTCAAATGTGTCCGTTTCGTGCTTAAATGTGCATTAAAGCAGAGCAAGTAAAAGTCGGGGAAATTCAATTAGGGTTTCTAAATATTTAAGTAAATACTATTTTAAATAAGCTTGCCTATCATGTTCAAAGATTGCTTTTAAATAGTTCTGATTGTTCATGAACCATTCATTATTCGCCTACTTAACAAAAATATATTTGAGGCTCAAACTAACTTATTTTTATGATTTTTTTCAGGTGCAAAAGCACGGCGAGTTCATCAGCAACGCCCAACAGCGCCAATGACCGTTGTCGATGCGCCGGAGGCCACAGACGCAGCATCAGCACCACCACCATCAACAACTGGCCACCGGTGACGAGGACGAGGATGGCGGCGATCTGGATCGGGATCCGTATTGCGTGACCAGCTCGCATTATTGCCGCGTTCTGAACCCGGGCACGCCAGGCTTTGCCCGCAAATATTGAGCAGGTTATATAGTCCATAGTGTATACTGGAATGTGGATGACAGATATTTACATTCGCTTCATCCTTGCCCTTTGACTTTGAGTTCCCGCCACAATTTATCTATCTATTTATGGTCGCGCCTCATAATTGAGGTGGCACCGCTCCATTAGTCCATTCTCCTGTTGTTATTTTTTCTTTTTGTATTAGTTAATGTATTGGTCTTATTGTTGTCCTGAGAAATGATGTCACTTGTATGTATCCGCCATTCCCTTGGCTCCTTTTCTTATCTGCCTTTGTTTGCCGGCACGTTTATGTCATCGAGTATACGCAGCGTGTTGCGCAGACATCAATAAGCGATTTTGATTTATGTTTGTGACAGAGCTTATGATGCTTATACATTTAATGAAGCATCGATCCGGCGCACTGGAATTTAAATCCCCCACAACACGTGTGTTTTGATATCCTTAAATCGGAGCAGCGACAAGCTGCATGCAATCGCAATTTGCCGGACGTTGTGTCCCTGGACAACTGGTGCTGGTGTCAGTGGCAGGCGACGCGACAATTGATTTGCTGTTTTGCATATATGGGTTGGAAAAGAGTGGCAGCTTTGCCCGTCTAATGTCCTTGTCGGCTCAAATTTATGGCGGCCCAAGCCTTGGCGCCTGTCTATCCCAAGCAGGTCAAGTGCCACCGTGCAAAGGTCAGCTTAAAGCACCTCGAATTGAGTTTGAAAGCGGCGTAGCGCAACCTAATTAACATCCCACACTCACACAGGCACTGAGTTATTTCTTGGCCAGGCTAAGATAGACTGGCGCTGGGGCCTGGCTTGCCACATCCGTATCCTCAGGGTCCTTTGCGGACGGCCGCCTTTCCACATTTTTATAGCATGTTATGTCGTTGCCACGCCCGTCGGCCATAAGCTCCATGCGGCCCGTCTAAACGGGCCTGTGGTGAAGGGTTGGCGGTGGATTTGTATCCTCCTTTCATGGAGTTGTAACCACTTCCGTCCCGCCCGCATTTGTGGTTTAATTTTTCCAGCCCACAACTATGCAGTGCTTTGTGTGCCCGGCCGTTTTGTTTTCGTTCGTTCTGTGGGCCGGGCAAAAAATTCACATTTCTTTGTGACGTCACATTTTTTGTGGGTTTTGCTGGGATGGTTGGCTGGGTCTCTGCGTTGTTGGGGCCTGCATCAAATTAAATTTTATTGCGCTCGCACGCACCGCAAACACAGTCCTGGGAACAGATACCGAACAGGGGAAACAATCACACATGTGGCTTAGGACTTAAGCCAGGCTCCGCATTTCCTTCGTTTTCACTTTCCTGTTGCTCGGGGTTTTTATGGCCTCAGCTACCTTAGTGTGTGCACCCACATATCAAGACTCCCCCCATGTGTACTTCTGCCCGCGTATATCGATTGTGCATTAAAGTATAAACATAAAAATTCAGTTTGCCAACATGAGTTGCGTACAATAAAATATGTATAACTAGCCAAGTGTGCGAACAAGATGGGAACTGCGGACGGATGGTATTTGCTTTTACTGGCAAATGGTGTTTTTCTTTCTCAATGATTACTAAGAGAATACTTAAGCATGCTTAAGCATAACTAAGCTACTTAAATAACAAATAAGTTTTCGAACCATACATGTAAATTCGAGAAGAACCTCTCCATATCCGTAACTTAGGACTGCATTTGATGAACGGTCAGTCCGGATAAATTCTTAGTGAAATTCAAGATTTATTAAGCCTAAGTACATGAAGGAATTTCAATAAAAAAGAAAATCAAAAGTTCAACAACTCTTCAAGTCATCTACGTATATAAAATCTATTCTCTATACATACATGTACTATATTATCCAATCGGGGAATAAAACCAAGTGAACCAATTCGTTAAAGTTTCAATATCCAATTTGGACCAACCGATAAGAACAAAATTAGAAAAAATACGAACAAGCTATATATATATATGTATATGTGTATATCTCGATGTATACCTTAAAATATAAAACGAAACAAAGGAATTTCCATTGAATATTTACTCTCTACAAGCATTTTGCCCTCTAAGCTAGATACATAACTATTTTATTGTTGAAAACGAAAACACCCAAATCCTATTGTACGCAATGCAGTTTTGGTCACTGCACCTGCCCTCTTTCTTACCGGAATCCATGAGCTGTTTAACTGTAAAACTGTTGTAAAATGTTTACCAAAAAATGTACCATATGCCGTACTAAGGTCTAGTATCCGTATACATATACATCTACAAAGATACATCAATATATATATATTTGAATGTGTATTAAACTGGAAATGAAATAGCTTTAAATGTATAGACAAACGACTGTGTGTTTCATTTACTAATGGATTGGGAAACATGTCGTTTTTAAACCATAGTATTTATTTACATACACTCGCCTTAATGTTATAATTTAAGACATTTTAATATGATTTTTGTGCTTTCATAAGTCGCCTCGTTGCCTTAGAACTATTATGGACTGGCTCAATGGTATCACAACAATTATATCTTGACCATCCATAAATCGCTTTTTTGCCAAATTTATCTATAGCTTAGTTGGGTAAATCGATGAATTTAAACTTGAGCGGAATATTGGGCAAGTTGATCAATGCAGATCGGAACGCATTCTCCGTGGGATAATTGAACTCCACGTTGAAGTTGCGAATCAGACGAGCGGTACCCAATTCCAGTTCCATTTCCACGATGCGTTTGCCCACGCACATCCGAGGTCCAAATCCGAAGGGCAGGAATACGAATGGATTCGTTGACTTCAGTTCATTCGCCGGACACCTCGATTCCGAGTCCTTGGGACTGCGCAGCCAGCGTTCCGGCAGGAACTCGGATGCTTGTGGGAAGTACTCATCCCTGGTCAGGGCGTTCAGAGGAACGATGTTCACGTAAGTACCAGCTGGCACTTGGTATCCACTGAGGACAGCGTCTCTGGAAAGGACGCGAGCGTTTCCCACAATCAGGGGATACAATCGCTGGGATTCCTTTATACAGGCGCGCAGATAGGGAAGATTCTTCATCGATGCTTCCGTAAACTCGGAATCCTTGTTGGGCAGCACCTTCATCACCTCCTCTCTGAGCCTGGCCTGCTTCTCGGGATTCTTTGCGAGGCACAGCAATAGCGCTGTAAAGGTGCTGGAAGTCTGGAATGCAAAATGTTGAATTACAAGACGGCTTTTGAAGATCGTAATACCAATAACTCACCGTATCAACTCCTGCCATTAGCATGTCCATGGCCATGACAGTGGCCACTTTTCTGTCTACCTTCAGCAGTTTCTCGAGCACACTCTGTTCATTCTCCGGACGCACCACGCCCTCCTTGGCCTCCTTGTCCAGCCGTTCTATAGCCTCATCAACGTAGGCCAGAGTCACTTCCTGAATACCATCCAAAGCTCTCATCAATCGCTTCAACTTGGGAGTTTTAATGTAGCGCCACGGCGAGGGCTTCATTTCCAGATCGGCGGATACTATAAAGAACTCATCCAGGTAATGGAAGAGCTTGAGTGCCTCGCTTTCCTTATTTGAGTTCTTGAGCAAACCCAGTTGCTTATCCAGGGCCACCACGGATACGGATTCCAAGGTCCAGCGGTTAATGGTGTCTATGAAGTCGTCGGGAGCCTCAAGAGTTTCGGGATCCCTCAGTTCGAGAATGCTGTAGAGGAAGTTTTATATCTTAAGAATATATTATACGGCTTTTGTGAATGTATCTTACCGCTGAACAAACTCCTGGTTGACCTGCGACATCTTCTTGTAGTACAATCTCACATTTTTTGGCTGCATAAGCACGGGATTTACGACGGTTCTGAAGTCGCCCCAAGGTTTTCCTTGTGAGGGAATGACGCCCATGACGCCCTGGTAGAAGTCCTTCCTGTACTCCTCGCGGTGGTAGAGCAATGTATAGTTGCCTGGACGATTGGGCCACACACCCTCGTTGCGAAATACCACCTCGAAGTCTTTGGGATTGTGGGTGCTTAGGAATGGTGGGTTACCCATAATACCGGGCATAAAGAATATATCGCCGTAGTCCTGTCTCATCGCCTCAAACATCTCCATCAGTTCCATGTTCTTGTATTTCCCACCCGGCATGGACATTTTCATCGACAGTGCCCACATATTGAGTCGAGGGATCTGCTCAAATGGCTTTGCCTGCAGCCATTCCGAATCCTCTCTAGCTTCGGCAGTCGCCACATTAGTTTGCCAGCGCTGGAAATATCATTTATTGATATAAATATATATTTTGGAGCACTTTGTATGCTGAGCAATTAAACAGCAAAATAAAAATATGAAGCAAAATCAGCTCAAGATAAACGGACTGATAGTTCCTAGATTAGTTGTTTATATTAAATACAAGCATTCACCTTTTGAGTGGCGAGCGAGAGAGTCGCTTTTTGCGACTGAATTAATGATAGAGCACTGCGCACTTTTAGCATTTTCGCGATGATTAGAACTTTTCCGGCTCACCGCCCAAACAAAACTGTGAACCGTGCGTTCGTTCTACTGACTTTAAGTCCTAAGGCCGCGCGAGCTTTGCCGCTTAATTGGTTGATAACAGCACACAAACAGAGAGATAGCGACCCCACGGAGAACGGGCGTATAAACAGGTTCCGGAGAGCTTATTTGGTAGTTCAAAAAAAAAAACAAAATCATTTATTCAATTAATAATTGAGCAAAGAGTTTGCTAGTTTTTAATCAAATTCAAAAAGATTTTGGAAGCAAGTATGCAGAATTATTATATTTAAAAAAAAAAATGTTTAAATGGAACTATATAACTACATATATAACAAACACATATAACTCGGGGGTTGCCCCTTTCATATCGGTCAGTGTCAATGCCAGCAATTTTTTGTCACCATGACTATTAATAATTTCCATGCTGGGGAAATGTTTGGCCATAGCTAAATTCTCTCTAGATATTTATTAGTAAAAGTTCGAGGCGTTTAATTTCGAAATTTTTGCAATAGTTTTATTTCAAATATTTTCATTTTTTATTTGTTATATTTTCGAACAGAAGGACTTAATTACTTTTCAATGCAATGATGTATATATGTAGAAACAGCATTCGTTTAACAATACTTATTATCTTATCACAACAGATATCTAATATAAAACACATTAGCTGGACACATCTGTAAACTTAAACTTGAGTGGTATATTGGGCAGGTTGATCAGAGCGGAGCGGAAAGCATTCTTTGTGGAATGGTTGAACTCCACGTCGAAGTTGCGAATCAGACGAGCGGTACCCAATTCCAGTTCCATTTCCACGACCCGTTTGCCCACGCACATCCGTGGCCCAAAACCGAAGGGCAGGAATACGAATGGGTTCTTGGTCTTCAGATCGTTGGCCGGGCACTTTCCGGCGGAATCGCTGGCGTTTCGCAGCCATCTCTCCGGCAGGAACTCCTTGGGCTTTGGAAAGTACTCCTCGCTGTAGAGGGAGTTAATGGGAATCATGGACACAAGGGTACCAGCAGGTACGCGATAACCGCTAATTACGGAATCCCTAGTCAGCCCGCGTGCATTTCCAATTACAAGAGGGTAGATACGCTGGGATTCCTTTATGCAGGCACGCAGATAGGGTACGTTCTTCATCGATGCTTCAGTGAACTCGGAATCCTTATTAGGCAGCACTTGCATAACCTCCTCCCTGAGCCTGGCCTGCTTCTCCGGATTTTTGGAGAGGCACAGCAATAGCGCTGTAAAGGTGCTGGAAGTCTGCAAATGTATAATCTTCCTATTATAAACTCCATAAATTATGTATGATTCCTTACAGTATCCACTCCCGCCATGAGCATATCCATGGCCATAACGGTGGCCACTTTCTTGTCAACTTTCAGAAGTTTCTCGAGGACACTCTGTTCATGTTCCGGACGTACCACACCCTCCTTGGCCTCCTTCTCCAAGCGTTCGATCGCCTCATCTACATACGATAGAGTAATTTCCTGAATACCATCCATTGTTTTGAGCATTTTCTTGAGCTGTGGTGTCTTGAAGTATCTCCAGAGAGAGGGCTTCATCTCCAGATCGGCTGAGTGCAAGAAGAAGTCGTCCAGGTGCTTGAAGAGCTTGGTTGCCTCGCTGTTCTTCCCCGATTCCCTAAGCAGACCCAGCTGCTTATCCAGGGCAACCACGGATACGGATTCCAGAGTCCGTCGGTTAATGGTTTCCAAGAAATTGCCAGGCACCTCCTGAGTGGTGGCATCCCTTATTTCTTTAATGCTAATGTGAAATATTTAAATGCAGAAAATTGAGAAATGTTTTAAGTACATACAGCTCCACAAATTCCTGGTTAACTTGCGACATTTTTTTGAAGTACAATCTCACATTCTTGGGCTGCATCAACACGGGATTCACAATGGTGCGAAAGTCTCCCCAGGACTTTCCCTGCGAGGGAATGATTCCTTGAACACCCTCGAAGAAGTCCTTTCTGTAAACCGTTCGATGATAGCGCATTATATCGCTGCCCGGTCTCAATGGCCACACACCTTCGTTGCGGAAAACCACCTCAAAGTCCTTTGGGTTGTGTGTCATCACAAAGCCATCACTTCCCATCATTCCGGGCAAAAAGAATATGTTTCCGTAATCCTGGCGCATGGCGTCCATCATTTCCGTTATCTCCAAGTTCTTGTACTTCCCACCGGGCAGTGCGCTTTTCGCGAATAAGGACAAGATATTTGCCTTCGGAATCTCTTCGAAGGGTTTGGCCTGGAGCCATTCCGGATCGTTTCTGATCTCAGCTGTTGCCACATTTGTCTGCCAACGCTGGAAAATGATCCAATCAAGAGTTAGGTATTTTTCACGTAGACATACACATTATTGTACATTCTCATTTCAAATTACTCGTAAATTGCCACTGTTTTTAAAACAAAACATTATTATTTGTTTACCTGTTGACATGCTGAGAAGACGGTGGCTTTTTGCGACTGAATTATATTTAGTGCGATACGCCCTTTCAACATTTTGCACGCTGTCTAATTCGCGGTCAAAGTGAAACTACTCATACCAGTTGTCTGTTTTATAAGCTTTATATATCTGTGCCGGACGAGCTTTACTATACATTTGAGGAAAACAACAACCTCAAAGATACTTTCGGAGAGAGAGAGCAGCAAACAGGTTCGCTTTGAGAATTGCTAACGAAAACATATGGCAAACATTCGGTCATTAAAATATACATATTTATGTATATTTCTGCGTCTTAGTTCCGACTAGAATATACCTTTTTTTAAGATTTATCTTTAATGGATGGGAACTATATCTTTAAGCATTAAATGGTGGTGAAATATTTAAAAAAAGATCGAAAAGTATATAATATATATTTTGTATGTAATAAATAACAACGTATCTAGTGTTATCATTAAAATCATAGTTTTTCTAGTCATGCACGTTAATGCCCATTAACTTATATACCCAAATCAAATAATAAGTAATATCGCTGATGGGAGTGGTCAAATCTATTGGCATAGGTTCAAACCAATTGTTCGGCGAAAGAGAGTAAGTTTTTGGGCGAATATTTTATCTAATCAGCTGGCTTCCTAACGCCAATTCAGCTGACAAACAGTTTTTTTCAATTGCAAAATTTAAGTTTACAAGTATTAAAAATTGCATCAGAAAAATTGAACATTCGATCGCTGATTAGGTGAGGTACGTATTTTTGTGACGCGGAATATGATTATCTTTATTGTGAAGAATAAAAGTTCTGTGTTTTAGTTTTCCATTTATTTATTTAGACTGTATTTTATTTATGTTTACCATATATGTATGTATGTATTTGTTCAAACACCAAAAAGTTTAGTTTCGCTTATCAAATTGTTGACATACTCACAGATAGTACACAGTTGCCATCTTATGAAGTATACAACATTTCGTCCTCGAATAGTGATATATAAATATTCGTTTAGATTAATGACTTAACAATAGATTACTAATAAATTAGAGTTGCACAAATCGTTTGAGTTTGCATTCGTTAAGCATATTTTTACATGACAATTTCCGCGCGAAACAATTTGGCACGCTGGGCAAAGATATAGATATATGTACGTATAGTATGTTTTTATGGAGCGATTCAGAAGATATTATTCGTTGACTCTAAGGACTAAGTGTCTATGACAGTTTCGTATAGTATTTAAATGATAATTCCTTTAGCATTGAGCAGGCTTAACTGGCAAACTGAGTGGAACTAATCCTGGCTGGCAGATCCATTCATCTGCTGGTAGTTGCACACGATCTTTGCCGCATCGTTCATCATCTTGGCCGTGGAGCGGACGAGGAACATCAAATGACACTCGTCGTAAACGGTCAGCTCGACCCGGGTACGCACCAATCCGTGCAGAACGGTGGCCCTCTCCAAATCCAGCCAGCGCTGGAGGGCTAGCTCCCGTTCCTTAGCGGATCCGGTGAGCGCCACATCCGAAGGGCCCCACAGTACGAACTCCAGCACTGCCTTCGCCTTGGACAGGGACTCGGCTCGCTCCTGCTGCAGAATGTCCGCCAGGATGGGCGTGATCTTTGTGGCGGGCAGCATGTCGGTCAAGGCCGAGTGGGCACATTTGCAGAGCGTACCCATGGGCTCATCGTCGTCATTGTTGTTTCTAAATTGGCAAAGCGATTATCAGTAAGATTTATAGACAATATTTGATCTCAACTCACCCCTGCAGCACACAGAGTCGCGCCTGGGCGTCCTTGTTGTCCATGTCTTTGGACAGCACCACATTGGACAGACTGAGCGGCGTCTCCTCGATCGCCTTGGCCTGCAGGTTCTTCATTCCGTTGACCAGCTGCAGCATGATGAAGGCCACCTCCCGCGTCATCACATCATCGAATGCAGGCATGGCATTTGCATTCGTTGACCCATCTTCTGCGCCCATCGACGTGGCCGAGGATTCTTCGTTCAGTGTACTTAGATTCTGCACCGAGACTACATTCCTAAGATTGCCAGCAATTGAACCATTTCCATCCTTCAGGCCACTGAGATTCGGAATCGAGCCGCGGAAATTGAAGTTGCTCTTGTCCAGCACCTGCGACTTGCCCTTGAGTATTGATCCGATCGATTGTAGGGTCTCCAGCTGCAAACGGGGCAACACCGAGATGGTGGCCTGCAGCAGGGTCACCTCCGTGGAGGGCATCAGCGGCAGTTGATAGCTGGGCACCAGGTCACAGAATTCGGTCACCGGGTTGAGCACATCGCTCACTCCGCCCGACAGCTGGCTGAGTTCCCCAGCCACGCCGCCCAGCTGGTTGCAGTCGGCCGACAGGGCCAAGGTCACGGGCGAGGAGCTCCACAGGGCGGCATGGAAGGCCTTCTTGCCCACCACAAATGCTTGGGTTCCCTCCAAAATGGTGAAGTCCTCGTAGCGCAAGTTGATGGCATTGGCCAGTGGACGCAAGGCGGCCGGCACCACTGGAGTTTGCTGAAGCTGGTTAGGAATATAATTAGTTTTGTTTGTCTTAAATGATTAGTATGTATATGCCCACCTGATCCAGCACCTGGGCGAGGGCCTCGTGATTGGCCACCACCACGGCGGTGTAGTTATCCTCAATGGTCTTGTGCACGACACTGCGTCCCTTGCGCATGCGCAAACGATTCGTGGCCTTGCTGCGGTTCTTGTTGGCCTGCGAAAGTAAACGTTTTTAATAAGTTTATGCCTGGCTGTAGTTAATGTTAAGATTGAATTCACCTGTGGCATGCCCCAAACGCTGTCGTTGATGTCCGTGGCCACATCGCCGCCCGCCTCGCTACCGTAATAGCTGTACGGAGCATAGATATCGAACTCGCCCACCTCACTGCCCGCATAAGAGGCTGAGATGATGCGTGGAATGTTGGCTAAAAGTAGGGATTAGGTATTAGACTTTAGTTTCTATGAGTTTATTTCTAGCAAGGATCTTATAACCTACCCAAGCTGTTGTTCAATCCGTAGTTTCGCACCGGACCATACTCGCTGCGCGAATAACTGGCAATGGAGGCCGTGTCCGAGTAGATGTTGTTACGTCTCATGGCCTGGGTCAATCTCTGGCCAGCCACGGACAGATCGATGTTGCTGCGCGTGGGCGGCGGAGGAGGAGTCGATGTGGAGGGCGTGGGTGTGGTATTTCCATTGGCAGCTGGTGGCGTCGGGGAACCCATCTTCACGAACTCGTACATGTTCTCATAGTCGCGCTTGTCCTTCAGATAGCTATCGATGGTGCTGTTGATCTTGCGGACTGAGTCCTTGAGACTGCTGCGCTGGGCAGCATCCGCTGCATCCATGGATCGCTGCTCGAAGATCTCCAGCTTGCTGGAGATCGACATCTTCGGTTCGCTCTTCTTTTGGGGTATGCGCTCAAAGGTGCTGGTCCTGCTGTTGGCAGTCGATGCGGACTTTCCTGCCTCCTGACCACTGCTGCTGCTGTTGGCATTGGTCTTCCCCAGCGTCTTGCCCTGATCCGTGGCTACATTGTCACCGTTTGACGAGCAAATGGAGATAGTGTCGGTGAGGACTCCGCGCTTGCGCACCAGTTCCAGTTGGGCCTCCCTTTCCCGCATGCTGGCCGTGCGCTCCGGCTTTCTGGGCGCAATCGATGAGCGGATTTCCCCTGTGAAACATAGAAAATTTGAATGGTTCCTTGAGATGTATTGCTACTAGTCTAAGTAATTAATAACTCATCAAAATTGATTATTATGAATGTGCAAACAACATTGAATGGAATTTAGTGAAATTATGAAAAACTTATTATCAAAATTGGATTATATTAGATTTTAGTTAGAAAAATATAAAATTTTATAGTCCTTTAAGATATATTGTGATGAATCAGATTTTTATTAAGTTATACTATTTTATTTGAGTGCAACGCTTGAATTAATTAATAATTGTATTTTGTAAGTCAAAATTTGCATGTGAAGACAAGCACCCGGGTGTGCGGGCACCCTCTGCGTCGCGGGTGCCGATCACACTCGCCACTCATAACGGAGGATAAAGAAGACAAACAATCAGTAAAAGGCAAGTGCCTAAAATAATACATTTATTTAAATAATAAAAAAACAAAAAAAAAAAAAGAACAATATAATATAGACACCCAGTGTTTGGCGGGTGAACTTAGAGTGCCAGTGGCTTGCTGCAGTTCTCTGGTTTGCTGGCACCCGAGAATTGCGGAAAATCCGGCTCCACCCTCGAATTTCTTCACCTGGGGGCCAAGTAGTTAGACAACCTGTGAGTACTAATTGCGATTTTGACCCACATTCGTGCCAAATTACAATTCGCATGGTGCTGCTGCTGCTGCTGCTGGTGGTGGTGGTCAGCTCGAATGAGGTTGCTCTCGGATCTGGGTCTTTCTGGCTCTTCACCGTCCTCGATATCTAACAAATGGCTCCAGGTTGGGGTCTGGAGTATAGCTTTAATAGCACGACCAGGTTCCAGGTGCCAGTTGCAGCGGCAGGTGTAACAAGTTCTTGCCGCATTCGCTTTGACCGCAAAGTGTCAGGCCAAAAGAAATGGGTCTCTGGTCCGCCAGTCTGGCAGTTTCACCATTTGGTTCTTTCCACCGACCAACTATCCGCCATCAACATGTGGTTGGTTACCTCATTGGTTCGGCCTGGCTTATTTTCGTTTCGATTTTTTTGTTGCCTTACTCGAGCGCTCATCTGGCAAAATATTTTGCTTTCTGGCTTGGCCACTTAACCCAGTTCGAGCCGGCTCATCACACTCGTTTGGATGCGGCGGATATGGTCATAAGTGGCGTACCTGTACCTGTATCCGTACTACGCTGAGTGTATTTGTTTGTTCGCCCGTTATATTGATTAAAATGCGTAACTTGTTCTGCGTTTGGGTTTTGGGTTCTACTTTCCGTGGAGTTGCTGGCACAGCTTTTACCATTTACTGCAATTTTATTCGTGTTTCTTGTGTTTCGACTCTCGCGTTTCGTGTTTGTGGCTGCAATTGAAGTCAACAAGTTGGCAGAAGGAAGTGGGTGAAGTGGCCGAAACCCTTCAGACCCACATATGATACATGTACATACGATACATGAGCTGGCTCTGTTTTGAAGGTCGCCCAATTTCTGGGCGCTGTCAGTGAACGTGATTTGCTTACGCTTTCTTTCGGAATGCGATCACAATGGTCGGGAGAAATGGATGCGGGAAAAGGGGACATACATATGTATGTATGTCGCCCACAGCTCATGGAATCGGGTCAATGGGAACGAGATTGAAATTGACTTCATGAGTGGCGGAATTCCGCTTACTCATTATGCAGGAATCTCAGTGGTCTAAAAACCAACAAAAAACGTGTGCGAATAAAAGGCTTATTTGGTCTACATTTAGCCTATTATGGCAAATTGGCCAAAGACTTTTGTTTTTCCTCTTTAACTGAATTGAATATACTATAACATTAAAAACCCTTTTAATCAAAGAAGGTTTTACTAGTGAATACATTTACTTTTAAAAGGTTTTATTTAAAAGGTTTTGAAACAGATTTTTAAACTGATTTAACAATATAAGTTTGTTTTTTAACTTACCCAAATTGGCGTAGACGTTGTCGGCCTTCAGCTTCACGGATCCGGTACCGGATGCCAGTGGCAGGACATTGGAGTCCACGCTGCTGGCGCTGAGCGTGGCGGTCAGTTCGGTTTTCTGCTTCCGCCGGAGCTCGGCGCTCTTGGGCGGCGGGGGGCGTGCCGGCTTGTTGGCCTCATGGGCGCGTTGTCCCTCACTGGCGCTCGATCGAAGGGGCGGAGCTGGTGGCTTTGCCGTAACCACGGCCACTGTCTGGGCCGAAACGGAATCACTGGTCTTTGTGATATCCTTCACTACCTCCACGGCCGTGGGATTGATGTCGATGGGATGGATAATCACGAGACGGGGCTTTCCAGAGGCATTGCCCTCCTCGGTTCCGGTGCATATTTCCGTATACACGCTGGTCTCCCGCTTGGCCAAAGATTCACCGGACTTGCCTCCATTGGTGCCCATGCGCAGAAACTTCTTGATGGAGAACTTGGACTTTTGTTTCTGTGGCGGTGACGCAGAAGGAGATTTCTTATCCAACCCAGCAGCGGCCAGACATTCCTCCGACATGGAGAGATGACGATGATTCCGGGGCGTTGGCTCCGGTGTCATAGGTTGCTTGAGGCTCAGAACCGAACTGGCCGATTGCAGCTGCATCTGCTTGGCCGCATTGGCGCGCTGCATCACGAAGGTGTTGAGACTCCGGAACTTGGGATTGATCACGGCCCGTTCGCGTTTGTCCTTCTCCCGAATGACGGGAGCTGCTGCCGCCACCGGAAGAGCTGGCTTCCTGGTGTAAAGGCTGCTGTTGTTGGTTGCAGATGCAGCTGTAACAGTTGCTGCTCCTGAAGATCCGGCGGGAGCACCTGTTGCTGTCGCTTGGCTCTCGGTAGATGACGATGATGATGATGTCTCACCTGATGACGTGGCCTTTTCCGCTGGCTTTGCTGCCGCCTTTGTCGCCTGCTCGAACTCAACTACCAGACTGTAATCTCGCTCCGGCGTGGGTGGAGCGCTAAGCTTTGGCTCTGGCGGCGGATTCGGGGCTTTGCCCTTTTTCAGCTTGGCTTCGTCAGCGGCTAGATTCTCTTTGGCCAACTGGAGACACTCGCTGGACTTGGAAATGGCCGACTGCAGCTGGCTGATGAATTGCTGCTCGGCGCAGCTGGGTTGTCGTTTGCCCAGGAAACTTTTCAGCTGGCTGCCATTGCTGGTAGCATTGCTGCTGGGATGGCTATTGACAAGTGGCTTCACCGGGAGTTCTGGTTTTTTGAGACCATGTAGGAACGACGGCCTGGCATCGATCTTCATGGGTGGTGGCGGTGACTTTGGCAGGGCGGGAAGCTGCTGCTCCGCCTCCTTTTCAACCGCCTGCTTTTGATTCTGCTCCAGACTGTTGTCCGGATCGGCACTGCCATCGGGTTCGCCATGTAGCTCCCGGCTCTTAACAGCTGGCTTGGGCACAGCTTGATCTCCTATCTGTATATCCTCGTAGTCTGAGTTATTGGTACTGGCACTCAGCTTCTTCTCCGCCAGAAGTTGACGCTTTTCCCCACTGGCCGCTGTGGCCTTCGCCAATCCCAAATTCTTGTACTCGCTACCCAAGCTGATGCCGATTCCCGAATCCGATTCACTGCGAATCATGTTGTAGGCATTCTCCTCATCCGAACTGCCATCGAAACTGCTGCCCGTGGAGTCCAGGGCGTCATCCGAACTGCACTTGGTGACGATCAGACCATCGGACGTTATCTTGCTGGTCATAAAGTTGCCCTCGTGAAGATTGTAGCTAGCCGCTCGGGTTTTCGAACTGAGCAGCATATCCGTGATGTACTGGGAGCTGGAGTAGTGTGAATTGCCGGAACTATCTGTCTGTGCGGCAGTTGCCACGCCCACCTGCTCGGAGTATTTGCCATCGGGAAGATTCTCGTAGCTCAACTGGGTCTCGACGACATCATAGTAGGCGGATACGCCATTTTCCGTATCCGAACAATTGCTGTCCGTGTCCGAGTATTTGTGGCACACGTTCACCTTGGGTTTGGCCTGGTCCCTGGTGATGGGCGCATTCCGTGCGATGGGCTTCTTAAGGTCGAGAAATGGCTTCGGGGAGTCACTCAGCGCACTCAGTTCGAATTTGATCTTGCTGCTGTTGTGGCTATTGCTGTTGCTGGCGGAAGTGGAGATGTTGCTGCCGCTTCCGCCTGAAGATGCGTCCGATGCATTTGTCTCACTTAGCTTCTGCTTCTGCTCCAATGTCTCCGAGATCTCGTCCAGCAGTGACTTCTCCATCGCCCGCTCAATGGGCGGACTATCTTTGCCATCTCGCGATTGAGTTGCCGTTGCGGCAGCTGCCCCTGTTGCACTGGCCGTTGTGCTTTTGGCCATGGTTAGCGTGGGCGTTAGGGTGGTGGTCACCTTTTTGGTAACACTGGCAGTTGCAGTAGTTGTACTACTGCTCTTGATGGCTGTGGCTGTGGTTATGGTCGCTGGCTTGGCTTTTGCCGGTGTTGCTCCAGCCAACGATGATGCAACTGATGTTGCGGCTGTGCTTTTGCTTTCCGCGGGCGCCGTTTTCGCTGGAGCTGGTGCGGATTTGCCCATGGGCTGGCCAAAGGGCATCACATTGATCGTTAGGGTCTGCTTCTTGCCCTCCTTGTCCACCTGAGGGGCTCCCAGTTTTAAAGCGGCAAAGGATTTCTTGATATTCTCCTCGGCATCGCCCAGCAGATTGCCATTGTTCATGTTGAAGTCGGTGTTGGCCCTGGTAATCCTCTTCAGCTCTTTGGTCTCCTCGTCGTCCGTCTCGCTAATGGCCATGTCATCGTGCTCATTGCCAAGGTTCATAAAATCGTGATCGTCATCGTCATCATCGTCCTCCGACCACTCGCCCCCATAGCCGATGATTTCGTGCAGTTGCTTGGGAAAGCACACCTTGCCGCCCTTTGAGTTAACGGATTTTCCAGAGCCATTTCCCGAGCTGCTGGAACTTGTGCTGGACCCGGTCAGTCTGACGCCGAAAGCCTTCTTGATGATGCTTTTCGCCGGGGTCTTGTGCTTGTTGGGGTAATCCGTTTTGACCTCCTTGTCCGGCTTATGGCCGCCACCCATTTTGGAGGCGGCTGCTGCAGCGGCTGCCTTGTGCTCGTCCTTGGACTTGAAGCAGTTCGAGCACAAATCCTTCTTCCAGGCATTCTGGGTGAAGTGCGAACAGATCGAGGACGACATCGCTGACACTTGCTATTGCTATTGCTCCCGCCGACGAAACAACCTTAGGCCATATTCTGCAAGGGAAAAATGGGAAAAACATTGAATCAGTTAAGTGGTCGTGAGCTATGGTTTGATGATGATGAGGTTGTTAGTTCGTAAGCCTAAACTTTCTTTGCAAAATATTGCGCAAGCTCACAATTAACTTTCACTGCCGCCTGCAACGCAATCTCAACTTCTGCCGCATGACTCAATATTGATTGAGTGGAGAAGTTGAGCCCAGCAATTGCGACTGTGCCATGTGGTCATCATCCAGCCCCGAAATCATGGCCACACACTGCCATTTGTCCAGGCAGCTTATCAATCAATCTTCATCTTGATAATGGAATTATTGAAATTTTGCTGATGATGATGTGGCCGCCGCTGCTCTTGACTTCATGGACTGCCACAATTGGTAGTTGGGAAATGGTGGAAAAGAGCATGGGATGGATGGATAGATGGGCTGACAACCACATAATTTACAGTACTGTGATTGTCACATCTCCCTCTCCCTGGAAAAACCATCGATTGCGGTTGGGTAATCGCCAGTTGCAGCTGCATTTCGTTAACTGCATGGCTACTGTTTGTCGTTTATTTTGTCGACTGTTTGCAAATGACTTTCTAAACACGGCCGAAACTGCAACTGCATGTGCAACACTCTACGCGCCGCAGCAATGCCTAACAAAAAACAAACCTAGGAAGTGCCACACAAATTAAACACAGACAGACAACTCATTTGTAGCTTCGAAATTGGCGTATTTATTTGGTCAGAGCTTCTAGAAGTGATTCAAAGGCAAACTGGTTTCCATTTAAGGAGTTAACCATTCATTTTGATAATTTCTCAAACAAAGACACACTGTTTCCTGTAGAACATTATAGGTCTAATTTAATGACTAATTTGTGAGAACTCGAATGGGAAACCTGTATATACTCTCTACACTTATTCTGTGTACCCATTTCTAACGCTTTAAAGTAGCTCATCTTTTTGTTATTTGAATGCTCGTAGTCATATCATTGGTAGATCAAATTGCTTGCTACCAAATTATGCGATTTATCTGGTAGATCTGCTTAGAATGCCTCCGACAATTTTGGGGCGTTTCTAGTGAACCACTTTACACAACTCCCAGCGGCAACATCGCCATCCCGCCGCTAACAATGTAACTATTTTGAGCTCTTTAAGCCATTAACTTCTTCATATGGCTGTGAGCATCTACGCAAGTGTGTCACTTGAACCAAAACACCAAGTTTAGGCGCTCAAATTCGAAGGTGTTGCTGGTGTTGCTGGTGTTTTTTGTCATGTTGCTGCTGTCGCGGCGACAACAATGAAGATGACAGCAACAGCAACATCACAGTTTGTGGCTTATTTTGAGGCAACATTTATCAACGCCAGCGCCGAGGAAAGTTGACCCATTGTTAAATGTGGCCGGAGTGCTCGACTTCTGTTGCTGCCACGCTTGATTTCTGCCGCAGATGCAGATGTTGCTGCTGCTGCTGCATACACCAGCTCCCCCAGATCTGCGTTTTTGGGTCAGCATTTTGACTTGACGTTAATATGCATAAATCTCGACTTTGTGCAATGCGGTCGCGGATACAATTGGCATCGAATGATGATTGGGGGGTAGGGAGCGGGAAAAGGGATGTTTGTCAAATTGCATAACTGGGCCAGCTAAATGTTGCTGCTGTATTTTTGTTTTTTGAATGTGCCCGCATTGTTACCCATAAATTTTAGACGCCGCTCGCGGTTACCGTTTGTTTTTATGTCTATTTCTGCCACGGATTTTTTTGTTTTCTCGTTTAATTGTTTGCATTTTTTCTTTCACTCATTTGCATTCGGTTGCGGAATCGATTGGCCATTTATTTATGGCCACACACAAGCTGAGCGAACATATAAAAAAAAAAAACAGGCAAAAGGCGATGAGAGTTGTGCCCATTCTCATGGAAAGCAAGTGGATCGCCAGATCACATATATGTATGTTGGCCAACTATTGAGCGAAAAACATTGAGATAACCGGGCCTTTGGAAAACTGTCAAAGGCTGCAAAAGAAATGCAGAAAATGCACAACAAATTGTGGGGCCCATTTGACCATATGAAAGCCGTTTGCCCAAGTTCCAGCAGCCAGCAGCAATCGAAATGAAGATGGTGTGGCAGCCACAACTCGAAATGGAATGCTGCAGCAGGCAGCATCGACAACATCTTTAAGCTATTTTTCAAGTTTGGCAGTTGGCCTGGCAGCCAGGAATGCTGTTTCCCTCCCCACAGATAAGATTGTTGGCCAGAAAAAAGAGATATCAAGGCGTGTTGCTGTTGCTGCGGCAAAAGTGTTACACAAATAAATCTACATAAATTTCAGGCCAGCGCTAAGCTCCTGACCAAAGATGGCTAATATATGCCTGGCCAGGACGTCAGCTCGTTAGCCAAGTTTGCTATCTAAGGTGAGTGGTTCACTTGGACTGATGGATTCCGGTGGGGAAAACTGTTCGTGGGCGTTGCAAACTAATCGATGCACCGTCTGATCTGAATTTGCATTTTCTGCATTTTTCTGCATATACTGCAGCAGCAGTTCGTCTGTCTGCCAATTGGACACACACGAAACTGGCGTTGATGAAACCCGTTCCCGTTTTCGTTCCGGCGGCAACCAATTTCGATATTTTGCATTCTGGCATTTTGTATTTGCTGATAATCTGATCGGGCAAAACAGTTAGCTTGACCGCAGCCGCAGGCAATCGAGGCCAACAGGTTTTTTTCTTTCGGCCAAAAGCAGGAGGGTTCTGAAGGCTATTCTTAACAGC
The DNA here is from genome assembly GCF_004382145.1 of Drosophila mauritiana. NCBI lineage: Eukaryota > Metazoa > Arthropoda > Insecta > Diptera > Drosophilidae > Drosophila > Drosophila mauritiana. The sequence continues at coordinate 7,865,276 of NC_046670.1, forward strand.
ACATCCTAGTCTTTGTTTGGGTTAGCTGATGTCTTTTCTTTTGGACAACGAAAGTGGGTTAAAGCCGTCTGATTCAGCCGCAACCGCAGCACAGCACAAAATTCCAGAACCGAATTTTTAATTTAATCACCAGCAGCGAGTGTTGATTCCCATTAAAGCCAGAACAGGAAAGCGAAAAGCGCAAGAGCACGAAATTGAAACGAAATGAAGCGCGAGATGAGATGAACGGAGATACAGAGGTGCTATATGGATATATATGCATATCGTTCCATCTGAAAATCGGGATGCGGGGCATTCGGGAGCTTTGTTCCACATTTGCACGTGAGATTTATGCGTGGCTGTGGCTCCCCCGACTTCTGGTGTTTATTTATACATTTATCGTTATGTATACGCACGTACTAATGGATCCGTATGATCCGCAGCCATATCCACCTGTGTTCTACTCGCTCCACACGGCATTATGCAAAGCAGCGGCGGCGGAATGCTCTCCTCCTTGTTTACATTGGCTAAGTTATGCAGAGGCACTCGGCGAAGTTTTTGGCCAAAAAGAATTCTTCGCTGGGTTGGGCCTCTTGCCACGAAACGGATGTGGTGGGCGATCCCCCGCCAGCCAAATGTCAACTATTTGCCTTTAAAGGTGAGGCGCCAATTGAGTTGCGGCAGAGAATCGAAGAATCAAGGCTCATAAACTCAAATCCTAACCATCTGTCTTTGAAGTTCAAAGTTCAAGTTCAAGCGTGTGCTCTGCACTTCAGTTTTATTGCATTGTTCGCACATGCTTTGCGCCTAATTACGCTTTCAAATTTAATCAGCTGCTTATTGAGAGCTCGCCAAGTGTGGGAAAGTTTTTGGCGAAAAGTCTGAGAAAACTTTATGCGGATTGATATGTTGAAAACATTGCACACCGAAGAAATAAAGAGCGCATAACTTAATTAATATCTTTTATTTTTATACCAACTTTTTCAGTTAGTTACCAACATAAATGGCTTGGTTGTCTGTGCAGTTTTCAATGCCAAGTAGCAATCAAATATATGATATGTATGTATATAACATATGCCAAAAATATTTTCGTTTCCCTGTTCACACGAGCTCAACCGAACACTAGAAATTTCGCTGGGAGATTGTTTAATTAAAGCCAAGTCAAAGTTGCCATTAGCTCGGGTTGTTGTTTGTGCCTCTCGAGAACTTGCCGGATGTTGGTGCAGGCAGCAGGGCAATTTTGTCAACAGGTAATACAACAAACTTGTGCGACCACAATAATGACAACAAAAAGGCAGCAACAACAGCAGCTGCAGCAGCAACACAGCAGCAGCAGCAACATCAACATCCAGCAGCAGCAGCAATTAAATTGTGAAGAAGTTGTTTGTGGAGAGGGAGTGGAAATTACTGTAGTGCCGCTGGCTGTTTGAAGCCTTTTAAGCATAAACATAGTTGACGACTACTAACTGCTTTACGAAGAAGTCAAGGCAGCGTGATTAAAACGGAAAGATTGGCTAGGGAAAAGTTGTTAGATAGTACCTTAGAGGTACCTTTTGGCCCAGCACGTTATGGATTTAACTCGAAGTTAAGTGCCAGAACATATTTATGTTGACCACCCAAGATGCCACCAGCGACATGATTTCTTGATGGCTTGTCACATGCTGCAAATGGTTTGGGCCAAAAGTTACTTGTCCGCCTGTCAATTAACCCGAGTAACGAGCCCGACTCACAGCTTCGCGTCCAGCTGCCAATATTGCCAGTCATTCGATGCCCGCCGGCATATCATGTCGGGTTAATTGAAGTTGCCATACTTGCTAAGCCGCTAAACCAAAAGGCCTTACAGCATTAGCCCAAGGCCCCGCAGGCCAAGTTTGGGTTTATTTTTAGCAGCTTAGTTGATTACGGAGAAATGTTTTATGTTCATTTTCGCCAAGGATATTCCAGGAAAATGCGAAGGAGGAGCTGCCTTAATCAACCAAAGCCTGTGAATTTATGCCTGTGAGCGCGCCCACATCTTCCTGCCTCTTAGTGTTGCAAAGAAAGAAAAAAAGAAGGGGGAAGTTGGTGGCGTTGGTTGGGGGCTGAACGAAGCACATATATTTCAAGGTTAAGTTCCCATGTCGTCTTCGTTTTCATTTGCTGTTGCGTGACGCTGACAAAGAGTATAAAAAAGAAGGGGTAAAGATGAAAAGGAAGCTGAAGAAGGCACACTGGCAACGTGGCGCAGAAGAATGACAGCAGTGGCAGCAACAGCAACACAAATTGCAGCAGCAACATCAGCAGCTGCAACAACAGCAAAACAAGACAGTGCAAATTAATAAATGAAAACGCATCCATTGATGCAACTGCTGCCAGGGGTCCGAAAAGCTGCTGGCCTGTTGCTGCTGTCTTGTGTTTATACCCATTACTTGTACAGGGTATACTGGACTGTTCGAAAAGTAAGTAATAGATAGAAGACAGAATTTGTCCGTCTGTCTATACAAGCGTATGTTTATATTCTTGCAATGAGCGCGAGTAAGAGGTATCTGTTAGTCGAGTCACTTTACTTTAGCGTTCTCACTTGTTTGTTTTTACCAGCACGCACATGTGTTGCTGCAACATAGGCTTAATTAAAGAAATAAACACCCTTGCTCCCCTCGAATTCCCCTCCTGCAACAGAATGTGTCGCTAACTGCAAACGGGGATCCGATTTCAACTTTGTATTTTCTTTACTTTCCAGCACAGCAACAGCTGTTGTCGTAACTTGACTTTATAACACAGCCCACCAAACCACTCCCTACTTTTGCTTAGTTTTTTAATACTTCTGCATTAAAATATTTTACGATCGCTGCGTCTTAATGAGTGCGAGTGCAGAAGAGAACTTTTCAGTTGGCTGCATTTGAGGACACCAAGTCAAATGAAAAATGAAAATAATAAAAACCTGTTGCGTGGGATAATTTTGTAGGCGCCGCATTCCCCAATTTGCTGGACAATTTGTAAGTGCCTGTTGCCGGGACAGGCACAAATTGCAACTTCAACTGCAACAGCAACTGCAACAACTTGTAATGGAGCAGTGAGTCATGTTTGCGGGACACACAGCTGCATGGTTTTTTTTTTGTTATCTTTTTGGGGTTTCACCACAGGCGGATGACTGCCATTTTATCCGGCTTGCGGTTTTGAGATCTTGACCAGAACAATAAAACGCCCAAAAGCACGAATTCCCATACCTGCTCAGCCCAGAAACTCTTTTTTTTGGCCACCTAATGTTCGTGGTTGGGACTTATGAATGCCTGTTTGTTTGACTTTTATTGCACAATTAGAATATGAAATACCAAATAAAAGCAAATACAAAACTTAAGCAATTTGAGCTTGAATCAAGACTTGGCAAGACGAGAACAACTTGCCCATTTGGCTTGAGCAATTTTCGATGTCTGCCAGCGGTCTAAGGCAATTGTCTCAGAAATCCGATGGTGAAGGGTCTGCGGATTGGCTACAAAGAGCCCCATGTAATTGTATGCCAAAGGTCAACAACTGTGTTGGATTTGGTAAGAGCAAATATGGCAAAAGCAAACAATATCCAGACAATACTACAGTTAAATGTGTGTATCTTATATATGTTGTATCTTGCAACAGCTCGGCTCCTTTCCATAAACAAATTAGTAAAGCTAGGAAGATTAAAATTACTTTTAATGCATGTTGAATGTCGTAATTTTAAAGGATAATCCAAGTCAGCGCAAGAGTGAACAATAAAAACAAAACGTCTGATTTAAAGCACTAATTTTTAAAAATAGTCACTCAACGGTTTAACATCTTAGCTAACTGGTATTCTTTTCGTTGAAGCTTGACCAACTCGTCTCTTAATTCGGCCAAGGACTTAGTTCCTGAAGGAGCAGCTACTAAATTTGCAGGAGGAAATTCCTCAGGAGCTGCTGAGGAGTGGTGAATTCCTTCTTGGTTGGTGGTTTGCCAAAATCTAAAGCTTAGTATACGCGCACTTCTGTTGACAATCCAGTCGCAAACGTTAAGCTTCTGGGTCACCGGATTTGACTTTCTCAATCAAATCGGAGCTCTTACCATGTAGTTGATGACATGGGCATGAGTTCCAGGCTTAATGCGATAAAGTGCTGGAGATAGTACATCTCTTCCAGAGGCTTTGGCCATCGCTCCGCCAATTTTAAAAATCGATGTTTCTCCAAAGACCAGTGGCTTTTCCATTACGTATGGAGCGGTGGCCATTTCGGAGCACTTAGTCGGAGCACGGTGGTCCAATTGCAGTCTTCACTGGTGCAGACTTGCAGTGGACGCAATACATCATTTCCAAAACTCACATATGTTGGATGATTTTTCGCCATAGTTTAACTTTTTTTTTTGTTTATTCGCAAGATAATTTACTTTACCTTCCAGTACACTAATAACCACTGAATGTAAAATTTATGGAAAACATTATTATACAACTACTACTTCAAAGAAAACAAACGAAAAATCTAACGTAAAGTCTCTTTAACCCATTTTTTCGGTAATAAAGTGCAACAATCAGTATTTTTCAAGCTCGCAATTCTGCAGCAATGACGACAAAAGAAATAGCTGCTAAATCCATCTAGTTGGCTGTGTGCAACAGTGTGATGGCATCTGCATCTGGTTATTGGGCACAAATTGCACGCAACGTTTGTCAAACTCGGCTTGCTTGCACGTATTACGTATACGCACTGTTGCAAGGCCAAACAATGGCTCGTGTGCAGACGGAGACAAAAGCCTTACCAAACACACACATGCCACATGAGTGGCAGCTGCAGCAATTGCTCTTGTTGCTGCTGCTGTTGCCGTTAGCCGTTGCAAGTTGCAACTGTCGCCGGCTGGTGCGATAAACAACAAAAGAAAGTCAGTAAACCACTGCGGGAATGGCCAAGTTCAAAGTTCAATGGAAGACGAGCAGCAGCAGCAGCGGCAGCAACATGTTGACAGCGACAAGCAATTAGCCAAGACAGATGAAGGGTTCATCTCATGCGGGGGGTTGCGGGGTCGCTGGTTGGTTCAACTGCAGGGCAAAGCGCGCGAATCAATTTACATTTGCATCTGCAGTCGCGGCATTTTGTCTTTGGGCAACGAACCTGCAGCTTAAGCACTGCATTAAATAATCATAAATAAAGTTTTTTTTCCTTCGCCTTAAATTTTTTTGTTACCACATTCATAGAAATTGAGCTACCGGCAAACGGAGCGCTTTCCTCCTTTTGTTTGATGTAGAAAGTGCATCGGCCAGCGGGCTCATGGGAAATTAAATCAATTGAACCGGCTGGTCTGGTGGCGGATTTTGAACTTGGGCTTAATTAATCTGTGCAGCCTTTCGAAAGTTTGGTCAGCAAAATTGAATTGAATTTGCCAGCCGAACAGGGACACGCCCAGCGCAAAAATTATTTGTTTTGCTTTGTAGTTTGACATTTAATTGGCATTAATTACTATCCCCTCAGCTGTAAACGCACGCCCCCCTCGTTGGCCAATCACGGGCACAACTTTCACTGGTTCGCCTACACCAAAATTGGTAACCAAAAGCGGCCAATAGGCGTGGGGTAGTGGCAGTGTGAGGGGGAAGGGGGGTGGTTTGGAATTGGTGGCCAATGCAATTGACAGTTTCAATTGAAGCATTCGAGCGGGTCTTGGCCAAGGCTTATCGCTGTGCGCCATCCAGGCGGCAGCTTTACCCAAAACCCATTATCATTTTGACAGGCAGCAGCCATTAGACAGAAGCCGCATCGTTTACACTCAGAAAAATTGGTAAAATTAGGAATTGGGAATCTTAAACTAAGAAATTATATGAATTTTATAGATGAAAACTTATTCGTACAACCAAAGTTATACACGAATCATTTAAATGCCGAAGCCTTAGATTTAGGTTTTCAAATATTAAAAACATAAATTACTCGACCATTATGCAACATAAGATACAAATATAAATTTACCCCTTGTCATCACCTAAAGTTAAAAGAAATAGGGCTGCAGCTGATTGAGAGCGTTGCATGCCAGCGGCTCATTTGGCTCAATTAACTTTGGCCGGGCCAACAACAGTTTAGCACCTAATCGTTTGCTACCCACTGAAAAGCGGGGAAATGCCAACAGAATAAAGCCGAAATGCGCTCGTTAATTAATAAACAGTTCCGCCGCATAAACGGTGCCACAAATCAGCGGGACAGCATACAGATACAACACGGCTATGAGAAAATATGGGCCAGAAGGGAAAATGGTGGTGGAATGGGAGCTTGCCCCACACGTGTGCAACATGTCACCTGGGGAACGGAATGGAATTGTGCGGTGTGGCATGCAACATTTACGAGCTTGTCGCTGCAAAGATTTTCATTCCAGTTCACCCGCGAGTGGGAGTCTCGGCGAAAAAAAGACAAAAAGTATAATATATATTTATGTATAAGCCGAATTCCAGAAAACAAAATCTCCGTCAAATGGATGGGATGTTCAAAGGGGGGTAAGGGGGTTGGGGATTCGAGCGATGAGTGCGGCAACATCAGATAACTAGACAAATTTGTCTTGCTTTGTTTTGCGTCCCGTCTCGAGTGTAATTTTGTTAGAAATGGAAAGTTTTATTGTTTGCCATCAGTCGAAAGCAAATCGCTGGGACTAAACGCTGTCGAATGTTGCAGCCGGCAGCTGTTATTTCTTCGTTTTCGTTCCGTTTTCTTCTACTGCCGGCTGGCTTTTTACACATTACAACTTCTTTTTTCTTACTTTTTTGTTTCTAACTGGAAAAGTAAATCTGGAAATCTATTCAATTGTGACCGTTGACTGAACGACGACGTCCGACCGAGGCGAACCAAACTGAAGCGTTTCCATCATCAACAATGGAGTGGCATTTTTCCACAACTTCTTCAGCTTCTGCCGTTTTATGGGCGAGCTGTACAATAAATTTGGTATGAAATTAGATTTATCTCTTCATTAAATGTATATAGGATATATATATTTACGTGTATCTGAGAAGAAACTTCGCTTTCAGCACAATGGAAAGTTTCTCGAGCTGGCCCCAAAATACCAAAAAACAAAAAGAGAGAACACAATACGCGATTTTCTCGACTATCAGATACCCGTTACTTAGCTGGCACTTGGCAGTGCGAATGAGAAAGTTCAATAATCTTTTTGGCAATGAAATACAACAAATATGCTACAATTGTTTCAAAACTGTGGGCGTGGCAGCTTAGGACGGATTGTGGGCGTTGCGCCATGTCCGAAAAGGTCCCGTTATCGATTTCGCCATGCCTAATATCCCTTTCAGGCTTTTATAGATTCTGAGGTCTCGAAGACGTATATGGCCAGATCGACTCCGATATTGATCCTAACTACTATATATCCTTACTATTTCGACTTTATATAGTCGGTAACGTTTCCTTTTACCTTTTACATACTTTTCAAAGAATCGAGTATGCCCTTTCACTCTAAGAGTAAAGGGTATAAGATGAGGTTTTCGCAGCGAAAGCGATTTTATGATTTTCTGAATCTGAGTCGCAGGGCGAAGAAGAGTTCATTGGCATTCGACATTCGCATAATTTCTGCGTCATTTAACACACATATCTCATAGTAAGTGGCCAGGCCAATTAAGGCCGATAATTAAAGACACGGCTGCCAACACAGTTGCAACACTTCGAACACTTTGGCTGCCGTTTAGGCCAACTTCCATTGTTCGACAGGTTGGCAGTTGCATTTGCAATCTGCTGCATGCCATTTGCAGTGGGATTTCGATCTTCCTGGTCTTCGGATAGCCTGGGACCTGGGACCCGTTCCCACTCTCTGCTCTGCTCCAGCACACCTGCCAACACATTGTTAGCCGCCTCGGATTACCCATGTTGTTCGTGGCCTGGGAGTGCACCTTCAATTGGCATGCCAATTGGCCTGGCAACGAAAGTGTAAATTATGAAAAACACGTCAAGTCGGGCCTACCGAGTTACCAAGTTACATATGCACGTTTAGCGTTACGCATTTTTGCATTCTGTGTGAATTTGATTGCAATTTGCCTTTCCCTTACCTGCTTGAACTTTTCCACCTGTCGCACGGTATCCTCAGTTAATATCGTTTGGCTTTACAATCTGCAATGCAAATTAAAAGTATTTATTATTGAATGCATGGTTGTTAAAGATTAAATAGTAGTTATATATATACAGCTATATTTGTATCAATTTAAGGCTAACTAAGATTAAGGATATACTCGTAGTGATTTTAAGAGCTTGGAAAAACAAATATATCAATTGGTGCATTCAATCCATTTTCCCTGTTTGTTTTAAGCCACTTTCAATACGACTTACAAAATATTAAAGTTTGGCAAATATAATATATTACAAAGGCAATTTATTATGCAAAAAGGTTGATGTATTTATCGAGCCCAGGGTACGAATGCCAATAATTTGCCGCGGAACATAAAAATCTGACCGCTGTCCACAAGTACTGACTGCAGTTCAATGGCCTGTGGGCGCGCATGCAAAATTAGCCAATTTCGTTTGGTGTAATTCAAAATCAGTAATCGAATTACGAAATGCTAAGGCGCCAGTTGTTAAGACCCTCTTCCCCCCTCCCCAAAAGACTTGCCGTCTTAAAAGCCCCTTTCTCGGCTTTTAGCCATGCAATGACCCGAATTCAATGCACGTCGAGCTCATATTTTACGAGTTGCACTGCCAGCAAACTGAAAACAGTTGGCATTTGGGGGCATTTAGTCGCTGGCCAAGTCTCGACTTCAGGAGACTCCACCTCCCCCCACCCCTCTGAACACCCACAACGAATCGAGCTGCAAAAGCTACAAAATATTTATTGTCATTCTCCTCGTCTTGCCCATGGTTTCGATTAAACTTGGCTTGGCTGAACTGGGCTCGACTTGACTTGGCCAGAACAAGTTGGAGCCCGCTTAAAATGCACTTGAGCACTCCGGTTAACCCGAGGTGGCGATGCAGATGCAGACGGCTGGGTGGGGGGTTTATTACGATAAAAGAGAACTGTTCCATCAAGGTTAACTTGGCCAAGTGGCTGGCTTTTACGGCGCACTTGTCCGTTCCTTCTCGTGGGGATTGGCAGACAGTGGAAAGCCAATTCTATTGTCAATTAGCATGGTGTGATAAAAACTGACCGCTGCAAGGTCGCCTGTTCAGTCAGATCAGAACTGAATATGCGGTCGGCCACATTAATTAGCATATTTATTAGCCAGCAGAAAAAAAATCAATTAAAACAATAAGCGGGAGTGAGGGGAGTAAAAGGCTAAAACAGACGCATTAACAAGAACAGACAGTGACTGTGTTGGCAGAATTATTATTATTTTATTATAATTATATTTAATATTTTGTAATTATTATATATATTATATAAATTCTATATATATCATAAACCATCCTCTAGATAAAATGGCATTTTTATATATGGTAGTTTAAATTTTGGTCTTAACTCAACGAAACAATTTTGCAAATGGGGGAACTGTGTTTTTAACTTTAACTGCAAATTTAGTAAATTTATCCGCCTATGTGTAATTTCTGCTTGTAATATTTTTATAAAATTTAAATCCATTATATCCACTGTAGTGTCATATCCAAACTAATCTCAACCGCACCCATGGGAGCACTTGTATCGTTGCTCACAGCTATTGAATGCAAATTGCACGTGTGGTTTTACTGGCTTATCGATTGCGATTCGAAAGTGGCTTTTAATTAACTTCTTAGCCCCCGAGCAGCTGTCAGTACTTTGGAGAATTGATATTCTAAACGGATTTAGTGGGAAAATTGTAAGTTCGTAGGCTAATTAAAGTGAAATTGGCAAATCCGCACTTATCTAGACACGTTAAATTTGTCAGTTAGCCCGAAAAAGGTAATTGAAGACGCCTTGCGAGAAAGACAAAACAAACAGAACACATAAACTGGGGCTTTTGTTATGCGATTCGTTGGAATTTCCACGAGTGCTCCAAACGGAGTGGGAAGCTTGGGACTGAACTGGACTGGACTGGGCTGGGCTGGACACCGGGAGGAGGCGGAGGAGCAGCTGGAGCGGAAGCGGGAGTGATAATAAAACAACACCGAAGGTCATTACTGGAAAAACGGGTTTTTCTAGCCAACCTCTGCGGCTCTGCAGCATGAAGTGAGTAAGCATTTAGCATTAAAATACCGTTGGGATTATGGCGTTTGAATATGCATGGGCGAAGCGACAGCCGCTGCTGCGGGCGCACTGTCCCCCCCGTCGGAATCCCTCCTTTTTTTGGTCAACAAGTTCGCCTTAATAGATGCCGCCAGTTTTGCAGCAAGAGCTCCAGTTGCTACGTAGCTGCTGCAGTTGCATCTGCATAAATTATGCACCCAGAGCCATTTGCAAATTGTCATTCAAACGCTGGGACGACAACTACTGGCTTGGCGACATCGCCGTGGCTGTTGACGCCGATGAGGAGATGACGGTATGAAGTGATGAAGAAACGGGCAGATGGAGATGCGGATGACATGGCTTCATGCCCACGCCGGGTTAACGCCTCGTTCGCAAATCTGGTTACTAATGGCCACGATGGAGATGGTGGCGCTGATGCCATTAAAGGTCAACGGGCGGGTGATGGAACGAGTTCCAGATGAGATTAACGCTGAAAGTTGATTAGTAACGTAGCCCAGATTTATTTATGAACTATCCAAGTGCATCACGGGGTTTAACTTTGAAATAAACTATTTTTTATAGATACATAACGACTAAAGATCCTGAGTTAAATTTCAAGCCCCTTTTTCTGAATGAACTGTAGCTTTTGCCCAAACTTTGCTGAATTTCCACTGAATTTTCTAAAAAGTCAACAGTCTCAAAGTATCTGAATGGATACTTAAGATTTACTACAGTTCTTAAATAACTTTTTTTGGCTGACAAAAAGTTTGTTGTCAAACAGCAGCTGTAAATGCAGAATATTGAATGAATGTAACTTTTTCAACATTTTGCATATTTAAGGGATTAACTTAGCACGCAAATCAATAAAGTTGTTTCGATATTATAGACTTGAACTTCTTTTCTGCTTTTCTGGTTCAACAAACATGTATAGTGAATATTTTGGATTTTGTAAGTTAGTTCAGATATGTTTTTTGTAAATATTCTTAATAGTTCTTTAGATGACTTAACCGTTTTAAGCCCTGTGGAATTCCTGCATTATTTTGCTTAACTAAACCAACATTTTTACATAAGTCACAGAGACCAAGAAATGCTGGCCGGCTTTTATTTGGCTATAACTGTAAGTGTCATCAGAAAGCGGTTAACCGGTTCTAAAACTCACTCCTCAAGCGCCCAGAGGCGTAGCCAAAAAGGGGGTTCCAGTCGTGGTCAATGATTTAGAGGAACTTTATCCCAAGTGACTACCGCTTTGAAGATTCCACACGAGCTGTGCCCCATAATCAGCCGCTTATGACACTTCTTTCTAGTCTCCCAACTATTTTCTTTTGGGTCCAAAACCAGTTGGCGTTCTCTTCTAACCGTTAAGTGACCAGCCGTAGCCCCAATGCAATTCAAATGCAGATGAGTTGCTATCTCCATCTTTCTCCCGACTGCGTCATTGCCACTGCTGCAACTTGAAAATGCAACTGAAACTTTCTACAACTCGACGTTTCGAGTGGAGTGCAATCGAATGCTTCAATGGAGCAGAAAACTTTAGGTGGCATCTCACTCAGCCTCAGTTCGTTTTTAGCCATGGCTCGGACTCCCTGCGCGGGTCCAAATGTCGCAAATGAAGTTGAAGTCAATTTACTCAAGCATTGGCATTGCAACTGCAGCACAAGGAGCAGATGGAGCAGCAGCAAAGTTTCCAGTTGAGTGGAAGAGCTGAGCATGCAAATTGTGAGCCACGTTTATATGTACGTATGCATGGATTTGGGTCCGGGCCAATAACCAGTGCAATTCAGTTGGCCATATTTAATGGCCGCTTAGCCGCACAATTAATTTGTCAAAAAAAAAAAAAATTGGTGGCAAGTCAAGAGCTCACGGGGAGGGTAATCTGTCAAGGCATGTTGGCTGTTGGCAGGTGGGCAGGTGGCGCAACTTTCACCTTGACCGGTTGGCCAAAATGCTAGAGTCAGAGCCGGCCAAGATTGCACTGCAGGCAATGGTCTAAGCCAGAGTTATCATCATTAAATTCGGCACATTTAATTAGACACTTTGCAGATGCCTCGCATTTATTTAGCCGTAGAATCCGAACCGGAGATCCACACAAAGAACTTCCCTTCACTGCCCATCACTCACTTAGCTCTTTGTTCGCGTTATGTTTGAATTTGTGTTTTTTATTTTCGCTGCTTTTGGTAATTTGCATTTCTAAGCTTGGCAAATTGGACAAAAAGACAACTGCGAAGAAGGCATTGAAAAGCTTTTCGCATTTTTGTGCGCTGTTAATTAGCCACGAGAAGCGTAATGCGCATAATGGCCATTAGATGGTATAGCAGATGTATATATGGATGAATAGATATATCGGACTATAGGAGTTTGTGGAAAGGAGAGTTGAGAATGCTATGCGTTTGTAAACAAAAGAAGTAAGCCAGCCAGCCGAGTGATTGATCGAAGGTTGAACGACCTGGAGTACATATGTGGTCCAAACCAAGACGATCCCAGATGAAGTCGAATCGAGCTGAGAAGCCACGAAGCCAAGAGCATAATTATGAGCTTATAAATAAAATAGAACTACACGCCGAAGGCAGAACCTAATTAACAGGTATGTGTGAGCTGGTGTCTCTGTCTTAGAAACTATATCTATGACGCGCACTGTGCGTGGCCAGTGGAAATCGCCATACGCCGCTACTCAATTAAAGTCGAAAAGCAAAAGTACCGAAATATTTCAGTTTCGTTGACCAGCCGGGCATGTCGCTAAAACCAAAAAATGGGCAGATACAGATACAATCCGCATAGCTTGAGCATTCAAAATAGCCTCGTCTGCGGTTAAAGGTTAGCTTTCTTCTTTTGCATATCTTTATGACCATCCCCAGTTGTTATTATCGTTTTGGGGAGTGCGCTCATAAATCACATGATCATGCAGCACGTGTGTGCATCCTAGATATGGGTTGTGCACTTAGAGAAAAAGTACTTGTATTACAGGAGTTAGTTTCAAGAGAAATGACACTTTTGATTTGAAGATAGCTTATTATAGTAAATTAATACATTATCATAGAAATGGAACATAGATTGGAGATATTGATTAAAAGCGAATTTATTCTCAGTGTTTAGATTCAATCTGAGCGCTTTCGCTGAGTGAGAAAACGGCCTGCGTAGAAATGCATTTCCATCGTCATCGGTTGTGGTGGAGCGCATAATATCAGCTTGATGATCGTGCCGCATTTATGCGCTTCCTAAACAACAACTGCTGCATTTTAAATATATAATTAGACTTATACTGCTGGCGGTGACTGTGCGTACCCCATTGTGGCTATTATTAGGCCCTCGTTCCCTGCCACGTTGCCTAAGTGATCAGTTCCGCTTGGGCTGGATATCCCTCTTCCTATTCCCATTCCTATTCCAGATATTCTTCTTGCACTTTTATATATAAACATACTATAGAGTGCAGGCTCTTCATCAAATGGGAGACAATTGACTAATAAAAGAGCCGCTCGCGTAAGTAGATGCATCTTTTCTGCTCGAGTGTGTGAAGGGGGAGATGTCACCTTGTGCGGTGCATTATGCAATTCACGTAATTGTAATTGACGGCATCCTGCAGATTTCCTTCTCGCCATTGCATAAGCGATAACATTTCGATTAGCAGCCAGCTTTCGTTTAGTCGGGGTAAACAAGTCTATCCAGAATAATCTGGGCCTGTCATTCATAAATTCTGTTCTTTAGAGTGCAGCAAATTACCGCCAATCTTGCATATTTAAGTGTTAGAGATAAAGTGATCTAATTTTTGTCACATATGTAAGATTTTTAATCTATGGTACCTTCGTAATCCACACACAAGATATCGAAATCGATTCCTATAACTTTTAAGATCTAAACAAAGCGATAGATTGCTCAGAAATTTAAAGTAAGCAATATTTTAGTTGTTCAAGGTACTGTCATTATATTATTTTTCTAAATAGCATAATAATATAAACTTTCCTACTAGATCCTATTAGATACAATATCAGTGAAAAGCAGGGATCCATTAATCACTTCAGCTACTTATTTCACCTATTACGCCGGATGACACTTACTTATTTTGATGTTATAATATTATTGTTTTATCTTCAATTCCTCCACCCACTTGGATTGGCTATTTTTGGTCTATGACATAAGCATGCCTTCCATTGTCAATGTTTTCTCTCTTCTTTTTTTGCAGTGTTTACTTATTAGCACTTAACATTGGCCCAACATGCGCTTTTAACATTGACTTAACAGCGCCCACGCATGCCGTCTCTTTCTCCGCGGATGGCCTTAGCCTTCGTTGTAATTGTCCAAAGTAAATAAGCCAAACGAACGAAGCCACAAACCAAAGTTTTGAATATTAAACATTGGCCAACGGCAACATGAAGCATTGACCATTTTCCATTATTTTTTTTTCTATTTTGCCGGCTACTAAGGTTAATGGGCCTCTGGCATGGTAGCTCTCAAATATCTGTGCCGTGTTTTTCTCGTTTTGGTTTCGGTTTTCCAGTAGCCAACATTCAGTTGGTAGCTGGTAGCACACATTTGATTGCACCTTTATCTTGGGGGCAACTCCGCGACCTCGTCGCATTGCGAAATGTTCCGTTTCTTTTAATTTCAGAGCTCTTTTTTCTTGGCTTTTTTCTCAGCTCCTTGGCTAGCCGGCAACTTGTTGCCTCTGAGCCTCAGTTTTTGCTGCTGTTGTTCGATAGCTGTACAAACCGGTCAAGAGCCGCAGCATAAAACGTTTCGCTTTGGCAGGGAGCATAAAAAAAGCGCACAAAAGCCGTTGTTCAAAGCGGCGTTAATGAAGTCCCGTCCCAGTCGAATGCAAAAAAAAAGAGATACAAAATAGCTTGGCCTGAACTATCAGTGTGTTCGTTCGGTCATTGGCTGATCATAGTAATGATTACAATCTTCAGCACAGATCAGATGAACATATGCATATTCATGATATTGTGAAATTCCACAAATGACCTCTGGATGGCTGCCAAAAGCCTTCCCCTTGATAATGCCAACCATTGTTTATATTTTTATTAAGTTTTTAAGTTTCCTACTCACATGTGTATGTGTGCTGCCTTGGGCTTGAAAATGGGAAAATATTTTGATTGTGCGGCCTTTTGCATGTGGAAAACAAACGCCTCGAACTGCACGCATGCATGTCAGCCCAATCAATCGAGAGCAACCGTGCACTGAGAAAATCCTATGAAAGTTATCGACACAGCTAGTGGTAAGATCTGGTATGATCCATATCCACAGTATCCTCCCATAAAATTTAAATAAATTCAAAGTGGCTTTTAAAAGTTAATTTTCATGATATAGTTAGTGCTAATATATTGATTTATTTGGAATTTTCCTAATACACCCCTGTTTTCTCTGTGTAATACTGGTGAGTCGAGGGAATTTCCAAGTGCATAATTGCAGTCGATGCCCTGGACTTCATCTCCACCGAAGGGCCAAATGCATTAAGTGCGGTAAACGAAGCAGGGCAAAAAAATGAAGAGGATGATGATGCTAATGGCGAGCCTGGGTCGCATTCCCCGCAGTAGCAATTGAAAACACTCAAGTGCCGCCGACTCCCTGGATGATCCCCATTCCCATTCCTATCTCGGCCCCCAGAGCAACTCAATCCAGAAGTCGTCGTCATCGAGGTCGTTCATCTGGAGGAGAAGCTGGACCAGAACATCGATGCAATCTGGCGCTTACAGCTGCAAAACTGTCACTCACTCACTCAGTCACTCATTCGTGGGCTCAGTTTTGCATCGGACTGGTAGAGTGATGTGGGTCTATGGGTCTAATGGATGAATGTTGTCATAATAATAAGCAGGAAGTTCGAAGAAAAACACCCAAATCGGCTTATGTCGTTGTTATGTGAGCAGCGAAGTAATGAAAAAAAACCTCGCTCACACACTAAGCCCAAATCGAGATTCATGAATGCAGTAAGTATCTGTGAGATACTTTAGGTGCGTTAATTAAAACTCAAGCTGGGCGTTTTTTCTCCCATATATCACTTGCATAATTTCCAGTTGTCGCTCTCAATTATACCAAGCCCCACTAATTGCAACAAATCGAATTTGATTGCTTAAATGCTGCAAATTAGTCACACCAAAAATATTGGAGCAGTTATAAAATTCGTCTACGTTTCATTTGATTAATTAATTACAAAATATTTGTCTTGAAGTTTTTTCCTCCTGTCATAAGCGAAACGGAAGCAGTTGACTGTGTTTCATCAAAGATTGTTCGAAATATTTCCATGCCAGTCGGGGAATTAAGGAAGTCTCTGCGGAGCTGGCGAAGTTTTTCTTTCCTGAGCAAATAAACAAGTTTTCAATATTTAATTGCACAACTTTGTAATTGTGCCTAATTGTTGGGTAAACAAAAGTGAGCAAGCTGGCTGACTCAATATGTTTGGGCGTTGCACATTTGGCAATGTTTCACAGCGTTGGCAGAGTGCGAACTGGAAATTGGATAATGGACTTAATAATAATATGGGTAGTTTGGAGAGCAGGGTATCTGATTAAGCATACATATTTGAACATGCTTAAGGTGTAATCAAAATGCTACGACGACCCTGACCCCAACTCGACTCGGTAATTATTTACACCAACTTGGATGGCCATAAATCAACGCATTTTGCACATTTTAGAAATGGAAAATTACTCCATGTTACCAGGCGGCACACAAACTCACCCACACAATCATGCAGATGATTGCAGCGAGAACATGGAAAACATTTCCATGTGCCACTTAAAACGACTTTCAAAATGTTTTCACTTGCCACAATGAGCACCCACCCACATGCACTGCGAGAAATTGGCAGTGCAATGTGCCCATTAAAATTTAAAGTACATATTTAAATGCTTAAATGGGTAAAAACAAACGAGCAATAGAAATCAGATAGTGCAGTCTAGATAACTTAGTGTTATATCATAAAAGTGTATCATAAACTCAAAGAGATGTGGTTTAAGTATATAATATATATATACAGTAAGCTGTTTCTTTTTGCTCCGTGCAGCCACAGTTACGACGAGCTGGTGGCGGCCACAAAGCCAAAAAGTTTTGCTCGACCAAAGTCCAAATTCCAGGCCAAGAACAGCCCACACAAATGCAGCACCACCAACTGGAGCGGCGGCTTTGGCTCAAAAAAAATCGAGTGCAACTACCAACGTTCGGTTGAGGAATTATGCCAGGGAAATTCACCGCACGCCTGGCGATTCATGCCTCAATGTTGCACGTGCTGTCGAGGGATTTAAGTGGCATTCACTAAATCACGGATTTGAAGTTCGATTTGGAGCGATTTGGGAATCGCCATCAAATATAACTTAGGCCGCTGGGACGTGACTTTCGAGTGGATATACATTAAGCCCGCATCTGCAATGGACCATAAATCGTCGATCTGGCGATCTGGAGCGGCAACAATTGCCGCCAATCGAAGCTGTTTTTCTTATTGATTAAGCGCGCTTTTATTGGCGTTTGCCATCGATGTCCAGTTCGCCATCACCATCACTCTCTCCTCGCGCGGCTCTCTTTCTTTTTTGTATTTTGCGAAATCGTGGCCTGCAATTATTAGCCATTACCATGCAGTACAGTCCAGCAGATAGATAGCCAAGCTAACTGATTTGTGGAGCCGGAACTGGTCCGACTTCGAATTCAACTTCGATCGCTGGTTGGCTATAAACAACAAGGAAATCTTGCCAGCCAGCTATATATTGTATCTGTTTGTGTTGCTTGGCCACGGCTCAATGAGTTCGTAATCGGAGGCAGATAATTATGCGAATATCCATTGTGGCGGTAGCAAGTGCAACACTTAATAATTCAATTAGTACCGAGTGGCGCCGCCAGGTGGGGCGATGAAGCAAGAATCTTAATGGTTAGCCAATCTAAGTGAACTGATATCGCCCAGGCAGCTGTTTTTGGCCAATTAGCAGACAAGCAGTCAAGTAACAAATGGCAAACGGCAATCGCAGATCGGAAATTCTAACAACTACGCCAGCACAGAAAACCTGATTGCGTTTAGTCATCGTCGGGCTTTGTGGCGAAAATTATAATGAGCCGCAAAAGCTGTTGACAACTTGGGGTTTCGTTTGTTGTTAACTTTTTTCTTCGGCAGCGCGATGAAATCACTCAGACCTCGACCCGACTTGACCACAATTCAAGGCCATAAATACCAGACCGAATGCGATTTGCCCAACCTGCCACAATTGAAAGTGATTTCTGATGGACTGCTCATCCGCCTGGGGCTAACCAATGCAGCCGGAAAACGTTTCTCAAGTCGGCCAGAGATTACAAACATTATGCAAGTCTGTGTCGCACAAAAAAAAATGCATTCATAGGGCATTATTAGATCTACGACCTGGAGCCCAGCCATTGACAGCTCATTTTTTATATTTATTTATGACAATCGCCGCTTGTCCGCTGCTGACCTGACCCACATGGCGTATACTACTTTTCGGCCATTAGGTGGCAATTAAAGCTGGCCAAGATCGAGATTGCGATTGGGATGCCGATTGAGATCGTGCTGGGCCCCAAGGGGCAGTGCTGCTGATCGTTAGGGCTAGCAGCGACTTACTGTTCTTCTTGATTGACATGCTTAGCACTCCAGATGCTATCCGTATCTGTATCTGGCATCCAACAATCTGTGGCCCCAGCAACCTCATTTACAGTTTACAGCGCATTCGGCTCAATAGGCGCTTTTGTTGCGCGCTTTTCTTCCGCTTTCAACGGTTCATAATTGAAATTATAATTCAATTTGCCGCCGTGGCCACACTTTGCTTTTCAATTATTAGAAAATGTCTGGAGTGAAAGAGGAGCGCGATCGCAGCCGCAGATATAGATATATTTACGTATATTTTTCATGCGCATGCAGATACAACTTTGAATGGCGTGCCAGCCGCTGCGCATGCGCAAATACATTTTTTTTTACTTTAATGCCGAGGATCCTGGCCAAATATTTCCATTTCATGCCCATAAATATTGTAAGCGTAGGAGAAAATAACAATGCGCATAGGTAGGTACAAAAAATATAATGAAAAACTACTGACGTGTCGTCGCTCGCAATTAAGAACGCTTTCATTTTTCATTTTCAACCTGCCTTCTTTCTCCGCCTTTTCCGAGTCAAAAAAAATATTACTTTTACTGAATATAATTGAATTAACATTAACAATCAGCCCTGAGCAATCTGTGAAAAGTTCCAACCAGCTTTAATGGTTAATGGAATTCTCTTGTTGATCAATATCCATGAGATAGGAAATCATTTATTTATTAGCTACTTGAATATCTCGCTTAATTGAATTCCCTTTCTGCTTTTCTGGAACGCAGATAAATTTGAAAAACTAGGCAACGTTGCTCCTCTGCTATTTTAAAAATAGAAATGGGAAAATTGGAATTTCTCTGTCCACTTTTTTGAGGGTATCTTCTGGTGCTTGAGAACTTTTCCCCCCCATTTTCCGGGGGCATAAATTGCTGTGGCTGCCGGAAAAGTGCAGCTCCCCCAGCTGATAAAGCAATAATGAGGGTCAGACCTTGGCTTGGGCTGTCTCAATTATTTACGATTTGGTACTCGTTGTGGGTATTGATTTGCCGTGGAGCAAAGTCCAAAAATGGAGCTGCTCGCCCAGCGTTTATCAGTTAATTTCCAGTGACCCCGTGTCACTGGGAAAATCTGATGTAACTGATGTATATGCATACATACATAAGTACACACAAAAGTTTGCCCTGCTTTCGCTGCACGCGTTTTGCATGCGTTTAAAGTCGCTTACGCAAGAACCGCTTTGTATTTTTGTTGTTGGGTGGCAGAGGTAGAAAGTGCCGCCCGCTCGACGACACATTTTGAGGCATAAATTAAGTAATTTACTTTGATGGCCATGCGTGGAATGCTTGTTGAAAGCAAACTGCTGGCCAAAACATCATTTTACCCCCATTCAAGTTTTGCATGTGGGGTGTTATTTTGTGGCTTTATCGCAAATATCCAAGATTGTCATCTACTTTTGATTCATTTGCTGTCGCTGATTGTTTTTTTGTTGCTGTTTTTTTCCAACAATTAATTGTTATGCGTTTTTAATGCCCCAGACAATGTCTTGTTTAGCTTATATAAGTATGGATATATAATCACATGTGTGCATTGCACACTCAACGGATTTGTTGCGTTTTTTCAACTCTGCTTGTGCTTTATATATTTTGGCGTTAATTTTTTATTTTTTGGTTTTATTTCTCGAGTTTGGCAAAGAAAAAGAAAAACTTTCTCCCGCCGACTGTCGTGCCAACTTGACGCACCGCGAAAAAAGAAGATAGGCAAAAAAAAAAAAGAGTGACGACCGAGAGAAGCGAAAAATTAACAACAAGCCGATGATTTACTGACGAAAAAGCACGCAAAAAATATCATCATTGGCTTGAGTTATTTATTTATTTAGCAAAAACGATTTCGTGCCTAAAAAAGAAGGGTGTCGGAGGAAATTGAACTTTTAACTCTCGGAAGAGGAAAATAAATAAGAAATATAAGTGTCAGCGTAGAGAAAGAATTGGTGGCAAGTAATTGCTTTCATTGTAGTAACAATCTTTTTGTTTAGATTGATAATAAGTACTATTATGAATGATAAAATCGTCTAAAGAAAGGTAAGCATTGAGCTAAGCACGTGCTGTTTATCTATTATTTTAATAACCCAAATTTAATAAAATAAACAATTTAAACAAAACTATACTTGACAAACACCTGGCTTGTAAACATGACGCCGTATCTCTTTTAACCCAGATTAGAAAACACGAATTCGCAAAGTTCAAGTTTGCAATTATCAACGAGCAGTATCTGCAGCTGTTGCTGACCGAATGAGATCCAAAAAAAAAACTGTGATAAATCACCCGCAACGGAGGCAACTGATAAGGATTTTGGGGCCAGACCCCCAAGAGACACAGACACTCAGACATTGAAAGTCCCCGACCTGTCATATCGCTTTTCTCCCAGCTTGTTGTATTAATCAATCACGTTTCGCTTATCGCCCACTCAGCATGGGAAAAAAGGTGGGAGAGTTGGGATGAGAGGATGAGACTGGTGAAGAAAATATGGCAAACAAAGGGCAGTGGAGTCCATGACCACAGACGTTTAATCTGCATCGTTTCGATTATTATGCAAACGGCAATGAAAGCAAACAATTTAAGGCACACATTTGGTAAACAATGGTATATAAAATAATCGAAATAAAACAAAAGCAAGTGCGTGCCTTGAAAATGCTGAGTGGTTTGGGGGAAAAGTGGAAAGTTTTCGGCTTTTGGCTGCATAATTATTGCGGCGATGCTTATTTCTCTTTAAATTTACTGCGTAACGCAACGCTCCCCCCTGAAAAATTCGTGCCAAAATGCAGTTTTCCCTTTACAAACTTCTTGTTTGTTCAGCTGATTTGCCTTCTGTTTGCGTTTGCCAGCGTTTGGCACGTTGCTAATAAAGCAACAGTGCGCCGCGACAAACAAACAAATGAAAAATTTTGAAAGATTGCATAAAATGAAGAAAACAAAGTGCAGCAAATGAAATGCTCATATTTGTGCCATTTGGCCGAACGAGTTTTGTGAAAGTACGAGTATCTAGCGGATAGTTAATTCGAATTTACGAACGACCGCCCGCCTGTCCGCACCAACCAACCACTTTGTATCACGATTGCACTCGATACGAACTGGGATGCTATGGTATGGTATGGTATGGTGTGGAATGGGGTTGGGGATGGGCCACCAAGCCCGTGGCAGTGCAACACGTTTCTCTGTGGCAATTTCTGTTTCTTTGCGCAACTTTTTTTTACTTTTTTGTATCTTTTGCCCAGCCCCAGACGTCGCCTTTCGCACTTTATTGACAATTTCTTTTCGATTTTCGCGAACGTGCGTAGCTATTGTCGTTGATTGTGAAAAACCACACAAGCAGCCAGCAAACCGGCCAGCGGTGTAATGAAATGCGAATTTCATTCATGGCAATTGGCTATGAGTTACGACTCGAATGCAGTTGGCAAACAACATACACAAGAAGTTGCAAAGGGGCCAAAAGGAGGGTCCATGTGATGGCCATTAAGAAAACGACTTCGCTAGAACTGCCAACTTAAATAAAATACTACTAAAGCAATGAGACTTTTATTTGATTATGAATTGATGAATTTCTACTTCCGTGACTCTCTTCATTTTTAACGGGATAATTGTTAATGCTAATGCCAGTAAGTTTATATATCTTCAAGTATAAACAGCATAAATACACATACGCAGTATAGTATTCTCTAAATTCACGCTTTCTCAGAACACTATATATACAAACGATAACAGCCAAAAATAAAATATTTCAATATTTACTTTTGCCAGAACATTGAGTCATTGGTAAATTCTATAATGCGATCTATGGCGGATTTGCGTCATCTAAGCCAGTGGCTTTGTCACTTTCCAGATCGGTCATAGCTAGCTTTCGTTACCAAAATCATCTCGAATTACCAATTTACATTCCTAAGACTTCCCAGGCAACTCGTGTTTATTTTATAAGTGAAACCAAACCCGTTTGCAGCAGATATTGTCGAAAATCGAGTAAAAAGCGCATATCAAATGACATAAATGTATTAGCAATGTTTTTTGTTTTTGCCCCCACATCCGTTGCACATTTTACTTAGCGCTGCTAAAGGAGAAATTTTCTAAACTCAGTCATTTAAATTAAGAAAAATAAATATCCGTTAAGGTGTTTATGCCAACGGTCGCACAAAAAGCAACAAAAAACGAAATTGTGGCTTCAACGTAAAAAATTTCACAGAGTCAGCGCCGGTCAAAACAGCTTTAAAAAATGCCAGCAAAAAAAAAAATAAAAAATATGCCAGACGAGTAATAATTATCCATAGAAATTATAGCCCCCTCGAGTGAAAAGTATGTGTGTGTGTTTGTCTTTGCGTCGGTGAAATGCGAAACTGCGAAGGTGCTAAAAGTTATGCTGCCAGGCGGCGGATTATGAAATATGGAAGGCATGCCCCAAAACAGAAGGACCCCAAAGAAAAAAAGAATGTAGGGGCTCTGTAATCGCGCAGCTTAAGGGCATTCATACCCTATTTGGGGCTATGTTATGGGCGACCCATCGAATTGGTAGTTATAAATTTGGATTAAGATTTCAGCGCTTGATAAATTCCTTTTCGGGAGAGTCAACCGAAATTAAACCGATCACACTTTTTTAATCGGATTAACATATTGTTTCAGTTAGATATTGATTTCAAATTGAAACATTCTAAAACTGGTTTTGGGATTTAACGTTTAAAATCTTAAGATAAATTCCGAATAGGAAATTATTAATTATGCACACAACTTTTAAGTCGGCATGCTTTTTGTTAATATATTTTTTTGATCGATTTGCACGATCATTCATGACCGGAAATTGTAATTGCAAAGTAAACGTACTAGGGGTATTGCTTAGTCGTAAACCTTTTGAAATGCATTCTAACTCGCCTCGGCTGTGTTGCACTTTTGCAGTCCTATTGATCGTTGTATTAGCCACATCTTGTTAACCCGTTTGCAGAAGTCGAGGAAAAGGGAATGCAAAGGCTGCCTGCGAGTTGTGTGTGTATGAATATCCCCCATTATAGTCGACTTTGTTGTTTTTGTGCGATGATGAACGATGGTGTAACTTACCCGGGCTGTTTGCAATCCGTACTTTGTGCTGTTTTTTCTGGCCGAGTAGATGCTGCTGCTGCAGTTGCGGTTTCAACTGACTGACAGTCGTTGGTTGGGGGCGTTCCAGGTATCGTTATCGCTTCCAGTGCGTTTTCCAGCCAGCTTTGCTTTTTAAGCTGTGAGTTGTGTGTGTTTCGATTTTTACCTAAGCACTTCACTTGGAAGAAAAAAAACCATGAATCACTTGCACGTTTTTCGGTGTTATTTGCTCGGCATTATTTGCCTGTTAATTGGTTTCGTTGTTGCTGAATATCGGTCGCAGTATTATTCTTCTTTTTATTTATTTTTTTGGTTTGGTTTGGTTTTGGTCGTTTAGAAAGTGGGTTAACGTTAACTGACAGAAGCGCGTCTTTTTAGTTGCGCCCTATGCAAATGGCGCGTATATTAATTCGATTCGAGATTGCTTTCGACTGGTGGTGGTGGCAAATTCCAACTTGGTTCAACTTTGTATCTCAGCGATTGATTCACAGGCATGTACACTCCGATCGGATCGCTGCGTCTGGCGCTACAACTTGAGATTCCGCTTGAGACGTTTGCACTCCAACTCGATTCACTCGCGACTGAACAGATCGCGTCGTGCTGCGCGGCATTTGCGGCCCCGATCACGAAGGTGCACTTCGCGGACAAGTTAAGACGCGCTGCTGCGGCTTTTTCCTCGCGAAAGGTGAGCTCGTTCGCGTTGGAGCGAGATGGCGAGAGAAACGAGATTTGAGCGGCGACTGAAGCTTTTAACGGCTTTTCGAGAGCCAAACAATATGGCACTGCTTGAATTCTCTCCAAAAAATGCGAGCAGAATGTCAGTCTGTCAACCAGCGGGACATACGAAAAATATACTAAGGCGATCGGGAAAATCCACTTAGAATATACTGCATATAGTTCGGACCCAAACCAAGGAAGAGACTTAAAAGTATTAAAATCTAACGGTGTGGCAATATGGAGCAGGTAAAAATGTTTAAAGAAGGAATCCCTTATAAATTCACCTAATAAATAATAATTTAAAAAAATCCCTTATAAACAAAACACATTCTTCGGCTTTATATATCAATTTTAATGTGCTTCAAATTATCTTCGTTGAGTTAGCGGTGGAATTGGGAACATGGATCATATTTTTGTCCGTTTGTCCCGCCGAATGTCCAGCTGACTGTCCCTATAAGTCATCGACGCTAATTTTAAATTTTAATTTATATTACTTTCGGAATTAATAAATTGTCATCCAGATTTCTATACACGTCCGTAGAAATCAGGAAGCAATTCTGATGCCACCGCCCAAAAGAGGGAGCTTTGGTTTCACTTAGCCAGTACAACAACCGTAATTAGCGGAGTCGGCCACCAATCGGTGCAGATAAGTAATTTGAATTTTTGGAATTTTTGCATTTTTGTCAAACAATTTGTGAATTTTAAAGTTTGAATTTTAACCAATTTGGTAAGCGTTTAATTGTGCAATTGCTTTCTCTGCATTAGGTTAAAAAACTGCAAGAACCGGCGACCATTTCCAGTGCATTGGGCTGTCTCAACTCGACTGTTTTCTCAATTTATCCAAAGTTATTTCTTTATGTTGATGTACGGACCCCATTTTCTTTATGCATATCCATCCAATTATATGTCATATAGACGACAAATGCAAATTAGACACTGTAACTGTCATTTGAAATGAATTTAATTTGGGTAATTTACTTCAACGCGGATTACATTTCGAATCGAACAGACGACCAACGAAGCCAAAGTCAGAGTGCTCCTCGCGCCCTCCGGTTTAGTGGTGTCCCTGGGCCTCGGCCTCCAGCTGCTCCTTGGACTTGTAGCCGACCTGCTCCTCGGGAGTGTGGGGCCAGAAGGTGGGCTTGTTGAGGGGATCGAGTGCGCTATCGGGGAATGCGTCGCGGTAGTCCTCCATGGTCATCTGTTCGTAGGGCAGCAGCGACTTCAGATGGGCGATCTCCTTCTGGTAGTTCTGGATGCGCTGCTCCGAGGCCTTCTTGTAGGCATCGATTTCGCTCTGCGACGCCTTGATCTCGGCATCCACCTGGGAGGACACCTTGTCCTGGGGATAGGGCACCTTCAGGGCATCGTACTGCTTCTGGAAGCTATCGACAAGTCCGGCCACGGGCACCAGCTTCTTGTAGTTGGCCCAATCGATCTGGGGTGGGCACTCGGGATTGGCCAGCACGGCGCGCACATAGATGTCCGACTTGGTCTTGAAGGCGCCGAAGCTGCTCTTCTGGTTGGCGGGCACGCGCTCGGCGAGAGCGGACCAGTTGATCGAGGATTGGGCGATACGGCGGGCGGCCATTCTGCACAGATACTGCAAGACAACAACAAAAACGGATGAGGTTAGGTTTGTGGGTCTAAAGAGGTGGTAAGTGGTTTCTTGGTGTTCTGGAGCTGTGCAGCGATATTCTCATTACTTGAAATGTAACCTCTGCATTTTTAGTTACAAACTATCGACATAACGCACGGCGAGTTATGCTCGCAAAAATTATGTAATTTTTTCAATCTGCTTGACTCCTTCAAACTAAAAACGCGTTTGCAATCCTTTCCTCGAGGCTTGCAAGCGAATCGCTGTTGTAGCCCAACAGTGCGCCTTGTTTTATTATTTTTGCAGGCTTTAACGTAACGTACTTATATTTTTAAGGAGAAAAATAAGAATTTCTGCCTCTGCAACCAACACTTACACTTTGAGTACGAGTGTGACCAGAGCTGGGGGAAATACCACGTAATGTGGAAACTGAACCAGGGCTACCAGAGATTTTGGAGTATTTTAGTCTAACCCCCATGTCGGTCACACTATCAGCTGCCTGGCAGCAAAAACACGATTTAAGTGCAGCACTTCTTTTAGTTAAAACCTTGTAAATATTGTGATAATCAATTAAAATGTTGCTGAAGCAGTTGCCCCAGGCTGTTCAGCAGATACGCTGCATCTCATCGGCCACGACGGCGGTTACGAGGCTGCATCGCTCGGTTTACTGCCGGCTATATCCCACAGTTGTGGTGCAACCCGATGGATCCACGATAAACATCCGCTATCACGAGCCCAGGAAGATTATCAAGGTAATGCTAGTTACTATAAGTGCACGAAACCATAATTAACTTATACCATCTACTAGCTTCCCTTGGATCTGAGCACCTTAACCGATGCGGAGCGCAGAGCGAGATTGGAGGCCCGCAAGCCGCGAAAGAAGGTCAGGATCATGGAGGAGGTGGAGGACAACTTCAACGCCAAGAAGTACATGAAGTACATCAAGAAGAAGTAGCCGCATTTTATTCATTATTTGTTAAATAAAACACGAACGCCCGTTATATAATGGGTTTAAATTAAAATTAAGTAATTGTGCGTGTTATCGATAGTATTTATCGCACATCTGGTATTTTTGTTATCGGTCTCAGCGAGGGCTCTCTACTTTTTTGCACCATCCCACAACGGTCACTCTAATCGAGTCGGAAAACAAAGTCGGACGTTTAGCTGCGCGTCGCTCCCGAAGAACTGTTAATTTGTGGACGCTTTTTCGCGAGTGCAGACATAAATGAAAGCAACATATCTTTAGCTCCATTCCAGACTGGATCATCGGCTATAGCCCATTGGAGCAGTGCCAGTGAATCGGTTAACGAATTATAATTTCGCTCTGCGTCGGCGGAGTGGTAATGTTGAATGGACAGTCGCGTCTTAAAAAAAAAAAACAAGTACACACAACCAACGACGAGTGCACATAAACAAGACGAGACAGCAAACGCAGAATCGAGTGAAAACCTATTTTAAAACACCAGAGCTATATTTATTTTGTTGACGCTCAGGATTTTCGGTCCTCGCATTTGTGATGTCTGCGGGTGCGTGTGAGTGCGCGAGTGCGAATGTGTGGGTTGCATACCACGGCGGATGCGAATAACTGCAATTGCAATAGAGAGCAGACACATACACACAAACACAAGCATAATTGGATTATGGCCACACGGCAATAAGAACGGGGAGAGAGAGAGAGAGAGCAGTCGCCAAAACCAAACGGGTAAATAAATAGTATTAGCAGAAATCGGTTAAAAGCCAGAATTAAATGGATTAGGCCTGTGTTATCGTTGGCATTTCCCCATCGCTGTGTGCGTGCGTGTCTGTGTGCGGAAGCAACCTAGAGATGGGCCTGACCTTAGCTTTCGCACACTGCCTGCCAAAAGTTGCCACCCGCTGCTTTCGCTGCATCTTGACACAAAATGGTTTTCAAGGTTCTCCCGAGAAAAAAACACAAATATAATTTCGAATCGGGAAATGCAAAATTGTCATGTACCATTGTCTATTTAAACATTTAGAATTGATGATTGACTGAGGGTAAATAGCTTGGCAGTTTTCTATTTTAACCTACTCTTGTTTTATTTTGTTTTGAATTTATGAAAAAAAAAAGGAAATATTTATTTGCATTGCGTTTATTAATGCTAAATTTAAAGTAAACTTAGTAGTTACTTTTTCACATCTGTTTCGAATATCATAGCATATGATCTAATTCGAAAAGTAAATGCTTCCTTTTTCCGAGCTCAGCAGAATCATTTGCATATTCATTTGAATCGAACCTGTTATCACCATGCGATGCACTGGGAAATCTGGCTCATCTCTAGCACGTGCGTGTGTGCGAGCGTCTGGAATTCGAAATTTGAAATTTGAAATTCGAAATGGGGAAGGTCTGGTGCGAAGGGGAGCGTAAATATTTTCGTAAGCAGCGGAAATGTAAAAATAACACAAACACATTTGCAAGTTATGATGAAGATGCTTCCGATGTTGGTGCTGGTTTTCCCAGCATTCGCTCTCTCTTCAGTTTCAGTTTCTCCCTTTTTTCCGATTCAGTCGATTCAGCGGAAAGACAGTTTTCCACGTAAAACTGCGACAGATGTTCACGGCTCATTATCCGGGGATCGAGAAGCTATAGCTCCCAATTCGAATGCACATTCCACTTGGGTTTCCACCCGAAATGCAGCTGCCCTATTGGGATTTTGCCGGTTTGGTGGTTGTTGGCTGTTGCTACTGCTGCATTTTTGTGGTGTTTTCTTTATTTTTTTTTTCGTTGTGGTCTTTCGTGGTGTTTATAAAATTAACAGTAAACTCCCCCGTACTTCCGCCCTTGGCAGCCGGCTGTTAATGCTGCCTAAGCTAATTTGTTTTCATTTGTGTGTGCCCGCATAGAGGGGAATAAAACAAATAAAATAAACGAAACGATTTGTGCTCACTCTACGCGCCCTTCCTCCCATTGTATTTGTTGTTGTTCGATTTTTGCACCTTTGCACCTCCTTCGGCTGCATTCATCAAGTGTTTTGTTTTGTTCGATCTTCTTATGGGACTTGCACTTGAGTCTGAAAATAAACCCATTTGGTTTTTCGTTTTTGTTGACGTTCTAGTTGGATTTCTTCGATCCTAAAGTTCATTTAGTGGGTTTTATTTCTAAGGCGTATAGTTTTGCTTCGGATCGATGGGCGGCACGTGAGTGCCCTCCCCCCGAAAGCCAACTGGCTGCCAATTAGTCGAAATGCCTAAATGGCGCAGTAATCGTTGGACATTCAGAAATAGTTTAGAAAACGACGGTTCTGTACCGAAGGAAAGTGAAATTTGTTGTCTGCCCGGCTAATTAA
This sequence comes from Drosophila mauritiana, assembly GCF_004382145.1. Classification (NCBI taxonomy): domain Eukaryota; kingdom Metazoa; phylum Arthropoda; class Insecta; order Diptera; family Drosophilidae; genus Drosophila; species Drosophila mauritiana. The sequence continues at coordinate 7,894,580 of NC_046670.1, forward strand.
GCTTATCTTATGCTTTCGGTCGAACATTCCATTGCTTTTGAATTTATTTGGTAGATTTGTATACGCACATATTTCTCCTCGCTTTCCATTTCGTTGCGTGAATCACTTGTTGTGGGTTATGTGAAGTCTAAACTCCAGACTCGCGAGAATAAAAAAACTAACGATAACTGGCTCCTCACACCTTCGATGGGCTTGGAATTTATTCAAAATACACAAAATTAACATGCATAGATTCTTTTTTATAAGTAGGCATACAGATAGGTAGAGAGCGGATGCAGCCAGCACCTCGCCGGCTGAATGAGTTGGTAGTTTTTCCGAGTGTGGGTGTATCTGTATCTCTCAGATAGCCAGCGATATATAGGCGTAGAAGAATTTATGAGCGCGACAACGACATGAATTTCATTCAGTCTTTGTTGTTTCTGTGGGCCCAAGAGTGTGCCATGTCCCATTTTCCACTTCTTTTTTTTTTTTTGTGTTTCTCGGTTTTTGTTGTTCTTTGATAATTTTGCTCTGCCTCGGCGTCTCATCTCTTTGTTTATAGAAATTTCTTCTCTTGAGCTGCCTTGGCTTCTTTTCGCCGTCTCCTCGTCTTTGTTTTTCTTTCTACACGGCAATGAGTAGCATTTTTTCTGCCGCTGACCAACTTTCCTTTTCATTAACGCTTTTTTCGGACTCTAAACGCAAGGCGCTTCCTGAACGCATCAGTTCTCGGTGCGCTACATGCTCCCTACTTGAAAGTGTCTGGCACAGCAAATCATTTCCAATTTCATAACCAAGATTTATGCCTCTTTAATGGCCCAGCTGTAACGACGCAGTGTGCATTGCACACAATTCTCCTGGCACGCGTCTACGTAGGCGAAGATACCACGGTGATGCTGCTGCTGATGATGAAGACGGTGGTGGCCGCGACGACCCTTGGCCCCATAAAAATGCAACTTGATCTCGCAGCACGGCAACAAAGTCACCGCAGTCGGCAGCGGTTTATTGACTCGAACCTTGTGGCGGTTAACGGTTAAACATTCGTTTTGGAAAATGCCATAAACGCCATCGAAAGCAAACGGCGATAAGTGGTGTGCTGAAATTAATTTCATTGGTTTCTCTCTAGCAAACATTTTAGCAAATATATTAATTAAATAGCCTCGATTTGGAACGATTAGTAGAGTTAATATTTGAAGAAAAGTTGTTCTTTAGAAGTTGTCGTTTTAGAATCCCACAAACTTTCAGATATAGAAAGAAACTTTCTTGCCCAAGACAACTTGTTGATCTAGAAATACCTACTATCTGTTGTTTTGAACGTGATTTCTTGACTTTTGAGTTCTTGCGCCACCACAAGATGTATTTTCTAAAATTGCCTAAATTTATTGCACCTTGTCGTGTTCCGCCTTTTTTGTTTTTAGATTTTTAAATTATATTCAGCTGCTACCTGCTTTTAGGGCATTTAATCTTCGTGGAACTGCTGACTTTTAATATTGCAGCATTCCGTGGGGCTCATCATCTATGCGGACTGACCTTTGTTTGGCTGCCATTCCTATTGAAACATAAATATTTTGATGCTTTGCTGCGGCGGCTTTTCACGCGGAATACATATGTATATAGTTTGAAACGTGATGGGAAAATAAATGTATGCAAGAGTCGAATAAAAGCGACCGCTTAAGTGTTTTTCTTGACTCGATAGATTCGCTCACCCAAATCGGTAACGAAAATCGTTGCTTGGGGCCTTGACTTAGTTTCGCGGAGCGTGCTAAACTCATTTTTATGGGCCACGAAATGGATTTTCCTCTCCATCGATGATGTTCGCTCTCTCCCCAGCTAACTCTTCACCATGATAGCCGTGTTTAATGTTTACAATTTTTTAAAAAAATATTTAAGTTTGCAACTCATTAGGGTGTATGGAAACTTTCACAGCTGACTTGGGAAGATAGCACGTATTCATTTCACAGCTCAAAACGAGATAATTTGACAAAGACCCGCCTGTAATGGGACAACTGTATTCTGGGGGCGTGGTGGGTCGATCCTTGGGTGCTATTAAGTCCAAGCCACAAGCCCACTTTTCGCTGCAACTCTTCGTTTGTCATGGCGCCTAATGAAGTGTAGCACTTTTTCCCCGGCCGCTTCATTTGGCCAAAAGCTTTCGTTGTCGTCGATTGGCGGCGGTTAGCCGCAATTGACCCTAATTATGGCCTGCTGCCGGCTTTGACTTCAACTGGCTATTTGGACAGATTTTGCAAGAGAAGGAAAGACACACAGAAAATGCCAAAATGGCAAATAGCAAATCCCAATTCGCATAACTTCCCCCGTTTATTTGCCGAGTGCAAAAATGTGCTTGGTAATTTGAGTTTTATTTTGACTTTGGCCAGCAGCGGAAAAGTGAGAGCTCTGTGTCCGTTCGCCTCTATCATTATCATTATGTCGAAATTTGGTGTAATTATTTTGTTATAGTTTTAATTGTGAGCTCTTTGTGGCTTTGAGCTGTTATCTCTGTGAGCATGATCGCCTTTTGGCCACTCGCATGATCCTTTACGAGCCAAATTCAATTTTGTTGTGTCGCCCAAAAGCTATTTCTCGGTATCTTATCGCCGAATATATATGTGGTTATTGCGATAAGGAATGGCAAATCAAAGAATTCCAACCTGTTGCCATTGTTCGCCGGTCTAATAGCAAGCAGCAAAATATTTGGTTATATCATTTCCGAACTTATCTCAAAAGTGGAACGGAGTACTTCGCGGTGGGTGGTGGTGTTTTTCCGATTGTGGCACTCTACAGCGACCTCCCTTGCCGAATGTAACTAACTCCTTGAAGCCACTCAAAACAGACGTAGTTTTCAAGTGCGAGGCCAAGGTTTTAGTGATCGTGTTTATCTCAATTATTTGCTGATGAACTGAACTCATTTGCCCCCCGACGAAAACGAAAAACAAACGACGACGACAAAAGTAAGCGAAATGATAACCAAATTGCTGCTAAATTACATTGTTTGTTCGAAAAAAGCAAAAAGCAAATGCTGAATGAAGTCGTCTGGCTTTGGGGACATTTGATAGTTTGTGTGTTTTATCGCGCTTGAAAAGGCCGCCTTATCAAATGGCAACAAATACCTGTACATATATTAAGCGGCTATCACACCGCAAGAGCCAGCTGATAAGCAAAACTTTGCCAATGTTGTCGACTTTGACCCTGAATATTTATTAGCAATTTCGAGCGGGGTCGATTAATTCATTCTTGTTAGTTTTGTTAGCTTGCGATGTTTTTTTTCGCCATGTGCTAATGCAAAATGTCTACCAAAAACTGGAATGATAAATAAATAAAGCCGCTGTTGAAGTATTAAATGAAGCACCGATTTCGTAGTACTTTAATCTGATGAAGAGGCTTAAGTTTTTTCAAAATAACTTATCAGCTTCTTCCGAGTAAAAATCTGATCCCAATCAAATACACCATTTAAAAAAATATCAAACTCATAGCTTTTATTAGGGCTTTATAAATTGTCTTGTCGGGATTTCTGTCCCTTTTATACTTTGTAAATATCTTGTGTTCCTATTTTCTAGAATTTATTGCTGACACTGGGATATTACTTTGAGTGGCGCGTGACAACAGAGAATAAAGCGAATTCTTTGAAGTATTTTAATTTGCACCCCATAAAAAAGGAATAAACACAGAAATGTTGATCACGCGGCCCGCTTTGCTGGTTTTTCGAGCAAATATATTTATTTATTTACATTTCATTAGAGCAGCGACGAGTTTGATTGAATTTTATTAACTTTTAACTATTGCCTGCATTTCTTCCAGACTTCCAACTGCGAGCGCTTCCAGTGCAGCTTCCAACACAACTGCAACGTGCCAAGAATCGAAGAACAATCAAATGCATTCCAAATACCCAACAACTAAGTACACAAGTTTCTCTATTACGAAGCAAGCAAACAGTGTGATTGCTAGTTAGTTCTCCCCAATTTTTTTTCGTGTTTCAAAATTTTTAAAGTTGTCAAATTCGGACCTATGGGTCCCATAAATGTCTCGTGCTGCGTTCCATAAACAAACACTTAAAAAATATCATCCGTTGAACAAATCGTGCCCGTCTAACCGTCGCGTCAATCCGCCAACTATTGTCTTACCATGGACGACACCATGTTTTAGCCCACAGAACATCAGCATTAGCCAAACCACACAGTTCCAAACTTGATCCCCAGTGATCCATCACCCCCACAACAAGCAGGCAAGGCAAGGGCGTCCAACGCCAAAAAAACAAAACTTAAACCAACTTCACACACACATCCGGTTACGACAGCAACATACGTCGTAGCTGATAAACATGAGCCTGAATCAGCACAGTGGACCCGGCCCGCCGTCGGAGATCTGCGGATTATCGGTGGACCAGGTGGACTCTGCGGCCGCCTCCCCCTTCATCTGGCCGAGCACAGCGGGCATGTGCGCCACCGCCAACACCACCGCCACAACATCGACCAATGGAGACGCCACCGCGGAAGCACCAGTGAAACATCAGCCGCTCCACAACGGCGGCTGGATCGGAAATGGTCTTCCGCCGGCGCCCGTGACGCGGACCATATCATCGGATCGCCTGGTCACCGGCAGCTCGTGTCGGGCGCTGCGCACCGCCGTCTCAGCATTATACTCCGTGGATGACTTCGTCAAGGAGAAAATTGGATCGGGCTTCTTCTCGGAGGTTTACAAGGTAAGTGACAATTCCGCACTTGGATAAACATAAGAATCAGTTTTTTAGTTTTTACAATTGGTTTCTTTTTATAAATCATTGATTGTTCAGACAAGTGTCTCGCTCCAAAGTATCTTGCTCGCAAGCGAATCTTTGATAAGAAATATATTGGTGCAATGTTAAATGAAGTGATCAATCTGTTTGATGATTTTCACTCCCTGCCATTACTCATAGGATCCAACCAGATACTTTGCTGCGTCAATGACGAGCATTTCATCAATTCATCGAGTGGCAAACAGGCGGTGAGCTTGTCAAAAGACAGCTGTTGTTCCCACAATAGAGCGCATCATAATTTGATGGCACTTTCGTTTTCGCAACGGTAACACCCGCCAACGTTAACAAAGCCAAACAAATGCGATTATTTACACAATTTTAATTAAACTTTAAAATTTTTGTAATTACTCAATAGGTATTGTGGCAGTTGTTCGGCTGGCTCATCATTCATTATCATCAGCATCTCCCCTCGATCCCCTTCTCACTGGGCCAAAATGAAACAAAATTGCAAAACAATGGCCCAGACCAGCGCCAGAGCTGACTCAAAAATCCAAACCCATTGCCACTGCAGCTTAGCTAGCTGGCTGGGAGCTATAAAAAAAAACATGCCGAGCGGAGAGCTCATGAAAAACTCATTCGAACTGCAGTGAAACCGTGTGTAAAATTTAATAGCGTTTAGTTTTAGCCGCGGCCCAACACTTAAGAGTGTAAGCTGCTTTGTTGTGGGTTGCTATTTGGGCATTTCGCTTGCAGCTCGGAACGGTTGTTGGCCCCAAAAATTAATAAGTTGCAACAGATGTGGTGCATGGCATATGAGGCGATGCGATGCATTATGTGATGGGAGGAGGGCCCGAACGACCGGCACAAAGACTGACATTATGGCTTTCCAATTACGTAGGAATTAGTGACGGTCAGGTGATTATGCAATCAACAGTGACATTGGTACTGAAAGTACACGGCCATCTAGATGATGGGATAGTTAGCTGCACAGATCGATGGCAGTGGAAATTGAAATCGATGTGAACACCAAGCTTTTCTAAATGATACGACAACTCTTTCACCCGAGTTATATTGAACTTTCTCATCTATTTTTTTCAGATTCATATGTCTGAATGGATGAATGAAAACGGTTTCACTTTCATTTTCGTTTTTAAGTGATATTTACACATTTCTTTCGTGAATGTTTATTGTGTTTCACGGGCGTTATTCGGTTATTTGTTGCCATTATTTTCACCCAGCTTTCCCATCAGCAGCAAAGGCAACCTTACTTGCAATTATATTTCAGTTGTCTAATGAATGTGCACAATGTGCGGCGGTTAAATGGAAATCTGCTCCATTCATTCGTGGTCAACACAACGAAAGGATCCTTTCTATCTATTCATGTGCGCATATTCTAATGCCGCAAATTGCATGCGAGTTGCGCGTATCTCATGGATACTTGTGAATCGTGCGGTGAATGACCGACCTATGGTTCTGTTTCTTCTCTACCTTTCCGGGGGAGACTACCTGCTGATTTGCATAACTGCTCGCCATTCCCAGTTCGCAGTTCCCCCTCAATATGCCCAGTTCACTATTCACTTTCTTCACCCCTCGATGGAGAATAAATTGCTGCCGTGCATCCCGAAGATAACTTCCAGACCAACCAACAAACAACGGCCTGTTTATTTGCGTGTGAAGTGCGTTCGATTCCATTCCATTCGGATCCATTCGATTCAACTGCATTTCCGCATTGTAATGCGCCAGCTGCCAGACAATTAATGTCTGCAGCGGCAAAAACTTCACCCTTCCTATCGATAAAAAATAGAGGGAAAATAATTGAAGCCAGCCCCCGATCATTCGGTTAGAGTTAATTGAATTGCCAATAAATTCAAATCAATATCTGCCTAATGACACGGCCAATTTGTGGGTTCAGCGGCGTCAAGTGCACGCATGGATTTTCATCTCGACTGCCACGCTTTTGGCCCCAATTTCTTCCCCCCACCCAAAGATACATATATTTCGAAATGAAGAATCTCTTCGAGATTTATTTTTGGCCGTGGGTCGGAACTGCTGCTCAATTGCGTGTCAAGGCAGTTGCGAGAAAGATATCAAACGGAGGAGCAGCAAGCGGTTCCCACTTTGATTAAAACTCTTTCACAATTTCCCATCTATTTCCATCTTTCCATCTGTTGCGTGCAACGGATACCAACTGTAAACGATGCGGTTCAGCTGCAAGATGCATAGAAGCTGGCGGATTTGAACCTCACACAGATGGGGTTAATCAGGCGGGAAAGCGTTCATAAGTGGGAAAATTAATAACGACCTCGGCATATTCCTGATTTTAATCGCAGAGAAGAGGAACCGTTTTCATTCGTTTTCATTGTACATATCAAAAAAAAATCACAACATAATTTAGCTAAATCATGTCGCATACGGAAAACGCCAAGCCAACACACAATTTGTTCGGACATAAATCAGGAAAAACTTGGTTTTTTTCGTTCAAGTTTTGTTTTTCTTTTTCAGTTTTTCAGTTTTCAGTTTTCGTAAGTAAGTGTTGTTAGTAAGTGGGCCAAAAGCAACGGTGAATGCATAACGCCAGTGTAGACGGCACTCAAGCAGAATGGAAGTAGAGTAGAGTTTGACTAAAGTGCTTAGTATTTATTTGATAACTACAGTAGACACAATGCGGCAGGCACCTACAGTGTCTCTGCTGCTTCCATTTAAATTTATTTATTATGTTTATTATGTAAAATTAAATTTATTATGTAAAATGATATGTATTTTGAGTCAGGAGAACTCAAAACCATCCTCTTGCAAGTGCAAGACAATTGCAGTTGGTTGATTCGCTGGGCAAGGCTGCGAGTGAAAGTTCTAAGTTGCAATTGGAGAACTGGGAAATGGGGTTAGGCGATGGCAATTAGATTAGGGCCAGGCGAAATCGTACTCCATGATTTTTTCACTCTTTTTGTTTTTAGCGAAAAGTGTTCGTTCCTCCACTAAGCGACCGAGGTTGGCAAAGTGAATGTATCTGTAGCTGCGATGGCGGGCATCCTGTTGTGGCGACTAGAGAGTCTTAGTCGCTCTTGACCAGCTACAGTTTTGTGACCAAAAAGCCACATCAGACAATATCCAAGCCGATCCGATTCGATCCGCAGCCAATTGACATTGCACCGCTGGCAGTCGCATTCGTTGCGAATTGATGAAAGTAAACATTTAAGTAGAACTAAATAAGTTGATAGTGGCATTCGATAGACGGATGGCATGCAGTTGCCGTTGCTGTTGCATTTGCTGCTGCCACAATTTCTTCTTTTCTTTTTCGCCATCTTTGCGTTTTGCTTTTAGCCCGGCTTTGTATCTCTTTGCGTTGCAACCGTGTTGATGTTCACGCGAAATTGATTGCCATAAATTATGCAAAGTTTGCATTCTCGCTGCCTGTGCCTGCCTCACTGTCGGTGAATTGGTGCGCGGCGGCATTTAGAAACTGCAACAGCAACATCAGCAGCAGCAGCAGTTGCTGCAACTGCAACTGCAACATCTGCATTGGTCCGGGAGTGGTTGGTTGGTTTGTTTCTTCCGCTGGCCACTCGCTGTTCCCTCCTCTTGTCCCGTTGCTGCATGCTGCACACACACATTTTGCATCTTCGATTTGGTCTTACCATTTCGCCAAACAATTTTTCAATTGATTTTGATCTTTGGTTGCTGTTGTTGTTGCCTGTCTCGTCTGCTGGTTGTTTGTTACTTTTTTGCTGGCCGGGCAAACATTCGGTTACAGTTACTTTTGATGTGCATGCAAATGTTTACAGCGAAAACGAACATATTCAGCAGAAATGGCGACTATTTGTGATAGACGAACCCTGATGCGCCCCAATTAATTTCCCTCGGATGTTATAATGCAACTTACCTTTCCGCTTGATTAATGAAAAATACTTAATTTCCAAGATAAAAATAAATTTCGCTTAGTTAGGGCCTCGGGCCTAAAAATGTGAGAAATTGAAATCCCATTTGCATATCAAGAGGCATTGTCTTTGGTTTGAAAAAAGTAAAAGTGCTTAACGCACTAATCAGCGATTTCAATAACAAAAGCCCAAATGAATTTTGCACTCTTTGAAAGAAATTGCAAACAAAACAAGTTATGCAATGGGCCAAAAATATATACACAGCTAAATATTTACCGTAAACAGTTAACAATGCGCAACGAAAATATTTGATTTCCATTCAAGCAACTGTGCAAATCGCTAGCCAGCTAATTAAGTTATAATACTCACTTTAGGATCGATCGCCCACGTTGGAAACATTTGTGTAGTTCGCTGTTTTTTACTTTTCTTTTTTGGTAATGGCGCCGAGAACAAGTTTTTTCTCACTGGCTACCGCCGATTTGCCCAATTTGAATGCGATACATAATAAAAAACCATGTTAATGCGTTAATTGATTGGAGTCGTCGAGCTCGTAAATATGATTTTGAAATATGCAAAATATTTGGGCTTTGTTTCGCCTACGTGGGCATCCAGCGTAGCGTTTCATTCATTAATAATAGATTTATTGCTGTGAAATAGAATTCTCTTAGTCATTGCATTCGATTTTCATTGATAAGCGCAACGTATTAGGTAGTTATTTGCACATGCTCACGATTGCAAAATCAAGGGACAGGTAATTTATCAGATCAGCTGTCCCATTAATTGTGATACAACCGACCAAATTTGTCACTAATTAATCTTCAGGCATTAAGCAAATGTTTTCATAATTAAGCCAATTGAAGGTTCATTAGTTGTACAAACATTCAATTTTTTTTTATACGAACGCTGCTTTGATTTTTTGATCGCAGCTGTATTTTTATCTTTATAAACTGCTGAGTGGGTGGGAAAGTTTTTGCAAATCCGGGGCTTATCCACCCCAAGTGCTGAATAATCGAATTCAATTAGTTGACTCGCGTATAAGTTGTAAATATATGCAGTTCTCTAGTTCATGTGTCCGATGCGTCATGCACATTAAATTTTCATGCATTAGGAAAAGATTTGTTGCTGCCCACTTTTCTGTTTTTTTTTTAGCTTGCAGTTTTGCCATTTTCTTGTTGTCTTGTGAGGCATTTTCACGCTTGGCCATAAACAATTTGAAATTATAAATGCAAATATATACGTGTGCTGTTCGGAGCTCCATAAAGTGCCTGATAAATAATAAACTAAGAGTAAATGCCAGCTGGGTAAAGGCAGCCAGCCAGCCAGCAAAGCAAAGTCAACCAAAGTCCACGAAACGACGGCGCCGAAGAAAGCAAAAAAAAAAAAAGAAAAAATAGATGGGAATCATAAATTCTAATAAGACGCGCCGCCACCACCACAGGTATGTGAGCTGGGAGGCAAGCAGATCCCCACTTGGCCATATGTCATCCGCAGGGAAGTGAACTGATGTCCCATGTCCCAGGCCCTAATGCGTCTAACGAGCTGCTGCATTTTCGAGGAGCCAAGTCGGCGAAAAATGCGAAGCGGGCGAGAAAGGCAATGAATTTCATATTAGAGCCCATAAACTGCGACATTTGTGTGCGAGCAGGGCAAACCAGACTGGGTATTTATTTCAGTGTAGCAGTATGCGAAATAGTTTATAGTACTTCTCGACAAACTAAATACTATGAATACTACAGATACTAGGCACTTTTAAGATTGATATACGTTCTTTGACACATTTAGTTTTGGGCACTCGTTACTCGTTACCGAAAGTAACAGTTAGTTACTTTTCAGAAGTGCAGCAATGCTGTCATATTTATTACTTAAGTGGATCCACTAGTGATCCTAGGCTGGCTGGTTCAAAGAACCAGCGGCAGGGATGCCGCCGCCAATCAGCAAGTCGCAGTAAAAGCGCTAGGAATGTGTTGCAAAGGGAAGTTTGCCTGCCTGTATGTGGGTTAAGCCAGAGGAAGATGCCGTCGCACAGCCCACAGAGTCTGGATCCCAATCTGGCTGGCTCCTACTCCACGGCTGCGACTGAGTGACTCCCATAACCGAGAGCGAGGTGCAGCAACGTGCAATTACGCGCACAACTTGCGTGCAGAAATATTTTCGGATTCATTCACCTCTGGAGAGCGGAGTGGCCAAAGATACCGAGAAGAAGATATTTTTATATCCAGCCAAACGGGGAGGTGGGGATGAGTACGGGCCCCTTGGGACGTCCTTGCACTTTGTTTGCCTCTTAACTGTGGCATAGATGGCATTCCATCGGGCCATCATCCGGCGATGATGATGTTGTTTTCGATTCGGTTTCGGATACTAGAGATGATGATGATGATGATGCTCGCCCACGTCTTGCCGCGTATTGCGAGTGGCTATTTTTATTGATCGGGACGCCAAGTCCCCGCCAAACGTCGCGTGCCCAAACGCCTTTTTTTCTCCTCTTGGTTGAATGTGTGCCAAATATTTCACGTCGATTTTTTCTGTGAGTCAAAAATGTAATAAATGCCTGGTGTGCTACTTGCCCGTTGGATGGATTGGATCGGATCGGATCAGATGGGACGCTCCTCGGAGAATATTCTCGATATAAATATAAATATGTTTTGTTTATGAGAGGTGTGTGGGGGCTGGTTTCGTTTGCTCAACTTTTAGCGGCGATTCGTCTCGTGAATTTATTTCGAATTTTGCCTTTTCATTTCACGCCGCTTGACGTTGCCTTAATTTGTGGGGACTCGCTTTGTTTAGCAGTGCGATCTTAATGCTTATTTCCTATTTTGCAAGATCTTTTGACTTGGCGATGACTCAGTACATGTATATTCTGGGCATTTCCTTTGGGGCCCGCATTTTTTTGTTTTGTTTATTTCGGCCATAAAGCCCCAAAAAAAAAGAAACCTTTTCGAAGGGTTTCAGCTCGCTGCTGTTTGTGACCTTGCCATCCATTTAGGTTGTTTCTTCTGTTTTATTCGGGGGATTTTGCCTTTCTCACAGACATGTGCTCAACAAACTGTTTGTCTTGTCACATTTGCGCAATAATTACAAACGATTCGAATTGAAATGTTTGCGCAGGGCCAACAAAACTCCCACATAATTCACATGGCGTGCGACGAGATGGCCAACAAAAATAAGCAAATGGCATTCGAAAAAAACAACCAATGCGGGCCCAAACAAAATATGCTGATGGCTGGAAAAGAAAAAATATAAAAAAAACCAGCGAGCTCATCGATGATCTGGCTTCTCGGGAATGAAATCGAAGTTTTTAAAGGCAGCAACGAAGTTGAGTTCTCATGATTTATATGCGCCCATGGATCAGCTCTTATTTCTTCCTCCGCCTCTGGCCGCAATTCATTAGCCAAATGGCCATATAAATCTGCCCATGACTAGCCAAAGCCGAAGCTCAGAGCCTTCGGGAGTGCAGTGCAGTTTGGCTGGCCTGCCGTGTTGTCGTCTTTTGGCCAAAACTACTTAAATTAACTTTTGCAATTCGCGTGTCAATGATGACAGGGGCAACGCAAGAAGCAGTTCAGAGAGGGGAAAGGTGTTCTCTCGAATACATAGATAGACGGACTGACTACCACTAACCAGCCAGGCAAGCGACCTGGCTTTTACTTTGGCCAGCTACTCCAGAGCTAGCTGCGCCCTATCCAAGTGTCCAATCGAGCGTGTCCAGTCCTCGAGGTTCTGGGCAATATTAGCACGACATGATAAATATTTCAATGCCAAGAGCGAAGCTATTAAACCAGGAACCCCGGCCAAAGCGAGCCAAAGCGATCTGAGCCAAAAGCTGAATGCCGTGCCCTATTCGAGTCCCTCAGTCAGGTCTGCAAATGACTTAGTTCATCGCTGGCTCTTACACTGCGAAAAGCAAGAATGTAAATTCCAGACCATAGAACGAGTTCTTTAAGACTCGAATTTGAGCTTAGTGGTAGTTATTTGAGTACTATGTTGGATATGTTTTACTGAGCAGCAATATCCTTAAGGATGATAATCATATATCATATAAACTAATCGAGATCTTTATGGAATTTTATTTGCTCTAGAGGTTTACTCACAATTGCATATTTTAAAGGAATGCAGTCTTTTCTATACCAATCATTGATGAGTTGGAACTTTGGCAGCACTTTAGATTTCTAGTTTTCCAGTACAGTCTAGTACGAGTAAGAGTGTTTTTTTTTTTTGTATTTTACCCTCTGAAAAGGATGGGCCCGCCTCCTTTTCCTGGCCAAGCCCTCGAAACATTTTTCGCAACTGACCAGCACTCGCAGTTGTGTGTGACTGCGGCGAGTTGGAGTTCGTTGTGCGATGTGTTTTATTTAGGTTTTTTGTTGTTGCTGGTTGTGGCAACCCTATCGCAGACTGTTTAATTAAAATTTCCTTTCCATGAGCTGCTGCCTCCGGTGCTCTCTATTCGACTTTGCATAGACGTCTGGCCCGGGCGGGGCCTAATTAAAAAGTGAAACTGTAATTTAAAACGCTGCTGCTAATGGCAAATGCCAGGACTTTGGTAATACGAACTTTAAGGGGTTGCTGGCTTGGCTGGTGGATGGTCGTGGTGGATTAAAGTTTATGCTTGGCGAGCTTAGTAGATGCCCCCAAAATGCAGTCGCTGATGTGCATTAATTAAGGCAACTTTCGCTGGAAAATTAATTAACTTTCCCGGCGCCCTACAGACCCAGACCCCCCAATACACTGCAACGAGGAACCTAAACGCCGAAGGGAGAGCCAAAGTGAAACTGCACTCGAGCTCCCTTTTTTTTTTGGTGGTAGGGGGGGCTTTTCCACTCGATGAAAAACTGCATTTGCAGCAGCTGCAACATGGTCATGGTCAGGCCACCACCACTGCCATTGATAAAATCGTTCGTTAGAGCCAAATGTTTGGCCGATCTGAAGCCGAATCTGGGATGTTTGGGGTGTGAGAGACAATGAGCAATTCAAATATAATCATCATAAATCACGATTTAGTTTCGCTTTTTTGCTTTGTTTTGCTACGTGGGTGCCAGGCGTCGACGACCTATGAATGAATGGGAGAATGGGTGTACCGTCTTGCACTGGGTATTGTTTGGTGTCTTCAAAAGTTGGTCAACGTACATATATAGCCATCGATGGCATAGGCATTTCCACACTGCCCTGGCCCAGCGATCAAGTTCAGCACAAAGTATTCAGTGGCAATCGCCACAATGTTGCAAGTTGCTTGTTGCAAGTTGCCAGTTACAGGTTGCCAGCATGCACAACTTGGCCAGCTTGGCCATCTTGGCTGACTTTGCCAGAGCAGCGCGAAATTGTAATTAACTTAATCTCCAGTACTCCGCCCTGAAGATGCTCCATTCGCCATGGACTGTGCTCTTCCCTGGCTTTGTCAGTTGTCCGATGTGTCAGACTTTATCGGCTATGCAAATATTCAGTGAAAAAGGAATGGGTGTATTTGGGGAGTACATATCCATAAATTGAGTTTTATATATAGATTGTGGAACACTTTATTGTTCTCCAGATCGTAAACAGCGAAACAGCACAAATTCACTTATCTTTCTAGGTGTAAACAAACAATTAAGCCAAAAGGAAAACTTTGCGCAAGGTGGGTTAATATCGGAATAATTCCAATTAACTTGGCTATTTTGCAAAACAGCCTGTTGGCTGCGTGCTCATTAAGTCATCTAATTGCCATTTTCAGTGGGAGTGGGGGAGTTAAGTAAGTCAATTAACGAGACATTTTTTCGGTCTTAAACATCTGGCTAGGCAAACAATGAAAGTGCATGAATTGCTGCGAGCGCACAATACACAGAATTCGAGTACAAAAGCCCAGTGAAATGCCCTAGACCGCATCCCCAGGATAAAGCAGCTTTATGCCCAACATATGCACACACTATACATCATACTCGTATGTACAATATACACACAATGGTTCACCCCCTTCCCATGGGACATACGCACATACAAGCGATCTTGGCTGACCGTGGTCATTGAACTCGTGGGGCGCCTTTGTAGGCACGCATCGCTCAAAAAAAAAAAAGAAAGCACTCTCCCCCAATGATTTCCAGCGAAAAACGCAACTACAACCGAGAACCGATCAAGGGGGGGAAACAACACCCATGTGCGTATTTGTTTGAAAAACTATAACCGACAGTTGAAGTTGAAAAACTCAAATGCCCAGAATTTTTTCCAAAAAAACTCGAGACGAAGTCGAGATAATATCGGAGCCGAAGTCAAAGTCGGCAATCGATCGACTGTCGCTGGATCGTAATTAATGGTGGTTTATCCAGGGTTTCCTCTCGCCCAAGCTATCCATCAACTAAATGTAAATAGAAAATCATTTTACAAATCGCTTGAACTAAATAATACCCTTCGAAGCGGTCAAGCGTGGCGCAGAGAAGTCGGAGACATATTTTTTTTTTTAAATATTTCGTTTTTTGAACTGGCCGCTCGGAGCTAACTGGCTGTTTGTTTCATGGTCAGTTTGGTTTTGGCTCGCGGCATAAAACAAACAAATCGCTGTGAATGGGGAAAATATCACAGCGTCGAGCGGCAGTCGCCAAAGGAGACTTTGGCGTCTTAAATTGGCGTGACAATTGACCATTTGGTTAAATATCTAAGCGTTTCTATTTGTGCTGCAAATTTGTCGAGGCAAATTGATTGGCCGAACTCACTCTCCAAACGGGCGAAACTCAGGCAAACTCTGGCTCGGAAATACCCGAAATTGTATCTATCTATGGATCTAGGTGTATCCCCATATCAAGTTGGAGCATCTGCGCAGGCACTGTAATAGAACTAAACACTCAGCCGGCTGTCATAACTCAATTGTCTGAGTGTCAGACAATTTCGAAATTGAAAATTTCCCTTTTTAAAGTGTTGCTCCTCTTGAGAAACCCATGCGTGCATATATCATATCATATGTCTATGTTCTGCAACCCTTTCTCCCATTTCTTCCAATCATACATAGAATATTTAGTGTTTCAAGTGCGCTCTCTTTTTCCGATTGTCTGAGATAGATATAGAATATATTTATTGCCAGTTTCTGAACTGCGTCATGCCACCAGCAGCGATTCATCAGCGAAAAGAAACGTATGAAACAATCGGTATAAGTATGCAAATAAACTATACGACAATAGTAAAATGACAGCTATAATGCGCACACACCCCCATGCAGAATATACATAGATACTATCTGCCATCATAAATCCGTGGGACAATGAACATCTCGAATATCTTCCCTTTAAACAGAAATAAAGACATAAAGAAAACAAATGAATGTGTGTGTTTATAGCATCGACTGCGCATTCCCACGCATCCGTTGTCGTTTTCCAATTCCAGTATAGTATCAAAAATATTATCGAAGTCTTCTAATATGTATATTCTTCATTCCTTTGTTCAATTCCTCAATTGAGCGCCATCAAAGACCCTATACGACCGTCCTAACGAACCGATACGATGGCGATACTACGAGCCCAGTCCCGGAGTTTGTGCTTCCCGTTCTCGGACTTCTTGGGCAGAGGCAGAGCGCTCTAATTAAATTTAAATTTCCGCCAAATGGCCTGATAGTCACAATATAGGGGTCAGGGCAGCAAATGCATTTAACAGGCTGCCACCCAAGCGCTGCCCCCTTGCGATGGATGCGCGATGTTGCTGGGGCTGATGTTGCCGCAGATGCAGTTGCTGTTGCAGATGCAGTTGCAGTTGCAGTTGCAGCTCGTGTTTTGTCTTTGTCTTGGGTGATGGCTCTCTGTGATATCACTTACTAAGCCACACTGCGGCAATAGTTAAAAAACAAAAAGATTACAAACAAAAGAATCTAAGAACTGATGGTATTTTTAAATTTATAATGGCCTAGTCCAATAACATTATAGCAGTAATAATAATAGTGGAGTTATACAAATGTAAGAACTTCTCTATCTTTGCTTTGAATCATATGTAAAACATAGGGTTCCAGATTTTCTTGCTGTGTACGATCTTCGCAGTGGATCCCGCATGTATCTGTATCTTGTCTCTGGCAGGCTCTTTTAATTAGCAGCAGCTGAGAACTTTGGACGCGGGCACTTCTATGGCCGCCTCTTCAGTGGCAGAGAAGAACCCTAAATAGAAGCAGTGGTGAATGGCAAGACATGGAACCCCGGCTTCGTCAAACCCTTCTAGTGCCCCTTCGTTTTTTTTTTTTAGATAAGCTGCAGTTGCGCACATTTGGGCAGGCAGGCAGGCAAAGAAAATGGAGATGGAAATGGCACAAGCAAGCCGCATTGTAGGCAGCTGCAGCAGGAACATCTCCGCTCCACCACCAACCAGCGGAAGCGGAATCAGAATCAGAAGCTGGAGCAGAAGCAGAAGCACAACGAGCTATCGTTTGGCACTGCAACAGCAGATAAACAATGACAAGTTGCACTCGACGCTTTTGCGCAGATGCAACCAGGGAATGGGAATGGGAATAAGAATGGGAATAGGAAATGGGAATGGAAATGGTACGGGGAGCACTCGTTGCTCCAAACACTGGCTCTGGTATGGTGCATAATAAAATTCCAACCAAAAACCTGCGCTGTGCTCACCACCCAGGGGAGTCAGTCAGAGCCCGCAGGTCCAGGATCACATCAAATGCCATCACCGCACACACTCACAGTTGGGTTTTCCCAACCAGCTTCACGATTAATGAAGGGCGCAGGCGAGCAACAAGTTTGGTGGTGGCTTCAATGCACTGAGCGAAAATGTGGAATTTATGTGGGAGTTGCATGTGCAAAGGAAGAGCATTTATCTAGGTTTCCGATCTTGAAGCAGCGCTCTATTGACACCTTAAACTCGACTACCATTTCTTTCAGTGCAAACATAGACCCAGACGAAGCTGACCGCAGAGAGGCTGGCTGTCTGGGTGGGTTTCTGTGTGGTTCTCGGTTGTTGGTCCCCCATCAGTGTCAACTGCAGTGGCAAATATGGTGACAAACGACACTAAAGATTGCACAGCCTGTTGTCTAATGGGGAAGACAACAACACCAGCAGAAGCAGCAGCAACATGGCATATAGCTGCCCCATTGCAATTTATCGATTTAACGCTGCAAGGCACTTTTCAGTGTGTTCGAAAATTGATTAGAAAATATACGCCATTAGCGAAGGGAGGAGAAGGAGGAGGAGGAGGAGGAGGAGGAGGAGGAGGAGGAGGAGGAGGAGGGCGCAGGTTAATCTTGGCTAGGCTCATAACTTCCGCATTTCGAGAACTATATAGGCATTGCTCTGGGGAGGATGGCCAATCAAAAAGCCATTTCCAGTTGATAGTTGAAACGTGACCGGCTGAGGATGGGGCCGCCCAAAAAGCGAACTGCCGCGGCCAACACGATATCCTACCAAATAGGCAACGGCCAAAAAAAACGGGCTGGCCAAAGCCAGTTGGTAATATCTGCTTTTAGCAGATACTCGAATCGAATCGAGTTGAATTGAATTGAATGGAGTCGCATGGAATTGACTGTTGAGCGTTTAAACGTTTGTTTGACTGCTCAACTGGTTGATCCATCCGATGGCCGGAGTTCAATGCACTTCGCTATCTCATAGCCATATTGCATTGCATTGGCTTTTCAGCGAACTCTGGCGAACTTCGAAATCGTCGAGGATGCTGGCTAAGTTTAGTTTAGCTTTTGAGATCCCAGCTATCTGCTGCACTTTTGCTCGCCGGCAATTGGCGGAGCATTTAAGCGCACTCAATACGTGTAAATTGTATGCCTTCGCGCGTTCATTCATAAAAATTCATTCTGACACAAGGCCTTGAGCATATTGCCCCACGACGACGACGACGGCGACGATGATGATTGCCCTGCCTCCATCCGCTATAGAACTGATTCATCGCCAGCGTGTTGCAGCACAGTGGGTCCAGTAATGCGTGCACGATAATTGTAATGCGCCATTATTAATTATAGCTTATATTTCAACAATTCATTCCTCAATAGCTATAGCTATTGTGAAAAAACAAGCTTTATAATCCCTTATTACGATTTTTACAATCAAATTGACTTGTTATAAGCTTAGCAATTGCATATCAAATGGCAAGCGATTTAACTTTATAATTACTATCTTTTTACCCAATAATTCAACTGTTTTGACCACTGTGCACCGCGGGCAGCGCTTGTCAACTGTGTTGTCACTGTTGTTGTTGCTGTTGTTGCTGTCGTTGCGATATGCATTTCATAGTTTTGCATTGATTCATTTTGGAGCTTCGGGCAGACGCCGGCGATCCAAACACATTAGTAATATATATGACCCCATTATTATGACTATATAAATGCTGTTGCCCCTTTTTTCCGTTTTTTTTTCACTAGCTGTTGTTGTTGTTGCGGTGTCAGAGGGGCTGCACCCAAAAGTAGAGCTCATTTAAATTTGTCACGGCGCCAGAAACCACGAAATGTTATTATTTTCCTGTGTTGCATTTTCTAAGCCCAGACT
This sequence comes from Drosophila mauritiana, assembly GCF_004382145.1. Lineage (NCBI taxonomy): Eukaryota > Metazoa > Arthropoda > Insecta > Diptera > Drosophilidae > Drosophila > Drosophila mauritiana. Next base: position 7,913,606 of record NC_046670.1, read on the forward strand.
GGGCTTTTTTTATTTGTGAGGCAACGAAAACGCATCTGACGAATTGACGGCTGCTCCCAGCAAATGTGAGGTACAAAATTAAATAAATTTCGAGATACTCGGCCTTCATTCCATACGAATATGGGTGTCGTGCAACTTTATTATTATTATTTATTTATTTATTTTCGAACGCATTGGAAAAACACAGCAGAAAAACCAAAAAGGCTGAAAGACCCAAAAATAATGAGCAACATTTTTTGTTTTTGTGGCAGTGAGGGTGCGGCGCGTTTTTTTTGTGAGTAAGCTATTTTAACGAGTCGCCAAATGGGCCTGGGAAAAACACAGAGCTCTGTTTGTTCTAATTGATTGCGAGTTTGCATTTAGTTAGTTAGTCCGCTTGTACAATTTTGTTTGCATTCCATCTGGGCCGTAATTCGCAGTGCCTGGAATCAAGGATATCCAAATGAAATTACTCACCGAGAGGCCCCATCCCCATCCCGTTCCGTACCGACTTGACTCGACTGCCTCTGCTGTTTGTTGTCACCAACTTTCAATTAACGAAATGACAGGCAAATGCATTCCGACTTGTTCCATAAATCCGAGCTGCAGTCCGGAGTTCAATGGCCCCGCTTGGTGAAGGCGAGGGTGAAACACACTGTTGACACACGACTGGCTGCCTCGCTGATTTAGCCTTGAAATAGTTGACATGTCGCAGGCTCTCCTCCAGCCAGACGCCCATCCAGTGATCCGTCCATCCGGACCATCCAACTATACGACCATTCAACCATTCATATCCATCCATCCATCCCTCCGCCGCAGTGGAGTAATAAAAACAGAGAGGAAAAGTTGAGCGACAAGCGACATGACAAGATGCTATGCAGATGTTGCAGCTATAGCTGGGTTTTTTCGACTAAGTTTTCTGATTTATTTTGCACTTGATTTGGAAACGCAATTTGCCAAAGAAGCTGAAATATTTGGAAAACCGCTAACTAACAATGGTGTGGAAAACGAAACAAAGCAATCATATATAGTGCAGACTTTCTTTTTGGAGCCAACTAACACGCGACATGTAAGCAGGCACATCTGCGTAGGTTTTTCCAATACAAAGTAATTTATTGCCCTCGTGTTTATGAATTAAAAAAACTTCCAGGCGACGACGAGAGTCAGGAATTCATCTCGAAAATTTTCTCACATTCGAAAACGTTATGAATTTCGAAGCGGGGCTTTCTTGGCCAATTTGAAATGTGCAGCCAACTGTTGTGGGCCGTGTCTTTGTTTATTTGCTTTGGCAATATAAAGATTATTCATTTTCGGATTGTTTATAACTGCATTTCACTTTTGTGCGGGTTATACACTCGATGCGCAAAGGATGCGTAATTAAATTGTTTATTGTGTGTTGTTTTTATGTTTCTTTCTTCTCTACTTTCTTTATGTGGAGCGTTTGCACTTTGTTTCTGTTTCTGATTGCTCATGAAGTGCACAATAATTTATGCGCACATTTTAATTATCAAAAGTAGATTGTTAAACGAAGTTAAGTTAAGTTCATTGCCATCACAAGCACCGAATTAATAAATGTTTTTCATTTCTCTCTGCTTTCAGGTGAGCTTTTTTTCGTTCCTTATTGTCAAATCCTTGGATTTAATTGCACGACATTTGAGTGACCACTGAGGTAACTGAAACCAGGTAATTTGCACGACTCCATTCGGCTGTGCGTGAGAAATTTCCTATAAATATTTGCGACAATTAAAAAGCTATTTTAGCCCGGCTCTGCAGACCATGGCTCACTCAGCTCCCAAACAAGCCGCTGATTGATGGACTTGAGCTTGAAACGCCACCAATCGCCACCAGTCCAACTGGTTTCTGCACTCAGAACAAAATCTTAGTCCATTTATTCAACGGAACAACTCAGATTACAAAAGGGGGTTTCACATGATCTGATCTGCAGACTTGAACTAAGTTTTGCCCATATTTTATAGGTTTTTCCTCACAAAAATTGATACTTTGAAGTCAGATGAGTTTAAGCTTGAAGTAATCTTCAATTAAAACTCAGGGAATGAATTACTTATCTTAGAAGATACCTTAAAACGCATCTCAATAGGAAATGAAGCTCTTGTTTAACTACAAACATTAAATAGTTATTATTTTAACTGTTATCCATGTTGTTGATATTCTTTTTTTAACGTGTAATACGATCCGGCTTCGATTAGAACTAGTTGGGTGCTGGCGATGGCGATGACGTTGGGCGACACGTGTAGTCGCCGACCAGTCCGGCCCACTTGACATGAGTTGCACAAACGCAAACTGGTGGTGATGCTGGAGGGGGGAAAGAGGGTGGGGGCAAGGGTCTTCCATCATACGGACTGGCTACTGTGGCAACGGGCAGCATGTGGCACTTCATCAAGGGCAGACGTCGCCACGATCTCAATGGAGAGTTTGGAGTGCTGGCTCCGTTTGGCCTGGCTGGCTGACTGGCTGGCTGGCTGGCATTCCTCGGTGTCTCGCTGGGAGAACAAACGCAGCCGCCTTTCCCTGTCCGCGGCATGCCACATTTAAAATGTAAACGCCAATTGATTATTAACGCGCCAAACCAATTACATTTCGTACCCGACCGCGCACTTAACAAGCCGACAAAGTTCGAGCCGTTCTGGGTATGGAAATTGCGTGGAACTCGAATGCAGCTCTTTGTGCCAAAGATCTCTCCAGAGATTCGTCGTTTCTCTAGCTGAAAATACCCTTGCTCCAGGGAGCACTACAATTTTGGCAAGGGATACTCATGATCCTTGCCAGATCCCAAAAGGGATATTACAACATTCGATTCCAAAGTGAATAGTTTCAATAAAATAAGGCTATAGGGATAGTAAAAACTTCTATTCTATTCCTTGAGAAAAGTTAGGGTATTCCCCATTTCTGTGTTGCCTTGCAACTTTCCCATCTTGTCGGAGTTTTCTCTAGCCAAATAGGGAGGCGAAAACCCTTTCGCATGGCATCTTGCTTGTGCTAATCGCCAGCAGCATGCCAGTGACCCTTTTATGGTCACCATGCAACGGGCACCGATCCAATCCGATCCGAAGCGACCCAAGTCGTCTTGATTGGATCGGCTTGGCCTGTTTGGTCTTTGGGCCAATGGTGGTGGAATGGTGGCGACATGGGCGCTGGGACTGCTTATGGCAAATGCGCCACACTTAGTCGAATAGCCGGAGAAAAGCGATGGAAACGGAAGTGCTTGTTGTTGTCATTTAATGAAAACCTAGGGATGGGGATGGGGATGGGTAAGCCAGCGGAAGGCGTGCGTCTGGATTTTATGTTGATTTTAATCACAGGGACGTGTCACAACTGGCCAAATGCATCTGTTGTTGGTTGTGTTGAGTGTGTGTGAGTGCAACTGCTGTGTGGCAAAAAGGTACTACTCACAGACACGCGTGCTTTTCTAATTTAATTGACAGAGCCCACATCCATTGATGTTTGCGATTTAAGGCGTGCGATAAAAGCAATTAAATTGTATGACTTACTCGCCGCGCATAAGTGATCAAAGAGCTTAGTGGCAAGAAGGGATTGTCTGGCGCCGTATTGGAATTGTAATGTATTGGTTTGTAATTAAAACTGAAAAACTAGCTGTGTGAGTTTTTCCCACCCCATCGAAGCCCCTTTCAATTGCCAATTCGATCAATTTAGTTGATTCTAAGGTCAAATTATTTCGCAGCACACCCCTAATCCCTCTTGTTTTGACGTATGTACTTGAAAAACGCACTGCAAGTCGTTCAGATACATATATGTATCTACGCTTCTGTTCTGGCTTTTCACTTCCACCTATCGATTGACAGTCGCCACATCCAATTAACAGTTTGCTACTGTCTTGTGCGGTTTTTGTTTTTATTTCATTTCTGGTATTTAGCACAGTTTGTTAGAGGCGGCGACTAGTCGATATAGATACATTTATATATATAGAGGTGTCTATAGCTGCTGCTCATGTACAACAAGACGTCTTTAATTGATTTTGTGTTACATTTATCCATTTAATTGCCTTAACCATGTATCGAAGATTAATTTATTTCTCATACTCGGTGTGGCAATGGCACGATCCTTATAAATATGGATTGTAGCTTTAGTACTGATAACAAAACGGAAAGAGTAACATGTTTGGATTGCATTTGCTTGCATCATACCGACTGGCTATAAAAGTGCACTAGGTTTTATGATAATTTATGAATATATCTATGTATCTCCCCTGTGAGTCAGACATTAAAAGCTCAGGTGTTTCTAACACTTTCTAAGGCACCCGCTTAAAATTTTAACCGACAGAGTTTTTGCGGAACTACCTTGGGGTGTTTTTTCCACGCCGAATATTAGAGAAAACGAAATAACTGAAAACGTAATGCCCATGCAATCGCTACGTGAGTAGTGCTAGTTATATGTACATATATACATATGTATCTACAATCTGCAATCTAAGATCCCTCGACTATCTAAAGGCACTCAACGGGCCCGAAACGTGGGGTCGGTTAATGACGTTGCTGGTTTTATTTTTTATTTCTTTTTGAGGTGCGTTTGTGAGAGTGTGTTTGCTTAACCCATTTATTATGTCTTTTGCCATGCCATTGATGCAAAAGTAAACAAGTTAAGCGGCTTTTAATTTTATTATTGTACGGTATGCTATAGCGGTGTATCGTAAAGTAAAGTACACAAATATAGGTGAAGCCAGAACGAGATAGCATTCTATAAACTATAAATCAGTCTAATATATTGTTCGGCAAATTATTAAGTCATTATATATATATAAAGCTTGCACAGTAATGTGCGCGGATTGCCCATTTCAGCACATTCCACAACCGCAAATGATTGATACCCCAAGAATACGAATATGAATAATTATGACCTTCGGATCGGCGGATAGGTAATAGGTAATAGTTGTACTATAACTATCCGTCTTGGCGGGGGTCGTCGACGTTCTCTGATTTTGAGTGATCTGGGGGGAAATATGCAGCTGGGCAAGCCCATAAACAAATCAGGTTCGATCCAAGCCAAGAATGTCTTGTCGTCGTCGTCGTCGTGCGCCTCACCTAAACAAACAGCCATTCCGTATCCATGGCAGGCACGTCTTAGTCCAGTTTTGTTATTAATTTCAGAGGTGAGCAGTAGGAGCAGCACTTCCACCTCCCAAAGATACCGCTCACGAACCCTTAAGCGTATGCAAGGCGTACGGTACGACCCACCTCAAAACAACTGGAACTGAAAACTGAAAACTGAAAAGAATATACAGTTGCCAGTTGCCAGTTGCCGAGTCATCCTACACATGACGGCTGTAAAGCTGGGATGGCTGGATTGTTCCTATTGTGTGACATTGTTATAATTCAATATGTAGAACGTGTTCGATTTTGAATGTTTTTTATGGCCGAGAAACGACGACGCCGGTCGTGTAATCGTAAACTTTTGCTGTCGTCCGATGTCATTAAAGCCAAGAGTCCTAGAGTCTCTCAGTTCGTGAGAACAGCAATACGGGGTCTTAAAAATGAATCGATGGATGGGTATGGGTAGGGGCAGGAGCAGGGGGTCGAGATGACGGTGACATAACACGGGCCATTAAACTATACTTAGTTATAGACCGACTGGCAGTTAGTCGTCCAACCCATCTATCCAGCGAACGAACGTGCAATGAACTGCTGAAGGTGATCTCGAAGGCTGATAGCAAGTGAGGCCTCCTTGTCAGATTTAATTGATTATGCAATGTTTGTTATTATTATTACTTTGAGCTTAGCTGATAAATACATGAGATGTGCACTGGCAATTTCCGCGTGTTCGTGATGCATAGCGGTTTTTAGTTTAGTATGCGTTAATTGTCCCCGCCTCCGCCAAACAACATTCGCTTTTCCTCTTGCCCCTCTTGGGTTTTTCAATTTGATATCGAATTTCCATGTTGCCTGCAACTAACAGCTAATAATTGCTGTTGTTGCAAAAAAACAGACTGGCAAAAGAAATTGCCAGCTCTCCCACCTCATCCTCCCACTAAAAGTTGTGCAATATGCGTGAGCTTGCTGTTGCTTCAGTTGCTGTTGCTGTTGTAGCTGCAGCTGTTGCCGTTGTTGCTTCCTGCCCCGGCAACATCTAATGGCAACAACAGTTTACTTGCTAAATTATTTGCTTAACACGAAATAAAATTTTGTTAAACATGTGCTGTGCCGCAAAGGAAAAGGTGAAACAACAAGCAGGAGCTGCATGGCAAAGAAAAGACGGTAGACGCCTGAAAAAAAAAAAAAACATATAAAAAACATTCCAAACAAAAGCAAAAAAGATTTGCATAACTGCGCGCCGAGGCTTCCGTTAACAATTAAAAGCACAAACACACAAACCATAATAATCATCCGACGTCCGAGGCACACAAACACACATTATTATCCAACAAGTTCAATAAAAGGTTGCATAAATCTGAAACTGTATCTTGCCCCCGATAATTGCAGCTCGCAGCATACAGCCTCGAATATTCTTTGATTTGCACTCCTCAAAATGGACAACATGGACAACTTCCTGGTCGCCCACACACATGGTGCACATACCACATGTTGCACCGCCCACCGCCCAATTAAAGCATTTGGAAAAAAAGAAAGAGAAATAGTGATGGTGTGAATGTATAAGGTGCAACAGCGAATTCCGCTCGTTTCACATGAAAACCAAATTCGAAATCGCTTAAAACGGCACTTGAGCTTATGGTTTTTTTTGCCGTTGTTTACGACTCTGTTTGTGGCCCGGGCATATAATATAGAGAGATATATATCTTTTGTTCGGGGGGCTGGCTGAAGTTTTATCTGCACTTGTGTTCCGCTATTGTCGGCTTAATAAATGTTTATGGTGATTGATGCACACGCTCCCGCTCTCTCGCTTTTTGGCTAATTAATTGGGGATCCCATCCCTTCGGCCAACGGATGCATCTTTATGGCCCAATCATAAGTTTGCCCTTGGGCAGTTGAACTTTCCATGGGCCGATAAGCGGGGCTGATTAGATTACCCATTGAATTATAATCCTAGTACTCGACTGTGCTGATATAACCAGAGAGTATAGTATGTAGGTTTTATATATGTTCATGTTCAGCCAGATAAGGCTAAAACGATTTTGACCGTATCATGATGTCTAAAAATATTTGTGCCTACGTCAGTGCAGCTGTCAAGGTTAATTTTAGTTCAGCCTTAAGAGAAGAAGAGGTATGGGTTAAAGGTAAATGTAAGTTAAGGGGTATGAGTCATAGGTAAATGTAAATCAAGAGGTATGGGTTATAGGTAAATGTAAATTAAGAGTTATGGGTTATAGTTAAACGTAAATTAAGAGGTATGGGTTATAGGTAAATGTAAATCAAGAGGTATGGGCTATAGGTAAATATAAATTAAAATGCTTGAACCAAATCTTGTGACAATAGAGCGTGCAATATTATCCCCAGTTAACCCGATTTCTGTTCCATGCAAATATCCAAACAAAGTCACCTGTCTCTCTGCATTGGCTCGTTATAACTGACCATAGCAATAAAGGCCATTTAGTAGAGCGGCCCCTGACGCCAAAAAGCAAAACTGAAAAGCCAGTTGTCGCGGTAGAAATGAAGACAACAAGCCGGCCAGCAGCAGCTATCTGCTATCTGCCAGCCAGCGAGAAAGAAGAAAGCAAACTGGGTTAAATTCCATTCAAAAGCCGGCTTCCAGCTCTCAGCTCGCCAGCTGGTTCTTTTTCTGCCAACAAGTTGTTGGCAATGGGAATGGGAATGGGAATGACCAGAAGTTGGTGGCAGCAACACCTCGCCTAATATTTGTCTTACTACATGGTTTTAGCCGACATTTCTCTGTCGTCTCGGAGTGCGTATTTCTGGGCATTGGGCTTGGAGTTCGCGCAGCGGTGTGAAAAACGCGACGGAGTGTGCCAGAACACGTTTTGGCCAGACTCGCTGCCACCGAGCCGTTCCGCCGGTGACATTGTACCGCTAACTGGTGTTGCCATGTTGCCACAACGCGCTGCCATGTGAAAGATGATTGACCAGGCGGCATGGCTCTGGCTGAGACTCTGGTGAATGAAAAAACCCAACTGTAAATCGCATTAAGTATTTGTCAAACGAAACGCAACATCGCCGTGGAAATAGCTGGAATGTTTTCAACACCAACAGCAACTAACTAACTAGTATGTGCATAGTCGGTGGTGGTAGCCGGTGCAATCGAGTCGAAGATCGAATGTCACACGTGTGCCCCATGCCGCGTCCGTTTGGCTCAAAACGCGTTTTTTGGCCAACAAAAGTAATCACGAGTATGTAACAAGCGCAATGAGCGGGTTTTTCTCTCTCTGCCTACCGATTACCAATTTTTTGTTGATTTCTTTGCATCTTGCATCTTTTCCTTTCCGCCGGCCGAAATGTCAGTGTGAGTGGCGACTGGTTTTCGGCCAAAAGCCTGGACTTTTGGTCAAAACAAAAAGGATGTTTTTTGGCGAGCTGGTGCGGCAACTTTCGTTGTTGTTTTGTTTCCGCAACCGCCACCATTTTTATTGTGGCACTGTTGTTGTTTTCATTTTTGCCCCAACTGAAAGTGAAAATACGAGTATTTTACGGCAAAAGGCAAGAAATTTGTTTGCATGCCGAAATGAATGCTGCCTTGCTGCCTGTTGACATAACCATCGATGCAATCCAATGAGATGAGGAGCCTCTCAGCTGGCCATTAAAACTGGTTAAGTAATAATCATTTGATGCGTTTCATTTGAATGCGCAGAACAACGCACAACTGTGACTTCACTCTCACCTCCTGCGGTTATTGGCCGGCGATCTTCATTGGCGGAACTTTAAGTTGGACATTATTTGAAGTGCAAACGAAAAATTAAAAGCATTTCCATGCTTCGAAATAAGCAAACAGAACCAAGAAGTTCAAAATGCTCTTCATAAATGATTCCTTCTTCTGCTGTTTACACTCGACCATTGTTTATCACAGATTTTGGGGCTAAAAAATTAAACGATGAATTTCGGGGGAAATTTCCGGATTTTTCTAAGCTGCTAAAAAGCTTTTAGAATCCAATCTTGGCAGTAACTTTCCCACACACGACGACGACCCAGATCAATGGAGGCGTCTTTCACTGGAACACCTTCGTTTTCGGATTTCGCCCGTAATTGATTATTTTGGAAGCCCATCGATGCTGGGCTATGATGTATGAGTATGTTTGTGCTCCGTGGGTAATTCTTTTCTCACGTCATTGCTGGCCTAAACGCTTTTCAATAAGAAACCGACCAACCAACCAAATGGACGGTCTTTGAAGCTGGCCGCCGAGCAAAAGATCAATCCACACACAGCTCAGCTCACATATGTGTATGGTGGCTGTGGAGTGAGTTCTCTTTTAGCACAGTTGCGGAGACTGGCTTCTTGGGACTTAGGAACACGGACGTGCCACTTTTTGGTCCACTGCACCAGCCGGAGGAGAGGCGGCTCATTCGCTTTGTCTGCGGCACGAACGCTTCGAACATTTTTGGTTAAATACACCACGTAGTTTGTGGAAACTGCACTGCCGCTTTTCATCTGCAGCGCTCATTAAGCGCTTCGAAAGCATTCTAAAAGGCATTTAATGGTTTAATTGTCACGGCAAACACTCAATGGACACGCTGGGGAGTGGCTCCTTTGATGGCCTGTCGCTCGGGATGACGGGCTGTGTGACAGAATGTCTGTAAGGTACACGGGCTCGTTTTATGCAAATCAATTTGGCGAAAACGGACGTAAAGCCATCAACTTTATTGGTCACGCACAAATAATTAGGCAATTAAAGCAAAACATACAGTGGGACTTCGCTAGGTGGGAAACTTTCAGTGAACAAGATTACAAGGAAATAGAAAAATACATGGGAGTTCGCTATATCATAAATAATAGTATGAATATTATTTAAACAAATTGCAAAAGCTTCTTCTTCTCTGGTTTAGTTGATAAAACCAAAATTGATTTTGCCAAAAAATTAGTCTTGCCAGTAAAATCGATATATGATGAACAGCAGCGATTTAAAAGAGAACTGCCTTGCTCAAATTCATTTTTTCGAGTCCATCCGGCTGGGTGTGTCAGCATTATGAGGCGATTTTATTGCGGAAAGCATATAGGTATAAATATAAGGTATAAGTATATTGAAAGCTTTTTGAGTGGCAGATAAGCAAATGAGCGAATGACATGAGGAGCTAGCCGAAAATAAAGTGACACCAAGCGGAAATCGAATTCTGAGCCGAGTTAAGAATCTTGGCAACTACCTCTTTTCCTCTCTCCCCCCCTGCTCTTGATTTTGATTGCCACATTCTGCTGCCAAACAAACAACTCATGACTGCAGACCGCCGTGAATTGGACTTTGCCCGCTGGGCGTAAGCGAATATCTTGTAGCAAATGGCAGCAGAAACTTCATAAATTTGTTAACACCGACGCAATGGCAGCGAGCAGCGAGCAGCTAGCAGATAGAGAATGGAGGCCAGCTCACAGTCGAAATGAGCTAAAAGCGCAACAGGACAATAAAGAACGACTTGGGAATGACTTGGTTACGACTTGGTTGCTTGTACACCAGAAAAAAAGGTACTGCAGTAATGGTAGCCTGGTAGTTGTCGGCGTCGTGTGTGTCACCCACGCACACGTGTTCCCGTGCTCCAAGTGTGCCCCGTATCCTATCTATCTATCCAGCCATCCATCCATCCGGCCTGTATCAGCTTACTCACCTATGTAGATTCCGCTCGAGCGGATTGCGAGGGACAAGGAAACTTAATTTGCTGCCATTAGCAAAGAGCCAAGAAATTCGCGCTCAAGGAATAAAAGTGTGTGGAAGTGGCACAGCCTGCTGTTTGTTTTCACTGCTTATTTGCCCTGCTCGCTGTTGGCATAAAAATAGAATAGAATACTTAAATTCAAGAAGAGTTGAACACTAGTTGCCCATTGTCCACATAAAAACGTGTGCACATGTGTGTGTGTGCTTTGGCAGCGACTTGGGGCTGTTTGTTTAAGTGAATTGTGAATAATGTTGTCTGGCGCCAAGTGGCAATCCCGGCTCAGACGCCCAACGACGAGCTCGAAACTGAGAAAAAGCCGCTCTTAAATCAAAAGTATTATCTCCTAATAAAGATACTAATGTGCTTTGTTACTAGGTTTCAAGTTTAGATGGCGGCAGTTCTAGGTTTAAAATATTTTAACCTTTTCACAAGTCGTCTGGAATATATTAAGATGACTTAAACGATGTCTAGCCTGGGTTTAATAACTCAATTAAGTGACTTAATTTCTGTTACTTTTGGGGCTACAATTTTTGCTTCGAGTGTAGAAAAGATGTACAGGAATAGCACCTACGCTGGTATCTTCCGGCCAAGCCATATGTACCAAACGACATTTAACCCCTTTGGTGGGCGTTTGTACCTCTTACCAACCCAACCCAACCCATCTGGAAACGGCAAATTCAATTAACAATTTTAATTGTGATTGCAGACGACCAACAAATTGCATTGGACCAGAAATTGCGAGCGCAGATAGATAGACGGGTTTATTGATTTTCCATTTGGTCTGCACAAATCCGTGAAAACCACTTTGCTTGTTGTCTCACTTGTTTCGATGCAATTATCCACCGGCTCTCGAACTATTTGCCTTGCACTCGCCAACAACTTTCCACGCGAACTTGACCCTGGAAATCGAACATGTGTTGTACCTGGCTCAGTTTAGTTTAGTCGTGTCCTCACATTTTGCACTTGAATTTTTTGTCTGGCAAGCAGAACGATTTATGGATCTGCTTGCTATATATATATGCTACATATATATTTTCATGTTTCTGATTTTGGCAATGTTTATACTGATTGCTGATTCCCATTTTGCAGGTCACACATCGTACAACCGGCCAGGTGATGGTGCTCAAGATGAATCAGTTGCGGGCCAATCGACCGAATATGCTGCGGGAGGTGCAGCTGCTGAATAAACTATCGCATGCGAATATATTGAGGTAAGTCTATAATATTATATGGTGCATAATATCAAGTTTGCTTATCATCTAAAAATACCCATTCTAATCGCTAGCAAAGCAAAGCATCTTATGGGTCAATGCCAAACTCGATGGTCTGACTCATTCGCTGATTTTAATTGCAAACTTGACTGCGTTACTTTACTTATTTATGTATGAATGCTACTTGTTGTTGTCCATTCTGGTTGATAATATGCATTTACACACATATTTACATACATATGTATACTACTCCCCCCCCTTAGCTTTTGATGATCATGTGGCCCGATTGTGTTTACGCATTCAGTTCGCACCTCGACGCGAATTGACCATTCATTTAAATGGATTACGTAAACAATTTAATGGGTTCATCGCGCGGGGTCTTTATTTTGAATTCTACGCAAATAATGCCCATGTTCTTCTCGGTCGGTTTCAATTCAGTTTTTGGCATATTTTACACTCAATTTCAGTACTTAGGGGCTGCTGCTGCTGGCATCATCAAAATAATACTGACCTATGCTAAAATGGAAATGATCATATATGTTTGTATGTAGTATATGGTGGGTATGAATCACTTTCCGCCTGTTGTCGTAACTCTTGACATCTGTGCTTCTGGGGCAGCTGACTGACATCATTAAGGATATTATTTTTACACACAAATATGTATGAGTGCTTTCAATTTAATGCTGTGCAAATATTTACTGTTTACCGCAATGAGATTGGCCTGTTTGTTTATATTTTTCGACTGGCCATTTGTTTTTTTGGCATTTTGAAAGAGTTTCAGTTGAAGTTCAGAGCAGCGGCGGGTTCAAGTCCAAAATCGCACAAAATTTTCATTTCCGATGCCCGCGCAAAGGTCAAGTTCAGGCTGCAGCAGCGACTCTCTGTGTAATTACCTTGGCAGTGACCAGGTGTGTTGGGTGGTGGTTTGGGTGTGGGGCTGCTAAGCGTTTGGGCGACCCTCTCACGGGTCACAGAAAAAACTGCTGATGTAATTGGCTGGCTGAGTGGCAGAGTCTGAAACAATATGGCAAAGGCTCATGACATTGTTGTCTGTCGGGCCTGACTAGATTTAATTGCCAAGCTGCGTAGCGCTTACTCACATCACTGGCGTTTGTTTTATGTTTTTATTGTTTCTGTTTTTTTTTCGAATATATTTCTACTATTTTTTCAGTTTGTCTCATCCTCACGTGACTGCACGCAACAATGAGTGTGTCTGTCTGATGGCAGCGACTTCAATTGTATGCAATTCTCAGGGACTTTTTGCTGCTGCTGTTGCCGTTTTCTATTTTAGCCATTTTTTCCGCAAAATGCCAGACCAGACAGACCAATCCATTTTGCACCGCCCATCTTTTCCTGCTCGCCTCCATGAATATGCAATTTCTGGCTTAGACCTTTTTCTCTTTCTCTGTGTGCGTGTGTGTGTCTGGATCCGCCCTTTCATTTACCACGTTAACACCCCGAAAGTGGCAAGAGACATGTCTTCTATATTAGTTGGCATTCTTCAAACTTTAACCTCGTATAATCCGAAAGATTAAGGCAACGCCATTTGATCTGACCCCACACGGGGTTTTCCAGGAGTTAGTAGTAATAGAACCCAACTGATTTTATGACATCTGTCATTAGCGATTGTTTTCTGACACAAAGCTGAGTGAGAAACGTGCGGCGAATCGCAGTCGGGGCATTAAATGCAACGGATTCTGCTGATTAAATGCCCTGGCTGGCCAACTTATTTCGCTGTGTGCTCGTTGAGAGATGGATTTGGGTCAGCGGAACATAGCCAGTCTAAAGCGACTCCGCCAGCAGCTGCCAACTTTTCTTTATTCGTCGGCACTAAATGAAAATTTCTGAAAAGTCTGGAATGCAGCTGTGGCGCCATCGGTCGACTGGATAGTGAAATTAAAATTCAGGCGCACGCATTTAATTCTTTTTCTTTTTATGGATCCCCTGCAGCAAAGCTATTTATATATTTACACTGGGGCCAATTAATGCGGCACTGCGAGAACAAGTAGTTGCAATCAAGAACAATATGTTGGAATTAACAGCATTTAAATATTTTCATTTTTTAAACTTTATTTTACCCCTTAGTTTCAACAGAAAATTCCATACTTCATAACAAAAGATCTCCAGGGAATGATCATAACTTATGTAATGACCCTTCAAATAGGATGGTTATTTGCTCTATAGACCCTAATATCAATCAATTATAATACGTAATTTCATGTGAATTTAAGAGCGTTTTGATTTGCCTCAGTGTATGCATGTAGGTACTAGTACTAGTACCTCTGCCTGTTCCGCGCGATTGAATCCCGCTCATATCCGCGATCCTCGATCCGCGTTTGTGATTTTATCAGTGACGTGGATCGCTAAACACTCCGCTCCCAGTTCGTCCAAATGATCAACTGACTGACCGGGCTGACTGACTGGCAGTTAGTAGTCAGTTAGTTAGTTAGTTAGGCGCTGCTCTTGTTGGCGGGCGCGTTTAATGATGCCTAACGATCGCGGCTGTCGGCTAACTGTCAAATTTTAACAGCTACACCGCTGGGCGTCCATGCGGGCCGCCTCCCATGGCGGCCTTCCACGATCCGATCCGATGCGATCCATTCCGATCCGGCTAATGAAGCCCATTGATTGGCAGCCAGAACTAGCTGTACCGTTGCATCCTCCGACTATCAGTGTAATGCCGATGCAGTCGAGCGGCAATAGAACTAATCTTTTGGGTAATTGAAACCGCCTTTCTAGCCGGCAGCACGCCATGTAGTACTGCAGCAATGACTCGCATAGTATGCACACCCACGCCCGAATAGCTGACTTATTGGCCACAAAACTGAAACTGAAACTGAAACTCTCACAACACACTCGACTGAGGATAGTTAGTTGAGTGGTTGCCGTTGGCGGCGTGTATTTTTTATGGGCTTATCACGCGCCCGCCGTAATGCGGAATGTCGCACAATGAGAACAGCCAGCGAGTCGGGCAATTGCGAATGGCATTCCCTGCCCCTGCCTCTCTATTGGCCCACTGGAGCAACGGCACCCACCCACCCACATGGCATGGCTTGTAGCTGTCGCCGCTCCCAGGCTGCCACCAACTTGACAGATAGTCTGCTCCATGCTCTGCTACCCAGCAGCACCACTAATGCACTGCGAAAATTTGGCTAATTGTAGTAGTAGTATTTGTTTTTAGGAACTGCTCTCCAAACTTATACATTAATTCAAATGGGTATTCAAAATTTAAGAATTAGAAAATGTAATAAAGCAGATAGGTTACTTATCATCGAAGGTATGCATTAATCTCTAAGCTTGATATCATTTTCTAATTAAGCAATAATATATTATTTATATTATTGGATACCTTATATCTCCTTTATTTAATACTATTTACTACGTAACTCTTGATGATGCACTGCAGCATACCCAACGTTTGACTCACAAATCCCATTGCAAGTTGACTTACATTATTGAGTGGCTTTCTGTGAATGTAAACATAGCGATGACGCTGATGGCGCCGGGTTCCCTTTTTTTATGGTATATACATTTATATATCAACTGGTGAAAGAACAACTGTGTACTCCACTTGTAACAACCGAGCAGGGGAATGGTAAACAAGCTGCCGCTTTGGCTTACAGCCATTTAAACGCTCATTTAACGCGACTTAGACCGCGCAAAGACATGTGACAGTTCTTGGCCCGGCAAACAATGGTGGAAATTCCGCTGGAGCTGCTGTTTTAGCTTTTGCTTTGGCGGCGGCACTTGATCTTTGCGCCTGGCTGCGATGCTAAGCAGGTGATAAGTTGTGGGCAAATGTTGACAAATTGTTGGCATGCGAATGCAAATGCGCGCGGGTTAATGACTTAAGGTGCTAACCCAGCGGATTGGACCACTGAGCTCTCAGCCCTCCCTTCCGCACGAGTTGCAATTCAGCTTTGACCCCGATCTAAAGCGACTTGGGCAATCAGTCCGCTCAGCTATTGATATAAACCCGGCGTTGGCGTTGCAAGAGGTGGCCACTAAGGTCAGATTGCACTTAATTGAATGACTCGATAGCCAGTCGGTCAGATTGAGCTACCACCAATCATCTTGCGATGAGTCGAGACGCGGCGTCACTTGAAGGTCGTCTGTGGTGGCGGAATGCCTGCATATAGGTAGTATACAATGGTGTAGTATAGTATGGTATGGCATAGTATAGATGCGATGATGTGTTTGCCACAAGCCTCCATTTTTCGAGGGGCCACTGCACATTGTTGTCTCTCGGCCATTATTTGTCTTGGCTTGATTTGTGTGTCGCCGCGCGTTGGCGGCTCATTTCTGTCCCCTTTTATGAAACGCGAAGCAAAATGAAATGCTTGCCAATAAACTGAGATGGCTGGCCTTGAATTGAATGGGCGCCCCCATTGGCGGCGGTGGCACATTGTCGGGCTAATGAAAAGATTGCCGAGAACGGGCAAAAAAAAATTGTTGACAATTTAATGAGAATTTTATTGTGCAAGATGGGCTAAATTGGCCATTCATGCAGCGCGCCAGCAGCTTGAGTGAATTCCGAAATCGGTGCATATATAATTAAGTTCTATATGTGCATAGTATAATGGGGAATTTAGTGTCTGGCCAAATTGAGTCCTTAATTTCTGGCCGCCGGGCAGTTTGTACAGTTACCAGACTCTTCAGACTTTGACAAGTTGCAGCAGCAACACCTGCTGCAGCAGCAACATTAGCTGCAACATCCAGCAACACGAGGCCGAAAGAGAGCGTGTCATGTGATTGCGGCCATATAAACATTTCTTTTTATTGCTTAATGGATACCCTGGACGGCGGGACTGCCAGACTGGTTGACTACTTGCAGCGCACTTTTATCAGCGCAGCTTTTCATGTTTGCTCGTCGATTGGGGTTTGTCAATTGTCGATCGATGGCCTGTAATTGAAGCTGCTCTGCTGCCTCCGTGTTTTGCCGTGTGGCACGGATCGTTGCCACCGTTGCAGGCAGTGCAAGAAAGCTAAATTGGGTTAATTTCTGATTGATGATCAACATGGCCTGGTAAACTGTCGCGCGCAATTTCATTAGGCAGCTTGTTTCTCAGACGCCCGTGATGATCAGTTTGTTCGATTTGGATTCGATTGACGTCAATGTATCTGTATCTGCAGTATTTGCATCACGGATTTTCCGCCTATTTACGGAGCGTAGAGTATGTAGGTGTGGTCTAAATTTAAACCGATAATGTAAACACTGAATTATGCATTCCATAGAGCCAGCAATTATCAATGGATCATCCAGTTTGGGGGGAAGGGAGATGGTTTTTTTGGCCTTTTTGGCAATGCCAAGCACAACTAAACTCACTGACCCAAAACTGGGCTATGCATATTGCTGTTATTTTTATTTATTTTGGTAATGCTTTATGTCTCAGCCACAATGATATGACTATATACATACCCAAGACAATGCGACGCAATTGCAAGTCATTGAACCCACGGCATTATTATTATTATTACATTGTGTTGTTGTCGCCGCTGTAAGTGCTAACACATGTAAAAGTATAAAAAGAAGAGCAGCAGGATTGATGTACCCGAAAAAATGAGCAAGAGCATGAGTAATATGTATCGCACAATAACCAGCGGTTTTTTCGGCAACAGATGCAGATGCAGATACAGATTGGAATTTAATGAGAGCCTGCCTTGCATTCCATTTTGTTTTCTTTCTTTTTTTTGCTCAAGTTGCGTGCTGCTGATGCCGTGTTGTAACAAGTTTCTTGACAGCCATTACTCACTACTGTGCATCCGCTGGATTTTTAGTTCGTTTATCTCCCAGCGATAAATCGTCTCATATTTGTCTGCATAAATCGCACTTGTGTAATTGTCAACTTCCGCATGAAAAAATGAGCTAAACAAAATAGAGCCGTAAAATGGTAAATAAACGTGTCAGGCAGGCCCGATGTCCCATAAAACATTCATCTATCTTGCCGTCTTTTGGCCCGACTGACTGCCAACATTCACTTCCCATTTGCGTTTGCGTTTGGCCATTGTCTTTTGTCTCTGGCCTGCGTTTTTCGTATGCACGAAATTATGTCATCAACTTTCAATCAATTTCAATACACTTCAATCAATTTTGCACAACAAAAAGCGAGCATTAGATATTCAGATTTATGCAACACACCGCGATATATGAGCTTTCTTTTTGGGCTGCACCAGCTTCCACTAGATTGAAAATCGGTCAGCAGTGAAAACGAGAAGAGGAAGTTGTGGCAGCCACTGTTGGATGTTGGATGTGGCTGCTGCTGTTGCTGTTGCAGCTGCAATCTGCATAATTTTCGCATCACGTTTTGCATATTTTTCTAATTGAAAACCAAATTCAATCATTTCATTTCGCAATGCTGCTGCTGTTGCTGTTGTTACTACCCGACAGCAGCAAATGCCGAATGGTAATTGCAGTTGGCAGCGTTTAGGACCATTTATAACGCCCATTGCCACGCCCCCGGCGGCGGCTGCTGCTCCAGTGCCACCGTCTCTCATTTGGAAGTTGGGCATTGGGCCTGGTCTTGGGTTATTTGCTGTTTGCCTAAAAGCGAATTTTGTTTACTTTGTGTCAACCTTTTAACCCCGCGATCGTGCCGCTGCTGCTGTTGTTGCTGCTGCTGCAGTTGCAATATCTGTTGCTGCCACTGATGTTGTGGTAATAATTTTCAATTAAGCGCAAAATGCTTCAATGCTCCAATTCGATTTGCCAACATAAAATGCTTCGGCGGCGACGGCGGCGGCTATTGCAACACACGGGTGAAAGAATTCCAGCGGGATTTTTCATTTTATTAGTCTATCTAATAACCAAGCTGGCCAGCGGCAGTTAGCGGACTTAGTTGGACTACTACGACGACTCCGTCTGTGAAAAGTCTGGGAAAGCAATTGGCGCAGTCTTGGGAGAGAAACGTGCAAACGTGTCAATTTATGGTTTTCATTGCAACTTGCAAGAGAAATGCCGGCTGACGATTTGCCGACTGTTGAACGTACAGCTTTTCCCGGGAAAACAGTGTGATGCTCGTAACAAATATTGTAACACCTAGCCAAGCAGCACATTTCAATTTAACACCACATCACAGGGTAAAAACTGTGGAAAACTGGCAAAAATGCTGGCGAAACAAAAAAAAAAGAACAAATTGAAAATGAAAAACTAAATGCTGCCAGAACAATGATTCTTCGGCAGTTTCAGAGGCTTATAACCGCTTGAGTAGGTTTCGCTTCCTGCTCCCGGCATCCTCAGCTGCAGTTTCTCAAGTGGGCCCCTCGACGTGTATTCATTTCCTGCTAGAGAATGGAACGGAATGGAGACACCTTCGCCTTTGGGACCTCCTCCTCCTCATCTTTTGGCCAGCTACTGACTGCTTTGCATTTGCAGGCCATGCTGCTTGATGTCGACGAACCCGCCTCAAAATGTCTGGCGACGCCCACTGCAAATGGCTCTGCCTTCGCCCCTTTTGATAATTAATTAATCTTTTCGCGTTCCGAAAATAACATTGCACCCAGCCTGATGAATGCGTTATAAATTAACTGCCCAATTAACAAAGTACTTTGCGTGCAATCAAACGTTGTTGGTAGCCACTCGCATTTTAAATCCGAAACCAGTTTCTGTGCTTTTCAATTAAATCCTTTCCGTCAACAGATCTCTTCTTCAAAACCACGTTGAGTTGAGAACGGCTTAGAGCGCACATTAAAGGTGTTAACTGCAGGCAAATCCTCTTAATGTAAGCCGCTAATGGGCAGGAAAAGGGCATGCGGTGGGTGTGGGGTACACTCACTCGGGGCGCTAATCGTGTATCACGCAGGGAAATAAATTGAATTAGAACCGTAAATCCCGGCGATGGTCATGCAAATGGAAGTGCAGCCTGCTGCACCCACGGCCACGAGTCGCGGGAAGAGACCGAGGGATGGGGGGCAGAGGTGTGTCTCTCCTGCTGCAGAGAGGATGTGCGGCAGACAAAAACCCTCGGGCCTTGGAGCCCCTGCCTTCGCCGTCAACACCTGGGATCAGCGCGTTTGTCTCGCCTTTGTGATAACTTCATTTCAGATCCGCGCCGGGCCGAGCCCTTGGGCTGTCTGAAGGGCTGACATGTGTCTGCCACACACTGGCGTGGCATCTATCAAGAAAATATAAAAAGGGTCATGCCCTCTTGGCCAAGACATTTCCATTTTTTATGCAGCGTAATAGCGCATTGTAATACAGTCGATCCCTTGTAGATCGAATTTTCTGAGAACAAACTAATTGAGTTACAAAAGCGTATAGATATACCTTATGAACAGAAACCACTCAATGGATTCCATACAAATTTTGAAATAAAAAATATTTATTTAAACTATGATTGGTTTTAAATAGTCAGATCCTACTCCGTATATAACAAGCAGTTCATTTTGTTTGGTCTCCACTGTACTGTTCTCACCTGAACTGCAGGACCATGTTTAAGTGCCGGAAAGCCAGTGACCTGACTGATTTCAATTAAGCTTCCCCGCAGACCGCTGATGATTCCATCGGGCTGCTGTGATTCCCAATGCCAGTCGGCAAGCGATGCAACTGGTGGTCTAGGCCAACCCCTTTGCAACTCGTATGTTAATGCGTTGAGACCCCTCGGTTGTTAAAACGGCGTCGGGGTGGCCATAACATTTGATTGCCGGTGCCCTGACGTCACGCGTCCAGTCGCACCCTGGAGACCCTGTTGTCGTATCCTTATTGACAGCCTGACGGAAAGGTGTCCGTTCTGCGGTGGATGGGGTGACGGGTTGCGTGTTCGAAGCAATTATTTCCAACCCACACACCGTTTGCTAAATTTATTAGGGATTTACGCTGCTCTGCGGTTGAACTAATTAAATAAATATTTATAAATAAAATTAATGGCCCAATCGAGCACATAAACGTAAGTCAAACTTTTCAAACGCCACTTGAGTTTGTGCCGGGCAGTGTGACGATTATATTATATAGGCGATAGAGCTTATCTGGCACACGACGCAGAGTTTGGAACCATTTGGCCAACTCTTTTGGGCCATGGCTATAACCTGGGGCTGGCCAAAAAGAAACATGTGCGCAGATAAAGACTGCACGTCCGATTAGACCATTTGACAGAAGACGGAATGGAAGTGAACCCTTATCGATATGGCATTTGTACGTACGTACGGAACACCTGCACGGGACTTCAGTCACATGCGCTAATCGGCTGGAAATATTAGGTATAGATTCTACAAGAACATCTCAGCATGATTTAACCAAAGGTGTTTTATATAACTACCCTGATTATAAGGGTATCCATAGTATGATGATGCAAGCTGACATGGTTTCATAGTTCCGCTAAAGTTCATTGTCACCTTGAAGCATCACCACGTCAGCCCTGTCTGGCAGCAGTTCACCTTTTTTACCTGGCTGCACAAAGTTTTGAGGAAGGAGTGGAGTTAGCAGAAGGTAGACGCATGCGTTGCCATTTTCTTAATAAGCTTACAGTTCCGGTTGCCGAGCCTGGTGACCTCAGATTGTGCTGCCACCAGGAGTGAGTCGGTGGCTGGCGGCTGGTGAGCGAGCTCCTTAGGCTTAGGAGTCATTGACATTGTCTGAGCAGGAAGTGGAGATGAGTGCTTAGGAAGTGGCTTCTTTGTTCTTTAAATCCTAGGAGATTCCATTCCATCCTGACTCCCACTCCCAAGGGAAAACTTTCTCTTTTTATTGCGTGCTCCTGCCGCATCGGGGGATTCGAATTACAATTTCATTTTGCATCGAATCAAGGCTGAAACAATGCCAACAACCAGTGGGGGGTGGCCGATTGCATGTCGACCGGCGATAAGAAATCTGGGGTCCGCGGAGTTGCAGTGCCCGTCAAGTTGTGTGATCGAAAGTGAAACTTATTCGGGCCGCACCGAATAGTTGCACTGCAGTGGCAAACTTTAGCTAACCGTGTTCCTTCCTCTCTCGCTTCAGCTTCATGGGCGTTTGCGTGCAGGAGGGCCAACTGCACGCCCTGACCGAGTACATCAACGGCGGCTCCCTGGAGCAGCTGCTGGCCAACAAGGAGGTGGTGCTCAGCGCCACGCAGAAGATAAGACTGGCGCTGGGTATAGCGCGCGGCATGTCCTACGTCCACGACGCGGGCATCTTTCACAGGGATCTGACGAGCAAGGTGAGCGCTAACTGCAAGGATTATCAATAAGTCATTTACTAATCCGATTCTTCATTCAGAATGTACTTATTCGCAATCTGGCCAACGATCAGTACGAAGCTGTAGTGGGTGACTTTGGTCTAGCCGCAAAGATACCAGTCAAATCGTAAGTATATCCTGGTCTAAACATAACATCCTTGTACTCTAATTAAACGAATCCAAAATGGGCTTGCTTGCAGCAGAAAATCACGCCTTGAGACAGTCGGCTCACCGTATTGGGTTAGTCCGGAGTGCCTGAAGGGCCAGTGGTACGACCAGACAAGCGATGTCTTCTCCTTTGGCATCATTCAGTGCGAGATCATAGCCCGCATCGAAGCGGACCCGGATATGATGCCGCGCACGGCGTCGTTTGGACTGGACTACCTGGCATTTGTAGAATTGTGTCCGATGGATACTCCTCCTGTGTTTTTACGCCTGGCCTTCTACTGCTGTCTGGTGAGTTTTGGAATTATAATCAATGAAAGAATGTGTTGTAACCCTTCCAATAACTTACAGTACGATGCCAAGAGCCGACCCACGTTCCACGATGCCACCAAAAAGTTGACTTTGCTGCTGGAGAAATACGAGCACGAGTCGTCGGCCGGAGCGAGTCCACTCAGTTCGCTGGAGTTGATCAATTGCTCACCCGGAGGCAGTGATTCGGAGAACGTAACGTTGACTCCTCGTGCATCAGTACCCACGGTGGCCACTATCTCTACTGCTCCTGCTGGCACTTTAACACCGCGACATCTACAGGAAGTGGACGAGGACGGCTTTCGATTTCCAAGTAAAAAGTCTGCTTCGGCTGCGCTTCCGGGCACGCCTAATGGATCTGCTGGAAGCAGTGGTTTTGATGATCATATACTGAAGTCTAGAGTGCGACGGGCTACTCAGAAATTGGAGGCCGAGATCTTGTTGCACCGGCGCTCGCTAAGCGAGAACATCATCCACTTCCCCATGCACACGTCGCCAAGTGACAAGGCGCGGTGTCATCAGATGCAACGACAGCGCTCCTCCACACACTCACCCACGCCCCCAAGGCAGCTTTCCTCGGTTCAGTTGCCCGCCACGTCTATTCCAGATCCCCCACCACTTCCCAAGCCCGTTCCAGCGGTACTCACGCTGCGCAAAGTGGGCGAAACTATGTGTCTAAAGGATCCACAGTACAAGCCGACATCTGAAAAGGATCACAACGGCTCTAAACCGAATCCGTTTGAAGCGCTGGCGCAACTGCGTGGTGTCAAGAAAATCCTGGACGCCAATCCGAAGACCTATGCAGCAGGGGTGGGTGATCTATTCAGCTCATGCTTCGAGATGCTAGCGCCGTTCTTCAAAGAACTGGCCGCAATGCAGAGCAAAGCGGTGGCTCAGGGTGGAGGAACGAGTACGGATGAAACAGCAACGGGAAAACTTAATGACAAGGCATCGGCAGCAACGCCCAGTGAACCAAAGAGCCTGCCTGTGTCCCCGCATATGACGCGCAAATACAGCGCCATCGAGCTTCGACTTCCTCAGCGAATCAGCAATGCTGCTCCGCCAGCAGTTACCAGTGCTCCGCCACCACCAATAGCATTGCCAGTCGATGACGATGACTGCGATGATTGCAATTCGGAAGGTGAGGATCCCGATGGCGGTGGCAACTGTGCAGATGCGGAATCGAGCAGCGATGACAGCGCCGTGCGTCCGTCCACTGTGCCAACGGCTCGAAAATACCGCGCGAATTCCTTGTATACGCATCCGCTTTTTCACGGCTCCAATGGCACCAGCATGAAAAGTACCAGTACTGGTGAATTCGAGAGTCCAACTCTACTGAAGGCCAGCGCATCTACAATCACGTTGACTGCGTCAGTGGGTGTGTCCAATTCGTGTGAGGATCTGACTGAAAGCGCCAAGAAATCAAAAGAGCAAGCGAGTAGCGGTGCAACAGCCGCGGCGCAGGCTTTGCCCACTCCCATGTCTGGCTGCTCAACCAGGTTGGTGGAAACCCCGGTGTCCGTTTCATCCTGCACTGATCTTGAGCTCGACGAACTGAAAAACACCTGCGATCTGAACGAATTGAAGAACTCGTGTGAGCAGCTTCCCTTGAAGACGAACCTAACGAGGCGGGACTCCATAGAAAGTGGCTTCTTCTCGTGCTTTAACGAAGAGTCCGATGCGGCGATAACCAACAACAGTTTCGGACGGCAACTGAACGGGATTGGATCGTTGGGGTTTGGTTGCGGCGGCGGGGGCAACAGTAGCAACTGCTGCTATGAGAAATTGAAGACGCAGCTTATGCTCGATGCATGCGTCAGCGCAGATAGTGAAATCAAGTGAGTACATTAGATATTTGTTAACTTGCCTCGTAAAATCGTACCGTATTAGAAAAAGACTTTCGAGTTAATCTCTTAAATGTATGGATTTCAATTTAACTGAATTGTAATTACTATATTGTATCTTAAATGGCTTAGAAACTTTTATTGTATTTATCAGAAGACTAGATTTTTATAATGGATGTATTTGATGTTAGCTAAATGATCTGTGAATATACTTATACAAACTTAAATTTGAAAAATGTTGCATATATGATAATTATTTCGGCATACCCCAGGTTAAACACAGCCACGGTATAAATATCGAGCACCTAACGCACAAGCAACGTAAGTGACTTGTTTAGCTAAAGCATAAAAATCACAATCATAAGTCACTTTTTTCTTGATCGTGCTATTTGTGTAACACCATCTTATTAGTCGATGTTCATCACAAAGCCATTAAGCATTTTAAAAGCTATTCGAATGTTGTTTGTCTGATGTTTTTGGTACATTAAGTAGGGCCTGCTGTATTTGTGTTCTTGCCAACCAGTTACTGATTATATTTTTATCTTTTAGCGATAAACTGGCGAGTTTGTGTCGCTGCTGCTACTACGCCACCTCGACATCGAATGCCGCCGTAACTGCAGCCGCTGCTGCGGCCCAGCAACAACAGCAGAGCCACTTGCTCAACGATACGTCCTCGACATCCTCGTCGGTGCTGCTGATCGACAATGATCCCGCTGTGATCGGTGGAAATACCTCATCATCCACAGCGTTGGACTCGATGGATGACTTGGACGCCGACATTGTAGCATCGCGGCGCACACACCAGCGACGATACACTTGCCACCATGCGTTGCTCAGCGGGAACGGCAGCGAGTCCCAAATGGCGGCTACGGCGAGCCTGATCAATCGACTGGCTCTTGACTCGGAGATTCATACTCTGCTCCAGCGCAGTCCTTTTGCAACGAATCAACTATTGTACTGTAAGAACCGCACCTCGTCCATCTACACGGATAGCTCCGATGATATAAGTAGCTTGGCCGGCTCTGACTCCCTGCTCTGGGACGACCGCTCCTTCACGGCACTGCCCAGCACGAGATCCGCACAGATCGCCAAGATAGTGGAGTATTTCGAACGGAAGCGACAGGACTCCTCGCCGCCTTCGGTGCTCCATCGCAATGGGAACGGGACGGTAGCAGCTGCTGTGGCTGCCTCTGCCCTGGGTTCCAACTACCTTTCCTACGAGTCGCGCCGCTATTCGGACTTCAAGCGGCACCTGAACGCGGATGGCCTGTGCTTCGATCTGGACAAGAAGCCGGCGCAGCAAAGGATGATGGTGTGCGAGGGTGCGGTCAAGTCGAAGCTTCCCATATTCGACAAAAAGAAGCAACAGCAAGGCGGCTAGCTGGGGTGACCTTGTGATGAAAACCCCGACCTGATTCATATTTAATAACTTATTTGTTCGATTCTTTGAGATTTTTATCCCCATACACGATTCCTTTATACCTGGCAGTACCACTTGATAAAAATACAAAAAATAATCGCAAATAATTTTGCCCACAAAAGTTGGTTAGTTTACGATGCCTAAAAGTTTAATTTGTAAGTAAATAGTTTATTTCCTTATTGTCAAGTGTATAGAGCGCAATTGTAAGTAAGCCAAAATGTTCTACTAAAAATTATGCACGCTCTTACAATAAGAGAACCAATTTCGTTTGTATAAGTTAAAAAATTATATATAATTACCATTATTAAGCATATACATAAACATAATCATACGTCGTACTGGTTCCTAGTCCTTCAAATTTACTTCGCTACATATATTATGCTAAATTAGCGAGTATTCTAAAAACCAATCATGGAAAGTATTTATTCTTAATAATTATCTGTCGCTGGTAAACTCCTATGAAATGGCATAGCTGTTCTTTATGAATACATTTACATATAATTTTAAGTTTATCGCGCTATTTATTTGATTTTGTCTAAACTCTGTATAAAAATATTATGTTTAAAATACAATACAAATATACACACATTTATACATAAAATGGCATATTGCAATATATACATTTTACCTGTAACGTTTAATTACCGCGTAAGGTCCAATTTAAATGATTACGTAGACTTGAGGTTTTAAGACTTGAAGCCCCCTTTCCCTCGAAAATTGTACAGATGATCCCGGATCGATTCGAGAAGCAAGAACACTTATCATTGGCCAATCCCGTTCGGCTTAAACACGACTTATGACTTTAGTTTTAGATTCTTACGTTACAAATATGTGGGTATCTGCATTACAAATAAATACATGAGTATACATTACACCCAGCAGATCCATTTCATATATTGGCTGGTAAATTCAGATTTTATAAAGAGTATTATGGGACATGACATTTTGTTTTATTTCTTTCTGTGTGTCCTTTACAATCGAACTTACATATATATGGTAAATGAAATTTGGCTGCAATTACACTTCAATTATAACATATATTGCAAGAGCAAGGCGAAGACTGAGCCATCATTTTTCAATTGGCTAGTAGTTTCCATTATACTGATGATAGGAAAATATATCCGTAAATTGAATATATTATCAAGAATTCTTTAGGAAATAATGGCTCCAACTGAAGCATCTTACTTTACCAACTTAGACACTGTTGAACAGAAAATTAAACAATTAATTAGGATAAGTGCGACTTCCGTGGCAGTTGTAGATAAAGTACGATATGTGTACATATAAAGAAGATTGTTAAGAAATTTAAGTCGTCCATTTGATCATAACACATCAACCTCATTGCATCGTCTTGTTAATGGGTTCTAAGTAAAGCCAAAACATTAGAAAATCATGAATTTAAAGTTCATTTCCGGTTGCCAATCAATCATTTTAATGCACTTTAACGACCGACTTGAGTCGATGACGAATAAGTATTATATATATATATATATTATTATCAACATTGAAATCGCAGTCCATCCCAGACACAAACGAAATTAATTTCGACTTTTAACAGATGTTAAAAAAACGTAAATTTAAAATCGAAGAACGAAAACATGTCAGGCAAACAAATAATTTTGTAAAACTGTAAACTGAATTAATGTACTCGTATAATAAAGATACTGATATAGTAAATCCACCGATTCTATAATTTATCAATATTGGATAACGTTAACCAGGGTCGTCGTGTAAGTATAGCGTCCAAGATCATTAACTGTCTCATCCTAAAAGTATACACTGAAAAATTATTTTACTGTAAAATTTGTTTAAGATGGGTAAAAAGTTATTATGTCTATTAGGTAAAAATAATATCATGTCAGATCTGTTTGTTTAATTTTCACATTACTTGTTTTCCGCCAATTTCTTAAAAAAAAAGACATTTTCAACGACTTTGATTATTTTATCAGATTTATGTTTATTTTGCATGGTTTTCTATGGTACAGTAATTGGGTAAATTGTGAGTACTATTTTAGTTTATGTTGTTAAATTGAGTAAAAAGCTTTTATCTCATTTCCGACGATTCGGGAGTCAAATGAGAAAGTTCAAGTGATTCGCATTTCAAATCAGACTCGCAAAAGTCGCTGGGATCGTGGGGCGTAGTGTTCGTTGGTGGCGATGGTCTATATATCTGGAAAGGTGAGCTTACTAACTATAAGCTGTAGAACAGAACTAGATTACCACATGGTCTACCTCTAAGCAGGGCATATCCCTGCTGTCTCATAAACTTTGAATAAATAATACAAACTAAAATTGGACTAAACTAGTTTTGGGGATCCTTGGATCCGCTTAGCTCAACGTCAGACTTCGGGGACCCATTCGGGGCACATTTCTGGGTCCGACCTGGGCCTTCGGTAGCTCGGCGGACTTGCGTGCTCCATCCTCCTCGTCCTCGTCTCCGAAGAGCAAGGCCGCCAGACTCGTCTCAAAGGTGGACTTCTTGCGCTGCGTGGGCTTCGTGCTGATTGCCGGCGCCTTGGTGGTGGCCAGTGTGACATCCGACTTCGTTACTCCCGGTGGATGAGTCGTTGAGGTCGTGGATGTGGTAGAGGATGTTGAGGTGGAACTACTGCTACTGCTGCTAACTGGCGATGCTGATGTCGAAGGTTTGGCTGTGGTGCCCATCAGTGGCAATGCGATTGGCTGGTCCTTGCCAGCGTTCTTGGCACCTGCGATCTCTTCCTGTTCCACTTGCTCAACGTGTTTGTAGCCCGGGGGATAAATGGGTTTGAAGCCACCTTGAAGTTGTGGCTGGAAGCTGTCCATTTCAGAAGGTTTCTCCGCTACCAGCGGACTAGCTGTGGGCTGCTCCTCTTCTGGTTTCTTTTGCTCTGTGGGTTCCACATCAGCCCGGTTAATGTTGTTCTTCTCATAGATAGCCTGATCCGTAGTCGAGGGCAGAATGTTCCAGTTACTCGGCGCCGCTGGATTTAATGCTGCAGCTCCACTGGCACCACCTAGGCTCACACTTGGGTAAAATGGTGCCATGAAGTCCTTCTCGAAGTTCTGGCCACGCAGATCGAAATCACTGCTCAGACCCTCCTCCGTCTGGGTGTCCTGTCGGATCTCGTTGATCACCGACGTGGCCAGATTGATATTGGAGAATTTCTGCCCCTGTTCGTGGCGGAATGGATTCGGCTCTGTGGGCGTGTAGGCAATTGCTATGGGTGTCTCTGTCCCAGTGCCCATAGCTCCCGTAATGATCCTTGGGGCTACGAGGACTCCGGAAACAGAAGTCTGCGATTCGGGGTGGAGCTCTGAAAAGGATGGGTCTGGCTTCTCGATGGGATAGGGGAACTTATCTTTGGGAACTTGCTGTGCCTTGTTCTGCTGCTGCAGGGATTGTGGCTTTTTGTTTTTGAGAATGGGTTCCTGTGGCTGATCGCGAATCACGGAGAAGGGAGTATTCTGGTACTCAGCAGGAGCTGAGGGAGCATCGCCTTCGCTTTGTCCCTTCTCTGCATTCTTCATCGGAAAGACAACATACATGCCGCTGGGATCCAGCTTTTGCTGGCTGAGCTTGGAGGCCTCAGCTTCCTGGGGATCGTTGTCGGCCGTGACCTGGATCTCTCCTGCACCCGTATCATCGCCAGGCAGGCTCACAGCCTTCTTTTGTGACTGCAACATTTGTAATGTGACCACTGGCTCTAGTTTCGTCTCCTCCGCTCCCTTGCGATCCTTGCCAGGTGTCACGGGCTGTGGTGGATCGTTGATCACCAGATCTTCTTCCTCGAAGTCGGCAGCTGCCTCGGCATCGATCGTTTTGTAGGGTTCCGATGAAGGTGCATGTCGCTCAGCGGGATAGCCATCAACGGATCTTAATGGACCAGGGCCCTGGGGGCGACGGGGATACATATGATCGGGCAGATAGGGCACATTCTGTCCTCCATAAGGGGGAAGTCTGTAAACTCTCCTATTAACATCTCCTCCTGGACCGGGTCCCACGGGATACTCCGAAATGCGATTCATGGGATATCGCTTCTGCATCATTTGCTGATGCTGCTGGTGCAAAGGCTGACGGCGATGGGCAAACTGAGGTTGCATCGCAGGATTATAAGGACGTTTGGGACCGGGACCACCTTGCTGAGGCAGACGGATGTTGCCCGGTTCCTGCTTTAAGGCAGGCGGATGTCCGCTGGAAATCTTGGCATTCGGGCGGAACTGTGGCAGAATATTTGGCAGATTGCTTGGACGGGGTCCGTTTTGTGGTTTCCGGTTGTACTCGTTATAGAAGTTGGAAGGTGGTGGTGTACCCAGTGGTCGCTTGCCAGGAGTCGGTGGCGCATGAGCTGGCACTGTGGTTGGGTATCGCGGAGGTGGCTCCATTTCCAGTGAGGGTTGCTCGCCAGGCTGTTGAGCAGGGAATTTCTATGGATGAAGATTGGAATATATTATAAAACAATTATTTGAATTTACTAAACTAGGGACCTACCAATGGTTGTTTCTGCTGGCTCAGGTTAAGCACTTCGTGCTGCTGGATCTGCACACTGGCGCTGCCAGGAGCTACTTCATCCATGGGCTTGGGAAAGACAACAGGATTCGAGTTCTGAATTTGCTGTAGACTTAATGGTTGTGCATGGCCATTAATGCTTGGTCCCGCCGGAGGACCTTGCATCACAGCGGAGGAGGGCATTTCCAGTGACTCTTCACCCTGGGCTGGGAAACGAATGTTGGTGGAGACAAGAAGTTCCTTGGTATCCTCTCCCTGCATCAAAACCGGCGGAGTGGGCTGTGGTTTCTGTGGGGTCGAAGATTGCTGTGGTGGGTAGGGATGAGAAGGCTGCTCGGGCTTGGTCACGGGTTTCTTTGATGGTCGTTTGTTGGAACCGATTAGGGGAAGCTGTTGATAGGGAGTCGGTGCCTCTGGTGGTGGCTCTTGGTAGGAAACGGTTCCAGGTGCTCCCGATGTCGCCACATTTCCGTTCTGATGGAAGTTTGAGTTCTGCTGGATGCTTGGCATCTGTTGGAAGTTCGGTGGCGGAGGCAGTGGTTCCTTGAGGGGTCGCTTAATGTTGCCAATGTCCTCGTTGATAACCTGACCATATTGAACACCTGGCGTGTCCTTGGCGAACAGTGGTTCCTTCTCAATGCTCGGATGGCCCACGCTAACCTGTTGCACCTGACTGCCGAGAACGAACGAGGCTGACTGCTGTCCCGGCGAAATCACCACATTATTGATCTGGCCCGGCACAGGTCGGTATTGCATCATGTTCGGCTGCTGCACCTGGTAGGACACGTACTCGTTGCTGTAGTTCTCCTGGCTACCTGAGATCACTTTCTGTTCGTTGGGACTGGGTCGTTTATGTGGTGCTGGTTGCTGTGTTCCCGGCTGCTGCTGAGTTCCTGGCTGCTGCATGGCGAAGGGCGATGGCTTGGATGGTGCAATGGGCTGAATGAGATTGCCCTGGGCATCGAATCCCTGGTTCTGTTGGTAGTTCTGGGCCACATTGGATTCCTCTTCAGCCAAGCTATTGAATATATCGCTGAGTGTCATGGGAGGTTTTGGCGGAGATGGTTGCTGTTGCAAAATTGGCGGTAGTGGCTGATGTTGCTGCTGCTGTTGATGTTGCTGTTGTATATGTTGCTGTTGGTGTTGCTGATGTTGTTGCTGTTGGTGTTGCTGTTGGTTATGTTGTTGCTGCTGCTGTTGCTGTTTTTCCAGTTGCTGCTGGTACGGATGCTTCTGCTTTTCCAGATGCTGCTTCTCCAATTGCAGCTGATACTGCTGCTGTTCATATTGGTGTTGCTGCTGCTCCTGATATTGCTGCTGCTGTATTTGCTGTTGCTTCTGCATCTGCTGCTGCTTTTCCAGTTGCAGCTGTTGCTGCTCCTCCGCCTGTGTGTTCTTCTGCCCCAGCGTGTGATAAACGTCGGCTGGATCCAGGTTGGGAATACCAGTTCCCGGAATGGGACTAAAGGCGGGTGGGGGCGTGGGTCCTTCGGTGAATACCACAGGTGCACTTGTGCTCGATGTGGTGTACATCTTGGTGGTTGTGGCAGGCTCCGTAGGGAAGATAGCTGCCTGCGGCGTGGCATGGTGTGTGGTGAGGGCCACATCGCTGCTGCTGGGAGTTGGTCTGGTCGATGACTTCACCGGACGTTGATCCTCTTGCCCAACCGTTGGCCTGCCACTGGTGCTGGGCACCGTGGGACTGTACTTCTTGGTCGGCACAAACTTCTTACGGGTGGTACTGGTGCGCGGAGGTTGTGGGGTCGTGGAAACAGTCTGCAGAGGAATGGGGCGTCTTGACGTGGTGGTGTACTTGGCCGCCGGGCTGGTTGGAGCCGTAGTTGTAGTTGTGGTAACTGGTTTCCTCGAAGGGGGCAAAGTTCCCCGAGTTGTGGTTGTTGTCGTGGTTGTCGTTGTAGACGTGGTGGTGCTGGTGCTGGTGGAGGGACTACTAGGATAGTAAGCTCCTGCCGTGGGTGTCACTGCAGTTAACTTAGTAGTTGGCACCGTGAAGAAGTTCGAGCTATGATAGTTGGGCGGTGGGGGTGTTACGGGAGCCACCACCGAAGTGGGTTTCTTGTTGGTTATGTAATTCTTGTTACTGCCCTGGTACTTCAAGTTGGCATACGAACTGGAGACCAGCGGATAAACAAACTTCGATGAGGAGTACTTCACGGGCAGGTTCAAGAAGTCGTGTATGTTGGGCGAACTGCCGCCACTCAGCACGATCTTCTCGTTGGGATCCAGCACCTCATTGGCCTCCGGCTGAATTCCCGCCGGTTTCTTGGCACTGAAGTCCAGCTGACCAGACACGGGATCCTGGCGCGCATAGTACGGTTTTCCCTCGTTGAAAATCTGATTGGGCAGCACATAGCTTGTAGAGATGACATCTTCCTCGCCGGAGACATCAGCACTCCTGGCTTCCAAGGGCAACAGGGCCGATGGAGTCTCCGTGGTGGACTCACCGCTCGATGTTGCTGCTGTGCACAGCAGCAACATTATTGCCAGCAGCAACCCTGAGTTGCTACTGCCTTCCATTTCGATTGGCTGCAAGGAGAGAAACGAAATTAAAACTTTTTGCTTGAATCGCAGACCTTCCGCCCAAGCCGAAACCACTCTTGATTTCAGAGTCTGCACAAGGCCGCTGTCACTTCAAACGCTTTGACAACGGACCGCTTCCACATTTATGGTGCGAAAATTGCAGCCAGTCGGCTGATATTGCTGGTGTTGCTGCTTCGAGTCCCGACACTCGGCAATTTGTCAGCAGACCAAGCGCCGTCGTAGGTTGGCTTAATTGAGACATGACCGTGTCTGCTTCTTTGCGAGAAGTGTTTTGGCCAAAACAAAGAGCCCAGTACTATTCGTTTGTGGCCTTCGGATGGGTTATGATTGCAGATCAAAACATCGGCTGGCAGTGTCGCTTACAATTAACAACACAACTGGTGCACTCCCAATTTGGCACTGACTCTGGTCGACAAGTGACTGGATGGGATTGCTTTGATTTTCATAAAAAGCTGCTTCAATAGTTGCGGCCAGCAAGCAAATAAAAGGAAAAAGTGAAATTTTACCAAATGTGAGCAGCCAGTTTTTGCAGCGAGTGGAAAACCCGTCTGGGAGTTGTGGCTTGTTGTGGTGGTCGCTCATTGTGGTGGTTATGTCAAACGAGCCAAATGCCAGCCGCTGGCCTAACCAACACACGTTTGCTATTGTCTAATGCTCAACGATGGCTGCAGAACCACAGAAAATGAGCCGAAAGAGCCAAAAGATCCGAAATCGATTGGGCCGCCGCCGCCAGTGCTTTCGATTCGCCGCTTCTTCTGCCGTGACAAGAAATTCACTTTCAAAAACACAGTTCAACTTTCATTCAATCAAATACTACATCGATAAAGTCACCCAGCCGAAATACCCAGCGCTAATTATGACTGACTCCACGGCGGAGAGCAGCCATAAGAGCATCAATGTCAAATCCATTCAGCCAGGAGCGAGGCTCATTATGCGCTTAATCGCCGCGTACTGTCAATCAAGCCATGTAGAAATTTATTCAGATAGCCGCAGGCACACCGCTGCTCACTGGGACTCGAGCAGTTCGAGCAAGAATCCCAGATGAAAGTGCAATTGCGGCAATTGGCAGTGGTGTCTCCAAATTGCCGCTGTTATTATTATGGTCTAGATTTCCTCTCGATTGCATGCGGCATGTGCCACCACACGAAATCATTGCGATCTAAGAGCTTGGCCATTTGAGTGCAGCGTGTTTTCTACCATCTACCAACTTTCATTTCAATTGTCAATTGGCCAGCGATTGTGTGCTTTCTTGTGTTCTTTGATTTCAGACAAAGTGTTATGCAAATGCTAAGCTTGCTTGCCTCAATTTTGCCTGCCTCGTCGTCGATGGGCTGTAATTCATAAGAGCGAGTGGAAGAACTTGTATCAACAGACTGGTTAACTGGGTAATTGGGTCACAATTTAGGAACTTGTTTGCTTTTTCCATCACATTATTAATGTCCACATCGCGCATGCTAACACG
The DNA here is from genome assembly GCF_004382145.1 of Drosophila mauritiana. Classification (NCBI taxonomy): domain Eukaryota; kingdom Metazoa; phylum Arthropoda; class Insecta; order Diptera; family Drosophilidae; genus Drosophila; species Drosophila mauritiana. Next base: position 7,947,931 of record NC_046670.1, read on the forward strand.
GCCAAGTTCGCTTTTATCAGTATGCTAATAAAAAAGAACAACCCGAAGAGCAGCAGCATGAGCAGAGGCCACAGAGCATCCTCCTGTAGAACTTCGAATGGCGAATGAATGGCAAACCTGTCATGGATTGGCTGGCTATCTGGCTGGATTGTTGAAAGAGCACGCGCCCGAAAGCGATGAAATGCGTGAGGCAAACGAAAGACTCAAGACACAAACTTCTTGTCAACAAGTCTTTGAATATGCGAACACGGTTTCATTGCACATTTGAGCCGCACTTGATTGCCACTTTCCATTATGAGTGCCGCCGATGAAGGCGGCCTTTCTGGGCGGCCAGTGCTGCATTTTCATTTTCATAATTTACGCATCTGGGTCACTGTGCTAATTGTTTGTAATTATTATTCAATATGTGAGGCACGGCTTTCTTGTCGCGTAGAAAGTGCTAATTTAATTAAATTTGAATTTTGAAACGAGTTATTGGTCGCGACATTCCAGTTCCAAATTTTGTGGGTTCAACGAACCCAACCCAATTGCTGACCCACTTCCTGGGCAAGGAAGTCTGCGGATTAGCGTTGTCGCTTCCCTGCCGCACTTTCCCTTCCCATTACACAATTCGCCCTGCTCTCTGATTAACTCATTCCGGACGACCGGACGCGGTTCCCACAATAAAGTTGGCATAAAGTGCATAAACACCACAACTTTCCCCTTCTCCCGCCCGCTGCGAAGTGTCGCTCTTCAGAGGAAGACGCCCCGAAAAAGTCGCACGTCTATTACGGACCACAGCAATTAGGTGTAGGTTTTAATGGCACCGAAATAGTGGCAATCAAAAGCGTGGTAAACATAATTACGACGACAAAACGAAACACATAATAGCGAAAATGCTTAATTCGCCCCCTGCGGCCAATGTTGACAAAAGAGCAGAGCCAGCGGAGTCATTAGACACCCGGGCCAATCTCGAAAAGGGGCTCCCAAAAACCCTAAGACTCAACTTAAACTGTCTCTGGCGAGCTAATTTTTAAACCAGATTCGGGGGATTGATGGGGGGGACTCGGCGCTTTCCTACATTTCTTATTTCTTTCAATGGCACGGCCAGCAGCAGCTGCAACTTTCACTTTTGGCAGTCAAAAATTTCTCGCTCAGCTTCTGAGTGCTGTTGCCTGTGCTGCGGCTGTATGTGATGTGGTGCGGCGCCAGGCAGAGAGAATTATTTATGGCTTACCGAATTTATGCCTCAACTTTAACCGCAACGCAACGGCAAAAGCAGCCAAACCAGAACGGTAGGACGCAAAATCAAAAAAATAAAATAATTAAAATCAGTGAAATTTTTGATTGCCCCCTTGGCACCGCTGTCCGCCGTATGAGGCAACTTCTGATCCCAAATACCGAGGAAGCCAGTCGTCTTCCTGCCCGCCGGTCTGCCTCACGTTTGTTTCATTTCTTTTCCACTGTTTCTGTTGCTGTTGCTTTTTCGGTGAATCAGCCGGGCAGATACCAGATGCCAGATACCCAATACCCAATGGTGGTACCACAAAATAAACCAACAACGTCTGCGAGCGAAGCGGCTAAAGCCCGTGTACGTAGCACAGCTGACCCCGTTAGCGATCATTGGACAAACAGTCGGTGGCGAGTGCGACTGGAATGTGGACGAAGCCTGGCTTGGAAACCCTATGCTCGAGGCCACAAGTACACACATAAAAAAGGCTAGCATAAATGTTAAAGTTATTCAAAAACTCTATCTTTATATCTCTGGCTTGTAACTTGCCGCAATTGATTAATAGCTTAATCAGTCGAGCTCATCACTACCTTTTTCAACAGTGTACAACGTGCGTCAGTTTCCCGACCCTAGGCAGTTTCCATTTTGATGGCTTTACGTTAATACCATTCCCAAAATCGCCGCCGTCTTAGTCATTCGAATTTAATTTGCATTTCTTTCTGGCGAAAAACGAGAAGGCGAAACAAAACAACTCGAGAAATTTCACTTTTTAAGGTGCGTAATCGCTCTTGGCCACCACACACACACACCCATAAATCCCGGCTATGATCTCTGGGGTCTGATGTTGCCTGATGTTAACGTTAACAAATGTTGGCAAGTGCAAACACCTTGGCCAAAGTCTCGTGAATCATTCGAGTGTTGCAATCACACGAAATTTCGAGCGAATTCCCGCAAACCGAAAGCAATCAACGGCCAAGGAAATCCGTGATCGGATTTCCGCTCTCTCGCTGGTGAAGATAGAAAGTGACGCCCACATGCTAACTGCCGATTAGCATATATGGTAGAAATGAATAACCCCATTGGCCAAAACGGGCGGAATTCCTTCAGGCCAGAAGACAAATAAATACATACATACATAAATAAATAACTAAAAGCCGAATGTCTTAAAAATCAATAAACCGAAATAGCCGCTGACCGCGTCTAAAAAATGGCAATGAAAGTCAAGGCAACGTGCCTGAAATCTTAATTATAATAATACGCATTTGCAGGTTCTTCAAAGAGAAATGGTGAAATTTTCAGCTTGCCGCCAGAGTGTGAAGTTCAAGCCGAGCACTTCAAATGCCACACACACACCACACCACACACATACACTCCAAAACTTGAATTTGTTGCTATTTTATTAGTTTTAATGAAGTCGACGACGGCGAATCGAAATTTACAACAACTTATGGCACAAAGCGAGGAAATTATGCGCTGCACACATGCGCAGACCGTATGAATTTTACAATGGAATTGCTATTATTAAAGTACTGTCCGAACCATCATCAAATGGAAACTGCTCAAGTGCTGATTTGAAGAAAAAGCGTGCATAAATGCTGGTCAGCACAGAGTGACAGCTGGATAGTTGGCAAAACTTTAAATACAGCGAAAAAATTATCATAATCATGGCTATAGCTTTGTAAATTGATTTGCAATTCTAAATAATTATTGCTGTAAGTGAGTGATTTATTATATTTTTCGCGGTGTAACAAAAGCATAAGCACGAGCTGCAGTCGGCCAAATAAAAAGGAAAGTGCCGCGGATGCCCGATTTGAAAAACAATTTCAGAGAGCAGCGATAAGGCCGATAAGCAGCGAGCGCAATGATTGACTATGTTCGCCGATGGATGTATCCCATTTTGCAGAATCGCCGCACGTCACCGATCTGGTCGGCCAATAAATCTTTCAAGGCTGTCAGTGCGTTTTTGGTGGCCAAGTGTGACTTCCTCGGCCAGAGCAGAAGCAGCCATAAATGGCCAGAGCTCGAGTGTAATTCGGTTTAGGCCTGCTGCCTCTGGCATGGCTTTTATGGTCACTTGGCTTTTTGGCTCACTTGGCTGCTTGCTGGGTTGTTTTTAATGCAATTGCAATAGCTGCGGCATTAGAAATTGCTGCGCCCGCGCGTGCCATCCAGTAAATGGCTTGGCTCCAAGTTCTGTTTCTGCTTCTGATTCTGATTCTGCCCGGCATAGCTAAGCATATAGTATGATTCAATTTGGGTCGCTGGCGATGGCTATAAATCAGGCGGCGGACTCCTTCCCTATTGGGAACGCTGCTCCGACCTTTTGGGAAAGTAATAAATTAGCTAACGGTTGGCTGCCAATTGATCTCGTTATCTCCTCGTCTGTGTATTGAATAATTCGCGCCCAGTGCATAACAGTCGCCGACACGCAATCCATTGAAACTCATGCAAAGTGTGAATTCATTACCAGAATTCAATTATTTTGCACTTTACATAACGCCAGGCGATGGTCAATGAACCTGACAATTTTTCGGCCAGCGGAATGCGGAATCTCGGAAACAAGTTAACGTCAATTAGCATGTAGTCCACAATTTGTAGGTCATCCGAATTTGATGGTAAGTAAGTAAGGCAACGCGAGATCTAGACTAAAATAAAAAGCCGTCTTTTGCAAGTTAGTTGCGTACATAATTATTCTCTTGCACAAAAACTCAAGTAACGTTTTTCCACCATATGTGCAAGGGCCGGCGACAAAAAAAAAAAAAGCGGAGGCCAAACAAAAGACTTAAGGCACGAACTCGTCGTGTGGGTTGCTGGGCCTGCCCTGATTTCCAGCTGGTGACCAGCAACAGCCCGCTGCAGTTTGCCTATTTTTTGTGCCTTGTCGAGTGCAGCATGCTAATTAGCTGCAACCGTAATGGCCGACAAGCATTCCTAACCGCTTAACCCACAATTCTTACCCGTAAACTGGCTGAACCTGGTCGATATCCTTGGCTGCGGTGGCCCTAAGTATTCCACAATTAGTTGATTGTTTGGGAAACCAATAGAGTTCACACTGGCACACTCGCGGCGAATGGAAGAGCTCACCGGGCACACACAACAATTACCGTTGTTGCGATTTCCGTTGACGGTGCCGTACGAAATTCGATTCGATTTTCCAAACACGTCTCGCACTTTTCTTTTCTCTCGGCTCGCGTTCAATATTGAATTTCTGGTATTTGCATTTCTGCCGCGAAAGAATCTGAAGAGAAGACCACGACGCGACCGTTGCCATCAACGGCCAGACACTGAATGAAGTTGTGCGACGACAAAAGAAATTTTTATTAAAAAGAAAGCACTGCCAACTGGTAAGACGGCTGGCAGCGGTTACAAACGGTTAACAGAGCCACTGTTAACTTGCAACTGCTGTTGGAAATTCAAAAATCAAATCTACTGCAGTGGAACATTTTAATTGTTGACTGCAATCAAAGATTTTACGAACCGCTTCCGAGGTTACCCCTATAACAAGAGCGAAACTGTTTCGGTTCTAGTGATAAGAAAGTTGGATAAAAACATTTCAGAGCCTAATGTCTTAATTGATCAAGAAAGTTTCTTCCCAGAACATAATTGCGTACTTCCACTTCAATAGTTTGGCCCATTCAATTCGTGTTTGCAAACGAAAGCTGGCCAGCTGACCAAGCACAGCTATTAAGACAGAAACTTTTTATTTCGAAAATCGGACAATTAAGCCCTAATATCTTATATAAAATCGCATTTAATGCGCAAAAAGAGGTGCCTAACGACTTAAAGCTCGTACTTAACTGGCCGATGTTACGTGCATTTGTTCGACGGACCAGCAAAATATTTTGGTGGCTCTGGTCCAAAAAACGCCACCAAACTTCCAAGCAGCAAGCAGTGAAAGCGGAAGCACTTATTATTCTCCGTATTTTGCACCACTAAAAAAAAGTGATGGACAAAACGCTGGAACGACAACAGCAATCAAAGCAATACATATAATTACTTCATTCAGAAACGCAACCGGAATCGGATTCAGGGCCACAAAGTTTTCAGCCGGTGGCAAATAAAAATTCGGCATTCAATGAGCGGAGAAAAGCTGTCCGTTATCACTTTCGGATCTTAGTTATCCAATGCAATGTTTATTCGCCCGATTTTCTATAATTTTATTGACTTCTTGCATAATGAAATCATTACAACCGAATATGTGTCGACTTTTTAACTAGTAATCAGTTCTTAAGATAAGTACCAATATCTCAAGATTTGATCCTAATATAAAATACTTAAGAAAGTTGGTTGTTAATCTTATTATTCTTTTTTTGTCTTTCGTATCAATTTACCTTGGATGCTTCAACCTTTTGCAATCAACACAAATTCAACTCACTGGGCTTAAATAAATAAATAAATTTATTCCGTCCACTTCTTTTTTATATACTACATTCTGCGTACAGTTCAAAGGTGCTACAGAACGATTTGATTATTTCTTTGCTGCTAGGCAGCAAACAGTCACTAGAGTACGCACACTCTTCGAGGAGTTGGTGAAATTCATCCTTGGATCACTTAGCGCGCCTGGTTGAATGGGTTGTCCGGGGACTTGTTCCATTCCTTCATCAGCAGCTGCTTCCACTGGGACATGCGAAGGGAAGGATTCTCAGCCTTAATGCGGGGCAGATTGTTGGCTTCAAAGGTCTTGTAGGCGGCGCGCATTCGCTTCTCGGGATGCTTGTCCTCTTCGCTGTCATTTACACTACAATGGCATGAAATAGAAATAGATTAATATTGATAAAACAATGTGCCAAATAAGGTACTCCCACCTGAGCACCACGAGGGCCTCGTCAATGTTGGACGCCACATCCGTGTCGGCCATGGATCGGTTCAGATTCTCTTCGATATGGTTTTGGACCACCACTCGCGCGGCCATCGGCTTGTTGGCCTCGTTGATCGCCTCGATTACGCGCTGCTTCTTCTCCATCTCCTCGAGAATCATCTGGCGGTTGATCTTGGCCAGCGGCTGCTTGCGATGCGTGTTGATTGAGGACATTTCCTGGTCCAGCAGCGCTTTGGCCTCAGCCTTTCGCTTGGCCGCCTCCGCCCGCTTGCGCTCCTCATCGTCCTTGCGCTGTTGTTTCTTGGCCAGATTTTTGTCGTCATCGCGCCACAGGCGATCCTCCGCCTCCTTGCTCTTCTTCTCCTGCGTGGCCTTCTTGGTGGCCTCCTTGCGCTCGCGGGCCTCCACCGCCTTCGAGTTGATTCCCATTTTCTTTGGCATTGTGTCCTTTATAATGAATTCCGATCCTAAAATGTTGTCTATTTTTTATTGATTTTGAGCCAGTGTGACCAGGCTGCGGCGCTAGAGTGCTAAACTACCAAAGAGTAACGAAGAAAAAATACTAGAAAAATATATAGCTCAAATACCTTTTAAATGTCTTATTAATGCATTTAAATTAAATAAATTGCGAAATATCTATTTATATGAATATTGGTTAAAATTATAAAACGAATTATAAATCACTTTAAAACTAAAAATAAACAAATAGAATACCTATTTTAGTGGACGCATTTGTATGTAAAAATTCTCCGCCTGGTCTCACTATAATCTAAGGCATTTGTTTTGGTTACTCCACATTGTTATTAACAACAAATAACAATCACATGGATATTCTGAAAGCTGAAATAGCGCGAAAGCGCAAGCTGCTGGAGCAAAAGCAGCTGGTGGACGAAAAGAAGAAGTACTTCAGACGCGGTGACCTGAACGCCAAGAACACAGAGGAAGTGCTGCAGAAGGTGGGCTACATAAAGCAGGAGTCCGTCGAGGCACAAGGACAAACGACGGAGGGCGCGTACAGTTTTGTGGCCGATGGCCAGAACATATTGCCGCGCACGGAGGTCATTCGGAGGCTTCGGGAACGCGGCGAACCTATCCTTATATTTGGCGAGACGGAGCCCGAGGCATTTGACCGATTGCGACAATGCGAGATTTCACAGCCAGAGGCCAATCGCGGTTTCCGCAACGATTTCCAGGAGGCCATGGAGCAGGTGGACGCCGCCTACCTGCAGGAGATGTTCGCCAACACACCCACCACCAAGGAAGACAAGAAGTCGGACTTCGCTGAGCTCGACGAGTCCGTGTCGTGGGAGAGCATACAGACAATGGCTGAAAATATGGGCCGCAACAAGGACTACGACATGGATGTGATCATCACGCTGCTCACCTTCCTGCTCAAGCTGTGGAACGACCAGATCGCCAACTACAGCAAGCACGAAAAGATGTCCACAAAGGTGAAAATGACCCGCGTCATCTACACGCAGACAAAGGAGTACGTGAAGCCGCTGTTTCGCAAGCTGAAGCATCACACCCTGCCAGAGGACATTTTGGACAGTCTGCGAGACATCTGCAAACACCTGCTCAACCGCAACTACATCACAGCCAGCGATGCCTACCTAGAAATGGCCATCGGAAACGCGCCTTGGCCCATTGGTGTCACTATGGTGGGTATCCACGCTCGTACGGGTCGCGAAAAGATTTTCTCCAAAAACGTAGCTCATGTAATGAACGATGAAACACAGCGAAAGTACATCCAGGGTCTCAAACGACTGATGACCAAGTGCCAAGAGTACTTTCCCACCGATCCCTCCAAGTGCGTGGAGTACGTCAGCAAGAAGGATCGCGAATAAACTTGAGCTTTATGTTAGTCATTATTGTAATACCAATATCAAGCGTTTATCTATATAAGTAGAGAGCAATGGAGGTTCCGCGGGGGTTACATTTTCACTTCTTTCCCAGTTCAGCGGACCGCTGTGACGACTTTTCCACGGCGTTTATTAAAGTAGACCTGAAAGCACGAAAGAAAGCTGTAAAACAACAGTGTAATGAACAACTTCATGGTTACCCACCTGAGGTTCCCCTTTTCCAGTTCATGAACACCTACAATGGTGGCGCCACCGGGAGAGCAGACTTCATCCCTCAGCACCGCCGGGTGTTTGCCAGTGAGCAGCACCGTTTTGGCCGCTCCCAGAAGCGTTTGAGCCGCAAACTGAAGAGCCATCTGACGCGGGACGCCCTGCTTGACGCCTCCATCGGCCAGTGCCTCTATGATGGTGTAAACAAATGCCGGACCGCATCCAGCTACCCCGGTGACGGCGTCGATCATGGACTCGGGCACCTGTTGTGCCAGTCCCAGGGCGTTGAGCATAAGGTGAATCTTTTCCAAGTCGTGATGCGAAACGCGTGCGTTGCCAGTGTAAACAGTGCAGCCCTCGCCCACCTGCATGGATGTATTGGGCATGGTGCGTATCACCTTCAGCTCCGAACTGCCCATGAAGCTGAAGGCCTCCTCCAGCGTTTGGAGGCTGGTACCCGCCAGAACCGACACCACCAGCTTGCTGGCATCCTTGGCCGACGGCACGTGCTTGTACTTAAGCTGGGCGGCGCACGGCGTTAGCATGTGCGGCTTAACGCAGATGAAAACTATGTCCGTGTGCTCCAGCACCATGCAGTTGTCGTCGCAGGTCACAGCTCCCAGATCCCGCCAACGCTGCAGGTTCTCAATGTGGGGACCGGAGACCTGCACCTGGCTGGCCTTCACGATCCCACAGCGCACCAGTCCGGATCCTATGGCGTAGGCCATGTTTCCGCCCCCGATGAAGCCGATCTTTTCGTCCAACTTGGCCATGCTTAAGGAACTCTTTGAGGTTCTAGACACGTCTTTGCCCGATATAGTAACAGGCACTCCAGATGATTTTGAGCAATTGATTGATGTTAGATAACTTTATGGCCCTCGAGCTTGTCCTAGTGTCAATATTTGAGGTGGCTGGACTTTTATCGCTCCTCTAATCAATAACAGCTGCCGATTGCATGGGCGTAGCTAGACAAAACTATTTTTAGGGGCTAGCGCCTAAATAAACAAATCCCCTTAAGTACTCCCCTGAGCTTTGGTGTGACCAGATATTCTACGCCAAAAAAAACTTAAATACCAGATAAGTTGCCATTCCTGCAACTTGAATTTATTTGTTATGATTTCTTCCGCGGATTGCTCTCCGAAAACTGGGTGAATAAGTTAAAATTTAGCTGCTCCCAAACTAAAAAGAATGCGGCGTCACTTACAGTGGAGCATTAAGCAGGTGGGTTCATTCATCATTCAGCTAAACCACTTCTAACCCAGTATAATTAACAGCTAACAGCCAGTTACTCGGATGGTCAGCTGTCTCCTCGCCGGGTGACTGAAGAAGCTCTGCAAGATGCGCTGCGGTGGAAGACCTTGAATGCCTTTGTGCGTCTCACGCCGGAACAGGCGGCGCAGCAGGCCCAGGACTCGGAGGAGCGCTATAAGCTAAGACAACCGATTAGTGATCTTGATGGAGTCACCATTGCCATCAAGGACAACTTTTGCACGAAAGATGTACACACCACCTGTGCCTCACGGTAGGAGACCATGGGATCCTAGCATCACAGCAATATTATCCTTGTAGCCTTCGTTGCCAGAATGCTCCAAGACTTTGTGCCGCCCTATGATGCCACTGTGTGCTCCAGACTTAAACAAGCCGGCGCTGTAATCCTGGGCAAGACGAATATGGATCAGTTTGCCATGGGCGCCGGCACTGTGGACTCCCTGTACGGGCCGACTAAGAACATCTGGAGCGAGGACCTAGACAAGGATCACTGGCGCATTGCGGGCGGCAGTTCTGGAGGCTCTGCATCCGCCGTAGCCGCGGGTCTTTGCTATGCGTGAGTACTAGCTTGTTTATGTTTTGAACACCTAACCTCAAACGCGATGGTAGAAAATGTAGCATATTTGATCAAAATTAATCACCAGAGGGCTAAAAAGCAGCTGTGTCCACGGCGAGACTTGCAGATTTATTAACGGATTATGAGCGGACTCGCACTGACCGCACTTCGCATTCGCATTACATAACATACTAAGTTTAGGGTCACTAAATGTTTAGATGATGATCTCGGTGTCGCCCAGATCCTCGTCCGAGGGCAGTGTAATGCTGGCTGGGTCCACATAGTTGGGGCTGACCAGATCGACGCCGGCCTGTTCGCGGCGACGCAGCTCCAAGAAGCCCTCACGCTGGGCCCAGTTACGGAACTGAGTGTCGGGCAGGTAGGCCCAGTAGAAGCTGCCCCAAACCAGGCACAGTGTCACCGTAAAGAAGAACGTCGCCTTGGTGGCCTTGCGATCCTCCACCTGGTCCTTGTAGTCGAATCCGTAGCTCTGCCAGTTCTTGGGATTCGGATTGGCGAAGTCCTCGGTCGTAAGTGAAGTGGGGGCCGTGATGGTCTCATCCTTCTTCGGCGACGTGTTGATTGCCCGCACTACTGGCGCCTGGTTGGCCACCAGGGAACGCTGCAGCGCAACGGCGCGGTTGGTCAGACGAAAAAGCGCAGCCATCGCTTTGGGGAAGAAATTTTAGTAGCAAATTTCGTAAATAATCGAGTTTTCCCTTGATCGCTGAATTTCTGACAGCTGCGCAGTGTGAACGTTTGCTGCAATTTGTCAGCTGTCCGAGAGGGTAGCCACTCGATGCGGTATTTTTTGGTATTTTGCCACGAACCGTTTTTATTTGAATTCATAGGAACTTTTCTGGAAATAAATATTATTAAAGTTTATTCTTAAATTCCGCTTTTCCAGAGCAATTGGTTCGGACACGGGTGGCTCCACCCGAAACCCGGCCTCGTACTGCGGCGTGGTGGGGCTAAAACCAACCTACGGCCTCGTCTCCCGGCACGGACTCATCCCGCTGGTCAATTCCATGGACGTGCCCGGCATTTTCGCCCGCTCCGTCAGTGATTGCGTGGCGATCCTAAATACAGTGGCAGGACCGGATAAACTGGACTCCACAACCATCAGGAAGCCTTTTACCAGGCTAAATATGCCGGAAGTTGGGCAAATTGACCTGAGTACTGTGCGCATAGGAATACCAAAGGAATACCATTGCCACGGTCTCTCCGCCGAAGTTCTGGAAACGTGGTCTAAGGTGGCCGATTTGCTGGAGTGTAGCGGTGCCTCTGTCAGACAGGTTTCCCTGCCCAATACGGCAGCAAGTATATTCGTGTACACCATTCTTAATCAGTGCGAGGTGGCCAGCAACATGGCAAGGTACGATGGAATCGAGTACGGCCATCGGGCTGCAGACGAGCGCAGCACGGAGCAATTGTATGCGCTTTCCAGGGCCGAGGGATTCAACGAGGTGGTTAAGACACGCATACTCACGGGAAACTTTCTGCTGCTGAAAAAGAACTATGATCACTACTTTGAGAAGGCTTTGCGGGTGCGCCGCCTTATCGCAGAAGACTTTGCTAAGGTGTTCGATTCCTCGGCCAAAGAGGAGCGGGTGGACATCCTTCTCACGCCGACAACTCTTACAGAGGCTCCGCTGTACAAGGACTTCGCCTCCCTGACCAACAGGGATCAGTGTGCCGTGCAGGACTTTTGCACTCAACCAGCCAACATGGCTGGAATTCCCGCCGTGTCTATACCGATTCGTCTGTCCCGGGCAGGATTGCCCTTGAGCCTTCAGCTGATGAGCAACAGCCTCAACGAGCAGTTACTGCTCACTGTGGCACGCTGGATAGAGGCGCAGGTGGAATTCGACAGCCTGGAGCACTCGCAACAGTATAAGGCTAGTTTGTAAAACTTTTAAATAAATTCTGTTTAATTGTTACAAGGGTTTCTATTCTCTGAGACGACAAGATGGCCATAAAACTATACGAACTTCGCACTTCGAATAAATCCATCGCTGCTTGCTATGTATACTGTGTTGTTGGCTCCACAGCATATGCTGTTCACACAACTGCCCACCTCCACCTCGCCCAGGGCTTTTGGCTTTCCTGCTCCCAGATCGGTCCATCCCTTTACCTTTTTGTCATAGCCGCCGGAGTACAAATAAGTCTCATTCCCGCAAAGGGCGTTTACGATCCACTCATGGCAGTCCTGAAATAAAATTAAGAGTCGTATATTATAGCTTGGATCTACGAATGCAGGAAACTCACCGGCAAGTGCCAAATTTTGGAGTACTGTTGCTGCGAAAGATTGTTGACCAGTTGCAAGCCCATCCCAGAGCGATCGGGAAAGGCCAGATAGCTACGCTTGCCATCCACCATGGGCCCGAGAAGATGGAGCGGAGACTTACCTGGAATCACCGCCTTATTGCTGTACTTTCCGGACTTGCCCTCCGCCACCTGGGACACCACCACGTCCAGGTCGCGAACAGTGTAAATGAGATTCTGCTCGCCGGCCAGTGACTTGACCTCCTCCACCAGGCTGTACTTGAAGAGCATGCGATCGTTGGTCCATGTGGTCACCACGCCCTTGTCATCGCCCGTGTAAAGCACGGATCCGTCGCAGTACATGGCCTGGATGGCGTCGTCGCAGCGGAATAACTCCTGCACTGACTCGTCTCCATAGGGAGGAAGCATGAAGTGCACCTGGCCATCACAGCTGCTCGAGTAGACTTTTCCGTGCTGATTGATGGCCATGCAGTATATATACGCCTCGTGAGCGTTCACAGTGGTTAAAAGTTGCAGTTCCGGTGACCAGATCTGGAGGGGAATAAATATTAGCTAAGAGAGCGATGTGGGAACCCGGTAGATACCCACTCTTATTTTACCGTCGGCGCCTCCGGAGAACACCTGTCCATCGAAGTACGCTACGCAGGTGGCGTCCCCTTCATGTCCCTCGGAGGACGTGTTTTCGATGCGGGCGTTGTTGGCCATTTGCTGATTCGAATCGGACTGAGTAAATCCCTTCTCATCCGTGGTCTTTTGACTTCATCAATGTACGTAAATATAGCATGGAAATACTCTCTGCAGAGCTATAAATAACCCCAAAGATCACACTGCGCGGTATAAATAAGTGCTCACTTATCTTACTTTTAAAATACATCTCCTTAATGCAACAAATAGAATATAAATATTTTAAAACCAATAATCATGACCGTTGTCACTGCCTTAAAGACTAAAATTATTGATAATTTTGAATGGCCATTCATTTATGCCTACAAGTTTTTATTTAAATGCTTCATATAAACCTTTTTTTTTTGTATAAAGAGTAGATTACTTATTTAAGTTCAGACCGCTGAAACTAATGTCGTTGGCCGAATCCTCCGCGATGGTGAAGTTGAACTTAAACGGGGTTCCGGCTTCAGCTGGTTGAAGGCTGCTGGGATCGAAGTCCTTGGCTGGATGAGGCTCTTTTGAGCTGGTGTCTTCGGCGGGAGAGGGAAAGTTAAAGCGGAAGTCCTTTACAGATGACAGGAGCGCCGACTTCTTCACGAAGCTAGACTTTTTGGATGATTCAGCCGTTGGTGTGAATTTGATTTGCTTGGAGGCTAGTAGCAACTTCTGCTCCTCCTGCTGCATCTTCGCTCGGTAGTCGCCCAGAGCTAGCTTCATCACCTGCCGCTTCCTGATGAGCGGCGCTGTTGAGCTGGTCAGCACCTTTATGTTCTTGGCGGTATCTTCGGCCACTTTCTGGGCCAGTTTTCCGCTGTCGAGAGCAGTTTGCAACTGCTGCACACACCAGCAGAGCTCCACTTCGAACTGGGTGACGAGATCGGCGTCGATGGGCGGTGGTTCCGCCACCGGGGTGGGCTTCTTGATTGCTCCCTGGATTGGCGGTGGCTTGTTAATCGATTTGGCGGTTCTTCGTTTGTGCATGGCTAAAAAATTTTATGTTTACAAAATGTGCTCTTGACAGTTAGAGATGAACAAAAAAGCTGTGCCTCTCGATATTTTCCTAATACCAAAGTCTTCAGTCTGGCAACTCTGTGCCATCAGCTGTTTGTCTTCTTCTTTCCTCGAAGCTTATTGTGAAAATTGTACAAATAGCAATAAATTATTAAACAAAGAATCAAACGATGGCACAAGTCGCTTTTCTGGACAACCTGCTTAGGGAGTACCTAGTTTTTCGAGGTTTCTCCAGCACATTGAAGGCCCTCGACTTGGAGCAGCGCACTGAGAAGGACCAGCACTTCCGTGCGGAACGAATTCTGGAGCAATTCAATAATGCCGTGCAAGCGTCCGACCTTCAGGCTCTCAGGAGTTTGTGGTTTCACCTGGACAACAATATATTTTCCAAGCTGGAACATACCTACGCCGTTGGTAAGTTCTTCTTCTCCCACAGGATTCCTTCAGTTTAATCACTATTTAACATCCAGCTGTCAAGAAACTGGAAAATAGCCTCCTAAAATACTACCTGGTGACCGCCTACAGCAGCAATCGCCCTGAGAAGGTGTCCGAGTTCTTTAACAAGTTGGCGGGCGATCTGCAGCAGCAAAGCGAGTGGAAGGATTGGTTCTGTAAATATCGTTTAATAATACCTGTCAATAACCACTTTTTATAACCCCTGAATCTCTTCAGACTTTCCGTTTTGCAAGAATGCTGAGGAGTCGCCCACCTTTGCCCTGTTCTTCACCAAGCAATGGCAGGATACGTTGCTTCTGTCGCTGCGCAACTTCCTGACCACCGTATACCAGTGCCTGCCGCAGCCCACATTCGTGCGGGCGGAGCAGGAAGCGGCCCACATGCAGCGTCTCAGCGAAGACAACGCTGGGCTACGCACCCGGGTACTCAACTTGCAACAGGAGCTGAACCAGATGACCCAGGCCGCCGGAGCAAGCGGTAGTTCTCTCGGCGGTGGGGTCGACAATGGAGCCCGCCGACGCAGCGTGTATCGCCAGCAGCAGAGCCTGAGCGACATTCTGCCCTTCGACATCAGTCCTCCCGGACACATAGTCGATGATTTCTGCATCATTGCCTCCGAGGCGAACAGCGTGAGCCAGGCCAGCGACGCCCAGGCGCGAAGCCTCAAGCAGTTAATCCGTAACATCGGATCGGGCAGCTCGCCTGTGATGGGGCGCAAGGACCAGACAACCAGCTCTCTAGGAGAAAAGTCCACCAAGCGCAGGTCTGGCAGTCTTGGACGCAGTTGGATTTAGGAACCCACTTACGTAACTAGACAAACCCAAAAGTATTTTCCAAAAGGTAATCTTAAGTGTCTATTAGCATGTTGAAGCGCCGAGATCAAAATTTAGACCTTTAGTTTTGAAATTAGTTATACGTAGGCATTCCATATATCATATTATACATTTTTGTCTACTCCTGTAAAACCGCATCATAAACGCTAAATACCCAAATATTTTATGATCGTACATCATACATAAAAAGAAATTTTAACAAATGTCTATCTTAATTCTTTTTTAAGGTGAGAAAGTATACGATTTCTTTAGGAGCTTCTTTAAGTTCTTTATCATTCCAAATTCTGCAGACAAATAAACCACCCAAATAAGATACGCCAGTAGTTTTCAAGTGTTATCTAATGTTTTTTTTTTTAATCAATAAGCGATTCTCATCAGTTCGTAGACGTACAAGTGTACTACAAAACAAAGAGCAATGCGTGTAGCGTAATACATAATTGCAATAAATAACGTAAAATTACAAATAAATATATTGTAGGTGTACAGACGATTCGTATTCGTGTATAAAACATCTCCGTTTATACAAGCAGCACAATTTAAAAAATACAGTTTATTGTATAAAGGTGTTGTGTATATATAGTGATATATGTATATGTTGCATAAAGTAGCATCGCTTCTGACTCGATTCCGTCCGTCAATAAATGCAGTTTCGGCTTGGCTACGGAAGGGAATTGCTCATCTGATTATGGATATCTTTTCTTATGGAATATGTATTATAGCTTGCGACAGATAGAGTGGGTTAGACCCACTCTACAACGCCGTTTCAAACGAGGGCAGCGGAGGATTCGCCACCGGAGCTGCCACGTACTTGTTGACGCCTTCGGTGCTGCCACCTCCGGCTGCTCCATTTGACCTGGCAAAGCTGGGCTTCAGTTCCCCGCGCATGAAGTTGTTCTCCTCGGTTTGCAAAAAGAAGTTCCGCTTCAAGTCGAAGCTGGAGGGCACCGTTTCGCCCGCCTCGGAACTTGCTCGCGATCCTCCGCTGGTGTTGGAGTGATCCTCCTCGCTGTTGGCCTCCGGAATCGTGGTGGACATGATGTCAGTTCGCGGTGGTGCCGCTGCTGCAGCCACCATATTCACGGGTCCTCGCATCTTTGGAGCAAAGGTCTTGGAGGGCGATCCAAACTGTCCTTGCCGAAGCATCCTCCGGTTGGCGAAAGTCTTAGGTGAGCCGCTCAGATCTAGCAGCTTTAGACTGGTGTTGATCGTTGGTTTGCTTCCAGCTGTTGCTACTTTCTGTCCAGGGCCGCTGGGCTTAACAACGGGCGGCGTTGCGTTGGCTTGGGCTGGCTTCTTCAGAAGCTCCACGGCGGATACCTTCCTCTGGACCGGACTCGCCTTGGCGGACTTGGCTAGCAGCAGCTTCTTGAAGTCCATTAACGTGGTCTTGCTTTGGCCAATGCGATCGGCACAGGTGTTGAGGCGTTCGGGTGCGTCATCGGTCCAGTTGCGGGATGGCTGCTTCATGGGGGGAAGTTGTGTGTTCTCCGGATCGCGTTCTCCCTCTCCGCCCCTCGTGGGCGTGGAGGTGAGGAAGGCTCCTGCACGATTCCTTGGCACAATTGGCGATATGTTGCTCCTGTTGCCTTCCGCTGCTGTTGGCGCAGCAGCAGCCACTGGGCGTGGCAGTCGGTCGGCCCGTCGAATGGGCGTGGCGTAGAGGTCATCCCGGCAGGTCACGTTGCCAGCGGGCTGTGGCCTTGGCTGGCTGCGGCGATTCTGCAGTGTCCAGTAGATGGGCGCACTGCGCTGGAAGGGCGTGGCAGTCGCATCTTCCTGTGGCTGGGTGCTCGGTGCTGGCTGCACTTGCTCATAGATATTAGAGAAACGTTGATACCCTGCGGATAGAAGAATGATTGAGTGGATTAGATTCCAGTCTCTGCGTCGTAACCAATATTCCTCTTGAGATTAGTAAGCGGTTTCAAGTGCAGATCGTTAGGGCTATCAAATATAACAAGCGTTCAGGGCAAGCGGTTCCATACGTACCTGGGTCTTTCGCATGACATTACCTCGGTGTCCCAATCCCAAAAATCCCAATGAACTGAGCGAATATATACAAATGCCGATTGGTGCTTGGGTGCTGGGATGAATATTTGCGAGTGTGGTGGATGCTTAAATGCTTTTGGGTGGGATGGTTCGACTGTAGGTATGGGGCTTCCTTTAACCGCGAACCAAATGCCAATGATAATGTCAATGCCGAATTTTTGTTTCGTTTCTTTTTTCGTTTTTATTCTCGTATTTTAAACATTACTTACGATCGTTGGTAAATTGGATTTCGTTTATGGAATGTGGTTGAACTTAGCCGAGAACTTAACTTGTTTAGGCCATGTGCTAATCTTTCAGCTACTCGTGCAACTACTAGTTATCATCATTCGCTAGTCGGACGGGGTGTGCAAAAAACTACTATTACTACTCTATAACATATACAAACACACACAAGCAATTTGGTTAAGAAAATGCAATAGAAGTCTTTTGCACGCCTCACACTCCGCAAAATTTGGCAAAATGAGTAGGAAATTTTGAAATTAAAAACTCGAAAAATTAGCATCATAGTCGTGGAACTTAAACTTAAGTAATAATCGTTATAGTTGAGCATTATGTGGATGTACAAGACGTGAACGGTGCAAAAAACTTTACAAAATGTACAATAATCATGTGTTGGTTTATGTTAATTATAATTAGTTACAAACATACTTATGGGTAAACAATTAACAAGTACTATTCACTAATTCTAATGTTAAGAACAACACACATAACTAATTAAACGAGCATAATTCGTTGGAAAAAATTATAAATCGAAAGGCAATAATACTTTGTTTATACACACGCTGGGATTTAAAACAAAACCTTGTGAGTAAGAATATGTTTAGTATATATTTCAGTTCCGTGTAAAGATATTGGAGTGCAAACTGTGTAAACAGCGCAGGTTATTAAGTTTCGAAAGCCAGCTGGTTTATATGTAAGTATAATATGCATGTGTGGATTTCAGGGAAATTAACTTTTAAATAGGAGCCCAGCTTGGAGCATATCAAGTGTGAACATTGAACCCCAGGACAGGACCATTCAGACCCCCCTCTATATCTTGGCCCATTGAACACGCACAGGTCTGGCCAAGTGCATGCAACTTTAATAAGGCCCACACACTACATCACTACATGGGTGGTGGCTCAAGGGTCAGGCGCTCCTTTGAGCCGTGCCAATCTCGGCAATTAGGGTTTTGTGTGGGTGGTAGTGTTTGCTCAAGTGTCGACCCGGACGGGCTAACTACCATATCTCGGTAACCTCGAATTTCTGTAGAATGCGCTGGCGACGGTTGCCGTTCTCATCGCTGGGCAGGATGATTTTGAACGGGCGCAGCAGCACACTGTCCACAAAGGACTTGTGGTACTTTGGGGCTGGCAGGGACTGGGACAGAGGCGGGGCCAACTCCTCCTCGTCCTCCTCCGATTCGGAATCTGAGGAGTTTGAGGCGTTCTTGTCTGGCCTTTGTTCAGGCGAAGCTACGGACAACAGGGCGGGTGAGTCATCAAAGTTCTCGAGCGACTTGTTCTTCAGATAGGAGGAATCGTTACCCGTGGTTAACGACAGCGAAAACTCGTCCACCAGGCGCTCAAACGACTTGGCTATCCGCCGCTCCCCGCCAGGTGAGTGGGTGGCTGTGGGCAGGTGGTTGCTCAGGTTGCGCAGCCTAAGGGAACTTGTTGCGTGCTGCTGATGCACGGAACTTAGGGGCATTGCACCCGAACTAGGTGCTCTCTCGGAGCCGAAGGACACGGAGAGATTCTCCTTGTTCATCTCCAGTTTGAGCTCATCGTTGGCCAGCCGGTAGCTGTTGTTCCGCTTGAGGGCGGTGCGCGGCTGGCCGGGATTGCCAGCGATGGAAAAGTGCAACGCAATTGGGTCAATCGATAGGGGCTTGGTGGGGTGTTGTTTGTCGTTAACTTTCGCCCTCGGCGGAAGGGGTGGCCCCTGCTGCTCCCCCATTTCGAACGCATCCCCCAGGGTGGTAGTTTCCATTTCAACAACCCTCACTTTCGACTCGCCATCTTTGGGGTTCTGATTTGGATGCTGGGGCTGATGCTCCCTTACACTTGATATGCTGCCCGCTGACTTGGTGGCTATGTGGTGATTAAGGGTGCTCTTGGCAGACGTTTCAGTGGTGGCAGTGTTATTTACAGGGAAACCGGATGCAGATAAGGATACGGATTCGGATTGAGGTTTAGTTGTGGGTAAGCAAGCTGAGGGGCGGCTGCTGGCTGACGGGAGCCGCTCTGGCTTACCTTCTTCACCGGATTGACCCGATGCCGATGAGGAGGAACTGGTGGCTGTGGAGCCCGTCGAGGAATTGGACTTGCCCGACGGCGAGGGCATCATCAGATTGGCCACGGGTGCGGCAATGGTCTCGTAGAAGGGATTCGTTCGGTTGGCCAGTAGTTGTTTCTGGTCCTGGTAGCTGGTTGCCTGGTAGGTGGCCATTTCGCTGACGTTCCTGCTGAGCGGAGATTTGGCCACAATGGGCCTCACGTTGGCCACCTTGCGATTGCCAGAGATTAATCCGCCGCTGGTGAGCAGTAGGAGCTTGGCGCTCTTGGTACTGCTGATGGCTCCTGATGCTCCTGATGTATCCTGAGACGATGCTACTGCCGCCGCTGCACTTTCAGCACTGTGGAGCGCACTTTCGGTTTTCTTCACGTACGGCCCAGGTGCGAAGGTGGTGTGTGCACCCTTGCGCCGCTTCAGACTGTCGGAGTCGTAGACCAATTTCCCCTCGGCGTTCGGGCGCAGTCGACGATTTGCCGTCGATGCGAGCGACTTCTCTTCGCTCAGTTCGCCGATTTCCGCGTACATGGGCACCCCATCGCCCACCCCCTGCGTTCTGCCGCCGAGGGGTAGTGGTGGTGGTTGGGACGTCGCAGCTGCCGGCTCGACGGGCAGCTGTTGTTGTGCGCAGGACTCGCTCTCCGCTGCAGGAGCGGATCTCGACGAGACCGCGTGCCAACGCAAGTGCTGTGGCAGCTCGTTCAGCGAAACGTACTCGGAAACGGCAGACGTCGATGGTTCAACCCTCTTGGAAACTATGTCATTGGAATAGTATATACCCATTCCCGTGTTACGTCGCCCAATGTTCTTGTTGTTGTTGCTGATGTCTGCGATGGTGACGTACTCGCCGGCCAAATCGTAAAGCTCATCGTCATTCACGGCACTCGCGTTGGCGGGCTTGGGTTGCATTTGATTTTTGGCCGGAGAGCTTTTGCCCGGAACCAGTTTCACCCTCAGTTTCTCGAACATCCCGCTCAGCGCTTTCGTGGGCGTCTGCTTCAGTTCGTTGAGGTTGTGGTCCTTGCTATTCGTGGGCGTCTTTTGCTCCGCCTCATCCTCGTCCTGCTCCTCGTGCTCCACATCGATGGTGAGACTGGTGAGCGTGCGATTCGGATCATTGGCCTGGTGCTCATCGTCGTCACTCGTTGTGGGCGTAATGATGCACATGGAGGGTATTCTCTTGGAGGTGAGGGCCGTCTTCTGCTTGATCCGCTCTATGCGCTCCACGCCCTCCAGATCGGAGCTCTCGGAGAACTCCAGCTGCTGATCCTGCTCCTGCTGGTCATCCTTCTCCGGTACTTCACCACCTGCCTTGGTTGGCGACATCTTGACATTCCTCTTGATGGTTCCCGTGCGCTCCAGGGTGCTGCCAATGGTACTGCTGCTGTAGCTCCTCTCCAGCGTGCTGCTGCTGGCACTGGTGCTCTGGCTTCGGCTCTGACCACTGTGCTTGCCCAGCGAGCTACTCCGCTCGGGCACATCCGGCCCAGAGGCAGCGCCACTCAGCAAAGCTGTGCACACGGTGCCTGCGGAGCTCGTTGTCGTGGAGGTGGATCCTCTGCCAAACAGCTCATACTCGCTCTCCGCATTGAGCACTGTTTGATTGGACTGGCTACCGAAGGAGTAGCTGCTGGTGTGCAGGCTCGTCTGGAGCGGAGTACCTGGCATCGTGGATGGCTCCTCTTCCTTCAGCGTTCGAAGTCCGCTGTCCATGTGGAAGGATGTGTAGTAGCCCTCTGTGTCGCAGCTGTAAGCGGAACTCGTCTCATCATCTAGGTGACCTGGATAGCCACCTGCCTCCGCCTGCAGTTCCGGCGTGGCAGTGCCCTCACTGGTCACACTGCTGGAGGCGGAGGTGTTCAGGAATCTCCTTCTGCTCAGCATGGAGGATGGTGGGCCACTGCCCGCTCCGCCTGGCTGAAAACTGGACACATTTAACGATGTACTCGAGGCACTCGACTTCGGCTGCATGGTGATCTCGCTGCCAATGGAGGCGCGTCCCGATTCCGAGCTGGCACTCCAGTTGCCGCTCGAGGAATGCGGCTGCTCATCCTTGCCAGCCAGTGCATGTAGACCGTTCCGCCGCTGCCGGTTCAGAGTGGCTGTTTCCCGCATCTTTACGTGGGCCGCTGCCATCGGTCCGGATGACAGTTGCAGTCTGCCCCTGAGCTGGCCACTGCTGGACACACTAATGCTCTTTTCCGAGGAGGAATACGAGGGCTTTCGTTCGTGCGAAAACCGAGATTCACTCTTCTGGGCCACCAGATGATGCACCACACACTCGTCGTCGATGTCGCGCTTGGAACTCTCGCCCGCCGGCGAACCATGATGGCTGTCCGCCTTCTCCGCGGAACTGTTCTGGGAGCTGCAGCCGCTGGTGTCCAACTGGTCGCCCAGTTCGCCGGTGCGCTGCATGAACTTGAAGCGGTTGCGACCCCACTGCTTCAGGGAGTTCAGCCGGGTGAGGGTGCTCTTTCCCTTGTCGTAGGGCAAGGCAGCAGATTCCTTTTTTAATATGTCGCTGGACTTGCTGCGTCCGAACTTTTTGGACTTCTTGGCATCCGACGAGGTGGTCTCCGCCTGCTGAGCCGGGGCCACCGGAGAGGTGGCATTCGAGGCATTCTTGGATTCCCCATTGCTGTTTACATGATGGAATTTTTTTGTGGGATTTTTGTTTGTTCGTTTGTGCAAATATTGTATTGTGTTTAGGAGAGAACATAAAAGAGAAAATATGTTTGGTATTTGGTTAGCATTTTTGGTAATGATGGATGGACATGTGCGAGATGAAGAGATGAAGGGGGCGGAGCGATAGAGACAGAGAGTGAGAGTGAGTGACAGAGAGAGAGAGAGAGTGAGTAGTACAGATTTGCCTTCCTCGTGAAAATTATTGTGAGCAATTTTCAGACACGATGTTTGATTTCGACTTTGATTTGGGTTTTAATTTATGGTTCTGGTTAATTTCACGCACGCACACACAGATGCAAAATACACGACGTGCCTGGGGCTAAAAACAACAACAACAGCAACAGGCTGAAAACTAATTAATGGCGCAGTTCAAAGTTTAATTTTCCCAAATACATTTATATTTTTCCATTTTCATCTTCCCCACGCCGCTGCGGCTGTTCAGTGGATTATTAAAGGCGATTACAACATCTAAGTTTTCGAGTGGGTAAATTCTCCCGGAATTTTTCCCCCACAAAAGTGTGTGGCATGCTGGGAGCGATCGGGAGGTGGAGAGGCACTATATTGGCGATAAGATTCTGGGCCAGCAAACAACTTGAATCAAGGGGATTTCGGGGATTTGAAGAGGGGCGGGTGCCCAAAGTGCAGTCATTGCTAAAACATTTCCACTTTATCTCAGTAAACAGAAAGAAAACCCTTTTGGATTTATAATAAATATTCAATATTATTTGATTAACTTACAGCTTCAGATATAATCGAAAGCAGGTTTAAATCAAAGCATGGCATTTCTAATATTGTTTTTTACTATTGTTTTACTATTATTTTCAGCATTTCTCTCTGTGCACAAACAGAAACAGAAATAAACAATCACGAAATGCACTTACAGTTTGGCAGCCACTGGACAGGGCTCAACGTTTTCGCTGTGCTCCGCTTTTTCGACTGCTGATCGCACAGATATCGAACAGCATTGACATAATGGGGCACCCGTACATACACACATATATGTGTGTCTGAGTTGGGGTTTCAAGTTGCACATATACTCTATATAGTATGTAGAACGCAGTCAAATGGAATGACGCCGTCGCCGAGTTTGGGGACTGAGTTTGAGTTGGAGTTGGTGGGCAGACGCCAACCGAAAGTCGGGCCAACAAAACAAAATAAGATTTATGAAACTTTTAGCAAAAGGCGTCGTGTGTGCCATTTGAAAAGCACAAGGAAAAGTAGAAAAGCAGTGAGCCCAAGTAAAAAAATAAACCAAAAACATCTCGAATGCGGCATTTGTTGCTGGTGTTGCCGAGGGGACACGGTTAGCCTTTGGGTCTTGGCAAAGCAAATCCTACGGAACCAGCCTCTCGCATGATTTATGCTGATGATGCACCAGAAATGGCCGAGAGTGGGCCGACTGACTGACAGAATGGGCCAACAACCTAGAGTCGAGTGCTGCATGCTGCATGTTGCTGGCAACAAATGTTGCCGACGTGTGTGGGTGGTTCGCGACCAGGATAAAAATGCGGGGGCGACGAAAGGGTGGGTGTCTCGGATGGATCATGAAATGTATGACTGTGTGTGTGTGTATGTGTGTGTTAAGAGAATATTATTGTATTTTTGTGGCTGCTGAAAATTGTTTAATTTGTTAGGCTGTTTTGCAAATTCGCTTTTGAAAATCATCCAAAAAGGCTTTATTTAGTTTCCGCTGCCGGATCGGTTTCGAACTGAATTTCGCAAAAAAGGCGGCTGAAAATTTGAATTTGGCTAGAGTTTCTAATTACGTATAGCTAATAACACAATTTATTTACAATTTTCTTTGTACAACATTCAGTTTTTTTTTAGTTTTTAATTGTAATTTAGAGACATTCAGTTGGTGGCATGCAATTTGTGCTGCTAATTGGGTAAACAATATGTATATACGCTAATAGTTAATGGCGCAAAACACCGATTTGTACACTCGGCCAGGCATTTGTTTAAACAATAAAAGGGCGCAATTAAAGTACACGAAATTAGGCAAACGAAGAAAACTAAACAGCATAACAAATCGTTCAGCTAACTGGGCTGATATCACAATAATCTCATAAGAAAATGCAACTGAGAATAGGTCGAATAATACGAGTATATGGGAAGAATCTCTGGACAGATCCACAAGGACCTCTCCAGGATGTATGTACACATGGTTATACGAGTTTAGTATGCCCTTTGTACAGTTCGATAGGCGAACGAAGGTGGGAAAGGAGGGAACAGGCGACACCTGTCCATGTAGGAGCACATATAGACAGATAGATCGGTAGATAGACACGAGTACATACCCATTGGCCGCATCCTGGATCTCCTTCTGATCGATGCCGGCTATCGTGTTCCGCCGCTTTCCGCGCACCTTGCGTGATCTTGACCTCCGGCTCACCGTCTGCACATTGTCGTCCAGGTTGTTGCCCTCCGCCTGGCCGGCGTTCTCCGGCGATGTGCTGCTCGAGGATCCGGCGGTGGCGCCACCTGCGTATCCTCCACTGGTCGACTTGCGCGCCGCACACATCCGCTGGAAGTGCTTACCGCTGGTGTTCACCGAAATCACTTCGGCGGGGTATCTGTTGTGGGCGGCAGAATGTATAGATCGTTTAGAAACTCAATCAATCATGCTTTGAAAATGGTATATGGTAGAGGATTATATAATCCATGAGATCTGCCCTAAAAACTCTCTGGTACGAAAAAATCTGTTGTGCAATGTGGTTCCAGCATTTGAATTGGATTTGAATTGGAATTTCCTCAAAAAGATAACTGTAATTTCGCTTAAAAATGTTTCCCATATCATAAATAAAAGTTTTAGAAGGTCAAAGCATTTTGAGCATTAAATACATATTTATGATCTTCAAATCTTCTGGCTTCTGTGTTAGTCTATTTACCGATCAAACTGGATTTGAAATGCTTTTAATGAGTATTAAAATCATAATGTATTGAAAATAATTCCTATGCTTTTAATGAAGAAAATGTTTTGTTATAATATTTAGCATATTTTTGAGTTATGCAAAAGCGACTAAAGATATTTTTCTGAGTGCCTGCAGATGTGGATGTGATCGATCTGATGGCGGAATGGGAACCTCGCGCAGTTTGAAGTGCACTTTTGTGGTAATCCAAACAACAATTTGTTTACGCTTTAATACCAGCCAGCCCAGCCAACCACATTTTTTGTGCTCCAAATCGGTGGAGCGTGAATACGGCTCGTATGTGGCTGCTCCATTTCGGAGTTTAAAAAGCCGAACAAATGAGCCATGGCCGGGATGGAAATGGCGGTGGAAATCGGTGGAGGGGAGTGTCCGTGGATCCAATGGATCCAATGGTTGGGCGGAGGGGAGTGGGGCCGGGTCGGCGACACTTGCATAATTGTGTGGCCGCATTGTAAATATTCATACGTAATTGAATTAATTTATTTAAGCATTTTTTGTTTCGACCGATGCGCTCGATGAGCAAACATCTCGTGCTCCAAACGCAGACAATTGAACGTTGGAAAAATGTATACCATATACTAAATGCTATGCGAGCCATGCTGTTAATAGCTATACTTTTTTGTGCGTCATGAAACAGAAAACAAACAATAGTTGCCGCGAAATTTGCATAAAAAACCCATTAAAATCATGTTTAAAATTGGAAAAAAGGGGGAAAAACAATGTGCCAGATCTCATAAAACTGTACGTGAAGTAAGGCACAGTGAATCTCAAACTGTTGCACGTTGAGTTTAAGAGAATAATTAATTATTACTAATTTTATACAACTAGATTCTTGAAATTCGCAGTAGTTGAGTTGCAATTTTCGCTACTAAAAACTAAGCATTTTTGCTTAAAATGTATATATATGCAAATTTTAGGTAATTATTTAAATTAATTCAGAGTTACTCACTTTAAGGCAATCTGCTTGGTCTGTTCCTCTGGTGAAGGCAAGCGATGGTTCAAAGGCACGTCTTTATTGATATCGTTCGGGATGAGGGCCTGCGTGTGGTGGTTGTGCCGGGAGCTATCCGCCGCCTGGCTCAGATTCTGGGCGTAGAGGGCATCGACGGCGTCGGCGGATAGGACGGACGGGGACAGCGCCGGGGTCAGGATACCATTCTCGCCGATGGCCAGCGAGGTGCTCACCGAGGTGTCCACGTGATGCATGCAATCCGGCGTGACGGTGACATCACCCAGCGCCTCGCTGGACGTCCACTTCCGCAAATCCTCGATGGCAGCGGGCTGAAAGGGATAGAAGTAGCGAGGAAAGAGTTGAAACATCGCCATAATTAGGCAGTTGGCATGCAAAATTAATGTTTTATGATCCACGTATGTATGCTTCATGTTCCGGCGGACAGGTCCTTAATTAGCCGCACAAGAGAGCCGCCCGTCACGAATATCCCATATCCCTTTATGGCAAATGTGTGTTTCGCTGTGTTTGCGCAGACATTCTCTATGCTTTCCGCAAACTGGGACAAGTCACGCGATTTTGAAATCTGCCGAAAATGTAACACGCGTCCTACACTTTGTTACGAAAGCGAAAATCAATCAGATTAATTAAAAACAATAAAGGGGCAACCACTTCCGTGAGATGGTTGATGCCATAACAACTTTGGTCTAGTTATAAAACCAATATTAGTGTGTACTGAAGTCTAACTGTCCAAACAAACAGAGGATTTGGAAACCCAAAACATTTTATTTTACAAATGCCAACATGCAAGTAAACAATTAGGCAGTACAATTATTTAAAATGGTTGTTTTTTTATTTGCTGTGGACACACATTCCCCAGATTCGGATTGTCTGCTGGTCTAAAGTGAATTACGCTCATAAAAAAATAAGGAAAAAGCGCAATCGTTTCATTTGATTTTCGATTCGACGACTGCTTGAATCAATTGTAACAATTGAAAAATAACTGTGGATGGGGGAGCTTACATGGTGCCCCAACTCAGCAGTTT
Source organism: Drosophila mauritiana (assembly GCF_004382145.1). Taxonomy (NCBI): domain Eukaryota; kingdom Metazoa; phylum Arthropoda; class Insecta; order Diptera; family Drosophilidae; genus Drosophila; species Drosophila mauritiana. Next base: position 7,975,039 of record NC_046670.1, read on the forward strand.
TTCATCCCCCAAAAAAATTTCGAAAATTACACCCACCCACCATGGATTTTCCATGGAAAATCTACATAAAAACACACTTGAGCTAGATTTCCAATGGCCAAAGTGAGGCAGTTTAGGCCATAACGAAATGCCTGAATCCGACAATGAGTCTGGGCCTTGGCTCTTTCTCCTTTCTTTTGAGAGCAGCAGCCAAATTCTTTTTGCGGCTCTTTTTCCATCAATGGACGAAGCGAAGCAAATGTGTCCAACTTTGAACGATAAAATATTTGCACATAAATGTCGAGCCGTATATAATAATGCTATTTAAGTGCCGTCAAGACGGGCAAATACGGCAACAACGACAGCGAGAGCCGCCCAAATGGGCCATCTTTGAGATAGTGGCTGCCGTAACCAATAAACCGCAGAGCGCTAATGGCCAAGCCGTCGTCTTTGGAGCTGAACTCCTGTCTGGATCTCGTTGGGCATCTCTTCGAGAACCTCTTTTGCGGAGTATCGGAGCGGAAGACTGAGGCCAACTAACGTCAAACGCAATGCGAAAAGGATTAAAAGTCATTTTATTAAGAAGCAGTCGACAGAATGGAGCTAAAAGTCGATTGGAGCTGGCAAAAACAAAAATGTGAAAAAAAAACCAGGATAGCTGGCGACAGTCGACAGTCGACTGGGATTGACAACCGGCGTTGTTTTTGCCAAAACAAGTTTGGCAACCTATTGAACAGGGATCCAAGTTGTCGTCGTCGTCGTCGCGTCGATTTTCCAGCTGCTGTTGTTGGTATTTGGCAGAGTTACTGTTGGTTGCCATTGGCATCATCGCCGTCTGCAGATATTGGCCATTGGCTGTTTGTCTTTGCACAGCTTATCTAATGGCCCGGCTAAAAGATAAACAAGAGACGACGGCGACAAAGAAGGATTCGGAGACCAAATGGGTCGACTGCGCGGAGCGCGTTAGCTCAAATTAACTGAAATTTTCTGATAGCACTGATGATAGCGAAATAAACGAAGAAAATCCCCTTAATACCTAAATCTTTTTTATCAATTCAAATTGCTCGCGACTAAATTGTTTGGTGGCTAAGGATAATCTAATCCTGTTCTCAATTAAGTGGATTCAATACTCCAGGTTTAGCTAGCACGATTTAAGAGCCAAACCTAAAAATGCTATAGAAATTGCATGACTGGAACCTGAAAACTAATTGCTACCCAAAAGGTTTCTGTTTTGTAGTACCAAGACTGATTGCCAATTTAATATAGTTTCCCACTGCCTTACATAATTACCCCAGCAGTGTCTAATTAAGATGCCCCAATTAAACTGCCAAGATTCAATGGATTTGTCCAGCCCGAGCGCAGACTGCAAAATCTTCCCTAACGACTGCATCATAGCTTGCCAAGCGACGATGGCGTGGGTCGTCAGTTGGGCAATTAAAACGAGTCAACTAACTCGAAATGATTTGCAGCGCCGTTGATGGAGTCATGCCATGAGCTGCTCCTCGTTGGCCATTAGCAAACTGCAGATAGGCGATGTTTGATGGAGTTGTGACCGAGGCGTGTGTGTGGTCTTTGTTCCCGTTGCCGTTCCCGTTCCCGTTCTGCCCGTCATCATCATCATCATCAGCAGCACCAAAGAGCCATGACAATGATTGGGTGGCCGTGCGGTCTATGTGGAGCAAATGTTTGGACGACAGTTGGCCGGCAAATGCAAAAGGGGGGTTTTGGCATTAGCTTTCAGAGGCAAACCAGCTGGTGAATGGAAGGAAGTGCCAGCCTCACAGCCACACGGAGACCACACACATGAGGTCGTCGTAGTCCGATTTTTTTTGGGGTGGTCGTCGTTCCGTTCAGCAAACGTATTATTTATGCATGATGCATAACTGCGGACGGTGTTACCTGCAGCCAGAAACTAGCCTCTAACGGTTACCAGTTAACTTGGAAACCAAAACCAGTTAACCCGGAAAAATGCTTGGTACTCACCAGTCGGATCTCGATCTCGGCATCGATGCGCGTGCGCAGCTTGCGGTTGGCATTGCCAAAGTCCGACACGCACAGCAGATGATCCTCCGTGTCCGTGGACCCATTTAGCTGCAGGACTTCGTGATCGCTGGACAGCACCTCGCCGTTGAAGGAGATGGAACGGGACGGGATCAGCGACTGCGAGTGCGCCAAGGAGGCGAGGGCAGTCGCAGTGGCTCCGGTGGCCACCGGCAGCTCCTTACCAGCCTCCGTGTAAAGCTGCCGGACACTCAGAGGTCTGGTCTCGCCGGTGAAGAGCTCCTGCTGGAATGACTTGTCCGTCTCGAAGTGGTGTTTGCGCTGTGCGAAGGTGAGCAGGTCGCTTTCAGCTGAAACAGAAAGGGAAGAATTGAAATTAGAATGGGTACTGTATATTCTTTTAATGTTTCAAATGTTATGATTCAAGTCTAATGGCTAAAATCCTTTCGGTGAGATGTTATATATAAGTCTTTCATCTTAAATTCAGAGTTCTTTTCTTGCAGCCTTTTCCCAAGCGCAAGTAATCTGTTTTCATTAATCCACGACGAGATCAGAGACGGCTTTCATCTCATGTTATTTAATTCCGGCATCGATCACTATCATCAGCAGATAATCAAAGAGCTTTTCATGTAATCTAATAGAAACAGCATGCCCGCCCAGCTGCGTGCTTGTTCGCTCCAGTTCGTCCATCCACTGGATGTGCCCCAAAGGGGAAATGGAAATGGAAAATGGCCAAGCCCATTCCACCCATCGATTCAGTTTCAATTTAGCCCACATGGCGATCGTATTTTTCGCCTCCGATTTTGCAGTCTGTAAACAAAGGAAGCAAAAACAAGGCGATGCCGCAAATAAATCAACGCGAAAATTAATAGAGTGGAAAAATCGCCACAGAGCAAGGACACAGCATTAAAAAAAAATCAGAATTATCGTTACGAGAAAAAATGAATGCCAGGAAGAGTTGTAATTAACTTTAATAACCCGGCCACATGCCACGGAGCTGGTGCTCCTGCAACATGCATATTTAATTCTCTCGGCAGTGGTGGCCAGTTTGTGGACAGGACGGGAGTGAGCTTGGAAGGCCCCGGCGACCGTTTGTCTTTCTGGCTGTCTGCACTTTTTGCATTTAATAGGCCGCCATGTGGACTTGGTCGGTAATGAAAACAAAGCCCGGGGAGCAGCGACTACCAGGAAGCAGAAGTAGCAGAAGCTGCAGCAGAAGCATCCACTCGTAGATTAACAAGCCCAGAGCAAAGTCACTTGACATGGCCATAGAATGGAGACGGAGGAAGCGGGGTATGGACTCCGAGTTGGAGGAGACATGGCTGGACCGCTGCCAGCAAACAACAAAAAAACTGGAGATGGTCTAGAGAAACGGCGGCAACCTAGCGCTAAATTCAGGCAATTTTATGGCATTGGGGCCGCATTTTGACGTTCTGTGCGCCACTGGAAGACGCATGGCTCTGAATCTCTCGATCCGAGATTCGGGGGGACAGAAAGCAATGCCAGCAGCAATGCGCCGCGTCTTTCCCCATTAGCCATTTCAAGTGCGCAGACATTGGCACGCACAGAATCTCCATGCCCATCCCAGCCCCAATTCCCATTTCCAATCCCGCTGACCCGCTGCCCGCCGAGATGCGAATATAAGAGACACTCAAAATAAACAAAAACTCCTCGGAACTGGCTGTTAATTTCGGCCAAATGCGAAATTCAATTAAGCATGCTCAGGTGCAACTCTTTTTATTCCCTGCCTGTCTGCCAAACGGAAGCTGACAGCAGCCGTCGCCGGAAATGGCAAATTAACTTGGCAAAAATTATTATTTTCCTCAAAATACGCTCGGAGGGCCAAGGGCGCCAAGGGAATCCGGGGGCGTCGTCACGTCTGGGTGACGACCATGGTCATGGCTGCCATTGCACATTATTTGTGAGTCATGTGCGCAGGAATGTCTGTGTACACATCTGTACATAAACCTATGTACACAAAGCCATGCCATGTAGGCTGCGACAGATAGCTATCGTTGCCCACAGAGATTGCCACAAATCCGGTCTGGAGATTGCCTTAAACTATTTCCATGCCGCCTGGACGGAGATCATAGCCTGGCCCAAGCCACAATTATGGTAGTACATGGCATGAGCCCTCTATATGGCTATTATACACTTTTATGGCGATTTAGCCGTTATCCAACGACAATTGTCAAACATGTTCGAAGTGATTTGTGGTCGAATTGGACCAGGCCGAACAGTAAATGCTCTACAAGCGGCAAGTAACTGGTAGAAAGTATTATATTTCCTATATATATTAATGTACTCATAAAGGAGTTCGATTCTCAGAATCCCCTCGATTTAGTGGGATTTCTATAAGAATTTGTACAACATTTATTCAAATAACTCTTTGCCAGCTTTGTTGGCCAGATTTGCATACCCCAACGAGATCATCCACATGGGTATATCGGATTACCACGCTGTTTGCAACTTGGCGCCTGCCTTCTGTTCTGTTGACATCCCTCGATTGTCATGTCAAATGCGATGAAATTTATAGGAGGCCGCAAATCAAAGTGCCCCCTCGGAATCCCCCCTCCTGAATTTAATCCGACTAACGCCCGATGAAAAACCAATAAGCCCAGAGCCAATATATCAAAAGTGCATTTGCCAAGGCCCGGGCCACATTGACACGTATGGAGCAATGCTCTGTGGCGGCAGATACTCCAATCCAACTCGTGTGTGACTGTGGCAAGTAAAGCCGCAAGTAAATGAGATTTGCACAAGATGTTGCCCAACTAGAGAGAACGGAATGGAGTACCCAGCAGGCCAGCTGCTGCTCCTAAGTGCAGCGGTGCTGGCTCTTTTTAGCACAATTTTTACCCTGGCCATAAATTGACGCCTAGAGAGACGCCGGTACGTGCAGCATAAAAGCTCCGCCGGCACGTCGGCATCCACAAATGGCTATATATGGTATGGTGTACACATACATATATGTATGCTGTATCTGGCAGATACAATCTGTCATAGACTAACGCGTTCCGTAGCATAATTTGCACAAAACGAGTTCTAAGAGGGCGGAGTGGGTACCACTTCCACTAATACTATACCTTCGTGCACCGGCAGTCGATGGCGATAATGTCTTGGGCAATAAATGATTTATAAGCCATTGCCGTGGCCGCCTTAATTACGCTGATTGCGCCAGGTTAGAGTTCAATATCCTCCTTATTTCCCCAGCCGAAAACAATTGCATCGAGTGCCGGCAGTCGGGAGCAAGCTGCTCCATTGGGCAGAGACTGGAGGCTCCTTCAATCAGTTTGCTGCCCACTTTAATTTAATTATTTAAAGCGAAAACAATTGCAGGCGCAGCCAGGCAAATTAAAGACTGAGTGCTGCCCTTGGCCCTGCGATTCTTTCTGGCTGACAGCCAGACACGGACCATGGATATCAGTACTCCAAGCTCCAAGTTCCGTGCTCCAAGCTGCGACTGCTCGCTCTGTGCGTAAGTGTCGTAATGACATTTAAAGCAATTAAGGGTCACATTTGGGGTCTGGCCCCCAGGAGGGACAACGGGAAATGAAGGTCCTGCGACATCCGATGCGATAAAAATGAAAGCCAAGTGATAAATTAATTATGTAGAAAAAAGGAAGCGCGAGAAAAGAAATGTGAGTTGAAACTGCAGAGGAATGAATGCTCCTTTGAGTAGCAAAAACATATAAAATATGCATATAAAGCTTAATATTTATATGAACCTCTGCAAGATTTATTCGTTCAGTTTTAAGGGTAACACCTAAAGTCTTGGAAAATGACGTGGGACATCCATCAAAACGAAGCCTCTTTTCTTTCGCGTCTGCTTTTCTAAGCCCAAGTACTGATAACCTTTGTGGTTAATTTATCAAAGAAAAACACTTTGCATTTTGTATAACACCAAAGCTCAAAGCGGAAAAAGCAGTGCGCTTATCACCGACAATTTTCAGCATTCTGCTGCTGGAGGATGATGATTTATGAGGGAAGATTTTGTCAAACTTAAAGCCACGAACGGCAAATGTGTTCTGCATCCAAAAACTGCAAAATAAACAAATACACACCCCATACGCAATGAGCAGCCAGCCAGATGGGTGGGTTGGTATGCGTGATGTGGCAGACGTAGTCACATGTGCTTTATGGCCAAAAGTTTTTGCTTTCGGATTTACTCGGCTGGCTTTGCTATTTTAGGTTGTATTTTAGCAAATTTTCGGCAAGCGGCAAACAAAAGCCACCGCCACATTTTGGGGCGCCACAAGCGCATAAATTGTAGAGTCCGGACAACAACAGCTAGACAAATTTATGCAATGCCCTCGGGTTTTCCAGGCGATGGGGGAAATGGGCGGCATTCATACGCCAAGCAATCAACGGGCAAATGTTGCACGTAATGCGACAGTAAAAATGTTGCCAGCAGAGGAAAAAAAGGGAAAAACAGCAAAATGTTGACGGAAATGGCAAATAAAATTGGACTCGCTCGTTGCTCTTTCGACTGCAAAATCTCATGAAACGGGCTGCTAAGTCGCCATATGCGTATCGCATTCTTCTTTCATTTCGGCGAAGACACAGGCTGCCGCTTGAGTTCTCCAGCTGCACTATTAAAACTGATTTATGCCCTGCTGCAAAACCTCTATCAATCCAAAAGCAGGCCGACACACCCACGCGAACGCACTGCCAATAAAAGTGGGCAAGTCACGTGATTCTGATTTGCCAAGCCCACGGCTACAGGCCATAAAAGGTCAATGTGGTCGCCAGGCGGTGGTGAGGAGAGCGGATTGGGTTGGATTGGGAGAAAGTGAGTAAGCCTGGCCAGGACTAATGATCTGAATTATGTGCGAGGGTGAACTCTTTTCATTAGGTCGCCCGATGACAGATAACGCACGATTCATCGGGCTTAAAGGGGATTAAAGATTGAAGTGATGCGAAGTGCTGGCACGTCCTTTTCAGGCATATCAAAAATAGTTACGAAGAATTATACCCAGCTTATGGGTAATCTGTGCTTCTTCTGGCTATAATCTGTGATTCGAAGTGTGCGCATATAATCTACAGAAAAGACACCTGTCTTTAAATAATATTTATGCAAATAATTACAAATAAATATTCAGCTGTTTTCTTTTTTCTCCTATTTTGGTTTTCATAAGGATTATGCTTTCACATAATGAAAACCATTTAATACTATCTATTGATATTGATTTCTAAGGAATTGTTCAGCACTAAAACAACATAGTGTCGACTTGCGATGATTCATTTATGCATTTCACGAAACTATCGATTACAGCTTCGCGCAGTTTTAATTAAGTTCGCTTTTTTTTTAGGCCGTCGAAAGGCCTGACAACTTGGCTTTTATTTAAATTAATTGACCCCGGAGCACTTGACGTGATAGCAATTAGCGTATTTTTTGTCTTCGCCCCATTTTGCGCTTCAATTAATAAGACTTCGAGTCGGGCTTTCGGGTTGATTAAGTAAGACTTGACTTCCGCCAGGGCTTAATTATGAAATGGCTTCCGAGAGCGGATGAAGGGGGTGGGGTTCTGACTTTATGACTTTACGGCCATGTAAAGTAATTAAATGAAAACGTAAAATTTGCTGCTAAACATTTGAGGGCCGCCCCCGCAGGCATTCAACTTCAATCATGATCCGTGTCTATCAATCGATTTTACAGCCCCGGGGCGAACATAAAATGCAACATCAGACCCAGACTGGAAATTGAATGAAAAATGCATCTCACCAAATGCCACTGCAGTTGGTTTTCCCAGTTGCAGTTGTTGGTGTTGCTGTTGTTGTTGCGGCCAATAAATTTAAGTGACATGCGTTTTTCAGCGAGTACCCGCGGGATAAGTTTACTTTAAATTCCATCGCGTACGGGCGTGTTTGTGAAGGAAAACACCACTGAGGCAAGAGCCACCGATCAGCGCGACTGATATCATTAAGAGCCGCACATCCTCATCGAGCGCCTTTTCCCCGGTTTTTCCTCCAACCCTGCGGAAGTGCTCGCTGCTGTTGCGGGGTGAAAAACAAAAATAAATGCACCCAGCAGCAGCGGCAATTTTATTGGGTTTTTGTGTCTAAAATTAAATTGAATACCCGAAAATCTACGCGGTGCCATGGAGTTTTTCACGTCCCTTCGCATCGCCAGATGTGGAAGAAGATTTATCCGGAGATTGCGAGTGGCAACCACTTTAGCGGGGATTTCCCTTCGGCGACATTTTCCGGCTTTCGGCTCCCTATATTTTTAACAGCTCATTTGCCTTGGCACCTTTTTTTATTTTTGGAGTTTCCCGATACTCGGATGTGGTTTATTCAAATATTGTGCGAGCATAAAAAGTGGTGCAGCTGACGCGCGGAGATTATGGCCAATGTTTGACTTGAACTTGAAAAGAGAGAGATAGGGAGGAAGTGAAAGGCAGCCATCACATCCACATCCACATCCGGTTTGGGTCTTAAGTCCTGGACCTATCCCTACACCATATCTCGTTCCCAGTTTCCCATGACCCATCGCCAAGATGCTAAGTAAGTCGTTTTCTTTTGGTGCCTCCGCTTTTTTTTGTCTTTTGTCTTCCATCTCGCAGCGCCTGCTTTGTCTCAGGTCTGGAAAAACAAATTGCCCACCCCGTGTGCGCCGCCTCCCACTCTCGAGTGTGCCTCAATTGCCCCTGCCAGGGCGAAATGGAATCGGTTAGACAGCCAGCCAAAGCTATGACCATATAACCATGTAGCCCTCGGCCAGAGCAATTGAGTTAGCATTGAATACAATTGAAAGACACTCTTGGACCCGAGAGGCTGAGACCCAAAACGGGTTTCGCCATTTCGTGGAAGAGTCTCAAGTCGAGTCGAGTTCGGTCGAGGGCTCCTAAGTGCCCCCCGTTGAGGCATATACATACATACATACGTAAGAGTATGTTGCCGGGTAACGAAGGTATCGATCAGTGCGGAATGCTCGTACAGATGGATTCCTATTTGCTATTCATTGGAAAACGTCGAGGGGCAAAGGGCCAGGGAAGATTTACATATTGGTAAATGCGATTCGTTTCACCGACAACCTTGAACCACGACTTGAAGCTCTGTCTTGGAGCTTGGGAACGGAGCTTAAGACAGTAGTTACAAGCATGATTGCATGTATGATAAGTGAGATGATGGCTGCAGTCTTTGGGTTTTGCTTAGAAATAGCTTTATTATCTACGAGTTTTTGTAATGGTAAACTATGAATTGCTGTGCAACTGGGAAGGGTTCCATACATGGCTCTTAACACCTTGTGGTAATTAGTGATACAATATGTTTTTGCCGTTAAAAACGTTAACTTCCTCTTCCGTTGCTCCCTCACTTCCCTACTTTAATATTCCCACCCACCTTAAATGATTACTTGTAAACAAAGTGTCTAGCAATTTATGTTATTAACACTTTCCCAGACGTTTATACACTTGCCTGCTTTAATGGCTTCCATGTTAAGTTTATTATTCAGTCCATCCGCACACATCAACATAATGCTCAGCACCTCTGGTCTTTGCCTTTTTCCAAAGGCAACATCGGCTTCCTGGTAACTAATCCAAGCACTAGACAACTAAGTTTACTAATTGGAAGACCTAATCAAAGTCAAAGTATAAGGTTACCAACTCCAGCAACTGAAACATAACTCGCTCTCGCATTTGCATCTGAATTTATGCGCGTCCCGGCAGTATAAATACTAATTAAATGCTTAGCCGGAGTGACGTGAGCCTGCAACTGTCCTGGAATTTCTATTATGCACCAGCACTTGGCCAGAAGTGGCCTAGCATCACCCGGCTCCACCGGCTACACTCCACTCCCAATCTTTCGAGTGTCTGGCACCCGGAGTTCAAGCGGGCGGCGTAATGCATTTTGCATTAACATTTTTCACTCCAACCCGGCCAAAGAACAATGGTAAGAGCCTACCGCCGGGACACTTTAGCCATGGCCAAAAGCGTGTGCGAGTGCCAGCCAGTCTCTGACTTCCCGGCGGGACGGGGTAACTGTGAAGGGTATTAAATTCAGGCAAGGCTTCTTCACAGTTTCACCGCCTCACGCTTGGCTTTATTTTATTTCACTTTATTTTATACCGAACAACTTTTGCATTTTTTCTTTACTGACACGTGCTAAAAGTTAAAAGACCAAAACTTTGCAGCGACAACGCCCCGTAGACAACAGGAAATGCTGCAAACATTTGGCAACACTTTGCCCGCTGAACAGCCAGCCAAAGGTGCGGAAAAGAAGACTGCAGGGAAGTCGGGCTGAAGGCTAAAAAACAAAAAAAAACATGAAACAAACATGCAGAAAAATAGCAGGGGAATAATATTCTCCTAAAGAGCAGGGCCAGTATTTCCCAGGCAGGTAGCAAACAGGAACTGGCGGAGCGAGAAAGGAGCAGCGATGAGTCCTTCGGCAAACACACAGGGACACAGGCTACCCTCGCTCGAGTCCTGGGAACGTGCATTCCAGTGAATGAAACCCAAGGCATTCCTCACTCATCATCCATTTCTCATATGGCCGATTTTTATGGTTTCCTGCGACCCCTTCAAGACGTTCCTGCCATTCCTCCAATCGAGGAGTCCTCGAACCGGCAAGAAGCCCTGCCGCCGATTGAATTACACTTCTTTCGCATCCCTACGGTACATATGTGTGTACGTTCTCCACTCCCCTCCAGCCATGTGCGTCAATGCCAACCCTTGAGGGAGTCGTGTAAATATTTGCCTTTGCATTTGCATTCAGCATGCTACATGGGGCGGTAGGTGATAATCACGGCTACTGCACTGCCACTGAGGCTGCTAATTGCTGGGACAAACATCCAGATTGCCGGTATCTCTGGCAAAGGGGCAAACACAAATTGCCACACTGTCGACTGTCAACTGTTGTGTTGCACGAACGTTGAACGACGTTGCATTTAGAAAGTTTCCATGCTCCGGGCTGAACTTCTGAACTCTGCGGCCGCTGGAGATATGACTCTGATTCCCTGGGACAGATCCGATGACTCCGTCCTCTCAGGTGACATAGCGCTGGAACGCAGCGACGCTATGTTAGTGCGATTAAGTTAGTCGAGCGCCTAACAGAGAAACCACATCGGATCTAGTTACTACCCACTCTCCACCTTCCGCGCGGCGGCAATGTGCCAGTTTACTCTTTGCCAGCTGCTGCGGTTAATTAAACTCTGACTATCGGACGAAACCAAAGCGCGACATCGACAACAATTTGTTTATTAGAAAGTCGGCCGACGACAACGGGGCCTTCGGGAGGATTATATACACCAGAACAAGGACAAAGTGAAAGCCACACAGCAGAGATCTCCAATCTGTGTGAAAAATTACTTTAAAGCCGACTAATGATCAATGTTTCTAGTTTAGATCAGTTTTTAAGAAACTTCAAGGTCCAAATAAGTCTCATAATAACATCTTAAAGTATCAGTAACCAGATATGCATTTATTTATATAAATTGTATCTAATTCCTTTGTATCCACTGGCAGTCTTGATGGTCCACATTCCGTTCCCACCCACAACAGCAAAATTCAATTGAAAGAATTTGCGAAAGTTGTTTTTCCGCATTGTCGCCGCGCGAGGAGCTCACCATGGAGAATAATGTCAAGATTGTGGCCGAGGACTCCTCCGCAGATGGCCAGGCGGCGATTAGCCGAGTGTGTCTGGTGTTGGAAAGGTGTTGGCCATTTGAGACTCCGGGCTAAGAGCCTGGCCAAGTGAAAGGCACCACTACGCTGCTCACGGTTTTAGCCCCAAAGACCAGCGATGTTATTTGTTTCAGAGCAAAGCTGGTTGAAGGGGTTCAAATTGTGTCAACTTTCCCAAAAATTTGTCGGGAATGCGAATGCGGCTCAGATTTGCATAGGAAAACTATGAGTCGAGTCGAGTCGAGTTGAGGGTCAGGACTGGCTGGGCCATGGTGCAAATGTTTATCGCTTGCCATTAAATGCAGACGACAATTTCCAGATAGCCGGCAGACAGGGAAATGGACACAGAGAGATACAATTGTGGTGAATGGCAGAGGATTTCTGCCAGCAGGAAGCCAAAGTGCTGACGATGTCTTCGTTCCCTTCGGAGCATATCAAGTGCTAAAGATCTGCAATTTAAGGTGTCTGTTTAGGTGCGTTGACAGTCGAGATGGGCACGAGATGGCTGCCGCGAGGGATACGGATACACTGGGGAAAACGAATCAGAAGTAGCATCACAATAGTAGTGTCAAAAGGGTTATAATCCCTGATGAACAAGGTATCATTACGCTAAGCCCACAAAAAATATGATTATATATATAATCTACCTCTTTCTTAAGACTTGAAATATTGGATTACTAGATGGAAGGTTCTTTGTCTGATTTCGCCGCGGTGTAAAGATAGGAGGGCTGATTCCCATTTAGCACTAATCTCCAGCAGGCTGGCTCCTCTTTCTGCTCCAACTCCTTTCGCCACGTCTGACTGCCACACGAGTGCTGGGTCCTTGAGACACCACAAACTTGTGGCAAGCTCTAGCGACAAGATGATATGTGAGATGTGCACAAGGATGGGGATGGGGGACCATGGCAAACCTTTGTCTTTGACGCAGCGCTATATCAAACATAATTATTGCCTCATTATGCGACGATGGTGTCGTTAATGTCTTCGGCAAACAACGCGTCCAATGGAAAGGCAAACAGCGCGCTGCGTTAATAATGAAATTGTAAATAAATTGTAAACATTTCGACTGCGCCAAGCGCAAATATTTGTCCCCAACTCGCTGGCAAGTATCTGTATCTGTTGTATATATAATCTTTGGCTTCGCCACATACGTTTTCAATTTTATTTTCTTTTTTTTTAGGTTTCGATGGGCCGCTCTGGGCTGTCAACACTTTTCCCATTGCTCGGACAGGAAACAAACAAACAATAAACGACAGACAGAGCTGATAAAGCGAGTTCTACCGAAGCGCATTTTCTCGTAAAAATATTGAAAAATTCGAAATTAACCCGAAAATGCTATTATGGCTTTTAAAATATCGTACGCTGGGGAGCGATAAGAGCGCTTTGATGACTGCATTAGGCACGGTATACTGTATGCTTATGGAAATGGTATGGTATGGTCATAAAAACGTGGCTCAGAAAACTCGATCCACTGAAACCAGTTGTCAATGATTTGTTCGCGTTTTATTATCACCTGTAACGGTGACAAAATCAAAAGCCGATCAAAGTGCCGATAAGACCAGACCACACACATTCCCATCATGGTCGGGACTTATCGGAAAGGTCGCATGTGAGTGCGAGTTTGTCAATATAATCTCGAAAATGGATTGCAGATTGCCAAAGCAAATGGAATCAATGGGACAAAGCTCTGCCTGTCAACAAATTCCCCAAAGAGAGAGAGAACTTTCCAATGAAGAAATTAATTTTGATTTATTAGCCCAAACATTTCTACTACCAGCATGAGCTCATATATGGGAGGTTAATGAACATTTTCCTCAATTTTCTACGCCATAAAAAAGAAACAGTTGCAATCTACTCATCCCCTTTTCCAGTTGTTCGTTTCAATTAATTATTTGTTGCATTGCGTTTTCATCGGATATTATGACATTTTTATGTCCCCACCGGGGGTGGAGAATATCTGCGACTGGGGACATACTTATTGAAACATAAATTAGGCAACACATGTCCATAAAACATTTGGAGTCACTTGTCATATCGGCGAACTGCTTCCAAATTTACGACTGCTTCGCCACTTTGACACCAACAGGATACGGAGACCAATGAATTAGGTTGCTTCGCTGGCGAAGGGAGTGTGTGGAATGGCTGGACTTCTTTTCTGATAAGGACACTTGAAACTGGCCCTTAATGTCGCATTTAATGGCTTTACCGCTCGACCGCCACAAATGCTAAATCAATTATTGAGCGCATAAATCAGTTGAGATTGGAAAAAAATCAATAAAGAAAAGGAAATGGAAAGAAGCAAGAAGAAACGCAGCAGATAAAATAAAGAATCTATTAGTAATAAAATAAACAGCAGAGTGGACCATAAATTTCGTTTGATCCCAGAGAAAGAAAACACAAATAGAAAATGGAAATTAATACGATGCGATAATTAATGAAAAATTAAGAGATTCCCAAATAATCCAGCTGTGGAAAAAGCGCCATTAAGCATTCGGTATATTAGGGATTAGTCTGAGGTTAAGGCAATCGTAAAGTAGGTCAATTGATGCCAATTATAGGTAGTTAAGCCAAATTGGAATGCTCCAAATCTGCTCATTTCTTTAGTAATTCCAGTTTTCTGGAGCCACACAAAATCTCGAATTTCTCTGTCTGCTCGGCCGCAGTTCACACGTTGCTGTTGAAATTCAACAAATCCATCATTTGCCATTGTGTCTGGGCATCAAAGAAAACATTTTCCCAGGGCGTTAGATAACTAAAGAAACAAATTTCCACCATGTTATGTTTCTGCTTTCTCACTCTGTTGCTGCTTTCCTCGGTTGCCCCACCAAATTTTGCCGCCACATAAAAAGCAATTCATGCATCTTGAAGACGGCTCACCCTTTGGCTCCCCACCATTTCGGTGCTCGTAAATCAGTGCCAACGAATCTTGGTCCGCCGATCTCCAAATTGCCAATGGGCTTTGAACATCGTCCCATAATAATTAAGAACAAATTCATTTACACTTTCAAACGCCGCCTAGGGAGGACCTATGCTATATTTTCTTTCTTTTTTGTTTGGAGCTTGTGTGTCATTGCTCTTGACATGTTTTGAGCGCAGGGAATTTATTTATTGTGGATCCAAAATGCATTTAGTATCGCACATAAAAAAGCGACAAACAAGCAGGCGGAACGGGGGCGATCGCAGCAGCCCACAGATTGAATGGAAGTGTGCGAGGATCACACTGAGCCAAAACAAATGGGTACTAAATACAACTGGGAAGATACATGTGGTTAGCACTAAGATTACAGCTTCGGTTAAAACAAGTTATCAAGATACAATCGAAATTAATCTGTATTTTTGTTTGCAATACATAGACCAGCAGTTCTTTATTTAGTTAAGCATATTTTTGATCGGATTTCGTACTCTTAACCACCTAATTAGTTTTATAAAATATTTTTTCTCAGTGCTGGAGTCCGCGCAGATTGCCGCTGAAGCGCAACAACAGCTGTCGCGGCCTGTGGGGATTTCACTGGAGCACTTTTGATGCGGTAAGTTTATTGAACTCGGTATCCCCCGCCCGTCTCTCCCCCCCTTCCCCCGTTCACCCATGGAAATTGCAAAACAATGCAAACTCCCCTTCTCGTGTCGCGAAATTGGGTCAGCGGGCTCATTAAAATTGAAGCCGTGAACTTTCGCTGATCTCTGGCGTTCGTTTATTGCCACAATTTGTTGTGTTTGGACTGCTTAAGCAGCAATTCATTTCAGTTGCAAACGTTTTATGCCTTCATTAATGCAGCGCACGCATTCGCCGGCCCCGCCCGTCCCCTTTTCTAGCCCATAAGCGGGGGCTAAACTGCTCATTATAATGGCATTGTGCACACACTATTCGATTTCGAATCGAATCGAAACGCCAGGTTGCATTTCCGGTTGTGACAGTTCTGCTTCATTTTTTTTTTTTCATCAACTAGCGCCACTCACCGGATGCGCCAAGTGGCAGGGGCCCATAGAAGCGGCGAGGGAAACTCTAAACAATATTCAATGCTAACAAAAAAATTAGGGCAACAACTCGAGGGTTGAGTCGCCGGGGGATTGAATACCGAGTTGATTATTGTGTTCTGTTGCATTGTTAAACAATTATGCCGCATTTCCTTCCAATGCGAATCCATTCGATGACACTTTGAGTGCCGGCTGCTGCGAAATCCTCCCTACCATTAGTAACCACCCAAAAATGCAGCATAACCGTAACCACACAGCTGTTCCTAACCGTTTGACCCACTGCGAATTAAATGGGCGGAGAAATTCCGCTTCCGCATCCGCATCCGTCGCTCTCTTTACGGCTCATTGAAGTGCGACGTGGAACAAAAGGCTGGCAGCCAATTGATGGATAGTCTGCGTTTGACTGTCCAAACAAAGAGCAACAGCCTCGGATTGTTACTGCATTTCGATGATTACCGGGTGACTTCGTTTACCTTAGAGTATCGCCTTTTCAAGGAAGGATTCCGCAGCCAATGTATACCATATCTATATGTATTTGGCCCTCGAGTAAACAATCTGCCAACTCAAGACCGGCTTATTTCCCTGCCTGCCAGCCCGTCTTTCTTTGCCATATCCGTCGTGGGTTATAACATAATTTACGTCTCTTCCGCTTGGCAGACTCGTAATCATTCTCCACTTCCATGGCCGCACAAAAATGCGGCTCCATCGAACTGCTGGCATGTATCTTCTCGATTTGCCCCAATGTCAGGGCATTGTAATTGCATTTCGTGCTGAACTTCTGGTCCTACACCGCAGACAAGTCAGGGGAGGGCATCCAGAAAACGAAAATCCGGCATCCCAAACACGATTTCTCAGCTACGGAGCTTTTTTCTCTGCGGTTTGGGCTTGCAAGTCAGTGTGTGTGTGTATCTGGGTATCTCTGAGATACAATGGCAGCACAATGTAGCCAATATCTAAGCGTCGGCATCTTTGGTGGCCGACGCCATCATCGTTGGGAGTCAGTTTCAGATTCAGAGTCAGAGTCACAGTACTTGGTCTCTGGCTGCCTATCTGGGTTTCGATCGGCCAGCTTTGGTTTTAATCGTTTTGGGATTGGTTTTCCTGAACTTTTAGAAACCTTGAATCGACCGAACTGGAATGTGGCTTGAAAACCGCAACATATGCCCATTTGCGAGCCTATCCAACGGGGAGATCTCCACACACACCACACATCTGTCGATTTAGCTAGCCCACGTGTCAAAACTAAAGTATCTATATATGCTAGAGAAACTCCGAATGTATCTCAATCTGGTTTTTCGGCTTAAGAGCATTCTATCGGCCGGGAATTAGAAACAGGGACTGCAACCCCTAATGGTAGAACCTCCAGCTGCTCTGGCCCGAGTTTCATCTCAAGTGGCAGGCTGGATTTACGGGCATAGACAATCTAATTACTGTTTTCAGTGTGCATTTAGCGTAAATGATAGCCCTAAGGCGGCCTGGCCCGCTCACACATGTGCGTAATTAATCCGGCAGGGCATGGAGTTATGGCTGAGCAACTTCCTCCGGCCACCACCCGAAAAATAACAAAGCTGCCCACCTGCTTTTCTAGGAGGGGGCGTAAGTGCCTGTCTGCTGGGTGTTTTTCTAACTCCGAGCTTTTATTTTCTTTTTGTTAGAGCTTGCAGTGCGTGGCCTCCCACTCTTTTGGGCGTACAACTCCGAATTCCGGCTGCGACTCCAAATGGGGCAGCCATGATGACTTGGCATCTGGACTCAAAATGGAGGCGATTGCGATGGCAGGTCCCACGCACTCGGCTTCCCGCGCGAGCCGATCAAATGCAGCTTCAGCGGGTTGACTTCGTTGACTGGGTTGACTGACTGGTTGACGGCATGACGCGGCTTAATTGGCCATTACGAGGCGGCTGCATAAGAGGCTCTCCGCTTGCGCAAGCTCCCATTTCCCGCAGAGAGATCCTCCTCGGCGGAGTTTCAGGTTTTCCTCGCTTATGGAAAATCATTTTTACCGTTGCAGCCCGCTCTTGTCTTTATGCAAATCAAGTGAAAGCAGCACCAGAAGCAACAAGTTTCCCAAAAAATCCTCCACAATCAGTGGGCACTTGATTGAACCTTAACTGAATTTGGGTCAATGTACTCTAGAAAATGGATAGAACTTTTACATGCCTCCGGGCAATTGGATTGAGTTGTCATTTTTATCCGTTTAAGGCTTCCCAAAAAAAAGGGAAAATAAGCTGGGGAAAAGTTAAGCAGCCAGCTCTTGACCCGAAAGCCAAGGCTCATATTGTTGTTCTTGCTGTTCTGGTTGTTGCAAAGGATTGGATTGTTTGTGCTCCATGTCGCTTGCTACAGTTGTTAACATGAAAAGATAAACATCGGAAATGATGTCAGTCAAGCTGACAGTGCCCAGCCTCCACGGCCGTACGAGTATGTGTATCTGCCCCCCTTTTTTTGTTTCCATCATTTCCATCTTCACGCATTCTCCCAGAACATGCTCTCAAAATCATGTAAAACTTATCCAACGAAAAGCGCACAAAAAAGCAGACGAGAAGCTGCTGAAAAAGCTGAGCCCCTTCAGTAGTTTCGGCTGTAACATGCTCGGCAATCAGAGCAACGTGTTTCGTATCTAATGAATTGCGACTCTGGGGAACTCACTCTCCTCCATGTTTCCATTGTCGCAGTAGCTATGTTGCAATGTGGCAAGCTCTAAGCCCCCTGCCCTCCCTCCGCACATCGTTTAGCGGGCTAAATGCCGCACTTTTAGTTGGAACTAACCACGGTGGCAGACACACAATGAATAAAAGATAAAGAGCTACGAATTAGATCACGCGATTGTTGCCTGAGTTTCCTCGTATAGAGAACGTGAGTAGATAAAGGTATTCAACTATAGGGGATGCAGTGGGTTAAAAGGAAGGTACAGAAGGTTTCCTTTTCGGAAGGCGGTGGTTCCTACAAAAGGAGCAACCCCTAAAAAAAGAGATTATGTGACAGCTATAACACTTGCATAAATGATTAAAATAGGTATAACACCTTTCAATGTGAAAGTTTTGAAAAAAAGCTGGAGAAATGGTTTAGATACTCATTTAGCAATCTTAGCTGATAAGTACATATGTAAGTGGGAAATCCAATACTTAAAACAAGGCACTCAATATCCAAAAGCTGATAAATGCCTATGGAATTATTGAAAATTCCCTTAGCGCACACTTGAAATCAATATGTGTGCCCATAAACCATATATTTAGACCAATGCCTCGTGCCAAGTATTACAACACTATAGTTCAGCACCTTGGGCTGCAATCGAAGGTGTGTAAACATATGGCGAAGATAAGATATATATAGAAGGCAGCCAAGAACATTGTTTTATTATATCATAGACAATCTAACGAACTATCTAATGCGGCATTGGCAAGGCTAAACAATAGGTGGTAAAAGGGTTAACAGCAGCTGCTGTTGCATCACATTTCGATTTCCCATTCCGCAATTACGGATTAGAAACCGAACCCTATATGAGAGGCACACACACCCAGGTTTTGATTAATTTGCATATGACATGAGCCCGATCTGATCAACGCATCAGCTGGTAGAAACCCTTGCCTTCACCGAATCTCCCTGCTGCTCGAGGGGAACTCGATAATTCTGGGCCGGAAGAACTTGTTTTTATGCCACAAACAAAGCAATTTTCGCACTGACGCTTCCACCCAGGTGACCAGGTAACCCCCATCCCTAGAAAAGGGTGAATTATGAATGCAGTCCACCGGAGGGTTGATGTGCGGAACGGGTTGCATGCAACATGCCAGCATAGAGCACACATTTTGGCAGGACCATTTGCTCACAGTTTGCGGTTTACGATGGCCGGAACACTGGGAACACTGAAAACCCGGAATAGCGTTTACCTGGGCAGCAAGACAAAAATACAAAAAAGACACCAAACGGAGACAGGGTCAAAAGCGGCGAGTCTTGGCTCATCTGTCGCCCGGCATTGCGTGATGTTTGCCAGATGAATGAGAGTGAAAAATGAAACACGAGTTGCCGTCGCCGTTGCCGTTGCAATCAGTCGTCCGGAAATCAGCACAGACAGCCAGGCCAGGAAGGGCAGGGGACTTCCCTGCCGCGACGAGGGGCAGCAGGGACAGACAGACATTAAGGCCGCATTATGAAACCAGCAGCAAACGGGCGACAAAGTGTTTCCATTTCCTATTTTGCCGGCTTTCCTTTCTATGCATCTCCCTCTCCCTCTCCCTGTCCCTGTCTCTTCCTTTTAGCCAGTTCTGCAATTTGTTTGCCGCAAACACACATTTACGTAATGCCAAGCGAAGGTCTGACTTGGCTGGACCTTAAAGCTGCCCGAAAACAAAAAACCAGGCAGGAAAGCACTTGAAGTTCTTGCGATGAAATTCCGAGAAACAAGTTGGCTTTCGATGCCAAGAAGGTAGATACACTCAAAGAAATTGCACAATCAATTGATATATTGGTTAAATAATGAAGTCCCTTGAGGAGAAGATATTCAAGCCTTTCAATAGTGATAACAAATATAACTGGTATCTATTTTTTGTAAAGATGACATATTTATTTTTCTATACTAAATACCACTTCTTGTTTCAATATTTCAATTCAATTTTTTCGATACAATCAAGATGTATAAAATGAAAATTGCTTGAGAATCCCACGGATTGGACAATAACGACTAAACTGAATGACCAATTTAGTAGCTGTTCCCTGTGTGTAGACGACTGCTGCTGAGAAATTCCGATGGTAATGCAAGGTAATGGTCTTCCCAGGCTCGCTGCTGGTCCCTGGACCTCTTTTCCCTCCTCCACCTCCTCCTCCTCCTGCGATTCCAACTCCCCTGTCCAGCCCCTTTGATTAGTGACGCTGTTTACCTGTGCTACGTGCACAGGTTTCTGGAACGAATCCATAAACTGGGATCGCACGCTGACTGCTCTGTGTTTTCCGCTTTCCAACCGCGTGCAGATGGAATTCCCGACGCACAATTTGCTTTTGTTCTAACGCCCACGCTCCGTGCACTCCCACACCCACCATCTGCTGGTCGTCCGAATTGGTATTTGCAAACACGTTTTTGGCTGGAGAAAATTAAATATAAATGCCATCGAATGCGCGAGGAAGATTGAGTCGAGAAAGGTGGCCCTGGGCTAGTTCAGCGCCAAACCCCCCCTCCTCCGCTACTCCCATGCTCCATGATTCAGATTAGAAAGTCGTGCTCCGAAATGCGGGTGCAGTGTTTCCAAAGGTGTTTACGACCAGACACCGCTGAACTTGAAAACCGCCAAAGAACTTGAAACCCGAAACGACAGTTGGTAAAGGCTTTTAACGACGCCCTTCAACTGCGGCCAAAGGCTATTAATCAAGGCAGCACGAATCGCATCCGCTGCACCACTGCGACACTATCGATATCGGGGAGAAGCACCCAAGAATGAACCACTCAAAAATGTACAGCCCGCGGCGCTGCATATAAATACCGCTTAAGGTAAACAGACAAAGCCCAGACAGACGCATTAATTTCGAGTCTTTTGCCCATTCTCCACACCGTTAAGAATCAAAAATCGAAGAGCGCTGTGCTTCAAATCCCCGGCTAGCGATCGTCTTCCAATCTTCCCAGTTCGAACGTATCGATGGGCTTGGGGGTTGGGGTCTCGTTTAGGCATTTGGGTGGGGGAAGTGCGCCTGAAGTGGGGGCAATCAACAATGGAGAGTTGGGGCCCAGTTGTCGAAGGAACGAACGAACAAACGAACGAACGCATAGCTTAAAGTTCAATGACTGAAAAGGTGCGTTCTTGCTGCGGTTGTCGCTGTTGCTGATGTTGCTGCAGTTGCTCTTGGAGCTGGAGTTGCTGCGGTTGCATAGGAATCCATCAGCAGCAGCAGGCAACTTTGACTCGAACCCCATTTATATTGGCCATTTGCTTTTGCTTTGGCTTTTGGCTTGGTTCTTATTGCGCCTCGCTAGGCGAACGTGCAAAAATGCGGCATGAGCGGCCTAAGCGATCGGCAATCAGTCTGCAGATTCCAGACGCAACAGCAACGCAGCCCGTTGCTGCCGCCGATATTGGCGATATTGGGATATGGCTGCTGTTGCCAATCTCGAGTAGGCACGCAACGAGCAATTCCAGGCAAGAATCTCCACTTGCCGTTGAACTTGGGGCCTTAAGTGGCTGCTACACTTGCGGCTAAGTTGGCCGAACAACATGGCCAAGAGTGTTAGCCATGCGCAAATACAACATGCAGTTTCAGCGAATTGTTTAGATTGGAATGACCATGAGGAGGAATTTTACACAAGCCGATTGAGTAATAGGAGTAGTAGGAGACAAGTGGAGCTTTAGAAATATAAATAAATTAAGATAGCTTTTTCCTTTTATTAATTGTTTACAAATCTATATCTCGCTGGGTTCTCAATCTCAATAGAATCTCAATAGAAGCATCTTAAGAGCCAAGTATCCATCTCTAGAAATTTCCAAAAGATTAGATCTTATTTGTATAAGGGAAAATTGCACAGACAAGTCCAGAATTCCAGCCAAGTCCTCTCAAATTCTTTGGCTTGGATAGCGACAGGAATTGGGATTCAGGCTGTTATCGGGCCTGGAACGGAGACTCCTTCCATGCCGCCGCTGTTTACATGCACACGATGACAGACGCGTCTATTTATCTGTATCTGTATCTGGCTGGCTGGCTGGACTGGTTGTTTGGTTGGTTTACATTTCGGTTTTGCGCTTCAAGTGAGAGAAAAATGTTGGGAAAATAAACAAGAGGAGCCCAGTCAGAATTTCAGACGCAGCGATGGCAAAACCAACCGCAGCTGAGTGGATTGGATTGGCCCCAAAATGGGGGAAAAAAGGGGGAGCCCCGGGCAAAGTTTGACTGCAACAATCAAATGCTCATCAGCGCACTTGAAAAATAATGCGTGGCTGGCTAAGACAAAAACGAAGTACATTCTCGCGGGCAGACAGAGCCATATAGACCTATAGATACTGTATCTCTGGATACCAGCAGCTTGTATCTTTCTCTCTTTCATTTTTTTTTCGGACTGTGTAGACGAGGCATTTTCATAGCTGGCTGTATTTTTCGTTGGCTTGTTTGTTTAGTTTTTGAGGCACACTCACACCCATACACACACGCAATGCTGCAGGTGGGAACAGGTTTTTCGGTTTCGGCTTTTCGTGTATCTCTCGGATGCGGGCCGTATCTTTTTGGCCTCGCGTTATTTATGCCCCACTGTGGCTGTAATTACAAATGCTCGTTTCCTGCTGAAGACAATCTGGCCATGTGTGCGCCTGTGTGACTGGGCATCTAAGTATGTAGTATCTCAGTTTCGTCCGGGATGCCCACGCACATGTGTCCTCCGCCCGGGATCAAGTTTCCAGTGAGCAGTGAGTGTCCGAAGTGGGCAAGTGCGTAAGTGGACAGCGGCATTTGCGGTCTTCAAAGGGCCTGCTTTTGCGAAAAGCGCCTGCTGGGCCCAAACAATTCGCCGGTTGTCCATGCCGCTCACGTACTTCCAACTATATTTCTTTAGCTTCCCCTGCAACATGTTGTGGCCCGGCAATATGGTCGATCGATTGGCAGATATAGTGAGTAGTTCATTGGCGGTAGTTGGCCATGGTTACCCGTAGGCCCGCAGCAGAAACAGCCGGAGAACGAATGGGAATTACCCTCGGCAACTGCTTCGCACGCTTGGCTGCACTGGCCCAGGAAAAGAGGCACTTTTCCGAGTGGTGGTTAGCCCAGCAGTCGCCGCAAATGGCGCGATGTAATGGCATTTCTAATATGAGCACATTAATGGCTGCGGCACAAAGGAACAGGTGAGGGGAATCGAAGTGGAGTGGAGTGTCCACTCCTTCCGAGGCAATTGCAAATTTCAAAATTAACAACCCACAGTTAAGGTGAAAATAATAGCTGTGCCAGGGGTTCTTTGTTGCCTTAATAATAATTTTTATTATGCCAGTTAAGTTGGGTTTTTGGAACATTATAGCCATCTTAAGCTTATACTACCTTTTGTTTTGAACACTTTGGCTAGCTTGTGTCACATTTTTAGATAAATTTAATGGTATCATTGAATTATTAGAAGCAATTTTAGGTGCTCGCCCGTTTTGAAGGCTATCACCTGGGCATATTTTTAGATGACCCTGACATGTAAAATAAAATAATTGAAAACAAGTATAAGAAGGAGAGTGTCTATCCTTGATTATTTATTTTTAAAATTTTGTTTGCGAAATACTCAAACAGCAAGTGCATTTAACAACAATAGACAAAGGGAACGAGGGAAATCGCCTAACTACAGAATAAATATGTAATTATTATTATAATTTATTATAAGAATCTCAGTATTAGTGTCATTATTATACTAGGGAATTGTTCAGGTCATATAAAAATCGACCTACATTTTAGTATGTTTCCTTTTTTTGTGAAGATTCGCAGTACTTAATGAGCCTAAACTATAAGCATTGCTATTTTTGTGCCCCCAGCTGTATGTGCATATGTAGTAGCCCAAGTGTGGTGCTCTTGTTTTTCCTGGGCTTCATACCTGAGCAATTAGTGCGACGTTTTCGATTGCGCATGCAGTAGCCCAAAGAGCAGCAGCTGCTGTTTTCGTGTTATTTTTTTCTGGGTTTTTGCTCTCTCGGGCAGCTGACAAGGAGCAAAAAGCCGGCGGCAGAGGGGCGGGCGTAAACAAAGTGAGCTCTTGCAAAATGACAGCTGACAATGGATCGCCACGTACGCCACGTCGAGCTCCTCGCAGAGCCAACCAAGTCTGCAGCCAAGTGCACAATAATAATGGCAACAAAACAATATCAAGTCGGAGTGAAAAAGCAGCAGTCAGCGTCGCCGCCAGTCTGCCGTTGAGATTTCATAAAGTTATTGAACGTTTTTCAAGCGAAAAACAAAATTCGGATTGCAAGCAGAAAATTAAAATGAAAATGAAAAGGCGATAAAGTGCCGAGCGAAGCAAAGTGCTAAAGTGCGAATAGCCGAGGAAATAAATTCGGATTTGGGCATATCACGAAGTTTGACAGCCACTGCAGATAACCTGTTGCTGTTGCAACTAGAACAACAGCTACAACAACAACTGCAGCACTTGCCACATAAATGGCATTCGTGTTGGGAAGGTATTTAACACAAGGTCGCGAAAACAATGAGCCAAACGACTTTAGACCGCTTATCTAAGTGCTCGCAGCTAGTTGGTAATTGTAGAAGCCTCCGCTGGACGCGGCCAAGAAGCTAATTGCATGAACACAGGCCACCCAGCCCCACCCACCCACTCATCCAAGTCGGCATAATGGAATAATGGAATAATGGCAGGACGGGCAAAGGGGCAATCGGGCCATCAGGGTGGAGCAAAACAGCGGAGGCGACAAAGTAAACAAGGTGTTAATTTCCACTGGTTCGGTATTCCCTCGGTTTCTTTTCACCGAGATGCTCAGATAAAGGGTATTCGCAGGGTATGACGATTTTAGGAGGAGTTTAATATATCATATATCATGATTAGATTTTAGTATTGCTAGCAATCAAATCAATAAAACAATTGATTTAGAAAACATTAAATAGACAACAAATTAAATCTAATATGTTAATACGTATTTGTTTTTAGACAGTAACAATGCAAAAACACTTTGCTATAGGGTATAGCAAGACCTGCTCCCCACTTCCCCCACTAATTTATTTTTGCTTCTCCTCCCTTTTGCGCCTTTGCAAATTGAATTCCCCGCGTGTTGCGAAAGCAGATAAGATTGGAGCACGTTCTCCGCCAAACACAGCCACCCACACAGAAGCTACTCCACGCATACAAAGCGGCAGATGACGGGCGATAAGCCGTCCGTGATAACGCACTTGACTTTGAGCGCGAATCGTGGGGGGAATACACACATGGCGGGGCTCCCACTTATATCCTAGCTGGGATTGAAAGGGCGGAAGATGAATGGGTCTACTTACGAACTGTGACCGTTTTCGGATCGTAGGCACAGACGCGTCGTTCCACGGCGGCAATTTTCCGCTGCACGCGACCCGCCCGCTCGCCCACCGCCTGCAGATCCCGCTGCAGGTCGTCGAAGATGTCGCTGGCTATGAGGACCAAGCTGGCCAGCTGCCGCAATGCGTTGCTCAGCGTTATGTTGCTGATCGAGTCGAACTCGTGGCCGGAGACCACCTTGGAGGAGCCGGCGGTGGGCGACTGCGGTGCACTGGCGATCCTTCCAAGCGCCGGCCTCTGCTGGCTGGGATGCCGCGAATTGGGCAGGGATTGCGACTGATGGCGAGTGGGCGAGGTGGACAGGAACTCGACGTGGTGCTTTAGCTTCTTCATGGGCGCCGGAGCGGGCGGCACTGGCTGGTCCTCCGGCGCCTGGTGAACCAGCACCCTGGTAAGGGATGTGGGTGATCCGTGGCCATTGGGCACCTCTCCATCCGGCGACTGCTTGTTAATGCAGTTGTTGTTCCGGCACTTGCCCGGCGTGCAGTGGAATCGTCCGGAGGCGTGGCCCAAACTGGCCGCCGTGGCCTGGGCCACATTGACGGGCTGCACCACGCGCTGGACGAAGGGCATCTCTCGCTGGCTCTCGCACTCTTGATCTCTCTGGCGGACACTAGCTGCTCCGACTCATTCGCTCCGCTTCGAAGGCACCGGCCAACATAAAATAAAAGGTAATCCAAGTAATCCCGGCACACACACACACACAAGCACGAGCACACGGGCACCGAAAACTGGTCGGACAACTTCTGGACTTGAATCCTCTGCAGTCGCAGCCTCCTAGCTATTGTCTACTACTTTCGGCCAAATTCCTTGGCCTTTTCACACGCACTCACAAACTAGTTTAAATCAACTGGTTTATTGCTGCCCCCCAAATTTTTCTGGCTAGTTCTCAGCCTCGCATAATTAGCACGCCGCACTCGAATTGCCCGTGAATGTGGCGATTTTAATGGCCCGGCCACCGTTACGCGTCGTTCGAAAGGTGTGTTAGCCGGCAAAATTACAAAAACCGACCGTCCGCGCTGACGTCTTCGTATTTCGCCGGTTTCAAAATAACTGCCAGTGTGCCCAATAAAAGGCAAGGGCAGTGAGGCCGCAGATAAATCATCTGCCTGTGTGACCGTTCGTCCATGCGGCTTGAGTATGTCACCGCCTCTGGTTCGAAACTTTGCTTAGCTTAGTAAGGACACAGTGCACTGCACACAGTGCAGTAACAGTGTGTTACTTGCTGTAACAGTTAACAGTGCACATTGGGCATTCAACACAAAACATTGATATAGAAAGCATGATTTATATTTATATTTATTTTTATGTTTTATCTGTTTGAATATATAAAAAATATATAGTGCAAGCTAACATAACCAAATCGAATTCCTCCACGAGTTTCAAACTGAATGTTGCTGTTAAACATATCGATAACGCAGCGGCAGGGTTGCCAGACAACAGCATGTCACAGTAGCTTATAACCCTTGTCGAAATACGGTCATACGACTGCGAAAAAATAAATAAAACTACAGTGGACCCAATTTCCATGCTAAGATAAATAAATTAGCGCAATGCCAAAGTACTATTGCGACTACTGCGACACCTACTTGACCCACGACTCGCCCTCCGTGCGGAAAACCCACTGCACCGGCCGCAAGCACCGCGACAATGTGAAGTTCTACTACCAAAAGTGGATGGAGGAACAGGCGCAGCATTTGATTGACGCCACCACCGCCGCCTTCAAAGCGGGCAAGATCACGAACAATCCGTTTGCTGGCGGACCAGGAGGAGCGCCTCCCAAGCCGGCGGGCGTGTCCATTCCACCGCCCAACATGGGGGCTCCGCCGCGTCCGGGAATGCCTGGTATGCCCTACATGCCTCCACTGATGAACCCCATGATGGGCATGCGTCCGCCACCGATCATGAATCCCATGGCCATGATGGGACCACCGCCTCCACTGGGCACTATACCCGGCGTCCGTCCAGGAATCATGAACGGACCCAAGTGACCGCCCTCAGGAACGGCATCCTCGCTCGCAGCACAGAAGGAGTGCTCCCATTGAGATGTCCTAATTAAGCTGTAGCATTTAAGTAAGCCCAATAGAGAGAACAACTATATACATTTATATAAAGCAAGTTAACTCAACAAATGGTTGTGTCTTAGTGGGTATAAATAAAAAATCAGAAGAGTAATTATACTAAAGGAGAGACATGAAGCGATAAGGTCACGCCGCTTTTAAATGTAGTACTTACACAGACAAAGAAAACAAAAATCAAAGTTAGGGAAGGCAACGCTTCGCATTTAATGATTTCTTTGTCCAACACAATATAGTTAAAATGCAAGTGAACTGAAATGCTAACACAAAAATAGTAGGTGCCTTGCCTTTCACAGTTTTTATTACAATATTTTGAGCTTACATACTAGTTAGTTGCTGTGAAGAGAATATAATGTGGATTATAATTGTTAATATACGAATGTGTTAATCAGGGGCTCGAAATGTAAGTTATATCAGTTTCTGCCTTTGTCCCGCGAATCGGCTCGTCTAGGCCTCTTAAATTATTATTTTAAACGTCTGTACTACACACAATTAGGTACTAATGGGATAATGGTTATCTGGCGACCCTCTGGCGCTTGCTGGGCGACACCAGAACCGGCGAGGGCTGTTGGTTACTTGAGATGGCGTCGAATATGCTGCTCTCCGAGCGCTGGTACTCGCTGCCAATGTTTTCCAGGTTCAGATCGGCATCGAGGACTAGGACCTGAGGAGAAATGCATATTTAGCGGCTTTGGTAGATGTGAGCTGTCTAGAAACTACCTTGCACGACTGCGGGCGTCTCTGGTGTATCAACCAGTCCTCGTGCAACTCATGCAGCTCCTGAAGGTACTTAAGCGGCACGCAGCTCTCCTCTGAGCGGGCCCGCTGCCGGATGCGCTCGTGTGCCACCTCCGGCGAGGTGCGCAAATAAATGATGAGGTCCGCCTGCACGTGAATGGACTCTTCGATGAACTTGTACCACTCCTCCAGCGTATTGTACATGCCCTGCTCCAGCGAGCCGTTCCGTCGCATGTTCTCCACGAAGCAATAGCTGCGGCGCGATGGGTAATGGATAAAATTAGCGTTTCTGGTTAAACCGGACGACGGGAATAATGCACTTACCGAGCGCTAAATATGGAGCGCTCCATTATTTTTAGCTTCTTGTTGGTTGGGGCGGTGTGCGACTGCAGCATGGTCAGCGTGACATAACTCTGAAAGGGCATGGCCCACTTCTTGGGATCCTTGTACATCAGCTCCAGCAGATTTACCCCGTTGACGTTGCGCCACTTCTCGACGGGCTCGGTCAGCAGGCAAATGTCGTTCTTGTACTTCTCGAAGTGGTTCAAATACGTGGTCTTCCCGCTGCCGATGTTGCCCTCGATGAGGACGGTGAAGGGCTGGGTGCCCTCGGCGTACTTGGTCCCCTTTCGGGCACAGGATGCTGCCTCCGCCATCAGTCCGGACAATCGGCGATCTGCACGTGAGAGTGGAAGTTTTACTATCTGGTTCGGGTACAGCACTGCAGCAACGGATCGTGGTTGGAGTTGGCTGTTCTGGATTCAATGGAGTACTGTACACGGCGGCGGGCAAATGGTGACTGATTCAACCCGCCTGGTGAGATCGTTTACCGCCGAAAACCAAAAAGAGCGGGAACATCGCCATTTGTTTCTTTTTTTTTTTAATCGGCGTTTTCTATCGTTATGTTTGTTTTTGTCAACCGGCTGATCGGCAACTGTATGTGTGTGTGTGCGTATTCTATTGCCGGTAATGTTTTAACATACATATTTGCAAAGAATTTCAATTTAAGGCAATGCTGGGTGAATTACCTATAAATGATATAATGTTTCTCTGCCACATGTGCTTGCTGGACATTCGTGCTTATGCAATTTTATTAATTACAAACACCACTGATAGCAATAAAATTAAACACTTGTTGCTAACAACTTTTATGGCCTCTTATTTATTTTATTTAACGTTGTGAAATGAAATTACTCTTTGCCTATGCTGAGAATCAGCTGTCGGCGATAACGATGACGGTCAGCTGTTCTTTGCTGTATCGGTTTTTCGCCATCCCTACGACGACGCATTTTTATCAATATTATTGTAAATTTGTATAAACCTGTATTAAAACTTATTTTTTAAAGGAATCTTAAGCCGGGAAATTAGTAAGAGATGTCCATAGAAATCGAATCTGCCGAGTAAGTATTGCAAATCAACCAACACCAACCAGTGTTTACTATATCCGTGATTTACCCCCCCAAACAAAGTGTGATTCGGCTCATCCAGCAGTATCTTAAGGAGTCCAACCTTATGAAGACCCTGCAAACGTTACAGGTTAGTACTTACACCCCGCAAAGAGAGTTGGTCT
Organism: Drosophila mauritiana; assembly: GCF_004382145.1. Classification (NCBI taxonomy): domain Eukaryota; kingdom Metazoa; phylum Arthropoda; class Insecta; order Diptera; family Drosophilidae; genus Drosophila; species Drosophila mauritiana. The sequence goes on from NC_046670.1 coordinate 8,004,979, forward strand.
TTCAATGATCTTAAACTTTCAGGAGGAAACAGGCGTCTCCCTGAATACGGTGGACAGCGTGGATGGCTTTGTGCAGGACATCTCCAACGGGCACTGGGACACCGTGCTAAAAGTGACCCAGTCCCTCAAATTACCGGATAAGAAGCTGCTCAATCTGTACGAGCAAATAGTCCTCGAGCTGATCGAGCTCAGAGAACTCGGCGCAGCAAGATCTCTGCTCCGCCAAACGGATCCCATGACCATGTTGAAGCAGCAGGAGCCGGAACGATACATCCATTTGGGTAAAATATAAGCCATTCTAAGGTTTCATTAGAGTTTGTGATTCCTAATTGATATATTTGTCTGTAGAAAATATGCTGCAGCGCGCTTACTTCGATCCCAGGGAAGCCTATGCGGAGGGGAGTAGCAAGGAGAAGCGGCGCACGGTCATTGCCCAAGAGCTGAGTGGCGAGGTGCATGTGGTGCCCTCCTCCAGGCTCTTGGCACTCCTGGGACAGGCTCTTAAATGGCAACAGCACCAGGGACTCCTTCCGCCCGGCACCACCATTGATTTGTTCCGCGGAAAGGCGGCGATGAAGGACCAGGAAGAAGAAATGTATCCCACCCAGCTGTTTCGACAAATCAAATTTGGCCAAAAGTCGCACGTTGAGTGCGCACAGTTCTCGCCGGATGGTCAGTATCTGATAACGGGCAGTGTGGACGGTTTCCTTGAGGTGTGGAACTTTACCACCGGCAAGGTGAGAAAGGATCTCAAGTACCAGGCGCAGGACCAGTTCATGATGATGGAACAGGCGGTGCTGGCGTTGAACTTTTCACGAGATTCCGAGATGGTGGCATCGGGCGCACAGGATGGCCAAATCAAGGTGTGGCGCATCATCACCGGTCAGTGTTTGCGTAAATTCGAGAAAGCCCACACCAAGGGAATCACCTGTCTGCAGTTCTCGCGAGATAACAGCCAGGTTCTCAGCGCGTCCTTTGACTACACGGTTAGGCTGCATGGGCTAAAGTCAGGAAAGATGCTGAAGGAGTTTAAGGGGCACTCCTCCTTCGTGAACGAAGCCACCTTTACGCCTGACGGACACAGCGTGCTCAGCGCATCTTCCGACGGCACAGTAAAGGTTTGGTCCCTTAAAACGACCGAGTGCGTGGCCACGTACAAGCCCCTTGGCAACGAGTTGGCCGTAAACACAGTCCTCATCCTGCCTAAGAATCCCGAGCACTTCATTGTCTGCAACAGATCCAACACGGTAGTCATTATGAACATGCAGGGCCAGATTGTGCGATCCTTCTCGTCGGGTAAGCGCGAGGGCGGAGCCTTTATCTCAGCCACTCTTTCGCCGCGAGGAGAGTTCATATACTGCGCTGGAGAGGATCAGGTGCTTTACTGCTTCTCCGTCTCGTCCGGCAAACTTGAACGTACTTTGAACGTAAGCTGCTCTTTGAACTAGTTGTTTTCAAACTGAGTTTAAATATGATATTTATTCCACAGGTTCATGAAAAGGACGTCATTGGCCTGACACATCATCCGCATCAAAATCTGCTGGCCAGCTACAGTGAGGACGGCCTGCTGAAGCTTTGGAAGCCCTAGACCATATAAGCAATTGACTTTCACACCTAGTTAGTTTTAGTTGGTGGTCTTATTTGAGCTGCCGAAATATACCTACTGACCCCAAAGCGCTTGCAGTTTTTTCTCATGCCCTCAGCCATTCCTCACATCAATATCTTCAATCATGCCTATATGAAACAAATTGACTTTAATTAAGCATTATGCAAAGCGCCAATCTCTCAGAGCGCTAATCCACAGAGTTTGCCTCAATTGCTGTCCCAGCACCTAAATTAGTCGAGCAGCGACACTCAGCCGGTTCACTTGCAACATGAAGAGCGACGAGATCATCGAGAAGATCCGCAACAAGCTGAAGGAATCGGATCCTGCCCGGCGCACCGTCGTCAACACGTTTCAGTTCAACTTCACCGATGTGGATGGTAATCTCATCAAGAGCATGGGTGAGTGGGGAAGAGGAGGCCTTGTTGTGGGTCAGCCCACCGTTGACCGTCTCATCGTAGTCTTTGATTTCAAAGCGTTGGACATCTACGAGGGGAGTGCCTCCAGTGCCGATGCACAGGTCACCATTTCCGATGAGGACTTCTACTTGGTGGGCACTAAACAGAAGACTTTCCAGGAGGTGTTGCAGCAGGAAAAGGCCAAGATCGATGGCGATGAGGAGGCTATCAACAAAATGCTTGAGAAGTTTCGCATAAATTCTCAAAACTAGCTCGGTGACAAGATGTAATGATGCATGCATTTCGTTTATTATATGAGACAATTTAACGTTTATTGTTTATTCAGTTCCCCAATAATAAATTATAACAAATAACAATATTTCTATTTAATTCTATGGAAGGTCGCATTTTAGAAATTAGTAAGTTACAAAAATTAAAAAATAAACAATTATCCCACCAAAAAATAAAATCAAAACGTGACTTATTTAATTGGTTTTAGTATTCATTTATTTAATTACCTTTATTTATATTTAATGTTAACATGGAATTGTTTTTGTAGGTGTTTCCTTTTAATTTGAAATTTTTGTTCTGCGATTTATCATTTAACTATTTTATTTGTTATTCGGTTATCTCTCTTTTTGGCAACTGGCGCCATGTTCTCTGCCAATAAGTGCGCCCGAGATTCGGTTTTCTGATTTCTGTATCGGGTTTTGAAATTTGAGAAACGTCTCTCAATTCGAATGTGTTTGACTCCTTTCTTTGAGTGTCTTATTTATAGGTTTAATTGTAATTTTAACATTTGCTTTTTGGGGGTGTTTTAGTTTAACTTTGTGTTACTTTAGTAAACATTTTAGTTTAGAACATTATTTTTTTTTGGTTTTGGGATAGGTTTTTTGTTGGGGACATTCTTTTTCAAACTTTTTATTAGCTTTACGTTTTCGTACTATTTTTCTTTAAATTTATGTTTAATTTTTATTGCTAGAACACAAATTTAGAGTTTTTATTAACTAATTGAATTCTTCGCTTCTGGGTTTTCTGTTCGGTTTTAATGTAATACAACAACAAAATTTGTACACTTAAACTAAAGTTTATTTATACGAATTAAGTCCTAGGAGTTCTTGATCATTATGCTTTTTATGCAACAATTTAACAACGGTTTACTTCATCAATGTAATTGTATTTATTTTAGCTTTTTTATCATTCTTTTTTTTAATTAGTGTAGCATTTTTGTAACACCTACATACCTTTATTATTAATCGTTTTTACGTCAAACGGGATTTTTTTAATTTCCATCGCTGATTTAAGCCGTATTCTTTAATTTCCTCAATTTTCTTTGCAAAACGTACGTGCGCTATGAAACCAATAATTATTATTTATTCTTGGAAATTTCTGGGAATTTATCATTTAGCTCCAAAACGGAGAAAACTTATTTCAACTAAAAGCATCTTTAACTTCCCAACAGGATTGCATGTGTAAAAAGTTGATAAACTACAATAAAATAATAGTTCATTTAAAAGTTAATCGTCAAATAGAATTCGACCCAACGAAAAAAGAAACTTAATATTGGGTTTCCTGTATTTAGTTTTTGTGTTTAGCTTTTGTATAATTTACTTTATTATTATCATTCCCTTTAGCGTATACATTTTTATAAATATTCTTGTTCGCCTTAAATGTTTATAAAAATGTGCTTAAATAGACAAAAATCTTTGAATTTATTTAATTTCCATTTCTCGCAATCATTTTCCATCTTTGGGGCCACTATAAGTAATTTATTCAAATTCCTTTTTATTCTCATATAAACTTTTCGATTTAGCGTCATTAAACTCTTGGCTTTTATTCTTTGCTGGAAGATACAGTTTTGATAGTCACTAATTCTTTTATTTATGCATTATTTCGTCTTCTCCTTTTTGTTGTTGTAAGTTTGATTTGTGTAGCCTCAAGGGTCGAAGATTTTTTGTACAAAATGTGTAAATAAAAAGTCATGCGCGTATGTAAAGATAATTAATTATTATTGTTTTATGCCCTTTAGTATGTTGCTGCCGTTATTCATTATTGGTTTATCTATCGGTTTTGCGAATTGTGTGTATTGTTTTTTATCAACGTTATTTCGTCTTCGTTTTTTCTGTTGTATAATTAATTCAATTTATGCTTCACCTAAATATTACTCGTATCAAATATAAAAATCAACAACTTTATTTTATTTTTCGTCTTGTCTGCGGTCTCTTGTGGCTATGAAAATGATTCGTACATGCACTTCCGCTCCACTATTTTTGGCTCGTTTCCGTTTCCGCCGCACGGCTTCCCCTTGCTTTCTTCACATCCGCCCATCGGCCTGTGCTTTTTGTGCGCTCTCTCCGCTCCGCCGTACGTATTTCGCTATGTGTATAATATAGTTATTAAATGTAGCTGTTATTGGTTTCTTATTCATCCATCGCCTATCATCCCCTATGTGAAACGCTGCTGGCTAATCGTGTTATCGCAACTACAATATGCTCGCCCTACTGTACTTAATTAGCTTAGATTCCGCTCTATCTGTCCATCTCTAATGCTACTAGCCATCCCGTTTCGCTCGTTATTAAATTTACGTCTTAATCAATTCGCATTTTTGCATAATTTCTTGTCTTTTAGGTATTGTTAACTTTTGAATTTCTGTTTCTGCTCGCCTCCCGGTTTTACTGTACTCGTGTTTCACTGTATCCTGTGTCTGTGTGTCAGTTTGCACTGTGGGAGTGTTTGTAATCTACTGTTCTTGCTCTGCAAAGTTGCTTCGTTCGCCATTACCTATGTATGTAGATAGCCTTATTCTAAATGCGTTTTAAAACCGAAACTGAAGGTTGCGATAAAAGTGCCTAAAACCGCACCGAACCATCGTTAGACGTTCGCCATTTGGTTGACATGATCGATGTTGTCCTCATCGAAGTGCACATCGTTGATGAAAATGTCCGCGTCCAGCTGGTCCTCGTCGAGCTCCAGATCGTCGTCGTCGTCCTCCCCGTTGGACATCAGCCCGTGTCCCATCCCCATACCCATTCCCATGTCAACGCCGGCGATGCAGATGTGTGGCGGCGGCGGCACACTGGTGGGCGGAAGTGGAGCTGGCGGGATGATCAGGTTGCCACTGTTGATCCCATGCAAACTACCCGCAATGCTGGCGCCACCACTCTGCAGATGCCTGCGACTGGAGCTGAGACCCGCTGCTCCACGAGAAAGGGGATTAAAACATAAAAAAGTTATATAAATGGTATTATATTTCATTAGGTTGCTTATCAGTGGAAAATCCCTACAATATGTTCAACGTAAATTTAAAATGTGATAATACTAATTGAATCAAAGTGCTGCATGTTAATTTCTTAAGTAAGAAACAAAAAAGTAAGAAAACAAAAAAAAAGATTACCTTGAAAACAAATTAAATAAAACCACACTCAAAGAAAACCTATGGGGAACATAAAGCAAAATGGTTGATAAAACGTATATGCCGCATAAAATGGTGTCTTATGGAACTCACCCGTGGCACTGGTCTGCGAGTCGTAATGTGCATTCCGATGTAGGCCCAGTTGGCGGACATGGTTCCTACGGCTTCTTCTGGAGTGACAGAGTATGCATAGGAGACAGATTAGGGACGAGACGACGAGAAGCGTTATTATAATTAGGACGTCGTAGTCCTCCTCGGCCGCTTCCGTGGTACCTATATGATTTTTAGGATAAATTGCGAGGAGAGAGCAAGAGCACAGAATACATAAGTTAATCAATGATAACAGAGCACTTCGAGTTAGTTGATCAGGAATATGCTTTATAGCTAGGGATGTGTATTGAGATCTCTAGTTAGCTGAGATTTTCGAGTGTGTGTGTGTCATGTGGGTGGGTGAGTCTGAACTTGGTGTTCTTGTTCTGTGTGCTGTGGTTTCCATTTCATTTCGGGTTTTTAACTGGGTTACACAAGTTTAGCATATCAATATATTTAGCTTAGGCGGTTTAGAAATTCAGTTTAGTCTAACAAAGGCACCAGGAAGACATATGCTATATATACATCTGATAGATGCGGTGCACACATGACAGGTGAAGGTGGTAGGGTGCCAAAGGAACACAAAGAAGCCAGAACCAAAAGTCGGAGGCATGCTTACAATATGAACTCAACTCCCAAAATGCGATTGAAGTGAACTGAAGGATGCAACAAAGGATAAACTTGGTATGGTCTTTTTATCATTGGACTGTGAACTGTGATCTCCTCCAACTGCGCCAATCTACGTGGGTTGGGGTTGTGGGTTCGGGGTTATGGATTTCTCTAGATTGGAGTGACATGTATCTTGGTTGGAACTCTGTGCATGTCATGAGCGTGGAGTGTGGATCGATTGTAGACAAGCTAATGCGGAACTCACGTGTTAATTGTGACCAAGAGTTTCATTTACTTAGATTAGTATTAGTTAGTATTTTTGGTTTGGTTGCTTCGTTTTGGTTGTTAGAAAAATGAGTACAAATTCTTGCTAGCAGAATGCTCCATTCATGGTAATTTTTTATCTTAGTTATGTTTCACGTTTTTGATTCTCGTGGCAATTCCAATTTTGATTTAAAAATTTTGATTTTTCGAGTTTCGTTCTTGTTTAACTTTAGTTGTACGTATTAAACACTAATGCCGTAATTGCTAAAACAAATGTCTGTAGAAATGTGGGCAAATGCGTGGAGTTTGCGTCACCTGTGCCAAGGATTGGGTTTTTTATATTGTTTTTCGATTTCAAAATATTCGGGTTCGAGGAGGGGGAGTTTTTCAAGTTTAAACAGTCGAACAGTTTGTAGTTGGTAGTGGTTTTTCAGTTTTGTTAGTGGAGACAAAAGAAAGAACAGAGAGAAACAGAGGGAGAATTAGACAAGTAGAGAGAGAAAGAGAGAAAGATGAGTTTAGTGTGGGCGTGGCTGCAGATATCGTGTATCTGGGTATATACGAGTATCTGTATCTGTTGATAGTGTGCTGAATGCCATTCGAGGTGATAAAGAAGAGAAATGCATTGGTGAAATGCAGGATGGGGAGCACCCTAGACTATCGAACAGAAAGGGGTATGTACAGAGGTCTGGCCATCGAAAATGGAGGGAACAAAACAGCTAGTAAAAGTTGAGGACAAAATACGAATACTTAGGTGCAAAAAGACGTAGCGAGAAATAGGTATATAGGATATAGATTGAGGTCACTTTAATTGGCTTTTAATTAGTATCGATTATTATATAGTTGTTTATATTAAGTGGTTAACGGTTTGCAAGTGTTTCGTCGGGTTCAAGTTTTCTTCACGCATCAAATGAAAAGTGTAAGGAACGCAAGATCGCACATGAGCTACAACGTGTAACCGTGGAAAACCAAGGAAAACTTAGATTTGGAAACTGAATGGCTCGCCCACACAGCGGACGCACTGGAAACACAAACACGAGACAAACTTAAGATACTCGGTTACGTAAACTTAGGCAAAAGAAGGCAAATAAAAATTGAACTGAACCGTTCGACTCACTCACGACTCACAGTGCAATTCGTCAGTATCGTCGCCGGGTCCGCAGTTCTTGACCCCGTCGCATCGCAGCTTATCCGAGATGCAGTATCCGGCTCCGCACTGGAAGTGGTACGTCGACTCGCAGTGCAGACCTACGGACGGCGGACCCGGACCGGAGTCCTGTATCTCGGTCCACACAATGCGGAAGCCCTGTTGGAAGCAAGGGTTAAGGGTCACCATCTCTGGGAGTCCATGATTATGATTACTCTTACCTGGGCACCCACTGTCTTGTCGCTGGTGGTGAAGCTGATGCGCGCCGTCTGGCCAGTGGAGGTATAGTGCCACTGCTCCACGGGCGGCTTCTCGCCACACAGCTCCAGCGGCGGCTGGTCGGAGTCCACGTTCATCCACAGCCGCAGCACAGCGGCAGGACAGCCGCGATCTGGTTGGAAAAGTAAATATTAATTACACCAATTCTCATTTCCCATTTTCCCGCGACTCTGCGACTTACTGGCTGGGTCTCCTTCCAGGCCGAACTGCTCAAAGTGAATGGACAGCTTGTAGCCGGGGCGCGCCTTCATCACCCAGTTGCAGGCGTTGGAGGCCATGCCCCGGCCAGGTGCCTTGTAGCCCGCCGGCCAGTTGGGCGAGGTGATGAGGCCCGAGTCCTGGTTGCTGAAGTTGCCGCCACAGTCGCCGGCATCCGACTTGGCCGACTCGAAGAAGTAGCGGGCCTTGAAGCCGCTGGCCACGCTCTCCTGATCCGTGTGCAGGGTGATCCGCAGCCCCACCGCTCCCCGCGGGCTCTCGACGGGTCCGGGGGCTGTCTGACCGCAGTAGCGACCCAGCAGGCGGTCGTTGTTGTCCCGATAGACGACGTACATCTCCAGCCAGTCCTCGAAGCAGGCACCAGAGCTAAAGAGTCAATCAATGAGTATATAGTTAAGTTTAATGGATCCTTGATCCTGGTCTTACCCGTAAGCTCCGGCGGTGGCGTTTGCATTGTTGTCTGCCTTGATCTTGAAGTGGTCAAACACAATGGTCACCTGCTCATCGGCCTCGGCCAGAAAGAGATATGAGCAATTCGTGTCCGAGGGATAATTGGAGGGGTATCTCGGACTGTTCAGTTCGCCGCGCTTCTTGGAACTGCTCACGTAGGTGAAGCTGCAGGTGCCATCCGGTGCCGCCGTGCCCGGTATCTTGTACTCCGTCTCGAACGTGTACTTGCCCTTGAAGCCACGACCCTGCAGCTCACCCGAACTGAAGACCATGGCCAGCCGCGGCCCCTCGCTGATCACCCGCTGCGTCTCATTGCCGCACAGCTCGTAGTCGAACTTGTCGTAGGCATCGGCCGTCTCCTGGCCCTTCAGATAGATCTTTAGATAGCCGTCCGTGCAGTTGGACCTTTGATGGAATGAATAATTCAAAAATTACAAAAAATAGGAAAGGTGGGCGAATATAAAAATTGATATTTATAATATTTGGGATCTTCTCTTGTACTTTCCAACATTAGAATTCCTTCCCCCTTTAAGGTAATAGTAATCCTTTTTATTGCTTAATAAGCCACTTACTCGCTCTTGTCCTTGTGCTCCACCTTAGGTATATTGAAAGCGTTAAACTCCAGACGCACACGCTCCAGATGCTGGGCATCCTGCATGCCATAGATGAAATATCTAAATGATGATGCAAATATTAAATGAAAGCCCTCTTTCTCTATGAAACTAACTAGAAACTTGTACTTACCTACACACAGTTTTTGGTATATAGGGATAGGGATAGTTGGGTGAGAGCACAAAGCCAGTGGATTCCTTCTTCGATAAAATCTTTTGATCACATTCTGAGCCACGTATGTGAATGCCATCATTTTCACCTGATGTGCATAGTACAAATTGCAGTTTCGTTTTTTGTAGCGAATGATTAGTTTGAATTTCGATAGAGCAATCAGATCAGATCAGTTCGAATTGTAGAGCAGATCGAAAATCACCAGATAGCGTTGAAATAGTTATTTGTTTTTGAAGTAGAGAGAAGGTGTGGAAAGATTAGAATTTGCAGTGTCGATAGGTGGATAAATAAAGCTTAAAAATAGCACACAAAACAAACAAAGCCAGTGAATAGGTGGGTTCAAGCACATACAATTAGCTGACAAATGCTATTCGCCGTGGCAGCCATTTTGTGATGCCCCCATAAGTAGGCTACACTTTTCGGTGAGCATTTTGGAGCATCACAAAATGGCTGCCGTGGTGGGCAGAACTGAAACGACAAACATAGTTTGTAACATTATAGATGTTTGGCAATACTTACGTATAAAATCTAATTTAACAAAACTCTCGCTAAATTCATAAATTCCTTTAAAGCCACGATTTTGGGTATTTGCGGTGCGCGATAACGTATAAAAATGAACAAAAAGGCTCGACTCGCTCGAATACAAAACTAAGTTTCTTTGCTGCCCGCAATATGTACCGATTAATGCTGACGAATTATCTGGACCATCGTACACTTTCACATAGTCAAATGGGCAGCTGTTTAATTTGGTTTGGTTTGCAGTTGTGGTGGTGATGTTGAGTTGAGTTGAAATTTGGTTGTAGACGAATTGCAGATTGGAATAGCAGATTGGATAGAGAAGAGTTGGTTTTTAGAGACATTCGGATGAGGGTAAATTCGGTTTAGATAGTTCACAGATTGTGTGTGGTGTGGTAGTGTGTGGGCTGCCAATCAGAGCAAGTTTTGGCCAAAAGCCGGCACTTGCTTTGATCTTGACTTGTTACCAGTTGTGTGATTGGGTATTTTTTATTATGCTGTGTGTCATATGTGTGTGTTTTTCAACTGTGCAGCATTAGAGGTACTCACTGTGGTCCACCAAAAAATAGATCAAAATCCCGAAACTCTAATCTAACCCTCTGATTCGATTCACCAAGAAACTGATATGTGCATGACATATCCTTCGGATAGGCACCTGGATAGGTTGGCGATATGAGCGCACCAGTTTTGTTGACGCTCATGCTGGGCGTTATCGTGTAGGAACATGGCGACCCCGCAATGGGTATGCCAATTTCATATTCCGCTTTTCGGGTGGAATTTGGAAGGAAGGAAATCACAAGACAGTCAGTAGTCAATAATGGTGGGGGCGGCTCGGGTAATGCCCCATAACTCCCTCTACTCACATGCATTTATAAACCTAAACGTGCCCTCGAACAGGTCCGTGGTCACGTTCTTGTTGCTAAAAAAAGAAATCGCAACTGCCCGATACATGGAAATGCGACGACGCGGCGGAATGGTGCCGCAGTAGCGGCCACCGAATGGCGAATTGATCAGTTCCGCTGGCTCCGACGACTGCACCTCCGAGTAGATATCCATGTACTCATGAACACAACTGAAACGTAGAGACAACATTGTGTTGGTATTCAACTTAAGTAAACTGTTTTTATATTTACCTTGGTAATTCACCGACGGCCGAACCGCTGCGAAATGGGCAGAAATAAGCAGAGAGAGGGAAATATATGAGTGTCTGGTAACTTTTGCACCACTCATTCAATTGGCACTCACTCTGGCGGACTTCCTCTTAAATTAAACGATTTAAAAACTACTTCGACGCGCTGACCAGGTCCTGCTAGGAAGGTGTAGAGGCATTGGCGCGAGTGATTGCGATGGTTGTGCAGCAGCGGGGCCGAGAAGCTGCCATTCTGGGGTCCGCCGATCCGCGACACGAATGTCTGATCACACTCTATGGAGAAGGAAAAGGACGAGAAAAGTGGAGCGGCGTAGTTGGCACACACCACATGGCCATCGGTAAGTTCAAAGGATGTTTACGGCGGGCATATAGACTAGACATTGACACACACAGCAATACAGAACACATACACAGAACTTAGCAGCGGAACACGAGCTGTTAACAAGGCATGTCAATGTGTGGGTGTGTATGGCTTTGTGTGCACAGAGAGAAATGTCAGCAATTGTCTTTAATTATTCCATATTAGCTGGGCATCTTTGGAATTTCAAGTATATTTAACAATAATTCTATCCGCAATTAATTTAACTTTTAGTTTTAATATGATTCTGGTCTAATACTTTTCATAGAATCATGATAATATGTCTTTTATTCAAGTTTATTTGTTCATAACCAGAGTGTATTTATGAGTTATTATCATTCATTCAAATTAATACTTTTTCATTAATGCCAGCAAATAAGCAAGATTACAATATTTATATGATTAGATAGCTATAGTTATTGGCCATAATTCACCAAATTTATTTGGCACTACAGATCTAATCTCTTGACTTCTTCTCTGGTGGGTGTTTGGTTGTCGTTTGATATGTGTACAACTAGGAAGCGATTTGAGTTGGTCAACTAGGGCAACTGGCACTACGGGTGGACAGTAAAACGCAACTGTTAACTACGGGCGCGCATTGCAGGCACTCGCACACCAAAAAACAAACACACACGCGCGCGGCCCAAGGCGCACACACACACATCGAGATGGGGGATTTGAACTTGAAAGGTTGTGTGCGTGAGTGGTGGGTGGGTGGTGGATGGTTGGTTGTTTGGCTGTTTGTGGTGGAGAGAGGGGAAGAGAGAAAGGGCGAGATGGCGCCACCTACTTGGCGATTTCGTGGGTCGCGACGACACCTCCAAATAGGCCACCACCGGCTGCATCCAAGGCTCTCCGTCGGCGCCGTTCGACTTTAAATGAGCACCGCCTGCACGGTGGGTGGTGGTTGGTAGTTGGTGGTGTTTGGCGGAGTGGGTGTGTTTTGGGGGGTGGTTTGAAAACGGGGGGTAGACAAATAGACAGCGTTAATGATTTCTATATGCTTGGATATGGGGCTCCTGCTCTGCTTCAGTCACAACTTGACGCCCAACATGGAAATGCGCTTCTCGACTTTATGACAAGCTGTCCGACCGTCTGTCCATTTGTTTGTTTGCTCACACGCTCCGCATCTATCTATCTATCTATCAAAATGGCTTTCAGCTTTGGCCGTGGGTGTGGGTGTCAGTCGCACGATAAGCGAATCCACCGATAGTGCAGCTGGGAAAGGAAATTCATGTACTCGACGTGCGCCGGCTGCCATGGCGTATACGCAACGTAAAGTAAGAGTGCCTGTCTGTGTGTGCCAAAGCCAGCGGAAATTATTAAGAGCTTTCCAAAACACACACACTAGCACACACTGCGCTGCATTGTTCAAGGTGATTTGAGCAGCATCCACTTCCTTTAACTTTCAAAGCCCCGTAAGCCTTTTATTAGACTCTCGCATAGAAAACACTCTCTGTTATATTTTTAATTAGTTTAATAAATGAAATCCAACTACTCCGGCTTTAACTCGATGAACTTCAAATTGCCAGTATACCATCATAGCCAAAAGGCAAAATAGTGTAGAGGCAACTATTGCTTTTCTTGTAACTTGAACTTTGGACTGGCGAAAGTTTAGCACAAGTTGCGTTTAAGGAAATAACAAGTCAGGACTAGTAAATCCTTTTTCGGTTCTACATTCAATGTATGTCCTTCTTTTGCAATTTGCATATATTTTTATAAGGCTAAAATATGATTGATCCAATCTGTTTATAACTGACAGCTCTGAATTCCATATAAATGGCCACATCGGTTAGAAATTAACCAAAGCCTTGAGGGTGTTCCGCTTGTAATTAAATTCGCTTGGAGCACATAATAAATGAGTCGACCGAGAGATGTGTTTGATGTTCGGGCAGAAGGTCGGTTTGGGCCATGCTTTGTGTTGGCTTTTGTGGGCTGCGCAGCTGCAGCTGCGGTCCGCAGTTGCCGAAAGTACGGTTTTGGGTTTGAGTTTGGGTGGAAATCAAATGCGGAAAACTACTACTGGGATAAATGTCGGCCTCGAATTTAACTGACTAAACAGTTTGCCTATTGATTTTGTGATTTCATCGCCAAATACTCCTAGTCAACATTGTGTTGGCCAAAGCCCCAACTAAGCCGTTTACATAATTTCCACTTAATTATTCACGCAACCGAATAGAATCCCTTTAGGCAAGCGATCTGTGCGATTATCCCCAGCTTACCGCCTTTGTCAACCGTGTATGGGTGTTTAAAATTAATTTTCGAAAACCCATACCCACATGCACACACACTCATACTCAGCAGCGACATTTTATCCGAAATGCAGTTTACTAAACAGCAAATAAATGGCGCACGAGCAAAAGTTTGCTCATTAAAATGAAAGCGGATTTGTGTGGCACTCATACACGCCCACCTCATGCCCCCGCACACCAACACACGTTGCGTGCAGCGACGCAAGGCTGACTACGTGCCACAAAACAAAAAAAAAAATGAAAGAACTCTAGGGAAAAGTTTCTGGACAATGGGATACCCTGCTTTCGAATGAATTGGATCTGGCTATTTTTTATATATTTATTTGAATATGAACATAAAAGTTCAATTTGTGGCATGGACTTGGATTCTTATAACCTTCTGACAGATAGAAATTAACAGAGTTTTAATATTATTTATTAAAGTGTCTAAAAGTAAGCAACAATATGCTAAAGTCAGCTGCGTACTTCTAGACACCTTTATGACTTGACAATCCTGTTTATAAAGTTTATGCTTTTTTTATTTATCAACGAATAATCTTAGCACCCGGGACTATACGCTTGTGGGTTTTTGTTTTCCGGTTGGACCCCATTTCACGAACACCATATAAAATATGTACGTATGCGTACCCTTGTAATCCACGCTTACCGGGTATAAAAACTAGAGGCCGTGACGATGGGCGTAGCAATGTCAACCGCAGCACAAAACTCTGGCAACCGGAAGCTGCTCCCTCCCCGCACCTGCAGCCCCCAAAACACCCCGCCCACTTTTCGCACCGCAATGACAATGCGCAGTAAAGTGTCAATAAATTTTATGCAGACGCCATTTGCATCGCCATAAATATTTTTGTTGTGTTCGGCAACGCATTTGCACTTCTGCTCTGGCATTTGTTTTCTTGCCATCCAGCCCCCTTCTTTCGCCCAACGCCACCCCCCTCCCCCCTCCCGACGACTCTGTCATTATGTTAATTTACACCTTTTGTTGGCTGCGCCTCGGATTCAATGCCATCGCAGCTGGAACAAAGCCTGCACAATGCTGCAGCTTTTAATTGCGTGCCGTGAAAACTAACTGAAGCAATGAAAAGCTGCCAAATGGCAGCAATTCCATTGGGCAAACAAGTTGTCTGCTAAATATATTTACCGTTTGCGAACAGGTGTAATTGGGGGAGGCACCGGGCGGCTCACACACACACCACAGCCTGCGGTGTGGCGCAAATAGCGCCCCAAGGATGCGTGTCACTAAATGCTCCCGGACCGTAACCGAAACCGAGACCAAGACGCTGACGATGATGCCGATGACGAAAACGTTCCCCAGGAGGCACGTAATGCCACTAATAACCCAACCGACACTCACCCACACACTCACACACACATAAATTGGGCCAGGCGACACGAGGGAATGTGCCTCGGATTCTCGAGAATTTAATAATCCTGAACGGAATGATCGCACCACTGAAATATTTGCATTACCAAGGGAAATTGTATTTTGGAAATTTCAACGAACATCCTTGAAGATATAAAAAATACAACTAGCAACTTAATAATTGCTCAAACTTTTAACACATAATTCAATTTATAATCCACTCAAGAAGTCTATACTAATCTCTTTACTAAGATTGCAGTTCAGTAAAGCCTGGGATCATTTTCGAGTTTAGTGAAACTTTTAAAACTTTCATTCAGCAAAAGGAAACCTACTCGTACGCTCAAGTTACTTTTCAAATCGAGAACTTCTTTTATGGGCTGATTCCATTGCGACACTTTTGTCGCCCTTCTGAACACATAATCTTTAGTGGCTCTGTCTGTCTACTGGGCTAAGTCCCCCGGCACCTGATCCTGCCGCCTGCTGCTGTCTGCCTGGGTTTCCTGCTCGAGTACACACTTCTTGAAAATTTAATGGCTGACACTGCTGTCGGCACTTACACAGCCACCCGGAGTGTCCTCATATGCCCCTTACCCAAAAACCAGTCGGCCACAGGCCCATCCTCCAGTGCCGCTCCCATTCCCTGCACCTGCCCCTGCCTCCGACATTCCCCTTAGACACCTTCGTGGAGGAGCTCATGTTACAGACAATTTGCGTTAAATTTACAAGTAACACCGTTCGCCAAATACCAGGCCCAAAACCAGAGAGACGCCACAGCGCCTTATGTTGTTTTATTGCTGCCTGGCATGCCGTTCTGATACACGGATTCCTGGGCGGCTCACTGAGAGAAAATCCTGTCGAAAGCTTAGCGAATGACAGGCTGCAGTGTTGTGTAATGTTTTATAAGGCTGCTCGGGAGTTGACACTTTTTATTTGTGACAAGCTCTACTAACTAATTCCACTTGTCATGCTAGCATTTTCCAATTGTTTTATGCCAAATCAAAAACACTGGGATAAGAACTTTTAAAAGATCGAGTCATGTTTTTGCTCCTAGATACAATTTATTTAAAGCTTTTTTTCTTGGGAAATAATTGTAAACTAGACGTGACAGATACCTTGCATTTGCGCAGTGGATTATATCTGCCATAACCAAAACCTCAGATGGGAAAATGGCAACAACGTTGGCAACAACACGCCGCCAACAGTAACAGCAATTAAAGTGGATTTTCATGAAAATGAGTTTTCCTAATAGTTTATTCCATGCCGAAAAATAAAATCATGGCGATAAAACGCGTTGATTAAGACGAAGGCAGGTGAGTGCTGATGGCCCAGGATGACGATGATGATGATGAGATTCTATGAGTATGGATAGGGATCTTAGACACAGCCGGCGTTCAAGACTCTCAAGGCTGGATTTTGGTTCTGGTTTCGGGCCTGGTTATTTCAAATGGCTGGCATAATTATGCATATTATGTTGCAGGGGGTCCTAAGTGCATATTTGCGTTAGCTATTAGGTAAATTAAGACTAATTTATGGCCAATTAGTAGGGTGATTAAATTCAGGTGATTATCTTGAAGCTCATTAATGGCCCTGGCGAGTGGGTTAAATTCATAATTAATATCATGCATACGCCCCGGTGGCCACAGAGAAATCCCAAGCACTCGTAGCCTAAGTTATGCCCAACTTTTGGTCAACTTGAGCTCCGTCCCCTGGCTTTCACCTAAACTCTTTTGCATTTATTTATGCACTTTGCCGAGATCCCTCAGCTCGATGACTGCAATTGAGGGCCGCTTCAACTTTGAACTTTTGACTACGTCGAACCAAGAACTTTTTTTTATCGATAAGTGGCAAATAATAAAATTGCCTGTGGCTGCTACTCACGCTTTCGATTGACTCTTGCGAACGTACCTGCAACGAAACGAAAAAGAGTCAATATGTATTAAGTGATTTTCCGATATGAAAGAGCTGCACGGAAAACAATAATCTATGGTCTATGGAATAATAATAATAGAATATATAATAATACTAATAAAAATATTATCAGTATTTTAGAGAGAGAGCAGATATTTTTAATATATTTATGAACAAAATATCTGTGGCACTCACTATGCAAGTTCCAAGTGTAAAGGTGCCGCTTGCATCTCACATCTTTTCATCGGTTAATAAGGGATGGCAATTAAATGGCCCGAGAAGAAGGAGCAAATTGACATAATGGAAATGCAAGCGGCAGTCAAAGAGATTTCGAGGGGGCGGATAAGAACACCGACTGCCACTCGACGAGCATCCTTGAGTGTCCTGCCAGCGCAGGCGATTTCAAAGATACAATGCAATATCACCAGCAGCCAGTCCTGTGGCCATGGCACGGAAAAGAAAGGAACCAAGGGGAAGGATCGAAGGGAGGATGGGCGGTGCAGTGGTGAGCAGCCAAAGGACTCAATTCAATAAGCGCCATATTATGCTGTCTAGTCGGGTTTCTGCTGAAGCACCTCGTGTTGCATGCCGCTAATCAATCATGGCGTGGCATCCTCGCTTGGAGCATCCAACCCAACCAGCTAGTCTTCCAGCAGCTGCCTTCAATGGGCAATTATTGATTGATGCCAAGTGCACATCGCAGGGGGTTTCAGCATGGCAGGATGGCAGCAAGGCATAGCTTTCCATTTGGACTCGCTGCACGATGGTGGGGCTGCCTCTGAAGTGGCATGCACTGTGCCGTAACCCTGATCTAGTGCCCCTTTTCTGCAGCATCTGCTGTCAATGTTAAGATTTTAGACATTGAAATAATTCCTTTGCGGCTCCTCGAAGCTTAAAGTTTTAATTTGTTGTTTTTCTTCGGCGTTGCTGTGTGCGTGGAACAAGTTTCGTGTTTCGGTTTGCCATTCCAAGTGCAGCACTTCATTGACTTCTCTTTTCCTGTGTGGTCTCGGGGTTTTTGCGGCACTGGACCTTATTATTTTTTGGAAAAGTTTTCCTAGGTCTTCCGGCAGAATACGTTATTTTCTTGCTTAAAAGAAGTAAATACGTTTTATAGTATTTTCCATAATTGCAACTCAATGATGTCGGCCCCAGAAAATATGCTACAGAAAATTATTTTTCACAGATTTGCCCCAAAACGTGTTCCGCATACTTAAGGCCACAGAAACCAAACAAATTTATTTAAATGAGTCAGGAAAATTAAGTGGAAATGCGTGTGCCACGAGAGGCGATCTCTCTGTGTGTGAGTGTGATTGTTTGGGAAATGAGGAAAATACGCGAGATGTAGATAAGTAGAAAGCGGTAGCAAATTTTAATGCCGCTCCGGCAAACCTTAGACAAATAAAACTATAAATATAAACGTTTGCGGGGATGGATGTCAAGGGGAAATGTATTTACATAAGTGCCCTGTGACTGGCGCACGTGTTTGATATTTCCTTTAGTTTTATGTCAGCCAATGTCAAGCCAACACACACAAGCACACACACACACACACATCCGCCCGTTGATAATTCAATAAACTAAACAAGATTCTGTGGGAGATTTATGGGTATACTGAACCCGACTTTCGGGAGTTGAAAAGCAGCTCGGGGCGGTTTATAAATCTTCATTTCAGCACAAGGACACCCAACAGCACACACACACACACACAATCTTAGTCGCTTATTAAAATGCCATTTTGGAGTGGGGGGAAACTGGGCGCGGCTGGTTCATAAATTGCCAACACTTATGCTCAATAAATGGGCATAAATCTGGGCCCGACTCGCTGGCGGCATTAAAATGCGTAGCGACACGGTCAAAAAAGCTAAAGCAGCACACAAACAACAAAGGCATCCGGAATGTGCCACAGATGAAAAATACGCTCATTGTGTGTGTGTGTGTTTGTTGTCGAATCATTTTGCACGGCTGTAATTTGGTTTTAAAAACGCTGGCATTTGTTACATCCTGGCAACACAAGACCGCTGTCCTTAACGTGCCCACATTAAATTGATGGCCCAGACAGCTTGAGGGCTGGCTAAATTGATTAATTGGCTGTTGACTCAGCGTCATTTTGGCCATGACTCCTGCGAAAATCCACCCCGAAAACTAGCCAGCCAATTGGTTTTGCTACATTTCACAAAACTGCATTAAATTTCGAGTCATTAGGCAGCAGTTTATTCCCCAGCCCCACGCACTTCGTCCTTGGTCCTGCCAACATTAGGTGGACATCTTCTATCTGCGCTTTACACATCGCTGACTGCCGACTGCAATTCCTGGAAGCTATCTGGCTGCCATTGTGAGGCCTTCATCATGCAAATGTAATCGAAAATAATGAGATAGTTCTACTTATGCGAAATCACTGAAGGAGACAACTTTTTCTAGTCTAGTGAATGGTTGAAGAAAAGGACATAGAGTAGCTTTCCCATTATCAGACGAAAATTGTTATAAATTATTATTTCATAAATCAACCATTTCTATCTGCAAGTTAGGATTTTAAAGTGAATCTTGTCCTTAAATCCTGGACATTGTATCTACTTAAATAGGTCGTCGTTTAGTTTAATCTGTCTCCTTTGGCTCTGTTTTGCCAGTTGTTGTGTGTTTTAGTTTGGCTGTCGATTTCGACTTTCTAATTGAGCAATTTCCTTTGGATAATTGCTTTTGCGCACTGTCGCATTTGGACTTGGATTCGGATTCAGCTGCAAATGCAGAATCAGATTGCGATTGCGATTCACAGCCGCGCCCACCGAATGCCGCCCACAATCTGCCCTGCAATTGGACAATTAATTTGTAATAGTAGCAATTCATAAACAAACAAATTGAAATTGGAAGCAGCGCCACATTTGCATAATGCTGACTAAGTGAAAAACCAGATAGGCACTCGAGCATTTCGAGTGTGCTTCCAGGAGCGGATGCAGCTCGAAAACCCTCTAAACACACACACCTCGCACACACACACTGTTGATATGCAAACGCAGTCATAAAACGTGACATTTGCCGTCAGCTTCAATTTGGCCAAGGCATTGAATGGCCATAAAGTGTGCGAGTGTGTGTGTGGCAAAAAGGTAGCACAAATTCAAAATGAAACGTAATTTGCATATGGAGGTGGAGGAGAAGCTGGAGGATGGGGGCGGACTGGCAGGGGGCGTGTTCAAGCTGCTCGGGGCGGCTTTTTATGCACACCCAGGACACAGCTGAAAATCAAGTGGGCAAAGTCGGGCCAAAGCCAAAAGGTAAAGGTGGAACTTGCCCTAATCTGCATAATAATAAACCACACAAACACAAAACATGAAAACACACATAAATTGCCACCCACAACAACGCTGCCCCATTTTTGCCATATTTAATGCTGTGTAAATTGAATTTCCATCACTTTATGATTACTTGATGCGGACTGAGGTGGAAATATTCATCAAGTTGACTTTTTGTCTGGCATCCTGGAGTTTGCTCCGATTCATTTGCCCAGGCACCATGGGCACCGGTTGATCCACACTACATGAAGGACTCCAAGGACTGCAGTTGCCCCAGTAACTGGGCATATCAATTTTAATCAAATTGACAGGGGCCTCGGCAGCAATGAAACTTTATAGCCCACCCTCGTCCTTGTCCAGTTGATCCATCTAGGTAACTTGGGCACTTCTATTAAAACTATTCAGGATATTCAGGGAAAAGTCATTGTATAACACGTTAAAATGTTCGGCTTACCTTTTCTCTTTTCTGACTTTGGCCACTTTTGTTGATTTTTGTATTTAATTAATATATTAATTTATGCGCCGCGCGTTGATCATTTGTTGAATATTGTGTTCGCTGAGTCTGGCATTTGCATTGATTAAAACTGAATTGAGTCGAATTGAGTGGAAGTTGTTATTTTTTTTATTATCCTTTACAGCGCACGTACGTTCTGCGTTGAATTGATTTAATTGGAGTAGTTGTTTGTTTGGTTGGAGGTTTAATTAAATTACAGTTTGTGGGGCTTAAAGTTGGCTAGTTCATTTGGTTTCAAGTGAGTAAGTTTCATAGTTGATAACAGCTTATATTGTATACACGAGATTTGGCTACTCCTAGGTACACGTACACGTAAAACTTATCCAAAAGTTTTTTGATATATAAAATGCATATCTCCTCTGTTCTATAATCCATATCTTCCATTTATTTAGATAGCTATATCTATGCTCCAGGTTTCCCGCTGACAATCCCGCAAGGGATTTACCTTCATTGCTGTGCAATTAACAAGTGCAATTGCTGGCATCATTCCGAATTGATATGATCTTACGGTATAATAAACAATTGAGCTCTACAGTTGCATTCCCTATTGTCCTGCTCCTTCGAATCCATAATCCTTCGCATCCTTTTCGGCTTCTTGGGTTTCCGCTCCTCAATTCTGACATCGCTGGACTTTTAATGTAAACTTATTCCACTTTCGTGTGTGTATGCATGTATATATGCTCGTATATGTTGTATTCAACATCATTAAAACATCAATAAAAATCGGTTTGTTAACAACACTTTTATAAAAAAGAACGCAACTTTACGACGGTTGGGTTACACACATATATATATATATATCTATATATTCATATATAATTACGTAAGTATGTCTAGATACCTATATATTTTTGTATTCATAGATTGTGTGTCTATATATACATTTATATTAACAACACTTAACACACAGAAATGCTACATGAAGATGTGTGTGTTCTTAGGATGCGGAATGTTCCAAAATTTAGTAGCTCCTTTTGTGTTGGGTTGATTTTCGATTGATTTTTGCTTCACAAATTCAAAAAATTTCACATCACAGCCAATGGATACTGACGATGGGACGCATTTCCTCCACTCCACTACACTCCACTCCTGCTTCTCCTTCTCCTCCTCCTGATCCTTCTGTTTCCTCTGCTAATTTTTCAGCCGGGTGAAAATGTTGTTGATGATGATTTTGCGGATGCTGCAGATGCTGATGAGGTGGCAACGAAATTTTTGCTGGCGGCCCCAGCAAACTAACAATTTTGTGGGGGCCTCTGTTATCCATCTGGGAAGTTGCCAGGTCCCAGCTGGAGCATGTCTCATTTGGGCTCCTCGATGGTCTGGCCGACCACTATGATGATCACGATGAAGACGGCCAGCAGGACGAGGATGCAGCATATGGCCACGGCCACCATGGCGCTGTTACTCATACGGGACTCTTTTTTTGCTTCCTAGTGCCTCACTTTTGAATTGGATTCGATGTGTGCTCTATCTGTATTTGTTTGAGAGAGAAAGTGAGGTGGGAATTTGCAAATTTGCATATGTGCCACTGCGATTGAGATTGCCTGGCTGTGCGCAGTAGAGATTATCGGTTGATCCACTGGGCCATCACTTGTCATAAATCCGCACCCCCTCCCCCCTTTACATGGCACTGACAAATGCCATAACCACCACCTATCTGCTATCACCAACCACCCACAGATACAAATTGCCTGCCATAAATTGCGAGGGCTGCCTATCAGCCGCTCGGCTGTGCATGAAATGCCCGACAGCCTGTGGACAGCCCAAAAGTTGTCGCCACCAGTGCGTATGTGTGATATCCCTCCCCCATGTCCATGCCCATGGCCACTTCCACTCACATCACCCGGCTCCCTTACGCACTTCATCACGACCCATAAGGGCGAGCCGAGCTGTCCCAGGATGATCGAGTCCTTTGTCTGCCACTGACAGATGATTAATGCTGTCCTGTCCGGATGGAGGGAGTGGCTCCTTGCACTTTCCTCCAGCTGAATGCAATTTCGAGTGTCTATTATCCTGTCTAATAGCTGCTGAGCTGCACTGCTCATCTGCTGCCAGCCTGACGATAATTGCCAGTGCATTATGAGTCCTGACATGGCAGCCCGGGCCCACGACACGTATACTTAATTATCGCTGTTGTGCGCCACTCCAAAGGGGGGCGAAAATTCAATTACATCGAAACAAAACTTGACAAGCCATCCATTCGATACATTGAAAAGCGAAAATAAAACATAAAAATAATATCGAGTTCATTGAGAGAAGGTTTCGCGGCTATAGGAAAAGATGGAATGCTCTTTTCAAAAGGTAAATTTATCATACAAGAAATTGAAAAAAATGTAATCCTATATTTTTATATAACTGCATATATGGTAACGTTCCTATTTCATTGATTTATTTCCTATAAAATCCTTTTACATTCACTGGTCGTTCAACCAAAGTATCGAACATCGTGGAAAGCGTATAAAATCATCAAATAAATGTTCACTTTATCGCCGCTTTCTTTTTGCCAAAGTGAAAATGGCTGACACCATTGAATGGTCGCCAACATTTGCTCGGCAAAACAGGAACTGAAACTTGGAACCTTTGATAAGTTTTTGCAGTGCCAAGTGGAAGGTGAACGGAGTGGAAAATAAAAACTTATGCCAGACCCAAATGGCCACAGCTGCTGTCAGTCGTTATCAATGGCAACTCGAATTGAATTTGCACAGGACCAAAAGGACAACAAATTCGCCGGGCTTAAGTTTGTGGAAAAGTGCTTTTGGGGTCCACTTTCTGTAAACAGCCTTTTAATTAAGCAGCTCACGCAAATAATTTGCCATTCTTGGCATCAGCAGCAGGTCCTGTCAATTTTTGTGGCAGTTGCCATTTTTCCATTTGATTCGCCGCACTTAGTGGCTGCCCGCTGTGCAAATTCCGTGTATAAAAGGCTTGGCCATTTAAATATTTATTTTTATTTATTTGGGCCCATTTGTCTCGGCTCCGAGTGCGTTTAAAAAAGCTATAAGTAAGCCTGGAACTAACTGGCTTTTTGGCCTGTTTTCGTGACTCAATTGCTCTTTGTTTGCCGTCCCTTTGAATTGGTCAATTAATATTAATGAAATGCTCGTCCTTCGCTCTCCCCACTTTACCTGCATAAATTATGCTTTCCTGTCTGCTTTACCTCCGCATACACACACGTACACACCTGTTATTTGGCCGAAAAAAAGCAATTCACAAAAACTTAAAATTTCCCACACCAATTTTGCCAGCAGGCGAATTATGTTGTAATAAGTCAATTTATCAGTTTATTTTTAGCTTACACATGTAAGCCGCAGGGGCATCAATAAAAATCATATTTGCCGAGCGGCAGGCGTAAAATTAAATGAAATGCAGCCATCGCCCGGGCAACGAGTCGTATACGCAACGTGCCCAAGTACTTGACTGAATTGCCAGCGTTTGTGTTTTATGACTGCACGACGGTAAAAGGCCGAAATTATATTTATTTTATATTTGTTTATTGTCGGTTTTCTGTGGAAATTTTGGAAATATTCGTGGGCGGGGCTGTCGGAGTCACTTGAAAAGACTTACAACACATTGCACTGACACATATTGTCGGTCCGTCAGGCTTCTTTGTCTATGAGTCTTAATTAAATTAGCGCCAGAAGGCGACGAGCCACAAACACAGATAGACGCAGAAGGCCAAGATGACAGGATAGCAGGGCCCTCATAACAAAGGAAACGCCAAGGAAAGGCGCTTGTCACTGCCACACTCTGTACGTGTGTGTGTGTGGCTTGTGCTGTGAAATAAAATAAATTTTTGCAATTTCGTAAGTTTTATGCGCACATTTGCAAAATTTGTTTATGCTGGCGAAAGGCGAAATGCGAACTGCCAACTGGGAGAGCACCGAACGGGTGGCGGAGTGTAAGGGTCATAGAACAAATGGGCCATGTCGTGGCCACCAAAGGGGTGGCTGGCGTAGGGAAAGTAAGTGAAAGGGTGCGGAAGCGAGGAATGGCGCCCTGGAGTGCGTAGGCACTGCCAGTGACGTTGGCAACATTTCTGCGTGGCGTCGTGTGCGCTGGCACATAAATTCAATTTGTTTCGCCAGCGAATCGTTTGAAGGGTTAACGCTGGCCTAACTTCCGCGGGAAAAAAAAATTATGGAAAATTGCACGGACTTGGTAAACTGAGAGGGTAGCGAAACGTTTATGAAATTGCATGCAGAATTAAAGCCGCCAGGCGAAGGCCGAGCGAATCCTTTATCCTTTGTCAAGTTCAACTGCACGCCGCGACCTTGGCAGATGCGACTCAAGGAGTCCTCTCTGTGTGACTGTGTGCTCCCGATTGTGACTGTCTTTGTGGCGCTGCATAAGTGTGTGTGTCTGTGTGTGCGGCAGGACAATAGCCGCATAAATGCTTGAGCAGTGCTTTAAGCTGTCTTGCCATGTCACAAGTCAAAAGTGCATTAAAATAATTGCACTTGCTTAGGCGGCACTTGGCAACTACCAGCGAACGTATCTGATTTAAAAGCTGGCACCAATACATAGTCAGGTGTGACTCCGCCCATTTTTGGACAGACCAAAATGTTGAACAGGGAATACTCTGTCATCTATTCATTAAATAAATTGTTTTAATGAGTGGTAACGAGTTGGAATTGCAATTAAATGTGATAGATACGATTTCCGCATTAATGTTACAATATTAATTATTTTGTGTGGCATTGTGTGAAAAGGCATTTGTTTGAAATTTAATACTAGTCAGTTGGCTTTGATGGTGACATGTTTTATTTAAGCAAATAATATTCAAAAGTCTAAGAAGACAAATGATTGGAATGGTGTAATGCTTTGTAAAATGAATGTATAATTTTGAGCTCAATAATATCCATATAAATATACGCTTTAAAACTATTTCCTTACTACCAACGAAGCTCTTTAGGTTTTCGATTGAATTGATCGCAATTAAGGAAAGCAAACAAGTTGCCTTTTAGTTTGAAAATGTTACTGATGATATTTGTAATGTTTTCTTGCGGTTTCTCCCAGTGTACGTGTGAGGCTCACGTTTCCGCCTTCAACTGCACTTAAACTTGATTTCTGTGTATCCTTTGTCTTAGTTCCTTGGACAAGCGTCTGGCCCTCATTGTAACCCACATGAATGGGGCTTATACTCGTATGCAGGCGTGTGTGTGCCTGTTAGTGTGTGTAGGTATAGCCTCGACACAGTAGCTGGTGGGTGGTGGTGGCCTTCTCTTGGCCCGCTTCCTGACCCAGCTTGTTGCATGCTTCACGTTGGCTTTTATGGGGTGATTTTTAAAGCTTACACAAAGATGCTCGACTCTCGTTTGTCTGCCATTTTATGCATTCACGTATCACAAAAGAGATATTTTAATATGCCAAGGAACGCGCGACAAAGATTAATGAAATTCTCGCCTTAAAGCCACATCTTTCTGGCTAAGTGAATTCATTCTCCGCGGATGCGGAAACAATGCGAATTTGTAGGCAGCACAACGCTGAAATATTACACGTTTACCAACCAGAAGTTAAGATTCCCGGAAATATTGAAAATTCAAATTGGCTAATCAGCCATAAGGCCCAAGGCCTTCGCTGTGTGCCAATTCCATTAGAAATTGGAAATAAGGTATTTGGCTAACAGCAGTGCTGACTCGGGCTATTTGAATTGGCTTCCTGTCGGCGCTTATTTCATTGTGGTAGCCTCTGTTTATTTATAATTCGATTGCAAATGTGTTTGGTCAAAGAATAGCACCACCTCATCGCATTTTACGACCATTCGCGGTTTGTTTATCTTTCTGTGTTTAGGCTTAATTACCGTGGCATTTCATTCATATTTAATGTGTCGGAAAGTTCTGCCCACCCGCACAGAAACTCAATCGAAATCGGCCTTTGAGTGCTCGCTCGGCTAATGATTTTTATTGAAATCGGCATAGTTTTCACTCGACTTCCCCCAAACGGTCCATAAATTCATAATGCTAAGGGCGAAACTTTAGCTGGCTATTTGCTACGTTCAGATTGATTAGAAGATTGATAGACTGGCTGTAGCTAAGTGAGAATGACTTCGACTTTGGCAACTATTCGTAATTGATTGGCTCAGCCAGTTTGTATTAGCTTTTCCACGCAGGAGATGCCAGCTAAAAGGTTGCGAGTATGGTTTATTCGCATGCCGAATAATTTATATCTTTTGTTTTTTCGCCAGCTAACAAGGTCTTAAAGCTGGTAAGCCTTGTGCAAATTTCATTCCAGAGAGACGTGGCACATCAAAAGACGGTCCCTTTTTAATCAGCAAACTCATTAGCATCGTCCGCTAACTAAATACAAATTAAAGAAACAGCATCCACAGCTGGCAAAGCCGCTTGCCTTCTCACTTTTCCGCTTGCTCCTGCTGGTTGCTAAAAAGTTTTCACTTCGCAGCCGTCAAGTTGATGTAATGAAAAAGTTGCAGCATTTTTCTAACAATATTTTCCCAGCTCATATCACATGACGTGGACACGCTGGCTACTTTCTACGGGCAAAAGCCAAAGTTGCTGCAGAAAGCCTTCAAAACAACAAGCACTCGGCGCACAGGGCGCTAATTAGTTTCGAGTCGGCGTTTTCAATGGGGAAATATTTTGAAAAAACATCGCTCATACGCAACGTTAGCCCGCAGCCGCTGGGTATTATTATAATTTTGGTTGGGAAGTGCAAAAAAAAAACGGAAATGAAACTTATTTCTATTTCAAATAAAATAAACACTTTCGCTGCGAAAGCGGAGACCACGCCCACCACTCAACGCCGTTTTTCACGTCGCTTTTCTCGTGAGCAGCCGGCGGGAAAATCGCTTGCAAAAGTGAAAATTGAACAAAGGACCAAAGGCGCAAAGGAAAACCATATGAGCAACGGGTTGAAAACCGAATCCAGTGCAGCTCTAAAACCCTATTTCCGTTTTTATTGGGTGGGCGGGTCAAAGGTCCCGAAAATTCACTTTGAGATCCCAAACAGAAATTTTAACGATGCATATAAAAACCCGGCGACGGCAAATGAATAAATAATTTATGCGTAAAGGTTCCTAAACACTCGAGTGGCTGGGTAACATTATTTGCAAAGTTACTCGCCGACTTTCGTCTCTTTTTTCTTCGCATTTGCCACACGTAGCAAATTTTATCTCTCTATTACCTGGTGGAAGTAGCCTGATTTAGTGGCAGTGCCGTAGAAAAAGGGTTGAGTTTAAACCCAGTCCACCTCACCCGTCGACTTTTCACGGGAGTCCCTTTGGGTTATGTTTGCTTATCACCTGGTTGGCTATCCAAACAAGGTGGAAAACGATTGCGGCCCTCTGCACATTTGGCACGTTTCAATTTCGCAGCGATTGCCGAACTGCATGCAAATTGCAACTGAATCCCACTTTTTTGTACGTTTGCTACTTTGCATATGGCAAAGAAAGCTGGAAAGCACTTTCATCTGATGATAGACTGTATGATTAAACATCGGAGCTGAGAAATAGTCAATTACGAAAGTGATTTTCGTGAGTAATTATTAAATAAGATGCAATTTTAGGTAGGCAGGTTTGAGTAACTAATTCGCATTTTGTTGAGAAAATCGCTTTTGAAACGTGAGCAGAATTTAAAAATGAAAGTAATTTACACAATGTTTACAAACAAATTGGGTATTGGTTAGAATAATTGGTTGTCGTTATTAGCATGTTTATAATAAGCGTGAACGAAAATAATGCATTTAAACAAAATCTTTTTGTTGAAAATCAAAGTATAAATCTCTTGAAAAATATTGCATTCAATTCAATTAATCTCTTGCTGAAAGTGTAAACAGAAAAATACTTCTGCAAGTATATATATTATTATACAATTGTATCTCGCTAGTAAATGCCTTTTTTAGTATCGAACAAGAGTATATTCAGAACTAAAAGATGAATTGAAAGATGAGCAATGCGTTTAGTCCTGCCTCAAATCGAAGCTGTCACCTGTCAGTGGCACGCGTTGCAGGAACGGAAATCGGAAAGTTCGCCCGGACTTTGGCTGTGACTCCAATTAAGCAGCTGGAGAACAGGTGAAACAGGTGAGACCCAGCAGAAGTTGTCATAACTGCCGTGGACACATTTCCATCACCATCGACCCTCTTTCTTCTGTCTTTTCCGCATTTATCCAGTGTGTGTGTGGACTTATTGCTGCATTGCAAACAATACGAGGGCCAGGTTGTAAATCCCCCAACAATTGTCTGCCTCCAGTTCGTTTTGTAACCTTTCGTTGCCCAGATTGCCCTCTCCTGTGTAAGGACGTTCCGAGGAAAGCAGCCAGGGTTACCGATTAGGAATGTATGGCCATTGTGCATGTGAACTAATAACGCATTTGTATGTTTGCTTTTGAAAATGGCGAGTTAGCTTGAACGTGAACTCATCCGAAGGAACATTCACTCGATGCAAATAAAACCCATTTTTGCTGAAATGAGCATTTTTGGGCGTGTGAACCGATTCCTAGAATCAATTTACATGGCCATTCTCGTTTGGTCAAAGGAATAGGTGTCATAGGTTGATATTAAATGGAAATGCTGCATTGTAAGTGTGTGTAATAAATAATTCAGTACGCAACATGAGTGACTTTCATTTTAGTTGTTATACAAGTGAATTCCATTTAATAATTTCATTCGTGATAAATGATTAAGGTATTCTTATTTAGAATTGTTTGCCAGCTTGTTTTGCACCCAAAAAGCATTTGCATTTCAAAGAGGTTTAATCTAAATATTGCAGTGGTTTTGCTGACTTTCGAACATCATTGTTAAATTTTAAGCGAGTATGATGGCTAAATGTCCTTAATCCCACCAACTGATTCCCAGCCTTTTGCCCCGATTGATCACCATAAATAGCCCACTCCACAATCTTATAAATGCCGAATATCTCAATTGTGCACCACAGCCAAGGCAATTTCAAAAGAATATGTAATTCGGGTTCCATTTGAATATTTACGTCTCGCTGCCGCGGGCTTTCTCAATTGATTTGTAATTCACTTTTGTGTCGAACAATTCCGCGTGGAGCTCTCCGTTTGGAATGTACTTTCTTATCGCCGGGATTGGTTTGACCGGATTTTGGATTTTGGAACGGAATGCTTAAGCAAACATTAAAATGCAAACGCACAGGCCGAAGCAATAAGGCGGAAAGAAAGAACAAGGGACCTTAATCGGTGGTCCAAGGCGGGAAAAGTGCGCGCGTTGCTGGGAAAACTGATTCGAGGCTCCTGTGGCACGATGCGATTAATGACGCGTTCAAAAGCTGGTGGCAAGCGGAATCCGGAGCTGAATTGAGCTGGCTGAGAAGCGCGTTGCGAGTGTGTGTGCCGCACGGCCGACTGAAATCGACTGACTACGCTCGGCTGCTGCCACGGCATTTAAGGCAGAGAGTGAAGTCGGAAAATGTGGGGAAAACTCGGAGGAAAAGCGAGAGAGAGCACGCCGCGATGACATCAAGTGAAAGCTCTGCCATTTGAATCGAGAGGCGGCTGTTAGGCCAACGCCAATATAGTACGGCAGCGAAATAAATCAAATTGAATTTATGATTTCGTTTTTGTGCACTTCTTTTTTCCACTTTAGGAGCTTCAGGACTCCTTGGCGCAGCCTCCTCCTCCTCCCACTCCTCGAGTGGATCCTTCAAGTTGTTTGCCACCGGATTTCATTTGGCTGCGGCTCAATGAGCCGTCGATTCTGTTTGTTCGAGTGGCCGACGAGCGCTTTAATCGCCCATCCAAAGGCAAAGCCAAAGCCAAAGCCGCCACTCGAGACAGCTGGCAGGTGGCAGATTTCAGATGAAACCCGAGGGTTTCCAGGTGCCAGGCCATCAGGTGGCGCCAAAGCTGACAGCTGAGAATCTTGTTTAACTTCGGCTTCCGCTCATTATGCTGCTCCTTGGCCGTTTGTGCGGATAATTGCCGCCTTCAATTTAAATTGCCACCGAGCTTGGCGCGCCTAATTTTCGATTTCATTTAATTTGGCGCAAATCTCATTAGGGCAAAAACGTCGCCCAAGATAAATGGCAGTGTGTTCTTTTTTTTCTGGCTGTACGTCCGAGGCATCGAATCGCAGATACTTTGACCTGTGCCTGGGGCACTGGCGTCTTTGACTTTCCCTGCTCCGTCCGGCATGCCAAGTCAGCGATTTATTTGGGCCAAACAAAGGCGGGATAACCCAGCAAACATTCACTCTCCAACTGATAAGCGCCAGTCTCTTGGCGAATGATAACACATATTTCCAGGCAGCGCAGGCGCGAGCTTTTCCACAAGAGAGAGAGAGTGTGGAAAAGCCAGAGAGCTCTGCCAACTGATAAGGAAGCCTCTGCATCTGCGGCTTCAATTGTCTTTAATCGCTGCTCGAATGTCGATGATGTCCTGGGAAGTGTCCTGTGGGATGGGTTGCAAAATTGGAGAGCGGTTACCCCGGGGGGGGGCCTTTAACGAATTGTCATTGATTTCTTTTGAAATGGCACCGCTTTTGTTTGCCTTCGCTTCTGCCACATTAGGCAGCTGAGCTGGGGACTCTGCTCCTCTAACTCTGATTACTGCAGCTCTGGTTATCGGGGGCAATGATCACAGATTGAATTTGCTTGTCTTAAATAATTATGAGCGCGTTTAATTAATAAGTTTGCAAAAGGCAGCGACAAAGGCTTCGAAAAAGGTTCTTCCACAATATGCTGTTATTGTTTTTGCGGCCGGGAAGCAATTAAGACCGCCTAGCGCATTGTCTTCTCGGCCTCAGCCTCGTTTGACCCCGACTTTGTTATAAATTTGCCTTTGTGCGTGCTCTGAAAAATGACCAGCCTCAAATGTAGAAAAAAATATATTCAAAACTGTCACACAAAGAGTTTGAAAAAACGAAAATGGAGGAAAGAGGAAACTCGGATCCGAAAGGGGCAGGGACTGGGGTGCCGGAGCGGATTGCTTCCTTCCTGCCGGGGACGCTCACTTTTGCCGGTCATTAAATTTTTTTCCATTGCCTTTGGCAGTCGATACATATTTGGCTGCGTACATAAATAATGAGCTCAGTTGTTGTTTGGCCAGATTTGCAAATGTTCTTCGACAGTTTCAATTATTTATTTACCAGCCCAGCCGACTACAGTGAGCACTCTGTGGGCTCTTTAAAACTGGCAGGCTAAAAGCGAGCCAGTGGACACTCGAGACTTGCCAATTAGGACGTAGGGAAATTGTTTTACATGAGTTGGTTGAGAGTTACACATTTTTTAGCAGCACTATGGAGGGCAGCAACTTTCACAGAAGTTTAAAGGGAAACGTTCCATGCTAAACCATTAAAGTTAGCTGTGGCTACATTTAGATACTATAAGTCCGTATGCAAATAAATTCATAAAATTCACGAAGACGAAAAACTTCTTCAGCTGTTAATAGTAAAATACGTAACCCACATTTTCAACAATAAACGAGAGAGAACGACTATCAGATACCCGGTATGTACTTATTACATACTTTTTAACGAATGTAGTATACCATATATATAATTTAGTATAGTTTACTCTACGATAAAGGGATATAAAATGTACTCACCTGCATAGAATAAAGGCAGCAGATTGAAGATGATAACCAGCGGAAATATAGAGCGTGCAAACTTTTGCATATCCGTAAGGATGCCGACTGCCGGAGTCGTTGAAGCCGCAGCAGCGTAGTCCTTTGTGGCTTCGCCGTGTTGAAAGAGCTTTCGTTGTTGTTTCGTAGAGTCCTGACTGACT
Organism: Drosophila mauritiana; assembly: GCF_004382145.1. NCBI lineage: Eukaryota > Metazoa > Arthropoda > Insecta > Diptera > Drosophilidae > Drosophila > Drosophila mauritiana. The sequence goes on from NC_046670.1 coordinate 8,037,279, forward strand.
TTGGAAGATAGGCGTGATAGGCAAGTGCTCGTGGCGAGGCGATCCTGCTCCGAAATCCCTGTAGAAGCGACCAAAGGGGCAGCAGGATCAGCCAGGTCCTGCTGTTGCTGCACGACAGGAAGAACAGCAACATCGCAGCCTGCAGCAATGTCGGCCAAAGGATTGCGCATCCTGTGCTGGGTGTCTCTATCGCTGGCTGAGTTCTCATCTGTGGTCCAGGACTGCGGACATTCGCTGGCTGGTACATCATCTGTTGCTGCTGCAGTTGCAGTTGCTCCTGTTGCTGATGTTGCTGCTGCCGCAAGTGTTGACTGGCATAATGTTGCTGTTGCTGCTGCTGCTGCCTCTGATTCGCTTTGTGTTTGTGTGTGGCACAGAAACGTATCGTTTTGAAATTGCTTCCGATTGATGCAGTTGCAGTTGTTCGTGTGCTGCTGTTGTTGTAAAGGTTGTCGTGTTGTTGTTGAAGAAATTGTTGTTGGTGTGTTATAGAAATGTCGTATCTGTGCTGAGGCCATGTTGTGCCCTGAAATGAGATATAAAACGCCAACAAAGCCATTAAATCGATGTTGAAAACCAATAAGCATAGTGTGCACTTTAAATTGACAATTCGAACTGACCGCCATTAAGTTTTGATAAACCCATTGCTTTGATTATCGATCCCAGCAACGCTGTTGCAAGGATTACAAGCCGAAAGGGATGCGGACAGCATCACAAAGCATTTGGGTTCTTGTTCTTTTAATCAATTTCCACTGGCACGCCCATTCGGTTAACGCCGGCGGGCAATCCTTTTGCTGTTTTTTACAATCAGCCAAATCCCCGACTCTCTTTTTTAACTGGGTTTTGACTGAGGGTTAATGTTTGTTTTTCCAACGTTTTCTAGAGTTTTGTGTGTTTTTATTTACAAAGGAAGTGAGCTCAAGCCGACAAAAATTTAACATGTAATTTAATTTCATCTTTATTAAAAACTTGTGTATTTATTTGTGTTTGTTTTGATATGGTTTTTTAACTACGGACTTAAGCTCAAGTTGACCAAATTTAACGTGTACTTTACTTTTATCTTTATCAAAATATTTGTTTATTTGCTTTAATAATGTGTATGGTACTTTTATGGTACGAGATCTGTATGTAATGGCTAAGTTTATAGCACAGAGCTTTTGCTCTACATCCTTGGGTAAAAACTGTAAAGGATTGCAAGCTTACATCGTAAAAGCTTTTAGCTGTGTAACTGTCAATTGGTGGTCGCTTCTACGTATACGTAATATTCATGTAACTGTAAGCGATGAGCTTTTGCTGTTATCGAACTGTGAAAAGGGAAAGCTTACCCAGACATATGTACATACAGAAGCAATGACTCTCATAACAAGGAAATGATAAGAAACTGACTAAAGTTAGCCTTTCTCTAATATATTGTGCGCTTCAACGAATTAGAGTGTTACTTCCATGGCGTCTTTTTCCGCAAATCCCCACCTAACTACGCCACTGTGTCGCATACACATCCCTCATTTGCAAGCCATAAAAATATGCGAAATAATCATAAATAACCTACAAGTACACTGTAGATAAGCCCTTGGCAGATGCCACGCCCATTGGGTCAGGCCAGGCATTTATCAAATTTCCGCCACTCGAAATGTTTTTGGCCGCAATAACAGACGCCGAAACAAGTTTGCCAACCCTCAGCCCCCCCCGACTGCTTTTATCCTTGTTGTGGCTGGATGGTGGCTGCTCCTGTTGTTTTAGTGATTACAGACGTTGATAATAAAGTAAAAATTGCAACAATGAACGCATAGACATCATGTCTATGGTCGTACTACTCGGCCAGATCCAACAACCAACCATCTAACAGCAACGCCCACACGTAGCACGGAGCCATAAAGTGCTCGTAATCAACGTGAAACTGCGATGCACGCACACACATCTATTGCTGAATGGGTGATGGCGAGCTTGTGCACTGAGAAAAATTACGAGATAGCTACAGTGGTCATATTAAATTACAGATATGTAAATATATAAATATTCAAGACGTGGCTAATATACGCGTTTTACACTCAAATAACGCCTTTTTAAAATTATTTTTCTCAAACTATTAAATAGCTACAAAGTAATAAATTCTAGATAAGAGAGGAAGTAGTGTTGAGTATGTCCTTTAAAATAATAATTTGTATTAGAAAGCCAGAAATGCAAAAGGCACTTTTTAAAACATCTTCCAGGAACTATAAGCAATTTCCTTTTTTTTAAGTTAAAATTTGAGTTGTACATGTATGATTTTTCTCAATGTTTGGGTGCGTCTTTTGGCCAATGTTGGCCACCGGACCTCCGCTAGTCGGTGGCTTTCCCATTTTGCTAACGAAAATTGTCTGCAATGCTGCACTAATGTCATCAGGGCGTATGCGTAACTAGGTGAATGTTCACTGCGGAGTGTTGGAGTTTTTCCGAAGGAGGGCGAGCGGGCGTTGAGGGCGGGGCAGGATTGTGTGGCTGAGTGGTGTTTTCTGTTACGTTCCAGCTGTATCCATTAATTCCGGGCAGCTGGCAGCAAGGATGTGAGCTCATGTGTGTATCCTGCTGAATAATTAAGGCAGGAGGCAGGATGGCCAGGATGACTCGGCAGCGGACTACGGACTACGGACTACGGACTGCGACTTGCCGAACTGTCAACGCTGCGAGTGCAGGCACATGTGGCATGCCGCATAATTGGAAATTATTCGCTGCACTCGGCCGCACTGTAAAATGCTAATTGCAGTCAAAAGTAATAGCCACTGTGGACGCTGTAACGGTGCAAATAAATTGCAATTTGTTGCCGCTAATGTTTATTCAAATGTTCGTCGTGTTTTAAACACACACAAACACACTCACACCAATCAACACCTGCGGCTGACCTGTTTCTGTTTCTCTCGCAATTAGTCAGTTTGTTTGGCATCAACGCAGGGCCATGGTACTGCGACTATACCTTTTGACCCGTATCTGTTGCCCTGGCTAATTGTGCACTTGGCCAGCGGTTTAATGAGTGCTGCTCGTCGTTCAAAGGCAGCGAACGCGAAAATAATAAAGCCGGCAAAATTAAAAGCCAGCCAGAGCCAATTAAAAGAGACTAAAGCGCAGGAACCACTTCAAAAAGCAAAAAAAAAATAATAAAGTGGAGAAAACGCAGCAAATAAAAGAGCGACTGACTTTGTGCTTTCAGACAGAGATAGTTGTTTCAGGAACCACCTTCAAAACTAAACTTATTAAATTCAAAAACCATATGGTATTAAGATTTAACTGAAGCAAAGCGCCTTAAACTTGAAAATGTCCCCTCCTATTTATATAGTTTGTTGCACAACTCTGCTTTGCCAGGCTTGCAAACTTGCCTCAGCTGCACCAGATTATATGCATATATATCTAAAGCCTTCGTCCGCCACCACAGTGCAATCCACTAAGCGTGGCAAACACTCCAAAATAGTTATTAAACCCTCGCCAAGAGCCCTGAAAGCCTAGCAAATGGATGGTGGCTGAAACAAATGGCGCTCGATGCAGCACAAAAAGTTGCCATCCGCAGCAGGAGAAGCAGCAGCGCATCATCGTCGTCATCAGCGCATCATGAAAAGCAGCAGAAAAGCAGAAAAGAAAAAAGCAGCAACGCCAGCATTCTACACTTCAACGCCGCGAGTTGGTGGCATAAATTTAGCCATCCTGTGTATCTGGGTATCTGCAGCTTTGCTCAAAATTCTCAGATAGAGATGCAGATGGAGATGCGTTTATGTATATGTGCACCGCAATGGGGCATTTACATTTCAGATGTCCTCATGCTGCCAGTCTATGCGTGATGTGGAGAGGAGGAGATGCAACAATATGCATTCACTTGCTTGATTAACATTCTGTTTGATTTAAAGCTTTAAAGTCGCCTGTGTGTGGCAAATATCACACAAAGGCGGTCACGCGTTTCTTGCATGCATCTACACATGCATCTCTATGGGAAAAACGAAATGCAGGCGTGCCTTTGCCTTTAGTTGCTAGCTGCGCGCTGCAAAAAGGAACTTCATGATGATCACGGAATGGAAATTAGCCAGGACACAGAGCCTTGCAGCCGCATGTTGCATACATGACAACCAGCAAGCTGCAACCGCAGTGACAAATTGCAATTTAAATTTGGCTTTCGCGGGCGCCACACAACTGCATTTAAGTGCAGCGTGTGTGTGTGGTGTGCTCATTACGAGTCACAATTATTTGTAGTTTTTAATTAGAAAACTTAGCTCGTCGCCCTATATATATATATACTTCTGCTGCTATTCCTGTCATCCTCTTGCTGCCACAACGTGCACTTCAGCACATCAAAATGCTTTCATGAATACGCAATGCGCTTGTTAATAGTTCTGGGCATATGCGGCGTATGCGTAATGCATGATTTATGCAACCGTCTGTCTGCGTGGGCGAGTGTAAGTGCTGTATGCAGATAGAAAGATGTATTTGCAATTCATCAGCCAAAGGGCTTAACTTGTTGAGCTGCTTAGCAGGCCAATCAAAAATCGTGCACTTGATTAAATTTGATTTACGGAAACAAGAAACCTAAATTGCACTTAAATGCTTTCGAATAAGGCGGTAAGAAGGCTTAGGTATATCAATTATCCAAATAACTCACCATATCGTCTGCATTTAGAGCGTTTGGGTACAACACGTCCTAATCACGGAGTCGTCTGAGTTTCTGCAAAGAGAAGAGCGGTGGAGAACTCAGTACAAGGCAGGCAGTTGGCAGTTGGCGGGACTTAAGGCCAACTTTGCATTGCCAAACAGCTGGCAGCGCTTAAGTAAAAGTTACGCGCAAAACATTTGCAACTGCAGCATTAATGCGACTTCGCCTGGAAGTTGAAAAACTTTCCACCAGCGGTGGGCGTGTCAAAAAGATTCTGAAGTACAAATACACCAAACCAAAAAAAAAAAAAAACGGGGAAGGGGAAGGGATAAACTGGCAAGGAGCGGCCAACTTTGCAGCAAATCAATTTCGCAGCAAACTAAATTAAACAACGACAAGCTAAAGCAGCTGCCAAATAGATAAAAATGCCAAACACACGTGTCGAGGAGGGGCGTTGGGGCGTTTGGGGCCTTGGAGGGGGCGTGGCACGACAGGCGAAGCCGCAAACAAATTGTGTAAGAATGTTGGAAAAGCGCTGAGAATCGCGCAAAGGCATTTCGCCATTGGCAGCAGCGCCTTAAGTCGAGTCCCAGAGCAATTTATCATCTCTATGTTTAAAATTTATTACATTTATTTTATGTTGTTTAGCCCCCTTTTTTTCAGTTGTTTACTTTTAACTGTTTCCTCGGCGTTGTTTCCCCTTTTTTTTTTGCGTTTTTTTGTGCCATTTTTGTGCGTGTCCGTGTCTCTCAGTTTGTGGCAGCACTTTAAGAGCCAAGTCAAGTGGATAAAGTGGCAGTGGCGGAGGCGGCAAAGAGTTCTGCCGCTGTCAGTTGAGTTATAGCCCTCGACTTGGCCCCACTCACACTTGTAATTGAATTTATCGCTGTAGCAATATTCATCAACGTCAGGCACTATGTGGCCATGCTCTGCACTCTATGCTCGACGAGCAGCAGCAGGACTCTGCTAGCTGCCGATGTCGAAGGCCTTACAAATGCCCGCCGATCAAATTGAAGTGCCAAAGATTATGCCACGCCTGCAGTTGCGCATACGCACCGTGGGCCGCAGCCGAAGCGAGCTGAAATTGAATTACTCCGCCCCCGAAAAACAAATCAAAAAAAAAAACCCAATGCCATGGTCCGCAGTCCATGGTCCATAATCCAGCGCCTAGCCTAGTTGGAATCCCCATATCTCTCATCCGCAGAGGGCAGCGGTGCCAAATTGCTTTCGATATCAATTTCCTGGCAAGAGCTTTTGTTTCCCTGGCAGCTCAGGCCGCAGCTGCAACGAAATCCGATTAGAATTCCTGCACTGCCAGTCAGCCAGCCTGCCAGCCTGCCACGCCCCCTTCGCCGCATCCGCCCCCTTCATCAGCACCGCTGTGTGCGTTAAAATCAAATTGTTTACGATTGCCGCTGTTGGCGCCGGGCAAACAAACAGTACACAAAATCGAATACACTGACTTTGAAGCACCAAATGCCAAGTATTGTTAAACATTTGTGTACATTAAAAATATTCTTTGCGCTTCGCAAAAGCAATATAAATCATTTTTTAGCAACCATTGATATTTATCATAAATTTATACATGAATATATTGTTATTTTTAATTTGACTTCCTAACACTGCGCTTATACTTTTAAGTTTAGAGTTTTTAAGTTCTTCTAGTACTTATTAAATACAAGTGTTTTTCTCTGCCACCCTTTTAACATATGTATATACCATACAAATGATCCTTTGCATCTTGTACAAAAAATGCGAAATACAAACTGAATAACAAATCCTTTGCGATGCCAAAAAATCAATCGAACAGCGGAAGTGGCAGAGGAAAGGACGTGGGCATTTCGATTCGTCCTGCTGGTGAAAAAATCATGATGGAGTTGACTGCACGTAAAATATGCATATGCTGCAGTGCATCCTGCCGATCCGAACTCGAATCGCTGGCACTGCAATGAAATTACCCACAGTTGGACTAATGAAACCAATGCCAAGTCAGCAAATTGAATCAACTTCCTACGGAGCCCAAAACATTTAACCAATCGCATTCAATTTGAGGTATATAGTTTTGAACGAACTTTCCATGTGCAAACTAGCTGACATGGAGCAAAATGTTAAACTAATTGATTGGCTTGCCGAAATCCATTTCGATGTTACATTTAAAGAAATATTTGCTTTTTAAAATCATGTTTCTAGCTTTGCATTGAGATATTCAACAATAATATTACGTGAAATGTTCATTTCTGTTTATTTTATCTTTAGGCGCAGCAAGCAATTCCATTTGTTTTTTTGAGTGTACTGCTCCCTGCGGGCTAATGGAAGCCAAATCGAAATTACCGCCATCGGTCAGGTGTGGAATATAGGATATTTTCCGCATTTGCCGGTTGTCAGCGTAATGAAACAAATACAATGTACAATGAATACAAAGCCCGTGGAGTGACGGCAATCAGCAAATCAAATTTCGAATTTCGAATCAAAAGCGAATCGCATATCGATTGCAGCTGTCAGTTGCACATGCACTGCGGATTCAGTTACGGATTGGGAATGATGAATGGATCCGTAATGAGTGTTATTAGACGGCGTCACTCGCACTGACCGTCAATTTGTGCGGGCGATTGGACAAAAAGCCGTCGATGATTCGATGCTCGCATCCCCCTGCCATGTCCACCCTCTCTTTTCGTCCTTGGCCAGCTGACAGAGCGTGTGACAGGATACGTCCAATTGAGAGCGAAACTGAAGCCCCACAAGATGGGCATGAGTGTGTGGGTGTGAGTGTTTGCGTCCTTGGCAGTCGGCATAATCAATCCACTCGCCTGACACCATGTCCTTTGTGCTGTGCATTCGTGAAAATTGAAAAAATTCACTCTGCTGGTGGGTTGACAGCGCCATCCTGGGATCGCTGCCAGGCCAGCTTCGAGGAGGCTGAACAGGAGATACTCGCATCCAGGGTCTGGCTGGCAGATGTGATATATGCTTATGGCCACCGTTGCAACGGTTGCCACGGCGGATGCAACATAAATTATCAAAGTGCAAGTTGCAAATTGCTTGGCCTTCAGCCTGTGGCACGAAATGTGCACATAATTTCAAATTTATTACGAATTTACGTGCCATGCGATATGAAAGGGAATCCCAGAGCACTAGGAGAAAAAGGCCTGCACCTTCGATAGGTGGAAATAAGTATGCCAGCTGCAGTAAGGATTCAGCTATGGATCAAGGATACAAAATCTGAATTGCATATTTTTTAATTATAATGCGATCATATTTAGTGCAAAGCTTTATTTAAGTAAATAAGTAAGTGTCTCTCAAGGGATGTTTGCTTGGTAAACTGCTTAAACTAATCCAAAAATAGATATTCATTCATTGCAGCTTTATAGCTAAATACTACTAATCTTTTCTAAACCATTGTTTTTAAGAATATGCAGCATAACTTTTATCTAGTTTCACTAGCCAACATACGTATTGCACCCAAATTTCTGCCAGTGTTTCAAACTGCACGGTTGCCGCATATTCAGGTATCCATGGCACGTTGGGGGCGTGTCTCACATGCAAAGCAGGTGACACTGCCACACTGCCCCGCCCACCGACTCGTTACCCGCTTAAGACAAGCCAACGCCTGCAGGACGGCCATTGCTTTTGTGTCGACTTCCGCCCGCTGATGGTAGCGACCACGCCCATTGCCGCCCCTCGTTTGTTACAGCTTCGTACCCCCCTCCACCATCCTCCTCTTCGATTAAATGCATCACTTCCCAGCATTTCAGATGCAGCAGCAAAAGCAGCAGCAGCAGCGGCAGCAGCTTAGCCATAGCCACAGTCACCTAAAAGGATCTGAAAGGAGCCACAGGAGTCGAGGCCATCGCATTTGCCATCCTCATTCCTCTGGCTAACACGGTGCCCAGCGGGTAACGCCACTCGTCCCCATTTCCCAGAATCTACACTGAGAAAAGAGAGTATACAGTCAAATCCTAGAATGGACAATTGAAAGAGGTAACAATTTTATCCTAGTCTTAAGGAAGGGTTTGACATCATGTTAAACTCTTTGCCATAAAAGTTCTCAAATGATATTAGCTATTACAATTTCATATGTAATATTAAATTGAATTATCCTGGACCTTTAATACTCTTGCAAGGACGATCTCTTCTATACTGAAATCTGCGAGAAAGTTTTTTAACAAGGATATTTAACTGACTAACTTCGACTTTCCAAGTCTGGATTTCGTTTAATATTTGTTAAGGAAGTAGAAATCTTCGTATGAAATCAAATATCTTTTGATATTTTTAAGAAAGTCCTTTGAAGAGACCCCTGATTCTAGTTGGCTTTCTCCTGCATAGTCTCATTTCACTATCAATCGAGATAGGTTTTCAGAATAAGTTCCATATATTTTCCCACAGTGCAGCTGCAAAGAATGCTGTGCATTTGTGTTTGCCTCTGTGCCCCTGTGCTCAGCGTTGTCCTGGCTCCTGCTGTGTCCTGCGCGCTATGCTAACAATCTTGTACTTCGGAGCCCGTTCGAGTTTAACTATTGACGTTGTTGCTGCTGCTGTGCTGTCATTGCCATTTTGCCGTTGTCCCCGGTAATGTTACACGGCTTTTTATACTCCTCGGAGGCAACGACAACCGACGACAACAATAAAGCAGGTGAAGGATTCACATAAAAGTTGTAAAACTGATTTAGCCAGGGCGTGCACATGGATAGAGCAGAATTGCGGACCTGCCACGACGACGATATTAAAAATCAAATCAAATTTCAGCTTAACAATTTAAGGAGATGCCAGATGACGTGCTTTGCAACGCTAGTCCTGGAATTTGAAGGTCCTAAACCAACTTTAATCAGCTGATTGGGCGTGAACTAGTGAACTAGCAATGCTACTATTGCTGCTCAAACAATCGGATAATCCAGCGGGTGATATGCTATAAATCAATCTCCTTTCTTGCCAGTTGCCAATCGCCATCAAATTACCATTTTTGGGCCAGACAAACATGGTCGTCTCTTTTGTGCCAAGAATCTATTTGCTGCCGATTCAATAAGTTTTTGGGCCCAGGACCGCCGGCGATTTGGCAGGCCTGAGCTGCATTTCATATCAGTTGATTAGAGCTGCAGGAACGAAGGATGCGGATGGGGACACGGACACAATGGGGCCGCTGCCAAGGAGGAACTTTAATAATGGTCGGAACCAAAGGACAGACAGACGGACTGCAAATGAAACGCGAGACGCCAAATTAGTGCCAGGCAATTAGTTGGCGGCCAAATTGAAAGCAAATGAAATGCTCCGGCCCTTACAAAAGCCTCCTGCAGGATCTCACACCCATAGCAATTAGCCGCGACACCCAGACCCCATTTTCATTTTCATTTCTATTTCCATTTTCATTCCCCCAACCATTTCCATTTTGAATTCGCTGGAATTCTAGGATACTCACGTTTATGCTAGTTGCATCGCATGGCATTTGCTGTTCCAGTTGGGCCATGTTCTTTTCCCTGCTACATTTTCAGTTAATTGCTTCAGCTTGGCGACTAAGACGAGATCCTTGCTCTGCGCTGCAATGGAAGCATTCAAATGGGAATGAGGTTAGCAAGTGCGTTTTGTAAAACTAATTGCAAGCTGCAATGGTTACAAGCTATAATTCAAAGGAGCAAGGGGTGTTCTTCTATTCATCACGATGTGTTATAGAAGTTTCTTAAAATTTATTTTTTATATTTTGCTACTTAATTAGGGCTGAGAAAAGCCTTAAACAGGTTTTAAATAAAATTTGATCGATTATTGAAGAAAACCCATTTAAAATACATTATTCAAGTGTGCTTCAATAACGTCAATATTAATAACTGATTTAAAAAAAGTGTGTGTTCCCATTAATCTTTTGTCTTTTTAAATTATCTATAATATAATATTGTTTATGGCTTTTACGTACTTATTTAAATTTAAAGCAAATTTGATTTATCAAACATTTTAGTGGCTTTCTATGACAGAAACTATTTGTCTATTGCAATTTGCATTTATATTACGTATAAATTTCACCCCATTAACATTAAATTCCAAATAACTCGCTATATTTTCATAATATAAATATAAAGTTAATTTGCGAGTTTTGAAATAATTTATGTCCCAGCAGCAGCTGCTGTTTACATCATCAATAATGTATTTGCAATTTGGACTTTCATGCGCGACTTTTGCGCTGCATTTCGCCGTATGCCACATGCATTAATCCATAAAACATTAGCTTCGAAATGCTAGAAACAAAGCAATTATGCCACTCACGTACGAGTGTTTGATTGTGTATGTGTGTGTGTGCATAGATGGCCATAATTGGCCTATGACTATGTAAATTGCGACTGGCCGCAAAGTATGCCATACAAATAGTTGAGCCGCAAATGGCATTAAAATGAAACACGCATCAACGAAAGTTAATTGGCAGCCAAAAGAGAAAGAGAGGAGCCCAAGGATATGCCAGGATGCTAAGGGAAAAGCAAACAAAGCTCTCCCACAGGCTTCGTATCAATCACAACAGAGCACACAAACAGATACAGATACAGAGATACAGATACAACATCCAACACACACACATGCCTAAAGGAGAGGGAAAACTAAATTACAACCAATTTTTATTGCTGTGAAAACAAAAGGCGCAGCATATTATCACAAAATGGCGATGGCAGAGGGGCGGTGCGGTTTTTTCGGGGCGTGGCTGGCTATATCTGCGTCTGTCCGTCTGTCCGTCTGTCTATTTGTGCCAAGCGCACGTTTTCACACAAAAGACACAATAAATGATAACACATAAATTCGCACACAAGTTCGTCCTGCCGCACGTGTGTATGTGTGTGCGTGTGTGTGTGAGTTAGTGTATGTGAGGCTCGTATCGTTAAAAGTCAATTGTAAACTTGCACGCCCTAAAGCAGCCTCACAATCTGCAACTATTCACGCACAGCAAGAAAAATTGTACTTTTTATTTACAAGAAATTATTAAATTAAATTATTATTAAACTAATTATTGATGCAAGCATGTGTTAAATGCCTTTGAAAGCATCAGTCATTTTGAAAGAGGAAATAATTTAAGGTAACCAACCATTATTTATTTAAAAAGAAAAAACTTTTTTTAACAGTTGCAGAAATGGAAAAAGGTAATAGAATTTTTTCAATTATATTGATTATTGGTGCTTTTATACCAAGTTTTTTAAGCCCGTTGATTTTTTAAAGTCTTTTCTTGTTTAATAATATTTGCAACGCACTTGACGAAAGTTAGTCAAAAAGCATTGAAAAAATTACGAGAGTTTTACTATATCAAAATATTATATGCTTCCTTAGCTGAGTTGCTAAAAGTTTTTCTATAAACTAAATATATTTCGGTTGGAGATTCTAAAAGTACATTGAATAAAGTTATAGCCCGAAAAACTTTCAAACTCTAAATTAGTTTTATTTACTTAGTACTTACACCAATCGTACACCGATTTCTTTCCAGTGTAGCGCCACGCACACTCTCAAGCTGCGGCGCTGTGACTAAGGCAGATCGAATTATAATGCAAGAAGCAACCGTCGCAGGCCCCACAAACCCCCTCCCCCCATACATACCACTCCCCGCCCGCAGGAGCGCGTAATGCCACCTTATCAGTGGCATTCAAATCAGAGCATAAACACACGCACACAAGCGCGCGGAGAGGCGCTGCAGCCAAAGGAAAGCACTGAAGCGGCAGCTGGATAAAAGTTACATTGACATTGCCCAGCGCTCGTTGTATGTGTGTGGTAAGAGCAGGATATGCCAGGATAATGTGGCCAGCGAAAGAGAGAGAGAGAGAGTGAGAGTGAGAGAGAGCGCCTGCGCTGGTCGGCTACCAACAACGCATAAGAGTGGCTGGGATAGACACGCAGAGCGCGGCGTTCGAAAGGATTTTCTTTCCATTTTCCTCTTTGCCGAGCCGCCCATTTTTCCCGTTTTCCCATTTTCATTTTTTTCTTTTCTTGCTCGCAGAGCCGAGCAAAACGTCGCTTTTGTTTTTGGCCAGGCTTGTTGTTTACGCTTTGCCGCATATGTCGCTGCCAATGTATTTAATTGTGAACTGCGCACAAAAGTAGGCAACGATAATTTCTGCTTACCCAGTGCCACACATCCTTGCCACTTACATGTTTGTGCGAATGTGTGTGTTTAGGGGCGTATGTGTCAGTGTGTGTGTTCGTGCGTGCGTGTGTGATTGTCTCTTATTTATTTATTTTGTTTGCTGTTCTGGGCCTTTTACAGGCAGTCGCTTAATGACGTAACAATTATCTTTGGACGCATGCTTATGGCACTCACGGGTGCGCTTACTGCAGCCCGAGGTTGCCAATTGAAATTGCCACAAGCACAAACACACCCACACACACACATTCGGACCCTCACTTGGTACATGTCACATTATGGCTTGGCAGATGCCTCGCTTTGTGTATGCGTTATTGAAAAGTTTTTCAATTATGGAAGAGCTCCTTGGATGAGCTCCAGTCCATTAGCAAGCAGCGGAAGCTTAACTCGATGAACTCCCTAATTGACCGCTCTCATACCGGCGACCCCTTTAGCACCCCATGGCCTAAACGTTTTGCAAATAAACTATTTTTTATTCATAAACAAGCAACAACAGCGTGGCATGCTCTAAACGACCACTTAAGTGTGTGCCCCATCAGCAGCAAGAAGCAACAACAACGACAGCAAGCACAGGCAGCAGTGGCAACAACGATGTGGCAAAGATGCAAGTCTTACACGTGACGAAATTCAAACGCAACTGACACACATTCAGTTCAGTACTAGTCATTGCTAATTAATACGGATGCTACAAAATGCAAAAAATATATATAAAATATATATAAATAAATAAAAAAATATAGATATAATAAATTGTACGTATTTCTAATTCTCAAAATACATGGAATTAGCATTAATTTACGTTATCTAGTGGTAAATACAGCCAAGGTTTCTTTTACATTGTGAACTGTAATCATTGCAATCCGCATATCCTCGTAAAAAGCAATTGTCTTTTTATTTACATAAATATTACGAATTAATCGAAATTTGCCTTCCTGTGCTCCAGAAATTGTTATTTATTTAATCCGCAAGCGAGGAAGTTATAAATTTTGTTGCCGGTTGGGGAAAACCCTTCGCACTCGCAACCAGTTAGCCCACATTTCCCGCTGTGTACACCACCCACTGCCACACATCCGGCGACGTCGCTGTCGTCGTCGTCCAGAGCGCATGAATGGATGAATGAATCCCTGAATCGCCACTGGCAGCCAGACAAGCCAGCATATGAGGGGCGTGGCCAGGACTTGGCCCCATTGTTGCTGCGGTGGCTGTGTTGCTGCTGTTGCCGCTGTCATTACTCGACTCGACTCGTTGTTTTTGTTCCTGCTGCTCTTTGTTGTGGACGCTGGCTGGTCCTGTCGTCCTCATCTAAGTGCATGCGAAGAGGGCTCCAAAAGTTCATCTTTCTTTTGAATTCCACATTTCCCCGGTGAGTTTTGTGTGGGCTGGAGTGCATGGCTTGTTGCTGTGGGTATGTGGATGCTGCTGTGCCATTTGTGCTTGATTATTTTTGCATGCAACTGCCAACTGAGTTCCGGGCCACCTGCTCATGACCAAGCGATGTCACCCCACCGCAGCTGCACTTTGTCTATAACATTTTTTTTTGTATTTTCATGAGAGGTATTTGTGTTGGCTGCGGCCATTTGCAGGCAATCTATTTGAAGTGCGGCTCTTAAGCCGAATTTGTGCTGCATATCTTGGGGCGCTTAACCGCCAGCACCTTGACACATTTTAGCCCTGCGGAAGGAGCTGGTGATGGGGCAGCAGATCAACCTTGAAGCGACCAGGCAAAAGAGGAACACTTAACGCCCATCGATTGACAGACATTGAGGGCTCCACTTTTTTTTCTCTGAACACAGAAACAGGGCAACAGACAACAAAACATTTGTAATTAAGAAAGTTTTCAGTTGAAAAGCACTTAAATGAAAGTTTAATTTATTTCTAAAATGCTGCCATCACCAATAGTCAAGGGGGAGTCAGGGCGCAAAGGAGCCAAGCCAAATGGAGAAAAAAGGAAAATAGGAAAACACAAAAACAAAAGACAAGGCAGCTGGAAAAGTTTTCCAAAGTGACAGGGACAAACGGAGAAAGGGACACGGACATGACTGGCAGACAGACAGTTGTCGCTAGAGAAATTATCTGAGAGCAGCCAGCAAGGAGCAAAGAGCAAGGAGCAGAAAGCAAGGAACAAGCAAGAGTTGAAGCAGCCGGAAAACCTATTAAATATTTAACCTTATCGCAGTCATTTCCACGGCATCAAGCCGGAAGTCTCAATGCGGCCAAGAAACCATTGCGGCCAATCTGCGTGTGCAATTGCCAGTGGCAGCAACAACAATTGGCAGCGTTTTAAAAAGCGCCTCCAGGACACGCCGGCCACATTATGGCATCCCATGAAACGCTTAAGCCATCAGCCATCAACACAATGTTAGGTAATTAACCCGGCTAAATACGATACGACGGCCAAATTATGCCAGCATCCGGCTAAGACGGAACGTGTGCTCCCTTAATGTCCTCCTATTCCTCGCAGTTCGGCTTCCTCTGGGCGGGGGCGGAAGCATCCGATGATAGCCCCCTGATTTTCAGTCTAGATCCACGTATTTATCTCGCCCCATCTCCAGTGGCAAATACAGCTTACTCGTTTTCTTTTATCTCCAACCAGTGTTAAAAAATTGATTTGAAGCGCAGAGAATTGCTGTATTTGGTTATCTTATACATATATAATGTATAAAAGATAAGATATGATGTGGAGATATTTTTATAGAAAATTGAAGCTACGAAACAGGAAGTCGTCAGTACATTTTGCTCTTAAATTAATTAAATAACATAATTAAAAAATGCGAATGATAATCTACTTTTAGATAAATATTTGTTGTTTTAGATATAGGGACATTTCCAAGTTTCACTGTACTTTGGCATTCCTGTACAACGATTGATATTAACTTCTTATCGGAGGCTATTATCGTGATTAAAATGTTGCAAGCTTTCAGAGCCATTAACAACTGTGCAGTGTTCTTATCAGCCACAGTATGCAACCCCCTACACCCACCCACACCCACACACACCAAGTAACCCACAAAGGACACACAAAGAGAGAGAGAGAGAGAGTTAAAGAGAAAGTGCGTGTGTGTGTTTGTGGTAACGTGGTGTAAGTCCAGAGAAGAGACAAAAGAGAAATGTGAGGTTTTCTGTGCGAGTGTATGTGTGTGTGTGTGTTGCTGATTTACCACAAAAATGAGAGACGGTAAACAACGGACTTGGCAACTCTTGGCTCCTGCCTGATGGCGATGGCTTTGGCTCGCAATTCTCTCGAGGAGACGAATACGAAGACCGAAAATCACCCATTATCCATTTTTATTTTATCATCAATTTTATTACACACAAAGTAAAGAGGCGCAGCCGAGCAGCAAGTTGATGATGTACCAGGCTATCAACATCAATGAAAAACGGCAACAACAACAGCAAGGAGCGAAAGCTAGAGAGAAAGCGACACACACACACACGCAAAGAGAGATGCTGAGAGGCGAGGATACAAAACACACGCCCTTTTGGTAGGAAAAGCCAAAAACTGAACGGAAACCGAAATTGAAACGGAAACTGAAACACTCGATGGACGAGTTAGTGCGGCTAAGCTAATGCTAATTGCAGTCGTACTTACTTAGGGCTGCATCTGTGGCTCCTTATCCTTATCTTTATCCGTATGCGTATCCTTTTTGTTTGTTTGGCGTGCTATATGTATGTGTATATATATCCTGATCCAGTGACCGGGGCGAGGAATGTTTGTTGCTGAACACTTTCGTTTGCTTTGTATTATATTGGTATTATTATTATTTGGTTGTAAACTTTTGCTTTAGCACTTGGTTTCTCCACTTCTCAGCTGGGCATTTCACTCACTCGAGACACTTTCCTGCAGAAATCAAAGGATTTGCTTTTAAGGCGGTCCACTATGATTGTGCTGCCACGGATCTCGAACTCCTCGCACGGGTGGCAGTCGGGCGACTAAGCGCAAATCACCTCATCTGCTTACGGGCCATAAAATAAATGTCTTACGAGTGCGCCTCAATTGACCGAACAATAAACTCAATTTGCATTGAGCTCCCTGCATTTGTGTGGGTGCGGGTGATTGTGCCGTCTTGCGCTTGATTGAATCAACAGCAAACAAGTGAACAGATTTGGATTCTGTTTAGCTCTCGGACACTTTAACAACATAGTACGGAGCACATAGTCGCACTGGATTAGTGCGCTTAAGTGGGCCTGAGGAGCCTATTTTAGCTATTTGCCTCCATTTGGCACTTATTCAATTGAGGCATTTTGGGGACATTTCGCAGATGCCAAGATGCGCCACCAGGAGCGAGTAATTATGTCCGGCAATCTTGCCCAGAAAAACAAAAGTGTCACGCTAACGACAAAGACCTTCAAGGGCCGCTAAGTAGGTCGTCCTATATGGTGGGTCTATATGCTATACCCCAAACAGAAAGTATGTTTCATACATCTTTTCATCTTTTGCTTTACGAATGAAATGTTTTACCATTCTTGGTCCTTTGGAATTTAATATTGAATCCTAATACTATTATTTTATATAATCTGCTTTAATGTTAGCTTAGTATGTCTTTTTTTTCCGCCCATTTTTCATACTTAGAAATTTTTTAAAAATCCTTAAAAAAAATTCTACTAATCTGGTTGCTTTATATTTCCCTTTCTTTGATTTTCAATTATATTTCTCGCTTTTCTTTGTCTGTTGTTGTGGTTGCTCTTTCTTGCTTTTCCCCATTTTCACGCTTCTTCTTGCTTCTGCTCTTGTTGTTGTTGAAAAATTCGGATTTTTTGGGAGCGGCTCATTTGGTTTTCTCTTAAACTTTTCCTTTTTTTTCTCGCGTGAAAAACATTTTTGGCAGACTTACTGGGGGAAAATGTACGAAAATTTCATGCTTACTAGCAACAAATTTGGAAATACAAAAAAAAAGTGACCATTATGTGTAGGATTGATTTTTCTTCAAATGTCTTTTCTTTTCAGGTTTTACTGAAGCTGCGGCAACTGATGACGCGTAGTCAACATTTAAAGATAAAGTGGTTATATTTTTTAATGCAAGCAAAATCTGTCTTTGTTTTGGCAATTCTTGGAATTGGTTTCTTTGGTCATAATTTGAATTTTCTTTAGCTTTCCTTGGGCACCGCACATGGAAAGTGCTTGCAAAATGGCACACTGACCACATATAAACACTCGCACGCACGCACACACACAGCACACAAGCGCACATATACACATACACACACAGGCACAGACACACACGGGGATTACAAGTTGGCAGAGCAGTGGCAGCGAAGTCGGCAGCGGGGCATCGACTGCCAACACAATTTCCATTTGCCTATTCCGCTTTTTCACTTTGTTGTTGTTGTTATTTGGCCAGAGGATGTGGTGTGTTGTTGCTGCCAGGATTCCTTCGTTCAGGACTATTTACCGAGCCAAGTTTCCTTTGAGCCGCCGTCGCTCTCGAGTCGCAAATTCACACTGAGCCGGAGTTTTGGATTCGGTTTTGGATGCTGGTTGCTCCGCACTCGGATGCTGCTGGTTGTGCTGCTTTGGTCTTCTGCCGCCGCGGCCAAGGACTCAGGCGCAGGCTGTCGGCGCAGAAACCATCGCCCCAATTCTCTTCGCCTTGGTACTTTTAAGAGAGCCGGAAGAGCGCGTATTATGTGAAGAGCGGAAGCGCGTGGTGGATTAAGCACTTGAAAACCGTGGCGCCCGCACTTCAGCAAATGCGTTGCAAATGCACATTACGTCCACTTGTAATTAGCGGGCTTAATGCACATCAAGCATCCGCTTTTTGGCGGATATAGTGAGGGAAGTCCCTGCGACAAGCCTATCGAGATTGCAAGTCGAGTCGAGTGTCACAGTGATCAGTAAATGCCTGACACCGATCACAGCGTTTCAATGACGTTCAGAGTCTGAACTGAATATATCGGTATGACTCACCACTGGAGATTAAACACGTTTTACTTGATTTTTTTTATAAAATTGCAAATAACTATTTAAACTTTCGAAATATTTAAGTTAATATAAATAGTGTAATAGAGCTTTGACAGCAGAGATATTTGTTCCATATACAATACCCCAAATTTTTTTTAAATATATTATTAATAAAAGTCTTAGCATAGTGCCTAGGCACAAATTTACACAAATAAACAGTTGCTGAAGGTTATTTTAACAAATTTTCAAAGAATGATTTTAAAACTATCGCATTCGCTTCATCCGATGTCCATCTCTAAGTGTGACCCTTGGAAGTAGCGATTGTACGGGCTATCGATAACTCCGACGCGACAGCGACGCGGCAGAGAAAACTCGTTGATGCCTTTCGTTTGACTAATTTTATATAACTTTCGGAGTGACAACACGGCCGACACATAAACAAAAAATATATCCTAGCTTTTAAATATTTAGGCACACACTTCCCACTCCTGCCACGCGGCCTGCAGTTCCAAATTCTTCGTGTTTTCGATCGAGGTGTTCCAGACGGTAAACAAGCAACAGCAACAACAGCTGGCCCAACAACAACAACAACAAGGCGAACAACCTGTAAGACCTTGAGGGGATTTTTTTTCGGATTTATATTGCGCGGCAGTGGCAATCTAATCTAAATTATTCCACCAGGTGCGCTTCTGATTAACATTTCTGGTCAGATATATTCAATTAGCAAAGCGGTAGCATCATGTCGATCAGGAGAGCTATGTCCACAACGGCCTCAAAGGAGTGGCGGGATTACTTTATGAGGTCTGTTTATTGGTTATCAGTTGACCATATACGACTTATTGTAAATATTTCTTTTTATATCCACAGTACCCACTTCTGGGGCCCGGTGGCCAACTGGGGCATTCCGGTGGCTGCTCTCGCCGACACACAAAAGAGTCCCAAATTCATCTCCGGCAAAATGACATTGGGTAAGGATATCCCCATGGGCTTTGGCCTCCATCTGGCATCCAGACACGCGCGACTGTCATCGACAGTTTTCGCTTAAGATGTCGTAATCAGAGTGATATGTTTTAAACAAAACACTCTATATTGCCTGATAAGCCAGATACGGAAACTGTCGAAACGTCTGCCGATAAGATTGCACAGAGAAAAAACTAAGCACAATTTGTCCATTTTACTCCTAAATCCGATTCCATCGAAATAAGATGCCACCGAGACAAAATGCACATAATGGAAAATAAGGACAAATTGAGCTTATAATTTGTCCTGTGCCTGTGCCTAGGTTAAAAAAGTCGCCCAGAAATGCTTATCCTCGGTCTTTTCCAGCTCTCACCCTGTACTCGTGCATCTTCATGCGATTTGCCTACAAGGTGCAGCCCAGGAATTGGCTGCTCTTCGCCTGCCACGCTACCAATGCCACCGCCCAATCGATCCAGGGACTTCGCTTCCTCCACTACAATTACGGGTCTAAGGAGCAGCAGGCGTAAATGTAGTCCTTGCCCCGTAATCCACTTCCCCGAGAGCGACGCGCGAAGCCACTTCAAATGTTTACCCAACAGCAACAGCTATTGCAATTTACTGCCTCCACACGCAACAAAGATCTAGCAAATTGCACTGCCGCAATCCCATTCAAATCAAATCCAAGTGGTGGAGTAATTGCCGTGAATCACACCCGCACAATCGGCTGAATCTCGAATCGCGAAGTTGTCGTGCCCCAGTCGCCGTTTTCCAATTCCAATTGAGTCTATACACCCCAACTTGTTACTTTGCCCATTTAGTTAATTCTGTTAGGCAGTTGATCAAAATTTTAAGTCGGTGCAATTCTTAGTTTACGATTATATGAATATGGTATAAAATCCAATAAAAGATATCAAAATCAAAATTTGTCTAGTGTCTGTGAATACAAAATGGTTGTAATAAAATATTAACATATAATTCTGTTTAAAACTCCCGCAATTTGGGTTTTAAATCCCATGCAAATATACAAAGTTAGTTGATTTTGTCACGTTTATTGAAACATGCTTTTTATTCAAACAATTACGGTTATATAAGTTGATATCTGTAAAATATACATTTCAATTGTTCTTAACAATAGCATATTTTTTTGTTGACATTTTTTAAACTTTTTTTTGTTCATCAATGGGGTTAAAACATACGAACTCGTAATCATTTTTTTGTTGTGCTTTTTGTTGATTGTTTTTTTTTTTTTTTTTTTTTTTGTGATTACGCTTAGAACGAAAAACATACGTGGGTACAAAAAATTTTTAGTTTTCTCAGACATAATAAAAGTAAAATTAAAGTTAAACACGCCTCGCGCACAATGGGCGCCATCACTATGCCTAATAAGTGGCTTAAATGATTTATGTTTTACATCATTTCGTGCGAAACTGATGTCCTGATGGAAATTTGATTTCTGCTTCTCGACTTCTTCAACGACAACTTAACTAACTAAACACAATTGGATGACGACGATAGGTACGGTACTATGACTAAGGTTTATGCTCCGCAATTTCTATTCTATGGCTACGAGAATCTCAGTCCTGCTCCTGCTTGACGTAAGTGCTGTTCATCCGCTGGCGCTCCATCAGGTACTTCTTGAACTTCCGTTCCTGGAAGGCCACTTTGTCGGCCTGGGCACGCAGTCGCAGATTCTCGGCCAACAGCTCGTCCTCGGCGCGCTTCTCCTCCTCCTCGCGCACCTTCGTCTTCCGGCGCGATACGCGGCTAGCCTCGTTGTTCTTGAGTCTGTCCTGGTAGGCCTTCCTCTCCTCCTCGCTTTTCATGTTGGACATGAGCACGGGATCGGGACCGTCGGCATGATCCTTGGCAGGGCGACCGCGCTTCCGCTTGCCGCTGATTCCGCCGGCTGGCGAAGGGCTGAACGCGGAGGTACTGGCTGTTGAATAGGCGGGCGAGGCTGGAGCAGTGAGGAAGCCACCATATCCGGTCTGGCAGGTGGACGCCGCATAGCTGGAGCTGGCTGAGTAGTTGCTGTGTGGTGTGTTCGGAGCCGAGAAGTCGGTGGTAGTCTCCTCTTCGGCACTGCGTAGATCCTCTACGATGTCTGCATGTGTGCTGCTGCTGATGGAGGTGTTGATGGTGCTGGTATTGGTACTTGTGATGGGAGCCTCGAACTGCAAATAGGAGAGAATAAGTAAATTAGACTGTGCTAGATATTTGGACTTTATAAGAGCTGACAATTTTTCGGAACACCATTTAAACTGCTTTTTACAGACACTTACCCGATCATCATTCAGGAGCTGGTTGATAATCTCCGGTGTGGTCGGACTAAATGCTGGAGCTGGCTCGGGTTTGATCTGGAGCATCAGTCGGCTGCGCTTGGTGGGCTGCGACTCGACCACGGGGGCTGGAGCAGAACGCTTGAGGTTGGTAATGATGGGGTGGTGGATGGGGGCTGGGATGGCCGCGGCGACGTCGCTGCAACTGGTGGCAAAACTGCCGCTGACGTCCTCCACAAGGCCGAAGCCGAGCTCCTGGCTGCTGGTATAGCTGATGTCGAAGCTGGTCATGTCGGCGATCAGGGGCTCCTCCGTGATGAATTTGGTGGTGCTGGATGTGGATGTGGCCTGAGAGTAAGTGGCCAGATACGGATCCTCTGAGCTGGTGAGCATGGCCGTCGGCTGTGAGTTGTGGAATATGTTGATGAAGTCCAGTTCCTGCTCCTGGTTGATGTCGATGCCTACGCCGGACATCGATGACATGTCGAAAGTCTCCTCCTCGTTAAGCAGGTCATTCAATTGTAGAAAGTCGTCGTCTAGGTTGTCGTTGTTCATCCCGTCCATTGCCGGACTGAAGGGATCCGTCTTCTTGCCCTCAAGCTCAATCAGATCCTCCTCGGCAAACATGTTTATATCAAAGTCAAGAATATCCGTCTCAGTAAAAATCTCCTTTCCGTTTTCGCTGCTGCACGTCGATGACGTTGCTTCTATGTCTTGCAGGTATTCTGTGATAAAAAAACAAACATTTATTAGTACAAGTCAATTAATATTGAGGCAGATCGTGCTAAATGAGTGTGCATAAATTGAATTTAGTTTTAGCAAGAGTGTCTAGTGTCTTTGGTTTTAGGAACACATTTTTTTTTTTGGAGAAAAGGGTGAGATACCAGCTTATTGATAAATTGCAAAAAATATCCGAAAAATAATTGTTATTTAATATATATTTAGTTATTAAAGACTCAACTATCTAACTGAATTAAACATACAGCGAGTACGTCATCACATTGATAAATTGCAAAAAAATATTCGAAAAATATTTAAATATTTAAAATATTTAAAAATATATAAATATTTAAAAAAAGAAGTGTCAATTTCAATTTATTCTAGGCGACCCATACATAGAACACCCTGTATTGTCGAGTTGTGAAATTAGCCAAGACAAAAAGAAATGAAAAGGAACGGAACGAAATCGAAATGATAGAATGAAAATAAAACATAAGACGAGAAAAACAAAACGTGCTCAAAGATAAATTAAAATCTATTTCATCTGTTAATTTGTGCAAACTAACAACCAAAAAATGTTAGAAAATAAAAATTTTTACGTACAACCAAATAAAATAAAATTATTATTTATTACATTTTTCACCAATTATTCTGATTCGAAGAAACAGTCTAGTTTCGATTCTTTCCCTTCTCTCTTTCTCTCCCTCTCTCTCTCTCTCTCTCTCCCGGGTGCGCAGACCAGTGACGCATTGCGCGACAACGAACGACTGACAACAACCACACGAAAATCGGACATGATTTTTCTTGCTCTCTTTCAGTACCGGTCACACCGCTGTGTGACGTAGTTAGTGTGTTTGTCATGTTAGGGGCTGGCCATAGACAAAGTCTTATTTCATTCAAGAACAAAAACATAATTTTTTAGAAAATAACTGGCATGTAAATCTAAAAATGAGAAATGCAAAAAGAAAACAAAAACAGTGGTTAAATATTGGGCGATCGCGTACAAGTGTAAACTAATTGCAGTCCCATTTTGAATGAAAACCATAAAGACTGTTATTAATTTTAGGTTTCACCAAATATTCACCTTTGCTGTTTTTTAAGCGGTTCAGATTTTAAAAATCGTTACAGATTTATCCGCGGACCAAAAACACTTCTTACCGCTGCAACGATTGATTCCAAACTGAATTGCGGCTCAAGGCATTGTATACCTATGAGAGCGAGCAGGCCTGTACATGTGCTTCACAAACACAGACAGAAAAGAGCTGTCGGCGCAACAAGTTAGCAAGCCGTCTCGCTCATACCACCAGATTCTTTGAAGGTGGGAGCTCTTTCTGCTTCTCTTGTCTCTTTCTGCATCTGCCGGCGTTTTTTTTTACATAGATTTTTGAACAACATAGGCCGTAACTAAGCTAACCATTCAGATTGCACCAATACAATTGCCCCTTGAATTTCACCAGAGCGGGGAAGGTTCGGGAATATAATATTGCCATTTATGGAAGTGGGTCTAAACAATGAGAACTGCGTTTACCGGAAAGACCCAATCGACCTTAAGTTATTTACAAAATCATCAAAGTTGCAAGAAATAATTATTTTTTATCTAAAAACTATAGTGAACAATAGACAAAAACGGCACTGAAACACCAGTTTGAAACTAACAAAATGGATCAAATATTCCTGTAACAGTGCGTATGCGCAATGCATTTTGCGAAAAAACAAACGCACACACAGAGAGAAAGAGAGATCAGTCGAGTTTATATGTGTGCCTATGTCGCTTATATAAAATTGAGTGAAGGCAGAGCGAGAGGGCACACACCAACACAAGCAAACAGGTGTCTTCTTCTTCTTTGCCGCAAACTATTTCTCTCGCTCTCTCAATTTTCGCTCGTCAGTCTTATTGAATTTCACAATAAATATTGAAGTAACCCAAGAGGGTCAGTGAAACAAAGAAGAATGGGGTTTTGAAATTAAATTAAACATTCTGTTACCCTTTACCTTTAAAATACTCTGAAAAGTAGTATCATTTTGACTAGTTTTCGAGAGAATAGTGAGTGAAATATTGCATTAGCCGACTAGAAAAACGTGCGCCAGAAAATTGGTTCATGAATCAGCTGTTGCATTCTCTCGATTCTGACGTCACAGCCCCGACGAGCCTCTTCGTTTAAATGGGAAAAAAAAAGGTACATACATATGTACAAATGTATTAGCAGACATTTAACACCCTCATTGCGGA
Organism: Drosophila mauritiana; assembly: GCF_004382145.1. Classification (NCBI taxonomy): domain Eukaryota; kingdom Metazoa; phylum Arthropoda; class Insecta; order Diptera; family Drosophilidae; genus Drosophila; species Drosophila mauritiana. Next base: position 8,062,071 of record NC_046670.1, read on the forward strand.
AAAACTGACTTATTGTACACTACGAGTAACTGATCATGCGAAGTGTGTACTTAAATGTTTGTACTATGATTTTAATTAATTTTAGAATAATAGCCTTGAAAAGGTGATATTTTTTATAATCCAGAAGCAAAATCAAATGCAGACCTCATAATTTGCGCAATTCATTTGCTAAAAGCGAACATCGGTCACTAATACAATACGGATAGCAATTATACGTGTATGAAAATAATTGGTGGTACGATTTTAACTCTGTTCTGATTGGACATTTCAATATGATGACCTATACATATTAACATCCAAACACATATTAGCGAACTATTTATCAGTGGTCGTCGTAATGAAAGATACATACAAATGTACTATACATATTCATTGGCTTATCGCTTTTATTCTTCGGGTGCTGAAGCTTAGGCACCCAAAATGTATTCTTAACTGCGCCATCAGTTGGGAAATTCACCTCAAGCGCGTAAAATCACTCTTTGTTGATAAAAGATTGTTACAAGAAAAGGAAAAAGTGAATCATCGCGGGAATTTAAAAAAGAAAACTATCATATTTTCTTCTATCATTTAAAAACAAGGTATGTGTATCTTCTTATAAAATGCCTTTTTAACACCAACAATAGTAAAAACGTATGAAAGAGGTACATACATAACTCTTTTGACAATTTACATTTCAAAAGTATGTATGTATGTATATGTATGTGGGCATGTCTTTATATTTAAATTTATATAATTTCCATGCTTGAAATGGCACGGCTTATATAGTTTATCGGCCAGGTAAAGAGAATATAATAGAAGCTTTGTTTCATTTGTTTCTTTTAAAATTTAAGACGCTATATTTTGAATATGGTTGGGTGTTCTCGGTACAAAAGATGAGATTCTAACTGTTCTACTTCTTCAAAAAGAGTAAAGCTTTGCCAGCGCTAAATAATTATATTTTCTACTCATAAAGGAAAGTGCGACACATGGCAATACATTTGTACAAAAGGTACATAACGGTTTGATAAAGTATGCATATGTATGCACATACATTGGGTTTGCACTATGCAGCCATTTTTTTTGGTGAATTTCTCTCCGGGCGTACAATCAATTTTGGTCTAAAAAAGACAGTCTCAAGCCAGCGACGTCTCTCATCTTGGTATTCTAGTGTCTTTGGTCTAGTCTATGTAAGAGATATCGAGAGCACGTACTTCATCCGGGTTACCCGATTACAGGGGGTTTTCATCTGGATTTTATGCTCGTTTTTTAGAAATACAGAATCACATTTTCTCGGTCTAGGTCAAAAGAACAACAATTAAGAAAACCCTTTTCAGAAATAAGGACAGTCTTTGAATTTCCTTTATGTACATATATTGTGACAGTTCAGGGGGAGGAAAGTGTATTATTTCCGGAGATGGGAAATAACTGTTCACGAAAGTCTTCTTTTAAAATTAGCATTCCCAAGAAATTGTATTTTCTGGTTGCCCAAAAAAGATCTAGAATAAGGCTAACTCTTAAATGGAATGAAGAATGCATGGGAAACACTTGGGGAAAGAAGTTACCGATAAATGGAAGTACATAGATTGAATATCCTGAGAATATCGATCGTACGAATAATTACGTTGCCATTTACCGAGAACGTGGGCGGAATGGAGGCGCCCTGGCCCCCAGACCGCCCTCAATCTCTCACTCGTTTCTTTAATGGGTCATTGCACTGTGATCTTCGCCTTCGTCCGCTACGTGGTGACTGTACCTCGACGTCCTTGGCAGAGCGAGGGCGCCAGATCCTGGGGATCGTGGCCCGAGCTCGATGCCTGCTATCTGACTCTTTCTCCAACTGATTGTGAATCATTTGTTCGCTTTTTTCGTACTTTTTTGTTTTTTTTTTTTTGCAAAGCAACAGTAATGAGAGAGTGCTGGGTACATAGGCAACACACACACAAAACACAGTACTCACCATCAATGAACACCGGAACGTCTATCTCTTCAACTGTGGCAGTAGGCATTGCTCCACTCACATCCCGGCGGGATGGCGGCTCGTCCGCACCTGCCAGCTGGATACCAGCCATGGCTGCCAGGGTCTGTGTCTGAGGCGCGCTCGATAAAACCGGGACCGTTTGGTTCACCATTGCCGTAGTCGGTAAACCTGCCACCGTTTCTGGTTGCGATCGGGATGTTGGTGTCCCAGTCGTGGGGTACGTTGAGATACGGCACCTCCTCGCCGAACCTATCGGATTTACTAAAGAACTCGTTGCAGGCGCGGCCTGGTTGGATGGCGGACGCGTTGGTACCGACCCTGGTAAAAAGGGTATTCTGATGATGCGAGTTCGAGGCGCTCTGTGCTCTGTCCCGCAGCGAGTGCTGTTGTTGCTGTTGCTGCTTCTGTTGCTTGTGGGCACTCTGATCAGCAGAATTCTGGGATTTGGCTTGCTGTCTATCACGATCGGTATTGTGGTGACCGTTGACGTAGGCGAATCCTTCGTAGGCTCCGTTGGCCTCGTTCTCCTCTGAGAGCAGGAGCAGTTGGGCCACGAGTATGTCCCGCCAGCCGCTGTTTCCTGGTATGTTGCGTTGTCCTCCCGGATTGTCGCCTCGAATGTGGGTGCCGCCTGTACTCGTGCTGGCTCCTGGATCATCAATATTATATCTCTGGGATTTTCGGTAGCCTTCCTCGTTGGCGTTGCCCTGTTGTTGTGGTTGGTTGGTCTCGCCGGCAGCACAATGGTCTGGGTTGCTCTTAAGGATGTTGCTGGTGTTGCTCTGGGTCTGGTTGATTGGGATGCTGTTGTTTGATTCGCTCTTGGGCCTGGCTTGGCTGGTATGGGCTTCGACGGAGAATGCCATTTTGAACGTGGCTGTTGTGTTGTCCAACAATATCGAATTCAATGCGATCGGTGCAGTTTACGGTTTGGTGTACGGTTCGTTTTCAATCGGTTTCGGATCGACAGGATATCAAAATTTATACGGATTCGTATAATTTTTATCGATTCGGACAGGATTTGGCGATGAGTGGAGCAAGCGCAGTTAAGAGTGTTCGTAAAATTTGTTTTGATTTTTATGTGAAAGAAAATAGACAAAAGAAAAAAGATTTTGTTATTACACAGATCGAGGACGGGCAGAAGCGCGATCCTTTTTGGGGAGTACGCGCCTCCAAATATCTTGGGTTGGCTTGGGTGGGTTAGCAAATGTACAAGTGGTGGTCGTGTGCCTCGGTGTCGCAGGGATCTCGAGGATACGCCTGGCCATCGATTGTCATGGACCATCGTGTTTGCCGACTTTCAACAGCTCGGATGTTAGATGCTTAGTGTGTCGAGATGGGTGGTTACGTGGTTGGTAATGTGAGTGGTGTTCTTTTCTTAGCCATTTCGTTAGTTTGTTTCCATTTTTTCGCATGTTTTTTTTTCCATATTTTTTCCCATTTTCTTTCTGTGTATTTTTTAAATCTTTTCCTTTTGTTGGTTGTTTTGTACATGGATTACTCCTTTTTTGTTTGCTTTTATTTTTTGTTGGAATTACTCCTTTTTTGTAATGGAATTGCTCCTTTTTTGTTTGGAATTGCTCCTTTTTTGATTGGAATTGCTCCTTTTTTGCATGGATTTACTCCTTTTTTCATATTTTTTCTTTTGTTTTTTGTCTCTTTTCTTTTTTCATAAAACATTCTTACAAAACTATTGGTGCAAGGACTAAGAAAGTCGGGCAATCATGAGGCATGGCTTAATAATAGCAGACGAAAGGATGTGGATACTCACTTTTAATTGACCGTTAGAAAGAAACAATGAAATTGTTAGGGTCCCTCTAAACAAGCTCTAAAAGAGTCGTCGACACAAGTTCCCCTTAAGCTGTAAGCAAAGAAGTGGAAAACGCAAATTACTTATAGGCCCCACAAGCATTATGATAAGGGCGATTCATATTTCCCTAAGTACTCCTCAGTTACAAGTCAAGATAAGTTTATTTTATACCCAATCAAATAAGTAGTTCCTTGTTTGATAGGAGTACCTTTCAAAAGTGTCAGATAAGGTGCTTATAGAAGCAGGCACATTTTTTTTTGGGGCGGCTGTTGCTGCGAAAAGCTCTTTCTGAATTTCACAACAGCAGTGGCAAAAACAACAATATGGCGGCCACATCGCCAACAGGTCTTTATACACCTAATGGGCGCTTCGGGTGGGTGAGGGAGGGGGTGTCTAATCAGCAGTTGGCAACCCCCCACTCCGCTCGCCACTAGTTTGTCACTTAGATAATTGAGGCACACGTTCGCGTGGCTTTACTATTATCGCGAACAGATATCTAGAAATCGTGCAGCCGGCAAAAAAAACACCAGAAAGCAATTAACTCGGTGGAAAATTTCCCCGAAAAGCACACACGCGAGCTTTGGCTAATTACACACTAATGTATAGAAATCTAATATACAGAGGTGGTCAAAAGTATTTACACAACGAGCTTTTTTTTCAATTGTCAACTAATTGAAAAAAAAGCTCGTTGTGTAAATACTTTTGACCACCTCTGTAAATGTCACACACAAACAACACTCAGCGCCCTATAATTAAATGTTTCCACAAAAATCCCCTAACAGTGTAAAGTTCGATTGTATCTGTATGCGTGTGGTTTGTTCGACGCAAGTGACGTCAGCAGTGCACTTAAGTGATTCAATATGGCGACGCGCGAGTTAAAAACAACAAAAGCTCCCTCTATAGTAGTAGTACTTATATTACTTAGCATATGGAATGCTGGTTGCTTTACACTACTTACATCAATTCGGTGAATGTGTCTTCAAGAGTGGTGGTCTGGTTTTTTTGGAAAACCCGACCGCGAATTCACTTGTCTTTTCTGCTACGCAATAGGTTGGGTGGTTCCTGGCACCACCACTTGTATATGGTTTCAAGTCCGGCCGTTGCTCGGATCTAAAGGATTACTTTCTGGGATAGCGACAAATGTCCACACTGTTGTTGTTCCGCGATGAACAACAACGATTGCCAAGTCTTTGCACTGGGTTTCCTTGGTTATATGTATTCTATATGTATTCTTCTGTAGAACTAACTTCACTGTGCGATCTCTGAGTCAACCGACTGCTTTGAGTATTCAATACGTTTTGAACTGCTGCTAGTGGCAAACAGAAACGAAACGGTTGGACTTGCTGGGAATTGTGAATTTCATTCGTTGTGAAATTCAAAAAGCCCCCACAAACCAGTTTGCCATAGCCAGATACTTTTCCCTATCGGTGTGTGTCGGTGTATTTCAGATAAGCGTTCGCTGTGAGCAAGCGAGAGAGCGCTAAATTTCCCTGTTGCCGCCAGATGGCCTCTTTTATAAAATTTCCCTGGCATATACATATGTATGTACATATGAGCTACAAGTTGGAGGCTCTTTGTCACAGCCGGCCGGTGTTTTTCTTATATGAACTTTAGCAAACCAAACATTGCAAAGTACACTTTAGTGAGACTAAGTATTCATAAGTGATATATATTATAAACATGAGTCATAATCGTTTGCTTGGGTGGACGACAATAAAATCTTAGAAACTAAAATGCTTGTCAACTGACCTATCACAAAATAATTTTTATTAAATAAGTAGATAGGTTGAGTATTTAATTGCAGTCGTTTCATTCGGTACTTCTCAATATAAAATACTACTGTATCTACTTTTTTAAATTGACTTTATTTTCAGTTATTAATACATTCTTCCATTTGCTTATAGGCAATGTTGCATATTTAAATTTCAATCAGTAATATATTTAAATAACAAAAAATATCTATTTAAGCTATAACCATGTTCTTTGGGTCAACAACTTTAAGTTGTTTAACCAAAGTTAAAAACACTGGAAAGAACGAGGCATGAGCATGCATGGTTATATTCAATAATAATATATGTATGCTTGAACCCAAAGGACTGATTTAGTTGGATGTCTTTTAGATTTCAGCACATATTCATTCATTTCTTAGATTGTTTGGCCTTTACAAATAATAGACTGTGAACCCCACGACAATACAAAAATCGTTGAGATGTGTGAACTTGGGAAATTTGTTCACGTTCTTTCTCTTTCGTCAAGCTCATTCGCCCACATTTAAACAGAAGAGCTTTCTTGCCGTGGTATTAGTAAGCTCTCTTTCAATGTGTGCTCAGATGAAAGCTGTTAAATTCTCGGAATCGAAAAGCATCTACGTACGTACGTTTGTATGTATAACAGCTTTAACTGATAATTTAGAAACCCATGAGTCATGCTGAAAAACAGAAACCGCTAAAGCGCAAAATGAGCTTCAGCGGTTGGCAAAAACTGTCATCATGTGATATTTGTAATGAGCCTGATCTGCAGACACAACTACAGTATAAAGAGGGGGGCCATTTTGATTATTTGGCCACGTCCTATGATTTTAGCCCCCAAAAGCCGAGGGGCTTAAATGCCAGCCCACATATGCGTGCAAAATTCGTGACTTTCAAACGACAATCTTGCGCAGCGCCCCGACTGGCACGAGATCTTGGAAGATCGAAGACGACCATCAACAATGGACGGCCTCAGTTGGCAAATTACCAGAATAAATGGCCAACACGTAGCGTTTCGTTCAGTCTTTTCACGATGAGTGCGCATTTTTCGATCCCAAGGAATGGGAATGGAAAGGTAGGGCGTTTTGTATGTGTAGATGAATAGCAATCGATCTACAAAGCCCCTTCCTTGTTCGATTTGGAAATCTTATCTGGCCCTTTTATCTGGAACGTGATCTACATACATACTAAGTTTGAAGTGATTTTTTGCAACAAGCAGTTGTCTGGCATTTCCAAAAATGTGCTTTTTTCTATGCTATTTTTGGTGTGCTCATTTTCTAAGGTTGCCCACTTTTAAATGAGTGAATCAAAAGTGTTTTTTTTATCTTCCCTACCATATACATATGTACATATGCATGAGTGTATGTAACTCAATATGTCACCATCATCAATTGTTTAGTATTCTTCCTAAAGATACAAAATTTAAGACTAGTTACTTAACTAATAATATGGAATAAGATATAAGACAATTATTCAAAAACGGTGTTAACTAATTCTGATTTGTGGTATGGAATCATAGAATCCGGTTTAGAAACCCCATTTAAATTCATTATTTAAAGCGTCACGGTTTCGCATGTAATAAAAACACCTCAGAAAAAAAAACAAGGTTTAGTTTTGCCCTATCAAAGGTGCACAATTACTATTGGCCTATAGGTAGGTGGCCTCATCTATCTACAAATACTCGACGTTAAGTGTACCCAGTGTCAATGACACCGCCAGCAACAAGAGTCTGGCAACAAATGTTGCTGGCATTGGGAAAATGGGAGATGTGGCCAGTAGTAGCTTACCCTCCATCATGTTGCTGCCACGTTGAGCAGGTTCCAATGATGACGGCACAAATATGAACTTGATCCTTGTTGCTCCTTATCTCCGCTGACTATTTGACTAATTCGAATCGGTTTCAGCAGGAAGTGCGGCGGCTACAGCGACGGCGGTTAAAGTCCCGCTTCTTTCGTAGCAACTTGGATCGTCGTAGGTTCTTAGTGCCCGTAGTGCCACCAGTGCCGATCGTTGAGGTCTCGATATTGATTGAATTGTTGCAATAAAACTTGGTATTATGCCAGCCGCGCATACGCATACACATAAAGTTGTTGAGCATGGGAACTTGCTGCTGCGAATGTTGCACACACATGAAGACAACGACAGGCGAATGTTGCATGACGTTCTTAGGCGACGCGATGTTGGACTTTCCGCTTTTCCTCGACACTGCTGTTGCTGTTATTGTTGCACCAACCGCAGGCAGAACGAACATAATATTGGGGCAAAAAACCTTTGAATTGTTTTTCTATTTTTTTTTTTGGTACGGTATGCTTGATGTACTCGTCAAGTGTTCGTGTTCACACGCGCTTATCTATATAGCATCTAGATACAACTGTTATCTGAGATACTGTGTACGAAGTATGTATAAATTGTTTGTTTAATTTTCGCTAATTTATTGCGTCTCTCGCAAATGTTTTTCAGGCTGTTAATCACTCTGAACTCTGCACTCAAAGTTGCGTTTATCTGATACGCTTTTACACGAAAAGAAATTACTGTTCTATGAATAAGATATCTTTGTAACGAGGTTCAGCGTTTGATGCCATTAAGATGGGGGTTCTAGAACACGTATCGAAAATTTCACAAATTCCACGCTGATTTGCACACCGAAAAGCTCTGTCCTCTGCCTTGACTCACTGGATTGTTGTTCTGTTCGCGACGAAGTATTGTTACTAACTGACTCGACGGCGAGCACTGGACGGCAGCCGCTGGCCGGGGTTGATATAATTTAGCTGACGTCGTCGCCGGTTTCATCCACCGCTTCACCGCTCCGTCCATATACCCTTCCCCCACTCTATATTCAGATATATTCACAAATATTCACACATATTCACATATATTCACATATATATTCACACTCACGCGCTCGCTCAGCTGCTGTGTCTATTTTCTATGGCCGTGCCCCCAAAACATTTCCACGCGCGGATCTCTTTCTCTCTTTGTTTTTGTGATGCGGAGGATGGGCCACTCGGATAGGTGGGGGCCTCTACCTCCAAGATACTACTCTACTTTCAAACCTTAACTGGTTGAAAGCAGCTCAAAGCAGCTGCAAAAGGTGTAAACAATGTGTTAGCATCAACTTATTTAAGTTCTGAACAAAATTTGCATGTGCTATCAACTTGAGGAAAAATATTACATAAAAAACAGTTAGGTTAATATAAAAAAATGTATATTTTGAATAAACTTTTTATAGACACTGTGCAAAACGAAGACGGATTATTCATATTATTTGGCTCGCGACAATCTGAAAATGGCATAGATAGCATTTTTGTGGCAATGCTCTTATCAAAAATTGGCTACAATAGATAAGCGAAGCTCAAAAGATTACAGCTTACTCTGCACACAGATAATTTACAAACGTAGATATTATTATTATTATTACAACCGTAGATATTATGGCAACTTTGTTTGCTCATATCACAAGGGGTTAATAAACTGGTTTTTAATAAAAAGCCGCGCAACATAACTATAGTTAATTACTTTGTGTATTTTTTCGCGCCTTATATATTATTCATGATATTCATATGATCATTTAAAGGATTTTAATGTGAATGTAAGTATTAATGGATACATATGTCACCTATGTCCGTTCCAAAGGGTGTAGGGCAACTGGTTTGGCTGCCTGCCATGCAGCAACAACAAACAATACAGATTCGCACTCTTTCTCTCCACGCGAGTGAAACTCTCTCTCTGGTTGAGATTGGCTGATGCAACACTTGCCACACGTTGCAACAGCTGTTTTAGTCTGGCCCAGCTGATTCCGATTGTTGGCTTGTTGCCAGTGACTGAGGAAGTCTCTTGGCAACATGTTGCCGTAACTTTGGAAAACTCATAATGTTGCTAAGCATGTTTGGCGAAATTTTTACATCGATGTAGGGCAAAAAGGGGTGGCTTAAACTGTAGCTGCTGGCTGGCTAAAATTAGCCGGCCGATGATTCATTTTGGGGGTTGTCCACTTACATAAATGCTGCTTTACCCACTTTAGTCGCTGGAAGAAATTGCGCATTTCGACACAAAAAAAGCCTAAACAAGCAGAACGAACATTTGTTTGTATATGTATAATTTTCATCATACAAGCATTGCACTTTGGGATTGGCCTTGGCACCCTGACGTGGTTCCATTGGCGACACTGTCCCTGCTTTAATCTTCTCCATGAGGCAAGATAAAATCAGAAAGCACAACGTGTTGATCACCCAATGGCCAGAGTCATGCAAACTCTTGGTGGTTTAAATCCAATTCCATGTCTGTCACAAAAGATTACTGGTTATTATTATATGGCGGGGTATAATTTACCACAGCACAAAAAAAATTTAACAATATAATACAGTTAAATATATACTAGTTAAATATATGCTTTATAATAGCTCATTGGCTTTGTTTTAATGGTGATTTTATAAGAGTAAAGTGTTTTTAAAGCATTTTAAATTTTTAAAATTTCTTTTCATTTTTGAAATATTGTTTTTTATTCAGTTCAGATATATATGTATCTCTCTGATATTTTTTATGACTCTTTAATTTTATGACTACAGTCCACTCTCCACGACACTTTAGTACTCTGTAGGGTGTGTTCACTGTAGTCAAACCGCTCCCAAAGAAAGTCGTGCAAAGTGAATGTACCTAGGCGCGCTCCCGCTGAGCATTTGTTGTGATCGTGAGATGAAAACTGGAACTGGGAATGGAATTGAATGCGTCTTGAACGGAGAAGGGAGAAATGAGAGGATTTGTGGGCACTTAAAAGTATGCGGCTCTCTTGAGCCGGACTTCAGTACGCTGACGTCGACGGAAGAATCGCCTTGTTCTTCGGTCTCAAGTAAATTTGATTTGGATTTGACACTGGATTTATGTCAGCATGCAATTCCTGCAGTGGATTGTTGCACTTTTGCTGATTGCAGGCTGCTCCGCTGGGCCGCGGAATGTCCTGCTGCTCCTGGCTGACGATGCCGGCTTCGAATCGGGCGCGTATCTGAACAAATTCTGCCAAACACCCAATCTGGACGCACTGGCAAAACGCGGATTGCTGTTCAACAACGCCTTCACCTCGGTGAGCAGTTGCAGTCCCAGTCGCTCGCAGTTGCTCACCGGCCAGGCTGGTCACTCCAGCGGAATGTATGGACTCCATCAGGGCGTGCACAACTTCAATGTTCTTCCGGAGACCGGATCGCTGCCCAATCTAATCCGGGATCAAAGTGGCGGACGGATCTTAAGCGGCATCATTGGCAAGAAACATGTTGGAGCCGCCAACAATTTCCGCTTCGATTTCGAGCAAACAGAGGAGCGGCATTCCATCAATCAGATTGGCAGAAACATTACCCGAATGAAGGAGTACGCCAGACAGTTCCTCAAGCAGGCCAAGGACGAGAAGAAGCCCTTCTTCCTGATGGTGGGCTTCCATGATCCCCATCGTTGTGGCCACATCACCCCGCAGTTTGGAGAATTCTGTGAGCGTTGGGGCAGCGGAGAAGAGGGTATGGGCAGCATTCCCGACTGGAAGCCCATCTACTACGATTGGCGTAACCTGGACGTGCCCGCCTGGCTGCCCAACACGGATGTAGTGCGTCAGGAGCTGGCTGCTCAGTACATGACCATCTCGAGGTTGGATCAGGGAGTGGGTCTGATGCTGAAGGAACTAGAAGCAGCCGGCGTGGCAGATCAGACTCTCGTTATCTACACCTCCGACAATGGACCACCGTTTCCCGGAGGCAGAACCAATCTCTACGAGCACGGCATTCGATCGCCCCTGATCATTAGCTCTCCAAATAAGGAGGATCGTCATCATGAAGCCACTGCTGCCATGGTTAGTCTTCTGGATATATACCCCAGTGTACTGGATGCTCTTCAGATTCCCCGACCGAATGACACCAAGATCGTTGGCAGGTCGATACTTCCTGTTCTGCGGGAGGAACCACCGATCAAGGAGAGCGATTCGGTGTTCGGCAGTCACAGTTACCACGAGGTGACCATGGCCTATCCCATGAGAATGGTGCGCAATAGGCGCTACAAGCTTATCCATAACATCAACTACTGGGCAGACTTCCCCATCGACCAGGACTTCTACACCTCCCCCACCTTCCAGCAAATACTGAATGCCACGCTCGGGAAGCAAACTCTGCCATGGTATCGTTCTTTGTTGCAGTATTACCAGCGACCCGAATGGGAGCTGTACGACATTAAGACGGATCCCTTGGAGCGTTTCAATCTGGCCGAGAAGGCCAAGTACAACGGCACCCTCAAGCAGTTGCGCGAGCAGCTGTTCGACTGGCAGGTGGCCACCAAGGATCCCTGGCGATGTGCTCCGCACGCTGTACTCCAGGAGCAGGGCGTCTACAAGGATCAGCCAGCCTGTCTGACCTTGGGCCACGAGGCGCTGCAGAGGCCCAAGCGCAGGATCCTCGGCCAGTATGAGGAGTATGTGGTCTTCTCGTAGCTCTGACTAAGTATTCAATAGATTGGCTGTGTTGTCTTATCGCGTGTCCAATAAAAACACCTCAAAGTGCTGATAACTCAACCATGCCAATGTTTTTCACTCCGCATGCCTTTACAGTTTCGGTCATATAAATAGGAATTGCAAAGGATAGAAATATATAATATTATATTAACCTGAAAGAGCATGTATTTTCTTATTAAAATAATAAAAAAAAGTAAAATACAATACAATTTCAATAATAAACATTGTTTAACTTTAAAGCGAGCTGATAATCTTTAAGCATGTCTAATAAAAAGATCAATGTTTTCAAAAACAAAGCGAATTATATGATTTAAGCATTTGTTTAGAGTTACGTAAATATGTTCTTTGAACAAATTTCCAAGTTTACATTAAGGGAAAACTTTAATTGCTTTTTATAAACAAACAGGCAAAATATTGCCTTGATTTTCACCTGCCCAATGCCCAAAAAACAGCAATTAAAATTGGCAAAGAACAAGATTGAAGATTCCCCCACCGACTGGATTGGTTGCATCAGCCCAGACTGGCAAACACTCGTGTCCTGGCAGCATGACCTCACCCACTTTGGGTTGGAGGCATGGACTCCAGGGGTTGGATGCTGCGTCACGTTTCAATGTCATGCCCCAGTGGGTCAGGGGGTGGGGGCGGCTGCCACTTTTCCGCTCGTGTGTCTGTGTCTGTGTGGAAAATCGAAAATTTCAATGCTTCTGTTGTAGTTTATTGGTGGCGCCTCCGGATTCCCACATCCTCCACCGCCCAGTGTTACACAACAGGCAGCACGTTTTCTGGCTTAAAGGTCAGCTGGGAAATATCAAAGAGTAAACGACGGTTGCTTGTGTTTTTTTTTTCTCTCAGTTATGACTTTGAACGAAAGACACATTAAAAATTAAATTTTATTAATTTTGGTTTGCATAAATTAGGGTCTTCAGTTTTAGCGTAGTTATTATTATTATGTATATGCCTGGTAATGTATATTAATTCAAGTTACCGCCCACACAAAAATGCAAAATTACAATAATTATTGTTTGAAGTTCGGGTATCGCGTGGAAAGATAGTCTCCAGGCGATGGGGGGATCCTCCCCAGATGGATGGGGTGGATCCTCTGGAAATGTTCGCACTGGCAGTCTGTCCGTCCACGAGGCAAATGTTTAATCTTCGCACTCAAATATATAAGTCTGTTAAATGGTTTCTTGGCATTTAACAAATTTATTATCAACACAAGTTGCATGGCTTTCAGATCAATGTTTTTCTTCATACGTAAATATATGTATCTTGTGTATATCTTTCCTAAACGTACGAGTATATACATTCGTATGTATATCGTGCATAGCTGTTTCCGTTGTACACGTATGCCAACATGAGACTATTTTGAATCATTTTATCGGTTTGCCGTCGAATGTTTATTATTCTCGTTAAATATATAAATATTTGATCTAGAGTTGCGGTTGGTAAACGCCTTAGTAGGTTTGTAAGTGTTGCTATGCTTCGATTGACTTGACTGGATTTTGCTTACGTTTAAAGTTATTATTATCAACATTTTTGTGGAAATCGTTTAACTAGTATTATGCTTGTTGGTTGGTATTGTTTAGGAGGATTCTGTTACATTTACTTGCCGCTAGTACTGTTTATCTGTTATCGTCGTTTAAATATTCATTATATTGTTTACGTTGCTGCTCAGTATAATTTATAATAAATACATAATAATAAATATACATGTAGATAATACGCTTAATAAATATATTTATACATATATTTGATTTCATTTAATATATATATATATAGTTGTTATGTATATAATTAACAAAAAAAACAACACACATAAAAAGGAGCAAAAAGTAGGATACAAATTTCGCTTGTTTCATCCTTGCAAAAATTGAATTGAATTATTCTTTACATTGAACAACGAACATCAAGAACGGTATTCCGTATGCCTTTTAGAATAGAGTGTGGGGAGAGTATTGTTTTTGCACAAATATACGTAGGTAGAGTAGGTATATGTAGGTATTTCGGGTATATAATAAATATATGGGCGTATGGTGTGGATACGTAGCTTTAGCCTATAAAGGGACATTGCATAGAGAGCGCATTGGCTAGGTAAGGTTTAAATTACAACGATGAGACCGGATAAAAGACCTCCGAAAACTGGAGGCTAGACGAACTCAGGTGGAAAGACAAAAGAGACGCGCCTCCATGGGTGATAAAGATTACACGGGTAATTTAGTTAATTAGCTAGAGTGCTTTTCTGTTTGCTTCTGCCGCCGGCCAACTGTTCTAATACGTGATCGATCTATTGTGTGAAGTAGCACTAAAAGTTCGCACTTGCAACGAACAACAACGCTGACGCTTGAGAATCAAAGGTAAAAACGCAAGGAAGTGGCATTGCGCGCGTAACATCTTGTAAATTTAGTTAGTTAATACATTACATTAATTTAACTCGTAGTTAATTTGTTAATTATTGTGTTGCCAACTGGTATAATTTTGCACATAAAATTTAGTTAGCTTGCTCTATGGCCACCATGAATTTAGCCTGCTGTGTGCTAGCTAAGCCGTATCGTAATATCCGTAATCGTAGTAACCCGCTCATCTAATTCAACTATATATATATATTTGCATTTATGTGCTGCTTCTGCTGCTGCTGCTTCTGCTTCTGCATCGGCTTCGGCTGCCCAATTTCGCGCCTCTGGTGGCGAAACCAACATTAAGGTTATTGTTCTCCAATCAGCGATCTACGTACGTCTTCAGCCAGTTTGATAGGATGGGATTGGTTTAGGGGGTGGGAGTCCGGGTTCGGGATCTATACGAGGAACAGGATGAGGAACAGCCTAGTTGCCATTGGGCAGGGGCACCTGCACCTGAACGTACGACTGCGGGAAGTAACCGGTGCGGCCATTCACCGCGCCCTCGAACCAGTTGTCGTCGACGCGATTCAACAGGGTGATGATGTCGTTCTCCTTGAAGGCCAGTTCGCCGGGATTCTCCGGCTCGAAGTCGTAGAGGGCCTGGCAGCAGGGCTGCTGCTGGCGCTGCGGCGTTACGGCCATCGACTTGGCGGGCGAGCGCATCGGCGAGGGCAACGGCGAGGCGCTTGAACTAATGTGAGACGGCGTGCCATCTTCGTTGAGGCCGCCGCCACCGCCGTCCAAGTTCAGATCGAGCAGCGTCTTGGGCACGAACTCGTTGCGTGGCCGGCTCTCCGCCTCGGAGCGCTTCTCCTGCAGTGTCTCCTGCAGGCCTCGAAGGACATCCGCGCATTGCGAATGAAAATCGTATAGTGCCTCGGCAAAGGTGACCAGCTGGGAGACGTGCTCCGTATCGTTCTCGAGCAAATTGAACATGCCCACCTGGGCCAGCTGGAGCGATTCACCGAACTTGTCCTCGGCACCACGAATCTCATCGTCCTTGGCCTGCCGGCGACGCTTGCAGTCGAAGTCTAGTCGCCGGCCCTGCAGCTTCTTGCGATGATGCATTACCTCCTTGAGGTCTTTGGTCTGCATATGATGCAGTGGCTCCAAAAAGTTCTGCTTGATGTTGTCGTCCAGCGAATACTTGACGTCGGCCATCTGTTTCAGCGCTTCGCCGAATTCGACGAGCGCCTGCGCGAACACGCTGTTGTCCTCGCCGAGCTTCTTCCCATAAGTCAGCATGCATTCCGCGAGCAGGCCCTCCGGTTGCGGATACGTATTGGACTTGGCCTGTCCGGACAGCTTCGAGATGCCCTTGACCGCTGCCATTTTGGCCCGTGCCGTCGGATTCGGCTGCAGGAACTCCTTCGTCTTCAGCTGCAGCTCCTCCACCAGCTCCACGGTGACGTCCGTCTTGCGTTCCATCTCCATGAAGTCCATGTCCAGTTTGGTGCCCTCGGCACCGCCCATCTTCTCCGTCATATACTGATTGGCCTTGTTGATCTGCTTTTTGAGTCCGGCGAAAGCCATGGCTGCTGCTGTCTCTTCTGGTTTTCTTCCTCTGGTTAAATTGGTCTTGGGGCGCTCGACGCAGTTGCTGTGAACGGGTTGGTTGGGTTAGTCGAGACTCGATTTCAAATTCAATGTCAATATCATCATGTCAACAATTTCATCAATGGACCCAATGGATGGCTGCCTCATTGGCTGGCTGGCTGAGTGTGTCTATTTTTAAAACGTTTACGTTTGGAAGACTTACGCGGACTGCACTTTTCTCCGTTCCTTCTCCGCTGGGGGTGCTACTTTCCGGGGTTCTTCTGCTCGCTCAGTGGAGGCTGCGAGTGGGGAAACTCGGATTGGCTTGGTGAACTGTAGCCCGAGTTCGAGTTCTACTTTTGCTGACTACTGCGGGCACTTTCACTCGCTTCGCTTGCTCTGCACGTTCTGCCCCCGTTTTTTTTTGTTGCTCTGCTCGTAATCTTCGATTTTTTCCAGAACCTTGGGCTGCGTAATGTTTGAAGGACCGTGAGTCGTTACTACTACTACTGGTCGCGCGCAGGGGGCGGGGGCTCTGGGGTCGCGTTTTCCACTCGGCTCGCAAAAATCAATATCTTGACTGTGTACAACAATTTTCAACGGCACTAAGCCACTGGAGCTGCGGGACTATCGATAGTTCTGTAAAGAAACACTCAGTGTGGCCGGTCTTCCGTAAAATACCACACTCATTCGCATGCAATACATGGACATACACGGGATCCTCTCTAGGCATATGTTAAAGATGTGAGGGACTTAACATTTTTATTTAATTTCTTTAATGTAAATAAAACAATATATTTACATAATACAATATATTAAATATTAAAGTATTATATATATTTTATATGAACAAGCCAGAAGCACATAAATCGTTAACATAATATCTAACATTTAATAGCTAATATATACTAAATATATATAATTTGAATTTGAAATCTATGTTGATTGGCAGAATTATCGGTGTCAATATCGATATATTGAGTCAGGACTCTCTGTCCAAAGAGACTAGAATATATATGGGCGGTCCCACTGTCCTTGCACATGCTGTTAATCGAACAGCTGTTAGAATAAGATACAATAACAGTTTGGCGCGCAAAATCCTAACATTACAATACTTTTAAATATATTATATTGATAGAAAACGTACTCAGCAAAAATAAAGCTGTATAACTGCTGATGAATCTTACGCTATGATAAAAATGGAATGACTCAGAATGGAAAAGAAAATATAATCATAACTGTTGACCAAAATAACTGTGTGCAAAATAACCAGTAGCGCAGCAGTCAATTTTATCTTTCCAGAAGGTGGCACATATAATCCCAGGAAAATGTATAGATAAGCCCGATTTGCATCGTAAAAACAAGTGTCGTCCACAGAATGAAGTAGCAATTTTCCCACCTTGTTTTATATATATTCTGGCTCTATCTGAACAGATAACCCCCGAGAGGTACTTAGCACCACCGAACAAACAATGAACATGTAAATCAGTTCAATCGCAGTAGAAATAGTTGAGATATCAGAGATAAGGTCGTCCCGCCGTGTTTTTAATGGCGTATAAAAGCCGCAAGCCGTTGTACATTTAGCAATTAGTCTCGACGAAACCCAACGACTGAGAACCAAGTGAACTCAGATAAAATTAAAGAAATGAAATTCGCAATTGTTCTACTGGCGGCCAGCATTGCCTGCATCAGCGCACAGGTGAGGAGTTGTGGCCCGCCCCCCATTAAGTGGATTATTATGTAACCGAATTATCATAATTTACTCGAAAGGGCCCTGGAGCTCCTGCTGGAAATCCCCTTGCCGGAAATCCCTTTGCCGCCGCCAATCCGTATGCGTCCGCCTTTAATCCCTTCCTAAATGGAATTTTCGGAGGAGCTGGCACTGGAGCTGCCGCCGGAGTAGCCGCTCCCGTGGCACCATCTGCTCCCTTTGGAGGCGCCTCGATTTCCTCCTTCTTCCAGTCGATAGTCCTGCAACGCGAAGCCGAGCGCCTGCTTTCCCAGCCTGACTTCCCCGCCGACCTGGCGGAGCGCGTCCTGGATGTGGTGGCCACCTCGGAGGAGTCGATCAGCGGCTGCAACAACGCCACTTTGCCCTGGCTGCAGATCCGCTGTGTCAAGCCTCTGCTGACCGCGGCCAAGAACCAGCTGAAGGTCATCGACGATGAGTGGCAGGCACGTTTGGCCGCCACCGCCAGTCCCGCTGGAGCAGCTGCTGCCTAGGATCCTAGACCTCTCCTCCCGCTGCCTTAGTGTCCATTACTTCCTAGCTTAGCAATCGACCAACATAGATGCAATAAAATTTAAATAAGCTTAATGCCGGAATTTCCTCTGCTGTTTTGTGGGGTGGAAAGGTGTGTGTGTGTGTGGGGGCAAAGGACTCCTGACCTAGGACATGCTTTGATGTGGCCGGCCAAGCTTTGCATTCCGCTGCTTTATTAAATTTCCCATCGGGAATTACAAATTTTGGCGTTGCCTTCTTGACGCTTTTCGGGGCGCAAATACTTGGCTGCTCACGTCACCATCACGAAAATCCTAGTTCCGTCGCTTCGACCTCGACCAAAAGGATGCTTATGCTTTGGAAAGGCAGAGATGTCAAAATGAAGTTATAAACTAATATTTTTTATAAATTAATAATTTTACTTTGGCATTTTTTTAGGATTTTTCATTTATGGAATTATTAGCCAGTGGTACAATTATTTTTAACTTTTTTGTAAAATAAGTATTAAATAAGCTAACTTGTAGATTTTAAAAAGGCAATATAGTTTAATAATTAATTATTAATATAAAAAATTAAGAATTAATAAAAAATAATTGTTATAATCTAACAATACCATAATGATTTAATTTTCAGCCAAATATATTGGCCAAGTCGTCATCACTTCGACGCACACTTGAGCCATTTTGGCCATCGCTGGAACTTGACGCATTTTGGCCAAATATTTGCACTGAGTTCCTCTGCTTTGGCTGCGGGTTTCGTTTCCCTGACCTCCCTGGCCCAGCCCATTTTGAGGGGTTATGACAGCCCTTTTATGCACTTGTCCATTGGCGCCGCCAATTGTTTCCAGTGCATGATTTGCTGCTTCTCAATTGGAGCCCTTTAAGTCGAGGGTCGGGAGTCAGCTCGCTTGAGTTGCGTCCAGTTGCGGCGGCAATGTTGATTTATGTGCCAGTGCAGCTCCAATTATCCAATGTCCTCACTCAAATTGCCGGCCATCCTGCCCTCCTGCGACTCCATTCGATTCGATGTGAATCGAATCGATTCGATTTGATATGGCTTTTGGATTTGCATTTCAATTTGAATTCCGGGCTTAGGACCTGTGGTTATTAAATGGCTTGGCTTAACGAGCCAAGGACCGGCCACAAATGACCAAATGACCAAATGACGAAGGGGCCATTGGCTGTTTGATAAGCCACGAACAAAGCCTGAATGGGAATGGGCGAGTTTGAATTCAGATTGAAATATGTAATTAAATGTAAATTTCCAACATACACAACACCCGCCGCTTCACAAGATGGGGAGTGAAAAGTTTTTGGGCCAATTAATGAAAGTATTTGGGGATTGAAACTCGAGTTTGTTCGTCGTCATTGCAACATTACAACAATGCGGGCCAAACTTGGCCAACTTTGGCGTAGTGTTAGCCGCGAACTGATCGACCAGCCCTCCGAAACTAAACCTCAACCGAATGAACCGCCTTAAGCTCTGTTTTGGTAATGCAAAAGTTGCGGCATTTGAAATTCAGGCAGCGGCAGCAAAACAAAAAATGGTAATTTCGAGCACAGAATGAAATCCAGCCGCAACTGCCCAACTAAGAGTACATATAAATCCGAAATTGGTTAGAGGAAAAAATTTAAAAAAATAGAAAAATAAGAGCAAAATGCGACACACACGAAGGGATACTACGGAAAGTGCATGTATGGAAATTTGTTTTCGGTTTGCGGCTTTTGTTTTGATGCAAAAGTTGTGTGCCCCCCAAAGTAGGCAACAAAATTTCTGCGGCTTTGGCCTGTGTCAAAGTTCGTTAGTTCGTTTGTTAGTCGACGATATTGTGGGTCGCAAAATTAGTGCATAAACTAAATCCGTTCTCGACCAAACTTCCAATCGAATAGTGAATCATCTGCCAACTGAATGGTGTTTATCCGCAGTTTGCTATTAGCACTTGCTACTGTTATTTGATCTCCGAGTGCCACTTCCGCTGATAAAGTTATCTAATTAATCCGGCAAATATACGCTTATGGACCAGCATAAAACATAATGGGGTTGAGGCTATCGTTTCGTATTGCACTCAGATAGATGGTGAGATAAAGTGAGGCTGTAAACTCTATCTAAGCGCAAACAGAAGATAAGTTTGAATGTCTTTGAGGTTTTTCAAATTGTGCTTCAGTTGGTCATTGAAAGTTTCGAGAAAATGTCGAGTGCAATGCTGATAGCTTTCTGCGTCTTGGTTGTTTTGGTAATTGAAAATAAAACTAAAAAGAAAATCTTTAAAAATAATCTATTTGCACATATATATGCTCCCAATAGACCGGACAATCGGTTGGCCAAAATGTGGCGGTGCAACAGTCAATTGATTGGGCCAACGAACAGTTCAAAGTCGCTCAAGTTGTGGCCCAAGGAAAGCTACCCAACAATCTTGAGGCCCAGAACGATGCCAATGACCAGCTGGACACTCTGAAACTGGCTTTATCTCATTGCGAGGCTGAGCTGAAATCCACCCAAAATGTCGATCTTCACAAGACTTGTGTTAAAGCCGTGTTCGCTGGCTTTTACACTGCTTTGGATCGCTTGGCCGCGGAACACTGGCCCATTTTTGGAGCCACCTCTGGTGCCTCACGAATTGGATTCTTCTGCTAATTGACCTAATTATCCTAAAAAGTTTAACAACAGAGGGGAATTTTTAGGAATCTCAGTGAAGTGCTGCTTAAGAAATGTTTACGATATTAGACTATTTGTACCATCGTTCTAATATGTATTAAGTTATACAGATTTTGAAGATTTTCGGAATAATAAAAAGTTATTAGGCTTGGATGGAGTTGTTTACTATGTTGTAGTCGTGCTTGACATTTTTTTTTTTGCTTTTGTATAGAGCTGCCTATGACAAGCCATTTATTCTACAGTTTAACAAAATTTTTGGTTTGAACACTTAGCTTACAATGAGTTGGCTGTCAACCATTCTCGGTATTATTTTGATAACACTTTTGTGTACGGTATGGATAGCAGCGCATCCGCGATGGGAGCAAATGGCCCAAGCTGTGGCCACCCAGATGAAGTACGACGACCGGTATAGAATCCACACCGCATCTAAGGCAGCCAAAAAAGTGGATACGCAGATCCACGACTTCTACGTCAAGCTGGAGAACCAGAAGAAGGTAGCTGCCCGTGACATATTGGATAGTGCATACACTGAAACGACCAAATGCATCGAGGTGTTCTACAGTGGAGAGCTGGAGCAGCAGTTTAAGGACTGCATCGAGCACGTCACCAGTCTGCACATGGAAAGGCTGAAGTCACTTCTCCAAATTACCACTAAGCGACAGGGCAGCGGAGCAAGCAGACTTAACATCTGGCACTGATGATACCCTGGAGTCCTCCCAGGATCGCTGGCAGGCATCGATTCTGCTTTCTTTGCGCCCAGTGCTTTCTGATGTACTTTAATTAGACAGTCAACTCGAGACCCGTCACTGCAGCTTTTCATCTCAATCTGGGTGGGTGTGATTTCGGTGGAAGGGGATGGCATTCTAGTGCTCATTAGGCAAATGCTTGGTGTGGGAGGCAGGAGGTCGCGGGTGGTGGCTGTTTCGTAATTATAATCATTAGACGCGAGACAAAACCCTCACAAAGCAAATAGCGACATTAGCTGCGTGGAAATGTGTGTCAATGAAGATGAATCTGCCCGAGACGCCAGGGAGTTGAACCCTGCGACTGGCATTGTGGATTTTGCAACGCTGGAGGGTCCTCCTTCGTGGAAGCTCGAAATTACGAGAGTTTCGGCTCTGGAGGACTAATGAGAATGCAATGAGTGAGTTGCAAACTGCATGCATATTTCCATTCCCAAGTTCAATCATTTGCTCTGATTTAATTGCGTTCCTTGGGGATATCGCTGAATACTTTGTGTATATGGAAGTCGGCTTTTTAGGACTTAATGGTTTTACATATATGTATACGGGAAATTTGCATAATTAATAGTTTAAACGCAAACTAGGCATTGGTAATTCTATTTGCAACTTCGTTACAATATTTACAATATGTAATAAGATTAGAAACAAGTTTTAAAACAATTTGCAAACTAGCTTTATTTTGTAAAGTTTTAGGTAGCTACTTTTTGTTATGCTGAGGTTTATTCCATTTTTTTTTTACATTTTTGTATCACTTTACGATATTGCATCACTTTTTTTAAACTTTTCTGTGCCCCTTGCAGGCAATTGCGTTGCTTTTTTTCATGGTTTAAGCCTTTGAATCCGCCTCAGATGTAGTTTCCGTATCGGAAGCGGGTGCATCCGGCTTCGGCTCATCCGTATTGCCAAACACACACATAGGACACTAAAGGGAGAGGAAGGATTAGTTAAGGACATTAAAATGGCCAACAAGGTCTACCTTTTCCTTGAGAACTATGCGGTACTTGGGATGGCTAAGGAATTTATTATTAATTTATTATTTATAGCTTATAGTTTCACTCACCTTATGCCGTACACAATCGGATTGTAGACGGCACTCGTCTTGGCGAAAGTCGCTCCCCAAATGGTCGTCAGTGGGGTCAATCCGTCGATTTTGAAGAGTCCAAAGTAGCAGATGACAAGGTATGGTGTCCATGCCATAAACCATAGGGAGATGGTAGTTAGAGCCACCTTGGCCAGCTTTCCCTCGGCACTTTTGTCGCAATCCTCCGAGCTCCGCAGAGATTTCACATTCATCTTCTTGGCCTGTTCCCGCATCGCTTTCTCATGGGCTGCCACGGCGGCAATGATGAACCAGTAGGAGTAGCAGATGAGGAACAGTGGAGTGTAGTACACGAAGAGGGAGTAGGTGATTAAATACGATCGCGGGTTCCACAGACGCGTCATATAGTCGATGCTGCAGGCAGTCAGATTGCCCTCGGGCACATAGGCGCTCCAACCAACCAAGGGCATGACTGTCCAGAAGACAGCCATCATCCAGATGAAAAGTATCTTCATTATAGACGTCTTGATGGTCATGGGTGTGCCGTTGATACCCTTCACGATCACATTGTACCGATCGAAGGCGATCATGCACATGGACCAGATGGACACACAGCCAAAGAGCGAGCCACATCCCGCGTAGATGTCGCACCACAGCGGCCCCAGCACCCAAGTCTCGTAGTAGAAGTTAATAATCATCACCGGCGACTGGGAGGCCATCATACAGAAGTCGGAGAAGGCCAGGTTGAGGACGAGCAAATTTGCCGGCGTGCGCAGCGACTTTGTTCCACCGAAAATGTAGACGACCACTCCGTTGCCGCAGCACGAGATGATCATAATGGCCAGGGTGAACAATCCCAGGATTTTGCTCATCATGGGATCCATGGGCGCGAAGCGGCTCCAGTAGGGGTTCACCAGGTGCGCCATGTCGGGCAGCACCTGCGGGATTGTAAGAGGTGATAAGTTGAAGTGTCATCGCAAAGAATGGTTCTCTATTTACCAACTTTCATTCAAAGGTAACCCTATACAACCCATCCTTTCCCCCAATCACACTCACATTGTCCAGCACGGAACCATTGCCGCTCGACTGGGCCTGAAACCTGGGCCCAGAAAGGGCCAGGTCGAATGGCGTCTCCGGCAAATGACTGCGCTCCATGCTCAGCTACCCGCAACCCCTTTGACTAGACGATGGCTCATCGAAGTGGATCTGAGCCAAGAGGCCGAATTCCCAGCCCTTTATAGATGGTTGCTAAGCCAATTAGCCGCTCATCAAAAGAGGCGGGGAAGACTTATATACGGCGGACAGCTGCCGGATAAAAGTCAATTTTATTTTATTTCATACGCTACATAATCTTAGCGCAAGGTTAATTTGCCGCCTTTGATTATTAGTTAGTGACACTAAAGGGCAGCCAGAAATTTCTGTCCGCATTTGTGGCACAGTTTTCGCTGCACTCCTTGGCTGCATGATGGCATCGAGGTCTTCGAGTTGGATGGGTCGGTCGATGAGGACATCAGTCCACCGGAGGATCTTACATCCGTGTTTAGCAGATATATGCCACTGTTGTTTTGGCTCGTTTCCGTTACGTGATTCGCCTTAGCCGAGTCCTGCGGCGCATTATCCTTGCCGGGGTAGTAGAGCTCATCATCATCGGTGCTGGGCAGCTCGTACTTAACAATGTCCACTTTTTGGCTAAGGATGAGCTGCTTGCAGCACTCTTTGATTTGGTAGTAGGCGGATCGAAAGCTCTTGAGCTTGTGGGTCTGGATGGATTGCAATTGTTGTTACAAGTGGGTTGCCAAATGCTTGGATAAACTCACTGGGGATAGGCTGTCTATAAAGGCCGGCAGTCCATTCTTGCCAAAGGAACTCAGAAGAAGTACCTGGCAGTGTTTGCCGGCCCTGTTGTCCGCAGCCCAGAGGAGCAGTTCTTTGAACACGGCCTCATCCATTGCCACAACATAATCAAAGTACAGAAAATCATTCACGCTAAACTATATAAGCAGGATTATATATGTGCAGTTCATAGGTTCAAATATAAGTTCACCTGACGACAAAAGTGATCGGATCGCAGTCCGTGCTCCCGCAGAATTTGCAGGCATCGTTTGTTCGGTCGTCGTCCAGTGTTCCATGTCCTCAGACCGGCGCTATCCACCTCCCAGTAGAGACTCGTCTTGACCATCAGATTCTGCATAATCACCTCGGCCATCGGAGAGCTGCACGAGTTGCCTTCGAAATGGTTTTCCTTGCAAAATTGCAATAAATTCAAAACTAAATGCCATTTCTTACCCATGCACACAAACAGTATTTTCTTGAAAGTCATTTTTATTTTTCTCTTGATACGTTTTACTTGGCTAAATTCTCCCACTTTCAACTATAATTTAAACTAATTTTCCTAACTTCTTTTTCGAGACTTATGTTGTATTTGACTGAGTTTTTAAATTGCCTGAAAAACATGTCGAACGGAATAAATGACACGGCTTACTGGGTGGACTTCCTTTGCCCATTCGATCTACTGCTCCGTTTAGCCCAATGAACTCGACTTCAAGGTGGAGTAAGTGACCATTTGCTAAGATAATCATCCCCACTAATGCACTTTTTACACCACTTGCAGTCCTCCCAACACATTGAGGACAATGCTTGTTCTGTACTCGTGTGCCACGCCCACAAACCCATTATTCTGCCCGAAAGGGGCGGGTGGCAAGATAGTGTCACGTGGCTGTCAGGTGTTGGCCACGTACCAAAGACACTAGAATAACAAGATGCGTAACGGCCATACAAATTTTTGGCACGCGATTTTTTGGCCGTGGCTCTAGAGGTGGCTCCAGGCTCTCTTGAGTTTTTGTTCGAGAGAGAAAGAGCGGAGAGCGCTACAGCAAACAGCTCTTTTCTACGCATACAGTGATAGCATACAACTGTATGTGTGCACACGTATGCTCATGTATTGTAAATTTGACAAAATATGCCCTTTACCTTAGAAGTTCGTTGACTTTAAATCTATATTATTTTTTATCAATTGGCACCATGCGAAAAATTCTTGTTTTGCATTGCCTCAACGTTATTATTATTTAAATAAAGCTTAGAAATAGTAATAGACGAATCTATGTACATCACAAAATAAATTTCGAAAATGACTTTATATTAGAATACTTGTCATTAGGGTATTCAGCTTGCGGCGTGAGAAAAATTAATAAGGCAATGATTGTTGAGTGCTTGTGTCCGCACTTCGTGCCTGACGATATGACTTTTGCAACGAACTGTTTTCATATTTTTATTTATTTTATTAATTTTTATTTTCTACTACGTATTATTATTTTTTATGAAATATTATTATGAAATATTATTATTTTTATTATTTATTAATAAAATTATTATTTTTATTATTTATTAATTAAATTATTATTTTTTTATGAAATTAAAAAATAATTATTATTTTTATGAAATATTTATTTCTCAATGTTATGTCTTCTTTTTGGAAAATTTATGTTTCAAATTACAGTAGTTATAATAATTTCCTTTGTATTTGCTTTAATTATTATTATAATAATTATTATAATAGTCAGGGAATTTTTAATTTATTTCATCATATTGCTACGAAATTGGCCACAACTCCAAATATGTAAATTCGTTTCTTCGATCAGAATTGATTTCGGCCCGAAAATCGTCTTCTAGCACAGCACGCACACATATACGCGTTCTCGTCTCTTGTTTTTACTCACGCAAGCAAGCAAATTCTATTTTTATATTTCTTACGCTCTCAACGTGAGCGAGCGGAAAGAGAGCAAATTTGGCCTTCACCAAAAAAGTGGCTGCATAGTGCCAAACGAATGTATGGCCGTTACGCATCTTGTTATTCTAGTGTCTTTGCACGTACAGTCTTGTCGCGAGCTGCATTCGAAATTAGTCAACAGGTTCAGCGAACTTCCAGCCAAGGTAAGGAAAATTGGATGAGAAGAGGGCCAATACCAGTCATGTATGTTAAATGGCCAGAAAACATGCACTAAACATAAAGCATTTTGGCTTTTAAAAAGCAAATTAAAGTCATAGTCCGATACAAATGTATTAAATATGAAAGTCAAATTAAAGTAACTTTTCCCTTTAATATAATATCTTTGCTACTTCCGAGATTGAAGTCAATGTGTTTTTCCGTGTAGTAATGATTGACCCGATCCCTGCTTATACTGATGTCATGTCACGATGGCACTTCAGCGGACAATGCAGCTGGAATTCATTTTAATTCAGTCTCAATTAAACGACTTCTGTGTGAACTCTCGGATCAATTTTGAACATTTCAGAGGGCGAAACACTATGCCAGCGTTTTTTGTTCGCTCTTTATTTTTTATTTCGATTTACCTTGCCCCTTGTTGAGGCGAGTGGAGCGACGAGTTGGCTTGTAACTTGGCCATTGGCAATATCCAATTGGAATTGCATTGAACGACTAAATTGAAAATGCAGCTGAAAAAGCATATTTCACTTATCACTTTTCACACAAAACACACAAGCAAAGGCCAAAACAAAGGGCACTCTGGCCAAAAGGGGTGGCCGCTTGAGGTGGAGGGGGAGGGGTGTTGCCAGGAAAAGCGGGCCAAATGAAATTGTAAGCGCAAAAGTAAAGCACAACAGCAACATGCAGCGAAAACAGCAACAAGTCACTCACTAACCGGGTGAGTGGGAAATAATATGTGTGCTCGCATGCAGGATGGCTGGTGGGTGGTTGGGTGGCTTGGGTGGCTTGGGTGGTTCGGTGGTGCAAAGCGGGTTAGATGCCGGACGGAAGTGTGGCTCTGGCACTGCATTGTTGTTTTAATTAAAAACAAACCTACCGAGCTGCTGGCCCGACAAAAACAGAAGCTGGCAAAAAAAAAGTAAAGCCAAAGTGAGCAACCTGAGAGGACAGAACGAAGGCGAGCTGCAGTGTGGTTGAAAGTGTTGAATATTTGGAGCAAAGCTAAAAAACACAAACACAAGAAGCAAATTGTGGAAAAATCCGGGAAAAATGTAGCACGAAGTAAAGAAAACCCAACGGAAATGTGCGACTATCTGCTCATACATATGTAAGTGTTGCCGCTTATGTGTTTTGCTGCATTGGCTAATAGCAACCGTAATGCTGTGGCAGCATTTCGACCAAATTAAGGGATGAGCCACACCTAATGGCACTTTAAACGAAGCAACCGAGTTGAAAATGCGAATAAAAAATGAAGAACAAATGCAGCTGAGGCCTGACCTGGCTGGTGCAAATGCTTTTTGTTGACCACCAAATGCAATTTACAGCACAACAATCGGCGGTGAACGCAAAATGTGGCAACTGCCCCAGAAGAAACTAATAAAACACACAACTTTGTTGGCCTGGCCGCCCAGGAACTGCATTAACTGACCAGTGAGTTGGTGTAACATACATACATACATATGTATGTATGTGCATAGGTGCAGCCAGCAACAAAAGGGGCAACAAAGGGGGGCATTCAGTGTGCTGCAACAAGAGTTGGTACAAAAACATCAACAGCATCCTCATAGTTTTGGCCACAAAGCACACACAATTAGACATGGAGCCCGAGTAGACAGGTGGAAGGGATGTGAGTGGGCTGGTTGAAGGGGGAAAAGCTGAGTGGGTCGGAAAAGTGCAGCGCGTTTGCGGGCATTTCCCGCTGATTGAGGTTCAACGTACACACATACACACATTTATGTATATGTATGTATTTCCGGGTTTGCTTTTTAAAATTAAATTTGCCGTGAGCACATGTGAATATATGTATGTAGTCTAGGACTTGATCCTTGCTGCTGCTGAACGGCGCCAGAGGTCCTTTTTCGTTGCTAAACAAACGCCACTACAACCACTTTCTATGGGATTTTGCTGTGCGTTCAGGTGTGAAAATTAAATTAAATTGTTTGCCAAAAAGGGGCGTGGCACTGTGCTAGCTAATTCCATATTTGAATGAATGTGGACACGATAAATATTTATTGTCGCCACAGTCAGACATTTTCATTTACACAAGAATTAATCGTTGGGCACAAAAATTCAGAGATTACACACTGCCACTTTAAGATTACGTATACATGACGTTCAAACATTGCAAACACTAAAAGATTAAACTATATTACTAATTATACAGCACAAATAGCTATTATCACATGTAGTGACGAAGCGCGCCTCAAGTGTGGGAATTTCACTGCTATAAATACATACAAATATGGTACATGACAAAATTAAAATCTGGTGTATAACATGTGGCAAAAACACTAATTTGTAAAATATTTAAATAAATTTTTTCCACTTTAAATGAAATGCTTAACAATCCCGAAGTACTTAACGCAATTTCTCCCCTTCGTGCACTATCTTATCTTTTGAACATTTTTGAACAAATAAATAACAATAATATTGTATTGCCCTCTTTTGGGGCTTTGGCTGATTTTGGGTTGAGAAATGTCTGGGGAAACCCATTAATAAATGCTGCAGACGAGCAACGGAAACTGACCTCAGATAGGCGGATCGAAGGAAACCCAAGCGGGCCCGAACTCATTAAAAAGCCAAAGGCAAATATGGCCCAGCGTCTTGGCCATTTCCTTAACCTTAAATTCGACCTCATCAATAGCGACGGCAGCCAGCCAGTTGAAAAGTCGTCTGACCGAGATTTTTTGTGGCCGATAATGCGGCACGTAGCGGCAATTCAGCAAATGATGCAGTAGGAAGCTTTCCACTGGAACGGGTACGGGCACGGGAATGGGGCACGTTCCGGTGGCAAGTCAATCGTCTGGAGCGGCATCTTCATCTTCGGCGCAGCTCGTAAGTCATTTACCATTTTGAGGTATTTAATGAGCCAAAAACTTTTGGCCGCACATAAATTAAAAGTCGACTGGAACGCATTCAGGATCCCTGCGGATTCGCCAGGGGTCAGGGTCAGGTGTCCGTCCGTCTGACCAGCAATATGGCTCTATTAGCATGCCCATTAAAATTAGACAAATGGTTGCCATTGCCGGTCGCCGTTTCGCATATCCGCAACTTCAGCCCAGTCCGCAGATTTATGGCCATATGAAGGTTCGTTGGCTGGATGGATTTTGGCCGGCCTTTCGCCGCAATCACATTCGCCACTTGAGAGAAATGCGCCGCTGCCGTTGGTTATGATAAATGATTTTGTTGCCCATCAGCGCAAATGCATGCATGTGTTTGTGTGTGTGTGTTTGCGCCACAGTGTGTGTGAAGGTCGTTCAAAGTCATCCTGTGTAATTGGCAAGAGCAGGTAAGGGTCATACTCTATTAAAGGCGGTTCCAAAAAGAATGTATTTTTAAGAAAAATTGATGGATTATTATGAATATTTTATTCCTTATTATTAGTATTATTAGTAACTGAGACCATAGTTATAGTAGTACTTATAAATGCACCATTTAAACAAAAATATTTCGGATGTAGAAATACCTATTCAATAGAAATTTGTAAATATTTATATAAATATTTAAATGTAATATTTAAACTCAATTTCTAACTAAAAATAGTGGGTTTTTGTTACCTGTTTGGTACCTAAAACCAAGGTACTTCTTGCTTTAAAATTCGGCACTTCCACTTTAAGGAACCGACACTTTCTCCAATTGAGCTGCCTGAATGGAATGAGATTTTCCGCCTTGATTCCCTTTGCTGGCGCAAGTTCTTTGTGTTTGCCTAAGCGGCTTCCACTTGGCATTTTCTTCTGTACCGGTCCGGAGTCCGGACTGGGCCGAAAGTCCTTGGCAAATTTAACCCTTCACTTCATTAAACGTACTTGCCGATACCCCGAGGGCACACAAATCACTTTGGCCGCAGATACAAAGGCTGGCTAGGATTGGATTGGGTGTGGCCATAGAAATTCGACATATAGCCAAACAAAAGCCTAATCGTGCAGCTGCCACATCTTCTACTTCTCACTGGCCACGCCCACAACGGGCCAGAGGAGCAGGAGGAGAAGGAGATCCGTTGAAGCTACCGCCTTTTGGTTGTAATCCATCAACCTGCTTCGGTTTTGATTTGGGGCCACTGTCGCAACAAATACGGCAAACAACAGAGCGAGGAATTGGCATGGATAGGTGAAAGGGTTTTGGATTTCTTTTTTCGAGGCGGAGAAGGTGAAGCTGGTGGAATTGGGAGCTGAAGATGAAGTTGTAGGCCTGCCACAATGAGCCCAAAACGTTGCCAGCAAATTGTTTTCCATTCTCTGTTTGCCGGTGCGTGTTGTTCCTACATCCGTTCGGTGTTTTAGGTATTTAAGCATTTAGTCAGTCGGCTGAGCCTCTTTCACTCCAATCTTTCGGTCCATTCAGTTGTCATTTTGTCCACTCTTCTCCCAGGCCATTCCATTGTGGACGAAGTGAACTCAATGCGGGGGCAAATATGACAAATTAAGCCTTCAGGCAAAAGCCAAAGCATACTTTTGTGTGCCGCCCCATATTGTTTCAGATATAAAATGGTTGTTGTTGGCTGAACAAAGTTAACCAATTAGGCTAATTAATAAATGACACATGATTTTTTGCAAAACACGTGCAACATTTTTAATTTTACATTAGGCAATGAAAAATGAATTTTAAATTGCAATCAATTATGTTGATTTGCGGTGTTTTGTGTATTCTTTTCGAGTATTTTTTTGGTTTTTTATAGAATTTATTTGGCTCAGCACTGATGTCTAAATCTTTGGTCTTTGAAAACAGCTCAATTAATAAAGTTTCCATTGTGGCTGCTGGCCAATTTTGCGAACATCTTCGACACTCAGCACTCTATTTCGACCACATCTCTTGTTTCACCCTTGAGTTGTCAATCATTTCGATGATGCTGCGATGCACTGGAGATAGGACCAATTTCCGATGAGGATTGCAGCTGGTGTGGCCGCTCATCCTCATCCCATTTCTGTATTGTTCCTTTTGCTGGCGCGTCACTTTCAATGCCGCACGCACATGACTTGGCCGCAAACTTGCTTACTTGGCCATGACTTTCGGAGGAGGGCCGCAAAGGCATGGTGGGCATCAGCAGCAGTTGGATAAAGTTTCCTTCACTTTTCGGAACTTGCAACTTTTCTCATTTGTGCGTGTGCATTGGTAAGTTGCACACACCACTTCTTCAGTTCGCAGCCTGCCTTTGCAGCTTTCAAGTTGGAGTGGCATCCAACTGTCGTGCCGACCCTCGTTTCCCTTTCGCCTCTAATAGGACAAGCACGAAACTAATCCGCAACACGACGACAAGAAAATTGAATTCTCGCAACTGTCAAATTGAATCTGCCTGCGCCTGACCCTTCCTTCTTGGCAATTGTGGAATCAAAACTTGAACATATTTGGCTAAGAGGGACTAAGCCCAACTGTTCGCCTTTGTTTAAGAAGGAAGCTGAACGTGATCAGCGGGTAAAAAAAGTTAAAAATTGTAGATTGGAGTAAAACTTAGCAGTGAACGATTCAATATGAATACTTTTAATTAGAAACACGCACATCCACAATTAGCTCAGAGTTTTGGTCAAAATGTGTCTATTATACTTTTATTTTATACTTTACTTATAGTTTACCAAACGTTTGGTTTACCAATTAAAAAACGTATTATTTAAATCTCTAAGCCAACAGAAGCTTTTCAAGTGAAGAAACGTTATAAGCAAATGTTTAAAAAATTACATTTCAAACAGCTTGTAAATAAATTAAAGGCAGACTTTTCAAAAATTTAAAAGCATGCTTTTTCGAGTGCCCTGCGTATGAGTGATGTTGCTGTTATTGGCTTCGCTGACTTTTACCCATTGTAAGTGTCGTTTATTGACTTGCCTGGATAATGACAGTCTTTATCGATTACGCGATTATCGCAGTGTCACTTTAGAATTTTTCGCAAAAATTTCCTCATTTTCGGGGCGGAAAAGCTTTTAGCCTTCGCCCCTCGTGACCGCCCGCCCACTCCCCACTCCTCAATCTCAATCTTCAATCCCAAAAGTATGTATTCGCAACGCCCACTCTGCGTCATTCGGCGGGCGAAATTGCTGCGCTTCAAGTGTAATATCACTTAAGCTCTTAAGCAGAGGGAAAAAAATAAATAAAAACAGCCAACCAGCCGCCTCAATTGCCACACTTTCAGCTGATTGGCCTGGCCACGCCCCTTTTGGCCTTCAAAATAAGAACACAAAACTCCCCGTCTGTCTCATCCAGAACGAAAATAAAATGTCTCTAATGTGCGCCGAGCTGTTTAGCGCTAAAAGGATTTTGCAGTTTGAGCTGCAGTCAGCGTCGGCAGAAGTGCAATAATTGAACAAAGGCACATTTGCATTTGCCGGGGCATAAAACAACGAGCAGGTGAGAGCGTAGGAGGTTCACCTGCGTAGGACAGGTGAGATACAACCAAATGCTATTTGCGCGGCACTGCCAAATAAGCAATCAACAAGAACACGACAGCGAATTAGTCACCTGCACACGGTGGCAGTCCGTTTGGAAATGAGGTGCGAAAGTGCAGGGCGGAAATTTATGTTGCAAGGTGCATAATGCAAATGCAGGCAAACAATAAAATAACGAGTTGTCTGTGCAAGCAAATTGCATCGGGAACACAAAAACAAGCGAGTGAGTCAGCTTGCAGCACGTGCCGGAGTCAAGGAGGCAATCGCCTCATGCTCGGCTGCCTCCTCTAACAAACGTGGCACAAACGACAACACTCAGTCGCAGACAGCCGGGCTAACAAGCCGAACGAGCACAGGGCGAGTCCAAAGGACAGCCGAAGGAGCCATGCCAGAAGCAACTCCAACCAGGCAGGCAAAAATTTGGCGCTTGTTTGCATATTTGAGCTCCTGTTTGCCACCTTTGTTGGCCCAGGTGTGCACGGCGAACAAAGAAACGGCTTGACGACTCAGACACTGCGAAAATAGAGTTTAACGATTTCTGAATGTTTAAAAACATACTTTTTCCTACTAGTTTGAAGAGAGTTGAAGAAACCTACGTTCCAAAATGACAATTGATAGAAACCGATTTTAGACATTAGCAAGGCAAAAATAACACCGATCTGTTCAGATTTCGCGAATCAATTACCGCGCTGTCCGCAGTTGTTTGCATCTGCACCACGAAAAGAATCCAATTCCACGACGCAACGCTGTTCCGGATCCAATCGAATGTCCAAACACGCGGCCCCTCATTAGGGAAATCTCGTTTCTGTGCATGTTTAATTTAAAGCTCAAATCGAAATGCTGCGTGACTTAATTAAATTGCAATGCCATCGAAGGGGAAGCCAGGGTTATCCATCCATTCACCCCAATCGTGCCACTGATGCCACCCATGCCACACTGTCAGTGGCAATAACAATTTAGATAAACATTGAAGGCGGCATGTGGCGCGTGATATGCAAACGTGCGTAATTAACCTTTTGAAATGGATAGCAGGTGGAATCCACGCACCCCCTCATCGGCTTTGGATAATGCCCACAGTCTATATATATGTGTATCCGCTGGCTAATCACCAAGTGCAGCTGATGAGTCCAAATACTGCACGTTCGAATTGAAATCGGCGCCGCGGCGCTGACGGCGCTAATCTAGATGCCACATCCCCGCAAGGAGTAGACTCCCCCAAACTATCAACAAATAGCATTAGGCATAATTATCAGCTTAGTGCAAGTATCGAAGGGCAGCTGTTGTTGTTCTGGCCACAAGGCTGGGCCTTCGCTTTCTTGGCCAAATGTCTTCATTGTCGTGGCCATCAAAGGGACTTGCAAATGGCATTTGCAATGACATTTGAGTCCTCATTCCGCACCTACCACCACCGCACCACATTTATGTACGTATAAGCCTCTGAAGGATAACGCGCTGCGGGTGTGACTAATGTTGACTTGATGATGATTAAGTTGCACGTCCCCCAGGATGCCCCACGTGCGTGTTGACTGTGGGCTGAACTGTGGGCGTGTCTGCCTCGAAGAAACTATCTATGAAAAAAATGGGGGCCAAAGGGGAGCGAGCCCATTTCGGTCAAAGTCCCTGTCCACGGCGAACGTGATTCAATTAGAAAGGAAAATACTGCACCGAGTCAAATGAAATACACTTAAACACTTTTTGCCAATAATCAGTCAGTGGCTTGGACCCGCCGGGGATTGTCACGGCACCTTTTAATTATGTTGATAATTAGTTGGCGACGTGACGGCTTTGAAGCCCAATCAGCAGTGCTTTCTGCCCCAGAGGCCTGTAATTGTTGGCCAGTAGCCCCGGTTCGGAGCATTGATCTTTGCGCCAGAAGCTCCGGGATTTACACGGAAAGAAAAGGTGGAGTAAGTCCATGCAAACATGCTAATAATGCTCAATTATGAAACGATTTCTATTTCATATAAGTGAAATTGTTAAAAGTGGCAGAACATTGCCTTTGATTATAAGTTATGCGTAGAACACCTTACTTAATTATGGCAAAGTTTTTAGCTTGAGGCACATTTGAATTGCACTGCCTGTTTCCATTTAATTGCTAATCATCTTTGTAATTCCTAATAATTTAATTGATTAAACCTATTATAATTGCCTAATATTGATAATAAATGAAAGTAATGATTTTGCTACCGAGCCTTTCGGCTTGTTAGCTCAACTGATTTACTGAATTGAGTTTATTGAGGCTTAGTGTGAGTGAAACTGTCTGAATGAAATTATATTCATGAATAAAATGTGTTTCATTGCAAAGCTTTCATTGTATAGCTACGATGATGGTTACCCGACTGCTGTTTTGGATGATGTAATGACAGTGAGATGACAGCTGTTGAAGCAAGATGGGTAAGCAGGGTCAGGTGTGGACGAGAAAAATTGTCAGGTTACGGGACATGGTTGCATTTTGGACATTCGTTACTGGGCTAAGCCTCCACCTGAACTGCCAATCATGTTGGGCTTCCAGCTCCTAGCTCGATCCCGACTCCTGGCCCCTGGCTGCTCGTGGAGACAGCTTCGATAACAGGACGTACCGCAACATAAAAGTGAAGGACCAATGCCAGGAGCAGCAGCAGGAGCAGCTGATTCCGGAGTTTAAGCCGGAATAGAGTGACAAACACAAACTGTGGGATAAATTTTGCCTGGCAACGTTCTCATTCCTGGCTGACAGCAGCAATTCGAGTTTGGCACTGGGATTGAATGAACCTGGTGTCCTGATGTCCTGATATCCTCCCATTCCCATTATTCCATTGGCATTGCTTAGAGCAGAGTCCTTCGGCTGGCCCTGCAACTCCTGATTCCTGGCGACGCATTTCGTCTGTCGCACGTGTCAATGCGTCTTTGAATGCTCAATTAAATTTTCGACTGATTCGGTTGAACCCGGGGGCCAGATCCCACGAAATCGGCTTGTAATTGGGATTTTGCATTTACCTCCTGCCTTCTGACGGACTATTTTGGCCATTCGCTTGTCCGTGGGCTAAGTTTATTGGCGGTCCCCCTCATAAAGTATTCGCTTTAAGAGTACTGATACACAGGGAATAAATATATGGCTATTATATCATGGAGTATAATCGAGTGCACTTCTATTCCGTAATACTACACAGGGAATAAAGATACGACTCTATTCCATTCTATTCTTTTTTTAATAATTAAATATATTAATTTAATATTTATGAATATCTACATTAAGTCCCTAGTTTATATCAACATATCATAATAAATGTTGGAAAATAATTTATTAATATTTTGATTATTTATTTATGTGATAATGGAGTAATGTAAGGTATTCCTTAAATGAAATATTAATTTGTAAATTATTTTTCAATGCCTTTCATAAGTTTGTGCTTGAATAATTTTCGCAGTGCACTTCTGCTATTCCCGATGCTGTTGCAATTTGATTTCCGGACGGGAAACTCTCAGTTTATTGATATGTCGGCATGGGGCCATGCATTTGTGCAAAAATATTGGCAGCCAATTGTATAAGTCATGTTTACAAAACACTTACAGGTCGCACCCAGTCTAGCTGAATAACTGAATGACTGAATGACTGAGTGACTGACTGACTGACTGACTGCCTGAGTGACGAATGAAGTTAATGAAAGTTTATTGAGCACACGGCATTGATTGAGCCATCGAGTGAGCTTGTGATGGAGTGGCTGGATGGGCGGCCACTTTGCCGAGCTTAATGAATTTTGCCAGTTGAGCGGAAACGGAAATACACTGCCTACCATTCGCGATGTGTGATGGTGTGGGTAGGTGCGGCTGTATGTGCTTGTATGTGGGTGTATAGCTAAACAAAACTCTCGCCCATGTTTGTGTGTGGGCGCTTTTAGGTTGCGAGGAAGGGTTTTCCACATAGCATTCGCTAATGAAACTCCTTTCATTTGCACTTTCTCCATTTAACCGGCTATTAGGCTGCCTTGTGCTTATCACCATCCGCCCATCTCCGAAAGAGACCGCACTTTTCTTGCCAACTTAATCATTTGACTTTTGTCTAAAGTTTCCTTTGAGCTTTTTTCCTGCTATTTGTATTACATTTGTGATCTTAACAACTAATTTACATGCAAATAACTTTTTCAACTTTGGCACTTTGCACCGATATATACATATAAATGTATAGATATATATACATAAAGATATACACCCGCACACGTACGCGCATAGTCTCAATTGCCACTTATCAGCTCATCGATGAGGTTGGCAAAAGTTTTATACTTTTTATGGGTTCTTTTTTTCCTTCTTTTTCGGGGGCGAAACTTGAACAGTTGTTATTCCATTTCTGTTTGAGTTTTGTTGTATGTTATTGAAATCGCTCGGGGGAGATCCGTGAAACAAATCGCACAGGCCTGGCATTAATCTGTGATTTTAATGCGCCGCCATTAATTCAGGCTAAGCCGAGTCCTTTAATAGCCGTAAAGTGTTGACGACTCCCGCACCGCCGTAAGTGTCCTCCGCTTTGGTTCCTGGACCATGACAGCGGTGTCGGATGGGTGGAACCACTCAGCCGCACTCTAGTGGCAATCATGCCGGTGTGGGCTTGGGTCTGGATCTGGTTCTGTGTCCGGATCTGGGTCTGCTGAGGTGCCTATAATCATAAATTACGACCGAGACCACATGCGGTTGCCTTTCGCAGGCGTATACGCGATATTCCACTGTCAGTGGAGGTGGGGAAACGGAAGGGAGCAGAGAGGATGCTCCTTTGATGCACTGCGTGGACTTAATGTGAATTATTTGCATTGCGGTTGGCTGACCACAGTGGCGGCCACGTGAATAGCGGCCACTCCAGGTGCGGAGCCAGCCAAGCGATGACCTCTGACCCGCAGGCGTGCGTAGCTGCAAAGGAGCCGTTGCAGTCCAGTGTTCATAATTTAATCACACCCGCCATCCCTCATCCGCCGGTTGATCAAACAAATACACGCACATCTGGTGCGGCGATGCTGGGTAATTAAAATGCATTTTGCTGCAGGATTTAATTGTGAACCCCGATTGCACAATTTAAAATGCATGACATGCTGCTCAAAATTTCGCCAGCAAGAGGCTAAGAGGCCAGAGATCGCAGGCAAATGCAGCTGCTCCCTGCGGCGCCGCTTCCTTGGGGACTTCCACTTCCCATTTTCATCCGGGCTCCAACGTGGGCTCAAGCAATCACTTCGCATTTCCGCCCGCACCACATGGCGCCATGATGTTTTTCTGGTGTTGCACACATACATTTGTAGGAGTTGTGACTCGTTTGTCCGCCCTGCGCATTTGTGTTTGGTAATTTTGATTTGTTTGCTGCATTTTATACATGTTTTTTTCCGGTCGCAAGGGAAAATTGATTTCGGCAAATGATGTTGGCGTTGCTGATGTTTTTGTTCCGCCCCTGTTTGCCAACCAATTTTGCTCGGTTTCGTTTTTTGGCAAGTAAATATGCGTTTAAGCAAATATTTTAGCTTGTTGAGTGTATGGCTTTTTGTACTTTTCCGCGTTCTCATTTTGTTTCGTTGCTTTCTGTTTTTTCTGGCTGAAAAATATTTGCTTTTAATTCCGGCTACTTGCAATCCGTTATTATAAGAACACAATGCAAACAGGCGGCTTGAATGTTGAAGGTTGCAAACTCTGATCAGCCACTTTAAAATTGATCATACCTACTAATTACACAAGCCTATTTTATTTTCAAATTTAATTTATGTCAGCAAAAGCATTACTATTTAAAATTAAACGTATAATGCTAAAGCTTGTTAGCTTATGCAAATAGTTCGTTCATTAACTAAAGTTAATTGTAACCCTTTAAATAACCGCATTCATTGAAAAAATGCTCCGGAATATATGCAAAACGATGCTGAAGTCAAAACAGTTTGACTTTTATTTTTAAATAATTCAAAAGGTTGCGACCAGAAATCTGCGGATTTGGCGCGGCCGCATTAATTTGCTGTGACATGTTGACAATGGAATTTTCATTTAAATTTTCAATTTGCTCTTACCAATACAATTTTTTGCATTAATAGTGAATGAGATAGCAGTACAGTGGCTCTGCTCGCACAGGACATATGTGGCTGTCATTCGGGTAGCGCGAAAAGCGGAAGTTGCAAACCGGAAATCCCATTGACAGCCACCTCATGAATTAATGCGGCTTGTTTTGCTTCGTTTCCTTCTTGTTTTGTGTGCTCTGCGTTATGTTATTAATTAATTTACATATTGTGGAGATGTTTCCCCTCTTATCGGCGACGCAGTTCAAATCCGAGCAGCAACAGCTCATTAATAATTAATATTCAATGAAAAAAAGTCTATCGGCAGGCAGCTTAATTTTTGTTTTCCTGATTAAGCATTGAAGCCTGTTTAAATATGCTTTAAAATTCATCAGCGAATTAATTTGTGGAAATTGTATCGGATACAACGAGTCATTTGCGGAGCTTCTTCTGTGGAAAGTTCTGCTGCGCTTTCATCTTTTCGTTTTTTTCACCATTCACTGTTGACATTTCGCCGAGTGTCTGTGTGCGTGTTTCGTGATTTTTCTGTCCTGTCTGCTCGCATTTTTCATTGCTTTTTGTTGCTGAATTTTATTAAAATCTGCTCCCATTTGCCATAATTTGAATTATTTTTTTTACGCCCACATGCCGAATGACAAGCCCGCCCCTCCGGTGCCGCAGATGAGTTTGACAAGCAAATAAGATGGCGGAAATGAAGGTTGGGGGTAGCGAAAATAAATGTACACAAAAGACTCTATATGGTACATGTGGGGGTTCTGAGTTCCCAACCCCAACGATGCTCCCTGAAGCACCATTTGTTGCAATCAAATGAAATGCCAGGCAGCCAGTGAATTGACAGACACTAAACCCCCGCATTCCGCCGCATTCGAGCCATTTATGAAAAAGCATTTTTAATTTCCAACGGACAGAGCTGCTGAGTCTGCTCTATTAAGCGGGTAATCCATTTAAAGGTAAATGCATTTATTTGCACTTTGCGTGCATTTATTAAGCATCGAGTGTTTTGTTTAATGAATCACGGCAAATGCGCAATTCAATCAGCAGAGAGTCCTTTTTGCCACGTCACTCATACGCAGCGTTGACATTCGATTTCGCCTGCATGATTAATAAGTCCAAAGGCTGCAGAAGCCAATCATTCAAGCATGCGAGCAGCGGGCGGCCAACTGAGGGCAATCATTTATTAATGCTAATGCATTTTGCATTAATCTCGAGATATGTCTCGGTCTCGAAAAACCAGCTTGATGCATCGGGCTATGGAATGAAAATAAATTGCTGTAAATTAGTCCAAGCGCATTTGATGCCTCCTAAGTTTTGCGATAAGTTTGCTTAACGGGCTGTGCACAGTTGTGATAGGAAATATAGGGTATATAGTTGACCAATACCATTTTATAATAATAATATGACAGGATACCGTGTGCAGCATTTTAACACATAAATATATATAATAATAGCCTTAAAAAATAATAGAACACAGATGTGTGGCAGGGTGAAATCACTATATTCCAAATATTTCCTTTATTTATGTAACATTATTGATTTCAATCCAAGTCTTTGAAGGTTGAATGGGAAAATTGAATACTTCGACTGTTAGAACTCTTATGGTGACCACAACTGTTGCCACGCGAGCCTTCGAAGGAAAACAGTCGGAGGTGGAGTGCTGGCAACATTAATAGTTATACAACAGCTGACATATTGATAAATGAGCGTATTTTCAAAGCGCTGGAGCAACAGCAGCAGGAGCAGCAGAAGCAGCAGGAGCAGCAGGCAAGCTGAACTATTGCGTTGGCAAATGGCTCAAGCAAAAGTTCCTGGAGGTTTTTGGGGTGCAGTGGCGATGGGATTTCGGCGAAAAATGGCTTCACTGCGAAGCGTGAGAAATTCGCAACCCCGCAGGCACACACATACACACACTCACTCGCACACACACACACACGCACTTGCGAACGTCAGGGGTGCAAAACAAATGCTTGTAAATATTTCTGCAGCTGTGATTCCTTTTCGCTGACTTTTCCGCCAAAGGAGTTGAGCGGGAAAACGGCAATGGCGGCGAGCTCGAATGCTTTGCAATGAGTCAATTTTTTAACATTTATTTGACACGGACTTTTCATTTATTTCACTTTGAGAAAAGTGAAAAAATTTAATTAAATTGAAATTAATTTGACAGGATATTGCAGGCGCCACCAGAACTATTAATAATGTTCCATGTGGAGCGGCCATGGCAATGCGTGTATGTGTGTGTGTGAGTGCGGTGGCGATGTGGTGGTGTGGGTGTGAGCATGTGAGCGAGTGTCGGCGGAAGACAAATGTGAGCCAAATAAATTCTCATGTTGCGCTTTTGAGTCGCTCATCGCGTCAAAATTGCACGCAGAAAGCGAAAGCTGGTACTTTCAGCTGGAAAAGCAGAACGGAACAGACAAAATAGCGAAACGAATCATTGCCCCGGGGAATTGTCCATAAATCATGGCATTCATTTCGTTTCCAAGCCAGCCAGCCAGCGAAAAGTCTATGTGTAATTTTCCAGGCACATAATTAATTAAATTTTACTTTCGAGCGCGCGCGCCAGCCAGCCACAGCAAATATCACTCATACGCACCGTGGCCGACCTTGGCGGCGCCACCGCCATTTGGCATTGACATACGCACAAATAAATAGACGCTATAAATTCAATTCCCATTCTCGCGGTCGAACGTGGCCGTAATACCTCCCATGCCCATTTTCAATCTGAAGGCGAATCCGTATCCGAATCCGAATCCCCAATCCCCTATTTGTTTGCTCATTGAGCAAACGTGCTGGAAACACATTCCTCTCCCATGCAAAACTTTCGCCTAGGTGTGCTATAAATCGCGTGCCCTTTCAGTTTCGGTGCCGCTTGACTGCTGACAGCCTCTACGGTTGCAGGACTTCGAGTTGTGAGCGGTGGGCGTGGCATATCATTTTAAGGTCCTTGTTTTTTTCGCAAAAAGTTGGCAGCACGGCGTACAAAGTGTAGAAAGTGCCACGCAGCAAAACGTGCTTGAGTCGAATAAATAACAAAACATTGGCGGACAGCAAATGAATTTATGGGCCAAGCCATAGGGTAGAAAAGTGAAAAATTTTCTAGCAATTGGATTAGGAAAAGACCAGTGGTTCATCGAGTGGCGTCCGCTTTATAGTCCCGTCGCCATCCTGGCCAGCAATGAGATTAATGATTTTTTAAATGTCTTGCAAGGCGGATGGATCCGCCCGGGAATCCGAATCCGAATGCGAATCCACTCAGCCGGAGACTCCGGACTCGGGACTCCGGACTCCCTGACTGACAACTGGCAGCGACAATGATGGAGCTCGTCGGCTCCGTCGTTTGTCCTCCTCGTCGAGGGTCCCGTGTGCACATCATTGGGCATTAGGTATGCATGCCGTTGAGCCTCGCACTGCGAAAGATGTTGAGTAATGCTGCTGGAGACAATGACTACACGGAAAAAAAAATTATAGGCAACTCCTTAGCGAAGTCCTTACCAACTCAAAAACCAAAAACCACCCTGTGGCCACTTAAATAGCTTTAAATGGGAGATACTTATTATTCAAGATAAATAATCGAATTATAGAAAATTATAATGTTAAAGAATAATTAAGTTATTTTTAAAAATAATTAATGATAATATGTAATTTAATCATTTACATCCCATTCAACAAATGACCTAATATAATGGCCTAGATAAAAGTATAGTATACCAATTTAAATAATACAAGAATTCTCCTTTGACTATGTTAAAATTGAATTTATATGCGCTTATACGTTTCTGCGCCATAACGCGTGATTTAAAATCACACTTGCTTTCGTTATCCAATTAAAATTAATGACAGTTTTAGACGACATTTTTCTCCGTGTCAAGGAAACCCTGAAGAAAGAAGGGGAAATGGCAGCCGGGTTCGATAATGAAGTTAAAAATTCCATACATACAAATACAAACAGACAGACGGGGCATGGGGAAAGAGAGGGAGAGTGGGGCACAGAAAGAGAAGGGACAAGGATGCAGTTGTTGTTGCTGCTGCTTCTGTGGCATTTGCCTTTGGTATTTATGAGTACGTTGTCCTTGATATGCCTGCGGAATTACTAAATGTCCCTGACTTGACACTAACTCACACGCACAGCCAGTCAGGATACACTCACACACGCTCAGCTCACACACTCTCGCAGCACTCACACACACACGCACACACACACACTTGCGCATCATCAGCCATTCACTCATTCATTCACTGCGAGAAGAGCTGTTGCTTAACTCTGTCAGCAATATGTTTGTTGCCACGCCCCAAAAGCCCAGGACCGTGTACCTTACTTTTTTCGTCCTTACTAATACATACATACTTTTATCTTCTACGTGCAGCAATGGACCCAAGGCGAAATTTAAATAGAAATTGCATGCTGATGATATTTGGAGTAGGTTTATATTTAATTTAATATGCGAGTCCCTCCTTTGCCGCGCCATGTGGGTGCGTATAAATATTTTAATTTATTTTTTTGCGAAAGCAAAGGCGACATTAAACTATTACCATACCCCATGTGTGCATACGAAAATTGTAGCAAACAGAATTACTGTAGTTGAGATAAAAGTGTAAATTTCACAGCTTGTAATTATTAAAATATTTCGTTTTTAGTTTTAAAGGTGTTTCAAACTTTTATTATATTTTTAGCTCTTATTAGCTGCTTAATATTTCATGTTTTTGTGCATATTGTGATCTACTTTTGCGCCTTATAGAATGGCTAATGCAACATGCAACATTTGCTGTTTGGGGGTTTATCTTGACTTGGAGCTCCTTGCCAGCTTTCAGCCAGGGACTAAGACCATCTTGCAGGATGCGTTTGGGGATAGCAACCGTTGCGGCAGCATAATGGTGCAGTTGCGCCAGCTTGTTTGCTTTTGTCACACACTTCGATTCCGTGAGCAAGCATCACGAACGCGAAATTCCAGCTAAATAAATAAGAGCATACCCTGGGGCAGGATATATGTATACATATATATCCCAGAATCGCTCCAGATAGAGCCACGCCCACGCAGCGTATAAGAAGCTCGAGTGGCAACAAGTGCAAGTGGGCTGATCGGCCAAAAGCAGATAACAAGTCAAGTGGTCTGAGCCAGCGTGCAGGTGCCACGATTCTGCTTTAAGTACTTTGGACGGAAAGAAAAATATTTATCCTAAAATACGAAGTTAAAAACAATTGTCATAAGAATGTCAAATGATTAAAGTATAAAGTATAGTATTTGTGTTCCAGTCTTTATCTTTTTCAAATCCCGTAACATTTAAGCACAAAAGAAAAATCTTATAAATCATATTAACATTTAAGGAAGTCTCAATTTTAATTTTCACGACATTTTGAAGGCTGTCTATTTCATTAAAATTCCTTTTACGTTTAGAATCAAAGGTATGAACTACGAAAGCCCTGGTTTTTTCCACTGTTTACGTACTGGAGGGGGAACCACTGTTGGTATTCGAATGCCACCTGGAGAAACTCGTCTCCAGATTGTGCATGAAATCAAGCAGAATGAGAAACCAATTTGTGTGGAAAACACAAAGGCAAC
This sequence comes from Drosophila mauritiana, assembly GCF_004382145.1. Taxonomy (NCBI): domain Eukaryota; kingdom Metazoa; phylum Arthropoda; class Insecta; order Diptera; family Drosophilidae; genus Drosophila; species Drosophila mauritiana. The sequence continues at coordinate 8,106,540 of NC_046670.1, forward strand.
AACAACCACGGCGGTGAAATTAAATTGGCCAAAGGGTTTAAGTTTCGCCACAGCTTCCTTCCACCGACGGCGCTTTGGCGCGCATTTTGAAGGTGAAGTCAGTGAAAAACATTGCTGAAAGCAAACTTTTTATAAGTCGCTGGAAAGTCGATGGCAATAAATTTCATTGGTAACTTTCAACTTTCGTTTCCACTTCGCTCGAGACGGAATTTTAATACAATCCCAGACGGCGATGTAAGAGTCGGAGGGAGAAAGGGCCACAAACATATCTAAGACTTAACCACAAAGAAGCACCTCAAAATTATTTAAACGGAAAAATAGTTAAAGCCCAACTGCAGAAGTTGAGTTGACCCATATCAGCTGGCACACACACATAAACAGAAATGAAGCCCCAAAAGCCAGTGGGGAAATCCAGTGTGTTGGGTGCTTAGTGCTTGTGTATGTGTTAGCCATGGCCACTAAACGTGGCCGACTGCGGCTGAGTGTGCGTCGCAGTGGAAATGCACCCGAATAAACACAAAATTTATATGAACACATGCAGGACAGATTAGGGAAAGGGGTCGTCACTGCAAAAATTGTAGGTTTGGAACTTTAGCTCTCTCTACAGTTTGCGTACTTTCTGTGGGTGGCAAACAAAAGGAAATTTTGCGTTTTATAAATTCCTTTGGCTTGTGGCTCTGGCCTGCTTTATGGCATACTTCCATTTATGCAATTCGAAAACAGGCATCCAAACAAATAAATAAACAGGCCAACAGGCACCGAGAGCAACAACAATTCTGCTTTCCATCTAAGCAAAACATTTAGAATAGCATACTTTTGCGAGCTTTGTCAAAGTTCTTTGCCGGCTGCTTTCGTTTTTTTTTCCATCCCATCCCATCAGGGAGGCCGAAACTTTTTTGATTGACCAAAAAGCAGGAGGACTGCCATCGGTTTTATGGAATTGCAGCGTTACAGGATGCCCAGAAATGCTGCAAGCGGAATCGAACAAGGAGCCCCTGAAATTTACATCCCATCATCGTTACCGCCACAGTAGGGGCTCCTTCTACATTTTTGGTCACATAAAACTCAATTGCGTCGTTAAATGTACAAAAATGTGATAAATAATCAAATTACATGCATTTGATGTCTGCCCAGATTTGGGTCCTAACATTTTACGGCGCTAAATTTTCGTCTCGATTCGCATTTTTTCCGGCTCATGCATCATTTATGGCACAATCGCTGATTATTCGGCTCGCAGAGCTAATGTCTAATGCCTGGTGGATTTGCCATTTTTCAATTATAGCCTCAAAGTGGCCTTTGTTTCCTTTTTCGCCGTGTGCGTGCGTTCGTACGTTTTAAATTTCCAATTAGATCCGAGAGCAAACTAATTTCATGCAAATTGCTGGCGAAAAAAAGTTGCTTTCCTTGCACGCTTTGCGAAATTTTCTCTGTCGAAATTATGCGTTGAGTAGTTTGGTTTTAGCCGGCAAAATGCTATTGCCAGTGCTGGTTTTTTTTTTTTTTGACCAAAATTACCGTCATCGTCAGCGAAGTTTTAGCACATGACTCGGGTGGATTTCTTTCGCAAATTCCCTTTTTTTCCAATACCCTGAGTGCTGTCATTTAAACAGATTAATGTGCTGCCATCAGCGACATGTCATGTTGAGCGTCTCGTCTCGTTTTGTTCGTCGATGCCATTATGCATTTGATTGGCATTTGTTTGTGCACAGCAATCAAGCCATTTTCGCCCAGCCTGCTGGCCTGGCCAAAACAAAGGCCTGTCAAAACGGACACATGCCGGCAGTGCAATTAATGCTGTTCCAGATAGCCCGGCCTGGTCAACAGGTAACGCAGGTAAGCTGCGAGTGGGGATCTTTTTAATTAGCCGTAAGGCGATAGCAGCAAAAAAGGGATAAAGATGACGGCTCTTTGATGTGCAAAACACTGGCCACCTGGTGGGGTGGGGCAACCCACTTTCCTCGACAAAGTCCAGCCGCAGCAGTGGGTGGAGTACGTCAGCAGCGATGAGGATGGAGCACCAGGAGCCCGCGGAATGGGTGGCAGTCAATGTCTTGGCGACAATGTCAGTCCGATGTCAGGGGGCCATTTGATATGCCACTGACAGGTAGCTCTCTCTTTATTCTATTTTATTTCATTTTGTTTAGCTTCTTTTCGTCTTTTTATATAGCCCTGACAGTGAACAAAGTGCCGATCCACCGCTGACAGCTTACAACATTTGGGTGTCTATTTTTGGGCGGCATTTAGTCAAAATCCGTGTGATCAAAGGTAAAAACACTTAAACACTTGAGTGTTGGATGCCAGCACTTAGAGTTTAAACGAACAGTGTAAGAGAACTTGAAAATATTATGGAAATTTAATTTTTATTTAGATTAATAGTAAAAGCATTTAACTCTTAAAATAAAAGTTGAGCGAGATGTGTAAAAATCATATTTTAATGAATGAATTGTAAGTAATTGAGTTTTAAGCGAATTGAGTATTAAGTTAATAACGTTCTTTTTCTTCAAGTGTGAAACGATCTCTATTTGCTAAACATACGCGTACAAACTTATCGCCTAGGTAAGATGTATCTATGTATCTATATAGTACGATGTATCCACCGATGCCAATCAATCGCCGCAGCGTGCATCGCAGCTTTCCTGCGAGCAGAATCGGTTGCGATTGCCGTTGCATCCTTTGTAGTTGAAGGGCTTGCAGACGCCCTTGTCGAAGTACCAGCGTGTAACGACCTTGGTCTGATCCTTCCTGCTGCAGAAGTTGCCCTCGTTGCGGCCCACATAGCAGTTGACATTGTCTGAAAAAGTGCGGATTCATTGGTTAATCACCGCCTGGAAATGCTCCATTCGCGTCCACGATTCGGTCGGCAGACTCGACTGGCCTCATTAAGTGCAATTACGTTTGTTTATTTATACGGCGCTCGAGGCGGACGACAATATATTTCATAATTCCCTGGCCACGTTGTAGTCATAAGCGGAAAAATAGAACAATTTCGCAGACAAAATTGACTTTGGCCGGCCAGAAGGTAAAAAAAAAAAACACAGCATGTGGAAAAAACTTGGCAAGTACCAAATTGTTTCATTCTTAGAGCGTGTGCTCTAATTGCCATTTGCCTACAATATTCAATAAACTTTGTAATTTAATTATTATTACGTGGCGAAAATGATAGCCAATGAAATTGTTTGGGAAGATTTTAATTGACTTTCTTCGAAAGAAAACTTTGAAACAATACAATCAAAGTATTATTAGCATTTGAAAAACTGATTAGGTATACTTTAATTTAAATAATAAATCTACTATTTGTTGATATTTCAAACTAAATCGAACAATGCATTAATATATTAAAGTTTAAAAATTACATTAAAGAGCAAAGCTTTCAACTGGTTATTGCAGTTTCTGTGCATGAAAGTCACACTTTGAATTAAAAATTGTAAACATATTAATATGTTTGGATAAAGAAGTTTGTTTGTAAATAAATATTGCATCTTATTTTATTTTATATATTCTGCCGATGAGATAATCTTTAAATCTCCATGCAAACATGGTAGTTCTTCAAGTTCCTTGGAAAATATTTAGCGGCATTCCTAGACACTTACTCAGCTCTTTGCACGACACCACTGCCCCATTGCCTGAGGAGCCGCCTCCGCCTCCGAAGGCCTCGATATGCGCCGTCTGTGTCAGGAGGATGATGGACAGGAGACCGACGAGTGTCGCACGGAGGAACGCCAGATTGATTTTCAATTTCATGTTTTTAGCGCGGCCACCGACAGCGTAATAAGGATGGGAATCGAAGCAGCAACGGGAGCAGCTGTTCGTGGTACTCGCACCAGATGCGAACGCGGAATGCCGGATCGGAGAGTCGGAATATTTGAAAATATCCGAAACTGAGAAACTGCCGCCGGCAGAGGCTGTTCCAATTTTTCGGTTTTTGGTATTTTTAAGTAATCTGCGCTACTTTCGTTGGCAAAAACGTGCCGCCGACCAACGAATCCAAACGAACCGATGCGAACTCACTGAATGTGGCGCATTTTCGGTCTTCAGTTTATATACGAAATGCCGGAAATTGTTGCTAACTCGAACGCAAAGTATTCGTGCTCATTTGGCTGATAGTTTCGAATATTCGGTGGGGCTTTCGAGTACTGCCAGCGTCTTCTAGTACGCGTATCCAACTCAGCACCCATCCATTCATCCCTTCATTCATCCAGCCATCTAGCCATCATGCCATCCGTCTATCAGTTCCGCCAATCGGCCAACGGACCGTGTCCATCAATGCTAAGTATGAGAAGATATTTTTGGCCAACAAAATGCTCGATGCTCCCCAAATGGCCGACAAAGGGGCGATATTGCACTTAGTTTTATCTTTGGGGCGTTTACTTTGCGCTCGTTTGCATAATTTCCAACTTATTGAATATTTTCCACATAATTAATTTTAATTATTTGTGTTTCTTTCAGGCATTTGAATTAATTTAGATAAGAGAGGAGGACCGCGAGGTGGGGCTGTTTTTTTTTCTTTCTTTTTTTTGGGAGGCTAAAAGGCGAAAAGGGTCGCGCATTGCAGTCACAAGGGATGGCTCCTCCATTGTCTCTAATTACAATGGACGGCATTTGTTTTGGGCTCCCCTTTTTTATTCTTTGGTTTATTTCATTTTTGGTTTCTTGGCAAGTGGCTTTGGCATGGACACTCGCCTTTTTCCACTTTTCCCTCTCGGCTTTTATTTGCTCTCGGCTTCTATTGCGGCGGGTCGGGCGCAAAAATCAATCTTCATTTAAAATTCAATTTAATGCGCTGCGTGCATAAAAGAAGTTACCCAACGCCTTGGCCATCAAGCGTATTGGATTCGCCGGGAGAAAATTAGAAAACAATTGTGTATATATGATATTTCTTACGAGCTGACGCATCAAAGAGAATTCGCCAGCCAGTGTCGCATGTCCAGTCCAGAACTCACAATGCTATTATTTTTGCCCCATTGGGTTTCCTATTGCTATAGATACATATGAATAACGGAAAACGATTAAAATATTTTCGAAAATATATGATTATAATTAAAGTTAACTATATAAATAAGTATAATTTAACCTTATTTGCTCAATTTTTCCAAAAGGTGAAAGAAGGTGCCCAGTGATGGGTAAATCATGAAAATTACAGCAAACGGAAGCCTGAAATTCGAAAAGAGGATGTGCTCCAAACAGAAATCGGAAGTCTTAGCTAAAAACGGTATCAGGTATTCGGTGGCCAGTCGAGTGGAAGACGAGCGGATGCGGGCCGCAGTAGCAGGGTTCTCAGTCCTGGCCAGCAGTGCGTATACGTGATGTATCAGGGCGAGTAAATCAATACTCAAATGTGGCCTCCTAATCAATCGGGATCGGGATGTCAGACAAAAAAAAAAAAAAATGGAGGAGTAAAATCAAAACGGATAAAATTAAAAAACAATGCGAGTGGGAAGCGTGGGCTCTTGGCCACGTTTCGGCTGTTTCGGCCACAATTTGTGATTTTCCACTTGTTTTGACCAATTTGGCGATTCTGTGATTTGTCGTCTTTAATTCCCACAACATTTTTGGACGCACTCGAGCAAAAGTTATTTAATGGCTGCACTTGAACGTGCCGAAGGACAAAACCGACCAAAAATATAAAAACGGATATTGTCGATTGAAAGCGACTGTGGGCGAAGTGATTTGCAGTTGGAAATTGAGTGAAAAGCGCTGACGTTCCACGTATACTGAGAATATTCTATGCATATATTTCACCTTTTGTTGATGCACCTGCCGCCATCCCCATCCCCCCTCAGCTCATCCCCTTTGCAGCAAAATCGTTCAGTTGCCATAGTCCTCCGCTTTGCGCTACTTTGGAATTATTTTTTTTTTTTTATTCAGAATCCGCTTTATTTCTCTTTGGTCTGGGGGAAAAAAAGCGAACGAATTTCCCCCTCACTTTGGCCAACCTCAAATTGAGGAAATGAAACATTTCAATGATTTGCTTCCGGGTTTTCCTCTTGCGCCATTCTTCTTTCGGCAGCGAATCATAAGCAGAAAGAAAGAGTTTTGTTTATTACCTTTAAGGCGCTTTGGACAACTTCTTAACCGCTGCGCAAGAAGTTCAACCCTAATAAATTATTCAAATTACAACTTTGATCTTCGCCAGGGGATTGCACATGAAATGCACAAAAGTGCTGAGCAAAAAAAAAGTGCTACGCAATCAAAAGAAGTGTTTTCAGTATCTGATGCATAGAAACCAAATCTACAACTAGGAAAACCTGCAGAAAAATATTTAAAATATATAACATAAAATATAATTAATTACTTAAATGCTATATCCTAAGATAGTATATATCCTTTATCAATTTTATATTACTCATTTTGGGGAACTCATTAAACAGTTTGTAACAAATGGCTTGTTGCACAGTGCTATTGATTTCAGTGGCACGAGTAGCAATTTCTTGCAGTGACACTGAACATTTTGTGAGGCATTTCCCGAACAATGGGGCAAGGACTATGTTCATCGTTTTTACAGCCAGTGCACAGTTTTTTTAGTTAAAATTTCGCAATTTGCAATAAAAATTCCAGTTTTGCTTTTCGGAATTCAGTTGGAGCGTACGTCCCAGCTAAGCTCATGCTCAGATACAGATACAGCTACAGCTACTGCTCCTGCTTTTATATCGGCAACGGCTTGTGGCCTTGCGGCTTTTCCTGCTTTTCCGGCAAAGGAAAGCGATCCGAGATGCGAAAGGATACGCATCCTCCCAATGGGCCCGGCTCTGGCTGAGCTATCAACCGGCAATTATTATGCGTCCTGAACTGCACGTGCCTCATATAATCGGTTTGTGTGCGTGTGTGTGTGTGTGAGTCTGGGAGTGAGTGTGTTGTTGTGTTGTGGCTGCTGGGGCGTGCCGACAATAATTTAATATCAAAACATATTTCACTTGCATGCCGAAGAAGCTGAGGAATGCGCTCAAAAGCTTAACGGAGTCGAGCCAGCCGAGCAAGTCGAATGGAGGCGATGAAGCGTTTAGCTTGTCCCTTTCTCCATCCACCAAACTAAACCAAACCGAACTGAACCGCACGGACTCCTTGTCGCCGTCTCTCTCCTTCACACTATGCCCGTCTCTTTCGGTGTCGCCTTCTGTGTGTATCGTAATTATTTTAAAGCCACCAAGGAGCCTTGACATTTCCCAAAAATAATTCTGCCTCTGCCACAAAAATGCGGCTTCTCATGTGAAGTTATGGCACGACCGGCTGCAGCCGAAGTCATTTTGTGCACTTATAAAAATAATTTGTACATTAATTGTAGTATTTAATATAATACGTTTATTAGCTGACTTGAAAAACTTTTTGTACTATAAAATATATGTGCAAGTGAAAATATTACTTTTTAAGCAACTAAAAATTAAATATGGCGAGTAAGGCAGTAATTTTTGATACATTTTTCAAGGTACTTTGTTTTTATAACTATAATATTATATATAATTGCTTTTTAAGTCTTTGTAAGGTCTTAATTAGAAGTGGAATGTATTCTATTCTATTTAGCATCAAGGAAGATAGAGATGAAGCCTTTCCGCTTAAATATTTCAAAGCTAGTTCACTGGAAGATATTTCTTCAAGTGTAGCGATGAAAGTATCTGCAAAAGGGCGGCCATAGGAATAAGCGACGCCGTTGTTGATTTCGCTCATTTCCGTCTCAAATGGATTTTGATTGTCTGCCCTGACCTCGAAGCAGGATTCGGTCTTGGACTTGGACTGCCCGTGATGCCTTCTACGTGTCTGCCATTTGTCTGCGCTTATTTTGGCCAGCTCATCCCGGAGCTGCGGATTCGGACTCGGCGGCTTGAGAGCAGCAGCCAGCTGCCAAATGCCAAATGACTTTCTCTTCTTGGCCATTTCCTCGTTTGGCTGTTGCTTCGGGCCCATTTGGTTTTATTGTAATGATTTCTATTACCACACGAACGTTCCGTGTCTATAGTTTTGCTGCAGCTGCAGCTGCCAACTTCTAGATTCCAGATCCCAGCTCCCAGCTTGTAGCTCCCAATTCCCAACTGCCCACTCCCTGACGCCATTTCGTAGCCCCCAATGGACTGTTGGCAGTTTACGTGGCCATCGCGCTTAATGAGTAGTTATTTCCGCTTGTATTTCTTGATCAAGTCGTGCATGGCGCCTTGGCTTTGGCTTTGATGGCAGTTAGAGCTAATGCCCGGCCACGTTCTACCATTAATTGCCGCCTATTCTACTGCCAGCCTTCGTTTTATTAACCTGCTGAGCAGTGTTCCATAATTGAGTTTATGTCATAATTCCTCGGATGGCCAGTCGCAGTTTTGTCAATGAATTTATGGCATAGTTTTTCCGCGGTCGGCACAAAGCTTTGATATTTATGATATTCATTTTGCAGCTGTCACAACAATAGATAGTAAGTAAAAACGCTGGGAAAAAAAAGGAAAATGTTAATGTTTTTCGCCATCTTCTGTGTGCACTTTCGAAATGAAAACGAAATGAAAAAGCATAATTAATTTTAATGCGATTTTCCGCTGCTTTGTTTTTACTTGCTTATCATTGCCATCAACGAATGGATATTATTATGCAGATGATGCGGTTTTGAGCAAGGACAGCTCCGATTCATCCGGTTCAGAGGACCATTTAAACGACTTTGTTGCATTTTCATTCATTCGAAGCAGAAATGCTTCTGATTCAACCGCTTTAGACACGAACCGAAATTCCTTTTTCAGCAATTTCAATGTGTGTGTACTCGTCGTCGCTGCCGCTCCCAACGCCGATGATTATCAATTTGCGAAATTCGTTTTGGTGTGGAAAATTGTTTACCCGTTTGGCAAACGAAATGAGCGAGTCCCCGTTCCAATTTGCCTCATTGTGGCGGGTAAATTGAAAACGCAAACAAACAAGCGCAAGCACACATGGAAATCGAAGTCGTTTGGTTAAGGAATCGCTGGCTTCCTGCCTTTGAGTGGAGAACTCGCGTCACGTTTTCGCCTGGCAGCCAGGATTAATGGTGGTGTAATTTATTGAAGTTTGCCAATAGAAGCGGGTGGCAGAATTCAAATTAAGCTCGTATTCCCCTGGCTGTTCTTAATGGCAAGTGCATTTCCCCAGATTTCCCTTAGATTTCCCCCAGATTTCCGCAAACATTTGTTGCTTGTCAGCGTTAATAGTACATTGTATGTAGTAGATGGCCGCGCTTGGTGGCCACCAACTAGCGAATACTGCAAAAGTTGCGCAAGTTTTTAAGCGCAAACTGCACGCCCCGCAAGTGAGTGAGCCGTTCGAAGCAACAGCGGAAAGTTATGCAAATTTAATGCAACCAAGTTGCGCGCTTGTTTGCCTGCAAGTGATTTATGTGGCCAGAACCATGACCGCGCCCATTCAGTGTGCATAATGCGCCACTTAATGTCGCGCAGCAACAAGCAATGAATGCGGCACAGTTGCAACCGCAGACAGAGGTCACACGCCAGTTACACAGCGACACGTTGCGCATACGCCCCGTGCGCCGCGGCAATCAGTATCAAATTATAATCGACAAATTGCTGGCCAGAAAATGCTGCAGAACTTGTCTCCATTTGCCTGACGAAGCAACTGGCTCGAAACTTTCAATCGAATTGGTCGCTAAAGTGGCGTAAAAGCATTGCCACAAATTTACACTAATGCGCATGTCTTATTGTCGCATAGTAGTGAGATAGTAAGAAAGGGAAAAGGTTCACAAGGAAAATCACTTTTCTCTTTAAATTTTATACTTTTGGATTTGGCTAAGTTAAGTTAAGTGAGTTATACTTTCATTTGCTGCATATTTTTCCTTTTAAAACTCCATTTTTTTGCAGTTAAGAAACTTACTACCATAACTTAAATAGAATGTACTTGAATGCATGCATTTCCGAAGGATGTTAGCTTTCTCGCAGTGTTCACAGGCCGGAAGCATCTCTCCGTGCTGTTGTTAGATGTGAGATATGCAAATATCCAAAACTTGTTAATATTTGATGGGATAAAAGTTTGCCAAACTGCAATAAAAGCATACACACAACAGCGCCCGAACAACAATACAACAGTTTTCCATCCACCACCCCGATTTTCCGGCTATGCCGCAACCCTACCCCTCCCTGCAATCCCTCCCATGGGTGACCCCTGGAGTGTGAAATATTTAACTAGCTGCTTGAAATTGAGCTGCTTACGCTTGGTCGCTGCCGAAGACAGAGTTTTCCCCATCAATATTTGATGGTGGAAAACTCCATCGCCTGACCGCAAGTTGATTGCCTTGCGGTTGCCTGGAATTAATTAAAATAGCTATAAGATGCGTCGATGTCCAGGGGAGCCAGGATTCTCGTGCGGAATTCGCACAAACTGCTGTCTGTTAATATTGTTTACGGATAATTTGGTTATTAACGCAATGCCAGCTCAACTCAACTCCGAGTGCAGAAAATCAATTTACCCAGCAATCCATGACATCCATCCATTGCTGCTACCTTGTGATTTGCAGGACTCTGAATGCGAATGCGTATGTGGATGCGGATGCAATTGCTGACTGTCTTTGTGCGAGGATAACAACAACAGCATTAACATAACACCCGCACACAACATCCTTGCATTCTGTATGAAAATGATGTTTTTCGCTTAAAAGGGAAAATTCTCATTTTAGATGCGCTGCAATTTCTCGCTCACTTCAATTATGCAAATTGTGTGTATGTCGATACCAATTCGTAGTCTCGCAGAAGCGGGAAAGCGCATCGGGAAAGCGCACTCGTACATGCAATTAACATCATGGCGACAGCTCAACCGACAGATATCCTGATGGCTATAGTCGGGTAGTCGGATAGGGCAGCGAAGTCGATGCAGCAGCCCGGGATGCGATGCCCGTCCGAAATAAACTTGACGCTTCTCGCTGGCGAGAAAGAACGGAACTCATTATAATTTTCTTCGTTTCAATTTCCCATTTCCCACTTTCCACTTCCCATTTTCCACTTGCCATTCAATCCGATGCGAAGCGCATGTGAATGTGGGGTGTGTTCTTCCGCTGGCCTGCCCGCTTGTAATTTAATTTACATGAGCTTCACAAGCTGAGTTACATCAAAATTATCAGAGGCAAAAACTTTTGCCCATCACATCCCAGCAGCTTTATTAATTACTAATGTGAAAGTTTGCTGTGTCCCCTTTCAACGCTCCATTATCCTTATCCCTTGGTCCTTGGGTTCTTATCTCCCAAACCGAAAGTTCAGGCAATTATGAGTTTATTTTCCAGCCCTGCGATGATTCCCTGGCCTGTGTCCAATGTGCGGAAAATCCCAGCCAAGTTGGCCAAGTCAGTCCAGCCCAGCCAAGAGTATACGCCAATTTTGCAACTTGGCCAAGAAGTGTTAACTCAATCAATGTGTGCAAATATTGATGGCCTGGCAGCTGGCTGGCCAAATTAATTTAAGTTTAATTGGACTCTGAAATGAGCTGGACTCAAGCCTTGTTTACTTTACATTTAACTCAATCCTAATCAGGCCAAACTGTCTGCCAGACTTGGGTTTAATCAGCTCATTCTTAATTCCACCTCAGTCTGTAAGCCGTATTTGCTGTTGCCATTTCGCCATGTGCTCCCTGCTCAGTCCTCTGTCTTGGATTGGTCAATTTGGCTGCCACTAAGTGGGTCAGACATGGCAGCCACTCAAGTGCATACAAAGTGCACGGAGGAAAGTTTGCCAAGGGAGCGGGGCAGCGGGAAGCGGGAAGCGGCCATAAAATCTAAACGTGGGCTACATTTTTCAGCTTCAATGGAGCGCACGTAAAACTAAACTCAAATGTGGCATTAAAAAGTTTGCAGCGAAAAAGCAGAAAGCAATTCAATTTAATTAGAGTACATTTGGCTGGCACAAAACAGCCAAAAGGCAAAAAGGGGGAAACCTTTTCCACTTTTATGTGTGCCAATTTTATGGCGTCAGTTTTCCTCAAACTGAAAAAAAAGAAGAAAAATGTACAGAGAGTGGGGGAAAATCCTTGCCCATCCTATTATTCGCATACCGGCGCATATGGCCCCGTCACGGAATATTTTGGATTCTTAAGAGGCAAGAATATGCGCATCAATGGAAAACTTGCGGCAACAACAGCTTCTTTAATGGAAATCAGGTTGGGCCACACCAAATTTGATGGATCACCAAAGGCAGTCAATAGACCGGGCCAACCATTCCACCAGTTTCTTACTTCACTTTTGGCAGAACCGAAAAGGACTTTGGCCTGAGGGTAATATTTCATATTTCTAAACTGCCAGCTTACATTTCCTCTCGACATCGATTTGATGATGGACTGGGCATGATTTTTGTTTTGCCAGCTCATTATTTGTATTTCAATTTGGTGCGTTGCCATTTCCATTCAGAGCCGCCTCTTCTCTTTCACCTGATATGCCTTTTACTTTTCGGATTTTGTGGTTGGCCTGCCACTTTGAATAACAATTCTGGGGGAAAAGTTTTCTGCGGTGGCTTTTATACTCGCATCTAGTATGTATGTAGATGAAGACGCAATAAAAAAGTTACTTTATTCAACGTCTACGTGTGCCTGGCATTTCTCCACCGGGTGTGAGTGTGCCCAATCCCGTGGAGTGTGGGCTAAAGTGCGCCTGTTGCGGCTGGGAAAATGTAGATTTGCCCCTGCCTTAGCCTCTGCCAATGGCCGTTGGCAGGGCCACGACCTACAGATGGCTCCTAGATCCTGCTTGCCGGCTAACTGCTCCTGCTCCTGGCTTGCATGTTGGCTTGACAGTGGCAGGCGGTCTCGTAAAAGCCACTCACAAGCACATCGGACGGCGAATGCAAATACTAAGCTCCATAGACACACAATCATTTATCAGCATTGAAATGCACTTGGAGAAAATCCTTATATCTATATATATAATTTACATAAAAGGCACTTGCAGTAACTTAAATCACTTGCTAGATCATAAAATCGTTCTTTGAGCTTCATTACATGTGTCAACGAATAAAGATTACTTTAAACTCATTGCTTAAAATGCGTCCTTTTCAACAGAATTCTATTAGCTTATATAGCCTTGTTGGTAGTCTTCAGCATATCATAAGCTTGTGGTTACATAGGAGTAAGAGCACCCTTTTTTAAGTGCAACTACTTCCAACTTCCCTCACTATTCAAGCAGAAGACACTTTTCAGCAAACTGTTGGTGAGCAAAGTGACCAACAAGAGATGCTTAAAGCTACTCTTTAAGAACCTAACCGAGAAGTGTTTTGCTTTCGCTCTTTCCGGAAGAAAACAAGACCCTGGGAAAGAAGAAGCATGAAGAAGAATGGTACGCCCAGGTGTAATATTTGCATTTAGCCAACAATTTGCTACAGTCCCTCCAACTGGCCGGCTGTCTGCCACATTTTGGCCTCCTGTCCAGAAGAGGAGGCGCATCCTGCCTGGTTAGCATCTTAAATTTTTATTGCAAGGAAAGCTGAATCTTTAGTAATTGCTCTCCTGGCGCTCATAAAAAATGTGTAGCCAGGTAAGCAGAAGAGGAAGAAGTTGTTGCGAGTTGAGCACGCAAAATACCCCAGCAGAAACTATTACTGGTTAGTCTAATGCCGGCTCACAGATACAGATACAGATACATGGGCAAATACTTGTGGGCCAGGATGGCTTGTGTTTGCGTTTGTGTTCGTGTTTGTCTGTCTGGGTGTGCGAGTGTGTTTGAAGAGGCCCTCGAGAGTTGGCTGCTCACTTGCCTGCCGGCTGAGTTGGCCAATCTGTGCCTGTTTCCCCACCAGAAATTCAGAAATTCGAATACTGCAGGTGTTTACTGTCGGCTAGTGCGAACTATACTCATCTGGGGGTGTGGGGGCCAAAGCTTGGCGCCTTATTATTGCCCAATGTCTTCGAGCCGACCAATTTCAATAAAGTGTGTGAAACGAAAACAGCTCCGGCGGCCAGTTCATAATTCAGACGCCAACGGCTGGCAACAATTGCAAATTGACAAGCTTATTAATCGCTTAATCGGCCTGCAGAACTTGCTGTAAGTCTTTCGCATTAAAATGCGCTTTGTTTTCATTCCCCAAGATTTGTTGGGTTTGGAGGGGGGAAAAACTGGGCTAAGAAGTTTATACCCGACTGTTGGTAAAACTTTTTGATAATTGTGCTTGAATGGTCTCGGGCTGAAAGGGTTGCCGGTCGGTCCCTGATTGAGCCGAAAGCGGCAAAAAACAACTGAAAACTTTCTGGCCGCCCCCCACACCGCCAGTCGCCTGGCAACAGTGCGTATGATTAATATGTATACAAGAAAGGCGAAGGACTGGCTTTGCTTTGTTGTTTAGCTTTGGGCTTAGCTTTAATGAGCACTGAGCACTGAAGAAGCTCGGCAAAAAGCCGCTTAATGATTCGAACATATCAGGCTGCCAGTCTTTTTGTCTGTCTGTCGGACTGACTGGCTTATCTAGCCCGAGGGCCACGAACCTCGGCATCTTCGTCCCTGAGCGCGATTTCCTTCGCTTTTCCAGCGCTTTTTCACGGCTCAAATCTGGGGGCATTCGCTTTGCTTTGCGTTTCACAATCACATAAACTGGAATAAGAGCGACACTAAATGGGACTTGAATTGTGGTCGGCAATGGCGAAACTCCGCCATTCCCATTCCCAATCAGACGGGCTGGCTTGCATTCTAAGTTGCATTTCACCAATTCGAGCCAAGCAATTTCCGCTTTTCCGCTTCTGTCGCATTGTTTTCCAAGCGGTGGAGAAAGTTTTGGTTGGTGTAGGTGTGGCCAGAGTCGTTACTGAGTCAGCTTTCACTTAAACTGCTGCTTCTTATGGCCAGCAAAGGCCACTAAACCGATAACAAAACCAAGATGTTGCTTTCGGAAGGCATTAGGAATTTATAAGGCATTCTCCATTCGTTCAGAGAGATTTCTCGGTCAGATTATGGCGCTTCAGCTCGATTCAATTAAAGTACTTAGCGCAGTCAGCTGTGCGGCTTCATTGCTCTGAGTTATGTAAATCCTTTCGCAGCCCCCTTTTCTAATCAAAAGGCAATCAAAACTTGGTTCGATGGCCACCACGATGGCCACTTCCAATTCCAAGTTTTAAGTCCCTAAGCGAATTTATTAAATTTATTTTGTTTGCCTTTTTTGAAGTTTTCTATACCTTCATACCTCCATTGCGGGATAGCAAAAACAATCAAATATATGCAAGTTATTCCCTTTGCCGCTAACTTTGAAGTTGCTGCCAGTGTCCGCTGCTCACCAAAAATAATTTCCCTGGCAAACTTTACCCATACAGTTTGTTATGCATTCTACTGGTTTACATTTTTTTATTTTTTGTAATTTTTTTTGGTTGGACTGGACTGGAGTGGACAGTTTTGCCAGCGGGGAACAGGACATCAGCTGGCAGAGGATTTGGCTTGTTTCCTGCCGGGGTGTTGCTGTGGAAAATGTCTAGGTATCACTGGGATTTTAATATTTCTGGCACACCAACGTGCACTTTCGAATTTGGACAGTAGAAATATTACATTTTTGAACAACGTCTATAATAATGAAGATAGCAAACAATTCCTGAAGGATTTTTAAACGTCGTACTCACAACAAAGCATCCCTACTTAGACTTAATTTAACATTTTGCCATTTATTTAAATATTCAAATAAGCTTTTAGATCCCTCTACACATTACCATTTTGCACCCCAAGCCAGTTACAGAAACAATTTAAATAAACTCGCTGTCAGAGCATTTGCGCTAATCAACTCGATAAAGGGGTCCGAATGTTTTGCGCTTTCGATTAGGGAAAACTCGTGCGTGAATAAGCCATAATATGCTAATGGGGCAGCAGAGGTGTTCTAAACACATTTGGCTACCCACATTAAAATGCACACATTCGAAACCGGATGTGTGAACAAATATTTTCCGGTCCACAAAATTATTGTGCAAATATGGCAGCCATGAAAGGGAAACGGAGGCGTGGCGATATGGAGTTGGAAATTCCCAACTGACCACAAAGTAAACGTTCCATTTAGTACCTCTATATATCTGTGCAATTTGATAACCAAATTGTTTCGAATCAGAAATGTTTTCACTTTAGATGGACGCCATTGCGACTTGGATATTGTATAAAAAAGACCTGTGTATATTACAAATCAGATTACTTTCCTTTCTTTATATACAACTAGATGGACATATTTCTAAACAAATTATTTGCTTTTGGCTGAAGGAATCGGATTTAAATAAATTAAACTAGATTTTATATAGACAAAGATTATAAGGCCAACATCCCGTGATTTTACATTTGTCAAGGGTTAAACCAATTTATGTGGACAACCGCAACCAGCTGAATCTCTGAGTGAGTAGTACGGCTCATTAGGCCGGGAAATCTATCTTAAGTGTGATTAATGTTATCCATGCCCCAAAGATTGATACCTGGCACGCCCACAGGAAAACTGATTTCCCATTTAGTTTGCATATCCCAACGGAAATGGGGGGAAACTCTTAATAGTTTTGTAAAACCACCTCAGAACGAAGCAATCAAAAGTCTCAAGTCCTATTTTGGCCCGAAAAAGGGTTTCAATTTGATTTAATGACGCTGCCGGGACAAATTCAACGCCACGCATTCGCGGCTTCTCCCTCTCGGACACAAAAGTCAATTCCATCAAGTTCCGGATGCTGCATTGAATACCAACTAGTTTGCCGGCTTCTGTACACTTAAAGAATAATATGTTAATACTACTTAATACTTATTTACTTTAAGATTGAGAATATTTAAATAAGAAATACTTGTGCAAAATAGTTGTATTTTATTAAATAAATTATTAATATTAGGTATACGCATCTATACCACATTTCTGTTACTTAAAACCATTTACCCTCTTTTTCATATTGTATGCAATTTTTTCCAGTGCACCACCGGCAGATAGTGGATCAGAACCCGAATCAAAGGCTGCCACAGCCCACTTAAACTTGTGAGGTGAACGACTGGCGATGACGACGACGGATGTTGCGTTATAGAAGAGCGCCGGTGGCGAGGTTTTCATGTCAGCGCAAATTTCCGTTCCACTGACAGATATACATACCCTATATAAGGAGCACCAGGTGGGTAACAGAGTGGGCGGGTGTGTGTGTGTGCCGAATGCTTTGTCCTGCAGGTGCTAGACAGCCGTCCCTGGCTTCATGCATAATAATGAGCCTCTCGGCCTGCTCAATACCCACTCAACCCGACCCAGACTTGCACTGTGAGGAGAATCCGGATCCGTACCAGAATCCCTAGCCCAGCCCGAAATATAAACTATAACCGACTGTTGCTCGCCGTGGGGCAATGGAGTTGGAGAAATGTTTGATTTTTGCACGACAACGAGCCATTGAATGGGTCTGGGTGCGTGTTTTAGTTTTGGATTTATTGTGCGATATTGCTTGTTGAACATGCGAGAGACAAGAAGCCTCAAATATTGGCCATCGAATTGCGGGTGGGATTTTTGGGGAGTTGGGGGCTTTCGTGTTTGCAGCTCCACTTTTTGACATTTTCTTGAGTATTTGCTTGCGTTGCATTATTTTGTTTGTGCTTGGACAGTTGAAATTTCGCATTTATTTGCTGCCGTTTCAGTTTCAGGCTGTTGTCACAAACACAATTTATCAACATAAATGTCACAAATTTCATTTTGCTGCTATCAATTTCAATTACAAGGCTGCGACTGTGTGTGTTTGTGTGAGGCTCTCTGTGCTTTTGCCAGGCAATCAGAAACATGCAAATCGAATTGCATAATGCATTGGCAATTTTTGAGTCACTGGCACCAGCATCTCTGGCCTTGCGGCTATAAAATAATAATCGAGTTTAGGCCAAGTTTATAGATATTCAATTGTATGGCCAAGCCTTTAGCTCTGAATACACAATTAGGAACGCAATGAATGCCTAAATACTTGACTTTCGATTGGAGGAATCCTCACACGGTTAAGCTTCATCTTTGGCCCCGGCAAATTGCCCGACAATTGGAATTAATGAGCACTTTAATCAAATTTTCCACGCAAAAGCACGTTCATTAATTTTGTACGCAATTATTACTTGGAAACGCCTCTGTCCGCCCCCACGACGAATTCGGATTCTGAATTGAGTCCACAAACAAAATACGCACAATCAAGCGAATATGGCCCAAATTACTTTTCATTACAAGTGTACAAGCGCCGGCTGACCAGCATGCCAAGTGAGTCCTGCCCCCAAATCCTGGTCCAAGTTCCCGCTCCAAGTGCCAAGTGCCAAATGCCGCCGCAGCATCTGGATCTGGCTGAGTTGGCCGGGCATTTAAGGACAACTTCATCATCATTAGCACTACAATGGCATGGCGAAAAAGCGAGAGAACAACATGACGGGCATATAATGCTGATTATGGCATATAAATACGGACATGCACATAGCAGTGCACAGAGAGAAAATAGAGTATCTAATGGGATAAAGAAAAAATCAAAGGATTAACAGAAGAAATCAAACTGGATATGCCACATTTCATTGAAAGTAATAGTGCATAAGATATGGCAAAGATAGATTACAATTTATAAGTATCATAAAGTATAATCGAATAATATAATAATATAATATAATATGGGTATAAGATCTCGACTCTTTTATCAGTGTACATATACAATATGTTGGCATTAGCGACCCTCGCAGAATTCCTCCTGCTGTGCGGTAAAATCATATTGAGTGTAGATTAAATGGCGGCACGTCGACCTCCGCCAATCCCGGGCATAAAAATCAATTAGAAGCGGAAATCTGCAGTGCGGGCGAATGGGAAATGGGGTCGAAGGAGCAGCAGACATAGTGTGGCACTACAACTGCCACTGCCACTGCCGCTGGCACCACTCCATTTCAGCACTCTTGGTGGGTCGACGTGGTTTAGTAATTATCACAGTTGCAAATGCTTCGATAGCACACAGCTATACGTATATATGTGTGTCATGGGTGGTTGGGAGTCTGAAGGGATGAAGGGGTATAGCATACATGTGTGTTTATCCAAGAGCACTTAACAAAACGTTCACGTTTAATTTAGCCTTGACTCCAATACGCCTGCTATGCCAACAACGCACACACCAACCCCCCGCGATTATAGCGCCCTTGTATGTATTTAACCCAATTTTTGATAATTTCCCTAGCAACACAGTGTTAAGATTGTGGGCGAATCGTCTTAGGATTCGAATGAATCTGAGCTCTCTAATTAGAATCAGAAGGTCTTTGATATTTGCCATGGCTGTACTGAGAGTTAAAAAACTAATTTAAGATTTAAAAAATTAGAAATGAATTTAATATATTTCTGCTTTTAATATCTCTACCTGCTGTCGCGCCCTTTCAGCTATTCTTTAATTAGAATGGCACTGGCGTTGGCGAGGCCAATGCAGATGTGTAACTTCAAGTGCTCGAAACGGATCCCTTAACTTTTTGCGTCCTCTACATTCTATTCAGCAGAAGTGCGTCTGCGTCTGACATTTATTTCCTGGGCAAACAGACAGGAAGGCAACTTCAGCTATCAAAAGCATAAGCCCCTGAATGCGGCTCGGCAGATAAAACGCACATGTGCATCATCTACGAAGTCGGAAGCCCTCTGCGTCAGAGGCGAAACTTTTGCCCAAGAACTATGACTTGGCCTCGAAGACGGCCCGATGTCGATGGGATGAGGTGGATGAGTTGGATGGATGGGTGGGTGTTGGTGAAAAGTTTTTCACCAGAGCCAAGCTGAAGGGGTGGGAAATTTCGCGCTAGCGACAAATAACTTTGCAAATTTTTATGAGCTTGCAATGGGGCTTGTCAATTATGTTGCCTGCGCTGTCGCAGATGTCACAGATTCTCGCTGAGAAATGCAGAAAATGTCAGTCGCTTCTCATTTTTCATGACTTGGCAGACACACAGAAAGAAGTTTGCCTGTGCCAAAATCAAGAGTCACCTTTGCAGAATTCCACCTTATTGCTCAGCCTTCCAGCTTGAATATTTAACTGCTTGGCGAATTAATGGGGGCGTGGGTCCACCCACCCATCCGCCCATTGCCACGCCCTAATAGGGCTGGGACCTGCATTGACCTGAATGCTAATGGATATCGCTGGCTGAGTGGGGATTTGGCCTGCGAGTGGGATTACGCTAATGCAGCGCACGCCGTGGCCCACAAATGATATGTTGCGCATACGCCGCGTGCGCCGTCATGGCAATAACTCAAAATCTTAGACTCGTAAGCCAATTTTCGTTGATTTAGTTTATCTGCAGTGCTGCGGCATCATCAATACAAATGCCTCTGCGCCACTGATTCCCATTTGACTACTCGCCCAACTTTGATTTCATTTGTTGTCGGCTTCGCAATGAAATCGTCTTGAGTCTCCAGACTCGATCGAGTTTATTTGCCCGTCTTGGGGGCTGGCCGACAATTTGATTTATTGGCACAAATTGCGTTACATTACGTTATCGCTTTGAGTGCGAGTGTGAGTGTATGTACAGGGGTTGGGGTTCGGTTTCAAACGCAAAAGGAGAAGCTCCTTAAGCCAATAGCGCCTTAGAGCGACCGATTCACTTTCACTTTCACTTTGACAGTGCACTTTTCAATTACTTGATGCCAGGATATCCCAGGATTTCTTTGGTTGCAATGCGAGCCATTTGACAAATCTAAATGCACCTTTTACGCAATGGATATAAATGGATTTGCCAAATATTTATTTACTTATGCTGAAGAACTAGGAAAACTAGATCTATTGATCTTTGATTAGCTAGATAAATCAAAGTTTAGAAATTTGCAAATTAATTTGTTTTATTTAGAAGATTCATGAGCTTTATTCAATTATTTATTAAATATTTATATAAATCTCTTAATAAAACACAATAGCAAGCTAGAGGCATTTATTACTGAAGTATCAAAATAAGAGAGGATAATGTAAGATAAATAAGATACACAACTAATTAAGTTGCTATAAAAACCATTTAGCAATTATTTTACGTGTACTGCGACCATTTCGTTCGTTTCCAAAAACAAGTATTTATAAACGGCAATAAATAAAGGCGAAAAGGTTGAAATAATTGCTGCGATATGTAAAACAGATTTCGGTATCGTCCATCATGGGAGGAGATGCCGCCGGGAGATGCTATCGGGTCAGACTGAATTTAGTCTGGAAGTGGTGGACCCATCTCGTCCCATGGCCTTTGGACCATCTGATATCTGGAATTGCGACAGGTGTCAGATTGTGCAGATGCGCTTGAGTTGGGTTGGCTTCTTCTTTTTTATTTTTTATTTTTTTTTTGCCAGCGCAATCGTGCGGATTTCATTGAAATTTAATTGAAATTCAAACTCGCATTCCGAATGCGATGCCCAAACTCGAGTGTCGCTAATTAAGTTGTCTATGCAATAATTCGTATGTTTGCAATGCAGTCCAATTGAGCTTAATTAAATATGCAATTTAAATCAAATGAAAGGCGATTTCCACAGCCGCTCTCGGAGTGAAAATTTTTGCCTCGGGCGCAGCAGGTGCAACAATGCCAACTAGTACTAAATGGAACAGGAATACTTTTGCGCGTTTTGGCATAAAGTGAATTTGTAAGCAATTTGGGGCACTTAACTTCTCTGAGAGATGGCAAAAGTGGCTTTTTGTGGCAGAGCATGCACAGGAAAAAACAAATATATCTACTCCATAATTTGAAGCAAGGAAAGTACCATAAGTATTATAGATATAGTATAGATTATGTATAGTATAATCTAAGGTAAATAGATTTATATTGAATATTTTAGCTTAACTCAAGTCTGTTAAAATCGTAAATGTACCCATATTTGTTCTGTGTGTAAGGCTGTGCATTCTTAGAGCGGCAAATGGCCAAAAGTTTTGCCTGCGGCACACACTTTTACATAATGGCCTGGTCCCTGGACTGTGGATGGCAGTTATTTTGGTCGAGTTCCATTGAGCTGGAAAGTCCCCTTGCCTCCATTAATTAAATGCGGCTTGCCGCCTGCAGCTGCAGCTTTTGTGGCTTTCAGCGCAGCCATAATGAAAGCCAATAAACAGCAAATTCTGTTGCTCCGCACAGCTCATAAAAGTCCATTTGGAGTCGCCCACCTGGATGGCTGCTCCTCTTCACTGCCAACGCTCTCTCTAAAAAAAAGTGGAGCAAAATATCCGTGTGCCCCAATTAAGTTTTATCACGTTTCGCATGTGTGCGAAAAGAAAAAGTTTCTCCTCCTCGAACCAAAGAGCCAAACGAAGCGAAAGTCAAACTGAAGTGGTGGTGGTGGCCAAAAAAAATCAAATGTTATGCCGGCTGCTGACCCTCGGGGTCCTCCGATGACCCCGGAGGGTCGGGAAAATGGAGGAGGTTAATCGACGACAGGATGTTCATTAGATCAAGCTGAACGGCGGTAACGATGTGCTAGATTCGTTATGCGATATGGCCACAAATGGCTTTGATCTGCGCCAGAAATCGCTGGGTGGCGATGCACTTCGACTGATTGCAATACAATTGCATAGTTTGAGCGAGTAAATGCAATTAATTCCGAACTTTGATTGCATTTTTGTTTGATTTGCCAAACGGTTCGGCATCAAATCTCGATTGCAGCTCGTCAAACATTGCAGTTATTTAGAAAATTCAATTTCCGCAGCGCTTATTCCACAAAGGGCCTCCGTTGGTCTGAGGGGTCCGAACATTCCACCACCATCCCCCCCAAAAAGGCCAACAAATAATTTGCAATGTTCGTAATGTGGCCAAACATTTGATTGCCATTTGGCCCCAACTTTCAGATGCAACTTCGCCCTGAGCACGGAGATCCCAACTTGAGGAATGGACTGACCGTCTGAAAGCTTTTGCAGCTGATTAAAGTGACCTGGGCCAAATGAGGCTTGAGTGCCAACCGAGGAGGGCGGCAGTCAACCAGCAAGGCAATCCCAGTCCGACTGGCGCAATCCCAATCCCAGGTTTTCCATCGCAGCACGGCATCAAGGTCGCCGCTGATTGAAAATCAATTGCCGGCGATGACGATGATGCAACCCACTAATCTCTGGCCTGGTTTATGACCGTGTCTAATGGCAATGGTGATGGCGTTGGCTCTTTACACTGGTTGCACCGACCAGTGGCCATGCCCACTTTGCGCCCCCCCTTAGTGAGGCGACAGCTGAACATGTTGCATTTAATGTTGCCGCTTGTAATTCCGCATGTTTTACAATGCACTCGTCGCATGCCCACCATGCCATTTCCCATGCAATAGTTTTGGCCCGATTGTTATGCAAGAGTTACAAAAAAGAAGAGCAGAATGCAAATATTTGACTGGGCGGGGCGTTGGCCTTGAAAACTGCTTCCGGCCAGCGGATGGTCATGCAAAACTCTCACAGATGTCAGTTTATGTAAATGGATTCGAAATTAGTTTCAGTTTGTCTGTGCTCGCTCCCAAACAAAAACCAAAAAAAAAAAAATAATAATAAATAAAATAGCAAAGACAGCTCTTTGTGACCAGTTGGGCAGCAGCATATGTCGACACGGAATTGATTACGAACTTTTGGCAACAAATAGGAAATATTTGTGGCAAACAAGAAGGATTATAAATATTCTTTAAAAGTAAATCCATGGGGTTTCCTTTTCAATGTTTAACAATATGTAAAACACGCATTCGAACTGAAAACATTGTTTCACCATTTACTTAAAATATAGAATGGCTCAGATAAATAATTTAGATCCACAAAAATAATTGAATTCAAAATATGGGGGAAGTGTAAGTTAAAATCCATATATTCATATTTTTCTTTATAAAAATTTAATAAGATATTCTTTTAATATTGATATTGATATTCTTTTTAATATAACTTTCTTAATAAAATTTTTATAATTGTTCAAGCTAAAAAATACACTGAAGAAGCTAACTTAACAGTTTCCTATACCAAATATTTATATATTGGTACATTGATAGCTATTACTAATTTATTATAATTAGTCGTATTCCTTTCACCCTTCACTTACGCAATTAAAATAAATATATAAAATTTCTACAATGCGGCAGGCAGGACGAAAAGGACTCGCAGCCCCGATACAAATGCATTTCATGTGTCAGCGCAACGTCAAAGGGCGTTGGAGGGCATTGTGAACATTGAGGGATTGAAGGGTTGACGGATTGAAGGCAGCCGGAGGCGAAATGCGCCTAACCGTGCCAGCAACATTAGTAGCTACACAAAATTCTAATTAAGTCATGGGGTTTTGTATTTCCTTCGGCGCCGCAGGCACTTTGTGTAGCAAATTTTTGTGCAAGCTTCCAAAAATTTCACATTAAACAAGCGCGCAAAATGCGAAACAGCCAAACAGAAGCTGTGGAAACAGAGGAAGTTCTATGAAAAGGGCGAAGAAATGCGCAATTTACACTTAGCGAAATATATAGTACTCACAGTACTGTCAATTGAAGTAGCTTTTCTTCTATATTTCATATATATAAAGAGAATGGAAAATATTTGCCAAAATTAGCTACGCAGTGGAGTTGTAACTAATTTCAAAAAATATTATTAATATTATTTATTAATAAAAATAAAAATGTATTTAATTCACCATTCATATTATTTCAATTCTATGGTGGTTTAGACACATTATATAACAGATACATTTATTAATAAACTGGTATTTGAATGAATAATTAAATAGTTTGATGCGACTAGACTTGGATTTGACTTAGTCTTAATTCCACATTAACTATTAATCTCAGCGTTTGCACTTAACTTTTAAGTTATTTTGGCTTTAATTTCAAATGCAATCCTTGCATTTTTTGACTGCATTGTGGAGTCCACCTACCAGGTCCTGCCAGCTGCCACATCCTCCAAAGAGTCCGTCTTCGCTTCGTCTCGTTTCGCTTCCCGTTGCGCTGCTGCTTTATTCGCAAGTCCAGGCTTTTCCGTGGCTCGCGGAACAAAGCGGCCAAACCACCGCCCTGTCGGCACCACCAAACCCACCGCCCACTGCCCAACGGGGAGGTAACCACCCACCTGGTTTCCAGCTCATGCCCAGCATTTTGTGCTGCGCCGCTTTGTTTGCAAGTTTCGTTTTGTTGTCGGCGCAGCTAATTAAAAGAATGTTGAAAAAGTGTAATATGTAAGCAAATTTCTGCCGAGCCACATAAATAATCCCGATTATTTTACCTGGGCCGCCGCAGTACCAGCAGTATTTTATTTTCACCATTCCCGGGCTTTGTTTATTTCATACCGGTTCGCACGAAAATTTAGACGAACATTCAGGGCATTAAAGTCACAAGGTCCCCTTTGTAAATACTCAGTTGACCAGGAGGACTGGGTCACTGGCCATGGAAATATGAATACCAGTGTACCAGTCACACGGGGACTGGGGGAAAATTGAGACAGCAATGGGAAAATGGGAAAATGGTAAACAGGAGAGGTGGGAGTGAAGTAAAACGACCCTGACTGAAGGAGGCTAGACCTCTGAAATTGGCGCAATTAGCTGCACAACTTGGCCGAAACGAAAGATTAATGACAGCTCCCTCCATGTTTTTTGCCAAGTCTTTTCACTTGTCGCCGGCTTATTGACTTGGACCCAATGGAAGAAGCCAATCGCCCGTCGTGTCAATAAAACGTTCGCCGTTCACATAAAAATAATAAATGACGTCGCCGATGGGTCCATCAAGAGGAGAAGTTGGCAACCGGAGCAGAGCTGAGCACACAAAAAGTGCAAGTAATTAGACGCATAAATTTTATGACAACTTGGCCTCGAAACTTTGGACCGACTCTATAGAGGAGCGAGATGGATTTACGGCTTGCTGCCAGGAGGAGGCGATTTGCCTGCTGCCAAGTATGCACTTCCTGTCGGTCCATGTAGTCCGTAGTCCTCGCATTTCATGAATGTCGGACCATCTTGTGCGTATATATAACACACACCGTGCTGTGTGGGAATCAGACGATTCCGTACATTGCCGGCACATGTTGCCCCATTCGGGCTGTTGGTTAATTACCAAGGCTAATGCTGCTCGGCAAGCCCCGGGCCATTCGGCTAAATGCGTCAAGAGATTAAAACTTTAAATTGTTTGGCGATAAGCACGCGAGCTGCGCAGCTGAAGAGGTTGGCAATTAATATAATTTAACGCCAGGCGATTGCCATTCCATTTAACACAAAATGCGAATTGATCCGACGCACTTATTTCCGCCGCGCCATGATAATATTTCTATAATATTTCGCTGTGAGCTGGGATATAAATAATTGGCGCTGACAGCTTGATAAATGGCTTTTCAGCCGAGCTAATGAAACTAAATTTCTGTAGAATTTCGGAGCGTTCTGTAGCGCGCTTTTAAATTAAGATAATGCAGCAGACGGTACGACGGGACCACGGTGCGTATGAGTAGCGCAATTTCCTGCCTGGCTGCTGCCATTTACCATTTACTGGGGCGCCTCACTTTTTTATTTTTTGCTGCCACAGCGTGCATGTGAGAATCTTTTAGCTACATTTCAGCCAGCTAATGCGAATGATAACGGCCATAATATATTTGCTGCCATTAGTGTGCGCTGCACTCGAGCATTCCTCAAAATGCGGCATTATCCAGCCGTAGTGCCACAACATTTTTAGGGACCTTTCTTTGCACAGTATTCGCGGCATTTTTGGTAACCGTGACAAAGCGCAGCGAGCTGCTGAGTGCTCAATTTATGGCCAGCACCCCTGCCCCACCGCTATTCCCCGCCAGATTTTGCCACGGCCCACAAAATCCGATTTCATTATGGAAAACGTGCGCCGAATTAAAAGTAGATTTAGCACAGTTACAACAAAGGACGAACTGTGGCGAGTGCCACGACAAACACTCAATGCAGTTCCATTCCTGGATGCCCATCGTCTTCCATTAGGAGCTCGCTCTGCACTTGGCGTAGTGCAACATGCAAGGGGAGCCAGGCGGAGAAATTGCAGTTGGAGCTCAGATATATGTGCATATAATTTAATGTATGCGCACTCGGATTGCACTGGCTTATCTGTGGATTTGCTGCACTAAAAATGAGCTTGGACTGCAAGTCGCAAGGTATAGCAACTAAAATATACAACCATTTTGTATGGGAATTGTATCTCTTAGATTTATGTATTAAAATTGTTTTTATTTTAAAGAAACTAATTTGAGACCTCTGCTGTTGAAAAGTTTAAGAAAGTCACAAAGTCCGGATTAAACTAGATTTTAAGCTCATTTGTTGAATTAATAAATCTTGTATAAATGACTATTACTACATTTTTGTAGCTTTTATAATTTTTTTTGTAACGAGTTCTGATTTACCATATAATGAAGGTTTTAAAAAAACCATTAGCGTCTGGCAATTTATTAAAATTATATTTTTATATGTATCTCACAATTAGTTTGTTTTAATCGGGCTTTCTGCACTCTTTAATTAGGATATAATAAAATAATTGTTTTGCTTAATTCAAATAAATAGAGCCTTTAAGTGCATCAAAGCCTACTATACTTATAATGATATATTTTTTACCATCTTATTAGCCTTGAGATTTAAATCAAGCCAACAATTTTTAGGTTGCCGATCGATCACCATATAGACCTCAGTTGAACATTGAATTTCGTACTCTTCGGACGGTAACGGTACTAAAAATTCCTAAATAAATTTCCTATTTTTTTCCGGCAAAACAAGTAACGTATTTTGATTGTACCCATATCTCTACTATGGCTAATGTCCAAGTTTTGCAGGACAAGTCAATTCACCATGTGCAGCTATCCTTGCTATCCTTGCGCCGCCTTGTGTCCCTGCGGAGGCAGTGGACCAAGTGGATTCTACGATCCGTGCTTTGGACCCTACAACGGACCATTTAACTCCTGGTGCGGGGCAAGTGGACCTGGTTTCTGGAGAGGTGGATGTTGCTAGTTTTGTCATGAGCCGTAGTCTTTTAGCTACTTTCTCACACGGAAAAATCGGAACTGCTGAACGTAAGCTTGACACACTTTTAAAAACTTTATTTTTAATGTAAAATTCAAAGCAGATCTCTTGCAAGGAAACTAAATTACCGTCCCGCATGAAGAGAGAAATGTTAATTAAATAAAGTGTTCAAAATACGTTTGTTATTATTGTAAGGGGGATCGTGAAGGGGGATACACTGTTTGCAAAATACAACTTTTAAATGCGAAAGCTTCCTTGATTTCAGGTTCAAGAATTTTGTGTCCTGTGCTCAGGACTCTACCTTCGCAGGCAGTTAACATAATCGGTTCTTGACAAGCAATCTTGCGCCATGCATTGAAGATGAAGATGTCCGCTGCCTGTCGCTTGTTGTTTCCGGATTTTGTCACTCCACGAAGTGCGTGGGATATAAATATGTATATATAGGTAGTCGGTCTCAGCTTGTTTGTCAGGAGACGGTCCTTTCGGATTTATTATGTTGATGCCGAGTCGCTGAAATGCCGATGTGTGCTGCGAGTAATTTGAAATTATGCGCGGCAACGCCACGACGTATGCTTAACATAATCAAATAACTCATACGCACCGTGTACACTTGATGAACAAGGCGATGTGCCAGCAGAGCTATAAAAGAAACGGAGAAGCAGCGAAGGTGAACAACTTCCAGTTCTCGACTTTTTCATTATCATAATTTCTAGTTGATTTCATTGAGCAGCAGCCAGCGGGAGGTAGGAAGCAGTGGTAACAACCTGTCTGCCCGATTGATACGCTCAAGTTCGCTTTTCAATTATGTGCCCAACAGACGTGACTATCGCGCATAATGTGCCTGATATGTTGGCGGCTGTTGTGCCGCCTTCCTTTTCAATGCCCGCACACCTTTTGCAGGTGGATGGCTTCATTACGCTTTTATTGGACAAACCCCTACTACCCTCAATTGAGAAGTGTTTAAAGGTGGGCCAACAGCCCGGCCAACAACTGGGCCCGTATGTGGGTTAAAACGAAAATGTAAACAAAAGGTAGCATCGCGCAAACATGGCCAGCGAATCTGGCCAGCAGCAATCCTTGGCAAACATATGCACGAAGCGGAGGTTCTTAGAAGTAAAAAAAAGGGATTCATTCGCAACCCCCTGGTAATGGCGAAACGTGAAAAGTGCTGCCACAAAAATAAGCTTCGGTTTTTGGTTTAGGCCACTGGGGCAAAGGCAAACAAAGCACAACAGAACGCGCAACACATTGGGGAATATTTTGGAAAATGGAACATCGAAATGGCCAGAGAGAATTTCCCCCAAAAACATTCGGAGAGCGAGAAAGAGGCGAATTTTCCGATGAACATGCACTTGTGGAACGTAGCGATGAAAAACAAAAGGAATGCGATACTAAACTTTTGTTTAATTGAGATAATAACAATCAGTTCGATCGACAACTAATGTAGTATGTAATCATTTGTATTAACGTAAATATAATATTATGCATATAATCATAATTACTGTATTTAGATTATTGTTTATACTATATTATTGATAAGATTATATGCAGATATATATTAACACTGAACATAGAAGTTTATTTAGACTATTTTTTAATTTGTATAAAAATGTTTAACATTAATAATTTCTATATGATGTGATTATTTTAATAATAATCTTATTAATCTAGCTATTCAATTTACCTTTCAGTCTCTGAGCTACTTGCCGTGTATACAAATAGATAATGATATTGACCAACGCTAAACAAAGTTTAAGATAGTAATTATTTTCCACATTTTATAATTGCTTTTTTGCCCATAACTGCCGGCTTCGTTATTTATTCGAGCGCAATTTCGTTGTATTGTTTGCTTAGCTAGAAATTTAATCTGTTGACACCGCAACACTTGCCAATGGAACTGGTAAACAAAGGCGACCACTGCAAGTGCGGGACACTCAAGATGAGCATTTCAGATGAAGCGCACAAACCAAATGGAATACGGCACCCTCAATTTGGATCCCATAGAGCGTCGGAAAATCGCTGAGAGAGAGAGAGAGAGAGCGAGAGAGCGAGCGGAAAAATTGGAGAGAATTTCCCACGGTGGAAAACGACAACAAACGAACGAATGCTGCCGCACACAACCGAAGCCACTGGCTGTTGTGGACGGCGATTTTGGTAGCAAGCTGGGCGACTGGGCGATGAATCCGCCAGCGGATGGCGTTCAGTTAGGATGTGCAGTTCCAGCGGTGCGAACGTGTTCCGGGCGCGCCAATTGGCCAAGTAGCCGAAAGCAGCCAAAAGAGCCAACCCATTTCAGCCGGAACGGCAACAGTTTTCACCTCGAAGACAGCGCCAAAATATGCCAACGCCTGATTGAGGGCCAAAATCGCGGTCGCGCGTTTTTGTGTAAATAAACAGAAAACATCAGATCAGAAACCACATTGAAATCAAATTCAAAGTCGAGCGGAACAAAAACATCAGCGCATCGTTTATCACAGAGAATAAGATACAGATTCGCACAATTTATTTTTCGGTTTCAGTGGAAGAGCACAAGTTATTCACATTTGTTTTACTTAATGCCAGCGTGCGGAGTGTCTGACCGATGAGTCGGCCAGCAGCGAACGCGTAACGCATACGCCATGTGAGCCGGATCGATGGGATCGTACTCCGGCCAAGCCACAATGCCATCCTCCTGTAAATAGCCAGCAGCCTTTTCTACTCGCGTCTCTGTCAAATGTGTGTCCGTGTATCCGCCACTGTATATACTGTAGACTCTCATTGTTTAAACCACAATAAAAAACGAAACCAAGCAAAGAATAAATAAATATTTAAAAAAAATATAAACGCGCGTGTTTTGGCCACAGAACGCGCAGCACACACAAGTTTCGGTGCAAAAACGGGTATAAATAAGCGAAATAATTATATGCGAATGCTGTAGGAATAGTTAAATTATTAGGATTAATCGATTGGAATTTCGCGCGCAATAAGAACTAATTATAAACACGGGCAGCATGGGACCAATCAGACTCTAGAGCTAGCCACGCATCCACAAAGTTAGTTGGACGAACGCCGGTCACGATCACGATCACAATGGATTATAGCCGACTGAATGCCAACATCAATACGGGCAACATCAGCACCGATGACTTTCTGGCCGTCTTCTCGACCGGAAAGCCACCGGACAATGCCACCCTCAATCCGCCCCTGCTCAGTGTCGATGGTCAGCTGACGCTGCCGCCGGGATCGGGATATGTCAATGTCAACGATACGATATTCTTCCTGAATGGCAGCTTCTACAACAGCAGCCTGCAGCTGGCGGCGGGTTTCTATAATCAAAGCAGTGCTTCCGGGGCGACAGCGGGCAATCTGACCAATCCGAATCACACAGAAGTCCACTGGGATGGCCGGTATCCCAGTGGATATACGCTTACGCACATCGTGATCGCCTCCATCATTGTGACCATCCTGATGATCATCATCGTGGTGGGCAACATGCTGGTGATCATAGCCATTGCCACGGAGAAGTCGTTGAAGAATATACAGAACTGGTTCATTGCCTCGTTGGCGGTGGCCGACTTCTTTCTGGGCCTCATCATCATGCCATTCTCGCTGGCCAATGAGCTGATGGGCTACTGGATCTTCGGCAGCTGGTGGTGCGACATTCACTCCGCAATGGATGTACTCCTCTGCACCGCCTCGATCATGAACCTGTGCCTCATCTCGCTGGACCGCTACTGGAGCATCACCAAGGCCGTCGACTATCTGAAGTCGAGAACGCCGGCGCGAGCCGCCGTCATGATCACGGCGGTCTGGATTATGTCCGCCCTCATCTGCATACCGCCGCTCCTCGGCTGGAAGGTGAAGATGCCCGAGGGACCGCTGCCCAAGTGCGAGGTAAGTGGCAAGTGGTGCTCCTAAGTGGCGCAATAATCCACATCCCATGCGAAATTGACGCCAATTGACGGCAATTGACGTTGCCCCACCGACAATCGAACAATGAAAATTCAGACACGGGTTGTGGAATTGAAAAGCATCGTGTGTGTTGCCCAATTGGCTGTTTTCTAGATGATGTGTATGGAATATGGAGGATTACTTAACTTTAATGAAATTCCATTAATCAAACCATAATCCACGGTTTGGCTTATAAATATCTTCAAATTACTTGAATAGCAAGAAAATTTTCTTTATAAACCACCACAGATTTATCGTTAAAACGCACAGCCTTTAAGCACTATTATTTTTTACGAACTTTGTTGATGTTTTTCAACAAGGCGTATATTTAGCTTAGCTTAGCTTTCAGGTCTCAAAATGTTTACAAAAAAGTCTTTATAAAGTAGCTGAGATGAAAAAGATGTTTGGCACATAATGGCATGTTTATTTTCTTACCAGTCTGGGAACATCTGTACAAAAATAGGCCAAATGTATTCATAAATTATTTCCGTAATGTCTTAATAATTTACCGTGGCTATTTTAAGCAATATTTTCTAGCCCGATATAGCCACTTTTTGCACGTCAATAGATGGCATCGCTGCCGAGTACTTATATTTGCGAACAATAAAGCGGTGAATGGCTAAAATGCTGGCCAAAAGCTCGGCTAGCAACATGCAAAGCGCAAAATTGCGGCCTCTTTCTATGCAAATTTGCAAGTTGTCGGCACGATTGTCAGATGATTCAGCGATGCCTTGGCTGTTGGTGGAAACCAACCCACATTCACATCCCCTCGATTCTTGGGTCACGCAGGGAATAAACGCAGAAATATTTATGCATATGAGTGGTGGCTACATTCGGAGTGTGTCTAATTCCGCCAGCTGGAGGCCCCCGACTGCCTAATACAGATGCAAACGACTCTAAGCCAGGTCCCAAAAAGTAGGCTATAATGCATAAAAATATGCGCATTATCATGCGGGTTTGCCAGTTGCTGAATTTGAATTTCTGTGGAGCACAGACCACCATGCATAGAAGCCTTTCAGTGTGCATGTGTGCCTGTTTGTGGGGCAAAAGCGTAACAAACTAGCTGGAAAATTCAGAAGAGAAATTCCCCCCATCCAAGGCAAGACAAAACATCAGTAGCTGCCACAAGCTGCCTCGTTTTTTCGGGAAAATTCCTTAAATTTTGCCACAAATTGAAAACGTCCTTCACTAGGGAATCAATCGATGCAGTCACTCACACACTCGCCGAAGTCAACGAGAAAAACGCTCAATCACAACGACTGACTGAATGACTGAATGACTGACTGACCCCTTCGACTGCTGGCTGCTATTGGCACAGAATTCGCTTTTGGCCCCCCCAGGAATTCCAGCTTTAAGTGGCCATTTTGCGCAATGGAACTCAGCAGTGGCAAACAATTTAAATCGTTTAAAAAACTTTACACCGAAAAGCTGTGCCAGTGAATGAAAGTGGCCAGTGGTGGGTTAAACCACAATATTATTTATTGCAATCATGATAAATGCGAAGCAAAATGGAAAATGCAAATAGCCCAGGGCATTCCCCTCCATATCGTTTCTATCTGTATCTCGCCTGTCTCCAGAATTCTTGATTAATTTTTATATTTTCCCTCCACACACACATTGGACAGCAAATAAAAAGCAGAAAAAAATGAGAACATAATAAAGTAGCAGAATATAATAATAGAGTGGATGGCGAACGAAAATGTCCTAATATAGAGGACTGCTTACGTAAAGTTTGCCATTCAAATTAACCTTGAGACAATAAAGGCGCTGGAAAGTGGGACGAAGGCACTTACTTACGATGGCCAGCGTCCAGTTTCGCATATTCCGGCCAAATGCTGGCACATTAATCAAGCCTAAGTGGCCCGGATAAAGTTCCAGCTACGGCGAATGAGCAAACATGTTTTTAGCCCAATTTTAAGCAGTCTAAACAGCACAAAATGACAATTTATAATGGTCAAACTTTTGTACTTACGGACATGAGTTGGCCAGTTCTACGACGCTTAAAGCCATCGACTAACTTCTGAATCCTTACTCCACCTTATTCCGGGCACTCAAATTAGCATGTTGACAACAAGTGCCACATCAACCGGAGAAATCCACTTCACCTATCAACTATCAACCGACTACTCTGATAAAAAAGAAAGATACATCTATTTTTCAATCAGTTACATTCTACGTAAATGTATCTCGCAGATGGTAGAATTATACCAGTTAGAGGTTTGCAGTTATATATAATTTCGGTTTTACTTAGATTAAAATTGACGACTGGCCAATAAATGTAATACAAATAACTAAAATTTTGACCTCTAACTTTAAACATTGTATTTATACTTATAAATAGGTTTTTAAATGAATTACTTCTTAATTTGTTGTAATTTTATGTCTACTCGCATATTTCTGGATATAAAAATAATTTTTCTGTGTGTTTGAACAGATACATTTGTTATTTGCAATTGATATTCCTTCAGAATCCTTTACGACTGGTAACTTCCTCCTGCATCAGCGGGTAACCAGTTGAAATTGATTTTTCGCCGAGCAAACGAGCTCTGTCCAATCATTAAGCAAGTCTCTCCCCTGTCGACATTGGCCTTGTCCGGGGTTGGCATGTGAAACCCCCAATTTGGCGGCCCAACAGCCGACGGAGAAGGATGAGTACGTGGCTGGGTAGGAGCAGGTGGCGGAGCAGGGCACGCGGAGGCCGAAGTGGCATGGCCTGGTGAACATTTTAATTATGACACCATGTTGACATGTACAAAATTGTTGTTCGCCGCCGCCGTCGTCGTCATCGTCGCACATTGAACCGCAATACAAGCCGCTGGGGAGGTGGACAAAAAAGTGGCGGGGTTGATTTGACACTTGCCTGCTCGATTTAATTAATAAAATGGCATTTTAGAGCGCTATGACGCTGATTTCGAGCCACGAACTATTTTTGGCCTTTTTGTTTTTTGCAAGCCTCCAAGGAGGAGGAGGAGGTGGTGGAATACACTTGGGCAGGCGCATTTAATTGACATAATCTGGCAGCGGCGATGAAAGTTTGCGCTCCCCCTGATTAATGCCGTACCTAATGAGGTATATCCCGATATGGATGCGTGTGGGTGGATTCGTTATTTTTGGACGCATAATTTGGTGGCCCGCGGCGTGGCCCAAAAATCAACTGGCATTGTTCGCTGCCCACGTAATGGCTGCAATTTCACACAGCCAGCTCAAGAATCTGGAGGGCCAACAAATCTACAAATAAACATACAAAAGAACGCTTATTGAATGAAGTGAAGGGCGGCCGCTGGTTCTTGAGAAATTCTAATTCCAAGGAACTACATTATTCACTGCTCGTCCCATGGCGCTGGAGCCCTTGTGTCCTTTGTGCAGCTGGCTCAGTGGCAAAGGGTCGCACAATGGACCTTATTATAATCCGTAAAGGGCCAAACACTTTATTGAAATATTAATCGAATATTATATACCATTTTACGGAACATGCACAAAAGCCAGCCAACACACAATGGCGCAACAAATGGCCAGGATCAAAAGTGCGGCTCAATCGGCTTTTGGCCCCCATTTTCTCAGTCTTGTGGGCCATAGAAATCGCAGTGAAAGTTTTGAGTAGTTAAGACAAAAACGTGGAGCTTGGTGTGGGTATTATGTGTGTGCTCAAATTACGGGGCCAACAGTGCGTATGTGTAATGTGATGATATGCGGCAGCGCAATAACGACTTAAGTCATTGCCTAAGTAGCTCATTAGCGTCAGTTTTTTTTTTTTTTGTGCCCAGCTCAGGCACTTTAAAGGAAATTAAGAGAGTGGCGCGGAGGGCATGGCAAAAACGCCAGTTTTCCTAATAATGGCTGCTGCTTTTCTCCAACAACCTCAATGTCGTGGCCGGCGGCAGTCGGGCTGCCAAGGGCTTTAAGTTGACATTGAGCCTGGACAAGTCCACGTCCACGTCCACGTCCAGGACCACCACTATTTTCAGTCCACCAGAGGCAGAGTGTGTGCGTGAGCCTGGGCACTTTTGATATTTTCTCATTATTCCATGTACATGTGCATGCTGAGGCTGTAATTCTCGTTAGGTCTTTGTTACATTTCATACACTTGACTTGCTTGGCTCGGCTTGAAGACTGTTTGTTGTTTCTGTACTTACATTTGCCTTCCCAGACGCGCGCATGTGTGCGAGTGTAGTAGCCCTTTATGTTGGCTAAAGTATTTTACATTTTTTCCATTCATTTTTTTTTTGGGCAGCATTTTCATGCAAAAGCAAAGAAATGCCAGGACTCGCTACGAAAGAAAAAAATGGTTCAACAGCAGTGAGCTAATGGGCTTAGTCCTTGAGATACTTTCCCTGGGCGGGTTCGGGCATGCTTGTGTATCTTGCCCTGCACTTGGGGAAAATATCAAGTATTTTGCTAGTTTGCAAAGTTGTACACATTATGGATTGCACATATTTTCATGGTAAACAATTTCATGGCTTTGCTGCTGTTGCTTTAACTTTTCCCGCATGAGATTTCAGTGAATAATTTATAATTTAAGCCTGTTGTTTAAATTTAAAACTGATTGCCAATTGCACAACGGACTAATTGTTTTCCTGTTGAGTTCATATGTAATGCATAACTAGTAATCGAATTTAAAGCTCAGAAGAGGCATTTATTTAAAAAGGTATTCATGCAATGTTTTTTTCTTTCACTGCATTGTGTAGCTTAGTGTATTTACTATGTGCCCCTTACCACGTTTCCACATCGTTGGAAAAGTTCACTTTTCTCGGCCATTAGGGTTTGAAATGGCTTTTAAGATCATAATCAGTGGCATTTATTTTTCGAGCGGCAGCCAGGAGTTTTTGGGAGCGGAGACAGCAACATTTACGCATTGAACTGCGTTATTA
Organism: Drosophila mauritiana; assembly: GCF_004382145.1. Lineage (NCBI taxonomy): Eukaryota > Metazoa > Arthropoda > Insecta > Diptera > Drosophilidae > Drosophila > Drosophila mauritiana. Next base: position 8,143,110 of record NC_046670.1, read on the forward strand.
CATCCTTGATTTGTTTATAACAGGAAATTATTAAAGAAAATATATACGAGCCCAACAGTTGGGGGGAAAAAATCGGAACAGAATCAAACAGCAAGCAAACGCCCCGTTTACATTCCCTTATTTTTGGCCAACTTAAATCGTTTGCTAATTTCCGCTCGTCGCGCACTCATCGCAGCTGACATTACATTGCACAGATACACAGATACAGATAGAATGTTGTTTGTGTAGCGCCAAACAACTGGCGGCAATGCGAAAAAATGAAATGAAACACACACAGAGGACATCGTGTGCCTTTGAATGCCCGCCACACCACAAGGCATATGCCTTGGCATTTTATGCGTAGCATAGGCAAATATTGACATTTTAGCTTATGGCGCACGCACCACTAACTGGCGCCCAACGTTTTTTTTTTCACCAGCTCCCTCGCAGCTCGCAGCTCCAAGCTCCAACTCCTATCGTTTGGTTAAATTAAATTACTGTGCAATTCTTTCCGGATGCTTTTGGGTTTTTCTCTGCAATAGTATGTGTGACTCGTTATTGTGAGTGCCTCACGTATGCCATTTGTGGTCTTCCCATACATACAAAGAAATGCACTTGTTCTTTAACTATTAACCATTAACAGGCCTGTTTTAGAAATCATTTGTCATAATATTTATGAACGAGCAACTTTCCTGATTTACATTTGAAGATTACTGAAAGAGTAATCTTCTAATAGAAAGAAGTTTCCCCTAAATGTAAGCTGAACCATTAAGCATAAATGGCTTTCCCTTTCCAATCTAAGATTATATATAAATATGCTTTAAATTACAATTCCATCACAATTATAATGAAAATTGTTCTCTGTGTGCAGTGCTTACTTCTCAACCCAGATTTCATCTCCAACCGCTCAACTGCCATGTGCAGTGCAGCCGCTCATTGGCATTTGTCATGCCCGGGCAGAAACTTAAAGTCGGCACAAGTTGAACTTCACTTGGAGCAGGACCCGTATCCGGATATGTATGGCACAAGCCTGCTACTCCGGCTCCAGGGGCTTATCCCCCACATCCCTTATCATGGCTGTCGCGTGTTTCGCCAATGGCTTCTTTTTGTACTCCTCCTCATATTTTTTCTTTTTTTTTCTGTGAAGGGGAGCGCGTGTGCCTGGCAGCTGTGGGAACTTTTCGTGCTGCTGGCTCCGTCGGTTTGATTAAAATAAAGCCAAGTTTCTAAGCCCGGATTAGTGTCCGAATTATTATTATTTTTTCATTCTTCTCTCTGTTATTTTTTCGGTGGCCAACGCGTTCTCAGTCAATTGTTCGGCTTCGTGGCTTAGTCAGCTGGCGTTTATTTATTTATTTATTTTGTGCGCTCCATAGACGTTGCTTAAAGTCGCCTCGTTTGTTCTTTGCACAATTTGCATTGCTTACTCACGGAGGCAGTCTGAAAAGTTTTTTATTGCATTCCATAAAATGCAGGAATGGGTCCTGGAGCAAAAACAGGCACCAAATTCCCACATTTGTTGCTTTGCCCCTTATCGCATCAAGTACTTTGCCCCACAAAGTTTGGCTCAGATACCCTATACATCGTACACATTTACATTACATATATGCCTGCAACTCTGTGTGTGTGAGCTGATGTCATCTCGTATGAAATATAATTCCTTCGAAAAAGTTTAATGTCATTATTTTTGTTTCGGATGCTGGGCTCGTACCAAAAGCGTCTGGGAATTTCGCACGCGTATTAACTTTCGCTTGCCAACAGGCAAGAAGATCATAACGAGGCTTAAACCAGTGGCCACCGAATGCCAGCCGAAGCAGATTTTGTATTTATGAGCTTGCCACAAGAATCTTGGCCCTATCCGCTGCCAAAGTAAATTATATTCGCCAAAATAAATTGAACAAAACAGGCCGCAGAAGCTGGGCAAATTGAAGATGGGCGAAAAACAGACGGAGATAAAAGCAAAACTCTTTTACAATTGACTTGCGTTCCGCTGATGCTAATTGAATTAAAATCCATTGGAAAGTTGTTGTCTGCACGCTCTTTGGCCTTAAGGAATAAACGGGAAACTCAACTGGATGGGAAAGACATTGCACAGAGAAAAAAGTGTAGTGTAGTACCAAAAAAATGTATAAGAAAATAGGTATCCAAAGCGGAGACATATCTTTATATTTTATTTTTATTAATAAATTCTTGCATTATTTTATTTTCCAAGATTATTGTAAAAGTTTATTTTGCTGGCCATCTGAAAGGGTCAAAGTTAATTTATTGCCGAACGAATTGCGAACATTCTGTCAAAGTTTTTGATTTTTTTTGGGCAAACTGCTTTGCAATCGTAAAGTCAAATGGCGCCTAATTGGCAAAACAAGCGGAAAATCGCAAATTAAAACAGAATCTCACCAAGTCCGAGTCAAAGTTGGAAATAAATTTGTCTTGGCCACTCTTCTGAGGGACCGTGCAACACAAATAAAACAAATTGCGCATACGCCCCGCAGCCGCTTTAGTTCTGCCCTGTGATTTTCACTGCCGACTGGCGGCGCTCTCTTTATTAAAGGAAATCAAATAAAATGAAATGAAATATTTACCATGCCCTCTGCGCTACTCCCATTCAATTTGAGCAAAAGGCAAATGCCTGTCGCCTTGGATTCCGTTGGCCAAATGCCAGCATGTTGGCCATAATTAGAGAGTAAGCCCAGGCTGCACTTCATTTTACACGCATGACCCAACACCAAATGCCGTTCGATACGATCGTATAATTCTTTAGCGAAAAAAAAGGGGCAAGAGACCGATACCGAATCGAAAAAATCGCTTGACATTTATGACAACATTTGCCCACATGAACGCCATAAATTAGCTTCACGCAAAAACTTTGCGCCATCCGCTGTCATAACAATGTCAAAACTTAAATATTGACAATGCCATTCACATCGACATCGGATCGCATTGCCGTGCACCGCTCTGTTTAGCCGCGCTCGGCTTTATGGCAACGCATAATTTAACCATATTCTCGCCGAGAAAACCCTTTCACACGCCATGGACTCTCGGCGGAGACTTTCACTTTGGTTTTCGGTTTTTCGGTTTCAGCAGCTTTTGCTGGCTTTTATGTGCAAATTGCGAGCAGTAAATAAAAATAAATGAGTATGAAAATTTTTTTTTACCCCTATCAGCAGTATTTTTTTATTTGCTCGCCGAGAGTTCAAGACCATGTGGTGTAGGTCGCTGGTCCCACTCCACTCCACGCTGGCACCTCCTCCATAATAATCGTAATGAATGGCTTATCACGCCAGCTGGCGTTGTCACCCATCGTCATGGCCATATAGCCATCGTCTGACGCCTTTGTTGGTTCGATATATGTGTGTGTGTGGGTGGGCGGGAATCGCGGGAAATTGTTAATAAACGAAAGAGTTGTGCAGTTGAAGGAGCAGGCATCCCGGCGGCAACTCCTCGCACGATTCGACAATAAAATTAAATTTAGCAATTCAATTTAATGCGTTATTTGTCGTAAATTTTTACCGTGCCGGGCATATTGATTTACTTTCACTTAAGCCAACGAATGTTGAAAGCTGGAACTGGAAAACAAGCAGGCTGAGATAATTGCCAGTTGAGTCAGCACACATGGGAGCAGCGAGCAGTTGGCCATATGAAGATTTATGGCCGCGCCGAAATCAAACACCAATTTCGCCTTTCATTAAACTTCAGTTTTGAGTGCTGGCTTTAAGATTTTTTCGCCGTCGGTAGCATTATCTGCCTTAGCCAGGAGCTGGAACGCAATCCTTGGTCCTTGGCACTTTGTCGCATAAACATAAACACTTAGAAATTCAGCGGGAAAAACGAGTGGGGCCATCCAGCAACCGGCGTTAAAACAAACAACAATGTGTCCACAATGGTGCAGAATTATTTTTTGCCTTGTTTTCTTTTCACTCGCAGGCGGCATAATCCATTTTGAATAAAATTCCGAACGAACAGACACGGCAAAGGAGCCAAACTGGTTTCGAGAACGAGGCATACACGGAGAAAAATTGTTAAATAGTTCGGTTTTTTAAAAGTAAACCACAATTTGTTATTTCCTTGATAATCGAAAGTTTAATAAATCAGGAATATATTTGGTTTTATAATGAGTAAGCTACATGAAAGTATGTAGCAATTCCATTTACACAATTTTAAGGTTTTGTATGATTACTTTTGACAGCGTTATTAATTATTTTTAATATATCAAATACATCAATATATCAATAACAGTAATAAAGTAATAATAACAAATTAAGACATAATTATTGAAGCAAAGATAAAATGATAAATGAATTTAATGCCAAATTTGCTACCTAAAAAGAGACAGAAAGGGTTTTTAAATTTACCTAAAATGTCTGCTGCCTTCAAGGATGTTTTTCAATAATATCCAGCTAAATTATGGAGTCCAGACTAAGCTATTATTTATTCTCCCCAGTGTATTGAAAGCAGGAGGCTGTTGAAATCCGGCCCCATCCTTTGTTTGTGGCGGTCGGCGTTTGCCTTTTTTGGCGTTTGTCGCCGGCGATGGCAACACGCTTAAAACATGAGCACGGAAAACATTTACATAAAATCGTCTTAAAGTATTTGCGCGCCTCATCGTCCTCGTCGTTGAATCCTGAAAGGGAGGAGAGGAGCAGGAGCGAAAGGACTCGGATGCGCCCGTAGGCCAAATAAATTACACAAAATGTCGTCGGACCCCATTTCTGTGGGCCATTTTGTGCTATTAAATGCGATAAAGTGGGTCGCAGCGAAAAAAAAAATAAAAAAAATATAAAATGGGAGGCAAAGGCCCAAAAGAGAAATTATAGAAATTGCATTTATTTGGCAAAAGCATGAATAAGTTTTTAATTTGCATTGCGCTCTTAATTCAGTGTACCATAATCTGGCACTAAATGCAAACATAATTACCCCAAGCGGCGAGATAAACTTTCGCTTTGTGCGAATTGAATTAAATTTGCCAACTGAAATTGCATTGCGTAAATGAATTTGTAGTTTAATTTGCCGCCTTTGCGCCGGGGTAACTTTGAAATCAACTTTTGCACTCGCCGCACATGTCGTTTGGGGAGCCATTCGGCCACCAGAGAAATCAAAAAAGTTCAAAATTAAATGAGACAGAAGCGAGGGCAAAGTGGGAGGGGAACAGCCGCCCAAGGCCACAGGAGGTGGCAGGTCCTTGTTGCCACACAGACTCACAGACCCACTGGCTCACAGACTCACGATTCCCATTCTGTTGCAACTTTGGCTCCGAGTATCATTGACTCTCAATGGGGCCAGATTCAATTTAGCATATATGAGTTTAATTTCGACATTCATAAATCCAAACCAAAGCCCCTGGATGATTCATGTAGTCTCCCTGTCCCGCCTAATTATGCAAAAGTTTGCCCCGCTCCAAGCTCTTACTTTTTATTGCCACGGCTCTACTTCCCTTGGGTCAATTTTAATTACGCTCATTTTGAACCTTTTAATGTAAATGAAAAACAAAGTGGAAGCGTTAGGAAAATGCGAAGCAAAACAAAAGTAAGGGCAAACGGAATGGAATCGAGCAAATTTAAAATTAAAACAAAAAAATATAAATAACAACAAGCCGTAAAGCAGGGCGTGTAAAATTTGACAGCGGCAACGAAGTGAAAATTGCCTCAGCATAATTGAGAGAAAGCCCGCAGTTTCCTTTTCTCCCAACTTTTGTACATTATTAAAAAAATATGCACATTGACATTTGAGGACAGGCCATGTCATAAATATTAATTTCCCCCCCTTCTTTTTTTCATTTGGTTCTTAAATAATTCCGTTTGCTTGTTTATCTGCATGCTGGTTAAGCCTTTGACTCGGTTACATCATAAGCTTCAATGGGAACCCTTGCATATTTGCCTTTGACACTCGGAAATCCATCTAATTTTGCATGCCAAAAGGAAATATTACCTCATCCTCGCTCACTCACATCCACAGCATGCCCGATCCTCTGGATGCTGCTCCTGCTCCTTAGCCCGCGTGTATAATCGTCAATCATCATAATTCCGGGTACTTTGCCGCACACGTTGCGCATACGCCCCCATGTCGATGGCTCATTTTTACAAATGAAGCGCATTTTACAGTTCGCCATAAAAGCAAGAGCCCTTGCCATTGCCCTTGCCATTCCTTTGTCTTTCATTAACACGCCAGCACGACGATGAAGACGAATGACACTCGGATATTTCTTGGGGCTGGGAAAACAGAAAGGAATGGGGAACTTTCAGGCAGACTCGAATGGCAGCTGGTTTTAGCCTTCATGCATTCATTTGCGGCGCCGGGGTTTTATTGAGTTATTGTTGCCAACGTTGGCACTAAGCCCGACCTCAGTTTTCTCACCAGGGCGGAAATGGAGCACTCATTGCGAGGCTTTGATCATTCCCCCCTTTGCTCAGCTAAGCTGAAAACTGCATTGGCCGAGAGTGGCCGAAAAGCAGAGGCAACTCTCCTTTGAGACCGCGATAAATTCCAATCCCACATACACATCCTTTTTCGACTGTCACCAGTCTCTGCTGTTCTGTTTCTATTCTATATTGCTATGTTCCCGTCTGCTGGCATTTTTATTTCATTTGGCTTTATGAAATTAGTAAATGCCAGGCCGTTGTTGCTGCTACCAAGAAATTCATGCCATCAAGGAGCAGCAACAAAGAATAGAATGCGGAAAAATCCAACCCAAGCGTGGTGGTTGTTGTGGGAATAAACGTTAAAATATGATTTGATATTATGGCCGGGACAGCAGCAGCCATGTAGCTTGGCCATTTGTTATGCTTGTTATGAATTCGAGAGTGCCAGGATACCACAAAGCACGATCCGGAGATGGAGTGCTTCGCATCAATGGCATTTTGATTGCAAATATTAAGTCATTCCACAACGGAGATGTGGAGTAAATGTCCTGACCCGAGGCAACAAGTCGACGGGATAACTTTAACTTCACTTTAACATTAGAAAAAGGATACGCTAAAGATTAATAGACTTTAGCTACTTATGAATAAGATTTAAGGAAGAATCTATATACCATCTAATAGAAGCTTTAAAAAGTTCTTACATAATCCAACCGCAACTAAGTTGAGGAATGCACTAGACCTACAACTATCTCGGCGTAAATCGAAATCAAACTTTAAGATACAAATTTAAGAAATATTTCGCTGCCGGAACGAAAGTGTGACTTTCGCACACCACGGGAAATCCCTTAATTTCCTCCATCTCTGCGTTACTCTTTTGACTGTGATTCTGACCGCATTGCCGACTTATGTTCTGCGTCAGTCGCAGTTGCCGATCATAAACTTACCGCACACACACTCGCACAACGAACGTATAGGCAAATAAATAAGAAGCTGGAGGCGGAGGAGTCCAGGAGTCCGGAGGAGAAGCAAAGCCAGCCAGCCCGTGGTGGACCCAAACCAATCCCATTTGCAGCACCTTCAACCTATGCTTCGCACTTGTCTTCCGAGGCACAAGGAGCAACTCACAGCACACATATCATTTGTCTGTCTGACTGCCTCCGCCCGTGTGTGTCCTTGTGTATTTCTTCTTTTTTTGTCTCCCATTGTAGTTGTCGTTGTACTTGTATTTGTATTTGTTGATTGTAGTTTGTTGCCGCCTTCGTTGTCGTGTTTGTGGTTACACTTTGCGTGCTGTGTGTCTGTGTCTGTGCACTTTGCGCCCGCTAGCCCGCTAGCCCGCTAACCCGCTTTTCCCCGTTAACCAGTAACCCGAAACCCACGCCGCGTATACGTATTTTTTCCAGCCCTTTGCATGCGGTCGACCCCCGGCGTGTGTGTGAGTATGCGTTCGTGTGGGTGTGAGAGTGCGGATAGCTGCGCATATGTGTGCGTTGGCCTATTGTGCTAATAGGCAACACTATCGTATTTTAACAGCTTTTATTTACCTACATGTATGCGCACTTGCTCAACAGAAAGAAAAATAACTTTTACTTGTTCTTGCGGCGGCAGTGCACTTAAATAAAAAATACGTATATTGTACTCCTTAAATGTGTATAAAATATTGCTGTCAATAATGAATTCGTAATCCTCGTGAAAGGTTTGGTTCTTTAAGATTTGTTTTTGATATGTGTTGTTAAGATGCTATTTAGAATGTATAGTTGTATTGAAAAGTTAACTTTAACAGTTTAATTTACGAATAACGTTATCGCACTGAACTAAAAAATACCTAATGGATGTGTAAAGTTCCATAGGGAAACCATATATAAATATAAAAACTTTTCATTGCTCCTTTTATAGGCCCTCCTTGTCGTGAAAGTGGTATTCCCTGCAATATTTTACCGAACTGAAATTGCCTTTAAGCGCTGGCAGTTTACTTTATGAATTAAAAGGGACCCGTCTGCCACTCAGTGAGTCAGTCAGTCATTCAATCGCCCACTTATCCACATGTCATCCGTGGAGAGGCGGGACTTCCACTTGGCGCCCCGTCCGCCGGTCTTCCGTCCTCCGCCTCCGCTCGTCTGTGATCCGGTCCCAACATGATTGGCATTTTCAAGCGCCAGCCCAGACCGTAGGTATCCCTCCCGGCAGCCCTCGTTTCCGTGTCGGGATGTATGGTCCTTTGTTAACACATTTCCCTCATTCTTCGATACTCGTGTTTTTTTTTTTCTTGGCGCACTGATAAAAATGGTGAAATGACAGGTTTTATAATTGGCGATAAAATGCCATTAACAAGGGACATTGTAGGTCCCGTCCAGTCTGTCCGGAATGGCACGGCAACTGGTTACGTGTTTGCCGGGCCACCTGAGCAACCAACCAGTTTTGAGTGGCGTACTCACACATACTAACGCAGCCGAGTGGGAAAGGATACAATGGAATCCACATCAGCTGCAGCTGATGCTCGGACTTCTTTAAGCCTTTCTTTAAAACATCCACGCCCAAGATTTTAGGGAAGGGGTGGGGCCAAATAAAGTGATGAGTAATAAATTGCCTTTTTGGGCCGTTAAGCATGTGAAGTCAATAAAATTTTTAATGGCTCCATAGCACTCGACTTGCGTTTAATAACTCAAAGAAGTGTAAAGAGCCAGAATGGCTGCCGAAATGCTGAAGTTGTGCTCACAGTTGAGGGGGTAATTCAACTAGGAGGCAGCGCCCCGGTTTCCGGTTGATACTTTCACATCCAATGGACAGGGAGCTCGGCGGAAGTAGCAAGTAACAGCACTTCCTGCGTTGGGCGCCAGTAAACTGTAATAAACACTAAAACGTAGAATGCTGTTGCACAGACTCAACCCGGCTCCTCCTCCTCCTGTGTTCCCAGTGCCATTTGACTGACAAATGTGGCCAAGGAAATGGCAAGGAAATTAAAACAAATATAAAATGCTAGCAGCTAGGCAAGAGCAGCAACACCCACAGAATAACAACAACAGCGGAAAAAACACTTAGAAAAAGCAATGTCCTCCAGGCCAATTGATAATTATACATTTCGTATGGTCAATATAGACAAAATCAAACAAAATGCTAATTATTCCTATATCAATATAAATTGCCAAAGTTATTAGGAAATTTAATCGTATTAGGATTTTATCTCAGTGCTCTTCGGACTGTGGACAAACTTGCCTGGCCAAATGAAAATAAATATGGGGCTAACTTTTCTGCTAACAGGCAGGACGAAGGCGTTAGCGGCTGGTGGGCGGGGCAGGCGGTTCTTTTTCTGTTGCGCTAGTCATTTGCCATAAAAGTCAACAACTTTCCCTGGCGCAACGCTGATAAAGGCCAGTCCATGACTACCGACTTCCCTTTTCGTTCCCGCACCATTCATTTCGATTGAATTACGCGTAATCGTTGCGAGTGCTTAAAAATTAAATTAAAATTGTATTTACTCCAGTGCCGCGTCGGCGAGGGGATTCATGTTGAAAACGGGATTTCAGTTGGGGAGTTGGGAGTTGGGGTGGCCATGGGGTGTCCCACCTTCACCTTATCGCCGCCGCACGCACACCTTGCCATCGAGGGGGCCATTATGTACCGCTGGGTGATAAGAAATCGATTTGTCACCGGGACGTGAGACTCAATTGGCGCTTAAACGGAAGCCAAAACCGCGGGGACATAAATCAGGCATTCGCACACATGCACACACGAGTTGAATGTCTCTGCGCATCGAGGGCGTCTAAGTTTATTACAGTTATTCCAGCGAGTTGTTTTAAATCAAATCCCCAACAAAATACTCTCAGCTTTTGTGGCAAATGTGCGCAGCTCAGATTTGGCTCAAAAGGACAGCTGACAATGCGGAAAAACGACTATCAGATACCCCGTACTGACTGCTAAATATTGATATATACGTTTAAACACATTCAATATACACTTTTCTCTATCAACTGCGTTATTATTCCTCATTTATTTTTGGACATCCACAATCTCAAGCAACTAATATACCCCTGAAATCGGAAAGTGTTGGTACCAAAAGAATTGAAAGAAATTTCGAAGAAATGGCATTGTCAAGCCTAACTATGAGCCCCTGGCTCTAATGATTATTAGCTTGCAGGTGTGCGCGTTGTCTGTGTTTAGCGCTGAGTTATCCCCGATTTACAAGTAAATCCTCGAGTGAAATATAATTTGCATGTGTTCTTGTTTCTGTTTTTTAAGCAAAAATTCAGCTGAGTCGATCGAGCGATGACAAGAGCAGCTGCAGGATTTTGGCCAACGGGGCAGAGATGGCAAGTAAATGCCTTGATGTTACCGGTTTACATATTTCGCGAGTAAATCCCTTTGCCAGACAGCCAAAAGCAATGGAAAAGCGCCAGGATGAATGCTTGGCGTAGTCGTTTCTGGATTTCCTCTAGCTTTCTCTGCGCGCCTTTCGTTTATGGCACAGCGCGCTTTTCCGATTTTCGCGTTTCCCCCAATTTGGTCTCAGCGGCAATGTTTTCGCCTGAGTTGCACGTCGAATACTTTCAGCGATTGCCTCAGAAGCCGCAGAGTAAACAAGCGCGTTCACATTAACTTTCACTTACTTGTATGTATGTGTGCCGCCCGCCTTTCTCTTTGCTCGCGCACTCACACAGTCACTCACAATTTAAACGCTTCATTTCACTTTACTTCGACTGCGATTTCAATTTAAATTCCACGGTTTTTCATTTTCCCTTTTTGGCTGATGCTTGAACATCTTTTACTTTGGCATGCTCTGCTGTGGCTTTCTAGATTTTCCCCACCCACGAGCATTGTACGAAAAGCGCTCATGAAAATGAGTGGATCTCGGTGATTTCAATTTTTAATTTGTCATTTAGCAGCAAAGCCATTGATTAGCAAAATTTTCCACCCAGTGGCCTTTGCTTTAATCAAAAGTGCAGCGAAAACCGCCAATTAAAATCGTCTTAAACGATGATTTTCAGATGTACGTAGGATGTGATTACCATTTTGTCGAGTGTATTCCGTGGCTGCCGGAATGTTTTAATTAACTTTTGTTTGCCTAAAAGTTTCATTCGAAACATTTTCCTCGCAGATCCCTGGCATTCTTGCAGCCACATTGGAAATCAGTTCCGGTTGCAGGGCAAGATTCCCGCTGAGCCAGAGCGTAGCCCATGGAGCAGCATGCCGAAATTTTCAGCTGCGGTTGACAAGCGAAAGTCCCGATTGCATCGCTTGCCAAGCCGCACGCATTAAAATAGATTGCTGTTTACTTTCAATTTAGTTGGCCGCCATCTCAATCTCAATCCTTTGCGTTCCGCGACGAAGTCCCTTGGCAAATATTTGCCTTTTATTAACATTTTCCACGGCACTTCGCGGATAGTTCTCGTTGGCTCTGGTGTTGGCCTGCTGATAGGACTCCGTACGTACCATATATACCTGTCACCTCCCATCGCGGCCAGTTGGCAATATTAACTGACATATTTCACCGGCATGCCCGTCAAATAACTAAAGCTGTCACTGCCGCCCCGGGGCTGTATGAAATTCCCAAATTCCCCGAATTGCAGCGCACAAAAAAGGAGTGCATAAAACGAACTAGCCGGAGCAAAACGCATTGTTTCGCTTTGGTTATAGCTATAGAATGTCAACCGGCGACAATGACTCCACTTTATACTCCGCTGCCCAACTATGCAGCGCAAACTTTTGCCCTCTCGGCTGGAATTTTTTATTCGGAATTTATTTCATTAGCTTAATGCCCTGAGTGGAATTCCTGAGCTTTGGCCAAAGTTCTGTCATAGTTAATGAGCAGCGAGGAGTCACAGTTCACGGTGCCCTTACCTTACCCTAACGCTTTCACCATCTTCGTCATCATCATCACCTTCTGGCATCTTTCCCGATGCGGATAAGTGTCAAGCTTCTGGGGCTTGACCAGGTGAAAAGTTCGCTCGGTTGGTCTTGTCCAACGCACTAGCATTTTACTTTCCTGTAGGCCCACCTACTTGGGCCATCAACTTAGTCGAGCCATCTAATTTATTACGATAAATAAGCAAAGTTGGCACAGTGGCAACGAAGGGCTTAGACCGTCTAACTAGGCCTTAAACTTTCATACCAAAATTTGGAAATTTACTTCGAATTTACTTAACATTAAGCAAAAGTTACTCTAATTCATGTCTCTATCATGATTATCTTTATGAGCTCTTCTGGCATCATATGTTACCAATACATGCTATAATAAATAAAGAATTTAAATAGAATATGGAACCATATATAAACTCGATATATTAGTCAAAAAGCTTTCGAAATCATTACTCTACTTTCTTTTATGACAGATCGATCATCCATTAAAACTAAGTTTTTAAACACTCGCAAAATTCGAGTTCTTCAATATCAGTATCTAAGCTTTTTCTTGCTAAACTTTAGCTGTTTACTAAATTTGGCCATTTTTCTAACGACTTTAAGAAAGTTTTTATTAAATTTAGCAGTATTTTCCATAGTGCTGTACTTGCTGTCGACTTTCAGAGGCCATTATCACGGCGAGGCGACAGAAAGAGAAGCGGCCAGAATGCGACCATAAATGGCTTTTGGTCTGGTTGGAGGCAAGCAAAGTGACAGGAGCAAGCTGCTCCAGCTCGACTCCTGCTCCAGGTCCTGTTACTACTACTAGTACTACTGCTCCTGTGCAATGGGGGACTGGAGACAGCAGCCACAACACAGATAAACAAGTCTTTCTCCTGCTGTTGCCGCTGTCATAACCGCATATATCGCTCATAAACGCCGTCATAAAAGTGACACAGACAAACAGCCAAAACAAATATGTGATAAAAAAGGCCGTCGCGATACAAAACAAACAACTATAACGTTGCTTGTGCCTAGTTTTGTGGCTAAGTAAAAACATTGATTACTTGCAAAATATAAAGGACAGCAACACTTCCCTAATATAGTGTGTGACATGTTGTTTTATTGCTTTGCTCAGGACAAGCTCATTTCAAAATGTCATTTCTCCCATTTTTGATTTCATTACTACGGAGGGATCGTATGTGCTTACTCCTGGCATACGTGTCGTATGCGCAATCTGAGTGCCAGGGTTTAGCCTAATTCTTCACGCTTCCGCTAATTAAACGCCAGGAAAGCTGAGCAGATTATTGCATTTGTCCTTCTCCCTGTTTGTCCATCTCTCGTTCCATCTGTGTGTTTGTTTGTGTGTGTTGATAAACGTTTAGCGTCATTAAAAAGGCAACAACAAGGACAACGGAATCCGCATCAATGCCGGCCAACTGCCGGGGCCAAATGGAGAGATGGATGCAGAAGCGGATGATGAGATGCCGGCAGCAATTCTCGGCCCTTTTACTTCCATCGCCATCGCCTACCCATCACATCACCCCAGATTCGCCCGCTTTTCAAGCCCGCAACGGATGAAAAGAGTCCAGCTTAGCCGGGAGCAACTTTGGCAGCTGCAAGTTGCCATTCTCTCGCATCTCGCACAGATACGCAGGATGCACGCTTTTTGTCCTTGTTGCCGGCCATTGTTATCACTGACTCGCTGCTGAAGAGCCAACAACGGAAAAAGAAACTAGGCTACGTCGTCGTCAGGTCCTGTTCAAATTAAACTGAAAATCTTGTCCGCCCGCCAGACAACGCCGACTTGTCTGGAAGCGATGTCCCTGCCACCAAACCACTCCATACAATAAAAAAAAACCAACCCACGCACATGCCATTCCCCCAGTTGTCAAACATTGTTATGAGCCCAAGTGGCAGCACTTTTTCTAGCACAATTCCAAACCCATTTCAACCCTTTACTTCTAGTAATAATTGTCGCCGAGATTTTTAAAGATATTCTGCTTTAAAATTGAGGAATAAAATAAGGCAAATTATTATCTACAGACGTATGTAGACGTCTATTTATATAGTTCGTTTTGCAGTTTCGTCCTTAGAGCCGAATGAGCAATGGCACTTTGAAGTTCGTTTTAATAAAGTGCTAAAAAAATATAAAATTAAAGTAGAATTACGCTGCAAAATAAGACTGGATTGTTTAGAAAGAGTGACATTAAGCTCAGGAATATTCCCATGCCAGCTACACCCAACGTACTTCTCTCAAAATCATCGTATGTTGTAATTAAACTTACTTAAACTTCGAACGTTCTTTCCCAAAAGAATAGATAGCCGAAAAAGAAAGGAAAATGCACGATAAAATACTCTTACCCGAAACAAAACACCGAAATGTGGGGGGTAGATAGGAAAATCTCCTGGGCAAATCTATAGCTCTTTAACTTTTAGCCACGACTTTGGCACTGATGGGTTAAGCTTGCGCCTAATGGCCGCCTAAGTTGACACAGCCAGCTCTTAATAATGGAATCAGACCAAAAAAAAAAAACAATACAATGGCAGCAGCAAAACAGGAAAAACAAGCCAACAGCAGGAGCAACGGCAGGAAAACTTTTGTGTTGATTTATTAAATTAATTGCTACCTCATGGGCTCAGCGATGGAAAAGCAGCCCGAGTGGGAAGCATGTGAGTTAACTTTTATTTGTCTTTAATTTAATTTATACGAAATACGGCACAAACTTTTTTTCCCTGACAGCCATAGGGGCTGCATAAGATCTGACTGAATGGTGAGTATGAGCTAGGCAGGAAAAATAAAAACGCAAGAAGAAAACTTCATATAAAAAAGGTGCTCTTCTTTGCTCCATAAACGATTTTGGTTTATTTCGTGTGATATACGGGGAAATGAAGATTGCGGAGATGATTTATTCACAGAATGCACGGCATGCCGTAAAAGGTGGAAGGTGGCAGGTCAGGGGATGGGGCATGGGGATGAGAATGGAACCGAAATGAATTGGGCCCCTACGTGTTGCTGTTCCACGCAATTTCCGGACAAATATCCCAAAACCCCCCATCCTATTGCTCCTTATTTCCCGCTTTCCCTGACAGCTCACACTTTATCACTCAGCCGGGCCGAGCCGAGAACATCGGTTTGCATCGCATCACATTTCGCAGACATTTTGCACTTGATTTAATGTCACCCCCAGGAGAAAAAGCCTCACCCTTCGAAAAGTAGAACTTCCCTTAGTGCTTCCAACCAGCCAACTTCCTTTTGAACCCGCTTCGATTTGTTGCGTTGCCAATTTTCCAGCAGCTAATGGCGTTACAATATGCCATTGTTATTCTAGGTGTTTCTCATGGCCTACACTGAAAATCGAAGTGCTGTTTGGATTTTATTCAGAAGGTCCTTAAATGTACATAAAAAGAAGAAGTCCCTAAATCTTTTTAGCATCGTTAAGTATGCGACATTACTTTCTTTGTATTTAAGTTTACTTCTATGGTGTATAACTCAAGATCGAATTTTTGAGGCACTAACTTTGGTTGCCTTTTAACATTGTTAAAACTTCTATACAATTACTGTATTTTGGGACATATTTTTTAGTATCCTTTTATTGCAGTGTACTTTCGGACTCCCCTTCCGCAAAGGGGACGAGAAAAATGACGCCGCAAAACCCCACGGTGCGAAATGCTCATTTATTTCGAAAAGGGGGAAGCCCCGGCCGAACCTCTTAAGGGGAAGTTAACTGCTGCTGCCCCTGGTGTTGCTGTTGCTGCTGTTGTTGCTGCTGCTGCTGCTACTTCCGTTGGAATATGTTGCACGTTAAGCGTTCTCCTCACAATTTATTGCTGGGCGTCTGTGTGGCTGACTGTCAACCCATAAAAACTTCGACTCTCAAACGGGTGGCTCCCTTCGCTTCTTGCCGGGTGAAGTTCGTGCTCTATGGGTGTCTGCTGGGTGTGGCCGTTTATTGCATTTACAGTTACTTAATTCTTTAGCTTGAACTTGCCACACAAACAACAATTATTGCTCACCTCAGAAAAGCAGAAGGAACTGAGCCCCATTCCGCCCCATCCTTCGTTTTGCGGCTGGCGTGACACTTGGCCAAAAGAGGCTGACTGGTTGGCAGGTGGTAAAAACATTATGATCGTTGAAAACTTTTGCAACGGTTTTAAATGGTGCTCGCAAATTACAGCTCAGCATTTTGGATTTTTTGGTTCTCCTTTGGCTGGGGGTGATGGTAAAAAGGGGGCTTTGTTGCTTTTATTGCTGCTGTTACGCGCATTGATTGTATTTTGAGTGACGGGCACCGCAAAAAAGCTTTTAAGTCATTAATTTCATTTTGAGAGCCAGCCAGCCAACCTCAAAGGATTTTGAAGTGAACATTTTCGCTGATGATGCCTGCAGCGTATATGTGTGCTGGTTGGTTGCGTTTGGGTTTCTATGGGGGTTTCTAGGGATTTCATCGTATTTCCCGTATAAATGCCGCACATTACAGCAGCGAAATAAAGCTGCTCTGGGTGCGTGAAAATGTCTGGCGAATATAAATTCACTAATAACAGAGATTTATGCACATATTCAGACAAAACAGGCGAACTTGAAAATGTAAAGCAAACACAGCAACTCACATACACACACACACAAAAAGGGGAAAACATTTAAAACTGGCAAATGTTTTTGGTCCGGAGATAAGAGCGACTATAAATATTTGAGAGCTTGCCTTCGTATGTGAATAATCGGAAAACACAATCTGCATTCAAATGAATCAAATAAATTAGTTTGGCCATTTTTGAGGCCAAAATCAAGTGTCGGCAACGGGACGTATGCGTAATTTTCCAGCCAAGAGGGAAAACTGTTGCTGTTGGCAAAGACCTAGGCTTAACCAAGCTGAAACTTTTACCGCCTGCCGCTGTTTGATTAAAATAATTTCCACTTAACCTCATGCTTTACCCATCGTCTTTTTCGGCTTTATCCGTGAGCATCGGAGCCGAAGGACACACAAAAAGGCAATGTAATTAAGAGGGCACGCACACACGCAAAACTATCCGGCAAATTAGTATGAAGAACTTAATGCATGCGCCAAGGAAGCCAAAGTGGAAGTCGAACTCAAAGCCGACCAAATAAAAGGTATCTAAGCACACAAAACGCCCAACATCACTGACTTTTGGCCTAAACTGCTGGCATTGATTGTTCCTGCTCATGTGTTAGTTAGTGTGTGCTGGTGTGTGTGTGTGTGCGTGTGCGCGTGAAAAATATGCCAAAGAGCTCCTTTTGGCCACTCCTGCAAGTGTGTTAGTGTGCTGTGCTCATCCTTTCAAAGCAGTGCACTTGAAGAAATAGTTCTCAAACTGAAGAACCCTTCAAATTACGCTCATAAAGTATATAATATATAAATATTTTTT
Source organism: Drosophila mauritiana (assembly GCF_004382145.1). Taxonomy (NCBI): domain Eukaryota; kingdom Metazoa; phylum Arthropoda; class Insecta; order Diptera; family Drosophilidae; genus Drosophila; species Drosophila mauritiana. Next base: position 8,160,662 of record NC_046670.1, read on the forward strand.
AAAAACTATGATGTTGAATATATGTATATGATCTTTCAAGGAATACCAATTGTTTTTCGTCCAGTGTAAGGATACTCTTCAGTGTCTGTATGTTCTGACAGTAAGATTTACAATGTGGCCACCGAGGCACGCATGTGTGCGACAGAGAGGGCAAGAGGGCGGTATGAAAGAGACGAGATCGCTGGGAAAAAGTCGGGTTATAAATGTCTAGGTGGCGCCATTTGGCTGTGAGCTAAGCTAACTCCAAATGGGTTTGGGGCTGCCAAATGGAATCGTTGGAGTGGGGGGTAGTGGGGGGAAAGGCCGAAAGGGATGTGGAACAAGGGTTCGCAAATTGTATTGTTTTTGTGTAAATTAGTTCACTTTGTGCGTGTCTGTGTGTGTGTCCGCTTCAGCTGCAACTAGAACAAACAGCAGCTCGCAGGACGACGACGTGTTTGGACCTTTTAATTTGCATGTTTTATGTTCACTTCATGAGATTTGAGTTGGGGCTGAGTCGGTCCTGCGGTTTGGGTGTTAGCATAAAATATTCAACCGGACACGACCACATGTGTGTGCGCTCCATGTGTGTGTGTGTTTTTGTGTGTGTGTGGGGGGGGGGGGGGGCATAAACTTTAGCTGTGATCATAATTTATAGCTGGCCCATGTTTGTGCCACACACAGTCCAAAAAGGAAGCCAACCATACCATACCATTTCATACACAGCCAAGTTTCAATTTGACTTTCGTCTAAGCAAAATCCCAACCACAACCTCAATTCTGCTAATACTTTTCCAGGCGTTGTTATTTATTTACGTGGCTCGGTGAAACCACTTTAATCAAACCAGGCCGCTCATCTGGCCTGGAAATTAAGTTCTCTGCACCCCAGTAACAGGTTTGGTCCTCTTCCGTGCAAGCCATTTAGTTATAAGCCGGCAACACGAACGCGCTTAATGACGGAGCTTCAGTCAGTCAGATGGCCAGTGAGTCGATTTTATTTATGGACACATTTTATGACACTTTTAGCGGGCCAATGGCGTTAACGATGCAGAAGCATGCAAAGGATTTAAGCAAAGCCACTATGTGTTTAGTTACATGCTGCTACTAAACTCATTGTGCAGTTTTGCTTTTATTTCAGCAAAGACATTAGTTTTACTAAATCTACAGTAGATATAAAAGTATGCAGATCAAACGATTTATGTATGTTTTGGTTGAATATATGAAACGCACTAAAAACAATTTTAAAAATTCAAGAGTAGTACGCATTATTGAATAACTTAATGATGCAAATGTTTAATACGCAAACTTCAAGCATATTTAAGTCAATTAATGTCAGATTTCAGATTCATTCCATATGTAAAAAGGCGGACTGGGATTTCTCCCAATCATTATTCCCTTCACATTGGGGGCAAACAGATTAGATAAGCTCCGTGACTGGATGGAAACCCAATCCCGAAATGAGTGCGAAAAGGCAATTACAAAATCGCCCACAGATATTTTGACTTTGCAGCGGGGCAAACATGTCAATAAATCGGGCATCGGGACACAAAAGCTCCGGCAGTAGGAAGAGATAAATTCCATTTGTAGTTATATATTATAACTGGATTGTGTACGTGCTGCCGCAAAGGAAGAAATATGCGTTTTTGGGCTGTGGCAGGGACACGACCATCCAAGCACATGTTAAACTCTTTACACAGACATAAACAGCGAGCGGGGATACGTGCGTGGAATTCAGTTTCGCTGCCAGTAATTGAAGCCACAAATGCGGACAAAGAATGCGACCCAAAATTGATGAAATCACAAAGAAGGATGTATGTCGATGGGGCACTGGCATTGCATCATCTCGTGCCACCACAGAGGCGGACATCGAACATTGGTTAAGGGATTCAGAATGCTATTCGGACTCTCAAAACATATCATTGATTCAAACTATATGAATCATTCTTATAATAATATTAACATCTACTTAATGATTCTTTATGAGTAGTATAATATAATACTATCTGAATAGCCCATGGTTTGGTACCTCTTTTAAGTTATAAGTAACTTTAAGTGATGGTAAACATGATTAGTTTCCATCCCAATGAGGGTGGAGTAGCAACCCCTTCTGCAACTACGCCACTGCACTCACATACCGCAGTCGAGCATATCACATTGTATGTGGCCTTTGCTTTCGTCCGTGTTTGCCATTTGTTTGTTGGGGGAAAAGCGAGTGGAAAAGGGGAATGCGGCGAGCAATCAAATGGAAAATGCAGCAACAATCCGCAATCTGTTGACATGTTGCGCGAGTGCAGCTGAAGTGTTGTCGAGCTGAAGCTAGAGTCGAATCTGATACCGAGGTCTGAACCCCAAGCCGGAGATATGATGTCGCATTTGGGGCAGCAAAAGTATGGTAAAAATTGTATATATGTACATAGAAGAGCCAGTGAATGAAACTCGAACAGCAGAAGATATGACACCGAAGCTCGGCGTCAACGGAAATTGCTGTTAGTGTGCATTGGGCTGCCAAGGACTCACCTAGCAGGACACTTCATTTCTACACTAAGCCAAAAAATATGCTATATAACCTACAGCTGCAGTTAAGATTTAAGTTTCATAGTACTACAAGTAGTAGAACTGTAATTAGTTACCATTTATATAGTATCATTATAAATGAAAATACCAGAAATTGTTCATCCATCCACTATTTTCCCTCAGTGCCTCTCTCAGCGAGGTCGAGTGAGTTGGCTGGCTGGACACTTGCGATTCCCACCATAAATCTGGAAATGAAATAAGTGTGTGCCTTGGTATATTTGACATTTGGTCACTCACCAGCGCAATGACAGTGAACGAGTGTCTGTCTCAGTTTTTCCGTTGCCAGTTTGTTTTTGTTTGTTCCGCTTGTTTGCCTGCGTGGTCAGCAGAAGCACCCACCCACGTACGCACTTGTGTACAGAAGGATATATATCGCAGGCACCAGCCACCTAGCCAGCCGGAACCCAACCACCGCCATCCATCCATCTGTCTAGATTCGACGAATGTGTAAGACGACAAGCCAAAATGGGAATAAATGAGATATTACCAATTTGTATTGAATGCCCCAAATGACATAATAGAGTGGCTTACATGGGACTACCTCCTACTCCTCGTTTGTGGAGCGTTAGGCAAACACAATTAGGAAGCTAGCCAAGCAAATACTCAGCCGGCAAAGGCGTTGCCAAATGCCAAAGCAATTATCAAGCATACGCCGTGTGGGAATGAAGTAGAGGCAGCAGCAAGGAAAAATAATAAAAAATACATACCACCTAGGACAACAAAAAACAAAAAAAAAATCAAAGCGAATGGGAAGCAACACCCAGCGGATCAAGGGACACATAAACGAGAAAAATATGTCAAAACAACGTTTCCCATTTCCCACCCAAAATGGACAAAGCATGTGCACCCTGCCAGCCAGCGAGGTCCTTGATGGCATGAATTAAATGGACTACAAAACAACAAAAGCAAAAAACAAAAGGATCTGGCGGTAAAAAACACAAAAACAAAAAGGAAATGAACGAAGGCATTGCGGAACATCGTAAAACAACGGGCGGCTAGCAGTCGGGCGAAAAAATTTGTACACAAATTGTAAGGGAATAAAATTTAAGTATGCGCATATTGATTTTATGATCAGACATAACTACGCATAGGACTAGGGTACATGACATTTCTGAAAACTGCAAAGCAATCACGAACCAACAGAATAAGATACATGAAGTACAACTCCCCCACCAGAAATCAGTAAAGTATCTGACAGTTCTAATATATTTGTGTGTGTTCGTTGTTGTCTATTTCATCTTTTTGGCGGCCTTTGTATTTGTGAAATTATGCCGAAACATTTGCCATGATTTTCATCTAGTAAATATGGTTTTGGGCTTTTATATTTTTCCGCCTAATGCAAAATTGATTGGACCCGAAGAAATGTGTACCATAAATATTTATACTCACGCTTCATTGCATCGCTGAAGTGGCGAGCCAGTGTCCTTGGACTTCCTTAGACCAGGAAAACTGGCAGTTAATAAAGGGGCGAGCTGCCACGGTGGAACTTTTAATCTCGTTTGCTCAATTCTCGCATTATACGCTTCATGAAAAATTCTTAAATCCGCTAAACCTTCGGCTCAAAGTTCGCGGATAAAGGGCAAATAAAGGAGCAACAATGTATGGAAATGCTTCTCAGACAGACAGAGGAAACCGAAACAGGGCAGCCCAATAAAAAGAACACCAAATAGCTGGCCCCAAAAAGTAGGCAGCGTTTCTTCTGTAAGCGAAACCGAAATCGAGACGAGGACCAAGGACGAGCTCCACAAGGAAACGATGCCAGCCAATATGCTCGTACAAAGGCAGCGGCTGTCCCAAATGTACGCCACAAAATATTGTTTACAAATCTCTTCAGCGACGCCCACAAATTTGTATGCGGGGCATTGTTATCCCTGTTGTTCGTTTGTCATGCGGGTCAGAGGTTGAAGATTTCAATATTTACTCTGGCCTCTGTCCTCTGCCCTCTCGCCGCCCGCCTGCTGCTGGCTGGCAAAAAGTTTCTGCCGAGCCCATCTCCGATCTCGGTTCGACTTGGCCCACAAGGAAAAGATGGCTTAAAGTTTCTTCATCTCTTGATTAAATTACATGGATGCGACTGGCAGCCGGAGGGCGTCGCTCTTCCTATTCTGCTGACATGCGAGCACAATTAATGAAAACTTTCCTGCTGACCAACCCTCCTCCGGCACACACACATAAATCGCCAGCCAAGTGGGGACAAGTCAGGGGCACACAACTGCCATAAAGTAGACTGGAGCGGCGTACTCTTAAAATATTACGAAACACTGGAAGAAATGGATGTTGAGCATGAAAAACATAATAATTAGATGCAAGTGGTAGGAAGTGAATGGAAGGATTTTTACATAAGATTCTATGAATTTAAAATGCAGTAAAAGCCAACTTCATTCTACATCCAATGATGTATTCTACTTGAATATCAAGTATACGCCTTGTGTACAATATGTTCCCTTTAGTATCCAAGTAACAGGCTTTTTTTTGAGTGCACCCACAGCGGCGAAAGATGACGCCTGAGCTCATCTCGACGGCACTTGTGTCCTGCTCCTCGGGGACGCCTCCTTGCTCAAGGAGTCTCGTGCTCCGTTTTCGCTTCGAGCACGAGTGTGTGTTAACAGAGCAATAATTATGTCACATTCTGGGTAAATCGATACCGAGATCCGCAGCCTGGCAGCCTGGCAGCCTGGCAGCTGACGCACATTTTCACAGTAACTTGAACTTTAACTCGACTTTAAATGCGGCGCCAAGCGGCGCAGGAGAAAAAATTCGAACTTTTCGCTCGACTGGGGCGAACGGCGGCAGCAACGACCGCCATTATTGTCCTTTAAATGACATTTGCCATGACTGCAGCGGACGTCGACAGATGCCGAAGCTGCCCTTTTGCCCATCGCCCTTGCCGCAGCCGGAAAGAAGGGAAATGGCGAAATAAAACGGGGCAAAAGCTCTGCGGAAAAGTGTCAAATAAGAAACTAAATCGCATGTCGTCTGTTGTCTGCCGGACCCTTTTGTGCGCCGTCGGTCAAAGCGTTTCGAATTTAAAGCTTTCCCCGTAATCCTGGCGGGGATTGCCCATCGGAGAAGGAGGTGGAGCCGCTGCGGCTGGTGGGTAAATCGCTGTCGGAGTCGTCTGACGATTCCATCGCGGTCGAAGTGGCAGGAGCAGCAATGGGCGGCACAATGGAGCAGCTTTGTGCCTCGGGGCAGCATTTAATTACGCTCGTGTTGCTTGTAATGAGGCAAATTGCTTTTTGCTGTCAATTAAAGTAAAGTTTTCGCATTCGGCCGCCTGCGCCCGCCCACATCCAGGGCCAATCAAATTCGTTCTGGTCCCCATATACCCACTTTAGCCGAGGCTATTGCGATAATGCCGGTTGTAAAATGTGCTCTACTACACCGCCTCTAATTTCACGCACAACCATTCTTTTCCAGCGATGCGCTCTTCTTCTTCTTCTTCTTCTTCTTCTTTCCCGCCGGCACACATCCGTTTCCGCCCGCAGCAGTTTCTCCTTCCGCAGTTCGCGTTCCAGTTTCGCCAGTGCGAAAACTGACAGCAAATGCGTGTCGTGGCACTAGGAAAAACTATAACTTGTATGCTTAAATACAATAATCGAAGGTTTGAAACTGCCAGCTTGTTAGAAAAAGATTAATGCTGATTGGAGTTTATTGTGTTTGCATAGAAAAAAGCAAACAAATTGATACGAATTTTTTCAATCATTGCATAAAAGTATATAGATAAAAGATTGGATTTTAATAAACAATAATATTATTTAATTAATATTGAATAATTTTGCCTCCTTATGTTAAGAAAAGTATAGCCCTTGCAAAATGTTCTGTATTAAGCAACCACTAGTACATTTAGGAAATTTAATTGTCTGAAATTGTCAGCATTTTCGCGCAGTGTCTAAGTCGCCGTGTAAGCGTGGGTTTGTCGTGTGCATCGTCTCAGAACACGTTTGTAAACATCTTAAATGTGCTTTTAATGGGCAGCTTCCCCGGCAAAAGGCAGGAACAGTCAGACAGGCAGTCGTGCAGATGCTGCCACTTGCTACACTTGTTTTGGTCCTGCCACCACCATCCAGGATCACCACGAAACTTGCCCCCCTGATGCCTGCGGCAGAGGCACAGTGTCTGCCATTACTTTACCGCCATTGCCGTATTTTAATAACGCTAATTAGTGCTCTAATTAGTTGAAGCCTTAGTTCGTCTTGGGCGGGTGTGTGTGTGTGGTGTGCGCATGTTTAACGATTTTAAAACACGCAGAGAGCCTTGTGCAATCGCTTAATATTAAGTGCACTGAATATGCAATTGCCCACGAGCAGGAATTGCTATCGTGCCAAGGAGCGGCGTTTAAAAATTATGAAAAAAATTAAAATTAAATTATGGGTGGCATTTCGCATAACAAAACGTATGCCCTTCCTGTCTGACTTCCACGCCAACTCTCCACAATTTTCCATTATTTTCATTCGACAATGGTTGTTGCGTGCATCAAGCACATTCCGCTGCAATGCAAAATGGTTGGCTGCCACGGCGGACGGACCGCGAAATAAAGTTGCAATTAATTAGCCATTAATGAAATTGCACTCACGCACACACATCATGGTGTGTGTGAGTGGTGCTTGGGTGGCGTAATGAAAACGAATGCTGCCAATACTGATGCTGTTTGTGGCCGTATACTTCTGACCAACCGAATACAATCATTATCATTGAGCTCTGGTCGAAGAGGATTTAAAGGATTGCAATCCTTCCACTTAATCAAATTGATATTCCGGCAATTGCCAGTGAAACGGAAACTTTTTAATTCCGCTTGATTGACTTGAGCAGGCAAGGCAAATCAATATCAATATTGTCTAAGGTCGCCGCAAGGCTTCATTTCAATTTTAATTTCAGGTGTATATTGCGTATACGCAACGTTAGCTGCTCACCGAAGTTTGTGAACGACAGCGGTCAGTAAATAGGAATAGCTTTGAAAGCACTACATATTTTAAAACAGATATGTTCATATCTATAAATTTATATCAAATGGTCTTTATATATATATAAATAGATACTTATCTTGATCATTATAATCTTAACAATATTCATATTATGTAAATTATTGCAGTTACACCAATTCGGTGCTATTTTCTATAGTGCTTGTTAGTTGCATAGTTTATCCACTTTATTATCTTAGCCTATGCCGTATATTAATATGCAATAATGCCAGCAATACGCACACATGCGTATTTTTTAGTACTTTAAACCATAAATTACAGCCGTCGGCAGAGAAAGCAAACAAGCATTGCAATGGAAATTGCGTGATATGTGGAAAGCTGTTTTGCTTGTTGAGCGCCCGGGCGTTCCTGTAGTTGTACTTGTCGTGTTGTTATCGTTGCTGTCCCTGCTATTGGACTGCGGTCGAGTCCCCCTCACAACCACCCACAGCCAAGCACCCACATGGCCACCCTGCAACCCCTGGCCAGCTGCTCCTTCCTCATGCGTTTGACCGCATGGCCAAAGCCCCAATGGCAACTTGTCCATGGCTGCAACAGCGGTTGTTCATTTGTCCGGCTTTGGCCGACGACGAGTGTCATGCTGTTTGTACCACTCACCAACCAAACCACCCACCTCCTTTCGTGTCCCCCGTTGGTTTGTTTGTGTGTCAATAACCATTAAGCGTTAAAATTTGTGAAACATTGTTGTTGCTGTGGGTTTGCTGCTCCTGCTGCAAAACCAACAAGATTTGTACGCCGCCCGGCACAGCACAGTAATTATTTTCGGGCCCAAGCAAAGCTGGCCAGTTGGAAATTTAGCCAGCACAATTCGGCATAAACACGTTTTAGCCAGATTTCGATTTTAGCTACATTACGAGTGCAGACCACTGGCCAGTCGCTTCCGCACGAATATATATCATTTAAAATTTCCAATTGGCTTGCCACTCGCAAAAACAAACATTGGCACATTAGGTTTCCATTCAAAGTGCACTCAGAAATGAGTAATGGCAAAACTAAAACGCTATCTGTATTTGCTCTGCCACATAATAAAGTCAATATTTAAATAATAGTTTTGTTTAATTTAAAATTAAATATTTATATATTTAAAATATTAAACATTTAAGAACCCAAAAGGATAATAATATGTATCATTAAAGTTTGCAGAAAACATACAATTTTCAATTAAATTTCATTTAAATTTTCCAAAATGTAAAAGCTGAAATTTTTCAGTGTTTATGGCTCTGGCCGGTTAACTGCCCATTTAGGCCCGAAACACGGCTCAGTGGCAGCTTCCATGGCGAAAAGACTCTTATTTAATTTACTGTTAAAATTAACGACGCCGTTGGCCGCTCTCGATCGCACTTGTGTACAAGTTTGCGGAGACCCAAACAAGCATTTGGCAACAATTTGTTACAACTGGCAACTGCAGATGATTAACAATGCATGCGACATTGTGGTTAAAGGCATAATATTAGCATACATTTAGGCCCACACACACACACACCAACACACACACGCACTTGAGCACAATTGAATGGAGGGGACAACCGAAAGCCATATGAAAATTAATTTTCTGCTATTTTCCCTGGGCTTATTGTGCTATTTATGTGCCAGCCATTATGGCAAGACAAAAGCCCGTATTAATTACACAACTCATTTGTTTTTGGTGAGCACCGAAACACACCAATGACACAAAATCAATAGGCAGTCCGGAACAGCACGCTTATCGCCACTAACCTCACGTCCAATTGGGAATAGAGTCATCAAGGGGGCGGGCCGGGTTGGCTTTTTCGATTTGGCCGCAACAATGAGCCCGCAACCGGTAATCAAATAAAACGCAAGTCAAATCGTGTTGCATAATTATAGTCATTTAGCGCCAAACATCAATCACAATTTGTGTTGGCTAAAAAACAAAAAGGCAAACCCATTAAACGGGCAGGGTGTCGGTGGATTATAAATACCCTTTCCCTTTGGAAAACATGTTTTTCAAATGTCTGTCGCTTTTTCAAAAGCGTTAAAAATTAATTAATATTTTAGGATACTTTAAAATTAAATTCAAACTCTTAAACAGTTTAAACTTAGTATAAAAAAGTGATTCTTGGCAAAATAAAAAGCTCTGGTTTTTTAATTTTTATTTTCTAGTATGGGTATGACATATTCAAGTTTTTTTAATTAATAATAATATTTAATTTTAAAAAGGTGTTATTCTGATATAAAGTTTGATTGAAGAATTTCTTTTATAAGAGTACGCGAAGTGGAAAGCTAGTCTGAATTGACCACGTCTGAAAATGCGGAAACAAATTGCCGTGGACTAGGTCAGGCACCTTCAGGAAAACACGCCGCCCCCCGATTTTCCGATTTTCCGCCCGCCCTCTGCGTGTCAACAAGCAATTTCCGCTGCCGACGATTCCATAAAGGGGCAGCAACAAATCCTCAGTCCTTCTGAATTTTACAACTACTACAGCCGCCGCGTGGCAGCAACAGTTGCCGCGCTGTTTTGTTGCTATTTTATTTTAACGATAATATTAAGCTGGCGGCTGCTAACGGATAGGCCAGGCTGGCAATCAGCATAAAGTGGTTGCCGTTAAAAATATCAGGCCGCATAATAAAAACGCCGTTTCGCAGCGGATGCGGAGGGGAAAATCCTTTGGGGGGGATGGTAAATGTTGTGCCACACGCAGCAATACAGCCAGCGAACGAAATCAAATAATAAAACCATAAAACTCGCCACAACAATTAAAAAGCCTGCAGCATAATTCCGGAAATGTGTTTTTCTACCATCTACGACCGTCGAACACTTTGTTGGCCATTTTTTGTAGTGGCGCCCCAGCAAATGCATTTGCATGGCTTAGCGAATGACTAGCGGTTCTGAAAAATTGCAATTTAATGAAGCGTGCCGTCAGCCGCAATTAAGCGGCAATAACAAATCGGCACGACCCAAGGCTTAAAAAACAGCCTCGAGTCGCAGAGTTTTTGCTGCGGAATTAATTTATTGTATCGGAATGGAAAAAAACAGGTCTTGTTTCAAAAAGAAAATCGAATAGATAACGCGGACAATCAGGATAACCAAGCAATACTTGCTAGTATATTCTTTAAATTAAGTTCAGTTTATGCCACAAGTTGCTGTATCTAAGTTAACGCTTGGATTTTATATGACCATGATCTATAAGACATCCTACAGAATAGTTTTTTATGTTCCTATAAGTATGATAAGTATTCTGTAAGCTTAATAATAATTCTTTTTTACGAGTGTAATTAGTGCTCTGCCATTTGCCCACACTCTTCATTAGTAACATTTTTAATTGTTAAAAAATTTGCTCTGGGTGGACATTATCGCCGCGTAAATGAGGCGAGGAGCTGGCCAACTGGACGGATTTGCGGCATTAGCCGCCGGTTTGAGTGGCACTCCAGCCTGCGAACGAAAGGAGCCACTTGATTTACGTTTATGGCAAGTGCGGGCAAGCGTTAAGTTGTGAAAATGTGCAAAATGCGAAAAGGCAGTCGCAAATGAAGTCAGTCAGCTGGCGATGACGACAGCCTGGGAAAGCAGAAACGAATGCTCTAATAGAAAATAAGGAATGGCAATGGGCAAATGCCAATGCGAAGTGCAGTCAATTGAAATGCAAGCTTCGGCCAGAGGATGTGCAACTTCCTGACGAGGAGCAGTTGAAGTCAAGGCGAAGACCCTCGCCCATCTCGCAAAAAAAAAAAAAGAAAAACTGCAGCCAGGCAAATTGGCTATGCAAACTCTGTGCAAAATGGCTGCTTCAGCGAGCAGCGACAAACAAGAGGGCAAATCGAGCTGGAATTGGGCTGAGGAAGTGGATGTGGAGGAAGTGGAAGTGCAAGTGGAGATCGCCCCCTTCAAGTATTGACAACATTGTCAAAGGGGCGGAAACGAGGGCCAAGCAGCGAACATTTCTTTTGGTCGCCTGTAGTTGCACTTTAGATTTATTGATTGTCTCAGTGCGTTGCAGTGTCCTTGGCGAGTCCGAATGTGTCCTGCAGTCCTTCGCAGTCCTGGCTTATTGCTGTTGAAAAACTTGCACAAGCACCGACAACAATGCTGATGATGACAGCAGCCACTACCAACTCATTCCACATTTTCAGCTGTCCCACCATTCTACGCGTCCTCGGACGAGACACGCTTTTTTTTCATTTGCAGTGCAAATATATATACATATATATATATAAATCGCATTAAAAGGATTTCGTCGAGTAATCCTAGAATGCAATAATTAAATAATTAAGATTTTAAATTGTCATATTATTTTTTGCAATAATAAAGAAACTGTTTTTTTTTAGGTAATGTTTACCAAACAACTAAAACTATTTTTAAGAGCAGTTTGAAAAAGCGCATTTAGATTCTGAAGAATCATAGTTTATTGCATTTATTTCTGTTTTTCCTAGTGTTGTCGCTACACACACACACTTTGTTTTTCGTACTTTTGTGAGCTTGACTCAACTTTTGTTCTGCGTCCTTTTTTTCTTCCCTGCTCAAACTTTCTGCAGTGCAATGCGGATTGAAATTCTTTTGTGTTTACAGCGGAATTTCCTCTTTATTTTCTTTCATTACATATTATTTGCGATTGCTGGCAGCTATTGGTGGCCACAAGCCCACGAGGCGTATGATTTACCTTTAAAGCATCGCTCATACGCCACGTTGTACGCTGGAATTTAATACTTTTAATTACGCTCATTTCAGCCTGCTTTTCCATGTTTACATTTCAATAAATTTCCACTCGGTCTGCCGACCAACCCTTTTATCATTTTTCACCATCCATTTTGAACAGGAGCGGCTTTCTTTCCTGTTTTTTTCATTTTTCATCCTTTTTTCCAAGGCACTTGTCATCATCAACACTTTTAGCTGTTGCTTTTGCTCAAGCTCCTGCCCGCCTAACGAATTTGGTGGCGCATAATGAGTTTTTGTTTCCGTCAGCTTAAGTTCTTCGCCAATGCAGAGGATGGAGCGGTGGCAACAACAATTGCCATTGCCATTTAATTAAAAATTGCAGAATAATTATTTTTCCTTTTCGCCACGTTCCTTGTTTTCCCTACTCCGTCTCGGCTTTCGCACGCTACTTCTTCGGGGAGCGCGTGGGAAAACTTTTAAATAAACAAAGGCGCCCTCTGCAATTTGAAAATCTGCAAATTAGCACAAATGCAGCTTGTGGGCGGATTGAGGCGGCATTGAGGGATTGCAAGCCAGCAGGAGCAGGAAGCTCCAAAGGTGCATGGCATAGGGGGAAATGGGTTAAGGGGAAAAGGAAAGCGGAAAATGGAAAATGGAGAAAGGAAAAAGGAAAGGCAAAAGGCTGAAGGGAAATGCAGCAACAAAGCGAAGTTTCAATTACATTAAATCCGCTGCATAAAGTTATCGTCACGCACAGTTGACAATTTATTTGTTCGCTAGTTTCGCTAGTTTCCAGCCTGGCCAACACGTTCTTGGCCCGCACAAATGTCAGTTTAAGAGCTTTGTTCCAATGCGTTAATAAAATATTCTGCCGCACTTTCTCCGCCGCCGCTCGACTCCAACATCATTATCGCAGTGTGCAAAACTTTTGGGCCCACTATTTTTGCTACAGGTGTTTCCCGAGTGACGTGCTACACACGTGTGGCTTATGCGCAACTTTTCGGCCTACCAAAAAAAAAGTTTTACGGCCAACTTTGGCTTTAATGGCAACGAAACGAAACTCGATCCTTTGGCCCACTAAATTTCACTGCGGAGGTGAGAGACGCGTTGCGCGTGAAGCGCTGACAAATGCTGTCAATATATCAGCCTTAAACCGTAAATGATGAGACCATTTATAATGGTGCTGTAAGAGAAGCTACAACAAAGTTCGTTCGATGCAACTGCAGCATACACCGCTAAAAATAATGATTATTTGTATTTGGAACTAAAGATTTGCCTACTGATAACTAAGATAATAACAACCACATCTGTTGTTTTTCATTCATCTAATCCTTACAATTACTAATACGTACAAATTGAGAAATTCGCACCCCATTTCTCCCAGTGCAGTTAGCGTGCTGCCTGTGCGGCAAGCAATAAGTTGAAAACCGAGACAGCCCGGCTGGCAGCAGCGTCAGCATTCGAGAATCCAGCTTAAGTAGCTGTTGGTGGTTCTACTCATCTGCTCGGATCCTCTGTTGGCGTTCTCTACGTGCCACTTGATGTATATTTCGGCAACATTATACCCGGCGCTTAATACTTTATGCTTATTTTGTTGCCACAACCCCGGTTGTTGTTGGTGGCGCGTTGGCTGGCTGGGTAGAGGCTAGGATATTTATATTCCGCTTTGGCAGCAGGATAAAGTTGTCTAGCTCAGCCTGTTTCGGTTGCAACTTCGCCTTGCGGCTTATGATAAACTGGGCTGCACTTAAGCTGCCTCTGCATACGAGGCCAGCCATCCAGCCAGATATTTGGCTGTGTGCTCGTATTTACAGCTGGCTCCTCTGCCCGGCAATTCAATTTGCCTGCCTGCATGTGTAGCGTAAGCAGCTTAAAACCTTAAATAAATTTCGTTTGCAGCCAGCCAGCTAGCTTCTTTCTCCAGATGTACACACTCTGGATATCAAGTACGTAAAGCACTTTTTTATAAATTGCTAGTCGATTTCTTAACCGGCTACTGCAATTCCACCAGGGCGAAGCAGCTTAACTTGACCAGCTGATGTCGGGCACAGATATTCGCAGCACAAGGATGCATGCACTGTGAGAAATGAAAGCAGCAAGCCAGCAAAACCAACAGATTATGTTGGTGCATTGTAGTGCAAAGGATTTGTTTCAAAGTGTTTGCTTTCCCAACCTTTGGCATTTTCTCAGCGTGTAGAATTATGCATTTCCCGGGAACGTTGAATGCGGATTGAGGTGAGCTACAAGCAGTGGCACTAACAACGGGACAAAAGCTTTTCATTATGCACGCCACTCGCCGGCGAACAACACGAACAGCGACTCAAAAGGGCAAAGCTGCTGGGGCAATACGTTCCTTCTCCACTCAACCCCTTTCTCCGGCCCCACTTTTCTCCCCCCACCCACTGCGGTCAAGTGCACTTTTTCGAATGCCTTTCATCAAAACACTTAATTTGCATAATTTTTGTGAAGAGAGTTGGACGGGCAGTAAGTTTGAGACGATTTAATTCCGGCAGCTTTAAAGAGCAAAAAAAAAGTGGAAAAGCGCTTTTCCAAGCAGCAGAAAATGTGCCGCGAACGTTTTTCGCCGCCAGGTTGAGAAATCTTCTTTGTGCGGTAATCTAATACTTTTACTTCATTTAACGTTATGAAATTTCATGCACTTTGCATATTTTACATGAAATGCCTTGGGAAAATGGAACCGGGGCGCAGAATTGCCTCAGACAAAAACATTTTCGGCCAGACAGAGAAAGGCGGAATGCATTTTTCAGTAAATCAGCCTAATGCACTCAATGAAACGCCGCTATCAAGCCTGAAAATATGGCCAAAAGCAACAAGCCGGGCTAAAGCGATAGAAAATATCAAAGAGAAGGCGATTCAAAGTCAGAGGATGTTGGGTCGTAAATTTAATCTGGCAGACGATAGTTGAGGTAACTTGGTAAAGTTAATGCTCCTTAAGCTCCAACAAAGGCTACAAGTCAAGTTCAGGGCATTCAATGGGAAAATGAAACTAGTTGATGAAGGGTTCAAATTAATTAAGACTACAAAGAAGGGAAAGTAGTACATAGTTGCTTCGCCTGTCGATAAAAGCAAATTTAGCTGCAGAAAACGATTGAATAAAATGCATTTCACGTAATTTGGCATAATAAAGAAATGTTAAATAAATTGGCATTTAACCTAATGGAGAGTTAATGCTAATATAAATCACTTTTATTACCCATTTATAAATATTAAATATATTTATTATTTTGCAAATGAATTGCATTTCACAAGAAATCAAAAATTGAATTTAATTTTTAATTGCTCTTAGTTAAATATATTTATCATTTTGCAAGTAAGTTGCATTTCAAAATCAAAAATTTATTTAACTTTTAATGACAGTAATGTTTAGTTACCTTTCTGTGGACTTTTGACACTGCACTGCAGTTCACCTTTGGCAGTCATTTTCTAGATCCTTTTGACTCATAGCCCGATAATGTCTAACCTTCGTCCTTTTTTCGATTCCTTACAGCTAAGCGAGGACATTGGCTACGTGCTGTACTCGGCACTGGGCTCCTTCTACATACCCAGCTGCATCATGGTCTTTGTGTACATACGAATTTACTTTGCCGCCAAGGCGCGGGCGAGGCGGGGCATTAAAAAGCATCCCCGCAAAACGAACAACGAACAGGTGAGTGGGTGGGCTGATTATTTATGAATTTGACCCGTCAAAATGGGCACATATTTGCACACACACCTAATGCCTAATGGACTCCACACCTCGGGGCGTCGCATAATCTCACTTTTGAGCCATTATTGCGGTTGGCCGCAAAATGTGTCAGGCATGGAAATGGGATCTTTTTACGATTCACTGGACAAATGTAAGTCTTCTAGCCGACTGCGGCATATGCGGCGTATGTGTAATATTCACACACACACACACCTTTCCGCTTACCCCAAAAAGTAATTGTGCATTACTCCAGGATGCTGCAAATCGAGCACACATGCCTCGCTTCAATTTCCCATCAACAACTTGTGGTAACTACGTGTAGGATTTACCCCCCAACCTTCCCCTTGCCCATGCCCTCAGCCATCGGGAATCGCAACTTGCCAACGCTGCAATTTTGGCTGGCGCTGCAGCAGTTGCAGTTGGCCACGTTAAGGCGAACGGCCATTATGCAGGCCCATTCAATCCAATGGCATTTGCTGACGCCACACCCGCTCTTAACGGCCTTTGTTGGAAAATTATCGCTGAAAATTTAATCGAAACTCCGCCCCAAAATCCACTGATTGAGTGAAAAGTCTCTAATGATCGTCAATTAGGTAGCGCAGCGTCTGCCACAATGCAGTGCAATTTGCATTTTCAATTAACAATATGCGCAATGTACACTGACAGAAAAAAATGGGTGTGCGCTGCGGTTATACATTCACGACTGGACAGTGCCGGCAATATCAGCGACACTTCTCGGCCATTTTGTGCAAACAAATGCAAGAGTCCAAACGAGCGATTAACAAACAGGCAAGGGGCTGCATTTTCCGGGGCGATGAGGGGGGTGGAAAATGGGTGGATGGGTGGAAAAACAAGCAGAGACAGCGGCAGCAGAGGAAAAACAGAAATCAGGTAGAACAGAGGGAGCTGCCCGCATTTATGCTGACAACGCGATTTGCCTCGAGCATTGTACCTACACCCATTTTACACAGGGTACTTACTACATGGGAACTAAAGTTCAGATTACAAAAAAAAAAACATATTTAAAATTTGCATCAGAGCTACTAGTTCATTAGTGCTATAAAAACCATTTAAAGATGCATATTTGAATATAAGAATACTACCTACTACACATTTTTAATATTTAAGTTCACAAACTACATTATTAATAACTATATTATAGTTAACCTACGTTGACACTTATTATGATAACTACTTTTTACTAAGCCATGCATTATTCTGCTTAAAATTCCAGGGTATCCCCACTCTCGATACTCGCCCCCTTCTATTTTATTTGCATTTTCGTTGGGGCGCCCCGTGTCTCTGTTAATTGCCCCGGGTAATTGTTGCTGCCTCTCGAGCATTGAATATGCACATCCCCTACAGTTCCCCCCATCCCTTTGGGCCACGATCCCGCATCCACATCCCCATCCCCATCCAAGAGCAACAGCCCCAGCTCCATGTTTGTGTAATCCGCGCGCTCGGACGCGTTTCCCTGCCGCCTGTTGGCTTAAACAGGATTTTCGAAATGGAAAACTTCTGTAGCAAGTGTTTGGCCATCTGTCCCTGTTTCTCGACTCGCCTGCCGCTGCACTTGTGCGGATCTGCAACCTAATTTGCAATGCCCGAGCATGTGAGACTGTTAATCACACAGAACCACTTTGGGCACTGTGAACCGTGCCAGCAACAACAGGTCTGGCCAACTAAAAATATTTTGCTAGCACTTTATGATCTCTAAATCAATATCAATGTGGGAGGGCCGGAAGCAATTTTAAGTAGCAAAAATAATGTAACTTACACAGTTCTTTAAATATTAGTAAATTGGAAAATTACACAATGAGTACATAATTGGCTGTAACCTTTTTAGGGTGATTATGTTTAGAAAACAGTTCAGTGTTCCTTGTAGTATGTAAAAGTTAAGAATACTATCTATTACTATCTATATCTATTACTGTAGATTCACCATAAACTATGGATATGTGCCCGAACTTTTCTATTGCACCTCGCAACCTTTTACCGCATTAATGTTGCTTTTTCGTTTTTCAGGTAACGAGCTTCACCACCGCCAAGAAAGGAACAATACCGATGCCCTCCTCGAGCGGCGTGTCCGCTTTGCAGCTGCACCAGCAGCGCCAAATAGCCACCATCGAGACACCACCGAACAGCGCCAGCCTACCGATGCAGATACCCACGGTGACCATGGACCTGGCCTCCGACATATCCACCTCGGAGGCGGGGGAACTGGAGGCGGTGGCCGCCCAAACGGTGCTTGCCTATGCAAATCCCAATGGTGCGGGCACGAATTCGGTCACCGTGGTGAGCAGCGGGAACGGGGGCACTGGGGCGTCGGGTGTTCCACCCAGCTCGCCGAAGGAGACGCTTCAGGTGAGCACGATAGCCACCGGTCGGGTGGGTCTCAATGTGCCCGTGCCGCCGTCCATGGGCAGCAATAGTTCCATCAATGTGCTGAACAACAACAACGGCACCGTGGCCATGGATGGCGGTGCCTCCGCCGGCGGCGGGGGAAATGGAAGTGCTGTAGCGACGCCTGGTGGACTGCAGCAAACGGGCGGTAATGAGCTGCGCGTCTCTCCGATCGCCGGACGGTGTCGAGCCCTATCCGTGGGCGTGGACACGGACATGGTGAGTGAATTCGATCCATCCAGCAGCGATTCGGGCGTGGTCAGTCGCTGTGCCGTGGTCAAGCCGCTCAAGTTTCGCCTTTGCCAGCCGATCTTCGGGCGCAAGTCGAGTAACCAGCAGCGGCGCAACGAGGCCAAAGCGGCGGCCAAGAATCAACAGCCCAGCGGAGCGGCCAGCAAAAATCAGCAGCAGCAGCAGCAGCAACAGCAGCAGGTGGTGAAGGCGGAACTGGAGCCGGCCATACCGAAGACACCGAAGCCCCGGGATCCGGAGAAGGAGAAGCGACGAATTGCGCGAAAGAAGGAGAAGCGGGCCACCCTTATCCTGGGCCTGATCATGGGCAGCTTCATCGCCTGCTGGCTGCCCTTCTTCTTCCTGTACATCCTGGTGCCGGCATGTAGCAGCCATTGCAACATACCGGAATCGGCGTTCGCCGTCGCCTTCTGGCTGGGCTACATGAACTCGGCGCTCAATCCGGCCATCTATACCATCTTCAACAAGGACTTCCGACGCGCCTTCCGGCGCATCCTGTTCAAGTGATGTTTGGCCTATGTGTGCTGTTACAGGTGCGTTTACGCCAGCATCGAGAAGGCAACCGAACGTGCCATGGGCAGCACACCAATGGGCTATGGTCATGGCATGTATCAGCACTACAGGCGTTAGATTTGCTTCGTTTTGGCAGTGCCATAGGTCCCTAAGAACATATCCTACTCCGATTCCCCATCCCAGAACTGCAAAGCTATTGACTGTCGATGTTATCGATATATATATATGCACATATCCCATATTATCCATTGGATTATTTCATTTAATGCCTCAAGACATTAGTTTCCTTTAAAGCAAAACTAACTAGCCACTTGTATTAATAGGTTTTTAGCAACATATTTTTCTACAAATTCCAAAACATAAATTATTTTAAAGTAAGCTAGTTGTTTTAGCTATCGATAATATCGACTAACCGAATAATCCATAGTTTTGCAGCTCTACCCACTCCCATATGCTAAATCCTTTCCAATCTTTCGTTGGAATTTCTTTGGTTTGAATAAAAAAAGTAACGAACATTGTAGCTCATTTCAAAAGCAATGAACGGCTGTGAATTTGATGGAATCTCTCAATTTCAATTTACGCATTTTGGTTTCATTTCGTTTCGTTTGGATTCTCGAGCACCCTTGAACCCAGAGACCCCAATCCCGGAGGCCCCATAGCCCCCATAGCCCACAGAACTCCCAGAGCAACCGAACGAACTCACCACAACCCACACTTTTCACACTCGACGAGCTCATAGAAATGCATGAGCTGAGCAAACAAGAATTTGAGCTGGGCAAACATCTATTATGCTCCCTGAATGGATGTGTCCGCCAGCGACGTCTATGGCCATTCAACTTGAAATAATTTCGCAAATTTCCATTTGCGGCTGCATTGCCAAATGCCAGATATCAGTGCAGACTGCAAATGTTTCGAAAGTCGGGTTCAGGTAGTCCCAAATAACCATTGTTCCAAGCTGGCTAACAAAATGCAGGTCAACAAGTGTCAAGATGGCAACAAATGAATTTAATTCCTTTTTAATATTTTGGCAGCCGCTTATCCGCTGCTTCGACGACGAAAATCTTGGAGTCGGAATGCAGTTTGGCCGTTGGCCAAATCAATAATTCCTTGCGCACACAAATGTAACTAAAATCCAGCACAATGGCCGCACAATTTGTTGTAACAAAGTGAGCACACATAGCTATGGAAATAGAAAAAGCGAGAAACCGAAACCGAAACAGCGACAGATTCCACAAGGCAGGCGCAGTTTTGTTCATTCACTCAAAGATGTTTCACTCGGCGACACAGAAAGTGGGAGCCCAAAAAAAAAAAATCCAAATGTATGGGAACCAATGCCTAATGGGCACAGACAGATGCAAATGCACATGGTACGCTTCTACACTCAAAGAAAGCAGGGAATTGTTATATTTGTTTAAATCATCTAGGATAATTTTAAAAACTTTATGATATTACTTTCATATGCTTAAATACATATATCTCAACTTCATAAACAAACTTTCCGCTTTATTTTGAAAGCTTGTATTTGCTTTTAGAACTCAGCTCATTTTCCTTTCAGTGTAGCTCATTCCATGGCACCATTTTCCCCACCATTTCCCACTTTAGTTTTTGGCTATGCATCAGCAAATGCATGCGCCCGGCCGAGTGGAATAGACAGCCCGTCACCCAGTCACCCAGTCAGTCAGTCATTCAGTCTGTCCGTCCTTCCGTCATTCAACCATTCAGTCAGTCGAACGGACAGACAGTCGTCACTGGAACGCTACAATGACACCGAGTTAGACGGGAAGATGGTGACAGAGGAGCATCCAGGATGAGCAGGGTGACGGACCGACAGACAGACTCTGTTTTTGGCATGTGGCCCAGAATGGCTCTCCATTTCGTTTGGCTGGTTGAGCTTGTTTTGCTGGGCAAAGCCAACCAAAAAAAAAAATGACAAGGAAATACTATATATAGTATGTGGCACGGCCCAGAGAATCCACACAAAACACGGAGGCTGTCAGTCTATGCATAAATTTTACGTACAATTTATTTTACTTCCTGTGTGTGCTCTGGCTGGCCTGTCCCTCACCTTTTTTTTGACACTTTGTGGCAAGATGCATCAATATCTGCGAGGCACTTGTAACCATAATCGGGCTAGATTGTAATCTGCATAGAGCAAGCTACTATCTCCAATACAACAACTAAAATCACCTTGTCCCAAAAAAATTTATGCCAGCTCTTAGCAGCGCTGGAACTTTCAACACATGTCGGCATAGTCGAAGATTGATCTGATTTATAGCTCTGGGCAATAGCCTAAGTGCTTGCGGTTGCCGAAGACCTCTTAAAATTGTTTAAGAACGCATAAATAATGCGACCGAGATCGGCCATGAATGCGCCTCGGTGCCACCGAGTGTTTCATTTGAATAAATGGAAAATGGAAAATGGAAATCGACGGCAGAACTTTGATGGTGTTGAAAGACAAACAGCAAAGGCTTTTGGTGCCTGCATTTTTTATGGATCACACAGCATCCAGCTGAACGTTTTGGCATTGTCAGCAATGTGTGTACAACAACTGCACTCAAATGACAATTTGAACAACGACAGAAAGTCCAACAATAACACCAACAACAATTGCAACAACAACAAGCTAAATGGCAGGACGAAAAAAAGGACCGTCGTGCACAAAGCGAAATCGAAAACAATTGAAATCGACAGCAAGGGAAAACCATGTGGGGGTGTTGCTAGAAGTCTGTGGCAGCAAGGGTGGTGCAGCAGGTGGTGCAGCAGGCACATTAAAATGCGCGACTACACGGAAAAAAGCATTAATAACAGCATCCACAAAATCAATACCAAACCTATCTAACTTAACAATTTTGAAATATCCTTGTCCTAGATACATTTGCAGATTTTATATTCCAAACATAAATAATGCGAAATCTTTTTAAAAAATGTATGCATTTGCACTGCAATTCTGAGGCTTTTTCATGAAGTTCTAGTTAGTTAGTTAGTAAAGATTTCCCTCATTGTTTTCAGTGTAAGCGCACTATACACACGCAGCACTTAACTGCACTTAGGTGCGACAGCCAGATGAGTGTCGAACGGCATTCCACGGATGGCATTGTTTTGCCAGGCGCACTGAAAGTCATTTTCACTTAAAGCTGGCAGGCATTTTAGACCACGCTGCGTATACGCAACGCCATCCATTGTTTCCCCTTTTTTGGTAAAAACCGACTGAGAAGCATTAATAAAATTGCAATTAATGTCACAATTAGCAATCACCATAAATTAAATGCTCGACAACAATTGAAAAATTTAACACAACAAAGTAAACAATAAAATAAAAAAATAAACAAGGAGCACAGAAAAACTGGAATGAAAAAAACATTTTGAATTATTCAGTGCTATTTAAATTAATTTCCATAATTGAATTATGCGATTCGGTATGCAAATTTTTTGCTTTGTTTGCCTTAATTGTTTTCAGTCAACATGGGAGTTGTCCGAAAGCGAGTAAATAACAAAATTAAGCGTTAAACATTTACAATAATGACATAAAAACATTTTAGATTACTGCAGTCGTATTGTCTCTTATTTTATTATTATTTTTTTTTGTAAATTTTAATTCCGGACGCCGGAGGCCGCAAACCGGCTCGTGAAATTTAATTATTTATTGCGCAAAATGCGTAATCTAGAATTTGCATTTCTGTCAACATCTATTTCGGCGCCAAGCATTATATGCCATAAGCCAATTTAATGCCTGATTAACTTGCCAAATTGCAGAGGTATTTATAGAAAATCGGATTGACAGCGAAATTCACTTTAAATGCGCAATTCTCCAACTATTTCGCCCATATTGGTAAATATTTGGGTGCATTTTTTCTCTGCGAATTATTATCGCTCATGCAGACAAATGTTTATTTATGCGTTACTTTGCCCAGACGCACCACTCATAATCACAAGCAACTAAATTACACTATAAAACAAGGTGTATAAAAGCATCAAAGCCATGAATAAAACGGCGTTTACGATCCATCCACATGATAAACATGTGAAAAGTGCACACGCAGAGAAATGCATTGTTGCCGGAATCGGAATTTTTGGATATAGCCCGTATATATATACTTTTGGAGCAATTAACATGGCTATTAGGCGGCTGGGGCATGAATCATCGAAATGACGCTCGCTGGCCTGCATATTAATTAGTGGAGTATAAAGGCCATAAATGTAAAACTCGTAACGACAAATGTTTGGACCATAAATATGCACTTAGGTATTTATGCGCATTGACAGCATGAATATTTATGAGCCACCGACGACAGCGGACATTAAAATGCGCCACCTCCACCACCCGTTGATTAATTGGAAAAGTTAAGACGGTTATGCTGGTTCGCTTCGGTTCAACGGGTCGTATGCTTGATGCTTCTTACCTCCCCCCTTTTGCAGTTCCAAAAATGCCGCCCAAAACTAAGCAAATCCAATGCCTGTGTTCAGGTTTAGAGACGAGAAGATACGATAAGAAAAGCCATGCGACCATGTAAGTTCAAGTTTTGAGGCTTGTCTTTCAAAACCAAAAAAAAATAGAAAATACAATGACTGAAATGTTAAATGAAATTATTTCATTGCAAAAACCAAACAAATCGCAAGTAACTTAAACGTATTTCAATATTTAAACTTAAACTTTTTGCTAATTGTAAACTAGACACAAATATTTATATACATATAAATACTAATTATAAACAGATATATATATATATTAAAGTTGAATTTTGAAATTAGATAAACGCAGCCGGCGAATATTCGAATAGTTCAGATATATTTAGCATAATTTATAGTTGCCGACAAATGGAAACGTTTACTCATTTAATTGTATCGTACGCGGCATATGCATAGCAAAATTTTAACTCATATTCTCATACGTGTCTGTTCCACTAGTTGTGCGTAGATCAAATATGAGCAAACATAAAATACCACCAGATTACGATACCACAAGCCATAACGATACTTCACGGAACCGAAAACACATTGTACAACAATCTGTGAGTATGCAAATGTATATCAAGTCAAGCGGTTAAAAATCAAATGAATGAACATAAAGTAAAAAATAAAAAACTACCTACATTTTAAGCGGAAGTCTTCCACTACAATTACGCTCTAACCACGTGCATTCTACTTGTATTTGTTCCCTCGTTTTACCGACTTCAACTTCTGTTTCCGGGCAGACTATGTAACTAAATGTGTGTGTATATCGAATAGGTGTATGTATTTGAAAAGGTTTCTTCCCCAAACAAACAAAAAAACATAACAAACAAACTAAGCAACATCGGAAACATGAAACTAGCAAAAATCCAATTGATGTGTTAAGCAAATGGCAAGCATAAGCCATAAATTTACATTAATAGAAAAATGCTGCACAAATTTGCATGTTAGTTACGCTAGCCATGTAAGTTACGATTAATAAACTGTAGTTAACAAAGGGTAAAATACACAAAAAGTGCTACGAATAAGTAGAAACTATGTTTAGTGCCATCATTGTTGTCGTTTTATTTCCATTTGTTATAGAGGAGCGAGTTCTCGTTTCGTTATTTATATAATTTTGGTAGTATCCACATAGCTAACAACGAAGTAACATGGTGCTATGAGCTACGATCCTCCTCCTCGGTTCATCGTGCATCGCATCTCATCTCTTAGCCAGTCAGTTAGTCAGTCAGTCAGTCAGGGTGGTCAAAACGTTAAAATCTGAGCCCCTTTTAACGTCTTTGTTTGCTTTTAGAGCAGCACCACCCAAAAACTAAAGCCCAACAAACATTAAACACTCGCCCACAAAGGAGAACTCAAATCAAAATTGAAAGTTAGTTAAGGGAATTAAGAGCATTTGAAACCTACTTAGCTGCTAAGCGTTGTAAATACCTACTACTTATGCCGTGTTATAGTTCATACATACTAAATATAATACGATTACGATAAATGAAATGTAAATTGAGCAACACAAATTGCAAATTGAAGCCACCAAAGAATTGAATTTTCGCATGTAAGTCGAACAAGTAAACTAAAAAGTATTTAATTAAACCAAAGCTAAGACTAAGTGTAGTAAAAACATCTGAGAACCATTTCTTACCCCAAAAAAAACAGCAACAATAGTCGAAAACTTTTAGCATTTAGGCAATCATATATCATAGTTGAACTTAACTAAAGAAATGGCAATTCCTCCCAAAAACTATGTGTACATTTTCTGAGAATAGCCAAAACGACAAAACACCAAGAACTAAGACGCATTTAAAAACATTAAGTTTCGTTGTTTTTCTACCACCACACCGGTTGAGTTTGAGCAAACGTATGTAACATTTACCCATTGTATGGGGTACACGTTGTTTTCCTAAGATCTTGTTAGCCTAAGTGAAACTTATAATATAGAGCATACGATACATAATTAAAACTATTAGCTAAGCGAATACATATGTCCAGTAGAAAGGACAATAAAGATTTAATTGAAATTATATAGTACGATTACAATTACCACTAAACCAAGCCGACGAGGAATATCTCCTGAGGCTACAAACTCGAACTCATAAAAAACCAAGCTAAAACTAACAAACAAAATACTAAAAAGAAACCTTTTAAAACTTACTCTCGTTAAGCGAAACACAAAGAAACAAAAAAAAAAGCAGAAATCATAAATGAATAATAAAAACCGAAAGTATTCTTAAATTCTTTAAATGCATTTGTGGAATTATTTAATGTCGCCATGCATGCCGCATGCCGACAAATACTTGGGATTCACAAGTGGCAAGTGGAAAGCGAAGAAATGCGTGAAAATCCCCAATAAATTCAGCAAAGTTCATTTGGGGCGTTTTAAATGGCATCTTAATTTCCTGTATGCGCAGACGCCGCCACGAAAAAAAGGACCCGGCATTTCGGCTCCTCAGCATATTGATTTTCTTCAGCAGCCTTGACATTGCCGAGCTGTCAAAGTCAGTCATTAAAAATGCAGTCGAACAAAGGTCGAGATAGCTACCAAATATAGCACACTTCTGGGTGAAGGAGTTAAATGGTAAGTATATTGCAAATGCACAGCACACCTTTGGGCGTAGATACAATTTTATTCCATAACTTTATGGGTAGAAAACAATCAACGTGTTCGGTGAATAAAGGTTTAAAACTGTGAGCATTTGAAAAATATTTAATATATGCTAGAACATTGAAGTAGCTTTAAATTTCAATTTCAACCTTAAAGAATGTACATATATACAATTCTATTTTATTTTATGTATTTTATTCAATAAACGATTAAATTTAAGTATGTTACAAGTAGAAAACAAACAACCTGCATCGGTGAATAAAGATTTAAGACTGTGAGCCTTTAAAAATATATTAAATATATATAGTAGAACGTTGAAAAACCTTTAAATTTAAATTGCAACCTTAAAGAATGTATATAAAATTATATTTAATTTTATGTATTTCATTCAATAAACGATTTTACTTAAGTATATTACAGGTAGAAAACAAGCAACATGCCTCTTCTAATAGTAAAATACTAAGAATAGATAAGGTAAGAAAAGATAACTTTAAATTGACTCAAGATTACGAATCCATAAATCATCTGAACAAATTAGCACGTTTTTAGCCTGAATCACACATCATTTTCAAGTCTAATGCATTCGCAGAAAGAACAAAATTGATACCTGTGCGTACAAAGTTTAACTAGCTAAATGGAAAACCCGAACCGGACACAATTATCACACTATGTTGACTCAATCCCTGGTCGATTCACTAACAATGTGTGTACTTTATACTCTTCAAACAGAGAGATAGAGAGAGAGGAACTTCGAATTAAACAAATTCCTGTGTGATCAATTGCTGTGCGAGCGCAATTAAATAATTAGCGCCAAATGCGAGCTCTTAGCGCCGCGGAGCCGCAACAGTCTCATTAATCAGAAACGCGCCAGCAGCATGCAAAGTTTGTCAAGCCAGTTTGTTTGCCCAGTTCGTCTGCCAGTCAGCCAGGTGCTAATTACACACGTGACGCCGGTTGGCAAAAACTGGGCTACCTTAGTATGTACAACTTTCCTGCAACAAAAAAAAGAGAAAAAACAAATACAACCAAAAACATTCACACACAGCGAGCCTGCGGGCTGAGTCCAAATGCCACAGCCACAGTACTAATTGTTTCAGTTGTTGCTCCCAAAAACTCGTGCAGCGTTTATCAACCGGGTCAGAGGTCGCGAGCAACAACAACATTTTGCAGCGGCATTAGAAAAAAATGAAAAAGCACCCGCGAATAATTGTCACGGAACCGAAACAAGAAGCTACACAAAACGCAGCCAGCTCGTTTGTTCCTATGGCAAAATATAGAGATGGCTACATGAGTTGTGCAAGTTTTAATTAGTTAATTTAACGCCTGGCACCAACAGGAGTCCCGTTGCACGCTGCGTATGAGTAATGAGCGCGCTGGCTCAGACGGGCAACGAGTCGTATGCGTGATACGGAAAGACGTCTAAATACGTACAGAGCAAAATAAATATGTTCAAAATTAAATTAAATGAACATACAGTATTATAATAGTTAAATGTTCTAAGCTTGCAAATGATTGATTAAAAAAGAGATCAATTTGTGCTCCAATTAAACTACATTTAACAAATTAAATCCATCGAAGGCATCTGTTTTGTTTGTATCTAAGCCTAAAAAAATAAGTTGGCGAAGTCCTGATTCATCTGCAATTCATGATTCATGCGTGTAATTTTTCTCACTGCACAGGATATGTAAGCCAGCTACCCTTAATGTGTATTTCTTGAAGCTGTCAACATTTTGCCAACGCTTGAACTTTCGCAACAAGCCGAGCAAAACGGTTGCTGGCGAAGGTAGGGGAGGGGAGTGGCACAAGGAGGGATGGGACTTTTGCGGTTGGCTGTGCTAAGTAATTTCCCCTTGCGGATGCAACTAATTACTAAACATTTCGCATAAAATACGCAACTTGACAGCCTCTAACTGCATGGCTAAGGACACGCGCCCACACCCACAGGACATCAACTTGTACATGTCTATGTGGGTGGGTGGTCTTAGGTGGGCGGTGGTGTTATGGTGGCGCTGCGATGTGGGCGGACCAAGCATGGGCGTTGGTGGCATGTTATCAACGAATCTAACATGCGGTTTGTGCTAATTCACTGGCACAACCAAGCCAACCGCCAAACAGACGACCACCGCCCTGCTTAGCGGTCATAAAGTAAACGCTATTCCCAGATAGAAAGGATGAGCTGGCGGAGCTGGTGGGTGGCACTTCCGCTGGAGATGATTAGCCGTGCTACCCACACAAGTACGAACAGAAAGACAGTCTACCATCGCCGACTGGACTAGAAATTCAGGCCCAGGACGAGAAAAATAATCGTAAAATAGCTGAAATTATTTAACACTGTTTCGCATTTAATGCAAAAACTTTTCTTTGGCTGCGTAGAAATTGTTGCCGGAAGTTGGCCACAAAGTTGCAAAGTCGGCAACATGCAACTGGCCGCAAATTCCAACAGCATGAGCGACAAACGAAGCGATTAATAGTGAATACACTGGCAGGAAAGTTTGTAATGTTTATAAGTACAGTGAATCTTTTTGAAAAACATAGTTAATTAGTTCAGAATTAACCAAAAGTGGAGAAACATATATACTAAGCTTACGATGCACTTTTTACACAGCTTCCTTTTGAAACACACACTTTGAAGAGACTTAACTTTTTTTTGGGAAAGAGAGGTACAAATTTTCTCAGTGCATGCATGGCAGTTGCTCCTTGAACCTGCCGCCAAAATAACGCATTTATCAGTGTTGCAATGGAAGTGCAAAACATGTGTAGTTGGTAAGTACAACCAACGCGTTGTTAGACGTATAATTAACGGCTCGACTCGGGGATATGAGTCACTACTGAAAGGAAATTCCCCGCACCTCAAAAAGGCCAGAAAAGGGCCCTTCATCCTGCCACTCCCCCCGCCTTTTCAGCCATCCAATGTAATTGGGCAAAGGGCAGTGTCGACAATTGTTGTTTGTTTATCCACGTTTTAGCGTTGCATGTGTTAATTATATCGCGTTACGTTGCCATGTTTGCACTGGCATTTCGAATATGTATTTCCATTTCGCTGCCAGACGAACGGGGCAAATGCACTCTGGCTGCACCGCGTAGAATCCGTATATCCATTTCTTTGGCCACTGGTCAGTGGATCGATTGGAGTTGGGTCTTGCTGGCTGGTGGGCTTGTGGGTTGGGGTCCAAAAAAATATGGCTAAAACCGGCTCTGTGCCACCGCAGCCAGTGCGTAAACAAACCCACAATATTTGCCTGTGCGGCCAAGAGATGTTCGTTCATTTAAGTTGTATTGATACCCAGTAGTCGTAGATGGTGAGGGTATATGGCTTTCACTCGGCTTCTTTGCGGCAAGATGCATGCTGCTAGAAGAAGATAAAGACTTCAAAGACTTTAAAGCTACTTAGGAAATAAGTGAACAGTAGATTCATTTTCTATTAGTTCATCAAATGAACTCAAGTAAAGTCAACGTGCTCATAAATATATCTTATTACACTAAAATGAAGTCTGGCTCATCACAATGACCTTATCTCATGTCTTTAAGACATTTCTCAAATTTAAAACAATCAATATACTATTTAATCAGTTTATTGCTGCTTTCAAAGCAAAGCTATAACTATGTTCCCCATAAATGATCCTATGTTCCCAAGGACATGTGTGTAGTGATGAGAAAGTGATCCTCAGCACTTTTAGCACCCAATTCCTGGGTACTTCCCAGTCGAATATCAAGCTTGAGTCATTCCTTCTTGACTCTTTCC
The DNA here is from genome assembly GCF_004382145.1 of Drosophila mauritiana. Taxonomy (NCBI): domain Eukaryota; kingdom Metazoa; phylum Arthropoda; class Insecta; order Diptera; family Drosophilidae; genus Drosophila; species Drosophila mauritiana. The sequence goes on from NC_046670.1 coordinate 8,190,472, forward strand.
GATTTTGTGGAATCAATGCGATTGGGACTTTGGCTGCGAGATGCTGACGCCGGCGGAACGCTGGCGGTACGCCCAGCAGAGCAGCTGGCGCTGCGCAGCCGTCGCCGTCGACTGCGGCGTTTTTACGAACCTTCCGCGACGACGAACAAGATCGAGCCAACACGCTGAGGAGAAATAAATGCCGCCCAAGAGGCAGCCGCGCAGCTGGCGATGAAAACAAACCCGTCGTGGCGCTCGCAGACACAAGACGCAGTTCGCAGTTCCGAATCGATCCGTGCCGCACTCGAATCCACATCCACTTCAGTCCACTTCAAAAACGCACCCGAAACCGAGTTTTGAGTTTGTGAGAAAAACAAAAAAAGAAACAGAAGAAAAAAAGTAAGAAGAAAACAACGGAAGCCAACTACTCTCGCCGTCGAAAACGCAAATGAATTTATTATTATTATTATTAATATTATTTGCTTGTCATCTCGGCGTGCCACAAAAACACAATTTATTCACCCATTGCAATATAAATGGGGGAGGGGGAGAAAACAACGAGGTAGTGGAAAAAGTGTAGGCGATAAATGGAAAATTGATTGAACAAGTTCGGCATTATCACAGGCGCTTTGCAATCACGCGATCCGGCTGACCGAGAGTTCAATCGAAATCGAGGCATTTACATAACCCTTTCTGGCCCTTGGGTCACTCGTGCGGACGTGACAGAAATATTTGATAACGAAGGTCGACCAGCCACCAGCCACCCCCCAAATATTGGTGTGATGTGGAAAATTTTCGTATGCCTATGGTTTCGAAAAATTGCGCGACCAAACTGACAAAACTAAGCGGAAAATTTGAACAAACAAGCCGGGTGGGTGGGGTTGGGTGTTGGTCAGCGAAAATGCGCCTTCTTACCGAAGAAATTGAATTTTCAACCTGACAATGGCAATAAAACGGCCGATTTGATGTGTGCTTTTTTTATGGCCTGTAGTTTTCGAATTTTGATAAATTAATACGAAACGCCAAATATTTACGAACTTTTCACATGGTCGGGGGGCCATTAATTCTGGCCTGGACCCCTGGGCTCGCTCATTAGCAATGCAAACGAGCTACCAAAATATAATCTAAACGGTTTTCAGACAAACTTTTCAAATATGCCACATAAAGCGCTAAATACTCGTAGCGTAGTCAGCTGGCAGTGGAACGAACAGGTTCTCTCCTGACTAATTGAAAACAGATTCCGATTCCGAGCGAGGGGGATATTTTACAACAAATATATTCATATTTGATTATGTAAATGCATCAACGAAATCACCGAAAAGATCTGTCCAACTTATTCCGGTCCATTCTCTGGTGGCAAATAAATTAGTGTTCGTGTTCGTGTTCGTCCATACAACCAACTGTGTGCACTCTGTTAACTAAACTAAACACACTCTACAAAGACCATATAAATGCGAATCTGGGAAATTAATAACCGATGACAGTGAGGGGCAGCGGAGGGCGGGGGCCTTGAGCTTGAGCCCTACATATAGCCAGGTGCAATTACCTGGTACCCAGTGTGCTGTGTCACAGTTTCCGCAAATTATATTAGTCGCTCGTAGTCGCTCGGCCGGCTTATCCCCCAATCACAATCGCATCACCGTTTTCATTTCATTTCATTTCACTTCATTTCCATTTTCATTTTCGGACCAGCCCCGCCCCCCGCCCCCCACCGCAAGGCGAAAAGAGTGAAAATTAATTAGTGCTGTTATAAATACAGCATAACCATTGGGCGGCCAAATCATTTGACATTCAGTCCCCCATCAGACGTGGGACAGACGAGACGACAAGTGCGCGAAAGAGTGACGAATGTTGGGCGAAAAACAATAAAGAAAAAAAGCCAAACGAATAGGAGACAACTGAAGCTGAAAGCGGAAAGCGTAAACCGGAATCAAAACAAAAAGTAAAAGATTTCAAAAAAAATAAAAACAAAAAAAAACATATTGTTTGGCGCCGGCTAAACAAAATCATTCGCCAGTCACGTGATTATGATTTCGCCTAAAAATAAATCTCTAGGTTCACGCAACATGTGCGTTTTTGAACTAAAATATATATAAATACATATTGTGTCAAAACAAAGTATTTAATTGGTTAAATGGTGGAGTTGTTTATTCAAAAAGCAATTAACTTAAATATTCATAATTAAAATACGATTACTAAATGAGTACTTTCAGTACGGAAAACACACAAAAATATGTTTCAAATGAGAGATACAGCTGATATTTCTATCTTCGTCACCTCAGTTTTTTGCCTATTGGCTACTATAACAAAATCATCTGCTAGTCACGTGATTATAATTTCGCCTCGTTTTTGTGCCAACAAATAAATACAAATGTTTATATTTCCACGCATCATGTGCGTTTTTGAACTATAAATATTTTCTTAAATAAATAATTAAACTTCAAAAAAGTTTTATTTTCAAAAATACAAAATCATCAGCTAGTCACGTGTTAGGTTTTATCACCCTGCTGAAAGCATATCAATATCATGTGCGTTTCAAATTATAATATTAGTTGTTGAGTAAAGAAAGTGTACATATATATATATATTTTCTTATCATAGTTCCGTTTTGAGATTCAGTTTCTTTGGCGACGAAGGAATTTTAATAATATTTTTTAAAGAATTATGGCCATCATTATTTGTGCCTCCCTTCAAGTTTCGCCTTGAAATGCACTTTCCTATGTCACTGTCATGTTTTTAGCTTTCGCAGTCATTGTTCCTTGTTCTTCTGCACTCTTCCTTTGTTTATCGCTCAATGCACTTGGGATGATACAAAGATATAGGGTATAGAGCAGATCGGCGGGGGAATGACGATGATATGGCCGAGTGTCGCGTGTGGGGGCCATTGGCACAAAATTTAAATTCTATTGAAGAGAAACTGGGCAGATAGCCAGAAAATAGGAAGAGTGGCAAAAGCCGAAAGATAAATGCATATATACAAACATATATACAATGATCAGCATATGAACGGATTTTAATGCTACAACGATTGCGGATATAAAACATTTTTGTTTGGCGGTGAAATCAACGATTGATGCGTATTTTTGGCTGCGGCAAATAAAGTTAAAAAGTATTTTTATGTCGCGCTAATTAACAAATCAAACTGTTTCTTCTCTTTCGCTGAAACGTACCAAAGACTCAACGAGACGCAAAGTGGTGACACCTCTTCTTCGCATTTGACTAAGGGTAAGTGTGAATTGATTTGCTAAGAAAAGGGTTTCGATTAAAGAACGTGAATCAGGTGAAATAGTGATTCATGTACATACATATAACTGGGGCAGTCTCCCATTGTGGATGCAACTATTTATCGAGCTCGGTGGGTAGTGGGTACACTCGTGGGCGCTAAACATGCAAACCCCCTTTGGCAACACTTTTTGCGAACGCGACGCGCGTTTGTCATGCAATTTTAATCGCAATTGCATTTTTAATTTTCCTCTTCCACCTGAAGAAGAGTTCTCTATTCGCTCTCATCCTTCGCGAGCTCGAAGGAAAAAAGAAAAAAATGTGCTCGGCAGCGGGTAAAAAGGGAAAATAAAAGCAAATAAATATTAAATGCAATACACTCAATACCCAGACAGGCAGACAGACAGACTACCGGCAGCGAGCTGGCAAGCAAACTGGGCTGACAGTGCGGAAAAAAAGCAGGGGAGGAGCAGGGAGGAGCAGCAAGGAGGAGCAGGGAGGAGCAGGCGGATCAGGGCGGAGGAAGGACCAAGGAACGCCTGGCGGGCTACTAACACATTGGCATACAGGGAATGCGAGATGGGACAGGATGCGAGCTATGCGTTCCATTTGCATAAATCTACATTTTAACTATTTTTCCCCCTCTTTTTTGCTGTACCCCCCTTGCATTCTTGTCCATTTGCCCCAGCACCGTACTCCCTGCAAAAGAAAAAAAAAGGGATATGGGAGTTGGGGGGGGTTTGTTGAGCAAGGCCGAAGGACTTGCGGACTAGGGTAACTTGATAAATATTCGCGCAATGCTGGGCGTGAAATATGCAACGATATATTTCTTCTTGTGCAACTTATGTACATATATATGTATGTATATACCCAGGCAAAAAGAACAACTGTCAACCACCGAGTTGCCGATTGCAATTGCAATCGAAATTGGTTTTATTTTTAGAGTTGCCCCGCTGCTGTTGGCGGCCAACTGACGCTTTTAAATGAGCTGCGTCGATTGAAAGGCTCGTATGTCAGAATTTGTGACAAACATGACTAATTAAACATGAGCCCGCAACGGACAGACTGTCAAGCTGGTATTAACATTTATCTGCCATAATAAGGACACGCGAGATAGTGTGCACTGTGAGAAATAGTTGATGCTTAAAGAATAAATAAATCATTTTCAAATACTGATTTTGAAAATCTATACATAACAAATAGGAGAAATAGAGAAGTAGTTGATGCTAAAAGAAGTATAAAAGACAACTTTCGAAGCTTATAAATATTAAATAAAATATACATAATGTTTTTTGCACTTAATACGTACTTTCGAACGTACTTTCCATACAACATTTATGTAATTTTTTGGAGTGTATCCACGTCGGTTTAATATAACCGCATCGACCACAACCTGCAACCGCACCGCAAGCCAAATAATGAAGTCAAATCCTCACAGCACTCGTAGAGCATATTTCATGAATACTTTATCGAGACGACAGCATTGTTGATGGCAATTTAATGCCGATACTCGACATATTTTTTTGTTGCCGTTGTTAATTTTGTATATTCCTGTTGACATCCGACATCAGAAGTCATGAATGAAAGGTTTTTTTGTTGCTGAATTCTTCCGCTACTTGCCATGCGAACTTTTCTTACGGCGAAGTATAATAATTTTACAAAGTAGTCAATTAGCATAACAACCAAACAGGCCCCTTTGCGTGTCAAGTGCACAAGGCGCGAGCTTTACATTGTTTATTCAGCCGACTTTAAGTCTTAGAAATGCATCCATGTGCCACATTTATCTGCAACATGCAAGCTATCAAATTATTTGTGTTTATGTAAGTTTTATTACTAAACGTTGGCACCTATTTAGCTAAGGGAAAGCAGTACTTAAATTTAAATTAATGTATAATTTTTAAGTAGTCCGGTGTGAATGAATATCCGCTTTGAGTGAAATCGAAATATTCCCCAAAAAATTGAAAAACTCGTTTAAGGAAAACCAACAGCACCACAAGTCACGGGTTAGTTTACACAAATATCTGCTATCTGTGCAGCATACAATTCTCCTTAGCAATCAGGCAATGGAAAAACAGCACATGACCACTATATCAACCACTCGGAAAACAAACCAAACCCGATTGCCAAACCACGTGACTGACTCGATACCGGTTGCTCCAAGACTCGAAGACTCCACGCAAATAATCTGCAAATTGATTTCCAGTCTGAAAATAGCTTTTCCGAGCGAGACGAAAATAACATTTTCCAGCGGCTCTGATTTGAATAGCTCGCATTTAAATACTCGTACTTGGATATGACATATGCTTATTTACTATTAAAAATACTGCAAATATGGTAACTTTTGTTGATTGACTTATGGCCTTAAATTCTTGACATTGACACCTCGCCAGTGGCCTGGTTGAACGAACTGTTTGCTTTTCTTAATTATTTGGTTAAGTACACAAAAGCCAGAGATTGTGAGTCATGTGGAATACTGCAAGTTGTATTTACTCGGATTTATTTAATAATTGCAAGTGCAGCAACAAAAAAGAAAAACGTGGTAGCTTCTAGTGCTTACTGCTGATTAATTGCCATCTCATGAGGCGACTTAACTATTTTTGAATCGATTTCGGCCAGGTGTCATAAAAACTTAATAAACAAGTTTCAAAAGAGCGAGACTCTCGACTATAAACCTTTTTTTTTGGCTAATCAATACAGATCGATGGCAGAATTTGCAGACACTTTACGAAAGTTGAACGACTGGCTGGGAGAGTTCGGTTACCTTTTGGGCCAAATGATTGCAAATGACCCAAATTGGATTTAAGTCGATTAAAAACGAGCACCAAACAGAACAGCATACTTATGCCCCGGCATGCAATCAGAAATCGAATCGGATTGCCATCGAACAAACAACCAGCAAACAGCAAACAGCGGGGCAACATTGAGAAGGGGCCATGCATGTTGCAAGGAGCATTTATCAATGAAATTCAATAAAAATACATTTTGCATGCCAGTTCGTTGAACTGCAGGGAGCACAAAGGACGTACGTCCTCGGGCCAAATGCAACTTACCTGTTCTGTGTTCTTTTGCAATTCTGTTCCAATTCATTTGCCAGCCTGACGAAGCCGGCAAGGAATCATCGACGAGGCGAACGACTCTCAAGATCCCACTTGCCCGTAACTTGACCTGCAGCAAGTTCTGCAAGGCACTGCAATCAGACAGCCGTGATAAATGTGACAACAACAGGCCAATAGGCGGCATCCAGCTGGGCATCACATCCCATTCGCATTTCGCATCACCGACCGATCCCGATCCACTCCTTTACACTCGCCTGACTGCACACTGAGAGAAAAGTATCATACTATATCATACACTGATGAACCAGCTTCTTCCACCTTAAGAATTATCAGTCTTCTATGAATGTCTGCAACTTTTCTCTCAGTGTCCGTGTGCGCTGCCCAACCCACGACTGCCCCCACCAGCCCGCGACTTGTCACTTCAATTCCATTTGGCCAAAGTTGAGCTCCAGTCGCTGTGCCGCTTAAGTGCAGGCCCAATTCCAATTCCAATTCCAGAAACACCCAGCTCCGCACCAGCGGACCATCCTCAACAATATTATAAGCAGGCGTCTTGGTCGTGGTAGTGTGCCTGCTCGTATTTCAACTTCTGCCTAATTGTTGTTGGCATGGCGATGGTGATGGCGATGGTGATGTGGATGTGGATGGTGACGGCGTCGCGACGCCGCCTGAATATTATTCCCGGCTAATGCGCTCCGGCTATTTGATGTTGAATCGCCGGGGCTACGTGCATAAAATTGCGGCGATCTTTCGCTCTAATCATAAACTCGGGCATGGTTCGCATTTTAATTGCACATGGATGGCGCAGAAAGTGGCGTTGCATGCGACTTAAGTTTAAACTGGATTTGGCAATTTAATTCTATCTTAGACTTAAAACTTAAGACCACCCAAAGCAACTGGCTTAAAACCAAGTTGTTCGACACATTGAATATGAAATTACACAAACTTTTGGCACCCTTTCGTTAACTCTGATTGCCACAATCAAAGGAGCGTCTGCAGTTGCACTGCTCGTGTTGCAAATAAGTCCAACGGCCCACAAACACAGAAACATACACACAAATACATACTCAGTAGTCCCCCGAAGAGAAATGGAAAAAATCCATAACAAAGTAATCAATGAGCGGGGTGGGTGGGAATGGGGCGACGTGTGTAACCCAGAAGCGCCAGACGGAAGCCGAACCCAGTTTCTTGTGGCTTCCAGTTCTGTTCTGTTTGGCCAACACGCTAAGCAGACAGCGAACCAACCCAGCAGACCCGGCCAACTCGAGCGAAATCAAAATCCGGAGTCCCCAGTTAGCACTGGAAGAAATCAAATCCTAAGGATTTGTGAAGTCAACCTCATCGAATCGAAAAGATTCGCAATTCTTTGTATATATATAAAGGAAACTATACTTTTAGTTTTGCTTTTATAGCAAGGCTTATCATTTTATCATAAAGTTTATACCTTGATTGAATGTAAGTGGTACCCCCTTTTTTTCGTAGTGCATCCCCGTCCGACATTCGGGCTTCCCTTTCAGCAGCTTCTGCCTTCTGCGTCACTTGAACAACAAAAACAAGGACTGCAGCAATGAAGTGGCAGTGTTGCTGATAGTTTTGTGGCAAAGTTTGCAGCGCCCAAAGCCCCCCTCCAGTTATCAGACTTGCATTTGCTTTGCTCTGTTTGGCGGGGGCCAAAAATGATTGCAACTTGCCGTTGGCAACTGATCGAATTGCTTGCCACATGCAACACGCAGGCAGCAAACCAGGGCCAAAATCAGTGCAAACCAAAGCTCAAAACGGCGGCAAAAAGAGCTGACCGAATGCTGTTTTCAATTTGGTCCTCTGGGGGGAGGTGGAGGGGGTGTTTCGTCGCGACGTCATTATGTGTCCTAATTTTTATTGTTCGCTGGGCATTCAGTGCATTCGGGGCACACGGGGCGTATGGGCAATGTGCCGTAGGCCAAGAACATGATAAAGCAATTGAAATTTTTCTGCCATTGCCAGCATTAAATCACACAAGTGTACGAACCGAATGCAAAGCTAGCAGTCGACTCGATTCCTAGGTCCTAGATCCTTTGCTGCTGACGTCAGGACAATAAAGTGAAAGAAGCAGCAGCAGAGCAGCTCGGGGGAAAAGCGCCTCGAAGCATGCTGCACTGCCTGCCCTCCAGCTGCACGCAACATGCTCATAAAAATTAGAACCTCGAGTGCTGAAGCTGAAGCCGAAGTCAAAGGAAAAGCCACACCCAACTGGGCCGCACTGAGGCGCTCTTCAAGTTGCATGCAACATCGCTATTTATGAACTCAACAAGCAGGATGTCCTGGGCACCGCCCCTTAATTCTTCGCTACCATCTGCGATGTTCGGAACGTCCGGGTTGTGTGTGCTCTCGACATGGTCCAAAAACATGCTCCATAAATCGCCACAGATAAATTTGTGTTCTGTTCCTTCTGATTTCGTTTTGCTCCTCATGGCTTGTCGTGTGTTCTGGACTTACACAAAAATATCATTATTGCTGCCTTGCAGCTAAAGGTATTGCAACTTATCCATGGGGTTTGCAATATACTATTTATATATTTACAACACATTATTATCATACATTTCTGCTAAGGAATTAGTGCGAAAAGTATTAAATATATTTGTTTATAAACTTTGCAGTTATTATTTTCAAAAGTTAAACTAGTTAGAATTGCTTTCCCAGAACTTTTTGTTTGTAATTTTTGAAAGTATGCATACATGTTTATCTATGTTAACTTTTTACAGCCAAGTAAATACAAAAAAAGGTTGAAAAACGCTCATAATGGCATAACCACATAATTAGTACTCGCTTTACTTATCCACACAAATAGAGAAAGTAAACCCGACATTTGTTTATTTGTGTTGACAGACTTTAAAGTGCTAAAATAAATAGTTAGCGATGAGCTAAATAAACGCCAGCTGTTCAATGTTTTCCCTAGCACTCGCTTGAAATTTCTTACTTTCTATTTCGAAGACGAGTAGCCAGTTTAAGTGTATCGAACTTTCATCTTTCGTCGGCACTCACATTCGTCTGCTTTTTGTGAATGCAGCGCAGCACCAAACTGGCCAAAAGTAAATTGTTTTCATGCCTCTTGGCCAGCCAGCCAGCCAAATGAAACAGCAGGGCTAACCAACCAACAAGCCACCAGCCACCAGACCCTTTTATTTATGTCAATCTCCGTCGACTGTTGGCCGTTGGCTGTTTAATGCCCTTTGCCCAGGAACACCGCCCTTTTGGCCGGGGATCATAAATCTTGGCAAGACAGTAGGCGCTGAAAGTGCATATATAGAATATAAATAATGAGCGGGTGGCCGGATCAGCGGAGCACGCCCATTGTTTCGTGTATCATATACTCGAATGCATTTAATTATTTATATTATGTATATTCTGTAGACTTGTGCGCGAATTCCTCTTTTTTTTCTGTTTTTAAGCGCTTTGCCTTTGTCCTTTGAACTGGGCTTATTTTGTGCGGTTATTGCTGTTCATTGACACAAGCTCGAATTAATTACATTCTTAATATGGCCATAATCCTCGATTTTGTGCAAAATATAATCCGCGTTCAATGCCCATTCCATGCAATGTGGTCCATGGTCTGTGAACCTCGTTCCATGAGCGGGATTTAGCAGATATGCGATCACGTGCTAGCCAATTGCAGTCGTGTAAATATTTAATGATCTCGACTCGAAATAAATATCAAAACAGCTGCCGCGAGTGCTGAGTCAGTCAGGTTGGGAAAGCACCAATAAAAAGTTTGTATAAAAGAATCACATGACAAGTTGTGCAAAAAAAAATAAAAATAAATATGCAGAAAATACAATTTAGTGAGCCGTGAGTGCCAGACATTATTAGCGATTAAATATAGGCAGCCAGAGTTAAACAAACACATTATGGTGTAATATTTGAGTAAGCAAATAAGCAAAATTTTCAATTTTAATATTTGCCCAGTGCGGAAAATAAAACACACAAAAAATAAAAATAAAATAAAAAGCCAAAGAACACAGACGTGTTTAAATTGAATGCTGTTTTTTAGCATCACCCGTTTTTGTGACCATCATCATAGTGGGGGAGCCATTAAAAATAATGAATAATTAATGGAAAAATACAGTTTTATAGACCGGAGTGGCAAATTGAAACTGTCAGTGTGTGTGTGTGTGTGTGTGGCAAGAGTGCGTAAACACACACACCCACTTTTGGGCCACTCGACTGCTGCTTGAGCCTCAATTAAAGCCGCAGTGTTTTACCAATTTTTTTACCCGGCCACACATTTGCAACGCATTTTAATTGCTTGTCAGAGATGGCTGCTGAACTGGTGGACTGGTGGACTGTTGGACTGATGAACTGGTGGACTGGCCCCGCAGCTATGCACATCTCGCACTGCTGTTGTTGTGGATGAAGCATTTAATTTGCTGCACAGCGTGCGCGTGTCACAATAAAAAATCACTCAAGTGCAATGCTCCACTCGACTTCGTCCGTCCGACAAATGCAGCGCCGTCATCGCCACCAAAGTTGGCCAGACGCACTTCGTTAGCTTCGACGGTGGGTCCTCCGGCGGCTTTCAGGGTTTTCCACAAGTTTCATCACTGTATATTCAGTGTTTTCAGTGTTTTCCAGTGTTTTCACGGGCTTTTCTGGGATCGCGGTCAGCGGAGCCGTGGCAATGCCAGTGACAATGGATAGCGCCTGCTCCAGAGTGCTCCAAGTGGTTTGCTTGTTTAACTGTCGGTCAGAAGTGCAAGTATCTCAATGCCGCGAACGAACATGGGAACTCAATTTGTTGATGAAAAATAAGTAAAGACTGAAAGGCGACGACTGCCACTGGGATAAACTTTAGCAACGGAGAAGATCGGCCATAAAACCTCGGCTATCTTTAGGGCTTTCAACAGATAAGATAGATTAAATACCAAGTTAGGAAAGACAAATTTCTCAAACGCAAAATATTTTTCCTGGGAAAAGCTGTCATAATCAAATTTGGAAATTTCTGAAAAATTGACTCAATCTCATTCGCGGAATCATTCACCACTTAAATCTGAGCAGTCAGTTAAATTAACCATGAATTTGTCAATTAATCATATCTATCTACTATATAAGCTGTCATGAATAATAGTACGATAAAATGTGATGATAATTAAATAAATATTTTCACAAACAACCATCTAGTTCTGTCTACATGCGTACATCGCCAGTGCAAACATAAAGTCTTTTAAAATAATATTTGCCTAGCTGTCGTCGAATAACTTTCTTTATTCATCTGTTTTAATATATCAAGAAAAAAAAACTAACAATACGAGACAAGTAATTGTGGTCACGAGATTAAAAATCGATGAGTGGTGCTTTATTATTAACAACATTATTTATCACTAAAAGATACCAAGTCAATCAAAGCTAAAAATAATTGCTTCTCATCTGATAAGCATGTGTAAATAAAAAACGTTTTGGGGAAAAACAATTTCATATTGAAATTTCTGAAGTACTGGCCTGATAATTAGATTAGATAGCTGAAGGTTTTCGGGGAAAAACTAATATGGCACCCAAGATGGCTTTTCGGTTATATGGTTTTTAACTGATTTTAATGAGCTTATCGCACACTTAAAATGTCACCATAAAGGCGGGCAATAAAAAAACTGGAGTCACGTGATTACCAGACCCAGTCGAAATAGGTACTTAGCAGTCTTATTTGACGACTATGTTTCCAATTAAGGATGATAAGACAATGACTTGATTTAAGATGCACTTAAGAATGAGTCACAAAAAAGTTAAATCAATCGAATAATTCATATCAATCTATTAATGCCATTCTAAAAATAATTTGTAAGTACAGACGTCTAGTTGATATTTTTCAAAGATACGCACTGAGTCATGAAAATGTGAGATACGAGATTGTTTTCAGAGATAATTTGGAAAGAGGAATTCCATTTGTTCTACGGGCAAAAACCAATTCGTTATCAATGGCAATAATTTGAGGTAATTGCACCAGGAAGCAGACTAATGGACAGGTTAACTGATTTTAATTTTGGAAATCACATAATTAAATCAAAACCGAAGCACTTGTGATGCAAACAATATGGCGACTGGCACTGAGGTGTTTTTATCAACCGCCATATTGTTTCCATTAGGTGCATAAGTTGCGAATGGTTGGTAGAATCAATTTTCGGTATTGTTTTGAGGTTGGGCTTTTGTATTATCTATTAGTTTCGGCACGCGGAATATTCACAATGGTCTTGTGTGGCACTTTACACGCGAAAACAGGCAAATGAATGCCGATGGCTGGCTGATATGCGATGGTTCGTGGAGAGATAGCACCACTCAGGGCATCCAGTTGATTGCTTATTGTTATCGCTCCCTGGAGTCTGGTGACTAACTCCATTATTTTCTGCCAGTTCGCAATTTTCTGTTTTTTTTGTTTAGAGTTATTTGTTTCGACTAATTGAAACGATGATGATGCCCAGTGCGCCTGGCGATGCTGATGAAGTGTCTGTTGGACAAATAGATTTAATTTGGTAGACATTTTTGATTACTTTAATTTACTTGGCCAGGCTAAATTTGCTTTTAATGCGGCCAGCGGCGATTGTTTAATTCGAAAATCCGAAATCCAATTTAGATCCACTCGACACAGAAAGCAATCAAAATGTGCAGTCAAATGAACTACAAAAGAGTTGTGCTTTTTGCCACATCTGCGCCCAAGGCGAGCAGAGTGATCAATATTTGAACACGTCTAGTAGACACGCTGCACTCCGCAAATACTCGCCATAAGCCATAGTCAATGCACAGCCAGCCAACTAATCGATGGTAATAATACCAACAATTAGGTGGCGAACAACAAACGCTCCACAATAGCCACATCACAGCGGAGTCTGCTAATCATCTAGGCTCCCCCCGCCCGCTGTAATTTAATTAACTTGGCAGCGCGGCGCAAAATTAGCATAAATCATTTAATTAAAGGTAAGTGCTGACGAGCGGCATACTCGGCATGCTGCTCTCGTCGACATTTACTCGTCGTTTTTGGGTGGCGCTAAAAATGTTGTGTTCCCCTGCGAGCCAAAAATCATGTGTTAATTTTTTAAATTACATTTCATAAATATATTTCAAGATGCCTAGCTTGAGGCTCGAACGAACTTAATTAATTGTTTAAATGCTGCATTTAACTTGCAATCGAATTCAATACGCTTTGAAAATGCTTGAAATTCAATTTTTTGCAATTAGCCTAGTGAAACTAACAAACGCATAAAGCAGATACACAACAAATGCCGATTTAAGATTCATTTCAGTGCTCGTTGAGAGCTATTCAAGCAAAAAATAAACGCAACAGCTGCAAAATTTTAACTAAAAACACATCAATGTGTTTTGAGGGAAATTTTTGCTTTAATCGTTGCCAGTATCGCTATTGTGGTATATAAATAAAAACCGCATCAAAACTATTGTAATAAAAACATTTCCATTCGCATTCTCACAATGAGCACAATTGCAAATTGATTTGTGTGGTTCGGTGAAAATTTCAGCTCTTTTCGCCCTCCTTCAGCAATTTGCATTGTTGGCCAGCACAGAATATAAATACAGTGAACCAAATAAAAATAAATACTATTGCAAAACAAAAAAAGCATTGGAAATAAAACTAAAGTATAACCAAAAGAACGACAGCAAAAATATTCTGCAATGAATTCGAAATTTTCGCAATGCTTATGAATTTTTGATAACGTTTTCCCTGTTGAATATTTAAGCATTAAACAAACAGCGTTTCATCACTGGCACCAAATACATAAAGCTGATGTTTAAATTAACTTACTTTTAATCCGAAACAAGCGAGAAATATTGTGTGCAATCGAATGAGTTAATATTTGCCCTGGGTTAGTTGAAGTAAATATTTACAGAGCTTCTTTGAACAGGACATGCTGCATGTTAAATATGTTAAGTACTTAAACTTTAAATTTTTTGTGAAGGCCACAAATCAACGCAATATATTTTTTCTTTTTGTTAAACATTTATCGATTGATGATGAACTCGCAAAGTCAATAGAACTTTTAAGATTTGAGAACTCGCAGGCTCATACATAAATTAGAAATACGGAAAGCGTTTTTGCCTCAGCGTAAATTTCAATTAGTTAGTCATGTAAAGAGCTCAAACTTTTTGGGCCGTTTTGCTCAGAGTTTTTATTTTGTGCGGCTAAGTCGGCGAACCTGCAACAGCATCCGCATAAATTTTGCATATTTATAGGCACATAAAACCCCACTCGAAGCCACCACCCACATATATATGTTTTTATACTCGGATATGTACTTGTTGAAAGGGCGTCGGGAGCACCTTTGGCGATTGCCAGTCGACCTGGCCTTGGTGTGAAAAATGAAACATAAATTAAATCTGCTACACCGAATTCAACGCAGAGTGTCGGGCTTAGGATACTTAAGCGGCGGCCGCTCCTCCTTTTTCACTTTATGATTTCAGCCAAATGAAAATTTATGAAGCAGATGGCACAAGCTGATGCCAAAGCCAAAGCCGAGGCTAAAAAGAAAGCCAGTCGGTATGAACTTCAAATTCGGTGGTCTCCAAGTTTTTGTGTGTGGCAAATGAAAATGATGACTCATTAAATAATCAAGTGGTGGCCATAAATTACACTTTACATTGCAGTAGCCGCCGTTTACGCGATGTCTAAATCTTATAAATCATTTATATATATGCATATATCAGACAAGCGGAGTTAATCACGACTGCAGTTTGCGAAGAAAAACTCTCGCCTAGCCGTGTGCCGCCTTCTATTCCATTAATACCACTTAAAACTAGTAATTAGTTGGCTAAAACGACGCAGGCACTACAGCTTTCAAACGCGGCTATGAGTTATGAGCTCCCTTTAGCCAGCTAATTTAGATAAGACTCTGTACGCGGTCTGGGAAAAATACTTCCGATTAAGTACTCTAGGTCGAGGCAACTTCCCACCCGCCAAGCAAGGCCGTTGGGTCTACCATGATGATCATCATCATCATCCCCGCTGACGAACTGACGTTAGCTCATTATATGATTTTACTGTCTGGCAAACATTTGTGTCTAGCCCGATTCCGTTTAACTCGATACACCGACTAGCAGTACAACAAGAGCACGTTCTGCGTATAAAAAGAAAACACCTGGCGAAACACCCGACACCCTAGTATTTGCTTTGGCATTATCAGCGTAGATCCATATCGCTCGGTCTTATAAATGAGGGCACAGGGCCAGAAGCTGCAAGCATTCCTTCTGCGATCTTAGACAAGGTCGGTCATTCAGTTTATTTTCCAATTCAGTGCAGTGGTCAACTTGAAAGGAATTTGCAGTAATTAACTCAAAACATTTTGCATTTTCACGTGAGTAATCGGTTAAAATGTATTCACATCGGTTCGTTTAAACAGCTGTCAGTGGTTTTTGAGTTGACCCATTAAAGGTTTTCGGGTCTTTTGTGTGCAGAGAGAAACTTCTGGACGGAAATATTATCGTTCCAATTTTTAAAGCTTATTTTCGGCTGTCGCATATGCCTAGGCAGTTAATATTCTCAGTTGTCTTTCAGCTGTGCTCGGTGAATTTATATAGCTCGATGTTTAGCTCAATGGATATGCCATATGGATATCCTTCGAAATTGCCGTTTGCCGAGTAAGCCACATGAGTGTTAAACCTTTGAATCCTTGCAAGTGTTTAAATCTGTGCCGTTGGCCTTGCCAGGCAGCACTCGAAAGTTTCCAGACAATGTTCCTAATGAGTTCTCAACAAGTGGACTAGCAGTGGCGAAAGCATAAACTCTATGCAAATTGATTCACTTTCAACATCAGCAACTTCATTTGAGTTCGTTACGTATGCGGCCAGTTGCCGACTTAAGAACCCAGCAGTGTAGTAAGCAGGCTAAGTAAGCTGCCTTAGTTATGACAAAGCACAGCGTTTCGAGAACCACACACACACACAGGAACACAGGATGTTCCACGGACACAGGACCCACGCCGAGTGGCAACACGAGTTGCCTAATAAATGATGTGGCGGCCACAGGAGACGACTTAAGGGAAACCTCTCAAAACGATGTGTGCAGTGAAAACAAAGAGGTTTCAATGGGAACACATTAACTTAAAATCACAAGAAGTTTTAATTTAAGATACAAATTCAGCTATTTAGGTATATTTTTGTTCGTATCTTAAGTTTTACTTTTTTCCTTAACAAATCTTACTAGCTTATTTCTCAGTGCATCTGCCAGAAGTTAAGATGGCAAAATGCTGTAGTAGCTGTAGTTGTTTTAGCTGTTGCTGTCAATCAAGACAAGCTGAATTTTTGCGACATTGTTGCCGGACAAGCTGGTGCTGCCAAACGAGTTTACTTTGTCCTTTCCGCTGTCATTGTTCCGCTCCCGATGCGCCAGCGACTCCTGGTTGGTCCTCCAGTTGGTCATGTAATTGCTGTGCTGCTATTACTTTGGGCCAAGTTATTAAGTGATTGTTATTCTTGCTGCCGCTGGTGCTTTTGTTCCGTTGATGCAAAAGCATAATCTAACGATTATGCGAAGCAGCTCGGTCTGGCCAAATGTAAATTAACTCTTGTTCGAGCCGAGCATCCGTTGCTCGTGGCTAATTTTGTGTAGTCTGCTTTTTCGGGCAGGCGAGTTGCAAATTAATTTCGATTTTTGCGAACAGTTCGGCCATGGCTGTCCGAAACAATTTGCCAAATTGCCATGCCAGATATGTATGTGTGTGTGTGTGGCGGCACAAACTGTTGCAGCTGGCTCAACTAATTGCCTTTAATTATGAATGGAACTGCCTGCTCACCAAAACAACACACGCAGCAAGGATAATCGCTGTACGCTGCTTGTCAGACATGGCGTATGAGTAATGGCTGTCTAGGTAATAATGCATTATCGATTTAAAGTGTCAACCGATACGAAAAGTGGCATTTGCATTGAAGTGCGGACAATAACTAATTGCCCCCCACCCAACTGGAATATTTTCCTGTCAATTAAGCCGATAAAATGTGGCCAGGAAGGAGCAGAGGAGTCGAGCGAGCCGTATTTATCTGTAAATATCGTTTACATGACATTAATTGCATATTGATAGTGTTTGCTCAATTGTTTGCCCTTGTACGTTCTATTTGTGTGTTTGCTTTGAACGCTCCGCTCCGTTGATGCAACTCTGTCCGGTCGGAGTGGCCATCAATCAATCAAGCGATCCATAGATCAATCAATGCGCCAAGTTTGTTACCACCGCCAACTCGTTGGCTCCCTTCGTATCCATCTAATTGAGCTCCAACTCGGCGAGCTTGTCAAACAGTTTTGGCCCCGAGTTAGCTGCAAATTTGCGACTCATGAATATTTATGCGCGATATAATTAAATATGCTAATTACAACTGATTGTACGCACAATCATTTGAAATTATAATTCTCAGCGAAGCGGCAGGAGCAACAAGAGCGGCCAGGACACAAACAGCCAATCCGCCAGGATAACACGCATTGTGAAACTGACAATTTAGCATAAATTCAAATGAAATCAACACAAAAAGGGGGCGTGACTTAGCAACAGTTGCCAGCTTAAATTGCTTTGCAGCGTGAAAAATTAGGGGCAGTCGGGTGCGGGGGATGTGCTGGGAATTAAATAAATTACATTGTTGCCGGCATAAAGTTGACGCTGCCAGCTAAACAATTTGTGCAGCTATCAGGGCCACCCAGCCAAATACCCCTTTCCCCCCTTCGGACAACATTGTCCTTCGGGATGGGGTCCTTGCACATCCTGCTGCACCTCCTCTTTCATTATTTAGCCACCCACATCAGCTGCCATGGCCAGCCGGATGAGCCGGATGGCTAATTTTTTGTGCTCCAAGTAAGTGAATTTAAGTTTTAATAACTAGCATTGGCCATCAAAGATCGAGCTGCTGCAAGCCAGGTTTATCCGGGTTAATTGAAAATCCAAAAAGGCAACCGGTGAAGGCCAGAGCATATTTTAACATAGTTTTCCCCTACCTCAACATTATATTCGAGAGCTTTCCTTTAAGCTGGTCTCTATATATTGCCAAGAAATTGCGCATAAATTGTGAAAGAAATTAGTTTTCGTGTTCTGAAGACCGACAAGAGTTTTGCCATTAAATTAAGTAGCTCAGCATGCAAATGAAAAGGTGGAGCTCAAAGGCTGCATTGCGAGCGAAATAATCCTAACTTTAAGCTAATTCTACGTGTGTGTTCAACTGAAGATCCAACACATTTCAGCTATGAAATATCCCAAAAACATAAGTAATTAAATACAATTTTACTAAAGATTGCTTTTGTGGATTTAGGAAAACTTTAAACTGCTGCAACACGCCATAAATTCCCAAAGTCGGCAGCAATTGAAGGCCATATTAAGGCGTGCTCATACAAAACATCGATGAATAATTAAAATATGTATTGCCATATGCACACTCATTACATAAATACTTCATTAAGCAGACTGGACGGGCCAAAAGCACTTTGTCCCCGATCGGACATAAAGAGCCTCCCCCATGATAGCCGTTCACTTGAACAAATCACCAGCACGTGGCCAATAAAATGGGGATGGGCTCCTGCTCCTGGTCCTGCTCCTGCTCATTCCGCCATCAGGTGGAAATAGTTTACCAAACGTAGATAGCCAAAAGAGGGGCGTTGCAGCCATAAATATCCATTTGCGGCATTTCCATGGTGACAAAAATGTAGCCAGTCTAATTTATTATCAACAGCCTTTGTGCAAACAAAGGGCCCAAACAAGCTTTTTAATTTCCACAATCTCAAAGGAAGAACGGAGGACGAAGGACTTGGATACCAGTGGACAGGCCAAGACCAGACCGTTTCATTAGTTCAATTAGCTGGACAGGTGCTGGCTGGATGTCAAGTGGCAGCTTTTTAAACAATGATTAGTGGCCATTCGTTTTCGTCCTGGGCCAGGACGAAATACAAGACAAATTGTTGTTTGTTTAGCTCCCGACAGGAGCCACTTGAATGCAAATTTATGTGCCCGAAAGGATTCCTCCTGTCAGTCGGTCCTTAGCATTGGCAGGTCGCAGCTGAGGGGATTCCCCAACATGTTTTCTAATTTACTTTTTGAGCGCTGGTCTCCAAAGTGGGAAAACTAAAATTTGTTGACACAATTGTAAAGAACAAGAAGTCTAATTAAGACAATAATTAGTAAAATCATAATGTAAACGATTATTTAATAACAAATTATTAACCAGAGAAATGTGTATAGTAATTTAATTTCAAACTATTTTTTGCTCAGTCTTTAAGAGCGCAAAGGAGCTATTATTTATTTGTTTTCAAAGTTGATAAACAAACAATTTTGTGTTTTAAAATACCTTATGGTCTGCCACAGGTGGCCAGTGGCCAGCACAATGAGCTAATGGCCAGAAGTCGGGAGGTGTTGCAGATAGCAAAAGGGCCAACAGACACTGCACCCGGAGACTAACTAACCCAATTATTTGTAAAATGCGAGCACAGAAAAAATAACTGAGAGACCAAACTGAAAAGAAACCGCAGCCCATTGTTCTTTACCCACAGCAGGTGAAACCCGAGACACAGAGAAGTTTTCCAGGGGTTTTATTTGCAGTAGGGGATCGGAGGAGATGGGAAAAGCGGGGAAACTGGGAAAACTTCGCACAGCACGCGTAATGAAAACTTTGTTAGGGCGCACATAGCGAGCGAGGAAAATGGCACAGAAATAGACAAAAAAAAATATATCTATATGAGAGGGAAAAACAGCTTTTCCCGGCAGTGCCACTCGATGGTGTCGAGTGCTCCGGCTGCTGGACACGAAAGTGGCGACAACGGGAAATTAGTTGTGCACGCTTGCTAGTTGCAACGCAAAACCCGGGCATTAGCCGGGCTGTCCTGGATGCCCTGCCGCTGGGGTTGACCACTAAATTGCCGAGATGAAGTCGCCGGCTACGGCTCCGGCTTCTGGCTGATGTTGATCAAATTAACAGCATGTGGCGACAGTGCCAAGTGGCTGATGACCGTCGCTTAATGCGCTACCATCGTTCCTCGTCCTTCTTGCTCCTTTTGTAGCATACTTTTCAGAGAGACCAGCAAATTGCTTAAGCTGAATTGCCGCGCATCGAAAGTGGAACCGTGCACGCAGAAAAATGGCAATTAATTGGTAGAGCAGCTTAATAGCCAGAGAATCTATAAATTCGATGGATCACATCATGACAACGTTTAAAAAATAAATAGATACACAAGATTTTAAAGGCTTAAGTACCATTTCAAATTTGACAATATATACGAGTTATAGCTGTGTGTTTATCTATATAGACTAAATTGAAACTACTAGATACAATATGCTTGCACTTTTATCAACCAAATATCGCTTAATGTTGCTTAATACGACATTAAGAAGTTCAAAAGTTGGAATCACGATTTTTTTAAACAATATTCCGCCGTGTAATTCAAAAGAAGCCTGCCTAATTGTTTGACAGGACAACTTGTAACGCGGAAAGTTTTGCTTTACTTCACGTCTGAAATGCGACGGGGCCACAATGACAGGCAACAACAAGTTGCAATTGTCACTTTTGTTGAAACTTTCTCGAAATTTACAAAGTACCAGGAACTTACTTACTTTTTTTGCTCATTTTCGTTTTGGCCAAGGCAACACACTTTTAGCCAAAGTCACGCTGGAAATAAATTATAAAAATGTCCGCGGAAAATTATGTTTTTTTTTTCAGCGGCGTGAGGCAGTGAGGGTGAAAGGAGCATTTGATTCCTTTGCCGGCCAAACGCCACTCGTTATAAATGATCGCAATTGAAAGTTTAAACCCCATATACAGGGCTAGTTGAAAAATTGACATTATTTTCGGTTGGCAACAAACAGTCAACGGACGATAAATAAGAGCCAACTTAAGTCGAGTATTTATTTTTCGGGCATCCTTTGATAAATGACTTTGACCTGGCAAAAGTGAAAAAGGGGGCGGTGGAGGAAAGCCGCACATGCCACGCCCCCGAATGACTTTTCTCATTAAGCCTGGCCAAGGCGAACGTGGTCGAAAAGAAATCAAACTAAAGTTTTGCACAAAATTCTTGGGGTCGCCGGCCCGCAGGGACGTGAACATGTGTAAAGCGTCGAGCGGTTAAAGCTAAACAAACAATTGCCAAATGCAATCGAGTTGGTTTTTTGGCCCCCCGAAGGAGCGGGCGGTTGGATCCTGATTGGTCTAAAGGACGAAAAACAGTAGGAACCGGGGGGGTAGTGGGGTGGCAAGGGGCACAGTTGCATGTTGGCAAATGGCAGGAAGAAGTTTGCCAACCGCATGCTTCAACTTCAATTTGCTGGAAGGATTGTTACGGGGAACTGGGATCGCTGCTTACAGCTTGACTCGTATTTCATTACTCGAACTGGTATTAAGTGGCAAACTTTTGTATTTAACAACTTTTAGCAGCCGAGCAGCAAAAATGAAGAAGATGAACCGACCAAAGTTTGCCATGGCAAAGCCAATGGAAAACAACAAGAAAAAAATGTGAATCGTGGAATGAAGAACAAAAAGTAAGTTGCAGTCACTTGACTTAACTGCAATTCTCTCGAAATTCACTTGTCAAAATTTCGCTCAGAAACAATTAAATTATTGTTTAGGTTTTTCAAAGTTGAAATGCATTGAATCAATAATAATTGACTGCATATAACAATAGTTTATTGATTTCATTAGTGAATTAAGTATTTTATAGTGTAATATCGCTAGGGATGTTAATGAATTAGGGGAGCTAAAGCCAATTGGCAGAAACATGTGGCCAACAGAACAGAGGAGGCAGTTAAAAGCTCCGAAGATTCCCGAAATTCGGACAACACTTTGCACTTTGCAATCTCTGTAAGTTGTTGCATCCACCCGCTACTCCGGAGAATCTGTCAAATAAAAGTTTGATTGGCACACCCCCTGCTGCACGGGAGTTTTGGAGCCATGACTTTGCCAGTGCATTAATTAGCAAATGCAGCGAACTGAGGAAACTTTCGAGCATTGCCATGAACTGCATGCCGTGCATGCAACTTTGTGGCGCCCCCAGCCACGCATCCACTCATCTGAAGTGGCGCATAAATTGAGTGCATAGCGAATGCGTACATATACGTATATATGCAACAATGTGGCATATAGTGTAATTTCCCCCGCATTACCATAATTATCCCCGTCATGCCCACCAGCCCACCAGCCCATCACCATCACCATCAACAAGCTGATCAGGCTTCGTGGGAGGCCACTCCTTAATGCCAGGTCATGCAAGGTAGTGGAAAGCGAAAGTTTTACATACGTTCTGCGTCGACAAGAGGCGGAAAAGCGGAAAAGTGGAAAAACGGACGAGCACACCCACTCCCCTTTTCTTTTGTTGGCCGCTGGCCAATGTCGGCGCTGCACTTTGGCTAAATTACATTTTCAATTTGTCAGCTGGCGGCGAACTGCAGGCCATTAAATGGCAAATTAAGTTCAGCTTCGGCTTTTATTTTATTTGCCGAGCTGCTGATGCCGCTGATGCTGCTGGCGTGCTTGCAATTTTTGCATTTTTCCATTCTGCAGCGGCAAATGTGTTTTTGATATGCGTTTCATTGTCTGACGATCTTGGCGCATTAACGTGGCAGATTTTCGGCTCCGCATCGTGGAGATGGTGGGCAGGTGGAATATGCTGAATATTTCATGAGTGTCATAAATTTCTCCCTTACACGCGCGCTTCAGTTTTGCCGCCCTTTTATTTTTAATAACTTTCCATTGTGGCTGTCAGTGGCAGGCAGGCAACAGCAACACACGCGCTTCTCCTGCTCGCCAGGACGCAGGACTCGAGAGTCAGGACATGTCAGCGGTTCGTTGTTGCTTTTGTCGCTCCTTCAAGCTGCTTTATAATTTATGATGCTTGGCATCGAAGACTCCTTTAAGCACACACACACACGGAGACGCAAACACCCGCACACCACACATGTCGCCAACTTTTGTATAATTTTTCAAAAAACTGAACTGCATGAATATTAACTGCAAGTGGCAGAATATGGCGGCAGCCGCACATCCTGCCATCCGAAATCCTGGCCCATCTTGGCTGCCACTTTTATTGTGTGTGCGGCGCCCGGCGCCCGAAAGTTTCAAGTGCCAGCTTGATCCGGAAGGGGCGGTGGCCACGCCCTACTAACTTATGCATACGTGTAGCTAAGTCTCCTTTTTTCACTCCACTCGTCCTTTTGTTTTCGGCAAAGGATTTTTCATACATATTTGATGCAAATGTTCGCAAATTGTCGTCGCTGTCTATTGGACATTTTGTGGCCGCATTCGGTTTGCTCGCCCATCGAACAAAAGAGCAGATACACTGGAAACAAACTTATAGTGCATTTGAATTGTTTGTTAAACTAGCTACAAAAGTTGAAATAATATTCCTAGCTGCTATTTATAAACTTTTATCGAACGCCCTAAGGTTACATAGATATTTTTTATGCACCTGTGGACATTTAAGTGGAGTGCAGGTGGCACTTCGCTTGGATTACGGATAATTTGCTTAAACTCGGCTAGCAGAAAATAACGTTTTGCACACACAAGCTGGCACGCACAATGAGGCAGCCACAGAGCAGACCCTTGGACTCCTGGCTCCTGTCTCCCGTTTCCCGACTCCTGTCTTTTGTCCCCCGGCTTATCACATGGCCGAAAAAGCGAGGGGACAAAGATGAGCAAGCTGGCCAGGATCCTGCTGCTGCGGCTGTCAGGCAAGTGACACGGCAGCTGTGCTTTAAACAAAGCTAAGCTCGTGGTAAAAACAACATGACTAATAGTTTTGACAGTGCCAGGCAAAACAAAAGGCCAGACAGCATGTCAGATAAAAGCCAAAAGCGATGGCAAATGATGGGGTTCGCCGGGCAGGCGAAACTGCATGCTAAATGTTGTCAATTAGTTGTAGTTGGTGAGCCAAAAAAACGAATGACCGAATGACTGGGCAACTTGGCTCGCAAAAAGTTGACCCTTTTGCAATGGGTATTTTACATTATTTTATCATCTTTGCACAACAAATCAATTATTTGTATTCATGTGAAACTTATGGGAATTTCGAGACTTGTAAACGTATCTGTGACTTGCACATTTATTGGGTTTAAAATACATATATAGCTAACAACAAGATTTCTTAGGAAGCGAATTAGACAAACTACATCTCTCAATACTGTCAATCAGGTTGCCAATTAGTGTTAGAGTCTGCTTCCTAGAATCCATCAGTATTTATGACAAAGCTTGCTTTTGTTAGGAAATGTAAGACAATCAACAATAGGAATTAGAAATGGGTGGGGCCACAAGATGTTAATATTCCCGTACAAAAGTCAGCAGAAACCATGACTTTAAACGTGAATAACTACAAGCTTCAACATAAAAACTAATGAAACATAACTTCCAATTATTCCCTTCTCTAACCCCTTTGAAGTTGTAACAACGACTTTAGAGCAGATACAAGAAGTCTGCTTTACGACAGCTTCAGGTGAAGGAGAAAATCCTAAGCTGGGTTATGCCATTTCTTTTGGTGGCCTGCACCCATGGACCCCGGAATCACCAAGAATCACAGGGCAGCTCAACAGCTTGGCTTGGCTATAAAAACACAAAGTCGCCGCCAAAGTCACACTTAAGCTCAACTCTCCCTACCCTCGTCCTGATTACACCCACTCATGCTCACAGCAACTAAAGTACAGTGGAATGTCCTTACGGCGGGACGTGCATACAGATGTCAGCAAGTGGGGCGAAGTTCATAAATTCAAACAACGAGCCACATTTTCCAAGGGTGCACTGTAAGAAAAACTGGGAGGTTTTTGCAAGGTGAAGAAATATTGCCAAGTTATGAAATTTCAAAAAATGTTTTGGAAAATAAGTTTGCAGTAATGGGTTTCTTATGGCAGACTTCTTAAATCCTAAATGTTGAACATCTTTGGATTTGTATTATACGCTTATGTATCTGGAACCTACATTCTTTTGACTATAACTTTTTGGTCATTGCACTTGTGGTTTACGAATTTTCCACACAAAGAAAGTTAGTTTATTGTCACTCTGTGCTATCTTTTTGCACCCTTTAAGTTTTGTGCAGCCTCGTCTCTTTCGCCCGGCTCATTTCGCCTAACCCCTGCGCCCCCATGTTGATGTTGATGGGGTTCGTTTGGCTGTGGGTAGTTGCAAGTGTTATGATGGGTGCAGGCAACCCACACCACAAGGCGCACCCACACCACTCGCCTGCGGATATGCAACAATGTTGTCAAGTTTCCTGCTCGACACAACGTGGCCGCCGAGCCACGGAGCGCTCAGTTGGCATTATGTCCATCGGGCGTGACTAACATGCACATGCTCAACTGTGCTGGAAAACGTTTTATCCAGCTCACATCTCACCTAAAAGCCCAACCATGTCCCCACCATCCGAAAGTTGAAGAGATTGTGTTTGTTTTTTGCCGGTGACCAACTTGAATTTTGATTTTGATTCTCATTTCTTGCCCACTTTTTTCAGCAGAAGCAGCAGCAGGAGCAATAGCAGCATCAACATGGCCAAGGACTTGAGCACTATGGGATGGGATTATCTGATGTTTGTGCTGTTTATAGCCCTCACCGTTTTGGGTCCGTTGTGGAAACGCATTTTTGGCAAAAAGAAGGAGCGCAGCAAGGCCGACTATGTTTTTGCCACCGGCGGAGTTTCGATAGTGGCAGTCATGATATCCATTGCTCGTGGAACCTTGGGAGTGAGATCCGTGCTAGGTGAGTCTTTAAAGTGGTTTTAACTACTTGTTATTAAATCTTAAACTTGTAACTATATTTGCAAGGCTACCCCAGTGAATTGTACTACCGCGGATCGGCCATGTGGGAGATCATCTATGGCATGATGAGCGCCTATCCCATCGTTTGCTTCATGTTCGTGCCCGTGTACTTCAATCTGGGCATCACCTCCGTCTATCAGTACATCGATCTCAGGTGAGTCGAGCTACCAAGTCCAAGGAAGTCCACTCCCTAGAGCGCCACATCGTTTAATTAGTAAGAAGCGAAACGAAGCGAAGTGAAACGGCAGGCAACAGGACAGGAAAATTGTTATTTAAACATTCGTTTTAATTCCGCCAAATGCGACGCAGGAGCAGCAGCGACTGCTGTCCAAGGGTCCTGTGTCGCCTCTCTTATCGCCGAAGCGCACACAATTTTATTCTTCATTAAGGAGCCCAAATGAAAGTGAACAGAAAAGCGCCACGGGGCTCAGTTCAGTTCAGTTTAGCTCAGGTTCTGCTTTTACTTTTGCCAGGCTGCTGCGAGTGGCACAAGTTCGCTGCGTTGCTAAATAAATTTGAATTACATTTCACACAAAAAACGAGCAAACGGAGGAGCACAACAACAACAATGAGTCGCTAACAAATGGCCAAACAAAAGCCAAGCCGGCAGAGCAAATAATCTATAGATTTGTCCTTGCCCCGCCACGGATGGCAACTCTTGGTCACGGAGTCGCCCATAGTGAACTTGGTCGCTTGGATGCTATCGTCCAGTTGTCGTCAGCGCTACTGGGCCACCTCGTTTGCTCCAGCCCCCCTCACCCGAATTTAAACTGCTCCTACTATTCCATTTCCATTTCCATCTGTCGCAAGTTGTCGCCTCGTGGGCCTAATTGTTTTTTAAGTTCGAAATTAGTTAACAAATTTGTTATCAAATGTTTTGCAGTTTCGACAACAGAATTCAATTAATTGCAAAAACTGACAAGGCAAACAAGAGGGGGAAAAGGGGGGATGTTGGCCAGAGCATAATTTGATTGAAATTTAATTGGCATGTGCCGCACATTGACAAAATTCTCGGTGAGTTTTCCACAGGACGAAGGACCTGGACGTGGGCGAAAGCTGTGCAGAATTGACAAATTATTTAAATGTTTGCTTGAAGAACTGAATGTAATTTGTTAATTAGCATAAACAAACTGAAATACAAGACGAACTAATGGGGAGTCTAAGAGAAATTAATGATAAAATCAATGGCATGTTTCTACTACTGTGATAAGTCTCAAAAGTCCAAGGATTTTGCCCATGTTTGCATAAATTTTAACAAGGTTTATATTATATCCTGCTTAACAAGAATTTGGTTAATACCTAAAAGTAAAATCTTGCAAAAATACCTACCAAAAAAGGTTAAATTGATGACTACTTCTTCAATCACCTATAGACTTTCATTGTGCAATTCAATAAATTGTTTAATGGCTTTAAAACGCAGTTAAATTAATGACTGATAATGTTGGTCCCCAAAAAAAAATACCATTTTATAAATGTACATTTTACTCGGCTCGGACGCAACACTCAAACTAATTGAAGAGCGAACGAGTCAAGCCACTTCATCAATCTTAGTCAATCGGCTTTGGCCCCGAAAGCGGGCAAATCAAGAAGACAGGCTGGAGGAATCCGAAGAAAAGGGTTGCGGAGGCGCAACATGGCCAAATGTTGCCCCAAAAAGTTGGGCGCACAACATTTGGATGCCTCATTGTCGCTTGTCATCGCAACTGGCGCCCAGCGACATGTTTATGCATACAACTTCATCAAAATAGGCTGAGCCTCTGGACGGGCGGAGGCAAATGGTTGTGGAAATGGAAATGGGGTCTAGGGCACACACACACACACACGGAGGCCGATAAGTGAATATGCTACAAATTGGCAAAAGCCACTTGGCCAAACACATCCAACCAGGCCAAATAAAGCAAGTTTGAGGCAGCAGAGAAAAAATGAGGAGAAGACAAAAGCATGACGAGGACAATGCCATACGTGAAGAATGGTATAGTAAAAACAGTAGGCCAAGTCATACCCATTCTATCTTAAATTACAAAGTATAACTAAGCACTAGTTATCAAAAGAATACAAGTCAAATAGCTAAATTTCTAAGATACTTAACATATGATGTAGCTAACTTAGTGAACATATTGAATTAGTTGCTCATTTTGTAGGTATCCTGATACCAACTCTATCTTACTTGTTGCATACAATCCCAACAAGACAATATACCCTTGAAACCAATGACTAGCGGGTATCCAGCCAAAAAAAGAACCCATTGAAAGAGGCAAAGGAAAAAGCAGGAAACACAAAGAAGCCACTCGGTCTGAGGCTGTTGACAAATTGTATGACAATTCGTTTGTGCCATAATGTTTATAAATAGCGCGTGTTGTTGCCTGTCACTGGCATCAGGCATCAGGCATCAAGGATCAAGCACCGAGCCCCAGGATCTCCGCCCAACGAAAAACTTGCGAAACAAAAAACCCAAGACATCCCAAGCACAATCACACACACACACGTAGCCGCCCAAAAGTCGTGGATTCTCTCACTTGTCAGTCGCCTGTCGCAAGTGATGTCTGCCACTCAAATCTGTGGAGGAGTGGGTGGATTGGGTGGATTGGATGGATCGGGTGGATTGGGCGGATGGGTTGAATGGGGGCTGTGGCATGACCCTTGACTCGCTGCCAACTCAAGTGTTAGCCAACTCGCACAGAGATTTGCTATCTGGGCAACCATCGAGTTCAATGGTCAAGTAAAGTTGGGCTTTGTTCGCCCCGGATAATTCATACTGCCGGTGAGGGAGGAGCTAGTAGGAGCTGGCAATTACATGTAAATAAATTGATACCCAGCTTGTGTGCCAGAAAAGCGAAAGAGATCAATGCCAACAGTCGTTGGCACTTAGCAAATGGAAAAAATGCATTCCGGCTACCACCATGGTTTATTTACGAGTACAAGGGTGCCCAAAGTGCTTCTGAGTGAATGACAAGCAAATGAAAAAAAGCGACGCAAAAACCAGGTTGGCCCGGCCAGGATCGGAGCGGAGGTGGTGTGGTGTGGGGTGAGGTGAAGGAGTTCACAGGGGTCGGTGTTTTAGGACGACATGCATACGCATAAATAAAGACGTTTTCGGCGGCGCTACAAAGTGAGGCCGTGATTTGCAATTCAAAGGCAACAAAGTTGGGAGTAACACACATGCCCTGCGGTGGAAACAAGAATGGGGATATTGGACACAAGCCAAGAATGATACAAAATCAAGGTAGTTAGATAGAGATACAAATGGGTGAGTTTTTCGAAAAAATGCCAGCACAGTCCAGATAAATTTGGAAGATTTTAGAAATAAAACATCTACTTTTTAACTGGTTTTATAAAAGATTTCTCTCAACTGCAGACGATAAATCAACTTTAAGTGAATTGAACATCAAATAGAATTCAATATATGTACATATGCAACGAACGAAACAGATAATCCTTAAAGCCAGTTTGCTCTGGGTATCTTGTAGTCGATTAAATCAAGCGAAACCATTCTCCTTTGATACCTTCTTTGCCAGCTTTTTTGTGGGCGGCTTTTAGCGCATTGAAGGCACTCACAGGACACCTCACTTCGTATGGCTGATTATGTTTATTTATGCATGACAGTTAATGCAATCAAATGTGTCACCCTTGTTGTTGCCCCAGATGATTGCCTTTGATTGTAAAATTAACTCGACCCTCCCACAGGAGGAAAGCAGGAAAGTGTGGAGCTGGAAGCGATTTGGTTTGGGTTTGGCTGGCTAAACGGCGATTATGTGGCCATTGTACAAAACCACTCGTCATATTAAATTTGCCATTAATTTATGCCTTTGTCGCCCTGGCCGAAAATTGGCTTAGCGGCTTGCCATGATAAATGATGGCCTCCAGTTGCAGAGTAAACTCAATTTCCAGAGGGGGATGGGAATCGAGGAGCACCTGAAGTGGGAATACTGAATCCGCAGTACGGGCAGGGTTTAATTAATGGAACGGGGTGGTGGTGGTGGTGCTGACCTGCTCATTCGCTGGTAACCTATTTTCACACCCTCCAGTGATGGTGGTCATTGACGTTGTCCTGCCAGCCTGCCTGGTATCCTGCCATCCTGATGGTTAAGTGGGCGCGGGATGGTGGTGTAAATGGGAGCACAGCCGGCAGCTGCGAGTGTCCTTGCTGGTAATTGCTTGCCCGCTGGCATGGCTGCAGCAATTATTGCATACTTTGCGGCACTTACATTTCATTTAAAGTTATTAAGCGACAATCGCATCGCAGTACGTCTTTAATCAACTCAGCCAAGTAAATTATGCCGGCCAGGCGATCCGCTGACTGGTTAAATCAATTAAACTAAAACAAAAGCCAGCAGCAGGCCAACGTTCAATCAACTGGACGGCGGTGACAGCCCCAGGTCATTACTCACACACACACACAGTCGGAGTGAGATGGAGATGAAATGACAGGCAGACGGATTGGATAGGAGAGGAGAGTAGAGCAGGGCTGGGCCGGATCGGGCAAATCCTGGGCCAGGACAACTGGCCGAGCACTTATTGTGATGAACACAATGTTAACAGGCTAAATGAGAAACAAATGCCACAATCAGACAACGTAGGAAAAACAAGGAGCAGAGGACGAAATGAAAGGCAACCGAAAACAATAAATCGCATAAATCATATTAAATTGACATATCAGACTAAAATTGACCGCAAGCAAGCAACAAATGCGTGTGTGTGTGTGTGTGTCTGCTTGTGGGATATTGTATCCTACAATAATATTTCTTTATCAATTTCCACAACAAGCTCAAGCTGAAGCTCAGAGCTTAGTCCTGGGAAAAGCAAGAAAAAACCAAAGAACACGCATTAGATGAGACGCAGCCTAAATAAATGTTTGACCAACCAGGCAGGGTGAATCATATCACACCACTTCATATCGCAACGAAATTCCCGCCCAATGCCACGCCCACTCAATCAACACATATATGAGTTCATGTCCATGTCCATGTCCTTGGCCAAATTGGCCAGCCTTTTATGGTGGCCCTGGAGTTTCCTCTGCGGAATTTTCCGATTGTTTTCCTCCGGCCCACAGACGCAGCTGTGTCGCAATTAAAATGCGTATCAAGCATACGACGCGTTGTCATGTAAACCGCTTAAGCTCCTCCCGCTCCCATGTAAAGTCGATCGGGTAAATATGTTAAGCCCGCTTAATGCAAACCTAGCCTGGGGGCGTGGCCCCCACATCCCGCATATGCCAATTGATGTTTGCGCGCGGGCGGGCGGGGGGTAAAAGTGCAACATCATTAATTAATACACAGTACGATGGTTCGCAGCCTGCGGCCACGTTTTATAATAACCAGAGCATTATGGCGATTAAAGATGAAATCCAGTGCAACCCATTCCACATCTAAGTGTGCACTTAATCCCCGTGCCGAACACCTGGGTCACCAATCGCTCATGAACCACCCAACACCACCACCAGCACCAGCAAGTCCAGGACCTCAGCCAAGACACGGCCCGTTGACAGCCCAACTCGTCTCAGATCAATATTGGCCAAGGGCAATTAATCATTTAGTGGGCCATCTAACACACGTCGTCCAATGCAGAGACAACGAAGGACAAACAGTGAGGAGCAGAGGAGGAGACTGGGCAAATGGAGCGGAGTTGGGCACAGACAAAAGTGGATTATGCAGTCAGCCCAGATGTTCAACAAGAAATTACTTGTGATTACAACGCACAGTCCGGTGCAAGGATATGGCAACTATCAATACAGATTCTCCATAGTCCTGCATTATAAATCATGTTGAAAATCCAAAGTAGATTTGTTTAATGATTTATATGATAACAGATTAAATATTAATATTAATATGAAAAAAACGCATTTAATGCAATGTAATTAACGATTATTCCATTAATCTCTAAAAGAGAATGCAATTATTATTATAAAAAAAAAAGAGGGAAAGGAATCCACATACTACCACATATGGTAAAAGCCATATTCCTGGCAAAATACAACCACTTCATGCTTTAAAATGCCCAGTTTCGAACCGCCTTTTATAACAATTTAATAGCTTCGGAACGGACTGTTAACTTTATGCGCCAACTAGTGGCTTAAAGCTCAGGATGCCAATCAAAGGATTACGGACGCAAAGCCATTTATTTATTAAGAGCCATGCCGTGCCCGCTGGATGCGTGTGCGCAGGCACTTCAGACATTTCGACCATGGCCACATAACGCATACTAAACGATCATTAGGTGGACCCCCAAAGCAGTGACCCCACCCCACCGGCTCACCCCCTCACCCATCTTGTCGCACATTTCGCATCGAATTAACACACAAATTTTTACAACCTAGTCCATAAAAGCGCCGGCCTGAACTATAAAAACAATCAAAACGAGTTACAGACCCGCCAATTTTCTTAGGTTTTTCTCGCCCATGTCGTAAACTCGACCCGCCCGTTGCTCCCGATTCCACATAGCTTCTTTACAGCGCTAGTAAATCATAAAAAAAAGGGGCTGGAGCAATAATGAAAAACAAGAAATGCCACCCGAGCAGGGGACACACATTAAAAGGAGCTGCTAAAGGAGCTGCTTAATTATAGTAGTACGATGCACTCACCTGCTCCTGTTCTCATCCTTGTTCTTATTCTTATCGTTATCCTTTCCTTTCCCTTTCGTTTTCCAGGTTCAAGAGCCGCACGGTGAGATGCCTGGCATCGGCGACATATATCGTGCGGCAGATCTGCAACCTTGGCATCACCGTGTACACTCCCAGCGTGGCCCTCTCGACGGTGATTGGCATACCCTACTGGGCCTCCATTACGGGCATGGCCGTCATTTGCATATTCTTCACCATTATGGTACGTACTGTGCTCATCGCTGTGAGCCCGGGGAATGCCAGCGATTTAATGATGAAAATATTTAAATTCCTCTTCACCCTGTTTCCAACTCATTAGGGCGGCCTGAAGGCGGCTATCAACGCGGACGTCATCCAGACAGTGACCATTCTGGTTGTCACTGTGGCCGTTTGCATCCAGGGAACTATCTCTACGGGCGGCGTGAAGAAGGTTTACCAACTAAATCGGGACAATGGTAAGGGTTGTGGGTGTGGGCTGGGTTTCGATTGATCATGGCAGCTTATTAGCCAGCTGCCAGGATGTGTGTCTATGTGCGTGTGTGTGTGCATAGTGCTGACGAATGATGACTATTAAAATGGCATCCATTGTGGATTGCCGTTCGCTTTGCTTGTGTTCCTGCGTCGGCTCATTATGCACATAAATGATGATGATAAAAGTGGCATAAAACAGCGGCATCCGAATCCGAGGTAGGACGGAGGAAATGGCAGGCTCGCATGACGACAGTAATAAATGTGTGTCGGCGGAGCGTTTGTCACTCGAGTTTGAGTTGTTGGCTGTCATTGTGCGGCAATCGTGTGGCTCCTGGGAATCCCTCCACGTGCTCCTCCTCTAACGGCGGTTCAATCTTTTTCCCGCCATAAACATGCACTAAAGACACCGTTCCTTCCATTTCCAGGACGCCTCAACTTTTGGAACTTCACGGGCGATATGACTGTCAGAGTGGATACCACATCGGCTTGGCTGGGCCAACTGTTCATGTCCCTCTCCCAGATCGGCTGTCAGCAGAACTTTATGCAGCGTTATGTCAGCCTCAAGTCGCTCAAGCAAGTGCGTCGGTAAGTAACTATCTTCGGTGAACCACCTACTAACGAAAATATATTAATTGTTAAATAAATCTTATCTAATTTTTCAGTGTAATGCTGACCAATGTGCCTTTGGTGTTCTTCTTCTTTTCCATCTCCTGGATCTCTGGCATGGTCATCTACTCCACGTACATCAACTGCGATCCCTACGCCGAGGGCTACATTAAGAAACCCGATGAGATTCTGCCATTCTTTGTGGAGGATCAGCTCGGTTTTCTGCCCGGATTCGTGGGCATTTTCATGGCCACCCTGTTCAATGGCGCCCTTTGGTAAATAGCTAACATTCTCATAAAGTTCTTTCGCTAATCCAAGCTAACATTCTAGCATGATGGTGTCCAATCTGAACTCATTGGCAACGGTTATTTGGGAGGACTTCATCTCGCAGTTGCCCAAATTCAAGGGACTCTCCGACAAACAGCAGCTACGAATTCTGAAGTCGATCACCGTCGTCTGTGGACTGATTATAATGGGCGTGGCCTTTGGAGTTGGTCTGCTGGCGGGCGTTATTGAGTCCTCGCTGCTGGTGTTCTCGGCCACATCGGGTCCTCTGTTGGGTTGCTTCATCCTTGCCATGATGGTTCCGATTGCGAATTGGAAGGGCACCTCCGCCGGCATGGTCACCGCTTGCGCCTTCGTGCTTTGGATCATCGGCGGTGGCATGACCGTTACCAAGGACAATCCCCTGCTGCCCACCACCACAGATGTGGGTTTTTAAAGCATTTCCGTTTTGAATTTGATGCCTAATGCTTTGCTTCTTTACAAAATGTAGGGCTGCACCAACGATACGTTCGCGCAGTCCATTGGCAAGCCCATCGTGGAACCGGGACAGATGCCCTGGCTGCTGTCGCACACGCCCATTGATGGTTTCAACCAGAGCTTTGTGCCCACGCAACCCACAATTGCACCTGAAAGGTGAGATAATTTAATTATACTAGAAGTATTGCGAAAGATAGTACGTCACCTGTTGCAAATGCCCACTAGAACTTTGTTAGCCTGATATTAATGAACGCTTAATTCCCATGCAGATCCGGACTGGAGACCTTCTACTCGATCAGCTTCATGTACTACAGTTTAATTGGCACGGCATTGACCGTGATCATTGGCACAGTGATCAGCTTGTTGACTCAGCATCCGGATGACGCCTACGACGGCAAACTGCTGCATCCGTTGATCTTCCGACTGTGCGAGCGCTTCTCCGGCCGGAAGCCGTACTATGTGAAGCATGAGGAGGAGTCCGGACTGAATGGACGGAGCAGCAGCGACTCCTCGGCCACGACAACCACATGCAAGGAGGAGAAGGTGAATCACGGCTACGAGTCCTCGCCGGAGGACAAGGAGAAGAGCAGTCCCATTGCCGTGGTATTCACCACCTCCGAGGGAACGGGAACAGCGGATCAGCAGTCGATATGCGACAGCAGTAGGATTCAATTGGACATTGTGCCGGGCGAGGGCGAAACGGGAGTGTATCGCCAACTGTCCGGGCGATCTGCGCTCTGAGGGTTAACTATGTTGCATACGTAGATAGTCTGACCCTAAATCTTAGTCCGTAGTACGTAAGCTAAGCCGTAGAATAGACCAAGTTAGTTAGCCAAGTGTTTCATGTCTATAAAGATGCTGTGATTTCTGTGCGCGACTGTTGTTGAGCAATTGCTCGCGCATTTCATTCGCATGTACTTAACGCATATGTGTGTGCGTGGCAGCATGCAATAAATAAAGACAAATAAACGTATTTTTATAAAAAAAAACAAACACAAAGAATTACATTTTAAACACAAAATTTTACTTTTCGCGCGCTGAAACTTGCTAAACTTGGCCAGTGCTGCCCATCAAGTTGGTCTATCGATAACTGAGATGGCCAGGGCAGCGGGAGTGCTGCGTGAGTCACGACAGTTACATGAAGTAAGTTAAGCGGGGAATGAAGTGGATTTGTAATTAGTTAACCAAATGAATATGAAAATAAAAAATTAGTTGTTTATATGTTTTACAATGCATGCTTGTAAGCAGCGCTTTTTACTCGTGAGCCATCGTGACTGCTGCCAGCTGTTCTCCGGTTTCTCCCATCACTATTATATTTATGGGGCTTTTTGTTTGGCGTTGTTGCGCCCCCCAAAGAATGCGAAAATAAAACGCAAAAAGGCTGATCCCTAGGCAAGCAAACTTACAACATGGCCACGTTGGAGAAGCCCAAAAAGGAGGTGAGTCGTGGGCAATAAAAAGTAACAAACCTAATGCGTAAATTGCAGAAGAGCAAAAGGTCTCGCCACAGAGTGCCGATCAAAAAAGAGGAAGAGGAGCCTGCTGAGTTATCAACAAGTGAAGAACAAAGGCCAGCGGAGAATGTGTCGCTGTTGGAGGAATTCGAGCGCGTTGCAGCCTTGGCCAGCAGTTCCAGTGGCGAGGCAATCATAAGCCACGAGTGCTGCATTTCCAGCGATGTAGGAGTAACGCCGCAAGAGCCAGAAGGAACACAGGAACCAATAGAAACGGAGGCCGAACCCAGTGCTCCAAGTGCCCCAAGTGCCCCGCCCTCGGCGACCGTTCATGTCGTTCAGTATCCCAACCTGCAGCCCATGCAGCTGTCCAACGCCCAAGTGGAGGAGCATTCCGCTAAGATCGTGTACCGACAGGCGGAGTCGCCCACCGGTTTCGCACTGGCCAGGAGTCACATTAAGCCATTGAGCACGGAGGAACTGCGACAAATCTACGAGTGTCCCGAGCTGGAGCTGGCCAAGCAATTTGAGTTGGAATTCCTAATGAACTCATTGCTGGAGACCAGCGAGGCGGATCCGCTGTATGCGGCTGTCATGGAATACTATGAACTGCAGGGAAAAATCACCTCCAATCTGCACGATGTAGGGAAGCTGCGCAAGGGCTGCACCGAGTCCCAAAAACAAATCTGGGTCCGCCAGCCAGTTACACGCACTTTCAGTGGAACCTGTGGTGATGGCAATGTGGTCCAGGAATCTGTCACCTACGAGTGAGTCGAGTCTTACTTTTATCATGGAATTGCTTACCAAAATGTCTTTCCCAGTGTGATACAGGTGGATCCCATTAAGCTAGAAGTGGCCGAAACGGCTTTAACTGGCCTATATGACCTGGTGTGCCACGCGTATACGAACAACGTGATTACAGCCAAGATAACCAAAGTAAAGGTTGACCAAATTATCAACGATCTGCTGAGCTATCCCCATTTGGATGGCCATTCGGTGGTTTCATTGCACCACACACAATCTGGAGAGGCACTGCAGTGCGTTTCCCAACTAAGGCGAGCCATATCCATACTTTTCAGCTTCGTTCGCAGACCCAGTCCAAATGCAGTAATTCAATACTTTAGAGTTAAGATTGTGAAATCATATCTAATACCTTTTTACCCTCTCAGAATTTCGACAAAGACCTCAAGGAATGGCTGCGCAAGCTGATTGCTCTGCAACTGTTGCTGGCAACAAAAGAGGATCACTGGTTCCTGCTATTCAACATACTGCGGTGTCCCAATGGGGTCGGTTCCTGGGCTGCCCAATTCCTGCAATTGCCGGGAACGCGAGCAGTGCGCCGTGGTTCCCAACAGAACGAACTACCACTTGACCTAAACTCTCCCGAACTTAACCACTGCATGGCTGTGCTGCAGATTTTGCTGATGCCCGTGAAAAAGCGAAACGAATATCTCAAGAGTCAGGCTCAAGCTCACCGGGAACTTTCCGCTACGCCGGGAGCCACTGATCGCTGGATAGTGGTGGATTCTGATGGCGAGGACTCGCACACACCCGCCGGCGAATGCGTAGGCCTGAAGGAAAGCGACCTGATCGCCCTGCTCAACCAGATGCCTTTCGAGAAGATATTTACGTGAGTTGGAATGCCTGCATATGTAATTTGATTTGGTTCTAAAAAATATCGAATCCTTAGCTCGGCCCTGCGCATTGAAAAATTTCTGGACGACTACATTCTGGAACCGGATATGATCACGGCCCAGCAAATGCTCGCCGTGGTAGTGTATTTTTCCCAACTGGTCAAAACAATCGGTGAAGGATTACTGACCTACAATAACGAGCGATATAAGCAGCTGGCCAAACGACTTGGTCGTCTGGTCCGACATACTCTGCAATACGTGTTTGATTACAACGAGTTGTTCATGTGAGTAGATCACGTAATATTAATGTATGATTTCTTATTTACTTAACTACTGCGCAGAAACAACAATCTTTACAAATCCTCCGAGATGTACGAGCGCATCCAAGTGGAATTACAAGCCTTACTTGTACGCGCTTGTGGCTACATCTACCGCACCCGAAACCTGGGCACCTGGCAATACTTTTCAACGCTGCCCTTTGGCACCTTGGATGCAGAGGTGATCTGGCACTTGTTTTACTATCTGAATGTGGGCTTCCCCACGGATTTGGCCAACGATTTAGTGAGCAATGCGGAGGCAGCCTTTCAAGCGGAAGATTTCTGGCGCAAATTCGATCTAGCGAATGCCGATGTGGCGCCCGAGGATATGTACTATCTTCTGCAGACCTTCTTTGAGATGGCCATTGAACGAAATCGATCTAAGGATGGAAGTCTCGTCAAGGCAATCTGCCTGCACATCTTCCACATTGGATACATACATCAGTCTACAAGGGAAATTTGCTATAAAACTGCACGTGATATGCTGGCCAACTTAATGGATGAGGATCTCTTTGGTTGTGTGTTGGTTCAGCTGAAGATGCGATACGGAGAAGTAGATCAAGCGGCTTATCTTTTCAAAGCTCTGCCCCTGGAAAACTGGCACCCCAGCATGGATAGCTTTGAGGTGCTCTCCAACTGGCTTCTTCATTTTGATTACCAATCATCGGAGAGTCAATTAGCTCGCTTGATTATCGGCCACTTAAACTGGGGATTGGATGGCGAGGGTCGGCTCTTCCTGCCGCACAACATACACGTGAGAATGGCTCACCTCGTGAACGAAGCACTGAATAAATACGCTCCGGAGGTTATTGGTGCCTCCGGCATTTCTGAGAGCGTACGTCAAGTGTCCTCCCTTATTGATTCCACGCAATCGAGCCGAGAGCAGTTTACGAACTGGTGCTGGCGCATGGTCTCCGTTTTGCGGCTTCATCTGATGGATCAGGGTGTGCAGTCCGTAAGGCGCACTCTCCAACATCCGACGGAACCACTACTTTTTATTCCAGAACTGGAACGAATGGAGATAATCTTCCAGGGCGTAAATGAGAACAGACCCCTCGCTTTGTATGTGGGCATGTTGGTCAGCCTGCATGGCCATTCGATTCCGCTGATCTGCCAGCACGGATTTAACCTTCTTCAGCAACTGCTGCTCGATCACCGTCACGCGGCCACGATTCGCTGCTTGGAGTTAATAGTGCCATTGTTTTTGGAAACGCCAGAAACTCTGGCCAATTGTGAAAGGTTCGTTGTCGAATTGAATTTGGTGATTTAACGATTTATTTTATAAACGCTATGATTTCTAGTTTTCAAAAACTTATCACCACTCTATTAAATGCGGATCGTACATATCTAAAGCTGGCGAAGGACATGGTCTATGCAAATTCAATTGGCCCCATTCTAGAATTGCTAGACAACATGTTGCACCATCAGATTATCTCGTATACCAGGTAAACCCTTTTTTTCAACCATAGTTTAATAATTACCATACATAGCTGTATTATTTTATTTCGGCAGCTATGGCCTTTGTTCACCGCTCAATCTTCTCAACATCTGGCTCAACTGTTTCACCACACTGCCAGGATGGCCCCAGAACTCCAATTTATTGTATCTCCTGGACAGAATGCTACGTATTTCGTACCAGTTTCCTGACTGCCGTGCTCAGGCAGTTGAATTTTTCTACAATTACTACAAGGTTTATATAGTAATCAAGGATATTCTATACAGCTTAACTAATGTTCATTTGGTCTACACCACAGGATTGCACAGAATGGAAGTCAGCACCTAAGGGATCAGCTCTAAAAGCTTACTTCGGCGGACAGTCTGTGTCTCGCATTCCCCCAATCTCGCCCCAAAACTGCTGGCTGAATTTAGTGATACTTGAGATTGAGTTTCGTCTGGTGGACACGCGTATCTATCCCGAGCTTTTGCGACAGATTTCCGCTCAACCCGTGGAAGCGGCTCTCAAAAAAACCATCTCATTAAGCAAAACCAGTGCCTTTCCCGCCAGCCAGTTGGTAATATTCAAATACGCTCAACTGCTGGCCAGCATGGAAAGTAATCACGCTTTATTTCCCATCGTTTGCCAAAAATTTTTCGAACTCTATCTGTGGCGAGTGCCGACAGAGAACGAATCGCTTAACTTTAGTCACAATTTCGGTGTATCCGACAAGTTTTACGAATACAATGTGCCTTTGATGAAGAGTATTAAGTCCCAACTGAAGTCTGCTGAGTCGTACTACTCGGCGCTAGCAACCAAAAACGCCAGCGATGATGCCATGGCCCACTTCTATCGAAACTGTTGCAAGCTAATGCAAAACTGCGCGCTTTGGCTGGAGGATACTCAAATAAATCGCTTTACCAGTGATGCAGAGCACCTGCCGGCACAGTATAATTCTGAGAAACTGCGCGAACTGTTAAGTGGTCATGTCAACCACTGGACGGAGTTCCTGTGCCTCGCTTCGTTGCGCAAGGAGCAACGCCATCAGGCTGATCAGTGGGGCCGAAAAGTGATGAGACTTTCCAACCAAAAGGCCCCGAGAACACCAGTACAACCAAAGCCACGACAACCGCCTGCTCAACACATTAAAAGCCTGTTAAATAGTTACGAGAAGATTGTTGAGAATCCGATTCATGTTCGTGTGGAACCTATCAAGACGCCGCCGATCGATGGAAATATTGTTGTTCAGATTCAGAAAAAAATGAACACGTTGAACTCAACGGCCAAGTAAGATGCTAACTTTCATGGTATACAACTCAACATTACTTATTAATTATATCACTTTTAGCAACTATCATTATAAGACGTCCGAGCTAAATTCCCTGAATCTCAACTATTTGGAAAGTGTGCCAACACTGTTCTCAATGATTCCCTATGAAGAAACGAGGCGAAAGGAGTGCACATCCCTGCTCTTCAAGCGAAACTGTACTGCCTCTGCCCAAATTAAACTCACGCCGGAGCATATACGAATCAATGACGTTGTATCCCGAAAACAAACGCAGAATCGGGAAAGGCATGATAAAATTATTGAGGACATTTTGTTGGCCATGAGTGTAGACAGTTTTGCTCAAGCCATCGAGGAGTTGGGCGTCTGTGTCGGTGCCCTTCTGGTTGCCCCGTTGGAGTCAAGCGTCACGCAAATTGGCATTCGGGTCTTCTACCATATAGTGGATAACCTAAACGAGGTGACAATGAAATTCCAACCAACACATGACCTGTATTTTCAGGTTCTGGAGAAGCTTGGGGTAAGTAATAAATTTCTGACTGCTAAGATCTCATTTAATCCATGGTTTTGCTCAGGTGTTTCTAGAAGCAGACCAGGCCGCCCAGGGATTGGCTGTTCTTCGTTTGGCGCTCAAACGACCCGATCTTTTAGAACTGCTCGCCGCAGTCTTTGTGCCCAGTCGCACTGACGTGGATCACTTTCTGCCCATGTACGAGTTTCTTATTGACTCGCATCTCAAGCACTGCGATACACAGACTCTGTTCGTACTTTTCTCAAAATTCGATCTTTTGGGATGGATGGAGGCCTATCAGCCGAAATTGAGCGAGATCAACCGTCTGCTGTTACTGGTTCTGCAGGGACTGGAGGCATGGTCTCAGCCCGATAGCAGTCTTTTACAAGATCTGTTCCGCAGGCATCTAGTGCATATTTTTAATTATGATTTCCCACAACACTACGGCGAGGTAATGCAGCTCGTTCTGGACCGCACGTCGGATCAGAAACTGATGCCAGTTGTTCTTTTGGACCTTCTGAATGCTTTGTTCGTCCGATCCAACTGTGCGGAGTTGTCTTTGGAGCAAAGCGAAGTGCGGGTCCACGAACTTGCCTTGGACTTTGCCCGACGTCAGAAGTTATTCACCCTGAAGGCGGCAACGGACACCCTGCTGCTGTTATCCCGACACTTTCAAAAGGAGCGCCTCCATCATGGACTCCATGGACTGTATCCCAAGCACAAGGATTATTGCCAGGCACTAGTCCTGTGGTTCACCTCTTTCGGTCATACGCTTCTCGCTTCCGCCATTTGCAGCTATCAGGAGCTATTGGCTGATCAAAGTGAGTAGACAACCATTTTGGCAATATCTAAATCTTTTAAAATGTATCTACTATATCCTATTTATTGTTAGTCAGCGATATTGTGTTTGGTTCTATTGTGGAAACGTATAGCCCTTGGCTAATCCCATATACCGAAGAAACGGTTAGTGGCGTAGCCCACTGGATCCGCCAGCTGACACCTGGACAGAGCAAAGTGCTTCTACCATGGAGCGAACAGCATGTTAGCAGCTGCAAACTGATGATCCGTTCCTTCGTTGCCACCATAATACAAGTACTGCAGTATCTGCCTTCGTCGAACAAGATTCTGGAGCACGTATTCGCCTGGTATGTGCATCACTTTGCCCAATCCAGCACAACAGGTCACGTGCTGGCGCCCATTCACGAGGGATTGGCTCAGTTGCCCTGGGAACGTTTCCTACCACCGGCACAACACGTGGAGTTGCTCTATGATAGCCTGCAGAAATTTCTGCCAGAATCACACGCCATGCTGGGACACATATTCATTCGAATTGAATGGAACAATTGGTTTGCCCAGATGCCCCAGCCAGTGTCGATTCTCTCTCGACTTTTCACCATATTCGTTAAGATCGCCTTCGAACCCAACATTCACATTCACCCCAATACGAGCAAGATACTAGAGGACGCCATTCGTTATCCATGGCATTTGGTGGAATTCAGTGAGCTGGAGCAGCTGCTCAAGTGGTTCGTGGCCAGTGTGGAGCCGGCCATTGCCCTAAAGATCCCAGCCGAAAGTAACTATGCGGACCGCGCTGTTTTGGAGTAAGTTAAAAAGGAGTAGATGTAAAGTTGACTTAAATTTATCCAAGCTGTTCATTGTTGCAGACTCCTTCGTCTGGCTTGTGCCATGTTGCCGGGAAGCTCTGCGCAGGATGCTGTGGGTACCGCCAAGCGAATGCTCTACACCCGCTCCATGGTCCGCATGCAGCGCGCATGCGGAGCCAAGCACAAGAAGTTTTTGGCCACCAAGGAGGGCGAGCGTGCGTTTAGTAACGCATTCCTAGAGCTGCTGGAAAGCATCAATGGGGCTATCAGCAGCTGTAGTGATGATCGTACAATGGAGGAAAAGCGTCGAGAAGCACTCAACCTGATGCTGGAGCTGGTTGCGCCCACCCAGACGCAAAGCCAGGAAGTGTCCAAGTATAATTTACTTAATAGGTTTTACATTTTAAGCCTAACCAATTACCCTTAATGGCTTTCAGCATACACATAAAGACTCTGGTTTGGTGGCAGCAGCGTTGTTCTCCCGGCAACCTGGTCATGTGCTCCACGCTACCGGCCATCGGTCACCTCAACACATACATCGCCAGCATTTACTCGCTGTTGGAGGCCAGCATAGAGAACTACTTTCGCACCTCGCCGGAGAACGCATCCTGGCACGCGCCCAGCTGGCGAGGTCTAATGGAGGCACTGAGCATGTCGCTGCCGAAACTGGACCTTATGCCGATCTTGCAGGGTAGCTATTTCTTCTCACTGCACGTTTTCGTGCTCTACAAGATGGAGGAGATCGCGACGGATGGGGATAAGGTGACCTTTTTGCAGGACCTATCCCAGTTACTGGAGAATTTGAAAACCAGCCCACAGACGGAACCGCGAATGGCCCTAGTTTGGGGCGTGATCATCGCACGGGGCTGTCAAATTGCGCAGGTCAACCAGCAGGTGAAAAAGCCACTTCACATGCTGGCGAGGCACCTGCAGATTGCATCAACTAAGGCAGAAGGCTGGGGCGATGGTCTGTTGGGAGTTATTGGTCTGAAATCGGAGGATATTACCAACAGGTTCGTTTTTCCGATTTATGAAGATGAGTGGTTTACATTTCCAAATTCATTTTCAGACGAAAGGTGCTAACTCGTTGCTTAGCTTGCGTAATCTTTTCGCTGTTTCCGGCCAATCGGGAGCTTCGCATACCGTCAGATGAGTACGAAAGTGCGCTCCGGGAGCTATCTATGCTGCTGGCCAACAAGAAGTTCACCGACATCAAGCCCTTGATCGTTCGGGCCGTAAGCCTGCTCAAGGAATCCACATTTCCCGATGTCCGGGCCGTACCTCACATGGTCTGCCGACTCATCAGCATCTTCTACGAGGAGAGCTACCTGACAACCATTCCAGAGGTCTGGGACTTTGAATTCAAGTTGATGGCCACGTAGCTTACCGACCAAGTGGAATATTCTAAACATCCTAACAGCCAGTTGTGTTATTTTCCAGGTGTTATATATCATCTAACTAGGTATAGGGTAAATAAAGTGATACATTTTAAGCAATTGCAAGAAATACATATATAAAAGTGAACCTTTTTTTTACATACAAACAAGGGGTCATTTATTTTGTTTATCTTGTAGACTATAACTTTATTTGATATACATGTCTCGAAAGTGCATACTTGAAGCTATTTGTTTAAGCGTAGTTACAATAACAAAATCGAAATCAGTACCTGTATATAAACTCTCCACTGACCACGATCATCGATAATCATGACAGTAATAATCGACTAAATGTACACGAAAATTTAATGATACAATTGAATGAACTCTAAACAAAATATAAATACGTAGGACTACACGAACGATAACAGATGAACATTAAAGGTCTACTCTTAGGTATTGCTACATGAAAATATAAATAACGATAATACAGTGCTTGGAACGAGCACGCTGAGACGGAGGCAGCCGGGCTCCGCTTGGCAATCAGTCTTCTAGGGCAAAGTTGGACAGCTGCAGGTGCTGAAGATTGTTGCGCGCATCGAAATATCCCGTATCAGTGGGATTGTCTGGTGTCGGGACAAATGGCGGCTCGGTATTGCCAATATTCTCCCAGTCGATGCAGGCAAAGTG
Organism: Drosophila mauritiana; assembly: GCF_004382145.1. Classification (NCBI taxonomy): domain Eukaryota; kingdom Metazoa; phylum Arthropoda; class Insecta; order Diptera; family Drosophilidae; genus Drosophila; species Drosophila mauritiana. The sequence continues at coordinate 8,235,187 of NC_046670.1, forward strand.
ACGCATTTGCTGCACTTCCTTTGCGGCCGGTCGCTCATTGGGATCCATGGTCAGGAGCAGTTCCACAGCCTCCATGGATTCGACGGACAATGCCTCATCACCTTCTGGCCATTCGATGTCTGCGAGGAATTAGTAACAAAAATATAGCTATAATACGTGCAAGAAAACTCTTGAAATGTACTAAACTCACTCTTATTCAGAATGTTGTCAAATACTTTCTGAGGTGTCTCGTCGTTAAAGGGTGGAATGCCGGTCATGAACTCGTAGAAGCAGACGCCCAGAGCCCACCAGTCGACGGCCGGACCGTGACCTTGCTTCAGCAGTAGCTCCGGCGCCAGATAATCGGGTGTGCCCAAGATGCGCTCATTAGACACGCGAGCCCCGCGACGCACTGACTTCGGTGTCCGGAATGGTGTATTGATGTTGACGTTTTTCGGCGTCTTTGGTAAATTGCCGGCTCCATGATTGATAGGCGACATCGTGGGATCATCGGACAGTTTCAGATGGTACTGAATGCCTGACATCTTATCGGCGGTCGCATGCTCCCGTTTCTTGTTCTCAATGGACAGGGGAAGAGCGAACCGAGTTGCCTTGAGCTTCCCAAGAAGACCCCCATCCCGACGTGGCAACTTCTGAGAAGATACGGGCGTAGAGAAGACCACATTGGCCACATTTGCTTCCGGACCAAGCAGATGATTTATGGGCATTTCGTCATCGGATAAAGAGCGCACCTTTAGCACACCCCGGATGGGCGAGGAACGGGCCTTGCGCTTCTTGGGCGTGCTGCTGCCAATATTGAGGATTTCGATTTCTTGCGTTAACCCAGTGTTGGTACTTCCATTGCTCGAACTGCAGCCATCGGTATCCATGCTGGACATGTTGTCGGAACGATTGACCAGATTGATCTTTCGCTTCATGCCGCGCAGGAAGTCGGGGCGCTTAAAGTGCTTGGACAGATTGCGAAACGGCGAGTTCATGTTGATGCCACTCATCTCGTTGCCGTTGGTCACGTTGTAACTGCGCGAGTAATCCGAACAGCTAAAGTCCTCCTTGGACTGGCTTAGGTTGTCCGCATTCTTCTCAATCGACGAAGCCGTGCTCTCGCTATTCAGATTCAAGTGGCAGCTGGAATAGTCGTCGCCCTTGCGACTGGACACCCCTGAATCCTCCTGCCCCTTTGAGATGCGATTCCGCTGAGGGAATAGTAGAGGTAGTTATTAACTGAACTACCTACATAAGTGGTATACATATCTTTTAACCTATTCAATTTTGGTTAGTTGTAAAGTTAGTTATAAAATACTAGCTTGTTAAAACAGAAAGGGAAACCCCATAATGGACAGACACACACTCATGCACATGCCAACGCACCTCGTCGACCGATCGCCTGCGCACCATGGAAAACTCAAACGAAGCCTCGATTGCGTTATCTATCTTGGGCAAATGTTTGCCTTCATTGGTGGCCATGTTGCTGCTGTCTTGCTCGGCCAGCTTGCAGCCCTTTCAGAGAATCAACCATTTATGCAAATAAATACAGAGATTACGGGTTTGGCCGAGTTCTAGCCACTTACCTGACAGGGTGCCGCATCCAAGACGAATTCCACGCGTCGCTTGCTGGGGATCGCATTGCCCGCAGCAGCACCGTCCTTAGACTCCAGTGGTGGTGAGCATTTGCTCAGATCAGCCGAGTTACAAGTGTGAAACGAACAAGACGAGCTGCTATCCTGGGGCTGAAGATTCGGAGAATGATGGGTGAATAAATCCGTTTTATTTGCCATATGTTTACCCACATTTACGTTGGTTGTGCAGGTATGAGTAATGGATTCATTGGCCTCCTCGGCAGAAAAGAATGGGGAAACCCCAGATATCTTGCTGTCGCTCGTCTTCTCTGCATCATTGAGTGAGGTGTCACCCTCGCTATCCGACAGCTCCATTATCAGACTATGCTTGTTGATGGCCTGCAGCAAGTGGGATGTCCCCGTGGCCACCGAGCCCATTCCATTGTTTTGTCCACTTGAAACAGAACCGAAGTCGTGCAGCTTTTTCTCTGACCCAAAAGACAAGTGCGAGGTAAGCGACAAAAGCTGGCCAGGCGTGCGTGCGTTTAAATTCGGTGAGCAGTTTATAAGGTCTGATATTTCCAGATCTCGTCGCATATCGATCTTGCTCAACCCAAAATCCGTGAGCTTCACATGGCCACTGGAGGAGAGCAACATGTTGTCCGGTTTGATGTCTCTGTGGACAATTCCGTGCTGATGCAGATACTGCAGCGCCATCACCATCTCGGCCACGTAGAACCGGGCCGTGGGCTCGTCAAAATACCCAAACATGGCCAGCAGTGACTTGAGATCCCCGCCCACCATGTACTCCATCACCAGGTAGACGTAGGAGAGCGATTGCAGGGAGTAGAAGAGACTGACACAGAACTGGGAGCGGGAGAGGGCCAGGGCATTCCGCTCTGTGATCACCTGGGACACCATGTTCTTGTTGATCATCTCCGACTTGCGCATCACCTTGATGGCGAACAGCCGCTTCGAGTCGTTGTTCTTGTAGCCAAGGAAGACTTTTCCGAAGGCGCCGCGGCTGATTGGCTTAATGATGACAAAATCCTTGATGGTGGGAAGCTGTACGAGGAAGCAAATGTATCCATTACGATATAATTAAGTGACCTAAGTGGTGGTGGTGGTGATTCTTATAAACCAAGACAGAACAAAGGAAAATAATTTAGCTGAAGTTAGACATACAATAACTTCAATTCTAGATATAGAGCAGATCTTAAACAATCTTATGTGTATATATGTATATAATAGAAAAGAAAATGAAGAGAGGGCAATGTAAAGTACAGAAGATAAATAGAACTGTAAAAATGTTTTTGCAATGGAACATCCTATATAATATAACATTTCAACGTACATATGTTTATCGGTTTGCTAATAATACATAAACCTGATCTTTTCACTAAGTCTTAAACATTTACTGCCCCTTTATGTAAATAAACAATGTGATTTGGCGCATTTCAAATTTTCTTGAGGAGCAACCGTGGCTAACTGTAAACCACCCACGTGTGGTAATCGCTAGTTTGCGATTCCTCCGCGTACCTTGGCATTCTGGGAGTGATTCTCCGGCTTGGTGGTGAGGATATTGATCTTGTCCAGCAACTGCTCACTGTCGATCAGCGAGAGGGTCTTTTTGGGGGTTTTGTAGTCGATGTGGACATCCGATTGCGAAGTCGCATCGGCGTTTTCCATATCTTCCAGATTTCCGACGGTTAGAGTGCGATTTTCTCGCGGTTTCGAACAATATATACAATTATCGTATAGAGATAGACACTGTATATAATTCGATGTAGACCTGAATGCTATTAGCTTGTTTATTGCACAATTTTTATTTCAAACAAACATTTAAAACAGCGCGTCTATTTTCTATGACCTGAACTAGAGGTGGAACTAATTCGATTCTTAGTATTATCGATGTTTCTAGAAATTTGACAACATCGATTTTATTGCAGTTACAGTTTCAAATTAAACGATGTATACCATAAAGAAATGCATATTTGTAAAATACCCATTTAATATTTCAAGTAAATTTATTCAAATATTTTCTTATGCATATATATGAAAGGAGATATACATAAAAAGTTGAAAAATGTAAGACTAGTGATATATGGTTATGTTTTTATTAATTTGATTTAAATATTATTTTTTTAAAGGAACACATAACAGGATGACCATTATGAATAGTCGATTATTTCCGAAAACTATAAATTGTAATCGAATCCCAGCTCGCTTTGCAACACTTGCGTTCCACCTGGAATTTATTTACGTGCTGAAATTTCGAGTATTTTTGTGATAAAACGGCACCCCATGAATGAAAGTCTGTTCCGGATACAGCCAAACAGGCAGTGAGCAATGCGCCATACCCTATCATCAAATAACCGCCGCCCAGAGTGAGGAGCCGCTAGCCAATCCGTCAGAGAAATCCGCGCCAAGATGATGCCATACCTTCGCCGCCTTTTCAGCCAGGAGCTCTCTCCGGCTGCTCAGGGCGACTTCCTGGGCTGTCTGCAGCAGGCGCCGAATGTCCTGGCCACCGGATTCCCTGGAGCACCCGCACTGGAGAGCCTAAGTTGGTTACACAACCTAGCGCCGTGCTTCCCGCTGCGAGGCGATCAAATTCAGGTCATCCACGAGCCAAAGCACTTCTACGAAACGCTGGTGCAACGCATCGGTCAGGCCAAACGCCGTATAGTGCTGGCCAGTTTGTACCTGGGCACCGGTCAACTGGAGAACGCCATGGTTCAGACGTTGCGTCACAGCCTGGAGCAACAGTCTGCCCTAAGGCTCAACGTGCTGTTGGACTTTACACGCGGCACGCGGGGAATCCTCAACTCCAAGACCATGTTGTTGCCACTGGTCCGCGACTTTGCCAGCCAGGTGCAGCTCTCCCTGTACCACACCCCTGATCTGCGCGGGATGACAAAGCGACTAGCTCCGCCACGATGGAATGAGCTACTCGGACTACAGCACATGAAGGTCTACCTCTTCGACGATGCCGTGATCATCTCCGGCGCCAATCTGTCCAATGACTACTTCACCAACCGGCAGGATCGATACATACTCATTGAGGACAAACCGTTGGCGGATTTCTATGCGCAGTTCATCGAACGCGTGCAGGAGTTTAGTTTGGCAGTTGCGCCAGATGCCAGTGAGGGACTGCACCGCAACTGGCGAATACTGCCGTACGAGGGCACCAAGGAGCAGTTTATCCAGCTTGCCCGGAAGCGTATCTCCGACCTAGTGCAGGAGACGTTTCAGCGGCAGACGCAAACTAAAGACCAGAATCCGCAGGCAGACACATGGATTTTTCCGCTGCTTGAGATGGGACAGATCGGCATCCATCACGACAGCGTGGTGACCAAGCGGCTGCTCTCCAATTGCGTGTCTGGATCACGGCTGAAACTGGCCACAGGCTACTTCAATTTGACGCAGGAGTACATGGACACGCTCACGCACAAGTGCCTGGCCCAGTGCAGCATACTGATGGCTCATCCAAATGTGAGTGGCTATCAGTAATAATTTAGTTGACCAATAGTAACCTGATTTCATTTATTTTCCAGGCAAACGGCTTTCAGGGTGCCAAAGGACCAGCGGGCGGAATTCCGGCTGCCTACACACTGATAGCCAAGAGTTTCTACGAGAGCCTGGTCCGCCGGAAGCAAAACCACCGCGTCAACTTCTTCGAGTACGAGAAGCCCGGCTGGACGTACCATGCTAAAGGTCTGTGGTACTACCTGCCCGAGGCGCTACTGCCCAACCTCACGCTCATCGGCTCTTCGAACTTTGGCGAGCGATCGGTGAACCGCGATCTGGAGACGCAGGTGTGCCTGGTGACGGCTAATAAGGATCTGAGCCAGCGGCTGCAGGCGGAAGCTGACCGGCTGTACGATCTGTCACAGACGGCGGAGCGGGAAATCGTCCAACGACCAGTTCCGCGATGGGTCCAGGCCGTCGTTCGCATATTCAGGAATTTCTTCTAGGCTCTTTGATACAATAGCTTAATTTTTTTCGTTCTTTGTTAAGGCCCATATCCCAAGTAGTTAATTTAGTTTTATAATTCGTGTTTAATCTTTGCCCTGGGCAAGTGTTTCTATTGCTGGTAATTGTTGCTTTTGTACACACTCTAAAGTTTGTTAAATAATAAAGAGAATGTTATACGGAATCGAGGGTATGCAGAAGGAAAACTACCACACTGTGTTCTTATCACCAGGGGGATCAAAAGTTCAGAATCAAGCGCATGTGTTATTAATATATGTACTATCTATATGTACTTTCATTCATTTTAAATAATATTTGTTGATATAATAATCATAAGTTCAAAATCAAATATCCCGCCCATCTGTTACTAGTGATGGACGCCTATACGATGGTTTAACGGTTTGCAGAAGCAGAAATAATCGGATAGACCTATGTTTTTAGCTATTTGCAAGAATGTATTTCGAACTTTAATTAAAAAAGTTGTATTGTGTTGTTTAATTAATATTTTAGATGTTCTCTGAGCAAAAACTTAAATGATTGACATACTTTGCTCACTTCTAAGCTTTTAACCAATTGTTGAACGAAATGTCTCAGTTCGATTATCGCTTCTTTTCCACCTCTAAAGCTCTCTCTTCGTTTCGCTCTTCAAAAACGCCGGGCGACTTGAGTGGCTCGGAAACTTTAGTTAGCTGCTTTTTTTTGGCCCGGTAAGACGTAGGACAGGCTGCTTACCTGCGTGCCAAGTTCGGGAGCGCGTTAAACGTTATGTGTTTGCTCGCCGTGAAAGTTAAATTAAAATAAATCTGATTATCGCCAAAGGCAAAACAAAAAGAAAAAACAACGCGGCGCGTGCTTACTAAAGTGCAAGTGTGTGTTGGTGCTGGATTGCGATAGTGTTTGTGCACTGGCGGCTGGCGAGCATGTGTGCGTGTGAGCAGCAAATTCCAAGAATATAACAAAAGCAGAAAAAACAGAGTTTTGCAAAAATGTCAAACAGGCGAAGAGTGCGAACAATTGATTATCTGGCGCTGCAGCAGAGTTTGCGTTTGCAAAAGACACCGGCAGCAACAACAAATGCAGAGGACCAAGTGTCACAGGCAGGGGAGGAGAATGGCAATGGGCATCATAGTGCCGTTACAGCTGAAACGCCACCCCCACCACCCATCCCGCCCATTCCGCCCATACGATTACGACGCGAGCAGAGCGTCGAGGAGGATGTTGCAAGGTGAGCAGAGCACACCAGCGGTTTTCGAATTGCTGGGCTTTTCCCAACACAAACAGAAACAAGAAAGTCTGCATTGGCACGTAACTAACTAGCGTTCTCTTTCCCATTTCCTCTCCCCCTCTTTCAACATATGTATCTCTGTCGCGGCTCTGCTCTCAAAGCCCTGTTTGCGGGTTTTCCCTCTCATTTGCTCTCGCTCTTCTTCACTCTCGCTGTGCATTTCACCAGTTTTAATTGTTTAAACGTAAACAACGTGTTTTTTGGCCACGTTATCTTGTTGTTGGCCTGTGGTGGCTCAACGAACCCCAGAATTTAGCGAACTGCAAGACAGGCACAAAAAATGAACAGCAACAAATTGCGAATTCTGCCTGAAATTGAACACTTTGTGTGCAGCGCAATTAAAATTCTGCACAGGTGCACTGCGAAAAATCGTTAACATTTGTGTAAGGGATACTCGTCGAACACGTAATATATGTATTTACAAATTTTTGTGAAAATTTCATGAGATGAAACGAAATCTTTGATCCTAAACGCTCCTTTATGTAACAATAAAGATTGTTTTCAGTGATCAACAAGTTTTCGCACTTACAACAAAGCGCCCTTCATAAATATTTTAAACTGATTTTAATGTGTTGAAATATTTTCAATGGAAAATCCCTAATTGCCAGTTATTAAATCGGGTATACAATATAAAAACTAAGTTTCTTTATAATGCATGTTATATACGCTCTGCGTCGTTTTTCGGAGTATTTCGGCATTTATCATAGTCATATTTGTGTGGGGCCGCCTCAAGTCTTCCAAGATATTTGCTGATAACGCTGACGGTGGACTGATAACACATACACACGCTCACCTTGAGGGAATTACGGATACGTTTTCCGCTGTTTTTTTTTTTTTGTTGTGTCTTTTGCGCGGGGGCTTATTCATAATACAATTAATTTTTTTTGATTTGATTTTCATGGGATGGGTGAGTGTTCAAGGGGGTTTCGTTTCGCAGGAAAACACTAATGTCGTATGTTAGCAGGAAATTTGCGGCAAACATCCATTTTCTTTGGCACCTGTTTCTATGGCAACTAAGTGAAATTAGCCGAGATTTATGTGTCTGCTGCTTGCTCTATTTTTCGTTGGTCTCTCTATATTTTAATACCTGTTAATTGATAAGTTGATTAGTTCGCTGGAAAAATGGCAATGTGTAAATATAATATTTTTTTTTTTATTAAATCATCGTATATGCTAAGATAGAAGCAGCGATTCTTAAGGAAAGGTAACGAAATAGTTTTTGATTTTAAATTTTACTACAGCATTTGTAGGGTAATCGATAGTTTGGACATGTGTAAGCAGTGTTCTCATTTGACTTTATCTCTCATTTAATGCCGCCAATCTTGTTCTTCTTCAGCTGGTATACCTGTTTTAGGGGGCAGGGAAGAAGAAGAGGAGACGCAGGGGAGACTATTGGAAGTTAAAACGCGTTTAATACGTGCGTTTGCCCACTCTGCTTTGTAACCTCTTTCGTTATTCTGTTTTCAAATCGAATTCGCTTTCTTCTCAAATCTCCGTCTCAATGTTTTGCGGTTGTCACCTGGCTAACTGAATGGAATTCCGATGATTGAAGGTCTCTGGCCTAACTGTTGTTGGCTTTGGCCGAGAGAGCGAGAGATCGCGCTCTTGCAACATTCGTATTTGTACTTGAACTTGCTGGTTATCTCTCTCTCTCTCTCGCTCTCTCTTCTGCTCCACGTTCTAACCCTCTCGCTTTGGGCAGCCTGGCATGAGCACAATCAAATCAGTTGGTTATAATTTTGGGGCTTTCGTGTGTTTGATAAGCATAATTATGGCGTGTACAATGTACACACATATCAGAAAACATTTCCGCATATTGCACACGCACGCGCCCACACACACACACACACGTGCCACTGCCGTTTGCACTAATTTTAGAATTTTCTAATGTGTTTTTAAATGCCATGTTCACCGAAGAAAACAGCATAAACATGAGATTCAGAAATTGTGTATGATTTGTTATTTCTATTTATTTAAAATACAAACCTCTCAAAACCTATACGATTACTCTTGTTCATTTTCGTGCCTTAAATTGGCAAAAACTAAGTTAAGAAACATTGAAAAATGAAACTAAAAACTATGCTTGTATATTCACATTTGTTTACAAGAAATAATATTGATTGGGTGTCTGATTCTTATTTCAACTTACTTTGTTTTGTTGTTGACGAAGTCGCCCTATCAGTCAATCTGGTAAATTGATCGGTTAGTCATCGAATTTCCAATGCCTCATACATAAATGGGGACCACGGTGCGAATGTGCAACTTTTATGTGTATCTATAAATATGAAGTATACGCACCGCTGGTCACGTGACAATAGATTTTTCATATAGAGCCAATGAAGTTGATTGACTTGATTCGAAACGATTTTGTTCTTCTGCTCGCTTGTAGAAAAATACATACACTCAATAGCTTAAGTAAACACATTGCTTATTAGCTAACGAGCGCGTACATAATAAAATGCCATAAATTAATAATAAATATTCGCGCGGTTAAGACAATTGCAAACCACAAACAAACGCAATACGTTCCACAAGCGATCGAATACCCCGTTGCGTTCCACAACAAACCGTATCTCGGTGGTGCGTCTCTCTTTCTTGCGCTCTTAGCTTCCATACCTCTCTGGCTCATCTTTTTTGCGTCTCCTCTCTCTGAGATGCCACACAAAAATGGCTATAGTTTAATGGCAGGTATTCTATGTATTGGCTTCACAATTTATAGTTAATTTGTTAAGCATACTTTTACATTTTCTGTGCCACAATCGAGTTGTTTCTGACTGAAATGACCACTTGTAAATGTGAAACAGAACTATTTAGTAGCTAAACCGGCATCTCCGATTTGAAGTGGCCACCCACTAGTTGCTCTCCGCTGAGGGCCGCAAACAATCGGATGCGTCGGTCGGGCGCTCGCCGCTCGCGCTTTTCAGTTCGCCGCGATTGGCAGTGAATAGCAGTCGTTTTGGGGGCGACACCGCTTCGTCGGCACCGCGGCACACACTCGCTTGCGCTACATACAGATCCGTATACTATACGCATTGGCGAATAGATGGGGAATATTCTTGTTAAAAGTGCTAATAAATTGACTGACTGGCTGCCGCGACAAGTGCTGCGCGTTATGAAATTCGAAAGGGTTCGGTGCGAGGCGTGCGAACTACTGCCGCCTGTTTGCCATTCGTCGTGATAAACCAGGCAGAAAACTACACACTACTACGGTGGGAGATAGTGCATAACCCGTAACCCACCCCACCAGTGAGATTCCATCGATCCGAGAAGGGAATCGGCAGCCGGGTGCCGCGTACCGGGGATCGGTCATTCCGCCCCCAGGCCAGTCCAGTCCCCAGTCCAGTCATCGTTCGCTGGCTCGCGTCTAAAGTTCTCCAGCTCTCCAGCTCCACCAGCTTTTAATTGTGAGCTGTCGCTTTTTATTTGCTCTCGTATCGTTTCGCCGCTATTTTTTGTTTTTTTTTTTTTTGTCTCCAGAGTGGGTTGTTGTGGTGTATGGTGCGGTGCAATTAGATGTGCATAAATCTGGCTCGGGCACCCACCGGAGACTCTGAAAGTAACACTAGCCCTCGATTGCGGCGATTAAGCACAGTTTAAAACAGCGGCATTATCAACCAGCCAGTTGAGAGCACAGGCGAGGATTGCACTCCAAGGTTCTCTCTCGTCTCGCTGCGACTCGCTGATTAGTGCCGGTTTTGGAGCTATTGGATTGGGCAAACAGTTGATTCCCCAGGAGGAGGGCTGCAAAATGCGTCGGAAGAAGTGAGTGAACCTAGCCAATAGGCTGATGAAAAATGTGACGCGATTTGCACACAACAATCACAGCCAATTTTGGGCTTTTTTTTTGGTAGGGAATAAATCAAACCTCTGCTCAAATTAGGGCATAATCGCAGGCGTGACATGCGACTGTCTGCAACACCGGCAGCAGTCAGATAAGATAGGGATGTCCTCCTCCCCAGCGTTCGCCGCTTTCACACCCTTGGATACACCGACAAATTTCCATGTGATGCACACGAAAAACAGCGCGAAATTTGGTTGAAAGTTTAAAAGAAAAATGTAAAAGTTAGTTCGGTTAACTGTTGAATACCTTCTTGATCTCTTGGAAACGCGATTCAAATACTCATTGATATAGTTCTAAAAAACTAAGATATATTATTGCCACAATATGAAAATTAATATATATTAACTTAGCAATTTATCGCAGCTGTAAAAAATAATGCGTGAAAACTTCCTTGTTGAATAAACGACACACCGTAATACTAAAGTTTTTTTCTGAGTGCAGTAGGTATATTTATCTGGGTTATCGGCGATTAAGCGGCACTTGTCCGCCGTTGCAATTAGCGAAACAATTAGGGCAAGCCCCTAGATTAATGCAAATATACTATACTATCAACCATGACATTCAACGTCATTATCCCCTCTTTTTTGGATCTTACAGAGTTGAGTACCGTGTGAAGCAGACGCCTTCGCGTCCAGTGCAGATGGCTCGAAATCGGATTGGTGCTCTGGAGGAGGACATGCCGCCCGAGGATGAGCTGGCGGCGCACTATGAGGCCTTCGGCACTACTCCGCCACGTACCAGGCTAAAAATCAAGAACCGCGACTGGGAACGCAAACAGAAGGTGGTCAATGTGACAGCGTGAGTATCCACAATCAATACACACGGGGTGCTCCATATGGATAAGGCATCAGGTTGGACGCGATAAGGGTTTGCGTCCGGGCTAGGTACGTGATCGGGAATAGTGACGAACGCAGACCCACCAAATGACCATATGCTACCATATGCCGCATATGATGGTATATGAGTGCCATCTCTATGGCTGATGTCATTTTCGTAATCACTGTTGAAACGAAAATGGAAATAATTTTAAATAACCTTGAAGTATTTAATATCCATTTACAATTAAATATGTTTCAAGAATTGCCCTGTCGTCTGTGTAAAAATTGGATTTTAATATAGATTAAAAAATCTCAGTTAATTATTTGGAAATTTATATCTTTAAATTCTAAATATTTATAACCTCAAGAATATGCAAATAACAGTCGTCTTTTTAATCTAATAAAAAACATGCAAAATTTTAGAATTCTAAGAAAAATGCATACTCATAAGCGACCACTTTCTAAACGCTTTTTCTCAGTTCCGCAGACTTGCCGGCCAGTTTGGGTGGCACACCCAAAAAGACCAGGACGGCCAGATCCCGCGTCCTGCGGCGCAACACTATGGACTGCGCCCTGCTCAACGAGATGTTTGTCAACGATGAGAGCAAGCGGACGGATAAGCGGCTGCAGTCACTCCTTCGCGACTCGGAACGTGAGATGAAGAACTCGTTGGCCACAACGGCGGTTGCTGCTCCACGAGGTAACAGCTTCCACGAGACAGCTCATCCACTGGAGTCTCTGGACCAGATCATGCCGCTCAATTCGGAGGCAATGGCGCCGATTCCACTGCGAATTGCTTCCAAGGTGGTGGAGAGCTGCAATCGCTATCGCTGCGTGTCCTCACGTCCCATTGGGTATCGCTCCTCGGCGCCGCCGTTGGCTTTCGCTGCTCAACTTCCCGCTGGAATGTTAAGGAGTGATGGAAGAGCAACGCCTGGGTTGGGAAAAAGAAAGGACTTCCACGAAACGTTTGCCAATCTAATTAAGCTCGGTAGCGTAGACCGACAGGATGCCAAACTATCACAAGAGGAGCACACCTGGCAGACTGAGCTGAAGGATCTCATCTGGCTGGAGCTACAGGCCTGGCAAGCAGACCGAACGGTGGAGCAGCAGGACAAGTACCTTTTCGAAGCGCGTCAGGGAGTCTCCGATCTGCTCACCCACATTATAAACTACAAGTTCCAGCCGCGTTATCGCCGCGAGCCGAGTCTGATCAGCCTGGATAGTGGCATTCATTCCGATAGCAATTCTAATGCTAGCTGTATGTCAAACCATCATTCAAAAGTAAACCCCTTGTTATTCATTATTTAAATCTATTCTCCAGCTCCACTGCCCAGCAAGATGTGCCAAGGCTGCATGTCGCTGTACTGCAAGGATTGCATGGATCATCAGGAGTTGGCGCTGCGAGAGGTAGAGGGTATGCTGACGCGCCTGGAAGCTGCAGAGGCACTCTACCCTTCCTCGCAGGCCATGGGCTCTCTGCATCCCATTTACAAATCACAGAGCTTTGTAGGGCGCATCAAGTCCATGTGCTTATGGTATAACATTACCAAGCAGAACAAGTTGAAGCTCAGTATTCTAGGAAAAATTCTGGCAAGACTGCAAGATGAGAAGTTCTCTTGGCCCGTGTGCACTTCCTCCTACATCGCCTCCGACAGCGGTAGTTCATCAGCATCGGGTGTAGAGAACGATGATTCGGCTGTTAACTCAATGGATTCATCAAAGCCACCAAGTATGGCCGGAACAGCCTCGCGTAAGGGTGTGACACCGTGCCACAAAGTGCAATTCATGTTAAACGACGCCACCCACGTGCCAGGCGAGACATCAAGTAGCAATGAGTAAGTATATACAAAGTAGTACGAAATTGAAGAAAAGATATAATATACATTTTCCTTTAGATCCACCTCCACGGAGGTAAGCCAGTGGTCCAGCGAGTGCTCTCACAGCCACATGCGCAAGGGATCCATGCACGACATCAACATTTTCAGTGTCGAGCCATTGGGTACGTGCAGCAGCAATGGGACAGGAGAGCAGTCCACTGGTCTGTATCGCAAGTTCATAGAAAATGTGCTCAAAAGTCGGGGACTGGCCAAGTCGCTGGCTTTTCTACACAAGCTACACAACGTGGCATTGTACAAGGCGCACATAGCTCTGGAAAAACCCGGAGCTGAAGACTTAGATTACGAGTCGGATGCGGAGTCCATTGAGGAAGACGTACCAAGGCTGGATCCTCAAATCAGCCGCGAACAGGTTGTGGAGCTGCGCACTTACGGCTACTGGAGCGAGGAGGCACAATCCATAAATCTGCCGTCGTACATTCCTACCTTTGTATTTCTGAGCGGAATTCCGTTGCAGTTCATGCATGAGTTCTTGCGCATGCGTCTCGAAACGAGACCCGTTCGACCCAATCCACTGAGCCTGGAACAGTTGATGAAGGAGCTCAGGGAGGGCTTGACCCTAGCCTTGACCCATCGGGAGCGATACCAGCGGCACATAACCACGGCGCTGGTGGAGAATGAGGCGGAACTAGGCAGTTATATTAGCATTTTAAACCACTACGATGCTACGGTGCGAAAGACTTTCGAGCTGTACTTGGAGTACATCGATCAACTAGTGCTGGTTGCCGTTCCGGAGGGCAACCAGAAGTCCGTCCTTGAGAAGGAATGGATGTTTACCAAGCTTATCAGTCCCATGATAAAGGGCATGCACACGTTAGCATCTCAAAAATTCTGTGGCATAATCAGCAAGCTTTTGCGGAGCATTTCCGAACGCCTGGTGAAGCGTACCGTTGAGCTAGATCAACAGATCGATGGCACCGCCGATACCGACGACAACGAGGAGGTTAAATGGCAACTGCTGACCATTTGCCGAGAGACACAATCGCTGCTCACAGTCGAACGTGAGCGCTCCATTAAGGTGCTCTTCTTTGCCAAAACCTTTTGTCGCGACGTAGAGACGACGGATTTTCATCGCGAGCATTACGAACATGACGTGGCCAACCAGCAGCATGACTTCATCTGTTCAGACGTCAAGGCGGCGTTCAAGCTATTGCAGCAGGACGTTTTGCAAGTGCGCAACAAGTTGACGGCAATAATTGAAGGAGTGCAAAAACGGTGCTGTTTGAGCAACATGCGAGATTTGGATGAGCAAGACAAACAGGCTGTGCTGTCGCGCACTCGAGAGATTTTGCATCAGGGGTACAAATTTGGATTCGAGTATCACAAGGACGTCATTCGGTTGTTCGAGCAGAAGATTATGGACCAAAAGGACAGCGGTGCTCACACAGTAGATCTTGCCTTAGGAATTATCGCTTACGCTAAGATGTGGATGCATTTCGTGATGGAGCGTTGCGAACGTGGGCGAGGAATGCGTCCGCGTTGGGCCTCCCAGGGTCTGGAGTTTTTGATTCTTGCCTGTGATCCACAAATCACCCAGCACTTGGACGATGACGAGTTTGAGGCGCTAAAGCAGCAAATGGACCGCTGTATTTCGCACGTGATTGGCATCACCTCGGAACCCGAAAAGGTCGCCAAGAAAAAGGCTTCGCCGCGCACTCGCAAGACTTCATCGCCGGCCACCTCGCGTTCCCGGACACCAACACGAACTCCAATGTCCGCTGGCATGGTTCTTAATCCGAATACGCCGCCACTGCAGTCGCCACCATACAACAAGTTACTGCATCCGCAGTTCAGTTTAAAGGAGGATGTGTCAGGAAATTCGTACAGTCCCGTTGACAGTTCAGACTATGTTGACACTCCGTGCCAGAGGAGTGCCAATGGCGAGCTGCGTCTGCTGGTGCCCCAGACGCCTCCGACTCCAGCATCTCCTGGAAAGAGCAGCCTCGAAGGCACACCGCTGGCCTTGCGCCAGGAACGCGTTAGAGATGCCGTCAACCGTTTGGATATGGATCTAGAGGACGGGCTGCGCGAACGAAGGTTGATTGGGCAGGTCAAGTCTCTCAATTCCAGCGACAAGGTGCATATAAGGGCGCGTAGCGTTCATTTCCGCTGGCATCGTGGCATTAAGATTGGCCAGGGACGATTCGGCAAGGTGTACACGGCGGTGAACAATAACACGGGAGAGCTGATGGCCATGAAAGAGATCGCAATCCAGCCGGGAGAGACGCGAGCGCTCAAGAATGTGGCCGAAGAGCTAAAGATCCTGGAAGGAATAAAGCACAAAAACCTAGTGCGCTACTATGGCATCGAGGTGCACCGCGAAGAGCTGCTCATTTTCATGGAGCTGTGCTCTGAGGGCACCCTCGAGTCGCTGGTGGAGCTAACTGGTAATTTGCCGGAGGCGCTTACCCGACGTTTCACCGCCCAGCTGTTGTCGGGCGTGTCAGAGCTGCACAAGCATGGCATTGTGCATCGCGACATCAAGACTGCTAACATATTCCTCGTGGACGGCAGCAACAGCCTGAAACTGGGCGATTTCGGATCAGCAGTGAAGATCCAGGCGCACACCACCGTGCCGGGCGAGCTGCAGGGCTATGTCGGCACACAGGCCTATATGGCGCCGGAGGTGTTCACAAAGACCAACAGCGATGGCCATGGCAGGGCGGCCGATATCTGGTCGGTGGGCTGTGTGGTTGTCGAGATGGCCTCGGGCAAGGTGAGTGCTTCACTTTGTAGATAAGCAATGCGATGTATGGGGCGGGGTATACAGTCCATTTCACAATGTTGGATTATTAGTGCTTTTCTTTTCTTTAACTTTATCAAGTTCGTTTTAAAAATTATTAATATCAAATTTGTATACAAATATTTAAATATGTACATTTAATGAAAATAATGTCAAATTATATATTATTATATCTTTACAGCGTCCGTGGGCCCAGTTTGATTCCAACTTCCAGATCATGTTTAAAGTGGGCATGGGCGAGAAGCCGCAGGCACCGGAGAGCCTATCCCAGGAGGGTCACGACTTCATCGATCATTGTCTGCAGCACGATCCCAAGAGGCGTTTAACGGCAGTGGAACTGTTGGAGCACAATTTCTGCAAGGTGCGTAGGCCTGTGGTTAGCCCGCTGCCAAATGTTGCTAATTGATTTTCGTTTCCATGTGCAGTACGGTCGAGACGAGTGCAGCAGCGAGCAGTTGCAGATGCAGGTGCGAGGCTCTTTCCGGCGAAATGTGGCGACCAGCAGCAGCTAGATGCAACGTGGTGTCTACTTAACTAGCACCCGGTTTTTTTTAGGCCCACTCCTACATATGATGCATATGTACGTCGGTGTGCATTTTGTTTAGTGTCTAATTTATGTGAATGTCGATTATTTGAATGACCTCGTCTGGTTTTATGTTGGACAATATATAACCCGTATAAAATAATCAAAAGCCTTTCGTACCGTACGCCCCACAAATCATTTGATGCAAGTGAAAATTACACGTATTTTAATATATTTGCGATTTAGATTTTAATTGATCAATCGATGATGACTATCCGTAAATGGGATAGATGGTCGACGTTTCTGGCGTGGCATTTGTGGTTTCAGCCTGCGGGGGGCCAGAGAAACCCGAGCTAGTCGAACCATCGACGGGAGCACCAGTTGGCGGAGTTGGCTCCGGGGTGGCAAGACTGGAGAAAGCCGACACCCACGAGGTGCACAGCATGAAGACCAGGCAGAGGCTAAACAGCAGGTTGAAGACTGCAACGAATTGAGCGGGTTACTCGAATGGTCCACGGATTTCGTTGGCGGTTACTCCTTGTGCGGTACTTACATTTCATGTTGACGGCGTTTTAGTGACTGTTGAACTGCCCAGAATGGCCAGGGCCTTTTATGGCGAACCACTTGGCCATGGGTATCCATTGGTATATTTAATTAATTTATTAAAACACTATTTATCTTATCATTATTTATTTATTTGTTATCGTATTTACCACTTGGATATTAAGAAGTGCGCAGCTCGGATTCCATGACTGTTTCAAGCGGAAGACGACGACTTATCTATTCTTAGAAGTCACTGAAAATACGTGGCCAATTCGTCCGCGCACCTTATCCAAATCCATATACGTACGAGTATTTTCATTCACCAGCAGATCAATTGTAGGTCAGGAATGATGGTGCTCTTGGTTTGTAATGCATTTATTTCAATTTATACGGTTCGTGATTATTTTTGCATACATTAATTGCGGCTCTTGGCCATATGGAAACGAGTCAAACTTAACGACAGTACAGAACAGTATGGTAACGTAATGGTACACAGATCGAATAATAACGGATACATAGTTAGTTGGATAGTACGTAGTTAACAGTTTAGAAGATAATCATACATATAGTACATATATAGCAACAATGAACACAGCAACTAGTTTGATATAAGTATCTGGTTGTCCTTTAACGTTTCTCATATATTTTCCATTGTAAATAACATACGTATAGTATTTATGTATATAATATATTCTTTGCAGATTATTGACAGCTTTGGATGGCCATCGAAACATCTTTTTATTTTGCTAACGGCTCGAACAGACAAACAAACACACACATAGGTTATATATATGTATCTATATCTTTCGAAATCGTCCTGCGCCGTGGGGCATTATTTGCCTTCCTGGGATGTATGTAAATTTATTGATATGTATTGTTACGTCTCAAGTCTATACGCGTATTCTATATATTCCTCTACATTCTTTTCATTATTCAGTTACGGGTTGTACATACACATATATATATATATATATATATATTCATCCAAAAAGCCTTTAGTTACGGTATACCATTTGCTCTCTAAAACGCGAATATATATGGAAATATATTAACAGACACTATATAATTTTTTTTTGTAATAATTCTTCAAACAAACAACGAAATTGCAGTAACAAGCGCAGATAGTACTTTTAGTATATGCTTTAGCTAGTATCTTTTGTAACGACTATAGAACGTATTTGAAACATAACTTTCGTAACGAAAAGTATTGCATACTTGTGAGCTTGCTCGCCATAATTCGCGGACAGTGGGGTAAACAAGTTCGTAAGCTCTGCTAAGTTAGTTAGTGATTGGTATAACACTCATATTTAATATAGCACAATTAACACACTTAGATAACAGCACTAACAGTTTGCGCATAAAACGGCTCTAAAACATTTAATTGACTAGAGTTGCTCTAATTCAAACTACGAGGATACTTTGGTAACGGATATGTATGTAAAGCGAATGGGTTGCGTATAGTTTCCTAATTTCTTTTTTTTGGTTTTTTTGTCTCAACTTGATAGTTTGATTGACATTAGTTTTCGATTCCGATTTCGTTATCGTTATCCATCTTATTCCTCGGATCCCCACCCCTCGTTGGGTGGCTCGCTTGGTGGTGCTTGGTCACAAATGAAACGCCCGTGTGGTCGCTAGTTACACTTACTTACTTTCGTTCGCTAACCTGCTTAGGTACATTAACTGATATGTTTGTTTTTGGTTTTGGTGGACCCCAATCCTGGCCACTTTCGTCTAGTTTTGCAGTAGATCACGCATTATGTCCAGCGAGTCCTGCAGCGATTTGGCGTAGCGCGAGGCACTCGTATCCTCACAGGAGTAGAAGGCCGAGACGCAGAAGACGATCTGCTCCGGATGCGGATTGTAGGAGCAGCCATAGCCACGTGGCGTCACCGGTCCGTATCCCATGAAGCTGTCCGTAGAGCAGGCCACCTGAATGGTATTTCAAGAAGATCATTATAACGATCCCAAATACATGTATGCCAAGTCCAGAAGAAATCTTCATTCTAGCCGATACCTACATTTGTGCAGCTGATTTGTGCTCAGTGGTGCTGTGGTGCAAGAATTGATTAGGCGGTGCAGAGGTGATAGAGTGCAGAGTGGTGCTTATTTGCGAGGACCTGTTGGCCCATTACTACCTGACTGGTGGAGAGCAGGAAGCACTGCGAGATGTTGTAGGACTCGTCTTTGAACAGCTCGTGCATCTCGCCGGTGACCTCTATGCTGGCCTCTCGCAGACCCAGCAGCGGGATGTCGATGCCATTGCCCAGGATGTTCTTCACCATCACCTCAGTCTGGCGGGCGACGGCGCACCGGAAAAGCTCACGGAGGTGATCCTTCTGTGGGTTGAGGGCGAAGATATATTACTCGTTTCACGGTGGTGGCTTTGCGCTGGAATACCCACACTGTAAATGCTAAACTTGACCTTGCGCGACTCCTCCTCATCCTCGCGATCGCTCTCCAGGGGCACGTTTGCACCCTCACCCTGGCACATGGCCTTGGCCCACTCCAATGCCTCCGTGCTGGCCGCTCTGATGCAGTCCACGCGGCCCTGGAAATGATTATACAGAGATGATGAAACCGATCAACATTTCCTGTAGAGATGCCGGTATACTTACGTGCAGAAATCGTCGAGTGGACGCACTCTCGTAGGTGGCCACCAGACGTCCATACAGCTTATAGTGGGCCAGTTGCAGGGCCAGCTGAATGTACACATCCGGACTGACCTGGCACGATTTGATGAAGGTCTTTCCGTAACTCTGGTAGCGGTACACATAGAAGTCCAGGTCATCGATGCATTTGTCCACACTCTTGGAGGCTTGGGCAAAGCGCACTTGCAGTTGCGGACCCACATGCCACTCCAGACGCTCCGGTGGTGGCAAGTGGTGTTGCGGTAGACCGTTATCCTCGTCCGGATGCTCCTCGATTTTCTTGTAGATCTTCTCCAGCAGCTGGACAACAGCAATGCCCTCGGAACAGGAGTGCTCATAGCACAGGCCCCAGGTTCCATCGGTGCAAATAATGAGCTTGAAAGTTGTGTTAGGTATTTTTAAAAAATTAAATAAATTAAGGAAGTTAAAATTGCATTACCTGCATGGTCTTGTCGAACCAGCGATTTCCGGAGTTGTACTCGCTGCCTCCGCCGTGGATCATCTCGTGGGCCATGTTCGTCTCGTCCCGATCCCCCGCCCGATGAACAGTGGGCGTGGCACCCGTAAAACCGCGCGCATTAAAGTTCCCAGCCAGCGGTTCGTCCAGACAGAGGACCACCTGTGCCGTCTCGATGAGCTCCAGATTGCGTTGATTGCGTTCGTCCTGCTGAAGCATTTCCCGGTCCCGTGCCCACGTGCTCCTCGGCTCGGCGGTCAGCAGACCCACCGGCACTGGCTTAGCTGGCAGACAGGGAGCATCACTGAGGACATAGAGGATCTGCGAGGCGATCTCACTCTCCGACAACTTTCCACGATCGCTGGCCTGCAGCACGACGCAGTACATTTGGTTGCGGCAGATAACCACCACATGGCGATCCTCGTCGTTCAGTCGCTCCCGCGACGGCAGGAACTGCGAGTCCTGCTTAACACCAGGCCGACGACAGGAGCCCAGCAGGCGGTAGTACTGCGCCATGCACAGCGGCTGATTCTTCTCCCGCGAGGCGGCCCGCTCCAGCGGCAGCTCCCCACTGTCCAGCATCTCGCGGTGGCTCAGGATGCCGTCCAGCAGGCGGGCAGCGAAGTGGGCCACGTCGTGGACGGTCTTGAAGCGACGCGGCGGGAACACCATGCCCGGATTCGAGTTGATCGGCAAAGGGATGCGAATGTCCATGTACATCTCGTTGAGCCAGTAGTAATAGGCCTGTTCCAAAACAAAGGACTCACTGTCTTAAAATTTGTTTTTAGTCGACTTTGGGAATAGAATATTAAGAGATATGTTCGAATTCTTTCTGGCCAAGGCCTTACATGAAAATCTTGTTAGTGGTTGATATTTTTCCTTGTCGTGTTCGACACAAATTCAATTAGCTGTGAATTTTTTGGAATTTTTGGGGAGCGGTCTGGGTGTCTATCTCGTAGCATCACGCGGAGATCGCTGATAGCTGATCACTGATTTCTGATTTCTGATAGCAAGATGCGAAGTAGTATAAATAATGGTAAGTGGGCCATTGAAAGAGCAGTACCACAGTTCCCCCGAAGCACCACGGATAACCAACCAAACGGACGCAGCCCAGAGATGAAAGGTAGGATGTGAAAAGATCCCTACAGTATACGGAGTTTCCCTATAAAATATTTATTCTCCTTCGATCCTCCCAGTATTCGCATTGTGCTTCTTGAGCCTGCTGGCTTTGAGCCAGGCCCGCTTGGACTACACGCTGCAGTGCGCCCGCGGCGAGATCAGCATCCGCTGGCCCAGCTACCACAGCAACTCGGAGTACTATGTGTGCCCGAGCGTCTACGGCAGCCAGTTGACTGTCCACTGTCCGGCCGGCCAGGTCTTCACCTTTGTCCTCCAGCAGTGCGTGTCGCCAGCCCACTACATCCCAGCTCCCCCGATGGATGTCCTGCCCACCGCTGCTCCCATCACCATGCACGTTATCGAGAATGCACCACCAGTGATCTCCGCACTGTCTCAGCCAGAGGCCGAGACTCCGGAGCACCATGAGCACCAGGAGCACCACGAGCATCATGAGGAGGAGGTTGAGGCGCACCCCATCCCACCAACCCCGGCCCCAGAGCCACCAACCCCACCCACCGTTGCCATTAAGCCAGCTGTGCCCGTGCCCGGCAAGAAGGTCACGGTCCCCCAGCCCGGCAAGAAGGCCACCGTTCCAGTGCCCTCCAAGGCAGCCATGGCGAAGAAGCCCAGCGCCGCTGCCAAGAAACCAGCTGCTCCAACTCCATCCAAGGCCGCCAAGAAGCCGACGCCACCCAGCAAGGCCCAGAAGAAGCCAGCCGCCGCTTAAATCCCAATTCCAATCCCAATCCTAACGAAGATCGCCAGTTCAATGCCCATCGTTCAGCAAGCGGAATTTCATTCACTACTCTAAATAGCAACCTAAAGTAATTAAATATGTAACTGGCAACGACTTTCGTTCGTTTTCTCGACGGGAATGGGGGCGTTCGGGGGAATGGCATTTGTTGTTTCCAGAATTTCCTTATCGCGGTAGGGAGTCAGAACTGGGTAATTGATTGCGATTTCTTGTTAGGCACGGAATATTTTGATAGGCCGCCATAGACATCCGAATTCGATAATGTGAAACGAAAAGGAAAAAGTGACGAACAGATAGGAGCTGCCAGTGAGAACTGAACAATTGGTGTACTCCGCCCATAAATGGTCATTAGTTGGACACTATCTACTTACACATTTAAAATGCAAATTCTAGAAATAGCAGTGAGAGGTACGAGCTATATACTCGTAGTTGGAGAAGGAAGTCAATTTCAGGGCAACACAAAATCAATGCTATTATATGGCACATTATGGTGACTATAACTAGCTATAAGATATTACTCGAAGGCAGCCCAAATATCGTGGAAAAGTACAAAAGTTCGAGAAAGTTGTTGGTGTATAACACGCATGTTATCTGTTTATTGGGAATACATTATAAAAATTGTAATCAAACCTTTTAATGTGGGAAGTTTTGCAGGTTTAAGATATGATAACTTCGATAACATCGAAATAACACTTTCATAAGTGTACCAATCCAGATACTTTAAGTGATTTCTAAACCTTCAACGAATGTATACCTTAATTATTAAACTGCAATATTTAATGCTAAGAAATCACCATCAGGGTGAACGGAGTGGTTCCCCAGAACAAAACATAGACCTTATGTAGCAACAACTGCTGCTGCTATCTGAATGCCAGTGATAAAGTGCTGAGAACTTGAGTTCCCCAGAAAATATCATGAAGTCATTTACCAGGTAAGAATGGGATCGCCGCCTCCACAGATGATCTGTTCGCGATGCTAATTGACATGACACTCGGAATGAGAAGTTCCTATTGCTTGCTTGCTCACTTGACACCCAGATTCGGAATAGTTTCCGCCCCGTTGTTATCTGGCCGAGATTACCGAGACTTCGGGCCAACGATTCTAAGGCGCAATTAAGCGTCGTGGTTGGTTGGCATTGCTGATTTCAATTTCGCACCCGGTCCGACAAGACACGAATTAATCTAGAAGCGGGCTGATTAAACGTGCCTAGCATGGGCTGCCTCCACATAAAAAGGCTTTCCAGCTGGCTGGAATGCATCAGTGATCGGTGAGCCGAGTTAGCAGCCAGACGCATTCCTTCTCCAGTCGTGCAAGTAACCCGAAAACCAAACCACCAACATGAAAGCCGGTAAGCAGCATCTCACACAGGCCAACAGGATATAGCCAGCCCATCAACCACATTCTCCTCATATTCTTTTCAACCCCAAAGTGATCTTTGTGCTCGCCGTCGTGGTGGCCATGGCCGGAAAAGCCCAGGCCGTATGCGAGAACGATCCTCAGTATACGGAAAAAATTGATCCTGTTGTATGCAATAAGGCAGGATTCAAGTTGCCCAACTACGAGAACGCGACCTTGTACTACCAGTGCACCACACAGGTGCAGTCCGGTGCCTCAGTGCTGACCGCCGTCCCGACCAGCTGTGCCCAAGGCGCCTCCTTCAACTATGCCATGCAGAGATGCATGACCTGCGACACTTACTTCCCAAGCGCCCAGTGCAGCAGTCTGCCCATCGACGTGACCTGCGTGCCCATCGCCACCACTGTGGCCCCCACAACCGTAACCACCATTGCTCCCACCACCGCGTCCACCACTGTAACTACCGCTGCCCCCACCACTGCGGCACCCGGCGAGTCCACCACAGCAGCACCTGGCGAATCCACCACCGTCGCGGTGCCCGTACCACCAACTGAGTCTCCTAGCAGCACCACGGCCTCCGGCAGTGACGACATCATTACCCCCACTGGCACCACCATCTACGTGCCCCAGCCCCCCTCCCCCAATGACAACAATGTGCCCACTCCGGTGACGCCCGCGCCCACAGCTCCTGTCATCAACGACGGTCCTCCGACCGCACCTTCGGCCGGCATCGATTAAGTCCTCGAGTTGATTCTATCCAAAACCCCAAATTTGTTGGCTGAATAAAGTGTTGACACACACACACATTATGAAAAGGAAATCATTTTTAGTTTTTCAACGGCACCAATATAAGTTTAATTACAAGAAATTCTGATTGTAAGCTATCAAAGAGAAAACGAATAGACATATAAACCTGTTTGTTGCCAAAAAGAGCACCTATTTATTTTTGCATTTTTATTTAGATTTCAAAACTCATCACTTTTAATGCTTACCCAGTTATCCTCCGCCTCGCGTTTGTCCAGCAAATACTGATGCAGTCGCGCTCCGATTCCCTGGGGAGCCGAGAACTGCCTGATCAGCTCCTTGGTCCGCTCGAGCTGCGCCGGCGTGGTAATCGGTTCCAGGGCGCGGATATAGTCGGCCATCGTTCCATCCAGTGCTGGAACGGGCACCTTGGGTAGAGTCTGCAAGGATGGAACGGAGTGAGGACAAAGGGTTCTCGATGGGGTTAGTAAGCTGCGTGGTGCTGCAAATTAAATTTTTTTTCTCTTCCACACTTGACATTGCCCGGCTTTTCCGGGAGTTTTCCCCCATTTCCTCATTTGTATGCATGGCAATATCGAGCGTCAAATGGAAAGTTGCCTTGTCCTGCCACCAGCAATACTCGTACAAAAACGTTATGCCCTGGGGAGCCCAATTTCAAATCAAAAAAAGAAAAAATAGAAAAAGAAATGGAATGGCTTGAATCTGACATTGTGCTCCACTCCTTGACATTTTTTCCTTTTCCGTTTTCTGCTTTCCACCCTCGACCGGAAACTTTAATTGAGAGATTTTCTCTAGGAGTTCCCAAGTGGGAAAATCGTTGTGTTTCGATGTCTGCAATCCAATCGATTGCCGGATGGCCAAAGCAGCTGGTTTTGAATGCAGGATTTCTGACTGCAATTTCATATTTAAATGTATCTATCCATCGACCTTGATTTACCTGCTGCGAAAACACAGTTTTCCACTTAACAACGAAACGACGAGGTATCAGCATGTCGCTGACTTCCGGAAACGTCGTGTTCTCCGCTTTCAAAGCCATTGAAACTTTTGTTATATCCGAATACCCAGTCTCTTGTCACTTGTCTTTTTTTTTGGGGGGGTTCCCCTGTCATCCATCGGTTTACAATTTAGATGTCTAACTCTGCTTTTCGGGGGTTGTTACTGTGGCTGCTGTGCTTTTTTTCCAGGTGAGTATGGGGGCGTAGAGGGTAGAGGGTGGGAGGGTGTGAGCGTTGGGGGGTTGGGTTTTGAAAAGGTTGGTTTTTCCGGCTTGTTTGCACGCAGGCAGGTTGGTTGCCAGGAGCTACCCGAGCTCCTGTTGCCATACAAAAGCCCTCGTTATTTGCATTTGTAATTATAACAAACAGGATTAGTCTGTCGTCTGAGCGAGTGTTTGTCTTTGAATTATTCAAGTAACAGTCGAGTTTAGCCCTAGGGCAAATATTTGCTAGAAATGGGGAGGCGAATTCGAAATGGTTTAATCAATTTTACTCACGTCAGGGAATCCAAACTCGTCCACAGACTCGGCCGTTGAGAGCCATTTCTTTGGTATCGACAGAATCGAGTCTTTCCATCCTGAAATAACAAAGAAAACAAGAGCGACGCGACAATCGCTGATTAACCACTTGTTGAACACCAAATTAAATGGTTGAGTAATTTGCCGCAATCGTTACGAACTAGTTAATCACTGTCACAAGCCTCAAGAGTTTTGGGGTATCCGAAATATGCCGACCTTATCGATCGGCTGACAGCCCCACCAAAAAAAAAAAAAAAGATGTATAGCCTATGCGTCACCTAGAGTATTTCGCTTTTTTTTTAGACGAAAATTATCGGATCTCGACAACCCTTAACTTGATTTCCCTTATCTGCTGTTCAAATTCCGTTAGCTCGCAATCGATTATCTCCTCGATGACCCACAACCATATATCGTCCCGCATCAAAACACACATAGATTCGGACAAATTCGTGCTAGTTTGCCATTTATTGTCTTGGCCAGGCTTCCGCCGGCGAAATGCAATAAAATTGGTCAGAGGAAACTGAAAATTCTCGGGCTCAAAGCCAGGCCCATTTCCTTTTGACTGTCCGCCTTCTGGCTCCTGACATACACATAAAAACTTTAGCTGTCATTGCTGTAATTCAGCTGTATAAGCACTTCCGGTTGCCATTGCGCCCGAGTAGCTCGAATTTCCGGCTCAGGCAAGAAGGTCTGGGGAACTTTGGGACCTTTGTGAGCCAAAGACATAAGAATAACATGATGCGCAAGATGCCATACATTGGACGGCCAAAATGAGCTAGAGTAAAACTAAGAGTGTAATAATCAATCCTGTATTTTCATTCACCGCCGATTCATCTGTGAATCACATCCCAAAAACTGCGTTAAAAGAGACCCAAAATCTTTATTAATCGCCGCTGTTTAAGCGCATTTTATCGAAGGTTTTTTGGCGTTTTTTATGACTGTTGTTCTTCGCCCTTTCATCAATTAAACATCATCTATTATTCATCAATCATTTGTTACTAACTTATGGACAAACTTATGTTTATCAACAAAAATTTTTATCAAAGCATGGTTATCCGTACCATACATGGAGCTACACGATCCGCTCGTCAAGAATTCCGCAAACGCGAGCGCAAGCGATTAAATGATTTAAATCCATAGATCAAGTTTACGGGCAGTAAAATAAAGAGCATAGCCCAAAAACAATGTAGAAATTACATTTTTTAATACATTTCCTTTCAAAGGTAACAAGCCTCTTATCTTCACTTCTTGCCACTTAAGGGGACATATCAGCCACTCCAGGGTCAAAGCATTGAGCTCTTTGAAGCACGGCCATCTAGCTTAGTGTAGCTGTTTGATTTCCAGCTAAATCGACCCCACCCACCTTCGAAGTGGCAGGACAATCATAATGTTATTAATAAAATTGTTCTATGGCAATCGGGATAAAAGGAAAACGAGCAGAAACGGCAAACAGGCCTTTATTTCCCTTTGAACCGAAGTGGGGGTAGAGCCACGCGACTCACCCACAACGATGTCAAATTTAATGCAATTTATTATCCTTTTTTCATTATCTCGCTAAAGATGCCCTAGTTGAGCAACTACATAGCTGGCGGAGGTAATCACACAATGGAGTCACGTGGCGGCAATTTGAACGTCCGTTCCTTTGTTGTCCTTGCCGAGCTGGAACAACAGCAACCACAAAATGTAACCTGTCCGGGGTCACCCATCTTAGCCATCTACCCATCGTACCCATCAGCAAATTGTAATAAATTGTATTAGGAAGCGTCGTTGAGAAATTCAAATTAAGTAATTAAAGCTCTGGTTTGGGGCCACTCTTTTCTGGGGTGGCCCATCGCTCATCTCACTGGCTAATGGATTTGGGGTAGCTGTATCTCGCTCGCTTAATAGAGCAAATATCAATTTACAAGAAGTTGGGGGAAAGTTATGGCGCTTGTTACTTTCACTTTGATGTCAAAATATAAATTCCAATTACCAAGTTTTCCGCTGACCAGGACTAGGAAAATACAAAATGAGCCTCCCAAATGAAAATGAATTGAAGGTTGATGGGGCAAGTTACCGGACTTAATGACAAAATCATCTATACTAAATATAAATAAAAAATGTACCAAAAAGTAAAATAATATTAAAATAAAAATAAACTAAAATACTTATGCTAAAATAGAAATGGGTCCCATTTGGTTTCGCTTCACTGAGCTAAAAATGTATCTGCTGCGTCACCTTTAATTGTATGCATTGGCAGCGACACTTTTCCAATTGATTGATTGCTGGCCAGGATTTCTGATTAGCCCGACAGACGGCTAATCAGATATTCATGCATCATTTCGGTGGCAGACACAGCGCAGTTCCGTTTCCGGAACTTGGGGACTTACCCCAAAGTAACGCTCCCCTTTCCTTTTCTTTCCATGTAGCTGTCTGCTTCAATTTGCTCGAATCTGTCAGTTTTGTGCCAACTCATGATTCGATTTGGGCGCAGCCATAACTTTGCGGATAGAGATCGATGCCTCGTTATTATTATGGTTGAATATATTGGATAATGGGAACGGGATGGGATTCCCATTCCCATTATGGGGATGGCGATATGCCGGAGACATTTCACACATTAACGGCGAGGAATCTTGGGCTTAATGCCAACACGCCCCTACTTTAAATGCTGGCCAATAAAACGCGTCAGTAAACCGAGGGCTCATTATTAAGCTGCAAAAATCACGCTCGAATTCATGACATTCCGAGCTGCCCATTCCACAAAAAAGAGGACGAAGCAAGCAGCAACGACGGGCAACTGCTGCCGCCTGTCAGACAATGCGATAAAAATGTAATCCCAATGAAAAATAATGTTTCTGCCGGCATGATTCCAATTTAGCTACAGTCGACCCCAAGCTCAGCCGTAGCTCATTAGGACCAGTCCAAATAGCAGATGCCGGCAACCGGAGCAAATGAAGGAGAAGAATTTAAAAAGGCAAAACAAATCCGCACCCCAAGGAGGCGGCAGGACGAGGGCGCGACACGTTGCGACTACATAAAACACCCGTCGAACAGGCCGGAACCCCAAACCGCAGCCACCAACTGGTACCAGCGTTCGGTGGTGAATGAAGATACACTGGGAAAATAAGAGGGATGAATGCTTAGACAACATTTTGCCAAGAAAAGGTATTAGATATGGAGGTGTATCCATAGAGGTTCGGATTTAATATACATATATAATTCGGGCTTATCAAGAAATGTATTTCAATCGCTTTCAAATTGTTTGTCTTTGCTATTAAATTTTTAAAAATTAATTAGATAAATATGTTATATTAGGAGGTATTTATTTATAAAAGAAGAAATTTTGATTGAATCAAATACTTCCTTCTGTATTTTTGTTTAACTTGCTTGCACTTTAACTTTAATTTTAGTGAGTTTTAGTTTTATCTTTGAAAAGCGGATTGCACTCATACGAATTTTTTTCAGTGTTGGCGGCTGGCGGGGTCATAACATTGTCGGATGTCGAAACAAACGATGAATGGTCGAGTGAATGAGTTTTCCTCCTTTTGTTCGGTTTTGCTGCTCGTAAAGGGCTTTCTTCCATTCACAAGGGTGGACCTGGACCAGGATTGGGGGATGTCGATGGGCATGGTGGGGCTCCCGTCGCCGTCGCCATCGCCATCGCACGCACATCGCAATTGAGCCGTAAATCCTTTACGGTCTTAGCGCCGTTGTTTCACTGCGCTTTTGTGGATATGAGCCGGGATTTTTCTCTTTTCAGCAGCAAATGCCTAGCATACTTTTGTGCGCCAAACTCAAATTAACTGCCGCATTGTGGCATTGGAAACTCTTTTAATTGTTCGGATTGAAACAAGCGGAAAGCGTAAATTGCTTGGGCATTGTGGCGGAGATTGCTATTCTGCTGACTTGTACTTGCACTTGGCCTGCGGTTTGCGGCCAAGCAGTCAGAATATTTGGGCAGACACGCCCGAGAATCGGTCCACCTTTCGTTTGCGGCTGAATCTGTATCTCAGCCTGCGGCATCCACCCCCAAAAATCCGAAATAAATAAGTAGACGAAAGTTGGCTGTTCGTGACTCGGGCCAAAGTTGCTAATGGAAATTGCAAACATAAAATCATTTTCCACACAAATTTCTGGCCCCCGGGGCACGCACACAATTCCCCACCGGAAAGTTCGTGGGTTTTTTGGATGGGGATGTCCATAGGTACACATACTAACCCCCAGAGCTGGGAGATGAATGCTGGAATGCCAAAGTTTCCCAGTTCCGACTTGACACGAAACCAGAAACCAGGTGTACACACAATGCGGCTCGATTTTAATCGAAACAGAAGGTCCCTTTTTTCGCCCACATTAGCTAATTAATTGCATTAATCGTTAATAGATCGGTTGAGCTGCCAGTTTCCATTAAGAAAAGACTCGTTTTTTCATGGTTAACAATTATATTTCAATAGTACATGTTTGTTTTGTGTTGTTTGTCCTCTGTTTCTGTTGTGGTGGTTGGGTGTGTGTAGTATGGGTTGTGGGTGTGTGTTGGGTGTGTCGCTCTGTAATAATGCATTATCTTTCCACTATAGCTCATGCCAATATCTGTATGCTTTAATGTACGTTCGGTTATAATTTTTTCTGCTCGTTCAATTCATTATTCATAGCTTTTTCCAATAGCCGAAAGCAGGCAACTGCCATTCTGAATTCTCTTTCATCGATGCAGTTCAAATACGTTTATAGAGTCATGTGTGCGAGTTTTCTATTTGTATTTTTACCCTTGAACAAATCCGGCAAATGCCAGTTTGGTATTTGTTTAAGCTTTCAATTTTTGCCGACTTATGCCGTGAATGAATCTTAAGGAAAATATACACACATCGATCCGAACTTGAAGTTTTCGAGGCAGTTCCTGCTTCTTTCCCTATTGCTTACATTTGATTATAGAGGGTTTTTTGGGTTTTAGCCATGTTAAGTCATCGAACATCGAACATCGATTCGCTTTCTCGTTCGTTTTGATATGCATAGCACTTAGTTTGCTAAGTTTCGTTTTGGGGATAGTTGAAGAACGTTGTGATATACAGATACAAACATAATTACGCATAGAATATAGATGGATAGACTTGGAAATTGAACAGCAACGTTACAGAACTGGGATTTTGATATTTGGTAAAATTTTAGATACTCTTCTGGCTTGCATTTGCTTAATTATTTGTATTATAATTTCCACCGTTTACCGTTATAATTATTGTTAGATATGTAACACAAACGTCTATAACATTAGCCGAAACAAATTGCAAAGATCTTTGTATAATTTAGCTCTGTACCATCTATGTAAGTATGTACTTGAAACACTTTGACTTCTACCAAAAGGACATTCGAAACTAACAATATGCCTTATATACAATACAAAACCGAACTGGGGGGCATTACATAAGTTTGTGTGTCATTTTATTTTGTCTAGGGTATACAATTAAATTTTCTAAAACGTTCTTCACACGCACAACACATAGAAACTGTCGGAGAGGCAATTCTCATATGAAAAAATATGAAATTATTTTTGTGTGCTACTGGTTTTGTTGCCAAGGTAAAATCCCTATATCATTTAGTATATATTCGATATTAAAAATGAATTTTGTTCATTAATTAATTATCCATAGCGCACAGTTATTGCATATAATTCATAATTCATATAATGCTATTGAACATTCAACACTTGTAATACGCAGAGTATAACCACTCGATTAACTGCTATCGTGTTTAATAATTCATTTTATAAATGTATATTTTACTTATATGTATGTTATCATACATTTCTCTTATGCTTTTATTTTAATATTTATATTTATAATTATTTGCTTGTAACACATACAGTTTATGCGTTCCATTTGCTCTTATTTGTTTAGTAAGTTATTACACATTGCCGGCACTGCTGCACACATATCCTTCAGGCTCTTCACCATCGACCTTCAGGGTCCTCGTCCTTTGAGTACATAATGTGATGGTTATTCCTTAGCTGTATATTCATATATGTATATATTTATTTGTAAACCAAAAGTGGAAGATTCATATACATGTTGCGCTCTACCAAACTTTGGTTAAAACTGTTCAAATCTATTGAAATCTTGAATGCCTGAAATTGTCGTTTTTTTATTTGTTTGACATCTATCTACGTCCAGTTTCGAAAGTCATGTAAAAATCAATCATATGTGAGTGAAAGGAACGGACTAAAGTTAATGTCTTATTATTTTTAAACGGAATTTGAATCCTTACATGACTTTAAGACCTGGCATTTTTGTTTTTAGATGATTGTTTCAAAGGAAACTTATATAAATATTGCTTTTTCGGTGTCTTGTTATACATGTTCATATATATTGTTGTATATATGTTTAGTTAGTTGTTATTAGAATTCTATTGTTAGCTACTTAAATAAAGAAGGTTATAATATGTTACATAATAATATATATTATTTGACTATATTAATTGTTCTGCTTTTATTCATCTTCGCTTTATATATAAATATGTAGTTGCTTTAACACTTCTCTTGTCACCACTACTCGTCTTCGTTTTAATTGATACATTTGATGGGAGATTTTTTCATGAGTTTAATTCATATTATAGTTAGAGCCTTTCTACAGTTTTGTAAATTTGTAGAACTATGTATATATTTTGTAAGTACATATATTTAGTGTCGGTAAAATAGGGAAAATAATGGAATTTAATTAAATATAAAGCTGACAATCCATAAAAACAGATAACGTTGTTGTTTATCTAGAGTATCTAAAACAAAATTAATGAAAGTATCGAAACGAGCATTTTTCTAAAATCTTATGAACGTATTTTGTAACTTCGTCAAAATCAGTGCATTTCTGTTAGTGTATATTTATGCAGACTGCGATCTAACCAATTGATTTCGCTAAATTAATATCAGTGTTTAAATGGCCGTTTGACTGATATGTTTACGGATATAGAAAGTCTGTGATATACTCGCAATCAACTCTAAACTTCGACTAAACACATTCGAAAAGTGTAGATAAATATTCCGAAATCCATATACGCATGCTGAATTGTATATAAAAGATCAATTTACTTATCGATATGACGGATCTTAGGTCCGACTAAATGGTGTATAATATAGGGGCAGTAAACTGCCCTAAAAAGTGGTGCAGTCGAAACGAATTAAAATACTGTATGACTACAATAATCGTTAGTAAATATGTTCATATTATTCAGTTAGGTTTATCTTTATCTTATAGACAAGGTACACACATTTATGCTATGCTATCGAAGATCTACTATGGCGGCAGTTTCCATGGCTGGAACCGCCCATGTGCACATAGAGTCAACAAGCAAATAATAATTGATTGGTAGGTAAATATGAAACTTGAATTTGAATCTCAATTGATTTCTGTTTCCATTGGTTGTTGTATAACTTATGTACACATCTTCATGTACGTCCTAAAACTAGTTGTGTATGCTATCGATATGATACGATATATGTATGTATGTTGTATATAGACTAGTAGCAATAAGTAATATCACTTTTGGTAATTTTAACAGGCGAGCCATCGAGACTCTGATATGTATCGTTACCTTGGTTGTGTCTTATGTTTAAGAAACTTTCAACTCATAATGCTTTTCAAACCGGAAATCATATAGCCCCTCTGGCCGGGAATCCACTCTCGTCCCAAGTCCGCCACAATGACACCCGAAGGAGTTCCTCTTTTTTGTAGTGGGCGTGGGAGGGTTTCGATTTGTGCAACTTGTGATATGTCTGCGATATGGATGCCATTGCTTGTCTAGCGGCGGCACTCGGGCAAAAGTGGTCCTCTGGTCAGCTGAGCTGCTTACACAGCTAGCTTGTATATAGATATATATATATATATATATATGTGTATGCGTGTATATAATATCTGATACTTGTGTGTATACTTGATGGGGCGGGAGTTCGATACCGAGTCCGAATCCTCCCCTTATCAACTATCTATGACTAGGCTTTGGTTTCTCTAGCTTCACTGACTGATAGACACGAAAACGGCTGCATGAGTACTGAGTATAGGGCATAGGCGATCCGATCGGACCGCTCTATATAGCATATATGCGTTATATCAGTGATGGGCATTTCTTAGGCCTGGTAGTTTGGCGGCTTACTTGGATAGGAATATTGGATATTTAGTTTTCAAATTGCATTTTGCCTTGCTAGTTACTGAAACAATGATTTTTATGGCATTTCGAAATAATGGACTGTTCGCATATAATGTCATCTTTACAAATAGCTTGATTTTAGTATTATATTGTATTAACTTCCTTTTTTGGTATTAGCTTTGTTAATTAAAACAAATTCAGTTCGCACTTTCGCTTGCCTTTTAAGTTTTGTAACTTTAAATTGGATTTTAAAATATAAGCTTCCATCCTTTTAGTGTCCTTTAGGTCCATTTCCACATCCAAGTAAACTCAAGTCCTACCTTACCCATCACTGTCCTCGGTTGCTTCAACATTCGTGTATGATACAAAACTTGGTGCGGTGCAAGGCATTAACTAGCTGCTATTTTAACTATCTGCATGTTATGC
Source organism: Drosophila mauritiana (assembly GCF_004382145.1). Lineage (NCBI taxonomy): Eukaryota > Metazoa > Arthropoda > Insecta > Diptera > Drosophilidae > Drosophila > Drosophila mauritiana. The sequence continues at coordinate 8,269,513 of NC_046670.1, forward strand.
TCGTTATAGTGTACGTACCACTTGCCTATATTTCTATAGTAATAATATATGTGTATGTGTCTTGTGTCTAGATTAGAGTGGGTTCAACAGAGAACAGAATATTGCACACGGAGGTGTGCAAAAGAACACGATTTAAAACTAGGAGTATCTGTTTTGCTTTGGGCATGTGGGGCAACAGTTTAAAATCCTTGCCTAAAGGGATTCGCTGGGGCGGCAGGACCTCTGCTCTGGACCTGCTGCTGTTGTTGCTGCTGCTGCTGCTGGAAGGGATTGGCCACACGGGGCTGACCTTGCGGGGCGTAGCTGCCGCCCTGCTCCTGGTAGCCCGGCTGGTAGCCCTGATCCTGCTGATATCCTTGCTGGTATCCCTGCTGCTGCTGCTGGTACTCGTACTGCTGGTCATCCAGATTGGTCTCCTGCTCCTGCTGATACTGCTGGCCGTACTCCAGATGGTTCTTGACGCCACCCTCGACTGGCTTCTGGTCGTGCATCACATAGGTCTGGTACTCCTTGTTGGGCGGGTCCTGCATCAGGATGTTGGCCTCATTCTCGAACGGCTTGAAGTCGTAGATGTTGCGTAGCTTTCGCAGCACGGGCACATAGGCCAGATTCGAGAAGGCTATCAAGAAGTTGAGAGCCGTAAACCCAATGGCCTCCACCACTCCGCCGGCGATGATGGGCCCTACGGCATAAGCGATCGAATAGGATATATCCGCTATGGCATAGATACTGCCGTACACCGACACATATCGCACGTCCACCAGATAGCCGAGTGTGGGCAGTAGAGCCGTGTCTATTAGGGCAATTCCAAAGCAGATCACACAGATGGGCAGCATGAGCATCTTGTAGCCACTGCAGAACGGTATGATGAAGCAGGAGAAGCCCTCCAGGGCCAATCCACCGGCGGCCATTAACCACTGGTGCTGCGGATACTTGCGGGCCATCTTCACCGTAATGACCACGCCCAGAACGTGTGGAAAGAAGGCGGGTAGCCAGACCATGCCGATCTTCCAGTTGTCCGTGGTCATGTTGTCCTCCATCCACAGCGAGATGGTGGGCTCCAGGAAGGCCAGCGCCACATTGGACATGGTCAGTGCCCCGGCACAGACGGCAATATAGGGATCCATCAGCAGGCGCCAGATGGGTATTACTTGGTCCTGAACATCCTTGCTTTGCTTCATCGCCTCCTTGACCGGTTTCATCACCAGCAGCAGCATCAGCCCGTCCAGTAGGCACACCAGCGCCAGGATCAGGAAGGGCACTTCCTTTCCGGCGAACTGGTAGAGCGCTCCGCCAAACGGAGGCGCCACCAGGCATCCGAAACTGATGAAGGCCAACGCAATGCCAAGGGCCTGCGAACGCTCGTTCTCCTCGGTGAACCGATCGGCTATCATGGCCAATCCGGCGGTGTCTGCAAAGGCGGAACCGGCTCCTTGCAGGGATCGGGCGAAGAACAGGACACTGTAGCTGCTGCCACAAGCAAAGACGGCCGTGGAGAAGAACATGATGGTCAGGCCGATCATCATGGGCAAATCGTAGCCGATCTTGTCGATGAGGCCGCCCGAAAACGGATTCACCATCAGCTGGACGATGGCCTTCGAGGCGAATAGGATGCCCGTGGCTGAGTCCTGCCCGTGATGATCATGATGCACGGGTATGATTTTTCCCGTGATGTTATCCCTCAACGGCGGAGGCGTCGGCCCGTCATCGAAGCTGCCAATCTCTCTTAAATAGTCGGGTATAATCGGCACTATCACCATGTACAGCATGTTGTCCAGCAGCAGGGCTATCGACACAATCACGAGGATGAGGCGTCGCTGGTTCACCGGCTCCTGGATCTTCTCCCACACGATGTCCTTGACCTCGCGCACCTCCAGGTTGATAACAGGTATTTGGAATGAGGCCATTTTGGTTGCAATTAATTAGTTTCAATTGCTGAGGTGTACAAAGTTCTGATCCAGTTTCTTCGGGATTTCCTCCCCCTCTCTCTTTGTCTCTTCTTTTCCTGTTTTGTACTCTTCTCTGTTGCCTTAAAGCTTTTATGCGCCGATCGGCGGGCCTGCCATTCTTACAGCCGGAAATTGCTTAGCTCTCGCTACAAATATGGCCGCTTCCGTTTCCGCTCCGCTAATTGCCCGCTCTGAGGTGGTTTGTCGTTGCTTGTGGTTAACTGTGTTGTTTGCTCCTGCTCTTGATGTTGTTGCTGTGTGGTTTTACATGTTTTGGTGTGGTTGTTGTAGTTGGAGGTGTACGAGTTGTTGGCATGCCAGTGAACAACCTTTAACGACACAGAAACAAGATTTCGTTAGTCTTTTCTTTAATTTTGTTGCTTGATTGCCGTGCTACATTTATTTTCTTAATTTTTTAGCAGCACTCTCTTTCGCACATGTGCTTCTTTCTCTTTCTTACTCTTAACTAGGATTAGTTGGTTAGTTGGGTCTATTTTATGATTGAAATGTTGTTTCTGTGTTGCAAAAGGCTGCCTGCTGGTGAACAGAAATTGTATTTTATTAGGATTAGTTCGTGGCATTCGCATTGTTTCGATTACATAGGATTAGGGATATCTTTCAGTTTTAGGTTCTTCTCTTCGAGGGACACACATTTCAATCATAAAACGAATACCGAAAAGTACGTGTAAAGTAAATTCTACAATTAATTCATTGAACACATTTGTGGGTCCAGGGTGATTATATAAGGGTGTAGCAATTATTTTAATTGGATTTTGTGGGCATGTAAGCGGAGCCAAGTGTTCTCAGAGCCACGCGGTTGCACTCATCGACACAGTAATTATAATTATTGCTTTTACTTCACAAAAAAAGACCCACTCAACTTGCACGACATCAGAAAATACTTGAATGCGAACAAAAGGGAGCTTAAGTTCACCCAAGCATTGTGTTTAAATAAGGAATACAATTTTACGAAGAGTATCGGTGGACAAGCAAAAACTAAAGTATCAAAATTTTGTTTTTTAAATGTTAGTAAGCATTTGGCATTAATATAAAGAATTATCTGTGAGATCTTAATAATTCATTGTTTTTGTGTAATACAGTCTGGACTTATGCTTAAAAAACAGCCACCTAAGTTCATTAGGGCTTCATGGTGTTAAAAAACTTCCTTTAGCTAACATCGCTGCTGTGCCGGCTATCAATGCCGATCTAATTTCAACATTTATCTACCTTCTAGCGCTCGACGACCAGCCACCCCATTTGGGTAAACATGAAAATACGACGTGTGCTGCGTATAAATATGACCCCTGCCCCACTTTTTTTTGTTGCTACTACTATGTGGCATACACCATCCCCATCCATCCAAATTCAGAGCCGCCCCTTATGAGGCTTTGGTGTACGCGAGACGTAACAAAAACATTTCGTTTTATCATTAAATTTTCATGACCACGTCCGTGTATCTGCTCCAAACCGCCCCGACAGCCGTGGGTTCTGTCCTGGTCACCCACCCACTTTCACCTAGCTACTCTTAAATACATATATTAATATGTATGTATGTATAAATGTATATGGCAACAGCCCCCGGGCTGTCCATGAGTCAATTATGCTTTGCGACCGTGTGGGGCTCTTGCTTTTATTTTTCATCCAGCGACTTTAATTTTTGAGTTTTCTCCATGCATGAGTGCTTTCCCCCAACAACAAAATCCGCTGGAGGAGGCCCGGTGGGTCAGGTGGGTGGACGCACTTGACCCTGGTGCGATGGTGGTGGTGTTGGATCTGGTGCTGGTGGTTGGCGGGCTTTTATCAGCACCAGGGGTTGCTCCTGGGTCGAGCGCCTGCAGCTGCTGCTCAAGTCAAGTGCAGAAACGTGTGCCTACATGTTGATTACAACAGGGTCCCCACTAAACAGACCATTCAATGTATCTCACGTATTTTAAAGGAATATTATAACAAAACATCAGCAAAAGAACCTTGAACGAAGTTATTCTTTAATATACGTCTTTAAGATACATATAATGTTCCGCAACTCAATGAAGGTCTTATCGGAATATTAAAATATTGTTCCTAGCCAATAATCCTTATATGGCATGATAAACAATTATATAAGCTGTTCAAATTTCACAAAACTCGTGCCCATGACAAGACATCAAAAACTTCGCTTCTTTCATTCCTATAAATATTTCAGCATGTTTTCAAAGAAGTTTTATTATATTTACTTGACTGATTATCTATTTGAAAGGAACACACCTACTTATGTCTGTTTATAAATGAGCTAGCAATTTGTATTTACGCTTTTATAATTTTATTGATTTTTCCGCCCTGTCTGGCAAAGCTGCCTGGACAGCTGATGGATTTCCCAGGCAATGCTCGAACATTTATGGAAAATTCGGTTGGCTTGTGGTCGTGAATTTGCTTTGCGTTTTAGTTAGTCGTTTCGCCTGACCTTTTGTTGCAGCTCCTGCTGGGTTTCCTTTTCATCTTCTTTTGGGGTCGAGTGGCAACTTCCGACTGGCTCAATTAGCAGGCCAAGCGTTCATCATATTTTATGCAGCTTCCACCGCAGTAAATTATGACGGCCCATGTGTTTTTCCAGGCTCCGGAGAAGGAAGCCTAGTGTAGTTTCTACTTTGTGTCTCATAAATAATAGGCTAGCTGTGCTGGGGCTTCAGGTGCTGCCTTAAATATTCAGAAGGCTTTAAGTTTTCCAGCTCCAATCCATCTAGGCAAAGCCAAAATTTAATCTTCTGCCAGACAACAAAGGACGAAATGGGATTCTGGGGCAGCAATTGCAGGAAGTGTTTTCTTCTCAGCCAGGCTTAAAGCTCCACCCACTAGCCTTTTCAATGGCAGGATGATCGCCGACTTTTGCCACCCGCCTCGTAACCCTGGGAACATCCGCAGCCTGTCGTCCTGTCGTTTTTTAAGCAACAGCAAAGGATGTTTGCTTTGCGAGAAAGGGGAATGAAATTACATTCGCTTTTTTAGTCCTGGGTGTGCCAGCGTCTGTCTGACGAGGTAATCAGCGTAAAATACAATTTCATTCTGCCCTCGCTCCCCTGAAGGGTAAGACATAAAAAAAAACACTATATCGTGGGCTTCGTTCGACTTGAATTTGCAATGAGATGGCATGTAACTGTGAGCTTTGGCGCTTTGCCATTGCCCAGGCAACGCAGCGAATGCCATTAAAATTAATAATCTAGAGTATATTTCGTTTTTCGTTATTTCGTGCCAATTTCAAAGGTGGGGCAGCAAATAAAATATATCATAATATTTATGGTAAGCCGCACTCGACAAAAGCCGGCGGAAAATCCTCACAAGTGTTAGGTCCGCAATATGGATTTGGATTCGAGATACCAACCCCCATCTTCATAAGTGCTGAACTTGTAAAACTCCCCGCAAGTGGTGTAAGCTGCTTTGTTCAAGTGGCTCGAAGGGTTGAAGTTCTGTTGGGGGTGGGCAGCAGTGCCGTAGTTAGTATGTGGCTAAGACACGTTCCCGAGCAATTGGCTCTAATGAACTGTGACCAGCTAATGAGCCTCACCTTGGCCACTCTTGATCGATTAACTTGGCCAGCGTTGCTAGCGTTACCTTAACCCTCTTCCAACTGCCAAGTGACATTTCTGTTTCAAGTTTAATTGTCTTGTCGCGGTCTTGCGATTCTTGTGCAATCGATTTTACCGGGTTGGCTTTAGCTCGGCTAGTAAAGAACTTTTTTAATTGCCAAAGTTTTTGGGACGAAGGAAAATGTCAATTTAAACCGGGTATCTATCCCCTTTTGCCTTTGTAAGCAACCCTCTGCGCTGCAGGTCCTTGTTTTTATTGCTCTTATTGTTGCCGCGCTGATGTGCTTTTATCAACTCCCAGTGGACACGCAGCCACTTAGCCCGAGGATCCGTACTCCAGTTTCCAGCTGCCCCGAAATGGAAATAAAGGAGCACGAGCGCACAAAGGGCGCCATTTAGGTGGCACTGATGGTACCACGGGGCGTATGGAGCAGCTCCTTTAGTGCGGGGCTGGGGGTGGGGTCTGTCTATAAATCAAAACATTAAATGGGCGGGGCTATTGGGGGAGTGAGCCCCAAATGGTTTCCTTTTTCTCGATCTTCCCCGTGTGGGTGTGCGTGTCTAATGTCCATGTTTTTGCACACATGTGCAGTTTCCACCGAACATCCCTTTTTGGTCAACTGTGAGCGTTGGATTACAAATTGATTTCCACATAAATTACTCGGACTTGCCGCACTCAATGCCTTTATTTTTTGCAGGGTAAAAGTAATTTACCTTTATGTCTCCCATTCAGCAGTTCGTGTTTCAAGTAGTTTTGTGCACAGCGAACAATAGACAGAAGATGATATCTCAGACATCTAAAAATGTCGAACTTCTTCAAATTACAACTGCCAGCCAGTCTAAAGTATGAGATTTAAAGGATATATAACAAACTTTTCGAAGAAATCAATCTAAGCTTTTAATATAGTTACTAGTTACCAGCTGTAAAATTTGAATAGTTCACGCTCGAGAGTATATTTTGCTTTTATATACTAGTATACCCAACTTTTCTCTGCGTGCACTTTTGATTAATAACTGCGATATCGTATTCGTCCTGGCAAATTGCTAATTTCCAGCATCGAACCCAGGTCCTAAAATGTAACCATTTGTAGCTTGGCAAATGCGGAGCAATCAACAACACCATCAGCGGCCCGTTTACGACTTTTGATGTCGCTACTTGGGTGCAACTTCTGGTCCAGATCCAGCTCCTTTCTCCCCCTTCTTCCCCTTTCACCCGCCAGCCCCTGGCCGCATTGTCCCCCCTTCGAATCCTGATGGCTCAATGCCGAGCGGGCAACCCTCGAGATGTTCGGGCGCGTTCTTATCAGACGGCATCAAGACAAATGCGTTACTTGTTTCTCGTTTAGCTTATTACGAGCTACCTTCCTGCCAGCCTTTGTTTCTGGCATTTTTCCATCCCCTCGGGCTGCCGTAGATGGGCAAAAAATATAGGAGGAGGAACTCGGTCTGTAGTTTCTCGGTGGTTTCTGGTGGTGGTGGTGACTGGGTGGTGGTGCGCCCCCTTTTGTTTTGACACGAAACCACTATGAACACATCAGCGTTACAAACGCAAAGGCAAACAATCTAATGACGACGGCGTCGTCTTGTTTGTGTTTGTGTGTGAAATTTATATTTATTGCCTTCATTATGCAGCAGCCGCAGCACCAGAGAAAATTGCTTCCTCTGGCAGGTGGCTTTCGGCATGGTGGCGTTTCCTTTGGCCCATGGATGACAGTAGTGGTAGTGGTGGCAGCCTTGATGAACTCCAGCCGGACCACATTCTACACATTCCACAAGAGGAGGATCTTAATGATTTAATGGGACAGCAGACACAAATTTGATTAGCCGACGCAATCTAATAAAGGCAGTTGTTTGCGATTCTCGGCTAATTGATTCTCAATTGGTGACCGCAGAAAAGTACTAAAACAACGACGATCAGAGGAATTTGGGCATTAAATGCCAATGGAGATTTCTTCAGACTAAATACATTTCCAAAGGCAGTGCTGAAATGGTTTTTTACCATTCGTTAGGAATGGTATAAGTAAGTAGCATTTTAAAATTATCTAAGGAAAGTAACTTGGCTATACATTCATGAGAAGTAAAGTAAGTACTCAGTAGAAGTATAATAATATTATAAAAATGCTTTCAAACTGTGCCATTGTCAAAAACTTTATTAACTACCTCGAATTCTAAGTTTTGGAAAGAAAGAATTGATTTTAAAAAATGTATCTTTAAACAATCCGTAATTTTAATTCGTAATCAACAATCCAAAAAATTCTTTCTCTGAAAGAGCAAGCTTACTAACCCTACAAACCATTTTTAAATATTCAATGAAAATTTTAGAAACTGCAGTAAATTTATTTATTTAAATATTATATATATATATATTTCGTATTTCGCATCGAACTTTAAAAGTGATTTGAAATAGTTTTTAAAACTGCTAGATTTCCAATACAAAAAGTTTTCTTCGTGTGAAATGGCACCTGGACAGTCCGTGGAATTACATAAGAGCTAAAGTCTTTGAGCTTGGGCGGTAGGCGGTCGAACGGTAACTGTTCCATTCCGTTACGTTCCGTTCCGTGTTCCCATGTTGTTCCACGGATACCCATTGAGTGAAACGAAACCTACGAACCTACGGCTTTCGGTTTCCTCGTGCTGTTTTGGGGCCATAAATAAAATGTGTCTACCCTGTGAAATGTGGCAAGTGTCGAGCTCACGAACGAGCTCTCCATGTCCATAAAAATACACACACATAGAGGTGTATATATGTATATATATATATGTAGCCACACTTGTGCGCCAAAGGACAACGCTGATGAGCGGGAGGCCTTTGAGGACGAGGACGAACCACTTGGCCAGCGGGCCCAGTGCTCTAGTGTGCCTGCGACTAGATGTTGTTTAATTTTAATTATGACCCAGCCACGTTATGCAAGTCCCAACCAAGCAGTAACTATGTTTGTTACTCACCTGTGTCGCTCGGTGTGATGTTGCTGAGGCGATGGGTGAGGAATCCTCGGAGATTGGAGACGACGCGCTGCGGCGAGTTGGGCCCGCTGCCAATGGAGAAGCTACGCAACTTGGAGAACAGGGCGGCGGACTCCGGGCCACTGCCCGCGGCGCTGGTGCTGGCCTCGTTGGACGCCACGTTCGCTCCTTTCGGATCCGCTTGGTTTGGCCCCTTTTTTTTCTCTTGTCGGTTGGGATGATCGCCCAAATCACCCAAAATCACCCAAAAGCACACGAAAGCGCGCGGACTTTTCTCGCTGCGATTATGTAAAAGGGCAGCGCGCGCTAATCGATCGCCAAGACGCTCACACCGACGCCAAAACACACACACACTGACACTCTACCCGCAATGCAACCGCAACGCTCGACCGCTCGTTCGCTTGGATTTCCCTGGCTGAGCTCGTCCACAAAAAATGATACTTCTTTTATTTTTTGTTTTTTTTTCTATTCCTGGCTATACAATGTAGCTCCGGGGAGTTCTTTTTTCCAGGCGACGGACGGCGACCACGGCGATACAGCAGCAGCGTGCGTTCAGTCGTCCGGGCAGGAGCAAAGGTAACTTCTGTCTGGCGACGGCTCGCCAAAAAGCGTCGAGCAGCAGTAGGTATTCAGCCTGGAAGGCTGGAGCTCCCCACCTTGCGCCTTCCATGGCGCAGGACATCTGCGCATGCGCCTGCGCCTCCGCCGGGCTTTCGATAGCCAATTGGCTGGCAAATCCTGCCCCTCATCCGCTTGGCCCGCTTCCCGTTTTCCCAGGCCCATTACTCTCGCCCAGTTGAGCACATTTGAATAAGATTCTATTTGAAGTGTGCGGAGAAAATCAATTTCCTTTTGGCCGGTCGCTCTCACCTGTCGGTTAGCAAATGTTGTTAGTTTGTTTGTTTGTGTGTCTTGCGACTGTTTTTGTGCCTATTTTTTGCGCCCATTTTGTCATTGCGTGCTTTTGCGATTTTGCCATTTTTGTGTGGCTTATGTAAGGCAAGTTTGGGGACTTACTTGCTGAGTTTTCCTTACTTGTCCTTCTCAGCCAGGGAAATACACGCACACCGACCAAATGTAATTATTTTACAACAACAGATTTTGGTTTATTTTCTTGCTACAGCAGTTGTAATTATTTTGGCAGAACCCAACTCCCTGGACAACAATTGGGCAATTTCTTTGTTAATTTCAGCAATTGCCCGAACAATAAACAGACATTTCTTCTCAAGTGGGCACGACAATGCGACTGGCTGGCAGAACAGGACACTGATTAATATCTCTGGTGTGAAGGACTGCAATGCAGGGACTAACCAACCACCCACCACAAAATATATCTAGCTTTTGTTGGATTTTTTGACCCGAATGTCGCACAATTTGCCAATTTCATTGTCATTTATCACTTGACAAGCACTTTCTGCAATTTATCAAGGGCTCAAAAGGCCACAGAATTATGTTAAGATCCCGCAAAAAATGGCTTAAAAAATTCAATGGCAAAGTTTTTCGCTCACCTTTTTGTCTGAACTCTTTTTCCCTGTCACTGGTGTTACATTTCTTATGCAAAAAGTTGCGAAACACCAAAGAAAGTTTTAAATTTATTCAAGTCTCTCCTTTTCGCTGGGTGATTAGGGCAGAAGTTTAGCGGCGAATTTTCCCCATTTTAATTTACAGGAAAAACGCCATCAACTGACCCAGTAGAGAATTGTGAGATCAGGGCAATGATATTCCGCTGGCTAGTTGATTTCCATTTTTCATTTAACGTGGCAAATGAGAACTGGCAGCTGAACTGAAAGTCATGTCAAGGTTAGAGCAGTTTTATTGATTGATTATGGGGCTTGGGGCTCATGAATGGCATGTCTAGTCCGCCAGGACTTTAGTTCCTTCTGTACGTGGCATGAAAAGTTTCTCACTTTGCATTTAAAGTTTGCTCGCCCCAATCAGCAGTCGAAAACCTTCAAAAATCCAAACCACGTAAATGCAATTACGAGCTCCAATTTTTTTGTGTGCCGAAACTATTTTTGCAGCTTCTTTCATTCACTTATTTACCAAGTGTGTGTGAGAAACTTTTAATGCACCGATCGATATGAGCCCAAGGACTTGGCAGGACGAGGCTATGCCGCAGCAGGAGGCGTCTGCTCAAAGGTAAATTAAGGTGTGCCTTCATTTTTGCCCTGTGCGTGTCCTTTGCCCAAGGTGTGGGTGTGGTTCTTTCTGGGCGGGTGGCTTTCTGCTTGCCTGCGGTCTGCTTAAACATAAGAACACTTTGTGTGGTGGGGCCAAAATTATATGGCACAGCCGTCCGCCGGATGGCCAAGTCGAGTCGGGTCGGGCCAACGTACCCACCTAAGAGTGGTTGGAAACAAGGTTACCTGGTACGCACCACGCGGCCAAAACAGAGAAAAATGTCTACAAGGCACGCGAGCCAAGCGAGCCAAGCGGACCACAAGAAACCGAGAAAACGAGCCTCGTCAGGCGCCCACAATAGACCAAACAAAGCCCAGGCACACAAAACGCAGCCGAGAAAATGAGGAAAATTCAGAAGTGGAATGAAAACAGTCGAACTTCCTTAAGCGCAAACAGCACTATGGTATAAATAAAGGGAAGCTTATTCAGCTTAACGAGCTATGTTTTGTTCTAGGCAGATATAAACCTGGGAAACCTGGGAAGTGCTTTAGAAAACAGACGATCAGGAATTCTTAAAACCATTTGTCATTTATGTCTCAGCAAATAATATCTTAAGTTAGTATTAACAAAGTCTACTAAAATGGAAGAAAAACAAACGGAAAAGTCATTGAGGATAAGAGTATCCTCATCACCAGGCGCGCTTCGTCACTAAGTATTTTAACGTTCACAGTGTTAGCAAAGAGATGTTTTTTCAAAACGTATTCCAAGTTTATTTTAGTTTATTTTTAGAAATTTATTTGTAAATAATGTACCAAATGTATGATTTCTTTGGATGTCCCCACTTTAATATACCTAGTTCATATTTAACTGATTGAATAAAATTTACACCAACGCCAAAAGCTTAGTAAGTGTTTAAGGAGGCTTTACTGTTGAGCGGGCTTATATGCAACGTCGATTTGCGCAGCAGTTAAGCTTAATACAAATTTAATTTACAGCTAATTGTTCGACCCGAGAGATGTGCCATCATTTGTCATTTTGCGAAATGGAGCCGCCTAAGCGATTAATTAATTCTGCGCCACAAAATGGGGGCAAACAATTGAAATTCGAGGAAGTCAGCGGAAAGTGCCCAAGTGGCCAGGATCAGGATGCCGTAGCCTTGAGGGCGATAAAAAACGAGGATGGAATAGACTTCAAAGCGCGGCAAGCAAGCCAACCAACCAGACTGCAGCACATTTAATTGCGTACCTTAATGTTTATTTTCAATTAAGGATGCCCAGAACGAGTGCTCCTAAATCCGTGGTATGATGTCCCAAGCCTTTTGGCAATTAGACGGCGGACTAGACTGGCATCTGCTTGGATGCACGCGAGCCACAACCACTCTTTAACCACCACCGGGCAAGAAAAATAAAAACAAACACAGCACTTGTAAAACATCACGCTGTGCCTTTCGGGTCTGGTTTTGCCCAAGGTGAACCCCATCTCCATGCAACCCCATCCTTTCCAACCAACCACCCACTCAGCAGCACCACCTCACGCCCACTCAACCCCTGCTCGTTACATTCTATCGATTTTTATGTAGCATGTGAAATTCGTGTGGGTATTTTTGAATATCTTCGCACAGTTTCTGGCTAACAAGAACTAACGCTAAATGCTGCCAAATACTGCGCTGGCCTAATTGGATTGCTATGACCGCAACCAGTTCTTGGCATGTCCTGCCTCGAGCAAAAAAAAAAAAGAAACCCCTTCAACCCCCTATCGCAGGAGTTTTAAACTATGTATATTTCGCTTAAAATATTTCCACTGCCATCCAACTTGATGGCTTCATAGTGCCGCCGATCCTTTCTGCGCTATATTGACAGCTTGATAGACAGCAGGATACCTGCCAGTTGGATTTGGGATTGTTGTTGCTGCGCCTGTCAGTGGCAGTGTCTGGATTTTTGTCATGGGACACGGCATGGGGCGGGGGGGCTTCCACAAGCTACCCCAGGGCGCAACGTTTGACGGCAGTCGCAGCCACACATCCACCGGCACTGTGGGATTCCAGGAGGGGGATCCGGCAGCCCGCTGCGCCAAAGTTCATTTCGGAGCTGAGGCGACGCAGCAGCAAGTGGCGGCCCAAAGGTAAACAAGCTATGATACGAACTCAGAAGCTGCTCCTGACACCAGGATTTATCCGAACTGAAGGTGGAACTACATGAAAAGTCATCGCACCTGGCAGTGCAACATACGAGTTATAGGGTAAAAAAAAGGCCAAAGCTAAAAGAGAGTGATGTGATTTTTTAGATAAGATTTTTGATTTAAGTAAACTTATATTTTGTGACTGATAGTTATGTGAATATATTTGGTTTATTAACTTAATTGGATTGTACGAAAGGCAATCTCTTTTCTTATTTCCAAAAAAAAGTAAGGGAAGCTTATGATGATGAAACTGAGGAAAACAAGAACTTAATTGACAGCTAGCAAATTTCCCAGCGGATTACCCAAGTTACTGATGCTTGATTAATAGCGGCAAATTAAAAGATTAATGATTGCGCGCCCATTCGAGCCTATTAATATTGTATTCAATAAATATTCAATGGATACTTTTGACAGAGAGATTTTTGCATACAAATCTGTCAAGTTTATTAGTTTTTTAATTTAAAAATTAAAATTTTAACGATATTCTGCTTATTAAAATCGGATACCACGCCCCATTTCATTAGTCCTGCGATTACAGGCAGTTGCGAACTGCAGCCTTCATTGGGAATTCATAAAGGCAACCGAGCATAAGCCGCTGAAAATATGTATGTAAGTATATACATTTTCAACACGGTTCGCTTACATTGATTGCGTAAGCCCCCGGCAGCACTAATTGCGAGTACTTATAGTTGCAATTGATTGCGCTCTTTATACCGGAGTCGACAAGTCAGCTGATACGAAGTGTCATAGCCAAGGACGCAGGATTCAGCATTCAGGATTCAGAACGAAGAAGGGTAACATGAGTCGATGCCTCGTTAGCGAGGATATACCGGTGGGAAAGGACTCGGAGATGCGAAAGGTAAAGAGTTAAGGATGATGATGAAGTGGGTCTGTAGTTTCCCAACCGATACGAAATTGTATCTGCGGAAGCTGTGTGGGTGGACTACGCCTGCCAGCAATCAGTATTGAATTACCAGTTAATTTAACTGAAACTGACAACGTTTGCGTAACGAGTTGAACTCGAGTTTAACTTGCCACATCCAAAAGTATAACTAATTGTTAATTAGTTTTCAAGAAAGTATTTTTTCTAAGCAATCCAAATTGGAAAACTTATATTTAAGGTGGAATTTATCAATCAAATTGCATGAAAAAGCAAACACAAAAAAAGATTTTTTAGAGAACTATATGAAAATAAGGTTTTTGGGTAAATAGATTTGGTATGTTGTAGGTAAAATGTAGGTATTAATATTAACATTTTTGTTTATTTGATGTTTTCAACAAATTTTATTTGAATTTATATAATTTGGTATAATTGTTTGCACAAGTAAATAAGTGGATTTCTAATGTTGGAGTTGCCAAACAGATTAGGATAAAATGGCAGAGAATGCATAAAATGGGTGGGCAATAAAATCTAATGGAATCTGCGCAAACTGAATAATATCAATAAAATTAAAATTAAGACGACGCTTTGCGCAGTGAGAGGAGATGTTGGACAGCGGAGTGAGAGAGAGGGCAGATGACTGAAAGCGAGAAGGAAGAAAAGCGGAACCCACAAAAGAGTGCTAAGGAATTTCCGTTTTACCATGAGTGAGTGTGTGTGTGTGTGTGAGTGTATGTGTGAGCGTCACGAGTGGTGGAATTTCAAAGGAACAGCGCCCATCAAAATGGCTGCCGAAAGTGTTGAAGTGTGTAAGTGAGCCAAAAAAGAAGGAAAACTAACAATGGCCGACATCAAAGCCACTTCTGAGTGGAAGCAAAAGAGAGGGGCTACGGACAAAAATAAAACCGAAACCCCCGGGAAATGGATAAGTGTCCAAAAATATACAAAAGTCGTACATCTGTGTGGTTTCGGAAGGCGAGTCCGCCAAAATTAATTGCAAATGTCGCGTGTTTTTTTTTTCTGTCAACATCAACACCAATGTCAACGGGACAAACGTTTGGTGTGCGTGTTGCTAGCTTCTCCGCCCCTCGAAAATCGGAGAATGCAACTTTTGACATTTCGATGACCTTAGCTAACTTGCTAAGCGCGAAACAACAACGAAAACAACGCTTGCAGTTAATTTGTGCCCCTCTCTCTCTCTTCCTCTCCCTGTGTCTGTCTCTTTTCCTCTGGCCTGTAACCTAAATTCATATTACTGTGTTTCAGTTTCCATTTTGTGAACCATGTTCCATTTGCCGTTCCGTAGCGCCAAAATGTATTTGCTCCCCACGCCATTTCCCGATTGACTTTGCCATTTTGCCTTTACTGTTATTTCATTCAAACATGGCCGCGTGGGTGTGGCCTTGTCACCCATACAGATGCGTAATGCGAATCCTCTCCCACGCACACACGAAGCACACACACACACACGAGCTAGGAGTCGTCTCGCCTGGAAGCGGTAGGCGGAGCCGTTATTGTCGTACATTCCTTCGGTACCTGGCAGAATGAACGCGCTCTGCGTTCCAGCGACCGCTTCCAGTGCCACCACCAATGCACATGTGGCTTCCAGCTGTTCATCAGCTGTTCAGCTGGCCTGGAAATCAGGGGCAACCACTGTGGTGAAAGCTCTGCGTTAAACAAGAGTGCAATTTGCAACCCCCAACCCTCTGTCATCATCACATTTCGAAAACTATAAAAACTTGACATTACTTACTAACAAAATGAATGGATGGATTATGAACAACACTGGAAAAAGACATGTTTTGCTTTATAAAAAATCGGTCACACGCTTTTACATTCAAATTTCTCCCAGGTATTTTAACGACTTTCAAATTAATTATTTCAAAAATTATCAAAAATATTTATATTTCAAATTTTCAAATCTCTCTTGGAAGTAATATTAAAATGTTAGTTAGCTAGAAAGTAAATATTTAATGCAAACTTTTCTGAGTGCACTGGACTGTAAATGGAACGGCAAACAATGTTCTAATTATTTTTGGGGAGCACAAAAGACATTCTTGCTTACTGTTGAAATATTGAACATTCAGGGGCTTTGTCTGGATGTATAAGCCCCCAATTCAATTAACAGTCTGCAGATGACAGACCTCAATCACTCGGATCCATCGCAATCATTGCAGATGAACGGCGACGTTTGAAAGAGGAGTAAAGTTTTAATGCATATAAATTGTGGATGCCTAAAAGAGCAGACGGTGAAAAATTAATGTGGGCATATCACGGAGACGATTGCCTGTATTGCCAGTCGACCAAGAAAAAGTCAGGTGAGGCCTGACAGGTGAGATGGCGATGATATTCCCCAATCTCCCGCCTCGCAGATTCGGTTTAAGTTTCGCTTACAGCTCCGGATTATTGTTCCTGATGTGGGTATGGTATATGGCATGTATGGTCCATTGGATGTGGATGCTCCGGCTCAATGACGTCAGCAACGGACTTGAACCGAAATCCCGCCTCACTGGCGAACTTTGACCTATGCTAAACTCGAGCCCAAAGCACTCAAATACATTTTTTAGATCGCCCGAGGGCGGTTCTGGCAGTCTGTCGCTTTGAATTTATTTGTCAGCTTGATGAAAGGTCATTTGGATTCTACTTCTTCGGGCAGACGTACATGTATCTATATATTCCTCTGTCCGCCCGCCCGCCGCTGGTAGATTCATCATTTTTGCGACATGTCAATTTGTCACTCACCTGGCCTGACAGCCCGTGTATTAGATATATATGTGTCTATGGCAGGGCCGTATCCACATCGAGGGTACATATGTTTTCTTATCAGTCAAATCAGTGGAGCCATCAATCAAAGCAGCAGTCTGCGGTTTTTGGCTTGGATTGAGATGGATTGCGATAGATAATTACTAAAGACAGACCGGTGGCCAAATGACGAGGAAACTGAAAAGTTTCGCATGCCCAATTAGTCAAGGTCAAAAAGTTAATCCTGAATGCAAATCAAAAGTGTTTGCATAAAACTGAAGAACACTTAAGTGTTTGCCCATGAAAACTTTTAATAGCTTTTCAAACATAATTAAATATTCATTTAACAATTCTCCATCAACCGTATATATACATATGTGAAAGTAGAAAATAAGAAATCATGATAATACACTTAAAAAGAAAACAGTTTCATTAAAGAGATAAAAAGCAAACAAAAATATAATTAATATCTTTTAATTCATTTTATAGAAACGCAGTAATATGATAGGTATATTTCAAAGATATATTCTTCTTACAAACTAATCTTCAACTGAATATATATATGTACATATATCTATATCTATATCTATATCTATATCTATATCTATCTATCTATCTATCTATCTATCCATCTATCTATCTATCTATCTATCTATCTATCTATCTATCTATCTATCTATCTATCTATATATATGTATCTGTATATATCTATTCTATCTGTAGCATAAACCTCACTTCTATTAATTCATACATAAAATCGAAAATATTAACAAGTTCTGTCATTAAGTGATTTCGTCATTAATGTGCACTTATTATCAGCTGAATACAAAGACATGAAAATTGTTTCAATGTCGCAGTTTTTCGATGAGTATTCGCCTTATTTGCACATCTCTGCATAGATGCACGAAGATACTGGTAATACGTAATGGGAATAATTATAGATGCCTTGCTTCGTTTTTCGATGTAATTGCTGGCCAAGTGCGAGGCAGCCACTCGAGATTGGAGCGCCGGAGCCGGCGGTTGCAGCTCATCTTAACCCAGAAATGAGGCGACATCTGATAAACACAAGCCCACATTACAATATTGTATTGGCAAATGCGGCAACTAATGCCAGTGCTTTGTTTTTCGCTCCAATGGGAGCAGTATATGAGTGTCTAGTTGGCATGGCCATAACCATTACCAATGGCACTGCTATTGCCATTACCATTACCATTACCTTTGTCATGGCCAAAGGGAATGGGAGTGCGAGTGGGAGTTGGGGTGGGAGTGGGACTGGGATTGGGAATCGAGTCTTATCTGCATGCAGATAATGGACCTTCCCCGCCTTCTCAAGGCCACCGAGACTTTCTTCAATGGCCCGGGCCTGAGATCTTTTTGGGTAAGGTGAGTGCCGAATTCATTATGTGATGCCATCATCGATGGGCACTTCAACTGCCGTGGGGCATCCACAACGAGCCCACGAACGGCGCACTTGAGGCCATCCGCATCCATCGAATACGAGTATAGTATATTTGTATAAAAACACAAGCGTGTTTGCATTGCGGCAATGATTTCTAACTAAATTTATTGAAGTACTTTTCACTTTTAATGCGAGCGCTGGTGGTGTTTCTCTTCGCCACGCTTTGATATTTATGACTTTTACTCAAAAAAATAAATAAATACGTATGTGAGCCCCAATTTTCTGTACGCACACTTGTATTTTGTTAAGCCCCAAATTGGAGCACTAGCACTCCGGGCTCCATCTATTTCGCCTCTTCGCATTTTGAATGATTTCGGTGCGCTCACAATGCGAGTTGATTGATTGTGGTAGCAGCACAGCGGCAACAGCTTTGATTGCCAATCGAAGGTGTTAGATAACATTACAAGCGCAACAGACACGCACCGCCTAATTATCGTTTATCAGACGAATCTCATATTCCGGGCATGGCCCAAAGCCCTGGGAACCCATCCCATGTGTGTGTGTGGTTAATTAAAAGTTCTGCCTCATCGGCCGCCGGCTGGAGGTTTCAGATGATTCAGGTGGCGGCTCAAGTTCAGGTCCAAGGCAGCATCGTTACAGTGAAAACTGGGCAACCGCAACTGGGCAATTGCCAGGTTATACAATATACTTAGGTTAAGGTGACTTGGGTTTTTAGATTGCTGCCGGGCTGTCATGGAATTTTACTATGATTTGTGTGGAGTAAAAGGTGGTGCAATCAGTTGTAAAATATTGGAAAACTATAGGAAAAATGTGAAAAAGCATTGAATCCCTTGGAGTAAACATAGAGTTGTTTGACTGTGTGCCAGGACACATAATTAATTTATTTGCACCACCACTGATCCAACCACCACCACTGAGCCGTAAATCCAATCGAATCCAATCAAAACTTGGCGGCAGAAAGGAAACATAAACGGCTTAGACGTTCAGCGAGCGTGCGAAAGTTGGCTGTTTATTTGGTGTAGGGCTCGACCCACTTCCACTCCTCCCAGACGACGCAGTTCTGCTGCTGCTCCATGAAGGCGTAGTTGTCCGGGCACTGGATGTAGTCGGCCTTCTCCTGACCCTCGGGGCACACCCAGTAGTGGGTGGGGTCCGAGATGTCGCGGAACTTGCGAGCGTGATCCTCGACAATGGCGCAATTGGGCTCGGCATAGATGTCCTGGCCATTGTAGGCGGAGCTGAGGGCCAGGAACAGGCCCAACAGCAGGCAGCAGATGATCGAAACTGAAGGAGAAAAATGGGGGAAATTTGAGTGGGGCATTCTCGGAGAAGATCGATGGCGATGTGGCTCACCCTTGTACATGATGAAAGTGTTGCAATCGAAGGCCGGCAATTGGCATATTTATACTAGTGCCGAATTCTCCTTATCGTAGCGACACTTGCTGCACAAGCAAAATCACTTAGTGCAAATGAGTTTAGGTTTATTTTTAGCTACCTGCTGCGGATGTCGCCCCAAAAACTGTGGGCAACGGCAATCATAACGAGCCGCATTTCACTTGGCCGCATTAATTGGATTTGGCCCAGAGACCCCGAGCGTGTCGGCTTAATCGATAATTAGCCGCTGCACTGCGTCGCCACCATCACATCTTGGCCAACCTGAAATAATCAGTTAGCTTAACACATGCGATGCGATACGGCAGCGTCATCTTGTCTCTTGGCCATAAACACACAAAACGACATACATACTTAGTCACCCCGCTGGGGAGTTGCGTCGCTGATTGGCCACCTCCTTCACCGGCAATCTCCGCCAGGTTGGCCGCCTCACAATGCGGAAACTGTAATTAGACTTTAAAGCATTTTGTAAGCGATTTTCAGGGTTTTCGTCGTCGACCCACTCTTGGCTGCTAAACGGTTTTTAGTCGGCACATTTCGTGAGGTTTTTTGCCATATTTTATTTCACCAACTGCTGCTGCGGCTGCCTCTTCTTTTGGTATTTATATTGGTCAAGTGGCCTGGCGCTTGGGGCGTTTAAAGCTCCGATAGCAAAGCCAAACAAAGCCACAAAGAGACAAACAGTTAACATAAATGCAAAATACTTTTGCAAAATGACAAAACAAAAATAGGCAATATAAAGAAAAAAATATGAAAAAAACCCAAGACAGTCAGCAATTAATTAATGGAGTGGCCGATAGTCTTTAATGTTGCAAACTTTAAACGAATTCAGATTTCAGCATTTGTTTAACGCACTATGGAAATATCCGATTATGGATTCGACGTGCCAGCTGGGCTTGCAACTCACAAGCTGTCAATAAATAGTCATGGTTATTAGGCTGGATGACTGTTGACTGAATAAATGCTGGTTTGTTTGATTTAATTGGATGCAGAACATGTGTTGTTGATTCTAAAACGCAATGAATCAAATTCACGGTAATCAAACCAATCAACACATTTGTTTGGCGAAAATATGGTAAATATCTATGCATTTATATTAGTTTTTTCTAGTAAATGAAACAAATAGCCCATATATATAAATAAAGTATTTTAGGGGCTGGGTGCGAATTCATTTTGTATATTTTGTGTGCTACAAGAAGAATCCATTAAAAATGCACTTGCTTGTCTAGTTGCTTCCTCATTCCTGATGCTGCATTAAATAATGCTTCAATTTATTTGTTATCTTTCCGCATGCCCCGCCCCCCAGGCAGCCCATATATTTTCCAACCCATCTTGATAAAGATGCTGTTTTCAGCTACTTTTCGCTCTGCTCCCTTGATAATAATCGACGGATGCGTGTGTCAAAATGTCAATACTTTTATTTTTCTTGTTTGCACATCGTTTTTTTTTGTTTTTTCGGTCACAATTCCCCCTCGAAAGTATAAAAGTTGCGTTCTCGAAACGTGAGGGTCTCAGTTGGTTCCTTCCATCGAGAAACTTTCACAGCTAAAAATGAAGTCTGGTGGGTGTGAGGTTGAATTTTAATGTTATTTTCCCGTTTGATAACTTATTGATTCACCAAAGTTGTTGCCCTGTTTGCCACCGTTTTGGCCATTATTTTGGTGGCTGGCGTGAGTGCGGATGCGGGTCGCTCCGCCTGCAAGGATGAGTCCGAGATTGGACAGACCTATACGCATCACTTCGATGCCGCCAAGTACTGGCTGTGCGAGACCCTCGGCGTTCCGGCCACCGAGGTGGACTGCCCCGCGGGACTGGCCTACATGCATCTGCTCAAGGAGTGCATCCCATGGGCCAGCTACATCTGGAAGAAGCCCGAGATGCCACCAACTGTGGCCTGAAAATAAATGACCCAGCTCTTGAATGTTCACAGTTGCAAGATTATTTGTTTATTGATTGGTTGGGTGCCAAAGGGTTTTGGAATCTAAGGTGCTGTGGATTTGAAACTTATTCTACAAACATAATTATTTCAACTATTCCTATATAATTCGTCAGATTTACATTGAAGTTACCTCATGGTATTACTGTAAAAAATATGTAAGTGGTTAAATCAAGTTGCAAGTCACTGCATTGGTAGAAAGTTGTATATCACTCATACGCGGTGTTGCCTTTGTCTTTCTAACTAAGAAAATACGTTACTTATTTCAAGTTATTAACACTGCTTTTCAAATCTAAAAGACAATTTAAGGTTCATGCTTAAACCATTTTAATAGACCAATTTAGCTGGAACCCAAGTGTGATTAATCCATAAGACATAAGACACAGCTGATGACAGCCGATGTTGCCACTGAACTTGGCAACGGATCGAAGTGGATTTATCAGTGCAAAAACAAAAGCAAATGCCGAAAGCTTCACGATCGCAGTAGCTTGTTGTTGCCGCCGCTGCCTTTGTTATTTTGTTGTTGCATGCTTGCTGTGGCAGATGCGCAGCTTTGGACGCGAAGTCGCGCATGCGCCGTGGTGGCCGCTTCTGCCGCTTTGGTTGCTTTGCCTGCTTGTTGGTGGTTTCTGTGGTGGCTTTGGCTTTAGGTGGCTGTTGGCTCCGGCGAAGAGTGAGTGCATTTGAAGTGTTACATAAAGTACCAAACTCGAAGACATGCCGCTGCCAGCGTCTTCTTCGCATTGTGTTTTTGGCTCGGAGCTTTTGATTTTCGTCTGTCCGCATTGTTATTGCTTTTTCTGCTGTATGTTGTTTTTTTTTTGTTGGTTTGTGTCTTTATTTTTGCGGCTTTGCCTGGTTATGATTTTGTATAAAAGTGCATGCTGCGCATCAGGCAGCAGTGTAGTTCGCATTCGTCCATCGGCAGAGCATCGTCTGCAAAGTGCCCCCAAAAATCTCAAAGAAGCAGCTGGTGCCCACGAAAACGGTCAGTGCTCCATAAAGGATAATTTATATAAAAGTACATATATATATATCGCCATTCCTCGTCAACATAAATCAGCGTTATTAAGTGACAAAGTCTTTAAACAGGATTATTGCAACTCATTGCAAAGTAGCAAGGATGACTTATTATCAGTTACTGTGAAAAAACGTTTAAAGTTCTATTTAATTTATCACTTTTAATTTAAAATTGCAGTGCTTTAGGAAAACAATTAAAATTCATACTATCCTAACTTATTTAATTCATCAGTCACAATGAAAAATATGTTCAAAATGCTCAATACATAATAGTACATTTTTTATATTTTTTATTCTTTTATGATCAGATATAGAAATATTCAATCTTCGTTACTAAATTCCCTGAACTAAAGATCTTACAAATCCAAGTTGTTGTCAATATAACTTCGACTAGTATTAGTCTTAAGAACTTAGCACTTGTCACCCTCGTAAATTGCATAATCAGCATGGCCAATTAGGAGTTGCCTCACATTCAGCAGGTCATTCAGTCACTTAGTCGGACTTTGAAAAATAATTAAAACTTGTCGCAATCAACAAAAAAACCAAACAAGCGTCGCGAGACAAACAATAAAGCAAAGTGCTGAAAAAGCAACAATTGGACGCAACGGGACAGGCCAAGACGACACCGAATGTGGCCAAAATGTGGAGACAGTAATTGGCAGCAGTAGCTGGAGAGGCAAATATGTGTCACTCCGCATGCAACGTGCCACATGCCACATGCCGCATGCAATGGGGGTGTAATGGCAATGGCGCTGAGAAATTGCCAACTGCCGCGGCTGACTTTGCAATGTCATAAAAGCCAGCATTATGCCACAGCCGATCACGCCCACACACACTCAGTCTATATAGTCCCATTTTATTCAATTTCCTCGAAAGAAAAGCGCCGAGAAAAATTAAGTGAGTTTCACTCCGCTTCAAATGAGATTTGGCCAGCGATTTCAGTGGCTTTTGTTTGCATCCGCGATTTAACCAAAACGGCAACTTAAGTGGCAGCACACCACGGGGTGCTCCTCCACTTTCAATGCCGGGCGACACGCTCCGTCTGCTGGCCAGTTCTTGGCATTGGCCGACCCGACGGAGCGAGCCAAGATTGACGAGCGATTAGGTGCGCTCCGTGGGTTAAGTCTCGGTCATCTTGGCCATCTCGGTCGTCTTGGTCGTCTTGGTGCCCGTTAAAACTTATGCAACATTAACGTAATCTTTCTATAACTATTTTTTGCAAGTAATCCACTTTCAACTGATTTTCTCTAATGCCCCCTTTTCCCGCTTTGCAGTTCGGTTAATTTGCATTCGAAGCTCATCACATCGAGCTCATCATCCCCCGGAGAAGCAGCAGCAGTCATGCGAGTGGTAAGTACACTGCAACTAAAATGGGGCAGTTCAAATAAATATAAGTAATTTATAAATATAAGTAATAAATACTCTCTACACACTATTTCCATATAAAACTTGAAGTACTTAACCACCCAAATATCTTAGTTGTAGACACTTAAAAAACTTCTGAAAATTTATTGTAGTACAATTAGAACTGACAAGTTTTAAATACTATTCAAAATCAAAACAATTCAATTTTTTTAAAATCTATTTAAAAAAAATCTATTATCTATTAATATTAATATATTAAATCTTTATCATTATACCTCTTATGTCGTGAAAATTGTTTAAATTGAAACATTAATTACAATAATCACTTACTCATCATTCAAGTGCATCTTTGTAAGTTTAAGCTACTTGGCCAAAAATTTAAAACTACTTACATAAATATATGTAACAACTGGCATAGTTTTTTGCAAAGTGCACAGCTGAAGAGATCGCTCTAATGTGGATCATCGATCGGTGCGTCATAAAAAAAGCCAATATACTAATTTCCTCGTTTTTGCAGCAGCTTTTCGGTGTCATCGCCGTGGCCGTCGTGGCCGTTTCGCTGGTCCGCGATGTTGGTGCGGAGCCACCGGTGAACAACGCCTACTTGCCACCCAGCTCGCCCCAGCGTCCGTCCTCCAAGTATGGTGCTCCGCCGGCCAGCTCCTACCTGCCACCCGCCTCCGGACCGGCGCCATCGTTCAACTCTGCTCCGTCCAGCAGCTATGCGGCTCCATCGCAAAGTGCTTCATCGGGTGGCCCATATCCGGCTCCCGCGCCACGTCCCTCCAGTTCTTATGGACCACCAGCCTCCCGGCCCTCGTCCAGCTATGGACCACCGCCCAGCCGGCCGAGCCAGTCGTACGGACCACCGCCGCAGTCCAAGAAGCACCATCATCGTCGTCCATCCAGCAGCTATGGAGCTCCGAGACCCGCTCCGCCTTCGCAGAGCTATGGTGCCCCGCCCTCTTCTAGCTATGGGCCCCCGAAGTCCGCGCCTCCATCCCAGAGTTATGGTGCTCCAGCGCCACCATCCAGCAAGTACGGTCCTCCCAAGTCAGCACCTTCTTCCAGCTACGGAGCCCCTAGACCAGCAGCCCCTTCATCCTCCTATGGCGCACCCGCACCACCATCTTCGTCTTATGGAGCACCTGCCGCCCCATCATCGTCTTATGGAGCTCCCGCACCACCTTCCAAATCTTATGGAGCACCTGCTCCTCCATCTTCATCGTATGGAGCGCCTGCTGCTCCTTCCAAGTCTTATGGAGCCCCTGCACCACCATCTTCCTCATACGGAGCACCTGCACCACCATCCCCATCTTACGGAGCCCCAGCGCCACCATCCAAATCTTACGGAGCCCCCGCTCCACCATCTTCTTCGTATGGAGCCCCAGCTGCTCCTTCCAAGTCTTATGGAGCACCCGCCCCGCCATCTTCCTCCTACGGAGCACCTGCACCACCATCTTCCTCCTATGGAGCACCTTCAGCGCCCTCTTCATCCTACGGACCTCCCAAGTCAGCACCGGCACCACCTTCCTCCAGCTATGGAGCACCGCCTCAGGCGCCCGTCAGCTCCTACCTGCCACCCGCACCGCGACCATCGAAGCCCTCTTCCAGCTACGGAGCACCCAGTGTAAGCAGCTTTGTGCCCTTGCCCTCGGCGCCATCGACCAACTATGGAGCACCATCAAAGACCCAGAGCCTGGGAAGCAGTGGCTATTCATCCGGACCTTCTTCATCCTACGAAGCACCAGTGGCACCCCCATCGTCCTCGTACGGAGCTCCATCCTCTTCGTTCCAGCCCATCTCACCACCATCGTCTAGCTACGGCGCTCCGAGCAGCGGATCAGGCTCAAGCAGCGGAAGCTTCTCGGCAGCTCCCTCATCTTTGTACAACGCCCCAAGCAAGGGTTCCAGTGGTGGATCTTTCCCATCAGCGCCATCCAGCTCGTACTCTGCTCCCAGTGCCAGTGCTAACAGCGGTGGATCGTACCCCTCGGCTCCTTCATCATCCTACTCTGCCCCCAGTTCGAGCTCTAGCAGTGGAGGACCTTATGCCTCGGCTCCATCTTCCTCCTACTCGGCACCCAGCTCTGGATCCAACAGTGGTGGACCTTACCCCGCTGCTCCATCGTCTTCATACTCCGCTCCCAGTGCCTCTGCCAACAGTGGTGGATCCTATCCGTCGGCTCCATCCTCGTCTTACTCGGCACCTAGCCCAGGATCGAACAGTGGTGGACCCTATCCTGCAGCTCCTTCATCCTCGTATTCAGCACCGAGTCCTTCAGCCAACAGTGGAGGTCCTTATGCTTCGGCTCCCTCCTCTTCGTACTCCGCACCCAGCTCTAGCTCCAACTCCGGTGGACCATATGCTGCTGCTCCCTCATCTTCGTACTCCGCTCCCAGTTCCAGCTCGAGCAGTGGAGGACCCTACCCATCGGCGCCGTCATCTTCGTACTCCGCACCTAGCTCCAGCTTAAGCAGTGGTGGACCATACCCATCGGCTCCCTCTTCTTCTTATGCCGCACCCAGCCCGAGCTCCAACAGCGGAGGACCTTACCCGGCTGCTCCATCCAACTCGTACTCGGCCCCGATCGCTCCCCCATCCTCATCTTACGGAGCACCTGCCTCAGGACCGTCTCCGTCGTTCAGCGCTCCCTCCTCTTCCTATGGAGCTCCCTCGACTGGATCAGGCTCCAGCTCATTCTCGTCCTCCTCATCCTCCTTCAGCGGAGCCTCGTCGAGCAGCAGCGGTGGCTATCCCTCTGCACCATCCAGCTCCTATGGAGCCCCATCCACCGGTTCGGGCCACAGCTTCTCCAGCGCACCCTCGTCCAGCTACAGTGCTCCGCCAGCCGGTGGATCGTCCAGCTCCGGTCCCTATCCAAGTGCTCCGTCCCAGGACTCCGGCTACGAGTACAACGGACCCAGCCAGGTGCCCGAGACCATCCAGCAGAGCTACAGTGCCGACGGTGGCTACACCTATCGCAAGAAGTGAGCAGCCACCGGCAACACGCATACGCCACGTGCCTTCGAATACTCAACCACCACATCATATCATCGCCGTCGCCATTGTAAATTATTCCCCAAAATGACAAGCAACCAATTCGCCCATTCCTCTTACTCTCCTCCATGGAAATCTAGCCTTAATTCACTGTACCATTAGATGTAAAACAACGAAACAACGTTTGTCAAATAAACAACTTGATGAAGATCATAGAAGATTCGTAGAAGCCATCAGTTCTGGGCGATCGGTTCCCTTCACATCCGCGATGTCAGCAAGACATTCGCGGAATTCTACCGTTCGGCTAATTGACAGCCATGGAAGTGGTGGTGGATAGGTGGGTGCCACAAGTGGCAGTTGAAGGCTCAAATCGGCAAACAATGCAAATTTGTGCGAAAATAGCGGATATACCGGATATTCGGATAGCTGCCACAACAACAGCCCCCGGCAACAAGACATCTTGTTGTGGGGGCCACAATTAGGTGCAATTCTCGAGCGACACAAGTTATGAGCTTATGATGGAGGAGGGCGATTCCAATCTAATTGAGATTACAACTTAATTGCCACTGCAGATGCAACAGAGCCAACTGCAATTGGAACTGCAACTGCATCGTTAGCATGCTAATTGCAGGCACTTGAGATCGCAGATGGCGGCTATATGATTCTCTGACTTTGGCAATTTAACCGACTGACTTTCGACTAAATAAAATAAGTAACTGTCGCATAGTTGCCACATTCTCCGCGCTGTGAATCCCAAAAAAATGCATTGTCTTGCGGCATTTGGATATTTGGAACTCGGATGGAACCGATGAGATGCGACACCGACAAGAGCTCTTTGCTCTTTAAGTTGGTCTGAGAAATTTCCACCTGCCATGATGATGCGGTTCCATTGTCTGCGGATCGTCACTTGGCCGCTTTTGTTGGCCCGTAATACTCGCATTTATTTCACAAGCCAGCCAGTTAGTCGGCAAAATATATAAGTACTGAGAAATAGAATAAATAAGTAGACGGATTGGATTTGGCTTTTGGGGCAACAGAGAAACCATTTCAATGTAGATATATATACCTTTTATTTATTAAATACCTTTTTTTCGATTTATTCCATTTCGCTATGCTTAAAACATTGATATGTATTCGGTTTAGTTTAAATTTAATACATCATGTATATCGTAACCCTTCGTCCTATTCATTTGTTTTTGTATTTTTTTTTATTTAATTTCATTTAGTTCGGTTAACATAATGCCACTAAGTTAACTTGGAGTGATGGACCAAGTTTGGTTAACAATAACAGAAGTAGGTACGAGTATTTATTTAACTAATTGCAAAACAGAATCGTTTCGACTGTTTGTTTTAACCAAGCGAAGTAAGTCATCGCAGTTGAATGCATAAATTATTTGGTGGTTTTGGTTTAGTTGATAGTAACTTTACAAACGATTCGAGTAACTATAATTTGCTTATTTACAAACCTGGTCAACTGCACAAAGAAACGCGAAACATGGTATACAAACACACACACTTAATTAACATACGTTTTATGTAGGATCTCTGTGGAAATTTAGTCAAATTGTAGTCCTTAGTTAAACGGATTCAAACGCCATCGAAATTGACACACTCAGATCTGATGCAAGAGATAATAACAATAACAACGAACAGATATGCTTGATATGCTCATATGGTAGTTAGATAATCCTAAATGGACTCAAAATCTTCTTAGTTAGTTTCACTTATGTAAACGTTAAAAAACTCGACCCCGTTACAACAAACATACGAGGCTCAATCAAAAAGCAGTCAACATTTATTACAATTCAATGAGTTGTATGTTAGTATGTTACCAAGTTAGTTACGCATATTAGTTTAGTTATTCAGATTTCAGGTTTAGATTTAGATTTGGATTAGTTTTTTCCAACGGATCGAAAGAGCAACAAACGAGCCGAGTGACTTTGAAGTGGAGGAACCAACGCCCATCGCTTGGTAAACTATATCTGCAAAATGGGCATTTTATCTGCGAGTAACTTTGAGATCAAAGGTTGGGATTTGAGGTTTGGAGTTCAGGCAGCGTGTGTTTGTAGATCGGAAACTCCCTTTGCCAATGGTTCTTTAGCAGGTTCGTGGGTCAGTGGGTGTGGGTGTTTCCTTTGGGTATAACTCTCTAAATTCAGTGGCTGGCTTCTAGATATGCATGTATATATATGCTTGTGTATATGATTTGTATAGGTATATATTTAGGTACTACGACGCAACATGTTTTATATATATATATGTGTATATATACCATGATGATATGATAGATCTGCTATCCTGTGCCTCAACTGCCATGTATGTACCTTGTGGTTTTTGCTCTTTGAGAGCAGCTAAAATTCATTCCTATATAACTCGATATGCCTCGTTTTCGCCCACTTACACGACTATGGTTTGGATATAGTGAATGTTTTGCATACCCCGATTATCCTATATACGATTGATATGTATATTGATATACTTCCGCCTTGCTTCTTTTTTGATATGTTTCGTTTGCATTGGTTTGTTAGTTAGTTAGTTTTGCTTAGCTTTGTTCGTTCTGGAAGGACACATGATTCACATTGTATGCATCTATATAGTATAGTATATGATCGATATGCTAATGCCAGGAATGCCAATTCATATTGCTCAAATGCTCGTCACCTAATTCCATAGCCACTTTAACTGGGCCATCTCCTTCTGGGCTAATACGTGTTCCTGGGCCATTCTCGGGCTAGGAAAATGCAGTTGATATGTATTCGTCGTCAATTGACTTCTGAACATTTACACATAGATAGATAGATACTCTAACATCAAAATGAATACCGATAGAACAACGCTTTAAGCTTGTAGAAACTATACACAATATGTTGGCTAAATGAAAATGTAAACCTTACGATCAGCTTTCTGCACTTTTTACCTGAGCACTTGTGTGTTTAACGTACGTTTCCTAATACTTTCTGTACTCCGTTCCACGATCCGATGATGACCCCAACTTCCCCCATTTGTGTCCCCCTAACAAGCGCAACATAAAATCGGATAATTCTCTGGTATCAACTGCAGCCTATTTTCGGGCATTCAGCTGCCCAGATGCCATGGGATTCTCCGCTACTCCGCTCAGAAGGCCGTATTGTCCTGCTCCGCCGTGGGCATGGCCATCCCGCTTTGGCTCTGGAGGTGGCCACCTCCTCCGCCCGACGGCTTCACCCCAGTGGCATTATCCAGCATCTTTTTGACCTGCGCCTGCGCCGTCTCCTGGTTGATGCGGCGTGCCTCCGCCACCGGCAGATCGTCGTCCGATTCCAGGGCGGGATTGATGCGGCCATTGCGCTCATCCTTGCCCGCCATGGTGGCCGCACCGTAGGATCGGGCCAGAGGTCCAGCCATCACGGATAGCTGCTCACCCGACTCCGAGGGATCGCCCACACGCTGCACATCCTCCGGAATGTTGACCACGCAGCGGAAGTAGTCGTAACTGGGCGGCAACTTGCCGGACTCGAACATCATTCTAAAATTGGTTAGGAGAAGGGTTACATTTAATTGGTCTCACTATCTTACAATAAAATAAATCAAATATTCATTAGCTATAATATATAGTATCCTACAATTTAAATAGCCTTATACTCACTTAGTCCACCAGGAGACCGAGATGAGCGTGACCAGGCTGAGCAGCATGGCCATGGTGCGGAAGGGGAACATCTGCTCCTTGGTCTCCTCGTCGTAGCCGGGATACTTGATCAACGGAGCCAGTCCCAAGATGGCCTCACCGCCCGACAGTCGGATGGCTAGGGCCACAATGTATGCCGACAGGCTGCCGTACGTGTTGCAGTGCTTCTTGAAGTGCACCACCATCAGTAGCTGCGGGAACAGGATGACGTAGACCAGATCCGAGCACATGGACCTGTCCGGAAAGATAAGAAGAGCAGGCACTTAGCAAAATGAGCTACCAGTTGGAGGAAGGGTGAATAATGCATCTTCTCACGCACCACAAGCCGTAGATGGAGGGAATGGTGAGGGCCATGATGGTGGCCAGGATGCCCACCACAATGATGGCGACTCGCATCACCCAAATGATTTCCATCTCGGACGCCTTCTGACGGAAAATCAATTTGTACACGTTCCGGGCGAACATGGAGGCGGCGGAGAGCACCGAGGAGTCGGCGGAGGACATCACGGCGGCAGAAACAGCGCCCAGTCCAAAGAAGGACACGAAGTCGGGCGTGAGGTACTGCAGCACCATGGGCAGAATCATGCTCGTCTCGTCCACGGTCAGGGGATAGGGTCCCTTGTAATCTGTCTCGTTCCAAGCTGTCAAAGAAAGGAAAATAGACATAAGTCAAAGGTGCATAGGTAATCTGCCTGTGGTTACAATTTTGGGGATATCTGTGTATTACTTGCTAGTGTCGTCTAGCTAGGACTCACGTGTGGCCTTGGCAATCGCTCCGATGAGCACCGGGGGAATGGCCATCAAAATGCATCCGGCGGCCGCAACATAGGACAGAAGCTGGGCCCTTCCTGCCGTTTTGCTGGACAGCACCCGCTGGAAGTAGACCTGCCAAGGAATGCCACCAAAGACGAGCAGCAAACCGTAGTCTATGTACAGCCAATGCTTTTTGGGCTCCACGTGCCCAATCCAATCCACCTCCAGGTCACTTAGACTGCCCACGTGCTCGTTGCTCCAGGCGAAGGGAATGCACATCCAGAGACCGATGAAGATGCAGAACAACTGGATGACGTCCGTATACGCCACGGAGTATAGACCACCGAACAATGTGTAGAAGATGGCTATGCAGGAGGACAGGATCACCGAGGTGCGGTGATCCATGTCGATGATCACCGACAGAGTGGCTCCAAGTGCAGCCAGGATGCCGGCTGCCCAAAAGACCTCGCCGCAGAGAGCGGGCAGGAAGAGCAATCCTCCCATCCGCTCACCAAAGGAATCCTGCAGCGGATCCAGCATGGTGATGTAACCCTGCTTGCGCATGGGATTGGCAAAGAAGATGCCACCTGAGTTTGGATGGAGGATAAAGTAATCACTTTTTGTTAAAAAAGGAATCTCAATTCGAATCTGTAAAGTTGACTTACCAAATACCAAGCTAAGAGCGTATCCAAATGGAGCCTGACACCACACCAGGCCCGATGTGTATATAGCCTCCGCCGTGCCGTTGATGTAGCCGCCACCCACCCAGGTGGCCGTCATGGTGAAGATGCCCACGAAGAGGCCGATGGAGCGTCCGGCCAGCATGACCTCCTCTTCCGAATCATTGCCGGACTGCTTCTTTCGACCGGCCCAAATGCCCACGACCAGGATCAGGAGGTAGAAGAGCACGATGCTCACAACGCCAGCGATATTGATCATCCTTGCAGCTCAGTCGTGTCCTTGGCTACGAAAATCACGGCTCTCCACGCGCTGCTGTAACCAAATACTCTCGGAATGGGTTTGACCTTTTGGCTGTAATGGAATACAAGGGTTTCACATAGAGCCACATCCTTGAGCATAATGGTTAATATGGCAGGAGCTCATTTTTCAATTAACTAGCAACAGCACGAAGCATTAAATATTAAGCGAATGCATTGGCCATGGCCTCAGGTGCGCCTGACCTTTGTTTGCAAGGATATAATTGGAGTTGACCCCACTTCCCACTCCACTCCTCCTGAAATATCGTCCCGCCCACCACGAGAAAATGCGTCCTTGTTAATGGCGCGCAATTAAGGAGGTATTGCATTCAGTTTGACCTCCGCGGTCCTATAATTATGATAGATCAACTATAGATACTAGGTACTATAGATACTATAGATATACCTATAGATACTATAGGTATTAGATACTATAGATACTAGATACTATAGATACTAGATAGATACTATAGAAACTAGATACTATAGGTACTAGATACTATAGATACTATATACTATAGACACTATCTTTAGTTCTCTGTACACAATTTTATAAATACTCATGAAAAATAATGTTGTAAATAGATTATAACAAATAGAATTTACAATAAAATGAAAATCTTCCTAAAAATAAGCTTTGTTAACTACCAAAATGTAAAACAAAGAAGTTAATTATTAAATTTTTCATTTACATACAAACTTCTTATGAAAAAAGAGACTTAATATTTAATAATTCATTAGCGAAAGCTTTTAGTTCCCAAGTAATTTAAACAATAGTGAAAGCATTTAAATGTGCGGAAATTAGTTCCGATTGCAGCCACACGCACGTGTCCTGCTTATGTAACAGACCGACTTTGGGAGCGGGATGGTCGGGACTCCACTCCGCTTATGTGAAATACATAAACAATTCAAACCACCTTGTGTGTGTGGGGGAAGAGGGGGTCAAGTACGTCATAGCCATGTCAAGCGAGCGGCCGCTGCGAGAACACCTCAATCCGTGTGCCACAATGCCCCCTTGTGGCTGCTTCATTCACAAAATTGAGCAAAGCACGGAGCGCATCGGACTAATGGTGGGGGTAGTAATCCCCACCAGCAGTCTGCGCATGACCCATCGCATTTGCGGGTAGCCACTCACCTCTGTCTTGCGATTTGTGCGCCAAGTTCAAGCGGACGCCAATTTTCGATTCTGAAGCTTAGCGACGGCAATCAAAGAAGCGCGCCAATCAAATGCGCCTCGACTTATGCAACATTTCCTGCTCCAAAAGGGCTCTTGGTGGATGCGGGCTGTGCACCGTAGCAGTGAGTCGCGAGGGAATCGAAATCGAGGATGAGGTCTCCGGCCAAGGAACTCGAACACTAGACGGTCGGAACACTAGACTAGACTAGGCTAGACAGCAGTCGCCCCAGCGGAGGGACGTCTTCTGAGACGGACTGTTACGCGTCCTAAAATGTAACCCGCACATGTGCTCCGGCTGTTGGGGAAACGCGTGTCGGCCGCATCAAACCACTGCCACTATGTAGCTTCGCACACGAGAAGTTGTCGAAAATGTTCCAGATTATATAAAAAAAAAAGGAAACCAACCACCCACACGTTCGTGCTGAGAAGCCTTCGGCTTGTTTGAAATGCAATCGCGTGGGCTATTTAATCGATCCCAACTTCAAGGTGGACTGAATCCAATCAGATCGATATTTGAAAATGAATTAAGCAATCAAACTAAATCCATTCGGTTTTTGGTTAAAACAAATGAGCAGTTGACTACGGACTATTGGTAAACTAAAAATACGTCTCCACGTTCAGCCGTCGGACCGTGTTGGCGGTTAGAGCGACGAAATTATAACTGAATTGGAAGTTCAAGTACTGGAGTCCCATCGGCGAACCGATGGCCTCTTCGACGCAAAATGGCTGAGCCGAGTGGGCGTTCATTTTGTGTATGTGCGCAGGAATTTTAATCGAATCGCCGGATGAATCGTTTCGTGGAAGCCGCCACTCGACTCAAATCAGGGGTGATTGTCAGCGCGCAGGGGAGTTGCCAGCACTGGAATGGTGGTGAAAAGCTCTAGCACTCCGCCTGAAGTGCCGCCGAAGACCCATTAAACAAATAAATATGAAAACATTCAAGGGTTCAACATTTACAAAGTTACAATGAGAGGGTCTTAGAGAATACATCGATTACAAGTCTAGACTAGTTTTAAAGTACATCTAAACTTAATATTTCAAGTGTTTTAGGGCTACCAACGGGCTAGTAGCCAAACTTCTCGTTCAAGTGGGTGATTCCATCGCCGCTCTGGTTGGTCGGTGGCACCCACTTGGCGTACTTTTCGGTGTCCTCATGCTCGGCCAGCTCGTCCAGGTCCATGTCCACATCCTGGCGCTGCTTGTTGCGCTGTCGCTGGCGTTGACGTCGCTTTTTCTGCACTTCTTCCGGTTCCGATGTGTCGTCAGCTCGGGCAGTGATGTCTTCAGCTGGCGTGCTGGAGTCTTCTACGGGGGTACGGAGGACTTCATCTGGATTAGTTGAAGCAACAGCGTGGCTGGGAGCTGGGGGCGCTTCCGTTGAAACTTTTGTTGACCTCACGTTCTCTGGTTTTAGGACTTCCGTTTTAGCGACTGTTGGTTTGCTCTCTTCCGGTTGAGCAGGGAGTTTGGTTTCCTTCAAGCTATCGTTTTCTGGAGTCGATGGCTTTGGCGTACTTTCCGGCTGCGTCTCTTCCCTTTCCAAATTGTCCACCTCTGCCTCCTTTTCCTTTACTTTTTCTTTGACCTCTTCCTCTTCGACTTCCTCCTCATCGGAAGCAAATGCATTTGATTGAGGCATAGTCTGTGTGCTTGGTGACGCTCTGACCACCTTGAATTTACTAAACTGGTTTCTCTTGCCAATCATGGGGAGCTGTTTTTTTTTGGCTGCACCACACTCCTCGATGGCCGAATCCTTAGAACCCGCCGCAAGGCTTGTGGTAAATGGCAGAGCAGTGGGCTTGGCAATCTTCAGCAGGCGTTCCACCTTTTGCTGCTCGCCCTTGAGTCGTTGCTGCTCCAACTAATTGGAAGGCAAGGTCTTTAATCAATCATTTTGTTTATACTAATATCTGTAATTACATACTCTTAACTTTTTGATCTCCGTCTTGTCCAGTTGCTCAACGTCTTTGGTGAGCATGTCCATGAAGTTGTCCAGATCATCACCTTCAGCTTGCTGTTTGGCCGCCAGCTCTTTCAGCTTTTTTTCCTTTTGTTGGTAAGTGGCAATCTCCTGCTCTACCTTTTCCAATTCCAAGTTGAGCTCAATCTCTTGTTTCAGCTGTGGAAAAGTTGGATTAGGTCGGTCAGTTGATCGAGAAGTCTTTTAAGACTTACCAAATCCTCATAGGTAAGGGTGACACTGACGCCAGCAGTGTCCTTGCGCTGCTTCTTACGCGCCACATCCCCGGTGCGGTCCCAAAACTCATCTTCGTCATCGGAGTCCCGATTCTTGAGCTGCTTCCTTTTTTGTGCCTCCTGGTTGGCTTGACGCAGCACACCATGCCTGTCCAGCGTTCGACATGCCTCCAGGGCGCACTGCACCACGCAGTCCTTCTTGCGACCCTTGTGGTTAACCTCCACAATGATTGGCCTGCCATTGGAATCGTCGAGCGGAAGCTCCACCCGGCAAACAAAGGAACCGGTGGACAGTTCGTCGCACCTGTACTCCAGATTTAGACCCTCTCGCTCGAAAAAACCGCGCAACGTTTTCTTTGGGTCATCGAAGAAGAGCTCCTCGTTGTTGGTGCTGGCGTAGGGATTGTGACTGAGATCCGTCTCCTCATCAGCGTCGTCGCCCATGCCCCAGCTGACGCCCTCGTTGCGCTCTCGCTCCTCAGCTTCCAGAAGCCTTAACTCTCGTTCCACGGCTGCATCAGCCAGCTCCTTCTCCCTTTTCTGACGCATTTCGGTGACGGACAGCTCTGATTCCGGTTCCTCATCCTCGCCGGGACCCTGCAGGATATACACGCGTGTGCTGCCGCCTAACTTGAGCATGTGACCAACCCTCATCCGGATGTAGACCTTTGGCGGCACGCGCTGTTTGTTTAAAAAAGTCCCGTGTGTGCTGCCCATGTCGTAGATGTACCAGCCCTCTGGCTGATCGTTCTTTGGCTCCTCGTCCTCTTCTTCCATCTCATCGTCTGCCTTAGCGGACTCGGTCTTTGACGGAGCCTTGGGCTTGTACTGCAGGACCACGTGGAAGCGTGAGATCGTCGGATGAGCGGCGGGCACATCGTTCTCCGGCAAGCGACCGAACGTCCAGACCGCCTGTTGCTGCAGCTGGTGCACAGTGTCGATTATCTGGCCGGACTTGAGCACCTCAAAGCTGTAGATCTGATTTTCGGCTGGCGGAGCTGACCACTTGGGAACCTTGTACGGACAGACGGCCGCTGGCGAGGATTTTGGAGTTTTTGGGGTTTTCAATGGCGGAGGCGGTGGCTCTGCGGGAACTTCAGAGCGCGGCTTCTCTGTGATAATCACTTTGGGTTTGGGCAGCGGAGCGGGCACTTTGAACTCGTTCATGTTGATGAACGGACGAAATCTGTTAATTTTTCCAGGTGTAAACAAATTTTTGCAAAATTAGCAGCTGTTCGGCGCAGTGAGACCAAACATTAGCCGCCTAATAAAACCGAACTCTTTCAACAGTTGTCCAGGGAAATAAAGCTTTAATTTTTTATATATTGTAAATAATGCAGTCAATTAATTAAAATTAAATTATAAAGTGAAAAGGATTAGTAAATGATTTCAAACAGAAATAATAAATCATTTTTCGTTATTCTTTTGAACAATAAAATTAGTCAAAAAGCTAAAACTAGCTATGAAGTAGCTAAAATACCTATACAGACTAAAATAATCATCACCACCTCATGCTGGCGGTATTTTTAGTATTTTAACTACATTTAGTGTTGAATAAAATATAAAGTCATTCTAAACAACAAAAGGTGAAACATGCAGGAGCTCAAGGTGCGTTTATCGGCAATAAAATATATATTATAACTAATAAATAATGCCCTTATTTGTACGTTACAGCAACGTTTTGAGCGACGCCGGTTGGCGGATGACCTGAAACAAAAACAGGTGAGTGCCGCCGTGTCGCAAAGCAGGTGCTATAAATAAACCAACTAACTAATGAATGCATAACAAACCAGGTAATCCAAGATCACCTGCTGCAGAAGATCCTGTACTCGAAGCGCCTGCTGGTGGACCATGTAGAGGCACTGGAGCACTGCATGCAGGAGCTGCAGACAGCCTCCAGATCGAGTCCCGGCCGGCAATTGCTGACGACAAGGAACGCCTGCCTGATATTGGGCGGCACTCTGTTGGAGCACCTGATAACCCCACGGGGCATCCGGTACACCATGGTTCCATCCATCCTCATATCCGGCACCTTTGCTGCACTGTTCGCTGTGAAGAGCGTCTTCGTTTGCCGCAACAAAATCGTGGAGAGAAAGTTGGAGCAACTGGTCAAGACCATCGATGAGTTCGGCAACTGCATCCGTCGAAATATGACGTACTTTCAGGAGATCATCATCATGAAACAGGCCGAACTTATAGAGTAATCCAAGAGATCTCAGTTTAATGAATTATATATCTAATCAGATTTCGTTACAGATCCCGTCAAATTGAGCGCGCTTGGGATTGCATAACGGCCGCCAAGGAGGTTACCGAGATCCTGTACGATGCCACCCGCAAACTGGAGACAGACTATCCCCTGCCGACAAAGTACGGCGCCTACTATGCGCCCATGGAAGAACTGCGGGAGTGCGAGTACTTCAAGAACAATGTCACGGACTACAGTCCCAAGCACATAAAGGTAGCAAGGATTTATCTATATCTATATTTATTTACTTCTTATAAAGTGTTATATAAACTGGCTGTTCATTATAATCCTCAAATGATATCCACTATGAGACCATATCGGCAATTCAAAGTGCATATAGTAATCTTTAATGACGCATTCAACAGATAACTGATAACAGATAAATGATAAGCAATTTGTAGTCGTTAATTGCTATTAAAGGCAAATGAGACAATAAGTAGAGCTTATTATCTATATTTCTCCTTATTTGTTGATCCGCAATTGCTTTCTGTAAATCTATTTTTCTTTTGTTACACTCAAAATGTTATAATAAGTATAAAACTTCATCAAATAACTTACTAAATATAAAATTTTTTTAGGACTTTCACAACATCTTCGCCTATGTGCAGTCACAATACCTGCTCCGGCTGGCACTGACCATCACAACTCGTCCCTCGATCTCTCAGCTAAGCGAGGATCTGGAGAAAATCGACAGCCTGGTGAGGCAGTTGGTGCAAGAGGAGGAGCAGCACTTCAGCAATCTAGCATTAGCCCTGCAGAACAGGAAGCAACTGGAACTGGCTGAGCTAAATGCGACAAGAGCAGAGCAACAGCAGAGTGGACCAATTGCTGTGCTGCAGCATTCCTCGCTAAAACTAAGCGCCTGTATGGTGGCCGTGGCCGCAGAGTGTCAAGCTCTGGACGTGACCCTTCAAAAACTCACAGTCACAGAGGCGGCAAAAAAGAACAACTCCAAGGAGCTGGTGGCTGTGGCCAATAATATGCATGGCATCGAAAATGCCTTGGCCGTTTGCTGTGATGATTTCCAGCGATTGATGCTGGTCTACAACAAGTTCTTGCACAGTCAGCTGGATTTGGAAGGAGAGTTGCCGACGCCCAAGCAGGATGTCCACGATGAATTCCCCGAGAGCATTCTTAGGGTCGAGTTCTCGCAGAACGTGGATGCACCGCAGCAGAGGGATGACTTTTATGCATACATGTACGATGAAAACGAGGAGCAGCACTTTGAGGCTGAGCAGAATGCTCCGTTTCCCTCGCCGGAAAAGGAACTGCTTAACTTCGAGAAGCGTATTACCAAGGGAAAGTTTAAGCCTGTCCTTAAACAGCTGAAGGATCGCATCGATCCCATCAGACAAGTTATGCTGGAAAAGGAGCGCGAAGTTCTGGCCTCTAAGGGCATAAATGTGGATGAGCTGTTTGGCAAAATGGAAAGAGTCGAGCAGCAGCAGGAGGACAATCGCTTCGCGGATGCCACACCCTTACCTGTCTACGAATCCTCCAGCAACTCAGATTCGGATTCTGCTGACGAAGAGGCCTTCCGGCGTCGCAGCAAACAGCACAAGGAGCGTGATAATTTTGCTGAAATGCGTCAATTTCTTGCTCAGAAGCAGGCTATTAATCTGTTTAAGCTACCACCACCACCTGTGGCCGCCGCTGGGGAGGAGCTGCTCGAAAGTGAATGCTAGACGTGCTGGCTGTTTGTTTTGTTGTTCACTTGCCTGTTATCTCCTTTGCTCTGGGTATTATCTGTTTAAGCTTTTATCATTTATCTAGCCAACTGGAGAGATAGACCGCTCGCCAAGCGACGCCACCTCACCCTGACCACAACTTTCTGCCTTTCGGTTGTTCCTCGTGTTATGTTTCCTTACCATATTTAAAACTAAATAAAACATAGCAAGCAATAAATAAATGTTATTAAGTAGGCCAACTCTACACATATGTATTATGTGCAGCAATTGGGAAAAACACATTTAAACTGTTTAAGGGATTTCAAGTAGTAAGAAGTAAATCGACAATTTGTTTTGACAATTGTGTTTAAGGAACTTTTAAAACTTACACTTTTATAAATCAACTGACGGAATTTGTTAAAAAAGCATAAGTTTGGCAATCACATTAACGATATATACACTATGTTAAGAACTTTAATTGGAATTAAAAATGTTTTATTACACACTAATGTGCGGATCTTAAGTACAATACAAACATCGATGGCTTCACTAAATACTAGGGTCTAGGGACTGGCAATGGGATCAGCTCCTTTGTGGAATTTAATACAGGGAGCACCTACATATGTACAGGATAGCACGCACAGGAAGTCTTTCGGTTGGGATCGCGTCACTGTCGTGGACATCTTTGGCTCGAAACTTGTGCAGCTAGCTCGGAATTTGAACCGCATTAGGATTTCAACACCGTGTTAGGCATTGGCAGCGCCAGTGGTCACCCCACTGCTGCTCCCGGCATGGACATTATTGAACTTGCTGGCCACCGAGGCGGGCTGCAGCTGCGAGAACTGCGACAGATTGCTGCCCCTAACGCTGGTGTACCGGATGGGTTGTACTCCGTAATCGCTGCCCTTGAGCCGCCGGCGCACACAGACCACGACGAATCCGATCACAAGACCAATTACCAGGACAATGCTGGCTATGATGGCAGTGAGTATTATGTAGCGGCGTCGCAGGAATCGCGGTGGCTCCTCGTCCACCTCGCGATACTTCTTGGGTATCACCATTTTGCAGATCCGTTCGGCTGTCAAATTGGAGAGCGGAGATCCGGCCAGAAGATATGGCGTTTCACAACGCGCCTCGGTTCCATCCCATTCCCGGTCGATGTGGCTTAGTCCAACCAGCTCCAGGGCTTTGAACAGTTCGCAGCTGCAATACCAGGGATTTCCGGAGATGCTCATGCGACGGAGTCGTGGCCAGGGTTCACTCGTGGAATTACTACTGCTATTGCTAGAACCGGTGGCATTCAGAACCAGAGTGGTCAGTGCATTCCAGGACAAGTCCAACTTCGACAAATTCCGACTGCTCAGCAGATCGGCCAGCTCCAAGCGCTCCAGCTTCGAGTTCCTAGAGCAATCCAGGTGCTCCAAGGCAGGCAAGTTCAGAGCTCCTTTCTCCAGGCTTCGCAGCGATGGCATGCTACTGATATTCAGCCGTTTCAGGGAAACCAAGCCCTGCAGGCTATTCTCCTTCAAGCTGAGAAAGGCATTTCCTGCCAAGTTGAGTTGAACCAAAGACTTGCCCAATTGCTGCAGGCTGGCTGGCATCGTGGAAAACTCATTTCCGGAGACATCCAGGAAACGAAGGCTTGTGAGCTTCGGGAAAAGCTGTGCTGGCAGAGACATCAGGCCATTGTGGGAGAGATCCAGTCGCTGCAGTGTAGCAACCGATGCAATGGCGGCTGTGGTAGCTTCATCCAGGGCACTCAGCTTGTTGTAGGCCAAGTTCAGCTTGGTCAAGTGGGGAGTGTGCTCGAAGAGCCGCCGATCCAGTCGAGCTATTCGGTTGTGACTCAGGTCCAGGTCTCGCAAACCAATCGGCTCGTAGCGAGTGTTGCGGAATGGACCTCTGAAGAGATCCGGCACCAAGGCATCGTCGCTTAGCTCATTCCAGCTGATGTAAAGGGCCTGCACATTGGGCACGTCCATGAACAGCGGAGCCTGCAGATCCTGCAGGCCACAGTGGCGGCAGGAGAGCGTTAAGCTGGCATTTGTGGCCGGCAGCTGTTGGAGCAACTTGATCCTATTGCCCGAGTACGAGACCACAATCTCCGATGCAGCTCCGGACGCAATCGCCTGGCTGCCAAACTGCTCCGGCCAGCGGGCCAGGATGTGCTCGAAATTCCTCACCGAGCAGTCCAGGTTGAAGTGCGTGCGATGATCCACATCCTGGGTGCTGAGGCACAGGCACGTCTGGCAGATGTTGCTCACCGGCTGGTACGGAATGTCCTCATGTTGGCCCCGAACTTCAGTGGCCAGGAGCAAAGCCGATCCTGCAAGGAACTGAAGGAAAATAAGGGTTTAAGTTAAATGATATTCTAATTTGAAGGTATTAATTTTTTAAGATTTTTCAAATTATATTCCATTTACATTACATACATGTTTTTTGGGAATTCTTAATTTTTAATAACAAAGCAAAGTCCGATCTTTGCAAAAGAAACTTTATTTATACCTTTGCTTCATTTCGTCATTAAAAAAAGGTATTTTAGGGAGATTATAATATTCTCGGAAAAACAACTTGAGTAACATGCACGTGTCCCTTGCAATTTTCGCCACATTTTCCATTGTACTGACCATGGGGTGGGGTGTTGTATATCTGATTTGAAGCTGCTTCTCATATGTCACGATTGCCCCGAAGTACAAGTGTTCAGACAGACGAAAGTACTTTGGAGACCAGTAAGGTTGGCGCCATTAATATAATTGCATTGCTGCATCCAAGAGGTCTAAAAAGCTGAGACGTGTAGCGACTACCAATGCAATGCTTTATAGGAATTTCATATAGCAAAAGTAACTTGATTTTCTTTTAAGGAACAGTCGTGCCATCTAAACTGATAATTGATTGCATTGAATACTACGATATTACGTATACGACAGGGTTAACGCACACAAGTTTGCTTAGTCAGCCTACACAAGTGTGCGCACTTTTTGAAAAAAATCAATCATTTCTGGGTCAGTATACAAAACAAAGAAATTATTCTGTCATCGAGCGTTGGTCTTTACACCGCAATAAATATTTATATAATTAACCAAGTATATATTTTACATTAGCATGCTATGAAACATATGGGTTCTAGTGAGATAACATTGATTGGTATAGATTCGGTCAGCCATATTCTACATAGATGCGTCTAGTTGGTCGGCTGCAACTAGTCTCCGAGGAACTTTAACATTATTACATCAAGAACTACATCCTCGGCTTTGTCAATCACACACAAGGAGAATACGAGCTCGGCCATCTTTCTCCAACGATCCCCACGATTTCTGTTCATGTTCATTAGGGCTTTGAAGTAAATTGCGATTGGTATCCGTACTATTGCTGCTTTCATGTGTCTTGAAGACTTGAGATAAATTTGTGGCAAAACATGTTCAACTGATATCGGTGAGTGAAAACTAAAAGCTAATGCGATTGTATCTGGGACATGACGCATCTGATTGACTCACACAGATCTGATTCGATAA
Source organism: Drosophila mauritiana (assembly GCF_004382145.1). NCBI lineage: Eukaryota > Metazoa > Arthropoda > Insecta > Diptera > Drosophilidae > Drosophila > Drosophila mauritiana. The sequence continues at coordinate 8,312,232 of NC_046670.1, forward strand.
CCTATGTGGCATCCTAATTTTTTTGTTTTGGGGTCCGGAAGGAGGTCATCGATGTGCTTCATAAAAAGATCTCCCCACTTGGGCACTTTCAGGGAAAGAGCTTTACGAAAAAACACTCTCTGATCCCCACTATCTGGGCCCAAAGTATGTGCGATAAGATAGGGTTACTGTTTTGGATGGCTGAAATATTTACTCACCAACAGCAGAAGCTTGTGCTTCATTGTGGTATCGGTATTATGTAGATTCGATTTCGATTTCGTTTTCGGTGTTTTCCAACTTAGGCGTACTGAATTTCGAGTTATGTTGCTTGTATCTTTCGAGTTTCTTTTTAGTGCACTTATTTGTCTTTTGATTACACTTTTAACCAGAACATTTACTTATTATTTTTTTTAGCGCAGCACAAGCGAGCGTACTGCTTGCCTCGTAGTATAGAACTAAATTTATGAATCAAGTAAAGCCGCCGTGGACTGGGGCATTATTTGTTTTGATTAGATATCGGTGGGCAGGAGAAGAGAGGCTCTCTCGGGGCTCCACTCTCTCATCCTCCCTCTCCCGCTCTCTCTCTCCCACGTTCTCAGTTCTGCGATAGTAATCTAAGCGGTCGGTAAAGTAAAAGTGAATTCTAATTGAGTCATCAACGGACTCTTCTGTCTTTCTGGCACTCCCCCTCCGCTTTCTCTCTGCTTCTACCTTCCTCTCCGCAAGGTCGTCAGATTGCTTTGCTGCTTTCTTCGCCAGCTAATTGCTCGTAGCCAACCCCACCTGGCTAAAGTGCAATCGCTTTTTGAGCATACAACCCATACAGTGTGGCACCCCTACGGCGAATTTCAGTATTTCAAAGAAGTGTACATATATCAATGGATTTAAGAGGCTTATCTTTGTGAGAAAACAAATAAGATCGATGCACCACATCGATGATAGTTACTTTCAAAACTTTAGTAATTTAAATCCAAAATTAACTTCTTTACTATTCTCGCTTTAGTATTTTTTCTAATTATTTTTCTAAAGGTTCCTTAAAAATAGGTCAAAATTTAACTTTATATTTGATTTTCTGAAATATTTAAAAGGTTCTACAAAATTTTTCATTAACTTATCTTGTATTTATTCAGTTAAAGAAGTTGTACTGTATTGTTTAGCTTCGAGCAGATTGCGCTGCGATAAGATAAGAGTTTGTCTCTCGATGTGGCAACAAGTGTCTTTGGAGCCCAAAAAAAACAGACCATCAGTTGACTCAGCTTAGCCCCACCACAGCTGCTCCAAATGACTTTTGATTCACTGGCCGAAGGAGAGCCAATTAGATGCGATCGCAATTGCAAGTGTCACTTGGTTCCATTGAACTTGCTGACGCCTGGCATCGGGAATTAAGAATCGAGGAATGAGAAACGAGAGCGAAGAATGGAGAATCGAGAATTGAGCTGTTCGCAGCTGCCGACGATGAGAAAGGCAAACAAGAAGTGTTTGTGGCTCTGGAATTGGTTGCATAAACAAAACACTGACGAAGTTAACCGAGCACAGCCAGACGACCAATGTTGCCCAGACACTTGTGACTCACGATCGCATTGGAGGCAAGTACAGTGGACACTGCGATTGTAAAGAATCTGAAGATACTTAAGTTTCTAAAACTCCATTCTATTGTTTTATGGTGGCAGCTTTCAAAGTCTATTCATACTATTCACAAATGTAACAATGCTTAATATTTCGAATACCCTTTTTACCTGCTTTATTTGTATCTATATCTACAGATAGATAAAAGCACTATCTTTTAAAAGTCCCAAGCCCGCCTTTGATGTTTCTAGCAAATGCTATCAGAAACAAGTTCCCTGTCTGACTTCTTATCCGTTGTCCACTGTAAGCGTTCTCCTAAGAGATTTGATATCTGTCGCCTCGCCTCCAATAGCGTTTCTTTCAAGAAACCGCAAGGGTGGAGGACGGGACGCACATCCGTGGCAAAGTTCCATGTGCTTACTAGTCGTTAGTCTGTGTTTAATTTAATGATGAAGGCTTTTGCATATTCCGTGAACTGCACGCGACCCAACCGCACACACAATAAAAGTAAATGCCCGTCGAGTGCGAATGAAACCCGTTTGCGTTGCTGCGGTCACTGCTGATCTTGCCGATGTTGCTGCTGTTGCACTTTTGCAGCTGCTTGGTGAACGATGCTCATCCTCGTCTGGAGAAGAAACACGCGCGAATGCTGAAGCCGAAAACGGAAACGTTTGCGAAGAGGAGCCAGCCAGCGAACGATCTCTACCTGCCCGCCGCTCGAGTCGAACTGAACAAAAAACCGAAACTGGAAATTTGCTGCTGGATCAAGATTCCCGTTCGCGTTCCCACAAAAGTGGACACAGTGCTCCCCCGAAAAGAAAACCGGTCGGGGGCTCGCTGGCCGAATTTGAAAGCGAGACTGTGGCACATTGTTTATGCCACACAGTGCCTTTTTGATTGGGGCGCAATATTAATGTGTGGCAGCTGCACTTTTCCAAATGTCAGGGCTCCAAATGGGAGCCAACCGGAAATGGGGGCCATTATAGGTCGTGACGAAAGCGTTTCCTTGGCGGCGATTCACAAAAGCATAGCCATAGTCGTTAGTTAGAAACAAACATTTACTACGAAACAAGGGAACCGAAGAATATGAGCCTATCTAGAATGCATGTAGTAGTCGATGGCCGTGGAGAAGGCGGCGAATCCCAGGCCGCCGATGATGCCCGCCTTAACGCCAGCACGCAATCCAATCAGTCCGCCAGTGATGCCTCCGGCGTAGGTGCCATTCTTCCAGTCCGTGACGCCCCGATGCTGCAAAATCAGAAGGAGTCCTAGTTAATACAAACTAGTACACAACGCTTTTGAGCAGGTGGACTTACGCTCTCGATGGTGCACTCCACGGCGGAGAACACACAGCCGATGAGCGCGAAATTCTTCGCGTAGGAGTGGGTGGTGGAGCGCATTTCGCGGAACACTTCCCTGGCCGTCTGCTTCTTCTCATTCGCGAAGGGATCGGCCATGTTGGGATTAACGGAGGCGCTGAACAAACCCAAAGCTGCACCCAAGCCATAGCCTGAAATGGAGAATAGGTATGTATATGGTTAACATACATTTGAATTCTTATATTTGAGTTACTAACAAATACTGAATCTGAATCGTCTGAGGTAATTTTAACAAATAAATAGCTTATTGTAAATGTAAATAGCTCAGCATATTATAATTTGATTAGCTTTTTATTAAACTTTCATTAATGATTGTTAAACCATTAATATTAACATATAATAATCAAGCATGATTGGTGAAACGAATTATTGTTATAAAATAATAATCATGGATGGATTGAGGATAGCACATATATGACAACTCAAATGTCCAATGACTGGAATATGCAATAATCTGTGATAATCAAGAGGGGACTGTTTTGCAAGTGGCTGTTTTGATTATGAACAATTAGTTTTAGAAGTAGGTAGTGTCACCCACCCATCACACAGGCCATGGTGCATTTGAATCCACAGCTCTCCACCACCGTTTCGATGAACTTCTCCTCGTTGGTCTTGATCTTCACCGGGCCGTTGCCCTTGGGGATTATGATGTTCTCGCGGTAGCGCTGCATGTTTCCGACGTACTCCATCGCCATGCGATCCAAATCCGGATCGCCAAACATTTTGGGCGCCGTCACCGGCGATTCATTGTTTCCGGCGTTGGGCAGCACGGACATCTTTGCTATTTTATATAGATTTTTATTCACAAATGCAGGATTTTGTTTTGCGCTAAACGTGTTGTGTAAAAAAAACCAAAATTATTATCACATCGCCGAACAGCTGCTTGCCAGGGCTGAACTATCGCAGCAACGAGAGCTTATCGACAGACAGAAATCTATTATCGATTGTCCCAAGAAACCAATGAAATTGGCGGGGAAGTACCTTTTTTAAATTGTTCTCTTTAAAATTGAATTCAAAAGCTTAATTTTTTATTACATTACGTTTAATGTTCAACATTTTCACATATGGGTGACAGTTATACAAGGTACACTCAAATTTACTTGTGAAAATCCTTAGAAAATTAGAAATCCTAATTAACCAAGATACCGTATCGAAAAACTGGACTGGTACTTGGCGTCTTCGCAGGCTCGAATGCGTTTCCCCAACTCGTTGCAGGTCTTCTTCATCGCCTGGATATGAGCACGACGGGCCTGTATATCGGCCATGCACTTATCGTAGTCGTACATTAGGCCCGGCTTGAAAAGCAGTCCGCCCTTGGTCTCCAGCTTGTCCCGCTTGGACTTGAGGTCGGCGTGCTCCAGCTGCAGCCTGGTCAGGTCCTTGCGCAGCTTGTTCCGCCGCTCGAATCGGTCTATGTACTCGGCCCTCGCTTTGGAGAGCATGTAGGAGATCATGTCCCGCTTCTCACGCACGCACGTCTCCTCGATCATGGACTTCTTGTAGTTCGACTGCATGACCGCAACATCCTTGCACTTTTCTATACAATTTGTATGCATGTGAGTTTAACGATTAGTTTAAAGTTCTAGAGTTCACCAATTTACCCTCTAGTTGCTTGCTCAACTGTATTATGGATTCGTTGGCGCACAGCATTTGCGAAATGGTCAAAGTCTCAGTAACACGCTCGAATTTCATCACTTTCTGCGGGAGAAGAATATACAAGATTGTAAGTTCCTAGCACTGTATATCCCTACCTCATCCACAAATGCCAGGTTGTGAAGGTTCAAGTTGAGCTCGTAGCGCTTCTCGCTAATCTGGTTGCGAAGGTCCTGCATGCGCCTGAGATCGTTGTCCAGCGCACGCCTCAAGCGATCCATGTCCTTCCGGATGAGGGTCTTGCGCATGAATCCCTCCAGACGCTGCTCCTCGTTGAAGGCGAGGACAGAATACGAGTTAAGCTCCAGCATGGCGCGCGACGCACTGTGTCCGTTCTTGATCTTGATCATCTTCACCCGCTCCATCAGATTGTCCACCGAGTTGAGGGCATTCATCCAGCGAATGAACTCGCCAGCAGCATCGTCCGGTGGCAGTGGCTGAAAGTTGTTGAACTTGCGATTGCGACGGAAGTAGTCGCAGACGACATTGTTCAGAAGGGTGTTTTGGTACTTCTCGAAGGTGTAGTCGTCTACCAGGCGCTGCAGCTCCAGCAACATCTTGCGCTTGTCCAACAGGTGCTCCTTGTTCTTCTCGGTGTTCTCCGCATTTTCCACCACGGTATTGATAAGATTGTTCAGGAAGTCGACAGTGAGGCGATACCAGAATGGTTCTTCAACCGGGACTTGCAGCTCCTGGTGGGTCTCCAACTCCGCATCGACAGCCTCAGTGAACATGGCCATGGTGTCCACTTCCTCCCCAATGACGACCTGTTTTTCTGTCGGCTCTTGCTCATCCGGCAGATCATCCATAAGTACGGATTCGTCGTCCTCTTCCGACTCGCCCGCTGCATTTTGAGCTGTGCTAGCATCCTGATCGGAACCCGAAGAACCCCCCGACTCACCCTCGCCGGCATCGTCTGTGCCATCCTTGTGAAATACACCATCATCTGTCTCCGGTTTGGTGTCGGACTTGTCCTGAGCGCTGTAGTCCGGTTCAGGTTCTGGTTCCGGGTCCGGATCGAGTGATATGTCCGATATGCTTGGCAGACTTTCAAATCCGCGGATAAACTCACTCTTTATGGACACTCCCAGCCTGGGCAAGGGCTCATCCACGCTGCCTTCCGAATCGAGATCCTCTTCGATTTCCTCTTCGACGACAACGCTTTCACGTAGAGTTGGGGGCTTTTCGTTAAGGATGGCCTTTATATCTTCTAAGTCATCTTCGGAATCCTCGCCGCCCGATTCCACGGAATGGAGTTCCTCCTTATCCTCGTCTTCCGGCATCTCCTCAGATTCTATTGGAGCCGTAACCAGCGCAGCCTTCATAGCCTCTTCCTCGTCTTTTTTGGCGAGCCTTTCCTTAATCCTCTGCAGCTTTTCGCGCTTTCGTTCGTCGGCGGTAGCAAGACCCTTTTGTTTAGCTCCAGATTCCCGGCCTTCCTTTGAGGTTTCTTCATCCTCGGCTGGCAATACTGTTTCGCCTTCTCCTTCGATTTGATCTACGTTAGCTGCCTCACCTTGGATTTCTGCCCCCTCCGCCGCTTCAGCGATCGTTACTAGTTTGGGGGCATCCTCCACGGCTGGAATCTCCTCGGCATTGTCTATGGGGGCGGCCTCTTCGGGTGGATTTTCAGCCATCTCTGTGCAATTGAAGTCGTTTCAATAACGTAGCTCTATGACTGTTTTGGGTTTCTTTTTGGTATATACATAAGTTGTTATGTTTGCTGTTTGCCTAAAGTTATTAACTGCTGCTTGAGATTAGGATCAAGGGCTGTTGGGTTTCTCTTATATAGTACATTTTATTGCTATCACAAGTTAATCATACACATATACCGTCGGAAAAAACAAACTAAAATTGCAATTGTCTGTAATGGAGTTGAATGCAAGCTCTATCTTTGGCCAAATCGCGGTGGCAAGTCACTAGTTGAAGGCGTAGAGCAGCAGCAAGATCACACAGAAGCCAATAACTGCTCCCAGGATCAGCGAATCGCGTCGCTTTTTAATGTTGATGCGCTGAATGAGACTGTGGATATACAACAAATAATTGGATAAGTAAATATGAATAAATTTAATTGATAACTCTTCTATCTCACCTGGAAATCAGTGGGAATCGATTGGAGATATCGTTAAAGCGGGTCTGCAGCCGCTTGAATGCTTGTCGCTGGGCGTGAAGATGGTCACGCGTCTCAATCGCGATATTTATCTGATCGTTGACCAGGTGACTGGCGCTGTTGAGGTGCCCGCTCTCCTTCAGGTACATTTCTCGCCGGTTCAGGCCCGAGATGGATGGACTGCCGGAGCTGGTGGCCAATCCTGAGCCACGAAGCAGCTCCTCGCGCTCAATTCGCATTGTGTGATTGGCGCAGATCTTATTGAACTCCTGGCGGTAGCCCTGCAGGATCTCTCGATGCCTCTGCAGTGTGTGCATGGCGGCTGCTCCAGAGGCGGGCAAATCGGACATGGACTCATTTAGCGAGGATAGCTGCAATTAAGAAGAATGAAATAGGTCTATCCTGGTGGTATACAAATGTGAATTGCCTAGAACACTTAGATAACTAAACAAGATATACGACAGCAAAACAATTTATACATTTTGTGGTTCAGTCGGTGACTCATTCATTACTTTCAAGTTATCTATTAAAGTATTTATCAAAACGAATTCATTTAGCGAATACAAGGAGGAATACTCAAACGTTTTCCTTTAAAGATTCTAGCAAAGATCAGATCAATTAAAGCTTGAATAATATTATATATTATATATACAGATTCATAGAAAATGGGAAAGTGATGGAATGTTTTCAATATAAGTATCTTAATCGTGGCAGTTTTTCAATTGTGCACTGAATTCTGCTAATTAAATTATGATTTTTGGGAAGGTATAGTGTGAAATTAGTTATTCATAGTAGCACATAGCCGGTAGCACAGAAATTCGCGTAATAAATAAATAGGGATCAGCACTACATTGCTTCGGGTTTAATCCCAGCTTAAAGTTTTAATCCCTGCACCAGCGCAGGGCATTGGGTCACCTATCGCACCTTCTCCAGCATCTGCTCGATCTCCTCCGACAGCGAATCGAAGACGTGCTCGCCCAGGAGCGGCGATGTGTCAACGCCTCCTAGTCCTCCACTTCCACCTCCTCCGCTGCCAGCACCGATTTTGCTGAATGCCACCAGCTTCAGGTCGATCTCGTTCTCCAGGCTCCTCGCCTGCTTCCTGAGCACTGTGCGGGAGGTCGAGAGAAGAGATGGCTTATATGGAAGGCAACCATTAAGTCCCACTGCTCACCATCGTAGCTGGATCCTCCCATTTGTCCAAAATAGTTTTTCTTTATTTGTTCGACTTTCGTGTGGCAATCGGTGTGACCAGGTCAGGCCAGGCCCAACTGGAATGAGTTGAGAGTATCGCAAAAGATTAATAGCCAGATTTAATCAAAGCCCTATTTAAGAAATAAATGTTTACTTTAATAGTATTCGAGAATAATTAAATTGTCCTAATAACCATTACCTTTTTAACACTAGCTAAATGTAAAGAGTGGCGTGTTCTTTTCCAGCCCCTGTGTGAACAGGTCCCTACCGGCAGTCATCAAACCTTGGTCACACTGCCGAGCACAGCGTTTTGTTGCCGGCGATTTGTAAAAAAGTTTGTTATTGATTGAATTGTTTTAGACATCATGACGCAGGCAACAGGTGATGCACGCATGCCAGACGAGGAAAGCGACCTGCTGCAGATCAAGCCACTGTAAGGAATCTTGATTTAAACCAGATAGACGAAACTCAAGGGTAACGCTTATATTTCAGTGGTGCTGGCCAGGAAGTGGGACGCTCCTGCATCATGTTGGAATTCAAGGGCAAGAAGATCATGCTGGACTGCGGAATCCATCCGGGATTGTCCGGCATGGATGCCCTGCCCTACGTGGATCTAATAGAGGCGGATGAGATTGATCTGCTGTTCATATCACAGTGAGTACTGCGGCGCTTAAATGGGCATTCAACTTTTAATGGTGGATGCTTACATTTGTCAGTTTCCACTTGGATCACTGCGGCGCATTGCCCTGGTTCCTCATGAAGACCAGCTTCAAGGGCCGCTGCTTCATGACCCATGCCACGAAAGCCATTTACCGATGGATGCTGTCCGATTACATCAAGATCAGTAACATATCCACCGAACAGATGCTATACACGGAAGCCGATCTGGAGGCCTCCATGGAGAAGATCGAGACGATCAATTTCCACGAGGAGCGCGATGTGATGGGCGTACGCTTTTGTGCCTATATTGCTGGTCATGTTTTGGGCGCTGCCATGTTCATGATCGAGATTGCTGGCATCAAGATCTTGTACACTGGTGACTTTTCGCGCCAGGAGGATCGACATTTGATGGCTGCCGAAGTGCCACCGATGAAGCCGGATGTTCTTATCACAGAGTCCACCTACGGCACTCACATCCACGAGAAAAGAGAGGATCGAGAGAATCGATTTACCTCGCTAGTGCAGAAAATTGTTCAGCAAGGCGGAAGATGCTTAATCCCAGTATTTGCCTTGGGCCGTGCCCAAGAACTGCTACTTATTCTGGACGAATTTTGGTCACAGAACCCGGATCTGCACGAGATTCCCATCTACTATGCCTCCTCTCTGGCCAAGAAGTGCATGGCTGTCTACCAGACGTACATCAATGCCATGAACGATCGAATTCGACGACAGATAGCGGTGAACAATCCCTTCGTTTTCCGCCACATTTCCAACCTGAAGGGCATCGATCACTTTGAGGATATCGGGCCGTGCGTAATTATGGCTTCGCCCGGTATGATGCAGTCGGGATTGTCGCGAGAGCTCTTCGAGAGCTGGTGCACAGATCCCAAGAACGGAGTGATCATAGCCGGTTACTGCGTGGAGGGCACTTTGGCCAAAACCGTTCTCTCCGAGCCGGAGGAGATCACCACACTCTCCGGTCAGAAGCTGCCGCTCAACATGTCCGTCGACTACATATCCTTTTCGGCTCACACGGACTACCAGCAGACCAGTGAATTCATCCGCCTACTAAAGCCAACGCACGTCGTGCTCGTCCATGGCGAGCAGAACGAGATGTCGCGTCTTAAGTTGGCCCTGCAGCGGGAATATGAAGCAGATGCGAGCACGGATATAAAGTTCTACAACCCGCGAAACACACATGCCGTCGATCTTTATTTCCGTGGCGAGAAAACCGCCAAGGTGATGGGAAGCCTGGCAGCCAAGAACTCGGAGGTGGGTAGCAAACTCTCAGGAGTTCTGGTTAAGCGCGACTTCAAGTACCACCTGTTGGCTCCTTCTGATCTGGGCAGTAAGTAATATTGGTTAGTTCCTTTGTAAGAATTTCGATTCATTCAAATAATTCCCACAGAATACACGGACATGAGCATGTCTGTTGTAACCCAACGCCAGTCGATTCCCTGGGGCAGCTCGCTGAGCACTCTAGAGCTGCTGCTGGATCGCATTGGAGCCGGCTGCGTGGAGGTTCTGGAGGCGGAGCGAAAGCTGCGTGTGTTCGGCTGCATCGAGCTGACTGTGGAGCAGAAAATCATTGTGATGGAGTGGCAAGCGACGCATGTGAATGATGTGTACGCCGATGCCGTTCTTGCCTGCATCATGCAATCGGAGTTGGGCGGAACCAATCTGAAGGGCGCCACAAAGCAAACCAAATCAGAGGACTCGCGCTTCCGGGAGTGCCTAATCGAGACGCTACAGGACACCTTCGGCGACAACTGCGTGCCGAAAATGTTCGAGGGCGATCTGCTGCCAGTGACGGTGAGCGGTAAACGTGCGGAAATAAATCTGGAAACCCTGGTGAGTGTTCATCGGTGCTTTCTAACGTCGAAAAATATCGTTAATCTGCAATCTTTCCAGGCCATCAGCTGTGCCGAGGATGATGTGCTGCGTCAAATGCTCAACACGACGGTACAGAAGTTGCACCAGACCCTAGTCTCCGCTCTTTGAACATAGAGCTATTCCACTTAATAAATCTCCTTGTGTTGAAATGTTCGTTTTATTAATTGATTCATGTTGAAAGTACTATAGTATGCATGATCGAAGTGGTGATTTTCCAATTGTTTCAGCCGGAGTAGATTCAGCGCTGAGTGCTCTTCGCAATCTGCTCTTTGAGCATGAGGATACTGGTCCGTTGCTCGGAGGGCAGCTGCGCAATCTGCTCTTCGGACAGCTGTAGCACCTGCATGATGAGGGCAGCCTTCTCCTGATCGGAGGCATCCGAGGGCAGGACTCCATGGGCGCCAAGTCTGCTCTGCAACTGCTGTGCGGCCGCCTGCTGTTGTTGTGTCGGTGGCGGCGCTTGGGGGATGCCTTGTGGCGGTGCCTGCTGCTGAGGACCAGGTCCTGCCCTTAACCTGGGATCCATGGGGCGCTGGCGCGGATCGCTGGGGTAGGGGGCCGGTGGCGCCTGCGGAACGACCTGCTGCTGCTGTGGAGGCATCTGGGCCCGAGCTCGGGGATCCATCAATGGCGGAGGCACTGGATTGGGTAGAGAAGCGCGCAAATCCTGGTCCATGCCACGGCCCATCATCCTGGGATCCATCGGCATGGGTCCACCGGGCACCATGCGCAAGTCGATATCGTTCGGATGGACATTGGTTGGGAAGCCAGGTCCGGGGACGGGCATTGGTGGCGGGGGAGCCTGTTGCTGTTGCTGCGGGATCTGCACCTGCTGCTGCGGAACCTGTTGCTGTCCCATCATGGAGTGGTTCCCCGGCCCCTGGTGCGGATTGCCGCCCAAAACGGGGGGCATTTGGTTGGCCTTGAAGAGCATGCCGAGCGCCTGCTGCGGGTCCACGATCCTCATGACCACCATGGCCTGCAGCAAAGCGTACGCCAACTGAGGATTGAGCATGAGCATCTGGCGTGCCTCCGATGGATTGCTGACGATGCAGAGCTTCATCTGCTTCATCAGTTCGTACATTTGCTCCGGCGGCAAGGAAGCCACAGTTTTGGTGATGAGCTCGGGAGCATCCTCTGGTTCGCAGGGCTCGCCATAGGGATTCTCCACCTGGGGTCCCTGAAGCAGCTGCTGCATCTCCATGCGCGACTTCTCCGTACAGGCGTTGTCCACACGCAGTGTTCTGCCGCCGATCTCATAGCCATTCAGATTCCGCATGGCACTCAAAGCCGTCTCCTGGTCCTTGTACTCGCAGAAGCCAAAGCCCTTGGGTTTGCCACTTTCCCGATCGAAGACCAGTCTGGGGGATTGGGAATAGGAGGTTTACAGCAAGATATTGCATGACTCTTAGGAGAGAACTCACTTCAGTGACAAGACCGGGCCCACTTCGCTGAAAATCTCCTTCAGCTTCTCCTCGGTGGCCTCGTAGGGAATGTTCCCCACGAATACCGACCGCATGGACTTGTCCATAATACTTTGTTCCTGCGCCTTATCTGCCATATCTGTGTTGTTTAATATTATTTACTGCACAAATTCGAGAAAATCTTAGCAAACGTTGACAAACTCGTCTAAATAATTTCCTGCGTTCCGGCTTGCTGTTTCTTCTTCTTCCTTGAATTATTTCCCTTACCAGGGATTCATACCTTTCTTCATATATTTTTTGGGAAATAAAGCGGTATGGGACACAAAATATTAAACCAAGTGTATTAACAGATAAACAAGCCATTTTATTATATTTTCTTAACTAAACATTAAAAAAAAATAATTAACAGTATTAGTCTAATTTTTGGGACTCTCAACCATTGCCATCATCTAAAAACGCCGTATTTAGCGAGAAAATAGCTAAATGCCCTGCTTAGCTATAAATACCATCAATGCTAGTGCTTGTAAGTTCCCGCAGCCCGCATACGTTTTGCAGCACTCCAACGCCTGGTGTTGTAATTTTTCTTGTCGCAAGGTGAAAACGATTTAAACGGTTTTTGATAGTGAAAAGTGCAGCAATATGCACGAATTGTACACCAAAGTGTAGATGAAAGTGGCGTTTATTCGTTTTCTATGCGGCAGTAGACAAAAAACGGCTCGAAGTGGATGAAAAACGTGCTTGAAAATTTTACTTTGTGTGTAGCCACACGCACTCCAACACACACAACGCACACACACACAGACAGAGGGAGATAAACGCAGCGATGGCCTCGCAGTCGCACTCGCACTCGCACATATAAAAAGCTCGCTTGTATATTGGAAGAAGGAGCGCACAAAGCGGAAGACGAGAGGAAAGATTTCTGTGTCATTGAACGAGAAAAAGAAGAAGAGAAGAGAGCCAGGAGCTCCTGGTCCTCCTGTTCCAGTTCCTCCTCCAACTCCACTTCCTCTTCATCTTTAAGCGGCCGCAGGTGCACCACGCTCTTTACATTTCCAAGGATACGCTCTCAGCCGCTCTCTCTCTCGATCGATACTGGTAATTAGCTGGCGTCCTCTCTTTGTGGAAGTGTCATTCCATTCCATGGACGAAACGAAAACGAAATCGATGGCAATGGCTGGTGAACAAAAGCGGAAATATGTGCATTTTTAAATTGTGTGTGTCTGTAATTATGTGAATAATAAGCAGCAGAAAAAAATCGTACAATAAGTGGCAAGATCAGCGACATTAACGCACACACACACGCGCGCGTGCACACTGGAAAAAAGGTTGGCTGCGATTGTTGTTGCTGCAAACTGGGATACTGGAATAAATCTTAATGCATTTACGCACCGTGTGCTCCTCAATTTTTCGACAGTCTGTGTGTGCATGTGTGCATGTGGGTGTTGTGTGTGCGTGGTGTGTGTAACCTTTGGCAAAGGAAAAATCAATAGCAACAGACGTAGACATTTGTTTGCCGCTGTTTATGTGCAGCCCTCGCATTGTCCTTCGCCCCCAAAACAAAGAGCCACCCTTGCAGAGATGGCCAAATCCCAAAAAAGAACCAAGCGAATGTTGGTCTACAGACAGACTATAAATAAAAGCAAAAGTTATCGCAGAAGGCAAGCAGCAAAAGGCAAACCAGAGGAACGGCCAATAACTCGTCAGCAGGCTGGGTCTGGGTCGTTGCCTCTTTTTTTCCGATTCCGATTCTGATTCCGTTTCTTCCTGCTGCTCTGGCTCCCCGAGCGAAAAAAGCTGCTCCAGAAGTTGTCTCACCCAACTGCGGCCGGCATTCCAATCCGCCATTTCCACTGCCCAAGCAGGACCTTCTAATTAGAATTCTTATGTTGCTCCTATGTTGTTGAGGTTAATATGAACGGACTTGAATACAAGACATGGATTTAGTAAATCAATAGAATCGATTTAAAATGGCACCTCTGATTTTGAAAATGGGGAATTGACTTTGAGGTGATTGTTGAGTCTGCTTTGTTCCAGTCGGAATTCCTTTTAAACTCTCATTTTAATCAATTGGGATCCTCAATTATTAAATATAAATTATACTTTTTTGGTAGCTATCTAAAGAACAGACTAATTACTGGTAAACCAAAATCATTATGTGCTCGTTGTTTAAAGTATTTTATTTTTATCAAGCTTTTATTTTGTTTTCTTTTAAAGAAATTACTCACTGCAAGAAACTTCAAACGAACGTTTTTTTTACTGATTATTTTGTGCTACCCCCGATAGTAAAACATTTGTGGTTCTAATTGTGCAATGCTTTTTATATTGTGATTAGCGGATAACTGTTGGGATGCACAGGGTTCCTCCTGTATTTCAATCCAAATCGCCTTCCTATAAAGAAAATAGGGTTTATTATTTAAGTATCCTCTTTATAATAATGGATTGGTTTTGTATAAAGCCGAGTTTGTTAAGATTACGCTGCACGCATTCCGTGGACACTTGATCACTTGGATCGCCGGACGGCGCATTCTTCGCATATCGGGTATCGTTTCACCGAAGACGTTGATATCGGAGCGCAGAATGTGCCCAGGGACTGGTACATTGATTTCTGGCACCAACATTCTGACATTCTTTATTTTCTCCATTGCAGCTCAGCCGCGTCGAATCAGAGGATTGAGCAAGATGGACGCCAAGCCAAGGAAATACGTTGTTTTATGACTCTGAAGGGCAACCACGCCAGTCATCCGTCGCACTAGAAAACTAGAAGCCAGGCTCCCAGAGAGCAGGAGCAGCCAGTGAGCAGGAGCAGGAGTAGGCAGGAGCCACACATAGAACAATCTAAAATCGTCATCATGGTCGACAACAGTGTCCAATGCCCCGTGTGCACATTGTACCTGCATGCGGGCATGAATCTCTCCGATCACTTGGAGACCCATCCCAAGGAGCAGGTGATCAAGGCGCTGGTGCAGATGACGATCGTTGGGAACGGTGGCAACAGCATGGGCAGCGTTCTTGCTGCCGCCATGCTGACAGGAGGAACTGGAGGAGGTGGATCCAGCGGCGGCGAAGCCAGTGCTGATGAGAAACCGGCCGTCTCATCACCACCGTCTGGCGGCGATGTCAAGCCAGTCGTGGCCAATACCATATCAGCAGCAACAGCGCCTGTGCTGCCACCAGCACCACCACCGCTATCCTCCTCCCTCGTGGCGGCCTGCTCCAACGGAGCCGCCTCTTCGACAACCAGCTCCACACCCACCTCCACCTCAGCAAGCAACAGCAGCAGCCTCAGCAGCAGCAAACCGAGCAATCCACCGATGAAAGCACTGAAATGCTCACCGCCCACAACTGAGGCGCGAGCCAGCACATCCGCACATCCCACCACGAGCAGCGTGTCCACTTTGTACCAGCCAGCGCAGGTCACTCCGGATTACCGCTTCAACCAGCAGCCACAGACGACGGGCTTTGGGCGTGGTGTCACCACCTCAGCAGCCGGTCTGGTGATTCCGCAGGTGCCTCAGCAGCACTTCCTCGCCAGCCATCAACAGCAGGCTCACTTTCCACACCAGCAGCAGCCCCCGCAGCAACAGCAACAGCATCCGCAGCATCAGCCTGCTCTGAAGTTCAGCTACGCCACAGCTTTGCCCCCACCTCCGCCGTTGCAGGTGAGTAGCACAAGTTATTTGTCTGGTCTTAAAGGCTGCAATCAAGATTTAATGCAGGATTCCTTTGACAATAAAGGGCTTATATTATTTACGAAAAGTATAAGCAGACATAATACAAATCTCGGGATCTGAAACGTATACCCACTTGTACCCTTTATGCTTATATAAATTTTGTATCCGTTCCTAAACAACTCAAATTTCTTTACAGCTTTTTACGCAGCAGCAGCAACAGCAGACGGGTGTTCCACCGCAGACCCAGCAGCAATCGCACCAGAAACCACCTCCCGCCTATGGAGCCGCCATTAGTCAAATCCGATCTCAGCACAACCAAAACAAACAGCAGCCACAGTCCCAAAGCGTGGCTATGCAACACAGCCTAGCCCTGGCACCAACGACGACATCAGCGGCTTCAACTTCACACGCAACTGCAGCTGTCAAGCAGCCCAGTAAACCGCAAACGGAAGTATTCCTGAATCCCCCACCACCGCCATCGGCACAGCAACAGTTGCAGATCCACAATTTAGTGCAAACTCAAGGTCAACACCATCAGCATCCTCACCAGCAGCAGTCGCAGCCGAGCCAGCAGAGTCACCAACAGCCACCGAGCTTGCAGACCTACGGATTAGGGGTCAGCAGTAGCTGCAGTTCCTCCAACAACCCCTCGACATCGGGATCTGGTCATCGTGCGAATCGTCAGACAAACTCACCGTTTGGAGCACTGCTAAATGCTGCAGCGGCTGTGGCCTGCGCATCGCCGGCCTGTCCCACCACCGCATCTTCGGTATTGAGGTTTGCAGAATCACCGGTGGCACACTACCTTGAGCGGGAAAATGGTGACTTCATTGTCCAGGAGACACCGAAGCATATCGTAGAGTGTGTGGAGAAGGAAGACGGCGAGTTTTCCGTGATCGAGCGCATTTATCAATCCCCGCCGAGTGTTCTGCACATACACGATGATGATGAGGATGACGAGGATGAAGAGGAGGAGGACGAGCATGAAGTTCCGCCCGAGGAAGAAGACGGTGACGATGAGCGGGAGGAGAACAGCCACAGCCGTAATATGAGCAAGACAACGAAAAAGGCCCGTAAGACGAAGCCGAAGCGCGGCTCCAAGCGCATGTCGGACGAGGAGGAGTTCATGAGCCTGAGCAGCGGATGTGAGAGTGAGTTGGAAAAAGAGCGTAAGCAGGAGCAGCTAAATGCGGCGGCATCACTACCACCTCCATTGTGCACGGCTCCTTCTACGAGCGCTGCTGCTGGAGCTTCCACCTCCAATCTGGCGGACAATCATTCCAATTCCGCGTCCAACTCCGCCTCCAATTCGAACTCCACCGCCACTACAAAGTCCAAGAAGAATCGAATCACAGTACTCAGCGATGTTCCGCTCAATATGAATGAGTACCTCGATTTGATGGGCAACATCGTAGCCTCCAGTCGCATTGGGGCAAGTCGACCGTTTGCCGCTGTGGCTCCCATACCACTCGTCAAGGTGGAGAAGGAAGAGCCCCTGGATGATTACGACAACGTGGCAATGGCCGCAAATGCCGAGCTGGAGCAAAAGCCCAGCCTTGAGCACGGCACCACCAGCGTCATTCGAATGGCAAGCACGGCTGCTGCGTCGACATCTGCAACGGCGACCGAAACGTCTCCCGAGGATCTCACCCAGCCGCCGCCCATGAAAGTCGAGGTTGAGGCGACCACCACGTTGTTGCCGCAGCGCTTTTCCACTCCCGCCCAGCATCGTGGGCCTAAGAAATTAGTCATCAAACCAAAACAAACAGCACCAGCGACAGCGACGACAACAAAAAAGACTGACACCCCATCTTCCCCCAGCAACAACCCATCCATATCAAGAGATCTGGTGCAAGTAAAGAGTGAGACCCTGGAGGCGCCAGCGACGAGCAGTAGCAGTAGCATTCTGGAGAAGCACCTAACCGCCAGCCGAAAACTATTGCATCATCACTCGGCGGTGAACGATGACGATGCCCGGGTGCTGCTGGAGTTTGCAAACTCCAAGCAGCCGCCGCCACTAGCAGCGTCGAGCACAACGTTTGTGGTTAATGCCAGTGTAGGCTTTCCCTCGGCTGGCTCAGTTTTCGCCAGCAGCAGTAGCAGCTGTTCCAAAGCACCGGCCAAGCCGGGAGAGGAGTACATCCTGCCGGACAACAACATGGACGTGGATGAGATTGTGATATCCTCGTCGTCTTCCTACACCTCCACCGCAGCCCAGGTGCAGAACACGTTACAGCCGCCGGACTTTAACTTTCTGTACCACCAGGCCACTACCACGGCTACGACGGCCACATACTTTAATCCCTTCTCCAGGCAGCAGCATCATCATCAGCAGCAGCAACAGCACGGCGTCAGCGATGCCACCAATGCGGCCACTTTGGCTTCGTCGTCCAGCAATTCGTTGGACCACGACTCGATGAATGCTACATTCCGGGTGGCCAAGACCCAATCGCTGCAGTCATGGTATCAGCAAGAGCCGGATCACGATCCACAGAATCAGGGTGGTGCGGAATCGGGAACTGCCACTCCCTCCAATCAGAGCCAGGATGTGGTCAGCCACCAGCCAACCAACTTTAACGCCGCCCTAGCGGCCGTCGATTGCTGTAGCGTTGCTTTGGACGAGGATGCAAAATATCTTGATCTAGACGCCTGCAAGCGGGAGCAGCTGAGCAGCAGTAGCAACCTGCCATCCGCTTCCGCGTCCACAACGTCGTCGTCCTTCGCTGGCGCTGGCACGGAAAGCAGTTTGGTGGGTGGTCTGAATATCCGAACCGATGAGAAGATGCCCGCCAAGGGTGAAATCTCCGAACAGGAAAGCAACTGCGACATCGAGAACTCCTGGAGTGAGTCGGTAAGTGCAAGTTTATTTCGTTCATTTTAAATCCAAAACTAAGTATCATTTTTATTCTTTACAGGTTTATGGGGATATTTCGCAGCGGTACTTCAGAAACCAGTTTTCCGGCGGCTACAACCCTGATTGGCGGCAGGACTATTATCCGGCTCAGGATCTCAGCGCTCAGCAGAGAGAGCAAAAACGGTAAGAATTGAAATTGTAATCTGTGACAACAAGGTATAATAGTTTTTTAATCTCTTAAACACTAACAGTTTTGACTTCAATGCTGTCGATGATGAGGCTTCATCTAGCTCGAGAAGGAGCCATCTTACAGATCTTCTCCCGACAGCGGCCACCTCCTCCGCATGTACGTCATCAGCTTTGCTGGCGGGTCCACCAATAGCTTCGACATCACGGGCTGCTGCTGAGGCGGCAGCGGAGGCGGCTGCTCTTGCCCAGCGGAAGCCGCAGCGCCGCAAGCTCTACAAGTGTCCACACTGCGAGGCGATCTTCGAAAAGCTTAAGGAGCGTAATGCGCACATGATTGGCGAACACAACTACGTGCGGCAAAATCGCCGTCTAATTTGCACTCAGCCGCAAATGAATACTTCGATGTTACCGCCACAGCAACAGATGATTATGCAGGCAGGTGAGGTTGAGGATTCCAAGGATGGCATTGTGAAGATAAAACAGGAGCAATGCCAGGAAAAGCATGATGTTGAGCAAATGCACGACCATTCCGAACTTTTGGCCGATGTCAAGGACTCTGAGCTGATGGGCATCGGCGGTGATGGCGACGGTGATGTAGATGACGACATTAAGCCACCCAACCAGCTAGATGAAAAGCCCACGCTGCCGCCATTAGCCATGACGACCCCAGCGGCTAAATTAGCAGCTTTGTATCGAATGCTCATCGCCTACAACGAATCCAAGCTCGGACAGGAGCGCAACAATCTTAGCGAGCTGGAGCAGAAGGCTATGGAAAAATCCATATTCCTCTGTTATGTCTGTCGTACCGACTTCCCGTCCGTAAAGCTCTATGACGCCCATCTCACCGAGCATCCCGCTGAATGCTTTACTTGCGGCAAGAAGTTCTACCGCTGGAAGAACTTTTCCTTGCACTTAAAGCGGCACTTGGGCTGGAAGGAGTTCGGATGCTATGTCTGCGACAAGAAGTTCGTGGTGCGCAGCGCCTTGGTCGAACACATGCGGATGCACACGGGGCAAACGCCACTCAAGTGCAAGATATGCGGTAATTCAATTAATTAACTATTTATAACCATGGGTCGATAAGTGTTAATGTAATGGATCTAGTTAGTCCTATTGATGTAGTAGCAACACTTATCTACTCAGACTACTCAGGCTGTAATATTTTTCCTAACTCCATTTATACACTCACACAATAGGTAAAAAGTTCAAGCGATACTCGAATCTGACGCAACACCGCAAACGCCACACCAAAATGATGGTGCGCAAAAAGGAGTACGTGTGTCACTGCGGCGAAGTCTTGCCCTCGAAGGCTCGCTTCCTGTGGCACAAGGAAACGCACGACCTGAAGCCGAAGTGCTGCCCGTACTGCTGCGATCGGTTTGTGCACGCCAACTCGCTACGTCGACACATACGGCTGGCCCACTCTGATAAGTTTGACTATGCCGAACCTATGGAATGTCCGATGTGTAAGCAAATCTTCGCGAAGACGTCCATCAAGGCGCATATGGCGACGCATTCAACGGAGCCCCAATACGATTGCGCCATTTGTAGCAAGAGCTTCTCCACCAAATGGAATCTCAAGATCCACTCGTGGGTACACGCCAACCGGACGGCCAAGCCCTTTAAGTGCGAATACTGCCCAAAGGCGTTCGTGCGAGAGTTGGACTTCAAGAACCACATCAACGCGCACAAACAGATCAAACCGTACACGTGCGAGTACTGCGGCTGCAAGTTCATCCGCAAGTACAATTACATGCGACACCGGCGCGAACATCATGGCACCAAGAAGTTCACCTGCGACCAGTGCGATAAGTCCTTCCATCGGCATTACTATCTGATAGAGCACCGGCGAATGCATACCGGAGAGCGTCCGTTCACGTGCACCATCTGCGGCAAGAGCTCCACAACTAAGACCAACCACAACAAGCATCTGAAGATCCACCATTCGCGCGATCCCTTCACGGTGGAGGTCTAAGGCGTTCGGTTCCATTGGGCTGATCGTAATCGAACTAAAGTTTAATATAATCATTACCTAGGTAGTTGTTCATGACTCTTCTATGTGTGTACTGTGTGTGTCTGTGGTTAAAACAACAAAACAAAACAACAAATTAGTATTACCTATCGAACTATATATTTAGTTAACATATGCGATTGCCAATTCTTGTTGAATAAACCAACAAGAAACAATTATCACAATAATTACATTTTACTAATCTTACATTTTGGATGTGGTTTAAGAACGTAGCTAAATGTGAAAGTGTTCCCCATTCTCTTCCTCCGGATTCGAATCACAATTCGCGTCAACCGCTTTAATCCCGTTTAGGTTTTAGATTCTAACCCACTTTAGTAAAATGTTATACCTAGTTCAGTGCAATATACATCGATTAAATACTATATGCCGCGATACTTTTCATTTCTAGTTTAGTAGTTTAGTTCGCATTAAGTTTATTCATTTATCTATCCATGCCTAGAAGAGCATACTAGTTAATTTAAGTTAGCCGAAATTGGTCTTAAAACTTTCGAGTTTTTCCAGAACTTGAGCACATTCTAAGCGAAGGACACATACACAGAAAACGAACACCCATCTAACAACTTGTTATATAATTTGTATTTTTCTAATTAAAGAGAAAACTCTCTGCCAGCAATCGAACGTAAGCGAACACAACTGTCATATTGGATAACAAATTTCGATGTACGTAGCATATTTTTGATTTATAGTAGTTGCAACTTCTCTAGGCTATTTTAAAGGATTGTTTCAATGGTTTATTGCAGCATTAGTTAAAATTTGTAGCTCTAAGTGATCCCAACATTAAGTATAAATAAAATTTCACAATACATGCGTACATGCATCATAATACGAAAACAAACAAATGAAAACAAAACAATTTTAAAATATTTACAACTTACGATAAAGATTTCAATGAGAACTAATGGAAAGAATCCCATTCTATGAAGGAAATAAATTCAATTTATGGATAATTACAAAACAATCAACGCTTTTGATTTATACTTTTGCGGGACAGCTAGCTCTGGACGACTGACACCACTCGGTTCAAACTTCAAAAACTTAATCCAAAAGGGATCTTTTAAAATGAAATCATCGATTTTTAATGGTTTGTCATTATATTTTAATAATAATATTTCGTGTTTTTTATAACATCTGAAACTTAAAATATGAAGTAATACTGTCACATACATATTCATTTATGTAGCGTAGGAGTAGATTGATTAATAAATAGAAACTGAAACTGGCTTACATTAGGATTTACCTTAGAATTTCTTCAGGAACATCCAATTTTCCACCAAAGATTGGTAGACTAGCTTTTTCTTGTGCCTGTTCTCGTAAAGCTCCACTTCGATGAGATCAGCGTCGCCATTGGAGCGATTGGGGTGATAGTTGAGAGGATAGTGTACCCGGGCGAAAACCAGCGGATGCTTGCAGAGGCAGGCCTGCAGTGCCTGGCGCACCGATTTTTCTTTAAAGTTCTTGTTTCTCTTAATGCCGTGCAATTTGACGCAGAACGATCGCAACGGGAACATGAACAACTGACTGGGCATTACTTTTAGGTGGTTAAACGAAACCTTTTCGGTGTCATGGAAATCAATGTAGAATACTGTGACTTGCTCACTGCTTGGAGATACGATTGGTGGAATCTCCTTGATAATGGCCCTGTACCACTGCTTGTCCCTCGAATAGCGGGCCAGACACAGGTCACCCACCTTCGGCTTCTTCAGCGGTTCCGCGTCCTTGATCAAATTGCTCGTCTCCTGGATCAGGCTGATTTCGTGCTTGGTGAACTCCGAGAGACATGGGGCGATCTGCAACTCAGTGTCCGAGAATACGTTGTCCACGGTACAGTAGAACTCTTTTACTCCGTTGGGAAGGCTCAGGGTCTTGAAGCTCACACTGGGATCGTAGAAAGACCTCACCGTCGAGGTGTCAATAGGTAAAAAGGTAATGCTGTCCTTTATTTCCTTGAAAAATATAATAATACAATAATTATTTTGGGAAATTATTATTTTAATTTATATATAAATAGTATTTACCTTTTGACGCAGTGCAATACGGCGGATCAACTGTTCGGTGGCGAATGAATTTAGGGGCTCCAACTGACTGTCATTGTTGTTCGCAAAGACTTCCATATCAATATTTTTAGAGGAACTTGTGTGGGGCTCATCCCCAGCTACTGGTTCATTGCCGTACTTACCAAATTCGCCGAGATAAAAACTATTGTTAAGATGCATTTTCTCTGCGGCTTGCTGACAATCAAAGTCCTGATCACACTCAAAGGCCTCTACCTCCTTGTGATCTATCAGGAATTTTTTAGTGGGTGGTTGCTGAACCGATGAAATGCTATCGTGTTTACGTTGAATGGGAGACGCTTCCTTATCTGATAGTTCTCCCTTCCCGGAGTCCAGGTGCTCAAGCTCGTCAAATCCTTTAAAGTCCTCGAGAAATTGTTGGGAATGAAAAGATTTGTTTTCCTTTTTGATCGTCTGCTTTACTGTAGGTACAGACATGCCAGAATCTATCATCATGGTGGCAATGTCAATATTGCCGACCGTGATCTGACATGAGGGTAGCTTATTTGGGCCAACTGTTTCGTCATCCACAATACGCACGCCGCTCAGCTTCATGACCAAATTCAGGTGGACCGTATCCATTTCCTTTAAAGAATACTTTCCTTGTTTAGATCGCACGCCGTGTAATTCCACCAGGAAACACATTGCGTTTAGGTCCGGGAACGGAGCATATGGAAGCATTTCATCCGCCTGGACCAGCTCCATGTTGCCATAATCCACATAGTAGACTGTGTACTCATCATGATTGTTCTCCAGGCGCTGCACTATACCTCGGTAGATCATGTTGTCCATGTGATAGGTGACCACCACCGCTTGTCCCACTTCGTAAGTATAGGAGGTAGAGCGCTTCTGTTGCTTATCCATTAGTGGCTTGTATTCCCGTACCAGCAGGTTGCGCATATGCTCGATAAAGGGCTTATCGCTGGCCAAAGTCAAGTAGATGCAGCATTCGTAGGTCACATTGGTAGCAATTGCCGTGAATACGGACTTATCACACTTTCGTCGTGTAGTCCAACCAGCAGGTGGTGTTGTCTCTCCAGTTGTATTCTTGGTCTTTCCTAAATCCTCGAGCAGAGCTAGCGGAGGCATGTCCTCGTTGTGCTCAAAGCCGACTGTAACGCTTGGCGATTCAATTGGATTCACGTCGTTTGTCTTAGCAGTTTCATCAATTTTGCTTAAACAGGATTCCCAATCGTTGGCTTTTGCAGCTTCTTCTGAGTTAATGCTTACATTTTCCGGCATCGATTGCTGGTCTTCGCTATCGGAATCGCGATTTTCTGCCATTCCGGCCATCAGAAAAGCCTTGTTGATATCAACGTACTTTATACTAGCGGGCGAAAATGGTCCAGTGAGTCTGGAGAGGGAGCCCCATAGGATGACGCTTAAAGAGTTTTTTGTAAGCCCGAGTCCCGTCATGTGGATTTCGTTATATGCCTTCAGTTGATCCATAAAGAATTCAATGGCGTCTTTGGACCATTCATCACCAATTGGACGAATTCCGTGTAAATGACAACGCTTTGCGCTGCTTGAAATGCGCATGTCCGCCTCAGCGATGTTGGCCAGGGAAGAACTGTGCACATCATCGATCAGCTCACCCAAATCCCGCAAATGCACTTGGTATCGTACAATTTGGCAAGTTATACCAGGTGGTATGACTTTTGTTACGACTCCACGATGCCATAAAGCCTCCGAATCGCAATTGGCCTGAACCCGTGCGTAACACATATCGCCCACCTTCCAATTTGTTCTGGGCAACATATTCTGGTACATTGCGGCAGCTGATTCCTGCACCGACTTCTGCAAGTTATTGATGGCTTGCTGGAAATGGGGCAAGGTCACGTAAAACTCATCCGGCTTTCGAACGTAAAGAATATTGACAGTTGTTCGTTTGTTGCGCTCGGGCTTCTGGTAAGGCGACAGTTCCACTGGCTGGACCCTCTGTTGTGCAATAAACTCTTTCGTTTCCTTATCAAGACGTACAGATCGTTCGGATGCGGTTGGTTTAATCATTCTACTGCTTTCACCGCTTGATATGCAATGTCCATGAGCCACTAGTTGTACTCCAACACTTGTGGTTTCCGAGTTGGAGCGCTCAAAATTTAATGCCACGTAGACCAGATCCTCCGTGGAACTAATGACTTCCATGTAAAGCCTTGGATTCGAGGTCAGCTGTTTAAAAAGGGTCGTCGCTTCTGGAGTCCACGTATAGGAGTGCTGTGCTCTGGTCTCCACATCCGCCAGGCAGCACTTAATGGCTAGCCCAGCATCATCCCAAAAATTCTGAGGCAGCACAAACAATTGATCCCAGAAGACCTTCTGGCTGGGACCTTCGTCCACCAGGTGCACGAGAACATACCCTGTGAAAATGCATAATGATATTAGTTGCGTCAACTTGTTATTGTGTTGTCCCAATATTGTAGTCATAACTCACCGTCGGGAAGGATCTTCTCAATGCTAGCTCGCTTCCACTGACCAGCCGACTGCAGCACGCAACCGAGATTCAACCGTCCAAGAAATATGTTTTGCAATTGGCTTATGTTAATGCGATCCATGGCTGCCTGTAGACTGAATTGCAACAATAAGCGCTTTTTCTCGTAGTCGTGGCGCATGACGTAAAACTCCTGTGGGTCCACCACGTGCAGCATCTGAATCATGTAGACGTCACCGAATTGGAAGATCATTTTGGGTAAACGAAGGGCATTAGGGGCAGGCGGCAGCCATAGAGGGGCATTAGCTGACGCACCGTCGCGGAGCGAGCGCGCAAGGCCACAGTATAAAAAAGAATCGCGCACGGAGATGTTAGTATCGTAATTGCTGGTGATCAGGTCCACCCCATGCAGTTCATAGGTAAGAGCTTTCTTGACGATCACGCGCACGGGGTTGCTATAATTTTAAAATTTTATTTTTTTTTTTTTTAATTTTAAATTTTCTTTGGATTTTTTAGGTCGCTTTGAGTAACTTACTTCTGCACTATCTGCTTAAGGAATGCGCTGGCTTTAGTATCCCACTCGGATTCACCATTTTTAGGCATCAGCTCACTTAGACTGCAGTGCACTACGGAGTACGGCAGGTGGGATAGACGCTCCGGCACCACACGGAAGCTGAAAGGGATTGCATTGCAGTAGGAAATTGACTAATTCATGCAGAAAACTCACTCGGAACAATGTACATTCAAATGAACGCCTGCATCCGTCAGAAAAACATTGTACAAATTTCCATTGGTCAGCTTTTGGCTGACCAGGGCGCGATAGAATCGATTCTGATCTTTGTGGCGGATAATGTAGCTCTGGCCCACCACGATAGTCGGCGGAACAGAGGAGCTGTCCGAAAGTGTAAATGTATCCAGCTCCTCTCGCAATCGCTGGGCGGCATGGATGCCTTGAACATAGAAATCTTCCGGGGATTGTACGGAGCGCACCCTAACCAGTGCATCGGTCTTGAACCATTCGCTGCTGTCTTCAGTCGATTTATTTGGCTTGGTGATGTCCAATGAAGAGAAGTGGTGGAGAAAATCTAGATCCTTAGCTGGAAACTCATCGATAATGGCGGCAGTTGAATTTAGACTGCATTGGGCGGCCACCGTAGCATTTTTACCCTGTTTCTTTTGGCTTTGCGACACTTGGGGGGCTTGCTTTAGTTTCAAAATTCTGCGAGGAAGTGGATTAAAGTGTTCCTTGCTACTACTGGAAGACGTTAAAGAAGTAGCTTCTCCTGTGGGCGAGGATGAAAGGCTTCGACTGATCTCGAAGTCGGTCTTGAAACAAACTTGTATATTGGGGTCCACAAATTCACACTTGAATATGTTGGATATGTCCATGAATCGACTACAGGTCACGCTAGGAAATAAAAATAAAATATTATTATGTTTTTATAGAGCTATTAAATATAGTTTGTTTACCGATAAGGATTTTCTCCGATTTTGCTGACCTGCACAGTTGTGGGAATCTTCTCAAGATGTTCGCAAGTGAGCTTGAGCAGCCAGCTTAGCGACACGTCGCTGGGCACGGCCATGTCGTTGCCGACTCCACTGTTTAAACTCTTTGTTAATCGCTAAGTAACGGAGTGAATGATTTTAAAAAGGACTGGAATTACGAGCTGTATTCAGACACCCACCTCGATGACAGTTTCGTAGCCACTCAGCTGGCCCATGGCTTCGTTGAGTTTCAATTGTGGTGGCAAACTGGACTCGCGCAGCTTCTCGATGACCTGCAGCTCGGCCACCTGGAGAAGGCCGTGCAGGTGGGAAAATCGCTTCGAAATGCTGTCCAACGTTTCGGCGGCATAGTCGTTTAGTTTTTGTTTGGCCCGTTGAACCACCTGCGAATGCAAGAAGTAGCGGAAATTATCTGTGCTTAGCTGGACGAAGATAGCCATGCAGATTAATCCGTTGCACATTCTAATGACTCTGCGTTGCTGGCAGTTGCCACCTAACCCACCGACCTCACCTATCCACCTCTCCAGGTGAATGGCGAGCGTCTTGGATTTAAGTTGCCAATTAAAGACCGTCGGTGGCCACTTCTCAGATCAGCTTCAGTTCGGCTTGCTTTCATAGATATATTAGATATGTAAGTTAGTTTTAAGCAAATGCGTTTTACACCTTTCGATAATTTGAAAGCTAGCAGTTTCGAAGAATACTTATTAATTTTTGTAACGTAAGCCTGAAGCTGTTCTAATTTAAAATAGATTTTTGAAATATATTAAAACAATTTCCTCTTTTATACTGAATCAATGTTTGAATACTCCCCCCCTTCCATTAAACCACTAATGCTGCCTGTTTCCTTTCTAAACGGAATGGGCATCACTGCTCCTTCCGATGGTCTTGATCGCAATCATCTTCTTCATTCACCGCTTGTCAAGTGGCAATGATCATTATCAAAGATTGTGTGGCTGTTAGTTGGGTTTTTGAAAGTGATTGTAACAATCGCCGAAATAATGCTGCCCGGACCCACATTGGATCGGATCCGATTGGATGGGGCTTATGACAGCTGATTTGTAGCAGATGACAGGCAAGTTCGCGCCAGCGGGCTGTTCTGCCATAAAAGGGCATCCATCGAGCGATCCAATCGCAAGAGTTGTCGTGTAAATGAAACCATGTAGGAGCCCGAAACTGGCACATCATTAAAACGAAACTCGGATCGTTTTGCCATTCCCGTCGCTCGGGGCAATTTGATTTCAATTCAGCTGACCTTGTCAAGGGTTTGGCGTCGCATTTGAGAGCCAGCCCAATATCATAGGCATAGACATGTTTATTGTTTAACTTGTCTATCAAAAGTCCCAGTTACCCAATTGAAACAACTCACGCGTCCAGTCCTCGCCAATTAAGTTTTCTTGCTCTCAAAAAAAAAATACTTTTTAAAAGATAACCAAGAGATGAGACTAATTCCTTAAATATTTACTATGTTTCAAGTTTTAAGGAAGACAACCAATTTCAATTAATCACAACATTATTTAATAAAAAAATTCGAATAAATCACTCAAACATTTTTGCCATCATTTTGTGAACTTTGCGATAAATGCTGTCATAAGTTGACCAGCTCAGCCATAGACTTTGATTTAATATGCCTCTGGCGATTACATAACCTTGTCGGCGTTTTGTTTGATGGAACTTTCGGCAGTTCTACACTGATTTCGTTTATAAAACTTGGCAGAAACATTAAGACTATTAGTGTGCAATTAAAGTTACTACATACATACATACATACAGCACAATTGCGATTATTAAACGCAATCGGATTAAACATACATTTTTTGTTTAATAAACAGCATTTGCGGTAAGTAAGCCGACGTCAGTCGATCACAGACAGACAAGTCGAGTTCATTTTGGCCAGTTTATCAATTACAGACAATCGGACGGACGGACACACGCAATTTGGTAGCATTTTGCGCCGCCTCGTTAGCCAAGTTTTCAACTTGGCTCAGATCGGCTGCGTAATGCCCAGTCGCGACTCCTTGGCTTTTGCCATTAATAATTGTTTCTCGTTTTATATAATACATAATTTGAGTACGCTTTTTCGTCTGTTTATTTTTGCAATTAACCATTGGGGAAGCGAACGCACAGCGATTTCTGCACGCCTAAAATCCGACTGGACCAGGGGCTAATGTGATTATGATTTATGTGGGAGACCTTGAGGTGCTGCCTACTTACTACCGTACGCCATGATCGGACCAAACTGTCTGAGCCGACTGAATGACTGATGTTAAGCAAAGGCAACCAGCAGCATCAGCCGGCCAATTCGATTGAAATTCTCTGGACAAGGCTAATTGCGAATGCTGGACGGCACATGGCACACGGCAGAGTAATTTAGTTACCCCGCCCAAAGTTCTCCTTTGTGTCTCCATTTATACTTCATTAAAATGCGGGCCCAGAAGACTCTTGGTTTGCCAGAAGAAGCCTCCTCTTCCACCAAGTCACATTCTGTGACAGCCAAAGGATGCAACGCAAGGTCAACTGCAGAACGGCTTGCAGGCAAGATGCTCTTGGCCAAAACACTCAGCAAAAGTAGGCATAAACATGTATAAACATTTTCATTACATTTCGAAAATCTTCTGGATTTGTATTTAAACTTCTTTAAGATTTTAAGATAGTTTTTTAAATTAGTTGTCACTTTAATAATTTATAAACATTTTTTTTATAATTCTATGTGATAAACTTTGAACGAGTTTAAGAACAATTTTTTGTTCTTCTGCTTTTCATTTCCACGCAGACCTCAACATTTGTATCTCAGTAGTTAAACTTCCACTTCATTTGTGGCGAACAACAAAAAAAGCGTACGAAAACCTCTAAAAAAATGAAAGGCCCCCAAATCGCAACAAAGTGTCATTCAGCAAAGGCTTTTCCGCTCTCTATGCAGTCGGATAAAACGAAAACCAAAATATGAAATGAAAAACTTAATTACACTATTAATTAGACGTGGTGGCCTAGGTGGCTGGCTTTTTGTTCTTTCGAGACTAGTTTTTCCCGCTCGAAGGTTGCCCAAAATAGGGTTCGGGGCTCTCTAGACTGCGAACTTTTTCGTGATTCATCGGCAATTGGCAATTGCGTAAGATCAGCGCAGAGCAGAGCAGATCGAGCTAGTTAGTTAGTACAATTAAAAGTAAGCTAGTAAGCTAGCCAAGTTGAGTGCGCGCGCTCAAGTTGAACACACATATAGTTTTTTGTTTTTTGGAGGCACAAGAAACGAGTTCGAAACCTGGCTCAAAAGGCCCACTCAATCTGAGCTGGAGTGCTTTTCCAGATTCGAGTGAGTCTTATGGTTTCTGGGTAGACCGTGGATCGTAGACCGCCAAGTAATCGTATTCAACAACAATTGCAGTCAGTTGAGGTTGAAGCGTCTGGTTGAAAGGTTGTTGTAAGCCCAAGAATAACTAAAGTGAATTAAGAAGTTTTATTATTATTATTATTACTATTCCATTTGTGTTGTGTTGCCCCATATTCGTGTGCTGCATTGTCCCGGGAAAAGTTAAAAAAAAAAATAGAAGAGAAAAACATCTTAGGCAATTGCAACTGCAACATCAACTGTGCAACCTCAACTGTGAAGCTTTTACCCGCCCGCTATTTTGGCGGCCTATTGGGCAATCGCCATCTCGCATGCGACTCAACTGCTTTATAGGCCATGCAAATTTGCGGCAATCTCCGGCTTTGGTGTTGTCGCTCCATTTACTAGTAGAAAACTACGAGTGCGCCGAGTATTGGTAAAGTAAACAAGCGAAACACGAGTGCAACGGCAGCGGCATTGCCAATAAAAACGAATTGATTGTAATTGCTTCTTAAGGCGAAAAGGCGAGTCGCGTAAAACGCTCAACCGCACGCGGTTTTTGTTGCCTTGTCGATCGGTTTCAAGTGCATGAAAGTAAGTGCAAGTGCTAAGAAAACGAACAAACAAACAAGCAAACATTGCAAAAGGTTGAAGCATAAATCAAACTCAAGTAGTGGGAGTCGAAAAAGGAATCGCTTTCCGACTAAACAAAAGGAGTTCAAACAAGATCTACCAACTGCAGACACAGCAGCAACATGTTGCCGAGAATAACTTTTGTGTTCATCATCATTTGTGGATATTTATTATTTACTGGTAAGCTGCGAAGACAATCCCACGAGCCATAAATCAAAAATTCCCACAATATTTATGTGGCTCGCATGCTAAGTAGAGAGGTTACTAACTTTCAAAACATACTGACATTGCAGGGTGTCTTTTAAATAATACACTTTGCGAAAATAGTCATGAAAACATAATAGTTGCATTTATAATTTCACCTTTGCCACAAACCCATATTTAGAATGTCCGAGTTTGACTTTGAGAAACATAATCACTTTTGCCAATATTTAATAGGCGACATTCAACTTAAACGAATATGCAGTTTTGACTATTGATTATCGAATTTGAAAACTCAATTACTCAAGTTTATATTGGCATTTGAAAATCAATCATTTAAACTCAGCATGACTGCATTTTTCTATGGTATTTGATTAAGCACTTGATTGCTTGAAGATATATAAGCAATCCATCTATTTTGTCATTCGCAATAATATCACATAAAAGCCAAAGTATAGAGTATTGTAAAAAGTTACATCCACAGAGGAAAACATATTTTATGGTCACAGCAAGTAGACTGGCTTGGCACAAGTTGTTTTGACTCGGATTTAGTTAATCGAATTACATGCACAAAAAATGCCAGTTAAGCGCAATAAATTCAAGCAGATTACACGACATTGTCGTCAGATCGAGGTTCATACATGTACTTCTTACAGTGATGGTTGCCAAATGAAAATCTGTTAATATATGTTATGAAAAAATAATACAACTAAATAAATCATAATGATGAAATGGAAACATATTAAAGTTAAACAAACAATACAAAAATTTGCTTGAATGCATAATTAGATTCCAGTGTTCATATGTTTGTTGTTAGTATGGTATGAATAGACTGTTTCTTTAGTCAGCTGCGTTTGTCTGTTGAGTCTTAAACAACATAGCGAGCTTCCACTGTACTTGAGTGCCTCCAGTTCAGGCGGAGGCGGGATGCAGCCAGCTGCGTTGAGGCAACCCAACCGCCTGCCTTGATGTGTCAAGCGCGGGCTGACAAAACCGCAAGCCAAAACTGCGTTCTCAACGCAGTTGCATTTTATTTTATTTGTACTTTTTTGGCGTGTTAGTCAGCCGGTCGGTCGGTTGGTGGGTCTGCTGTCTGGCTTTCCATCGGGTGGCCATAGTTTGGGCCACTTGGCGCATGCGTAACTTTTTCGCTGGCGCGCTGGGAAGAGCCAGCCAGTTGCAAAATGCGCAGTCCGACACGACACCATGCGAAATATTCGAATGTTTTATTGGCCAGCGACACAACGCCAAAGTTCAGGTTATTTATGAACGCGGCGGAATGTTGCGGCAACTGCAACAGCAGAGGAGATGATGATGCCGCCTGGGAATACTTTCCAAATTCTGGCCAGAGACGCCGCACGGCAATCGACATTCGCCCAGACAGGAAAGTTCTACCCATAGATGGCATCTGACATTTGCATGGTTTTGAAGGTTGCTCAAGTCCGCACCCCGAATAAAAAATATATAAATCCACAGCCAGATGCTGCACGACATTTTGTGTGGCAAATGCATAAAAAAAAGACCAAACCAAAACAAAATATGCTCAGACAAAAAAAAAATGCGAAATTAAGCGACCGAAGCGAAGGCTATGCGAACCAATCCAATCCGCCTTTAGCCGTCTTTTAACGTCTGCCTTCCGATACTTACTTAACTTTTTGCCATTTCAATGAGGTGCGATTTGTGCTGCCCTCTAATTACCAGTCAGTCACTCTGGCATTGTGTTCGAGATTATTGCTTGGATTTTCATTTTAATAAACCTTTCATGTCAAAAGTGCTGGCCCACACTCCGAAGCAAATGTCAAACTGTTGACAATGGCTAAGAATATCGAGTGGGAATAGTACTACTTAATATATACATTTTATTAAAGTAAATCCAGAAATATTTCTTATAAATTGCTAAAATGATATGCTGCTTCAAAGCCTAGCTAAATCTACGTAGTAACATATCGCGCAATCTATTTAGCGACTGTACAAACGATTCCTTCTAAGCCCACTACTTCATGTTTCCAATCTAAATTTCGAAAGTTGCCAGTAATGGCTGCGACGATGGCTTCTCCTACATGAATGGATGCAAAAATGCGCCTCGGGGCCCTCTAGTTGGAGGGAGCCCATCATCCCGACGAATGGCTTCCCACTCACATTAACCGCGCCAAGCATCGCATCCGTCTGTCGGTCACACAAATCAGTCGCTGGTTGCAGCCAACGTATAACGTGGCGTATACGTAATGCATGCAACTAACTGGCAAATAACCTTTCAGCTGCCGTACGGCGCACATCCGCTTTGGGCAGATTGTCAGATGTTTTAGCCATAGCCAAGCATTTGCCATTCGAATGCAAATGATTTTCAATTATTGCGAGAGACTGGCACAGATAGGTATTTATGTGAATGACAAAACTCAAAATTATTTCAATATGTGTACACATGTTTGATATGATAAATATATGAGCGGTATAAGTTAAAGGAAGTACAACTAGCTGGAATAATAAATAAATGTTGCTTTGAGAAAGTTACAAATACGTTTTAGCTGTGTGCATAACTATAAAGATTATTAAATAGTATAGTATAGTGCACCAGCTTTTGGGCCAACAATTTGGTGATCTAGTTGTTGATAACACAGGTCTTATATATCAAACTATTTCAATTAGGCATTAAAACCACAGTGCGTTTTTTTTATCTACCCCATCTCGGATACGTGTGCATAATTGACCAATAATTTGCAGTGTGGGCTAAAAAAGCTGCCAAATAGTTGCGAATTGCCAGGTGTAGGAAATAACTTCGCACGCAAGCATTTCGCATATTTGTGTATAAATTAATTGATTTATATGCATGGCTAGCAACAAAATACAAATGCTCTTGCGGAAAACAAGACAAAAAATTTGACCCAATACGCTGCACACACAAAAGATTTACCTGCGCAAACATTTTTGCGCGTAAGTCAAACATTTGGCACACATGAGAAAACAATTTATGCGGCTGTCAGCCAACACATTTGGCCAGGCCAACAAACAACGGCGGACCGCCCAGCTGACAAATGCAAATCTGTTGGCCAAGTCAATGGCCAACAAAGCGATAAGTTTGGTCCAAAAAAATATAGTGGAATGCCAAGCTCAAATTCGATTGAGTTTTCACAATTCACACTTTGTCACATATATCCCTTTTCTATTTATTTATTACAAATCAATCAAAAACTGCCTCCAGAAAGTTATTTGCTTTATAGATTGATTTCTATTTAAACATCTTCCTTGTGAAAACAATCTACTTCGTTAAAAAATCGTGCAGCATCCTCCATAGAATCCCATCGAGGAACATCCATAAATTCAAACTACAACATCCTCGGCGAGATCCCACAACAGAATCCATTAAATCGCTGCTCATGTTAATGCTCTGGCATAATTTTCAATTAAAATGAAATTTGTTTTGTGTGCGACAAATTGCGGAAAAATTCAGTCATTTATATTTATGAGATATGCGACATGAAAAACGGCCCAGGCGGCCACGAAAAGCGACCTCCTGCCTCACCTGATTTTTGTCCAGGATGTGGGAAATCGGAGCGCCTGGCAGGTTGGGAAAACTGTGGAAATCAGTCGCGGCTTTTCAATGCAATTAACGTGGAAAAATGCATAATTACATATAAAAGCTTATTAAACCGATTTTGTAGCAGACAACCATGAGATCAGCTCAGTTTTTTTGGAGTGAGTTGATTCATTGAAACGAGAAATTATCAATGGATGTGCTCAACATTACATGGATTTAAATGCGCATACCTATTTTTTTTTGGTGTAGTAATATCGTGAATGCATAAATTGCAAGTTATACGACCCAATCGTAATATTTTCATGTTTTTATGTTTTCAAAAATGACTGATTGTATAAGCAGCAGAAAGTGAAACCCTTCCTCGAGCGAAATTCCCAATGACGCCCACACCCGCGAATGCAAATTTATAGTTGTAATAAGCCGGCAAGCAAAACAGCAGCCCAACAAGTCGAAAACTTATGTAAGAAGTTTGCAAATTAATAGCACCGCGGATATCTGACCACCACCTCCCATGGAATCTAAGCCTAAAGCCAATATCGGCACGGTTTCGTTTATGCACAGCAAGATATAAATAAGTACAATTTGCAATAAGAAATCTCCAAACTATTGGCCAAACATTTTAAATTAAAATTGCCCCATTTGCCTAACTTTTTTTTCAGTGCAATAAGCACCAAGCCCAGCCAGCAGTTAACTGGAATATTGGTGGGTGTCTTATGGCCAAGCGATAAAGTTGGGGAGACAACGAGATCGATTCTAACCGTGCTCCGTATTAAATTTTATTTGGCCATTCGAATTTTAGCCAAATGTTCTTTGGTCTAAAACGAATCTAGAGACGGGGTTTGGGCATTTGTAGTTTTTGGTCATAGCTAACAAATAGATTTTCGGTTGCGTTCATAATTTAACCATGCAACAGCAACAGGGAGTGGGTTTTACAGGGGCATATTATAGTATAGTATTGGTATTGTATAGTATCGTATATCGGTTGGCATCTGAGGAGGTAGCAGGGTGGACTTTATACTGGCTAGACAAAGCGCCTTTGAGCTATTTGCGGCCATTGAAAGCGCTGTTGCACGAACACAGCCGGCAACAGAACTGAACTCGTTCGTTTTGTGTTGGCATTGTTTTAGGTGGTGGCTCTTGGCTCAGAGGTTTGGCCAACCAACCGACCGACCGACCAACCGACCGACGCTTTATGCAATGCATTTAGTCAATAGATTAAGGAGGCCCGCTTCTACACACATACGTGTATAACTCTGAATATATCCAGATTTATATATGTGTGTAGTTGTGTGCAACAAATCGTGACTGCATGAGGTTGCCGTTTAAATATACTGGCGATTCGGCGGCTAGAAAAAGCCAATTTTAGTTCAGATTTCTGTCCCCAATTTTTAAGGTGGAGCTCGCGACAATTTTCCGCTGACTTTCAGCTGAAAGCTAAGCTGCATTGATTGTGGAGACAGTAATCTAAACAAACGATGGGATAATTGTGGTTATATTTGATGAAATTATCAACGAAGGCTAATGGCTGCTTTATAATATCGTAAATTTTTTGTAATTTGTAACATGAAATGATGGCTTATTTTAATAGCCGGATATTTGTATCTATACGAATTTATTTATGATTTGGGATAATCTCTACATGTCTACGCTTTATTGCACCTGCCAAAATTAAAGCACATTTAAGCCAATATCTGGAGAAATAGCAATATTTATGGATTATTTTTAAGGCCAACCATGCTTAATTTGACTGTGGCACCACCTGGCAGATTTATGGAAATGTCGCTGGTCAACGCGCACATACATATATAGTATGGCCAACGCATCGGGATCGGCACCACATGCAACAGGAAATTCATTTACATAATTTTTGCGTTTGGCCATTTCGCATCCTTTGCGCTTGACTGGGCATTATCCTTTTAATAAGCGAGTGGGCAGGGGGACGTTTGGAGCCAGGCGGCAGGCACATGGCAAGCCGTGTGGATAATCAGCCTATCAAGGATTCAATTATATAATGAGCTTAATTTATTTTGCGCCGCTTTACGCCGCTTGCCACGCAGCGCAAACAAGGACAGCGGAGCATCCTCCTTGTTCCATTGGTCCGATGATGTTCATCATCATCATCATCATGCCAACTGAATTATCCTCGTTAATGTTGCTCTTTTCCCCAGTTGTTTTTCCTCCTGTCGCTGGCCGCTTTCGGTGACATGGAAGGATATGCCATGGCATCGTCTTTTGCCACCACCACACCCCTTTCCTTTTTTCTGGTCAATGATTTATTTTCACTCAATTGTTGCTGGGCAAAGTCCCTCCCACCCCGCACACAACTTGGCACTTCCTGGCTTGACTTTTTTAACCCTTTAACCGATTACGCTAAAGAAGAATGGTTATTGTTAATGGCCCTTGTGACTATTTATGGCTGACACTAAGGTGTATTAAGCGAATAATTTATTCAAGATCGATGAAGAGCTGAGCTGCATTGCTCATAATTTTATAAAAGGCGGTTGGTAGTGAAGTAAATATGCACAGCATGAAAAGTTTAAGCGGAATAATTAAGGCGCAGATGGGTAGAACTTTCCGTGCAATCACTATAATGAGATGGGGAAAATGTAAGCAACACAAACTAATTTTAAGTAAACCCAATAAATTAAAACTATTCCACAGATTATCTCATAGTGTTTGCGGAAAGGGAGAAAGCGCAAATCGTTTGCTTTTTGCCTAATTTAGATGTGGCAGCCATCAGTTCCGGCACTTAAGCAATTTAGTTCCTTACCGCCAGAGTCTAACCTTCCACTCCTGACAATGGGCAAAAACATAAATAATAACAATACCATTTAGAGGCGGATAACCGATAAAGCCGAAAGCCGCAAAACAGTTTAATTTATGTGCAGCCGAAACGAACTTCGGCGGTACAAGACCGACCAAATGAAGTCCTATTACCTGGCTCTAATCATCCACAGAAAAGACAAAGCCTACGAAGGCAACAGGCCCAAAAGAGATGTGCCTACGCCGATAAAAGTTTTGTGGCAATTTGATTTATGTGGCGGATTTTTATCAGTCGGCGTGCACTGGAGGATCGGGTGCTCGAGCAATGGAAAAGGTGGCACATTCAACGGCAGGCCGAACCAAACAACAATTTCAATTGTGAAATGCGTTTCTGTTTTCTGTTTTGCTATTTAATTTCCCCTGCACCTTCACCAACCAAACAGCTGCTGACTCAATTTCGCGCACACACAACGAAAGGCAATTACTTTAATTATGCGACTGCATACAAAACCAAAAAACAAAACCAAATCCCAATCACAGGGGCGATGACAAGCCAACCAGCCCAACCGAACCGAACCGCGCCGCACCACACCGAACCGAACCAAATGCGAACCAACCAAAGCGCACCAAATCATCAGATTGGATGGAGCAACACATGAAGGATGCGGGATTTGGCCTGCTCCGCCGGAGGAGAGTGGCAACAACGTCCGTTCGGCTCAGTTTGGATTACCTAACCGGCGGACAGGCAGACAGACAACCAGCTAGCCACAACGCCTGACGTGGCAAAGGGGTGTGCCCCATGACGACGCACTCCCATCCGCCGTTGGTGTCCAAAAAACACCGAAAAATTAAATCTTTTTATGGCTACTCTTTATACCCTGACGCAGGGCATTGCAATTTTCCGTGAAATTGGTCTTTACAGTTTGCTTTAAAAAACGGTTGGTAATAAAATTTATACTAGCCATTACACTGTGGCTATCGGTTTATTGTTATTAAAACCACCTCGTAAAAATATTATCCATTTGCTCAATTATATAACCAAAACGAATGAGTGTGTAAGCAGCATTCCACTTTGAGTACCAATTGGATATCATTTGCAAGGGTATACGATATTCGATTCGAATTGCAATTCTTATTTTTCGTCTCACGCACAAAACTTTTTGACATTAGGCCTCCAACAAATGCGTGGCTAATGGACCTGGCCACAGATATAGATATCGAGATTTATACTCGAACGCGGACACATGAATGTGTGAATAACCGGGCTGTTTTTACAATTTGTCGCTGAATTTGCAGCTGGTATGGTAAGACTCACCTCAACGCGCGTCTAATTACACATTGATTGTTTTTCTTTCGCGCAGTAATTATTTCAGTTGTAATAAATTTAGTTGCTGTTTTTGCGAAACATAATTTTGCAATTTGTTTGGCGGTACCTCGTTGTTAGCTGCCTATGTTAGTTAGCCCCCAAAAAATTAAATTTTTAATTTTATACTTTCTGCATTCGATTGGATTTTTGTGTGGGTGCTGCTTTGCTGCTGGCTGGAATTCGCCTAATTGGTTTCTGCTCTTTGGGGAGTGTCCTCTGCGTTTTGCAGTTAAATTGTTCGGTTTAAATAATTAGCAAACCTGTGGCCAACTAATGTCTGCCTTTTGGTAAAACTGAGTATGTAAATGCTAGGTATATGGTTTGCAGTATTATCTGCTGCATATACATTGCAGAAGCGATTTGGCAACTCGAGGAAGTTTTTATCCAGCTAACTTGTTGCAACATCCAAATCAACTGCTTTTTATATGAAAATTGATGTTTACAAGCTTTTTTCGGAAGTTTCAACTAATAACGTAGTTAGATCGTTTGATTAATAACTCATCGATTGGCACAGCTGCACTTGGTTTGCCTTCCCCTTGTCGAAAGTTTAACGGCTAAGCCCACACTCGATCCGTTTACTAGATGAAAGGCACAGTTCGTTGGCCAGGCTAAATCAAACATTCAACTCAATTACACAACCAAAAAAAATACATATATAAATAACAACACACAATTACGGAACAAGGTTAAGGTCAATTACAACCAGGCATCAATAAACAACAGCGACAACTGCCATGTGAATAAATTTCGCACGAAATGTAGAATATAGAATGAAGAACTAACTAGTTTTCTCACTTCTTCCAGTTGCAGTCACAACATGAAAAAGTTCGAGAGGTTTATTCAAAATTTACGGTTGTTACTTAAAACTACTTCTTAAGCATACTATTAAAATAAAATATACTATTAAAATATGCTTAAAATGTATGTAAGTTAAATTTAAGAATTATTGAATGAAACTGTTATTCATCAGAATCGCTAACCGAGGTGATCTGGCCCTGTCCGTCCGTATGTTCGACTGTCCGTCCGTATAAAAGTCAAGATCACATAGAACTTTAAATAATAATAAATCTAAAATAAGCATGAAGTTTCTAGACGCCCACGCACGGAAGTTTGTTGAAAGCTAAAATATGTCTGAGGCCAACGCGTTTATTTGGATACGTGTAAATGTAATTCAAATATTCACTTATATTGATAAGCTAACCCAAATTACATTTGACAAAAGTCAGTGACAAAAGTTGGTAAAATCATAAAAAAAGGAAATTAACTAAAAGTTAACTGGAAAAAGCAGTCTTCTTTCTAAATAATAAACTCGATGTCTGTTTGATTTAAATTGCCTACCGAGATTTTCAAGACCAAAGCTAATTTAGCATGGGGCCGTGTGAAGGAAGCAGAGCGGAATTGCAACCTCAAAATGCATCAAGTTTGTTTGCTTGAGCAACAGATACTACTTATGTGCTCAAAGCCAAGTCATGCTTAATTCAAAAAAAAAGTAACAGAATAAAACCATACATTTTTATTGAGCAATTACCGCAAAGTTCTCGAGTTGGTGGCAGATCTTTTCTCACTGCAAAAGAAGCGGCGGCAAGGTCAGCCACAAAAACGGCAACAACCGCACGAATCTTGTCATCTGAAGCAGCCATAACATTAATCTGCACAATCAACTGAAAAACGTACAGCTTCATACACTTGGAATAAATATTCCGGAAAAATGAAATTGGCCATACAGTATACTTATTCCCAAGACAGTCAAAATTCAGTATTTTCTTATCGTGTAGAGAACAATTGTTGCAGCACCAAAAACGAATCTTAAAGCTTAAAAGCGGGTCAGATACATCTGAGGTTAAAGGTAAACCCGACGGCTACTGACTCATTAACTGGATTAGGGAGTGGTTTATGTACCATCAAGCAAATTGATCTTGTATCTTGACATTAAAGGCCAATGATTGGCATCGCCGCTAATTGAAGTACATAGACTGTTTTTCCCCCTCAACGAAACCTTGAACTTTGCAGATTTGTTTAGTTTGCCTAATTATTTGTGTTATTTTCTTGCAGATTGCCATGAAACAGTTCGTTCCAAGCGAGCCAAACGCCCACGAGCACCGGAACCGGTAAACTTTGAGCCGGAGCCGCAGCAGGATCTGGAGAACGATGAGAACGGCAGCCAGGAGAAGGATCTTCCGGAGATACCGGACAACTTTCTGAGCCCCTCGGTTCGGGAGTATCTGGAGCTGGGCAAATCCATTCCCGGTGCGTAATGGATTTTTGGAATCCCCAAAGTTACTAATACTTTGGCTATTTAAATGAAATGGTTCATCACATTCCCCGAAAGTCCATCAATTAAACATGACACAATATCGAAAACAATGGCAAGGGTCCTCTGGCGGAGTGGAATATACCTCTTGATCATTTTTTTTTTTTGGAGTAGTCGGTCTGAAGATGGGGCAGCGAGCGAAATGCATTTCGGTGCCATCAGCGACAGGCCAGAAAAAAGTGCACGATTTTAAATTATTTTCGGACGAGCGCGAAATGGATATTTGGCACAGAAGTGCATCTACTCGTAAATTCATTTATTAGCGCCAGAGAGGCGACTGAAACCGGTCGAGGATTTGTTTATGCCCGGTTTTATTTTTGTTTCCATTTTTTTCGGTTGTTGGGGGGCTTCAGTTTTTGGTGACCCCGGGGCAGCGCGCCTGCAGTTGACACTTCTGGGAGGTAGGAGTGGCTTTTTTCTGCAGTTTTCTTTCAAGTAAGGTTGGATGAAGTGAAATTGATTGGAAACCCCACGGACTGCGTGACATGCAGTTTGTTTTGGTTTCGGTGACTCGGCGGCGGCTCACTAATTGCAATAACAAAATCATTTGCAGGTCGTCCTGGCGTTGACTATCCCATACTGTCGGCGGTACCGTACACCAACTTTTACTGCGACGAGCAGGAGTATCCTGGGTTCTTTGCCGACATGGAGACAAGGTGCCAGGGTGAGTTATCCTCAAACTAAATTTGCAAATTTAATAATATATAATAATCTGTACTATATGTTCTGCAGGCTGGCACTACTGCGACATCGATGGACGACAGGCCACGTTCCTCTGCCCAAATGGCACCCAGTTCTCACAGGCGGTCTTCGTCTGCGACTGGTGGTTCAATGTGCGCTGCGATCTCTCACCCCGGCTGTATGCCATTAACGCCCGTCTCTACCAGCGCCCCAAGGTGAATCCCACTCGGCCACATCGCATCATCACCAAACAGCTGGTCGAGGACATCTTCACCTGAGCACCGAGTGATCTTCCCATTAATAAATGTAGCTTAAGTTTGCCTATTAGTTAATACATTAGTATGTGCTTTTATTATGCTGTAAATTCAGACTTAGAATCTAATGGTTATGACCATTTTTCAACAAGTTAATGCGCTATAGTCCTAAGTCGGATGATTTGTACAGACTTCTTTCTTGCTGTAAAGACTTTGATATATTTCTAATAGTTTCAAAAGACTTTTAAGCAAAGTGTAAGCAATGCATTCAACAATCTAATGTTTTGCAATTTGTGTGCTCTATTTTAAAAATATTTATTTTTAAAATAACTTTCATCAGCTCTACGGGAAACATTCAAGTTAGAAATATCACTTTAAGCTAAAATAAAAATTCATTTGGAGTAAAAGAAGTTTGTTGTATACTTCATATTCATTTTTGAAGACATTCCATTAGTAAAATGCATTTCTTTTAGCGTAAAAATTTAAACATTCTCATGTAAGTTTTGTAAATATTTTAAAGTTTCAGTACCAGATCTAAAATAAAATTATTTTTAGGGAACGAAACATCTTTTTTTCTTTGCTAATATGCAGATTAGACATCTGCTTGAATTGCATAAAACTGGCATTATAATGGATAATGATCAAAATGAGTTGAG
The DNA here is from genome assembly GCF_004382145.1 of Drosophila mauritiana. Taxonomy (NCBI): domain Eukaryota; kingdom Metazoa; phylum Arthropoda; class Insecta; order Diptera; family Drosophilidae; genus Drosophila; species Drosophila mauritiana. Next base: position 8,354,543 of record NC_046670.1, read on the forward strand.
TGAATTTGAAAGGGTAGAATGAGTGATTGATTGCACCCAGTTTAAATGCGGGTCTGATAAGAAACTATTGTTAAAATAGTGTACTTAATTAAAACGAACACGCCATATCTGATAGCCTAATGCCAGGTTACAGTCACTTTATCCTTCATGGTTCCCTTTTTTTAAATTTTTTTCGTCGTGCTTATTAAATAATAGCCTTTGTCACTACGTGGATTGTCGTTAATTAAATAATTGACTCAGGCAGTTAAGCAGTTGTGTTGAGCAGTTAAAATATTTGTTATCGATGCTCTTCGAAGCTCATGGTGGTATTTTAATCTTAGAACATCTACTTGCAAGTAAGTTTAGAATTTTAAATAAATCAAATTGTTAAGAGAGTTCTTATTTGCAGAAGCCAGTGTGCTTTTATCTACTTTGTGATTTGGACCTCTCATTCATAATAGGCAGTCTAGTTTTAGGAGTAGAGTATAAATCTGAATCAAGGTGTAAAGTGTGGCATACTTTTTCCCCAGCAAGCAGTTGTGATGCATTCAGCCAAAAACACGCCAGACAAAAGCTGACGCCGCAACAAGTTGGCCAAAAGACGTCATCCGCAGCAGCATCAACGTCAGCAAAGGCGAAAAAAACGAAACCGGTCGAAAGCGCCAAGAAACGCGAAGAGCAGCGGCCAAAATCGTGCAGTGCCGAGGTGCTCGGTATGCGGCTCAATGGTCTAGGGGTATGATTCTCGCTTTGGGTGCGAGAGGTCCCGGGTTCAAATCCCGGTTGAGCCCGGCTCCAATATTTTTAGCTAGCTTGTGGCCAAATTTTTATAGCCACGGCCTAAAGTTAATTAAACAAACAAAACAAAAGCAAACGCCGCGAAATGAGCGATGTGAAAATGCAGATATTGCAAGGCATTTTCTTTCGGCCGGGCCAACAAATAAACGACGTTGCACAGATGGCAACGCGTTGATTGGATGGCAAATAAAATGAAGTAGCAATAGCGGCTTACTGCCGATCAGAGATGGCAAGTATCGTAGAATTGTTTGTACCTGTACCCAAATCTGGATTTTTTATTATAGGTACTTTTTCCACATTTTAAATCTTGTTAAAATAAACATTTATGCAATGTGATTTGACGTTATTTGCTATACATTTTTATTGGAAAATGTCTATATTTAATTTTAAGGAGAAGCGTTCTTATTATTACTATTACTATTTACTAATACAAGGCGAAAATAATTATAGATATGCTATTACATTTCGTTAAACTAAAAAGCATTTTAATGGTAAACAAAATGAGCTGTTGTAAAATAGTTTTGGCCTGCAAGTTGGCAATACCAATTGAATTGTTTAAAAATAAACATATAAATATCAAATAAATGTGGCTAATCAAATGTTGAACCATTATTATCCGTTTATTATTATACATTTGTAATTACTTTGTTTTAACTTTGTATAAAAACATTTGTTGCCTCAGAGGCGCACAGCACCGCTTGTAATGAAAGGCAGGCCAAGCGGATGGCTTTTCGGCTAATACTCGTATTACCACCAACTTTGAGCCAAGCACATGCAACTACTTGTTTTGGGGCATTAGCGATTGACTTGGCCGATAAGTCGTTGTGTGTTTTATCGCCGACAATTGGAAAATTGAACAATGAGTGTCGCTCTGAGCCCGAATGAAAACTCGAACTCCACGCAAACGGAAAGTGTGAAAGACATAAATTTAGGCCCATGATGTAACCCCCTAAGCAAACTATTTCTTTCGGATCATTTCCAGTTTATATTTGTGGGTAAAAGCAGGCACAAAGCCATCTGCCAGCTATAAATATGATTTGGCTTAAAGAATAGAGCCATCATATTTTGTAATAACCTTACATGGCCGTCGCAGCGAATTATTACCAAATCCGGAGACAGCCACCAAATGCATCGCCGAAAAAAAATATAAATAAAAACTACTTTCACTAGCCGGTCGGTTGCATCGGAATTAAAATCACCCAGCAATATATGCAAGTTTTTTGATCCGCGTCCGCCATCTGACAAAAGTGCGGAGACTGGCGGTGGCCTTCGCATCGGGACGAGATGATCAGATCGGATCGGATCTGCAGCTGGCTGGAACAAGACGAGTTGGCAACAAGTGCGGGCCAGTTTGAGCCACAAACCAGCACATAACGTCAATTTGGCCAACCGAATTCGGTGGTAAAATATTTGCTCGATGCAGACTGGACACCAATCCACGCGAGATCGAAACACCAAAATCACTTCTGGAGATGGTTTTCCACAGATACTTTTATGTTTATAGCATTCTTCAAAAAATATGTTTATTATTAATCTTGATTAAGAAATAGTCTGGAGGAATAGTCAATATAAATGAAATTCCTTTAACCTTAGTCGAACATTTTTGATTACTAGATTTTTAGCTAATCGTTATTAAAGGCGTGTCTTAAAGAATTAAATAAAAAATGTTTCCCCTGCTTACTTAAATTCCTTAAAAACAAATGCTATTCGATTGGCGCTAAACATTTTCGCATACCTTGGCCATTTACAAAAGCATCGAAAGGAAAAATATGACAAACGGCTATGGAACAAATCGGACTTCTTGCCACAGCATTGGCGAACGGAATCGGTGGCGTATGTGTAATATATTTCGTGTACTTCTTAGCAAACCGGCGCACGAAACACAGAGATCAATCCCCAATGCAGTTGAACAAATCACGAGCAGCAAACTGCTGTTAAAAGAAGTCTTAACCAGATCGACTAATGATTCGGTTAGAGACCGATTGATTGCAGGACAGGTGTGGTGCGGTTCCATAGTTGTTGTCAATGACTTTCGGTGGCGGCCTCAAGAGTGCAATGGAATCACATTTAATGGGTGCCATAATACGGAGCTCAGCGAGCTACGGCCTGCTGATCAATTGCCCGTTGTCGGCCAAGTGAATGTCATTGGCTATTGAAAGTGAATGTACGTTGCCCCCTGGTGAAAGGATCGCTCTCTTGGAATGGGGATCCTCACTAATGAGGCTCAGACGATGGGAGGTTCGAAAATTCTCAGCATCGTTCATCTGCCAACAATGTTGCAGCAATTGCACTGTAACAAATATTCTGTATAAAGTAACAATATATTCAAAATGCTCGAATAGTTCGAATGTTCGAAAGCAAGATATATGTAGTAGAAAAAGCATTTAATAAGCTAAGTTCCCATAATCTTATAATCTTAATTTCAGATAATTACCGTCTTTATACGATTTTTCCGTACGTGTAACCCCGTGAGTTAAAATTGTGCAATAGGGCCAGAAAGCAGACAGCGTCTAATTTGCCTATCAATGCTCTTTTTCAATTTATGTGAGGGATTGCGGCATCTTTGAGCGGCTATGAAATATGAGAACTCACCGCTCCAAGTCACGCAATTCAAGTGTAAAATTACATTTTCTTCATTCATAAAATGCAACATGTTGCTGCTGCTGCTGCAGTTGTTGGCAGGGAAAAGCGTGAGCATTTCCCCTTCGTAATGAGGCAACCACAATGCTGTTGCGGGTGCATCGGAATGTTGTGGACGGTTTTGTGGCAAGAAAGGATCGGGGAGTAAGTTAACCACGTCGCTGGCCATAGATGTAATACCAGAAGGCGTGAAAAGTCGGTTATTTGGCCAGTGGTGGGCAACAACCAGGCACAACAATCAACTGACCAACACCCACAGACTTGTGCATAACCATATGGTTAAATAAACTAGTTATCTTTGAAAACCACGCAAGTGTGTAACAACATATGCTTTAAACATTTGCAAATAATATGTGAAATACACAACCAATGGCCATTAGAGGTTAATCCTTTAAGATTATTAAACGTGCCATTAAGTCTCAGCCGAATGGTAAACCCTTTGCGTCCAAGAACACCTGCAGTTCATTTATTTAAAGTATTTGCTCTGGAATATATGACCACCGAAATGCAGCTTTCTTGGCCCACAAGCAGTAAGAACAAATAGATTTAGGCTCTTAGCCAGCTGCAGCAAATCATGCAGCCAAGAAACTAAGGCGATGCATTTTCAGTTGGTAAATGACAAACGCACCTAGCTGCACAGCAGCAGTCCGGCGATTTAGGTGGCTAACAAACCATTACACGCATTGTCAAATTAAGTGTAAATAACTCGGTTGTATCAACAAATAAATCATGGCACTCAACAGAAAAACTCTGCTGGCAGTCACTCAGGCGAAGAGCAGAAAACAACAGGCAGTTAAATCGAACACAAAACGGGGTAAGAGGGTTGGCGGGGTAAAGTGCATTTGCATAATGACAATGCAATTTCAAATAAACGCAGGACACATGTCAACGAATAAATTAATTTACTCTAAAATTATTTATGCAGCAAACAATGTGAGAGTAGCCCTGCGGAGCACTGTAAAAAATGTATCTATGGTTTTTTAAGTGTTTCAATTTTATAACTACCCATATAAGCCATAAAATGTACAATTTGAATAATATAATATACAATAATATATATAATAATGTTACAAATAAATTCAGTATGTATCCCAATTTTTTTTGGCCAGTGCACGGACGGATTTGAAACGACACGCACACGACATCCAGCGTACAATGGAGGCCAGACTGGGACACATTGGTATTGGTCGCTTGGTTGGCTGCTCTCAAGTGAGGATTGAGTTTGGGGTAGTGGGAGTGGGAAATGGGCTGCGGGTGAGCCTAATGAAGGAAGTATTTGGTGTCTGCCGATGGTGGAGTGCACAGCCATGGACATGGACATGTTCACTCTGCACTTGCAGTTGCACCTGCACACCTGTGCCAATGGACGCCTACATGAATTCAATCTGGTTTCGTCTAGTCTCGTCTCGGCATCGTCATCTGCATTAATTGTATGGCTATGAAGGGGCTTTGGATCTGGCTCTGATGACTATGACTCTATTTGCCTAAACTGCCGGCAGACCGAAACTTAAATAGCCAACACAGTTTGCAACGATTTCTTCGGCGAGGTTGCTAGTGGCGTGTGGCATGTGGCATGGAATGGACCTTTCATCCATCCACTCTTCGACGGCCGGGCCACTTTTCAATTATAACAAAAACTCTCAAACCCTCAAAACGAATGGCAAACGCAGTGCGCGAACGAAACTCAAAGGCGTGCAATTTGAAATGCCAATTGATTTTGCCCCGGAATAAAAAATATGTACATTTCTGCCGGCAATCCCGGCGACTTGTTAGTTTGCAGTTTGCTGGCACCAACAGGCGGGCAAAAAGTGCTGCAATTGAAACAGAAAATAAACTGGAAGTGGCCACTGGAGATGGGTCAACGGGCTAATGAAACGAATATTGGATACCCTCGAGGTAGAACTTGGGGAATTACAATATTTTACTTGATCCAATTGTAATTTTAAGTTAGGTCTTTCTTAGACCCATCTATATTTATCGAGTTATTTAAATCAGAGAGAAATTGAATTATCCATTAAATTTATCGTACTAATATATTAAAGTTTCATATTTATAATACCTAATTAAATCTACTTTTCAGTACTATAAAGATGCATTATGCCATCCTTTAAACGGCAGCACATCAAGTAGACCAAAACAAAACACTGACCTAAAAGAACCATAATCATCCAGTCAACGCAAACGAAAGTCAGGCGCAGGAGGAGCGATCCCAGCTACTTTTCCACTCTCCACACCCAAAGATGGTTCCATTCAATTGCTCTTTGTACGATTCATGGCGCGTGATTTTTGCAACTTGTGGTCGCGGCTCTTTGCCAGCCACTATTTTTAGCCAACATCGCAGTATCCAGCACCCAGCATCCAGCATCTAGCGCCACCATCCGTCCTAGCACCAAGCCACGCCAACTGCTCCTCTGCTGCAACTCCTCCGCATCCGGCTCCTTCCTGACCAGCCGCAAACATTTTAGCCAGAAGCCGCAGCTACAATGTTGACAACGTCAACCCGTGTCCGTGTCCACATCTCCGCCGCCTTCGTGTTTCCATGTCGCCAATGTTTGTCCACAATTCAAAATCATTTAAGCGCGCTTTCTGCTCTGCTAACTGAAAAAAAAACAGTCGCCCCTTTTGTGTGTGTTTCCTTCTGTTGGCCGTAGTTTTTCCTTCTATTTTCCCATCGCTTTTCTTTTTATGGATTATTTTCACGCCTTTGGCACTTTGCATTTTGCCTTTTTGCGGTCTGGGAAAAAAAGAGCTGTGCTGCATTGACTAGCATATTTCTTGCGCCCGGGCTTTATAATTGAAAATCCCACAAAGGTGTTGTCGTTGCTTTGTGACTAAATTGAATTTAGTAATCGCTTTTTTATCGACCATTTCAAACTAAAAGCCCCCCACACACACACTGACATCCATGTGCCCATGTCCATAACATAATGTTTTGTGCTACAAAGTGCCTTTGGGCACTTTCTAAACCATTTTTTGGCACGTGCAGTGTCCACTTTCTGGACACACCCACCAAATTGGCGGAGTTCCCCTTCATGAGTGCCCCAGGGTGACGGCATTCAGCCAATTGCGCAGACAATAACCAGGAATGAACATATTTAGGGAAGTAATTTTAAGTCATTTATACGATTCACGATACTTAATGGGGGGTATAAATAAATAATACTTTTATAATTATTTATGGAATTAAAGAGCTCTAGGATCTAGATCTAGATTTAAAGAAAACTAGGATTTGATTTCCCTTTTAAATTATATACGTTTTAAGGCAAACAGCCTGCCACTAACAATCCCAAAAGTTACACATCCGCCCAGACAATCATCCATATAATTCGACCTTAAACACTTATCATTCGATTTAATGATTGCAGTTTCATTTGATTGGCTCGTGGAGCTCATTAAATATTTATGGGTGAACAGACGAATTATAATTTCAGCATTTTCATATTTTTCTTCAATCCATTCAACAATTAAACTTGAAATAAATTCGTCTGCATTTTTCTTCTGAACTTGAAAAACTTTTGCCTTATGTAAATGCTGGGAAAGGAGCGTAAGATATAAATAAAATGGAAAGGAGATTAATCTTACGACTTATGGATGCGGGTGGGTTAAGTCAATGGGCCAAGCAATGCGTGCAACGCCAAATAATTTCATCAGATAATTTATAACTTAGCTTTAATTAAATTTTACAGCAGCTGAACAATGGGAGGGGTACGCCCGATATATCAAAAAATACAGCATGAAAATAATTTGAAGATGCAAAAAGTAGGATAGTGCATTGCAAAATTAATTCATATTTTATATAAATAAATTATAATTAATTAACAAGCTAAATCACAATATTTTTATATGTATATAATATAAGCCGAAGTAAATATTTCCAACATGAAACTATATTTTCAGTTTTGAGTTAGTTTAGTCTGCACACTCACTGCGATCGCGTGGTTGCCGAAATTGAATTGGATTTTTTGTTTATAATTATGTGGGATGAGCTGATCATATTTTGTGGTTAATTCGCGAGCGATGGAAAGTGCAGAGGTGAAAGGATGGACCACCACCAGACCGGTGAAAGGGATGAGTTATACGGAAAGGCAAATAGAACCAGCCCAAGCCCTCTGGCCGGAATCAATTTGAACATAATAAGATGGTCACCCCGGTAATTGGCCGTTAATGGCTTCATTACAAGCCGCAAGACGGCGAAAACGGTAGTTAGAGGCAAGTCTGAAAAATGGTATAAACAAAGCAAAGTTGAGACCTGACCTGCGGCAATATAATCAGTTGAAAACCCCCCACTGAAAATCCCTCCATCATCGTGAGTCACAAGCACGCGACTTGTGGTCACAAAAAACCTCTGGCAGGGAAAAAGAGTCAAGTTGTTTCGAAAAAGAGCGTTTTAACTTGGCCAAAAAGAGAAACCACTCGAAGAGCCAAGCAGTGCAACAAGCAGTGCAAGTTGTGCGGCGCCAGCGATCAAATAAACAAACGCGCAGCCGCCAATTCACGTTTAGTTTCAATTTGAACGCCGCGCATGCGCGTGTACGAAAAAATTCGCGCTTTGCATCGCTTTTTCATCACAGTTTTTCGGTTCGTTTGATGACTTACAAATCATAAAAACATTGGTGTTTCCCAGTTTACCATTTTTGTGAAAAAAAAACCCATAGACAAATCGCCTAAGTTATGAACTGTCAATATTAGTTATCATTAAAAACCCGTTGGCTGTTTAAATAATATTTCGACATGTGAAAGTTGGCAGAAAAAAAGCGGAATTTTAATTCTAAAACCAAATTTGCATATGGTGTGAAATGACAAATAATAAATTGTGAAACTTATGAAAAATGAAGTAGAACAAGCTTTGTTGTGACCGCGAACAAACAAATGACCCTATCAAATGTATCTAGATCTATGTGCCAATTTTTTGTTTAAGTAAAGCGAGTGAAAGAAAAAGAGTTTTAGCATTTATTGTAAACATAACGAAGCCAAGATCTTCATAGGCTGTAGAGAATATTGCACATTGAACTATAAAATATATGTTTATTGGTCTTAAGCTGAGCTGAAATCTTTAAGATTTCACTCTAAAATAAAAGAAAAACTTTCCTAACACTTTCTTGGTCCGGTTTCCCCAACCTTTTCAAGTTATCAAACAATAAAAGTAAATAAAAATGTTTTCAAAACAAAAAACATTCTCTTCGTTCGGACCAAACTAATTTATGCATTCATGAGATAAGAAGGCGACGCCCCTTTCTTAGAACGTTATATTCACAAAAAACATTTTTTATGGTAATCTCTCTTTTTTTATCGCTGACAAGTCCATTAATTTAATTGTTTACCGTCGCATGTGAAATACTTTCAGTTGTCTAACAAATATGCTTCACTAAGCTATCAGACAATCTGAAATACACGGGTCAGTAATAAACGAATCGAAAGTGTGAGACAATCAGTGGAACAAAATGTGGATGCTCAAGGGAAGATGGAGCGACTTGCTACTCCCATTGGCATTTGGTAAGTGCAGATCTCTTTAAGTTACCCGGTAAAGCTAGTTAGAATCGATCGAAACCAGTTTGCTGGTTCCATTTCGCTTTTTTCTTCGGATTGGGTGAGGGAACGGGAGCAAGGTCGTTCGAGTCGCACTAAGGAAAAAAATGTTGTTTTATGTCAGCCTGCCAAATATTAGAGCTTATGCAATCCCTGAATCCACCAAACAGCTCCCCCACCTCCACCAAGTGCAATGTGCCGCATTGCATTTTGCCTTGCGAAATGCCAACCATTTCAACGCGAGGCTTTGACCATCAATTGCCGTTGACAATATGAAAATGAAGTTTAAATGCCTTGCCATCGGATGCGACACCGTCCGAAATCCCAAATACGTGCGCAAAGTTGCGTTTTAAGTATATTTGTGTATCGTAGCGAAAGTACGCAAAGCGATGGTTCCATCGCGGATTCGTCCACGTCCGTCAGGCTCCGTGGATAATCCGCACAGTGGACCGCGGAGCTTACATTCAAATTTTACGACATTGCATACACTTATGTGCGATTTAATTAAAACTTACGAGCTGCTCCTCCACTTCCTCCATTTCAATTAAAACATAAAACAATTTAGCGAAAAAAAATTGGAACAAAATAAATAATTTGTAATAGTACTGCCATAAAGGCTCAGCGGATAACAATAATCTAACTAGTTGCATGGTCAATCTAAGCGCAATGTTATTTTATTGATTTAAATCAATTAACGACGGTCGGTGCCACTGTGGAAGCGACAGAGTAATCTATGGAAAGCCTTGTATTGATGGAATGGCATACAAATTATTATCGCCATCAACATCATGGACGGCATTCGCGACGGTGCATTACAGCGCCAAGTGGATATCTAAACTGGACGCCAAAACTGGTGGGTGCGGATTGGCGAGGGATTCATAGTTGGAGCCGTGGGGCAAAGTTGAGGTAAACGTGCTCCACATCGAGTGCGCGGCATTTGCAGTGAAAATGCAATTTCCCATCAACGGGGGAGCGCAGCAGCAAGGAATGTGTGCATTTGTCTGGCACTGACTTCGTGGGAGATTGGGCAGATGTTTTGGAATTCCAAGCGCTGCATCCATGTAAAAAATACCTGGAGCGGGTCGAGTTCGTCCGAAATATTCCAAAATGCATAGCGCACGGCAGAGGATGGGAAAGAAATGAATCATTCCTGCAAAGAAAACACACACTTCCCGGAGCAATTATGCTAATAACTTCCCAAAGCCGAGCAACTTGGCTTACCTAATGGCCAAAAACCAATTACACTCATCATCACAGTCATTCATTTAACAGCCAAAAACAAAATTCGGCCCAAGTTCACTAATTGCCGCCGCCAACAGTTTACATTTTACATAATTCGCAAGTTTTGTCAACTTTCTGCGGTGCCTAATAGTTGCAGACCCACAATTTGAAGGTCCATTAATTTGCTTTGGACAACCCCAGCTGGAAAACAAGATTTTTCACTTCCCATGTGCAGCGTAAGAAAAAAGCAGCAAAAGAGCGGGAGTTTTGGGTTTGGGGCGTGAAAGGAAAAAGTAAAATGTTGGCCAAAATAAAAAACAAAAGTGGAAAACCAAATTCAACCACACGTTGGCGGACATTGTCTGTGTCAATGACTCTGAAATGATTTCAACGCCAATTTCTCGTTTCGCTTCTCAGTTAGCCGTCTACGTTTCACCGATCGCCACTGATCCAAAACTGCGGGTCAGCAGGCGTACGTGGACTTTATTAGCAATTGGATAATTGACATAATAAGATGTTCGAATGGATAGAAAGCCGGCGGAGCCTGATCCATTTGAGCCACTTTCGAACGTCGAGTGATGATGCTACTTGAATGTTTAACCCACGTTAATTAAAGCCATCTGACTTATAAGCCACATCTGAGTATAATACTTCAAATGTGAATACTTTTCCTACACAGTTCAAATCATTTTGAGCTGGAAAAATCTAAATATTTCGTGCATAAATAATGAAAGAGATTCCGATTTTATTTATTGATTTCGTTTACAACAAATTTACATACGAAATCAATTTATACGTTGTTCAACCAACAAAAGTATTAAAAAAAGTATTATTAAAAACTATAAAGCGTTTATTACCTAACGCTATAATTAAAACCAAATAATAAGCGGAGCATATTAGGCGTAATTATTTTTTAATTCTTACATTGATTTTATAACTATGCAAACGAATAATGCAATCAATAATTACTATTTCGTATGAATTTGTCTACTGCAGTGTGACGTTGATTTATCATTGAATAATACAATTAATTTACTTAAGGTAATATTTGTGAACATTTCCAAGAATATTAAACAAATAAGGGAGCTTTTTATTATCTTAGATCTCAATGGCTGGCTATAAAAAATATCAGATCTACGCTGCGCTACACAATAAGCTGGTTTTAACCCGCAGTTCATTTTGTTAGCAATTAATAACTGCAAATATTATCTTAACCCTATGATAGTCTTTAAATATTTCAAAATGTTATGCATGGTTGGTAAAATAGTGTTTTATATGAAAGAAATACCCAACTATCTGATTAACATATATAAATATTAATTACTTGTTCTGCTTTTATAACGGATAAAAACAAATTTATGCGCTTTTATATTAATAATTCTTTATTTAGAAAATTGATGGTGGAAGTTAAAAAAAAGTCCTAGAAGGTAATTTCTTTTAACTTTTTATTTTTAAGAATATGAAATACTTTTAAAGCCATTTAATCGAAGTGCTTTTACAACTCGAAGGGGTCAAAATAAGCCATACAATTCGCTGTAGGTTAAAGTGGCTGTTATGGGTGGGAATCGTATAAATATCCACGAGTGTGCTTTAGAGAACCTCAGTTTTTGTACCTAAATCAACGAATGAGATGCACGGAAGCAGCCAGCTGACTTTGACCTTGGCTTTGGCCTCCATGCTCATCTGCTTGGGATGCAATCACGCCCTAGCCCAGGACGACCTCTTCCGGTGCAGTGTGCAGTACAGATGCTCGGATGTGAAAGAGTTGGTTTGGGCCATGGCCGACGAACGTTGCCATGTCTTTCACAACAATTGTCTGCTGAAGGTCGAGCAGTGCGCACGAAAAAACAGCGGAAAATCGGAGCTGATTGAAACCACGCGGGAGATCTGCAAACCCAGCTGCACCAAGGATTGCCCGGATATCTATGACCCAGTGTGTGCGCAGATCTTCCAGGAGGAGTATTTGACTTTTAGTAACGATTGCGAAATGCGAAACTATATTTGCACAAATGAGAGACGTAAGTTAAATGTTTTAAAAACTACGAAAGGATTGTTTATAGACTGAATTTTATTCTTATACAGCTTACTCATTTATTTCCGTCGGTGAATGCGTGGAACAGCCAGTTGGTTAGGTCTGTATAACAGACTTGTTTATAAAATATAGAAGGAAATACATGTAGAAAAACTGGCTATGAAACTTACAAATTGCAAAATAACAACTTATATTAGATTTTGAAGGAACACTCCCTAAATGCAATTTAACCCACTTTTTTTGAGGCGCCTTGACCAAAAACAGGATCTGCAAACCAACTACAGAAAAAAATCAAATAAAATGAAAAAATAAAAATAAAGGCAAAGCTCAGATGTGTTGCAATCGTGTCTTTAATGCTTAAGCTGGCCAACAACAAGTTGCACAACTTTTACGCAGCCACTTCAAGCCAGCAATTCAAGTTCAATGTTGTCTGGCTTTTCCAGCGACCACGCGCTGCCCACCACTCTCTTCCTGATTGGCCGCGATTGATCGGATTTAATTAAGGAAAATTTTGCATTTGCAATATGCAAAAATAAAAAAAAATCATTTAAGCAGGCAGCCAGCCAACAACAAAGAAACTCCGCAGCGCCAATGTCCTCGGGGCCGTTTCGCAATTACGCGACGTCCGAGAGAGCTGGTTGCAACATTTTCCTCCGAGTCCCCATCGAATCTGTCCAGGTTGCAGTTCCAGCCCACAGATTTGCTTTCATTTGAATTAACTTGGTTGCTTTTCATTGTACCCTACAAGAGGCTCTATTCACTTGCTGGAAAATTAGTAATTTGAATACACTAAGTTGAAGTATGAATAACTCTTTAAAACTCTATAAAATACAATTAGTTTTCAATCATTTATGTAATTGCATTTGACTGATGTTGATCCCTACACTAGGGCATCTTTAGCTCATTGAGTTCCGAAATTTAATATTAAATAAAATCATTATAATTTATTATCTACAAGGGTGTTTGGTATTTCAGTGCCCCCATAAATGCCTAACCACCTTTCTTGTTTTCCTTATTCATTCGGATTTGCATTTCTTGCCGAGTTTCTCACTCTCGAAGTCTCTCATCCACTTTTCACCCAATGGATTTGATTGTTTTATGGCCGTTGGCAAATTTACACAATATACCATGCCGAATAGTTATCAACTTGTCCAAGAAGCGAACTGCAAGTCAAGTGCCTTTCCACAGGCGGAAGAAATACTCACAATGCAAATTTCCCACAGATGAAACAAGCTCAACGCCTTGTTCGACGCCTGCGATAATAACTTAATTGATTTATAGATCTAACATCTAAGTCTAACCGATATTTGGACGGTGCCGTTTTCGGCAATATTGTATATGCAAAGTGTGGGGGTTGGCCGATGAGCTAAAAACCGGTGAACAGAATCGGTTTTTAATTTAACTTTGATATCTTTAGGTCATTAAAGTTTTCTTTGTCTCATCGCAACTAATGACAGAATTTGAAAGTCAAACAAAACTCATTTGTTTCGCTCTCTAATTAACAAACAAAGAAGTTCACGCACTACAAGCATATTCCAAGTAAATTCGCTAATGAAAATTACATAAGAAAATCCAAAAGAAGAAAAATGATTCCGAGGAAATTAGACGCTTGTCTGACTAAAAAAAAGTTAAGTAAATGACATGGTAACAAAAATGACGCATAATTTATTCAAAACCAATTTTAGGTTCATATTTATTTTAAAAAAATTTAAAGAACCATCATACGCACACTGTTATAAAATAAATATACATACAAGCAAGAAGTTAAATCATTTGAAAAGATTTCGAAAGTAGTTTTTGCAAAACATCCAAATTTGGTGGTTTTTACGGCTACAGAAATTTGACTATACATTTTTATGAATCTGTGTGTGTGTGTTGAAGCGCTATAATTATTTTTTTTTAATTCTCTGCGATATTTATTTAAACGTCTTTTTCAATTTGAATCACAGCTCCGAGGCACATTTACTCATAACAAAAAAAGAAAAAAAAAAACATTGAACAGTCATACCTGCTGTGATTCCAAGCCAAGTCTTAAATTACCTCACACGACCGTAAAAACTGGGCTAAAAGCAAAAGCCACAAAATAATAATAAGAAGCCGAAAAATTGCATGGCAGATGCCTTGAATAAACCAGCATGCAATGGTATGAAAATCCATGGCTTAGGTGTAAACTGTGTGAATATTTTTCGCTTATTACACGCATTTTGTTATTATTTTTATTATTTAGCCCCCCTCCGTTTTTTTTGGAAACTACACGAAGCCTTTTGCCAAATAAAGTCTTAAATGAAAAATGTCAACACATGAGACGATGTTTTTCATGATTATTAAAACGAGCAAGTGAAGTGGGGTATAACTCGGGTGGCACTAGATGATGTGTAAGCCAACAAAGCGCCGCATTTGGTAAGAGACATTCCATTGTTATTGCTGAGGTTGTACCTGTAAGTGCAACTGAAACTGTAACTGTAACCGAAACTGTAGCTTTAACTGTAAGTGAGCCTATAGACTGAACTCAGAAATTGCTGATGTACTTAGTGCAATGATGACGGGCTCGTGCGTAACTTAAACGAGAAACAGTAGTACACGACGGTTAAACGAACTAACTCATACCCTCTAAAAGCGTCAGTTTTAAAAACAGCAATAACTTATTCTTGAAATGAATATAGAATATTATTTTAAACATATAATTTTTCCATGTTGGTCTGTTATATACCACCTTACCTACTTTTTGTACAAAACAAATTATTAAAAAATGGTATGATATAACAGTATCATCATAAACTAACCCATCGTCTTGAGCTGCTTATACACATTTTTCATTCACCTGCTGACAGTTGACACCATGACATAATTGCGTATTGTTGTTAAAGTTTCGGCTCGGTTTAGTAAAATAGTGCACCACCCCAGCCTTTTGGGACAAGAAGTGTTGGCATTTGGGCTTTAATTAGTGGTCTAATTACCAAGTCAGTGATATATGAACTAGTGAAAGCTGCAACAGCAGCTTCATCGAATATTTGTGGGCCAAGTGGCGCGTGTTAAAACCAAACTGGCATGACTTAAAAAGCACACACCGCCTGCATAGATGAAATAGCTCGGATTAGAGTCAAGCAAAATCAGAGGGTCGACAAATATGGCTAAGACCAACTCAAGCCAACTCGTCGCAATAGCCACCAAGTGCACTTGTTGCGTCTGAATGCTCAAAATAGCTGAATAACTCAAATCGTTTGCCTTATTGCAAATAAATTATATACAATAAGCACATCATTCGGGATGCGACTTGGGGATGGAACAGGTTGATTGGTTAAATAAAGGAAAGTTGCTATCCCATTGATGTAATGACCGCAATCACGAGCAATTTTAGCAGGCTAATCAAATGTGGAATTTTTTTTTTGCCTCGATTGTTTTCCACCGTGGATAATTGAATTAATTTTTTAATGCTTTATATTATTTGAGGAACTGCAAGTTATTAATGGGAATTAAAAGTTGGTGGTCAAGTAACTTTCAAAAATCAATAAAAAGAAAAAACGATTCAGTCAGTTTTTATAAAAGAATATTTAAGAAATCAATATAGAAAATAAGTTAGTTAAATCATATCTGACGAATAAGGTATGATAAAATTGTTATCCGGTTGCAAATGTGACTATTAGCTAAAACTGCTGGAAATATGAAATTCATTAACAACTTAATCGAAATAGCCATAAGCTAAAACATTGAATCATCACATTACCAACAGAAATTCAAAGAGTTAAACTGAGCAGGAAAATCACATCAAGGTGTTGTGGCAACTTTCAATTACATTTTCCGTTTTCCGACGAATTGGACACGCTACACAGAAAAATGGAGCAAAATTGTTGCTCCGCATAAACCAATTTAGCTCAAAAATTGTCCAATATTTCGCCATCGATGTCAAAGTGTCAGAAAATAAAATGCATGATAAAGTAGAACAAATGTGATACAGAGATCAAGTTGAACATTATAGTTTTCGTGATTGTGGATTGTGAATGCGATACAGATACTCATTGATTAGCTGCTCGACTATGTGTTTGACTATATACGAGTATGGTGGTTGGTAATTAATCTCTTATAGTCACTCATTTGCAGAGTATCCAATTTGTCAACCGCAAAAGCCAAGGCTAACTTCCAGTTAGCGGGTGATAATTTATGGCCGCTTTTACTCAATTTTTTCGTTTAGCTCTCGGCGGGATCTGCATTAACCCAATTAAGGTTGAATCAAAACTTGGCTGACCTCTTTCACTGACCTCAGGTTAAATGAATATCTTTGTGTTTTCGTGGAAGAAACGCCACCATCTAATTAATAAAATAGGTTTGGAATGGAGTGATTATCGTGCTGTAAAGTTAGCAACATTTACAATAATTAACCACAATTAAAACTGGCCAGTGGGCAACGCATATTTATCAACTAATTGATGAAGTTGAAGGTTGCTACCCGGATAAACTAATTATTATGTACGGATTACTGGATTAGCCGAGCTGTTTTTTGCACTAGCGCATGTTTAGCCACCCATTCAAGTTCTAAAATAGTCGTTTTGGTTGTTTGGCAATAAACCAACATGCAAACACGATTGTTAACACCTTAAAAAAAAGGCTGCTAGCCCAGCTAAGCCTCCAAATTAAGCCAATTAATTTGGCTAGTTGAGACAACAATCGCTTGGCATGAGCCAAAAAAAAGAAGAAAAACCGCCAAAAAATTTCGATATTTGGCAACACAAAGAACGCAAAAACCTACCAAAAGTGGTTGGGTTTAAAATGCTATATAAACTGCACCTGAATGCTAGAGTAATTAATTAAAGTGCTACACAAAGTTGGCAAAAAAAATGTTGTCAAATTTTTGAGAACCACTATTTATGGTCTGTCTGTGAGTCAGTTCAAATTCCATCGTTTTCCATTGTCTGCGGGAGTTTTTCACAGGCAAAAGTGCACAGGGTTAAAGATTTTGTTTGCTTGGTCATTTCGTGATGGTCATTGGAATTCGCCTTGACCGTTTTGGGTCAGAGGTCACAGAGCACTTGTGGTTCTCGTACTTAAGCCCGATAACAGTCTTCAAATTGATTACTCAGGGAATCCCCGAAGCAATGGGGCATTAATAGCTTCCTGCTTTAACCATGACTAGATATATTCAGCAGCTTAATCGTTTGTCCAAATTCCCTAGATGGCTCTGATAAATGCGTTTTAATTATGTGAATTTTATAAAGTATATGTTGACTGGTTTTGCTAGGTATTTATTTATTTATTTATGAATGGAGCTTAAAAGGCGGTTACCAGAATCTTTTCATAAAATATCTTATATTTAATTAATGACTAAGACCGAACCAGACAACTAATTGGTTGCTGTTAAAATCAAGTTTTTAAATTCTTTTTACATCTAATTAATTAATTTATTGTAATTTCCCCCTTTTTTATTTATTCTATGGCATCCCAAAGGGAACTCATCATGCAATTTGGTTTCCTTGTTAAAGAGTAGTTCCCTTTCCTCTTGGTAATAAACAACCAACAGTGTTTACCTTTTGTTTGAACACGCTCGTATAAATTCGTGCCGTTGATTATGACATTCAATGCCTTCCAACTGGAACCATATTAGTTATAGATTTTGTTCATTGGTCAGCCCAACCCAGCAGGGCCTCCAAAAGATAGTCAAAAACGTGACTAACGACGCTCTAATTAACAAGATTTACTTTTTAAATTCGTTTTTTTGTTTTTGTTACCCGATTTGCACTGGTTTCAATCAACACAAGACAACGAACCACAAAGCCAACTAATTCTAGTAGTTAACGATTAATTCTGTCTGTGGGTCGGGATTAATTGCCTTTTAGTAATCGCCGTGGCGACGGCCTCGTCTTGTTCTCTATGCTTTTTGATTCCAACAACCTCAGCACCCAATTTCCGCCTTCTATGATAGCATTTAATCGTGTTCTTTGCGAACAAGCAACCACAAATCATCAAATCATTATTTTTTAAACCGCAGTTTTAATTTACTCATTGAGGGTATTGCATTTGTAAAAGAATGGTTCATAAGTAGATATGAATCTACTACGAAATAACAACATCAGTTTTGAGAAGATGGTAATATGCAATTAAGATTCTGATTCACAAACTTGTTGAATTGTTTGAAATATAAATTCTGTACAGAGTTTGGAGGATCAGCTGATCTGAGTCACAGTTCTTTTATATTAAGTATATTAAGTTATATTATCAACAAAGAAACTTTGTAACAACTCAAGGCTCATAACGAATTCCATATTATGTAGTCAAGCATTTCTTCAGATATAAATTCTGTAAAAATAATAACCACGAATTCCATATTATGTAGTCAAGCATTTCTTCAGATATAAATTCTGTAAAAATAATAACCACGATAGATAGACTTTAAATGGTAAAAGAGCATTTAGAATTCAACCTATCAAAACCAATTTTTTTTTCTCGTAATTCTCTGGTGCAGATAAATTAATCAGAGGAATCGATGGCGGATCTATAGAGATCTGCGACTGGCGGTCCACATTTAGCAGCCATCGACAGCTGTGCGACCTTGCCGATCGATTTCTTGCCACAGATCGAATCGATCAGATCGCTCGATTTCTGTATAGCGCCGCAAATTGGAATTGGATTGGAACCGTGGCCATAGGCCATAATACACCAAATTGAAGTTGTGCAGTCTCTGTTGTTTAATTTATGCAATGTTACCGTTTTTCCATTTCTGGCTTTTATGAGTTTTGCCAGCGACTTTTTTTGGCTGGCTGTAAGTGAATTATATTTAAATTTGTTTCGCCTGGCTTGGCTGAGCTTCGAGTGATAACAATCGGATTCGAGCCATTTGCTGCCGTAGCTTTTACTTTGTTGCATGCACAAATAAATTACTTTTAATTTGCGTAATCATTTTTCAATGGCAAACATTGGTTATACATACTATATAGATGCATATATCTGCATTGTTTTAAAGAAGTTCATTACACAAATGAGGCCAGAACCTCTTAACTATAGCGATTGTTTTCGAGAAAGCCATCATAAATAACTTTGAATCTATAGCGATTGTCGCCGGGTCAGTCCAAAACGCCACTCGAATCGTGCTCCATACGCCCCGTGGACCCCAGTGGGAGTTTGGCTTTTATTTTTCTAACCAGACCGAGAGGGTCAAGCGTTTGGGTCACCAAAAAAACCGGAGGCAATGGGTTTGTCGATGGAGTGTGTGAGAGACAAATTTATTGCTTCCATTTCGGGCAGCCTTGGACTGACAAGCTTAAATATATATATATTAAGAAGTACGAATTAGTCAGTTATTAATTTCGTCCTTGCACTCCCACTAAATAAGTAAGAGGTATCTGATAGACTTGTTTATTTTTATTTTAGAATGACCATAAAATCAGGTATAATCGTCAAAGATTACTTTGAACCGGATACGAGTCAATTGTTTAACGCATTTCACAAAATCGTAAAACAACAATAAAAATCTGTATCTAAAGTGTTCTTGTTTATGTTTCACCTGTTGGTGAGCTTAAAAACCTGGCGATTAGCATAATCTATAAAATTAGGTTCGAACCAATCGACAATTGGCTAAGCAATAAATGTAATGCCAGTAAACGGAAATGCCCAATTACATTTCCCATTCCCATTCGAGGAAACACATTTGTGAATGAGGAAGCACTTTGCAGACGTTTTCGTTGCCAACCTGGCCGTGAAATGTAAATCTTATAATGAGATGCAACTGACCGATGGAGTGGGCGGAATGAGTGTGCAAATGTTGTTAACTAAATGCAGGCAGAAAGTGTAACAATCATTTTCCATTTCCATACAATTAACGGCCGGCCAATGATAACAATTACTCCGCCAAACATTTCCATGGATCGCCGCTCGAATGCTGCAGTGAAGTGAAGGTGAATGTGAAGATCATTTCCCTATTTCATTTTTTTTTTCAGGAAAGGGGTCAAATGCTGAAATCAACTCTTTATTTATATCCCATTTTGATAGGGATATGATATGATAATCCTTAAAAAACATTCCTAATTAATTTTTGATAGGGATATGATATGATAATCCTTAATAAACATTACTAATTAATTTGATCCTCGTACTCACAAAAAATTGGTAAGATGACTTAAATAGTTAGCCTTTTTTTGAATATCCAGTGTTAGTTAATAGGTTAAAATGCGAAATTTTTGCTTGGTAATTGGCAATGCAGTACTGCAAACCTCTCGGTTGACAACTTGGTCAACGATTTTGACTTTGATGAGAACGCAATTTGATTTGATGGACAAACTGAGACGCAGACGGGTGTGTTTTTCCATGTTTATTTAATGGGTGGTTAATTTGATGTTTTTTTTTTTTGTCCCAAGCTGGCCGCAAATGCTTATAATGGGTGCCAGTGCCAGATTGCGACATTTGCAAACGTACCCGCGATAGCCGCCGATTGAAGGAATGGAAGGAAAACCCATTCACTTTTCTGTTTCTGTCGCAATTGTTGTCGCCGACGAGCGGAAAACGTGGAAAATAACTAAATAAACTAAACGAAAAAGTGTACATTTTGGCATAATATTATAACGAATTGTAAAAGCAATTCCGCTGATCAAGTTGCAGTTTCGCCGCAAGCGGATGTTTGTTCTGGCCATAAAGTTAAATTCGATCGTTGGTGCGTTGCCTTTGATATATGAATTAGACAAGTTCTCAGCCATTTAATGGAATGCAGCTTAAAGGTCGGCCAAGTTAAGGAAACAATGAATATAAATAGACATTAAACATTGTGGGCAGTGGCAACGATTTGAATTGGGGTGTGAACTGCTACGAATTACTCACGATTGGTGTGGCTAAAATAAAGTTAAGATTTTACCAAGCTTGCTTTTTCGGAGCAGAACTAAATTGGGAATAAATAAGAGGAATTACTTAGTCTTCGTTCAATAATAAACTATATTACAATGTGATTGAAGTGAAGTGTAAGTAATAAATGACTAAATCTAGGTTTACAGCTCAGCATGCAACTGCATTTCCACAAATTCGCGAGATACTTAGCAAATTTTTATTACAATTACCAATGAAAGATCGCTAGAGAGCCAATCCACATAAAAAAAACAGAAGTAGCAATTTAGTTCGCACTTTAGTTGGCTAATATTTGGACCACCCGAAATTGTGCGATTGGTTTATTGCATTTTACGGCCTCTATAATTTGTCTTCTGGCCAAAAATGTAAGTGAAGGCAAATTTGAGGCCTTGCGCCTTTGTGTTTTGTTTCTGTTTCTGTTTTGCTTAAATCGGACAGCCAGCAATTTGAGCTTGACTTCTTGGACCCGTGGCTCGTGTAATGCCCGCTTTACAGATGTGGAGTTTATAGTTTTAGTTTATGGCTTACATGGACGACTTTACAATTTGGACCATAAATGGCCGCGGGCGCGAGTGGTATCGTTTTGGCCATTATAATTTGGAGTCGCGGGCTAAGCTGAGTGGCACAATAATCGGATCGCGGGATCCGCCGATCCAGCCAAATCAGCAAGCGTCGTGCACAATCCGCTGGCCTCCGGCTCACTCAGCTGATGATGATGATGAGGCGATGGCCACAAGCATTTCCAAAACAACAGCGACAAATTAGAAATGGGTGGCCAAAGGAGCGGTAAATGGAAATGGTCGTCGGTCCGGTGACAAAATTAAAATTCATTCACGCTCAAGTAAATATTTACGCAATAAATTTGCATTTAATTGCATTTGAGCGATGCATACCGGGGGGCAGCCGCAGAACGCTGGCCGAAATCAAATCAAATCAAATTAGAAAACAATCCACCAACAGCAGGAACAACACTCCAAAATGTTTCCATCGCCACCCGCCACCTGCCACCCCGCAGAACCGAGTGACCAAAACAATTCGCTCGTCGTATCGAAATCTAATCAAATTATGCGCCAGAAATGTCAAAAAAGCGTGAAATGTTTGGCTCCGGGCCGAGTGAATTAACCCAAAACAGGTGAGTACTCCACGTCTGGTCCACCTGGCAGCCACCGTACCCATTAGCTGTCCCCATCCTCGCCAGAAATCGCATCAAAATTGCACAAAATAAGAAGCGCTCAACAAATCATTTGCAAATTTTATGCAAAATACATGCAAAAGTGCTTGGCAAATATGGCCTGATCAGTATCTGTATCCGTATCTGTATCTGTATACTCCGCATCTCACTGATTCTGACCACAAACATTTTTGGAGCGATTCTCTTGAATTGAACTAGAATTTCAGTGGGTGAATGATGATGATGAGGAGGAGGCTCGGGCCAAAACAGCGACTGTGACTGCGGCTAAAATGTTTTTATGCGGTTCGCTTAATGTGTTTTGGCCATAAACCAACTGACAACCGGGCAAAACAGCTAACAACCCACGGTGTTTCCACCAATGTGCGAAATTCGGCGCAGAGTGCCATCCAAATGACAACGATAACAAGTCGAATCCCCTGCGGGGTCAGCGCGGAAATATCCCGACCAGTCTCCACATCCCCCCATCTCCTATCAGGAATCAGTCTCAAACTTTTGTTGCCCGCGTTTATTTGTTTTCGCGGCTGCCTAATTGCATTTCAACATTCTGCCGCACTCCCATATTTATATTGTAATTGAAAAAGCATTGCGGGTGTGCCGCCGTTGACCATGACAAGTTTATTTAGGATAGGCACTTCCTCCAACTCTCCCCTCCTAACTCAGCTTTAGTTCGCATTGCGTGCTTTTTGCCTTCTTGTTGAATGGAATCAACAATTATATTAGCCAGCCTGGGAAACTTTTTGCATGCGGCGATGTATGGAAAAATGAGTTCGATTGCGGAGCATAAAAACAGTAAGATTTCTGTGTTTTTAGTCATAGTCGGTAATGACTCTTTAATTATTTTACCACACGCAATCACTACATAGTAGTGATTATTATGAAAAAGCGTGTTCTTGTGGAACAAAATGTATTTCAAAGTAATTGAAAATTAATGCCATTCGTTATTATTCATTATGAGTTCGTTTATCAAGAACAATTTTTAAAATGAACATAAATACAGTAATAAATCTCAATTTTGAACAAACTCTTTACCACAGAGTTGTGTGTTGATTGGCAATTCCATTTGCAATTTTATACAAAATCACAAATCCCAAAGACGAATCCTGGCAATTATGAGCAATATGCGAAAGGCAAATGCAACACATTTTTCAAAGGATTTATATACGACAGCCGGAAGTTGGAAGGCAGATCTAATAAGCCCCAGCAGTTCCGAAGGGGGACACAACAAAGACAACAGCATAAATCTGACACGTTGCCCCAAAATTAATTCCATACGAGCCACTTGGGAGCGACGCTCGGCTGGAAATTGGCTGCAGCCAGGTGGCAGATGAGCCATCGCAAAACATTTTAGTGCCCCGCAGGCGGGATGCGAGCACACAGACAACTTATATTAATTAATGCAAAATTGCATTACGCATACGCACAGGTGTGCGGAGCGAAGGAGACTGCCTGGCCGGGCCAACACATGAAAAAGAGTCGTAAAACGAAAACTCTTTTAGACAATAAAGAAAACAACAAAATGTCAAGCTGGCCAGGATATGACATACTGAAAGATCAAATAAAGACAAGTATTTTCGGTAACACTTAACTTTGGGGTGGGAACAATGGTACGTGACTGACTATGAACGGGGTTGAATTTTCCAAAATCCAAATTAAATTACCTTTAACGCATTATAGATATTAAGGGAAAAAAAAACGTGACAATCAGTTTAAATATCAAGTTAAACATAAAGTTTAATAATACTTAACAATACTAATACACCTAAAAGGTTTCGATCCCATTATCACTTGTTTAATAAAAACTTTTCGTTGTTCCATTTTTATTAATTTAAAAACAGTTGATATCTTAACCGTACTGGAGTTTTTTTTTAAATTTCTGTTACGCAACACTAAAATCTAATATAAACTTAGTATGGGTTTTTGTCCACAAAAAGGTATCATTCAGCCTATAGTGCAGTGGGCTGGCTCACTCTACCGCCCATTTGTGGTGTCACATATGCAACAACAAGACCTTTCTTGCATCTAAGTTGCCACTTAAGCCCGGCCCGCTCTCCAATGCAAATTATCTGCCCCACAGCTCTGATTTGGCTCGAACTTTCGGACACTTATTGCGAGGAGACTGCCGACTGTCCATGTCGTGGTGCCCGACTCCCAAGTCTGCTGCAGATTGCTGGTCGGCATGGCAACTTGCAACACATGCTGCACAGGACACGAAAATGCGAGGCCGGGCCGGGCCAGGCCAAACCAATCCAATCCAATGCAAGCTGGCCAGGAATGGCGAAACGAGCAAATCACACAATTACTTATGTTTCCCAGTGATTGGTCACATGGCACGGCTTAAACGAGCCTAGCCCAAAATTAATTCCCCCAAATTATAACACATTTTGATGGGTTTTAGACGGACATGGACAGACAGACGCCTTCCTTCTTCGAGCTTAACCATTAAAATAGATATGATTGAATCTAAGTCTAATTTAGTTAAAATTTAAATCTTTGCGACGCATCCCTAACGCGCGCTTTTCTTTTCACTGTCGTCTGGGGGCTGGGATTCCCCCCCTCCCATGGCATGGAGGCTCTTTGTGCCTCTGCCGGCTGATACGGCTCACTAAACACGGCCAACAGAAGCGGAGAGTGTGGCCAACAATGCACACGATAAATAAACTCTAGTACGCCATATGCAGTGGGGAAAGATGCAAGAAAAATTTGTTCGACAATTTACCTAATGCTATTTTATAATAGTATTTCTTTTACGGTTATGACAGCGCCGCTTTTTTGGTTTCTGTGGTTAAGCTTCGTTGGGTCTGGGTTTCTGCTTCATCCAAGTCGCTTAATTGTAAGGTTTGCATCTATTTCTCAACATCGACTGGCTTTTTATTTTTAATATATTTAAATATTTTAAAAGCTTTATCCCGGAGGATTACTATTTACATATCGCAAGAGCTGCCCCAAATACTTGACCATTTGGTTTTTTATTAATACCATACAAAATAAAAAGTGGATGATGGGATTCAGACAGTTGAAAGACACCTCTTTCTGAAAAAATACCATTGAATTTCTGAGGAACCATTCCAATTTACACATATCAGTGAAACCAACGCGCTATGCGTGCAAGTGCTCATAGGAGAGAGATTTTGCTAACTTGCAGTGAGTTCTAGGGATTGGTTGTTTGGGATTCCTCGACGGTTCGCAGCCATGCACAGTTAAGGATCTCGCGTAGATTCCAGCGAGCATGTGCCTCCGGCTCGAGCAGCACTGAAACAGTGGCCTTCGCCTGGGCCGATATTGTTTCCTGCAGCTTCCGGCGAAAGGCAAACTTGCGGTTGCGCTGATCCTCCAGCAATTTGGTCAAGTTACTGTCATCGAACGGCATCTTGGCATTCATCATGATGAACAGAATGACACCCAAGGACCAGGCGTCCGCTAGCTTTGGATCATATGGACGTCCACAAACTACTTCAGGTGCAGCATAGGCAGCTGATCCGCAGTATGTCTCAGAATTTATCTCCCGGCCATTATCGTCGCGACAATAGCGAGCAAATCCGAAATCGGCCAGCTTGATGTTGAGCCGCTTGGAGAGAAGGATGTTCTCGCACTTGAGATCGCGATGGGCAATGTCCAGGTTGTGCAGATACTTCAGTGCCTTGGACATCTGAAAGAACCAGATCTTTGCTTGCTTCTCATCGATGGGACCCGACCTCTTGATGTGCGACAACAAGTCGCCATTCTCCGCGTAACGCATAAAGATGAAGATTTTGGGACCTCGCTGAAGGATGCTATGGATCTGAATAATGTTGGAATGATCGATCTTCGTCAGGATCTCCAGTTCGCGCGGAAAGAACTTGTTCACGAAATCAGTGGGCGCCTTGGCTTTGTCAATGATTTTACAGGCCAAATGTACCCCATGTCCATGATCATCGGCATAACCGGCGGTTATAACAGTGGCATAAGATCCCTCGCCGATCTTGTGACCCACATTGTAGCCCCGCTGTGCCAGTGCATCCACATCCGAACTTCGAGTACCCAACTGACGGGTCCCAGCGCTAGAATTGTATTTGGACATGGCTCTTGTTTCCTCGGCGTGCGTGCGTGTAGTTTTCCGAGAGTTTTCAACTAGGTGATTTAGTAATGGCATCAAGCGAATGCTCCTTTTCTAAACAGCGGACATAATTACCCTTAAGTTGGTTGATTTCACAAACAATAATTTTATGCCACTTGTGTATTTTACTTACTAAATTCGAATCCAGAAATTTTGACAAAACCTACAAACGTTATGAAGTGTGAAAGAAATATAAAAAGGCTAATGCACAGCCTTCTACTATTACTGACAAATCTGAACAAAAGAACAAGGTTACTACTACTCCAAAAAATTTATAATGCTAGCAAGCGAAATTTTAATAAAAGGGCAATTCCATAATTTTTTCATAATATATGTTTATGTAAAAATGTGTTTAAAATACGTTTAAAGTAAAGTATTTGTTTTGAGATATTTTAAAAGCCTGTTAGCATAAGCAAACAAATAAAATGTTTTTAAATTGATAAATTAAGTAAAAAACTGTGTTTATAAAGCAACTAAAGTTTTAACATTTCTATATTACAGTTGCCATTATAGGTTCCTCGAGCCAAGCCACTGGCTCTGCGTCCCAACCAGCTCCAATCAATAGAAATACCCGAGGCAGCCACAACAGCAGTGGCATCGGCGACTCTGAGCTAAGTGCCTCAGAGCGAAGTCGACGATTGATACCCTACATGGCCTTCTATCTGCCGGCGCCCGAGTTGCCCATTAATCAGCAGTATGCCACCAAGCACTCGTCGTCGGCTGGCGGAGCACAGCTGCAGGCACCGCTGCCAGGTCCTGGAAGGATACCAGTGCCGGTGGCCTACATGCCGCAGCAGAAACACCATCCCCACCACCATGGACCACCGCATCCGCCACCAGTGCCGCACTATCAGTCGGGAGCAGGCGAAGTCTATCACTCCCTTGCTATTGGAGGCCACCAGCATCAGCATGCGCCCCCACAACCGCCACCTGGTCATGTCAAGGAGCAGCAGGCGATCACCAATTCGGGTGCCACGTATATTGCGTACAAGCCATTAAACCCGACGCATAAGGCAAGTATTTGAATATGAAGTGTTTTTAAAAAGGGTAGGTCGCCTTGGGAAAGAATATATATATTTATATATCAAATGGCGCTAAATTAGTGCTGAATCGATTTAGATAGCTTCCTTCTGAAGCCCATCAATCCTGAAATACCAGCAATATTGCGAATATTGGAATATGAAACGTCGAGGTTATTGAAAAAGCACTTGGATACCTATCCACTCTCCTCTCTTTCATTACAATTGATTTCATGGGTCATAAATAAGCAGAAATAATCACGTAATTCATAATTTACACGCACGCAGCACAAGACGGTGCAGCATTTTCCGCCGCTACCGCCGTCGCCCAAGGAGCAAGTGCAGCAGCAGCAGCATCAGCACCACCTCCTTCTGCACCCGCAGCAGCAGCAGCAGCAACCACAGCAGTACGAGATCCTATCACCGAGCTTAGTGGCATCCCAGGCGCAGCGACAGCGGGGCAAACAATCAAAAATCAATTTAACACCATTTACAGCGCAGAACACATTGCCGGGACAGTTTATACCCATTATTTATACGCCAGTGAGCAGCAGCAAGCCGGGCTCCCCCGGCGATGCCATCAATTACAATAACATCCAAAGCAACCTGAAGCAGCCAGAAATTGTCTATAAAAATTCCCATCAAACACAAATCGTTACGGATTATGCAGCCGGAGCGGATGCATCCGCCGAACAGTCACCACCATCGTCATCTGGCGAGGAGGTGGATGAGGCGAAGGGCGAGAAGACGGTGGAGCAGCAGCAGGAGGACCATGGAGCCCAGGAGGAGGCGGCGGAGCAGCAGCAGCAGCAGCCGCAACAGCACCAGCAAGTGCAAAACAATCCAAGGTAAGACTCCCATGCCCAAACGGAAAACAGAGCGCTGGCGCGAAAGCCCAAAAGTAAGCCAGGTCGAGCTCTGATCTCATGGAATATCCAAGCACCGTCTGCTTAATAGGCAGTTCTCACAGCCACGCCCACTTATATATCGTGAGGCAGTTGCAATATCGCATGTAGAATACAAATTAAAATGTTGCCACTATGGCTGTCTTGAAAACAGTTTCATGTCATCCATACATTTTTAACAACTTTACACAACGAACTTTTAATTGGTCCTAAAAAATAAATGCTATACAGATTACTTTTAAGACACAACCCACTTAATTAACAATGTTACGAAAGGTTGCTAAACTTATTGTTTCGCCATCCAGAGATGTCAATAATTAATGGGGAACAGCTGCTAGTTATCAACAAACTGCAGTCCAATTCAAAATTCGAATATGCAACAGCGACTTTAATATGCTTCTGTTTAAAACGCATGCAATCGGGATTTCTGAGTCTGAGACGGATACTGTTGCAACGCAATGCCCTTGGGCAGAAAAATCAATTGCATTTCATGCACCAGCCCAGTTCACTCCAATGTCCGGCTACGACTCAGGCCGCGTCCGCTCTTCTCAAACTCTGAATCCGGTCGTCCACATCGTCACCATCTTTGCAACTGCACTGGTGACGTAAGATCCATGACGACAACGATTGCGACTCCAATTGCCATTCGATGTACAGCAGGAGGCACAGCCAGTGGGCAACAAAATGGTGGGCTGAGGAGACTTGACCTGGCCGGCCAGTGTCTCATGCATGTATGTACCTCTCCACATGCTCATGTAGTAATTGTCAAATGGCAAATTCATGTCATAAGTAGCCAGCGGGCTCAGGTCAAAAATCTGTCATACAATGCTTATCAGATGAGGAGTGGGAAATGGAAAAACATGCCAATCAGCGAAGATTTTTACAACCACCACACTTCAGTTGAACACATTTCAATGCTGCACCTTTGATTTTCGGTTTAAATCATTGAATAAGTTACAATTTAAAGTGCAAACGAAATAAATAATAATTTTCTTTGGATGTTATCTCCTAGTCATAGAAAGATAAATAGATACATATGATAACTAAATATTAAAATGAAGTAGGGCAACATACATAACATACACTCTCATGACATTTTTGCTTGAAACCGAAACCATAAACGCTTTGCATGATTAACCTCCCACAGCATCGGCTACGCTTCTGTGTCGGTTCCCGATTCGAGCGCAGTTACCGCGACCACATCCTCCAAAAACGCATTGATAATACATCAGAAATCACCGGCTTTCGGGCACGTTAGCAAATACGAAAGCTACTTCAATATGGCCCCGCCCTCGACTAGTCTTGGTCATCATCCTCATCAGCAGCATCCGCACATGACGCCGCAGGAGAAATATGTGCTTTACTTACAACAGCGCATGAAACACCAAAAACATCAGCAACATCTGCAGCAGCAGCAGCAACAGCAACAGCAACAGCATTACGACTTTTCACATCCGGTGGTGCCGGCACAAAGCAATACATTGGCTGGTAGCCACCATTCGCAACACACCCATCTGCATCCCCATCATCCCCAAACCAAGACCCATCATCCAAACAAGTACGATGCCCTCTACGTAAGACCGGATGCGACTGCTGGCCAACAGGTGCTGCACATCCCTCTGCGCGCACTCATGGCCCACGTCCAAGAGCAGTCGCATTCCCAGTCGCAATTACAAGCGGAGTCGCAGGCACAGTCGCCGCGCCATGATTTTGCCAAGGATGAGCCACTTGGGTAAGTCCTTCACTTGGGAGGAGGAGAAAGGATCATTGAGAGGAAGCAAGTTGCTTTGGTCTTTACCTATGCAAGATTGATTCTCCCTTCTCAAGAAAGAAGTTTCCTATAAAAACTAGCTAAATTGATAGTGATAGTCCAAAGATCATCCACTAAATACCCCTCCATTACTGAGATATATATAACTTCTTAGTAAGTACACAAAGCTTATATGTCCTTTAAACACTAAGCATTTCTTAGTAACAAGTGCATTATCAAGCCATCTGTCATTTAGCCGCCCAAAAGAGCCTACTTTATATCTGAACATTTCTTTTAGTTCCCCAGCACCACCGCAGTTTATAGACTATCTAATAGATGGGCCAAGACAATCGCTGGAGGATGAGCAGCAGCACTCCCAGCATGAGCGTCCATCGGCTCATCAGCCGCCCCAGCATGCCTACATCCTGGTGACCACGACAGCTCCACATATCGAGCATCAGCCTGCACCACAAATGCATCCAGAGATTTCCACACCACGTCCACCGATTCTCTATAACCAGCAGCCCACTCTTCGCTTGCAGCCCGTGCATACTTACAAGGCCACCAGGCGTCCCATTTACGTGACCACACCCGCACCCGCAGTGTCGCCCACTTCAAGTCACACGGTAGAGATTACGCCCAAATATGTTTACGTTTCGGGGAAGCCTCCGACTGCCCACAATCCAGAGTTACCGCTTAGAGAACCATCTACGGTAACGCCTATTAAACTTAAGCCCGTTTACAAATACGCCCATGAGCGCCCTCCATTAACGCCTGCATACGTACCAGAGGATCAGGATCAGCTACCAGATATTCGCACCTCATCGCTGGCCGAAATCCTTCACAAGCTTCAAGCGAGCAATCATCTTCCGCAAACCCTAACACCCGACAACATCGACAACTCCATCAAAACATTGATCCGCATACTGCAAAATCTAAAGCAAACTCAAACCATTGTGGCCAATCCTCCGCAGCATCACGAGGAGCACAAGTCCAATTCCCAGGATTATGATTACAATACGGGCAGCGAAGAGGAACACCATTCCCAATCAGAGGAGGCGGTTGCCAGACCCAAGGGACCAAGTGAGTAGCCTTAACTTTATTATGGTATGTTTCCCTATTTCATTTCCATTTGAATAGATAAACACCCTGGACCAAGCACTGGAAGACCTGGCATCGATTATCCGAACTATGCGGAGATCCCTCAAACCAGTTTTGAGTGCACCAAGCAACGCTACAAGGGATTCTTTGGCGATCCGGAGACCAATTGCCAGGTCTGGCACTACTGTGATCTCAATGGAGGAAAGGCTTCGTTCCTTTGCCCCAATGGAACCATATTTAGTCAGGTAAACGGACGAACTGATGATATACACATGTTAAGAATCAAACAATTAAATATAAATATATATAAACAGATTGCCTTAACTTGCGATTGGTGGTTCAATGTCAAATGTTCAACAACCGCGCAACTTTATGTGCTGAACGAACGACTTTACAAGTACATTCTGCCTTTCAATCCGAAGTTTCCCGAGGACTACAACGGTCCTATTGTGGATAAGTAAGACACTCTTAAGATTCGAAAGTATTCATTAAAAAATGTGTCCTTTACTTAAGGTATCTGGCCATGAAATTCCAGGAAATGGAGGAGAAGATGCGCTTGGAGAAACAACGCAAGGCGGCCCAAGAGGCACAGAAGCCCGAAGAAGCACCATCTACTCTACCTGCGTTGCCCAAAAATCACAAGCCAGAACCCAAACATGGTAGCGGAATAAATGCCCAGGTCTATGAGCAAAGCTCTGAGAAAAACTTGCTGATCGATGATGAGATAGATGATATTTCGGAGCGTGGGACCTACGATACGTACGACCAGACCGCACCCACAACTATAATGGCACCCACGAGCACCCAGGACACGCAGTCCTTTGTCCTTAAACCAATCGTAGTGTCCTCCACACCACAACCGCTGCCAGAGATTGATTTCGAAGTGGAGCCAACAGCTCCAGGCAGCAGCGAAGAGGAGGATCACCTGCAAAGTCTAAGGGAAACAAAGGAAGCCGAGAAGAACACGCGCGAATCCACAAGGGTGAGCGTGGAAAAGCTGGAGGTAATCGAGATCAAAACCGATGGAAACACCGGACAACTGATGCCCATCAAGAGCAGTAGCAAATGAGCGTTTCGTGGAGAGGATGAATAGCTCTTGCCATATTTGTAATGAGAAATTTGTTTGCAAGTTGGTTGTATAATCCCTAAATTATTCTTAGCGAGCAAGTAATGTAAATAGCTAGCTGTAAATGCAACTGTATACATACCTATAGCTATAGTGAAATAAAATCTGACTAGTACGTAAAAACGATCATAGCACTTACCTGCTTGCCATTAAGGACATGAATACGAGTCAAGTTAAGTGAGTTTAGGGTCGTGGGAATCTCGGAAGCATAGCGTTGATTCTGTGGAAGAAATCAAATAAAATTAGTGGATTATATTGTTGGATTAAATAGTGGATTTAAAACCATATTTGATTTGAAACCATATAGTATTGGAGATCGAAACTAACTTGCTTAAAATCTCATTCAGAAAACTTTGAAGTCGGGCGACGAACATTTAAATAAGCAATTACATATACAAATATGGCAGGGAAATGGCAATATTTCAAAAATTATACTAACAATCTCGGATAGCTTCCGTACGCAGTGCCCTCTATGATAGATGGTGGTGCAAATTTGGCAGTGGGATCGGTTGCACATCATACAGTACTTGTCTTTGGGCATTCGGTGATGTATGCAAAGGTTCTGACCCGGCAATGTGAAGCACTGATCTCCCACTCTGAGTTCCTTGCTGGAACTACTGTCCTGTTCCGTAGAATTGCGAAAAATGTGCGACTTTAGGACGCGACTGCGTTTGTGAACAGCATCGAAGCAACGGCGGCAGTAGAAGGCATTGCACTGCCTGCACTCTCCGCTGGCGATGGCATTCCCGCACTCGCTGCATTTGGTGTTCTGGACAATCTCGCTGAGGCACAGCGATTGGTTTGCCGAGTCCTTGGCAAATGGGAGAAGGTAGCCGAGGCTGCCGGTCCTGCCCAGCACGTGGTAGTTTAGTTCGTAGAAGTCGCGCAAATTGGCGGCCGACTTGCATGCCGATCTCTTGGACACAATCGTAGGAGGAGCTGGACTATGGCACACGGCGCACTTCGGTTCATGGCGATCGTTCCACAAGCAGCTCTCGCAGAGATTATGACCGCATCCGAGTAGAAAGGGACGATGATTGTCTGTTTCAAGTGAAGGTTTTATAAATTACTTAATGTTTCACTAATTGCAAACGTCGTACTCTTAAAAGATTTACTATAACTTTAAGCTAAATGGTCGTTTAGATCGGATCTGATAATATTAATGCGCTCGTGAACAATATATGCTGAAAAAATTAAATTGCAGGGTTCTTTCATTCATTACCCTGCGTAAACATTCATAAACTTGTGCATATATGTACATATGCATATGGATATGTAAAATAACTGTACACCTGTTTAGAAGCAGACGCCAAAGTAAAGTGAAAAACTTTTACAGTAATGTGAGTGAGTATCTTCAAAACGGCTCTTCTTCTTCTTCTTTTTCTCAGATATGCTTCAATTTATTTAACAAGTAACCTTTCAAGCTGCCAGCAGCTTCTTTACTACATTTTAGTTAACACTTTTAAGACTCCTTGTTCTATTTTCCCATTTTCTTGCCTGAACTTGTTTAGCTTTCTTGCTGGCAACACTTTTCTTAAAGAGATGCAGCATTTGCCATTGAATATTAATGGTAGCCCCAGTCTAAAAAGTTATGAATTGAGAAAGCCAATTAAATTGGCCAAATCCCTGTCCCACACAGTTAAGCACTTACCTTCTCCAGAGTTCTTATTGTACAAGTATGTAAAGCATTTTGAACATTTTGGGCAGCGCAGAAGATTCTGCAGATTGGACGCCACAAACTTGGGATCAAAGTGCTTTATTCCACTGTCGTCGGCAAACATGGTCGAATATTTGCACAAACCGACGGGAAACACTAATATTTTATTTACTATACTTTTATTTAATTGCAGACTTCCAAGCTGTCACACGAAGAACAGTTATTCAAGCACGGTGGCGAAAAGGAAGAGAGAGATGGTGATGGCAAGCCCTCGATGACAGTTTCGATAAGTTGGATCCAAAAAATATCGAAGGCAGTTACCAATAAAGTGGGAACAGTCTCAGTAAAAGTAGGAAGAGTATTTGCTATCGATAGTAAATTGTTCAAAAATGATCTTTTTAAGAGGCAAATTCCAAATAAATAGATAAGTATACTTACTTTAAAATAATATAAGGACGACACCAACCTCTTCCCAATAAAAGATTTGTTTACCCTTAAGCACCTTTATTTTAACATACTACAAATTTGACCAAACACCGCGAATTTATTAACCCCAAGTTAGCCGAACATGGAATCCATAAGAGTGTTCTCCCGCTCCCGTCGGTTAGCTTCATCCTGCCTAAACCGGCGCAACTCCTCGTAAACAGGATCATCAGTTTCCAGTTCATAGCGACACAGGGGACAGGAGTTTGTCTGCAAGATTCAAAACAGAATATAGGTAATAGGAACGTTTTTATTTTTATAACTTTTTTATGTACCTTCTTCAGCCAGAGCAGGATGCACTCCTCGTGGAACTCGTGCTTGCATGGAAGGATCCTATACTTCTGGCCCTCTTCAGCGGGCTCCTTGCACACGGAGCACTCCAAATCGCCGTCCTCCTCCGATTTCACGATTTCATGGACTGGTAGCTCCAGAATGGCTCGCCTGGAAGCCTCTGGCACCTCGATCTCCATATCGATGCCGTTCATGATGGCCAAAACCTGGAGACGCTTTAGGTTTCTGGCCAAATCGTTTGCGCCCTGTGGCCCAGTGGGTTCATGGCCCAGTTCCTCGAAGTAGTCCGACATGGCTGAAATTGTTGTAGCAGAAATTCGTAGATGATAGCGTGATGGCAAAAACCTCAGATCCTAGGTATAGATACTTTCGAAATTCCACTTGATAATTTTGTAGCTAAATATTATAATCACACCCGCGTAATTTTAGGAGCCAAATGTGATTTTTATTCGAGTTTCTCGTATACAATTGATAACAGTCTATTATCTGGGTTAAAACTCCATTTAAATTAATTTGTTGCAGCAACTTTATTGCTAAGTATCTAAGAGGTCTTTGCATTTAAAACGCTAGCAAGTATTGTTTTTTTCTAGGACTAAAATTCTACGTCAATTCTCTTTAAAAAGTCTAAAATTACAGGCATACACTGGCTTCTTTATTACGTGAGCTAGGGCAAAGTCCACTCAATCAATGCTTTACTGTACTTATTACTTATGCATTATTATTTCTTCCAAAGAATGCTTAAGCTTTAACACTATCTTATTTCATTTTGTTATCTTTTGAGCTTCATAAAGATGAAGTTATTTGAAAAATTAACTTTCAATTTGATTTAAATTAAAACCAAAAGTTAACAATGCTTTTCGAACGGGAATCCCAAAAACCAAACGAAACAAAACCAATTCCATTCCAATGAAAACACAAAACTAAATTCCTTTTCGTTTCTATTTTTTTGTAATTTTCCTTTTTTACTATACGAAGTTTAAAATTATTCATTTTTAAAGTAATTGATTTACGATTTACTTCAAGGTAGCTACAGAGCTTGAATCATAATTTCTACTCTCCTCACTTAAGTTTACATCCTTTGCGATCTTATCGGAAACTCATACATCATACAGTGTAGGTATACAGAGTAGTGGTAATTAATGGTAAAATAAAATACAAAATAATAAGAGTAAAACAAAAACAAGACTTAGGCGCTACGATTTAAAAATTAGTAGTTTAAATTGCTAGAGAATAAATTAAAGACGCCTGGCGGGGGAGCGATTGGTAAATGATAAATAAAGGCAGGACTACATCAGGATCTACTGATTTCAGTGGGCTAATTAAAACCAAGAGCTATATATATATATATATAGACATACAATATATATATATATACGTGTGGGGTGTATGTACAGAGCTACTTAAAGACAAACGAAACGAATAAGTACACGATTCTTCAATTACTTTAGCGGGGCGAGGGAAAAGGGGGCTGGGCACATGGGTTAATTACAATGCGCATAGGATTTATATAGTACGTAAGGCATATATAAAAATCCAGGGCGGGCCGATTTCCAGGGTAGTATATATAAAATCCCAAGAACAATTTGTAGTATTTAATATTAAAGTTGTAGTATAACTTAGATCACTACAGCTGTTAACGAGTGGGTTACCAATTGAAAAAAAAACTAAGCTGAATAGTAAATATATCAATATATCAGTATATATACCAATAGGTTGAAATCGACCCACCCTGCTTAGCATATATACCGTGTGTATAGATAGTTTCTCTATGTGGTAAACGATCGGCTCGCGTTAAGATCTATCACTAGCATATACAGTTAGTTCTAGTCTAGTGCTAAAAGCAGCAAACAGAAACGGCTCCAGTCGGGAAAATCCAGATCCCGAACCCTCCTCCTGGCCTTACGTATCATCAGACTGGCTTGGTTTTCTAGGGATGGTGCTATGTGTTGGTGTTTGGGATGCTCTTGTGATGGGTTGTGTTGGCTGTGATGCACGCTCCGTGGCAGATCACTAGTCCGTGATGGAGATCTGCGCATATCCCACCAGCGATCGTTCGTCGGGCACTTCGCCCGGCTGCACGCCGGAACTCAATTGGAAAGTAATCGTTTTCATCGTTGCACTGGCAGCTATCAGTTGATCCAGATGCGTTGCCATCGGTTGGGTATCCAGCGCATCAACGAGTCCGGCGTCTACCAGTTCTGTAGCGATGCCCTCGGCTGTGTCCTTGCCCACCACGAACTCGAAGCGAATGTCGTGAAGCTCACGTCGCAAGTTGCGCATGCGCAGGACAAGATTGACTGGTGGCGCCTCGCCGGCGGCTTCGCTAGGTAGTGGTAATTGAGCCATGCCAGCTGTTAGCTCTTGGGCAGCACCAGCACCAGCACCAGCTGGAGCTCCAGGCGTCACTGTGGCTGAGGATACACTATGGGTTATTTCGGGAGAAGGCTCTTCCCGGTCGCTGTCCGAGGAGTCGGCCCTTTCCAATCGGTTCATGGGTCTATCCTCAGAATCCGAGTCCGAAGATGGGTGTTTTCTGTCTCCTGATCCGGAAGCGCCGGCAGAGCCACCATTGTCCTCCTCTTCGCTGGACCAGACCCATTCGCCTGTCACCGTGCGATGCAAACGGCCCGAGGCTCCTGGCTGCCGTTTCGCCGCCTTATGAACCCTGGTCTCCATACTGGGCCCAGATTGCAGCAACGTCTGGGTGAGATACTTGCGATCCTTGGCCTTCTTGAAGAAAGCGTGCTTCAAGAGCTCACTAGCCGTGGGACGTTTCGATGGCTCCTTTTGCAAGCACTCGACGATCATCTTGCGGAATGTCTTGCCATACGCCTTATACTGATCTTTATCGTCCGCACCGGTGTCCAAGGTGGGCGGGTCATTCTGCAGGGTCAGCATTAGCACCTTCATGGGTGGGTATTTATGGTAGGGTGCAGTGCCCGTGGCCATTTCGATAGCTGTTATTCCAAAGGACCAAATGTCCGCCTTAAAGTCGTAGCCATGATCCTGCTCCATCACCTCGGGAGCCATCCAACACGGTGTGCCCACAAAGGTGTGGCGCACTTTCTGCCTGGACAAATCCCTGCCAGTGGCCAGCCATGCACTCACGCCGAAGTCAGCGATTTGAATGGTGCCATCGTCACCAATCAAGATATTGCCTGCCTTGATATCACGATGGATTTGCCCGTTCGAGTGGAAGTACTCCAATCCCTTCAGGACTTCCTTCAGTACCGTGGCAATGGTGGCTTCGTCGAAGACACCCTGCTTGCAGTTGGACGTTCGCATCTTGTGCTTGATGATGTCCAGCAGAGAACCGCCTTCTAGGAGTCTTAGCACCAACCAGAGCTCTTCCCTGACCACAAATGAGGTGTGATAGGTCACCACGTTCTCGTGAAAACAAGAGGACATGGCCTGAATCTCCTTGAGCAGCTCGTCCATCGATGTGTTCCACTTCTCCAGGTTGATGCGCTTGATGGCGCACTTCTCGTTCCTTGGAATACAGTAGGCCCCATGGACAACGGCTGTGGCACCCACACCAATGACGTCCCTCAGCTCGTAATCATCCTTGGAGTTCGGCCACGTATATTTCTCTGGCGGTGGCGCAGCTCCTGGTAAGGTTGCTGCACCAGCAACATTATTGCTAGACAGATTGGCGGGTATGGAGGTCATGCTCCTGCTTGCGGTTCCGTTTCCAGCTGCGACTGTATGAGGAGGCGGGGTTCCTGGACGTCGTCGGTTGTTAATAGCCGGCTGACTTTGCGATCTTGGGGTATTCCGCGGACGGGGTTGCTTGGATATGGGTGGGGTTTTCTGGGGCTCCACCTTTTTTATCGGATGAAACTCCTCGTCCTGCTGGCGGTAAATGGATGGATGCTCGTTCTCCGATTCCCTCTGTTGTTCTTGCTCCTTTTGCTGGACTTTATAGCTGCCCGAGTTGGAACTCTCTCTGGGTCCTTCTGATTGTTTCTTTTTGGGATTATGCTGCTGCTCTTCCTTCTTGGCAAAGCATCCAAAGATTCCCGTATCCTTCGGATCTCTTTCTTGGGATTCTTTGCTCTGGTTCTGGTTGTTGTTGTTGGCGATGTGTGCCACCTCTGCAAGTGGAGAAAAAAATCAGAACGGGGTAAAGTTAGGGACCTTGCCTTGGTTTATCGTTAAACAAAAGTCAACTGATCTACGTGGAAGATGATCAACGAGCTGCCCAAGGTGGATTCAGGAAGTTTTTGGGGAAAATCTAGTTGTGAAAACGAAGGAATCCCGGTGCCGAATGCAAGGTGTGGAAAGGGACTGATTACCGGATTACCGCAAAAGCCTTGGATTACAGTGTATGATGAGTTAGTAATCACTTCAATTTAGAATATAATACATTCGGAAGTTGTTAAAATAGTTCGAATTGTCGCACACGTACATTAAATGAATACAACAAATATTTTGGGGAATTACCCTTACATGTTTTACAAAGAACGTTCGTTTAACGTTCGACACATGTCTTACTGGGAATAGTGCTATTCATACCCGCTTTCTTCCCCCCTCACATTCTGATAAATTTTTCCACGTTTTGCTGATAAGATTTAACTGCATGAATATTTTGTGTGGAACACTATCTGAGATCCCGACTGTTCGGCTATCGTTCAACTTTTTCCGCCCACGACTGTATTCGTAAGTGCGATCTTCGCTCTCTTAAATTGTCTTTCTCTTCGACGCATATAAAAAAAGTTCAATCGCATGGAATGAACAAGAGAGTGAGAGAGAGAGAAGTGTGCGAGAGGGACCAATGACCGCATTGAGCTATTTATAGCAACAAATAACGACAACAAAAATAACAGACCTATACAACAAAACAAAGATAATGTGTGTGGAAATTGTAATTAGTTTTCAGCTAAATGTTTACAATTTCAGCTTTCCTTTATTTCCCATCTTCATTTTGATTACATCGAAGAACACGGGCACGATAAGCTTGCGGTTAAAAACGGTAAAAAGAACAACCGCAATTCGATAACTGTGACAGCAGCGATAAAGAAAACGCGTTTCCAGTTATCGGACGTGTCATGTGCCACTTAATTAAACCAACTAACTTTTTGAACCAACAACATACTTGGCGAATTTCGCAATTTAACACTTAGGCCAATTCAAATAAAGAATAACGCGGCAGGAAAACAAAAAATATCTAAATGTTTACACAACAAACAAAATGCGAAGCGAGGGGAGACAGGAAATGGCCTCTAAAAACACTTGGCAACCAAAAATAAAATTAAGAAAGCTAATTTAAGCAGAAAACCAATTTAAAATGTTAGAAGAGAAAGCTAAGTTAAGCTAATTTTAAAAGATACACTTGAATACAATTCTTTTGAAGTGATTGAAGATTTATAACAAAACGATTTTGCAAAACAAATAGCGGCAACAAAAAGCGGTTAAGCAAAACTCAAATTTAAGCTTGAATCAATGACAAATATGAATTTAACTGGAAAGTGTGAGTAAATGATTTTATTTATGCAGACAAATTTCACAATTAATCAATAGCAAGAGTAGTTGGAGAAAGAGAGAGAGAGAGAGAAGAAAACGCGCGAGAGACACGATCATGTGCAACTGATAAGCATTGTCACACGACTTCACACAGACACACACACGCACACACTGGGAAGTTCAATAAATTTTCATTTAGGGTTTTATTGATTTCTCGGCAAGGAAATCAAAACAATTTACGCCAAATGCTAAAGAAATAATTACACGATTCTCGTTGCTGCTACTTCTTTTTTTATTCTGCTCCACACGCCGGCGCGACTGCGACTAGTGTTGTTTTTTCGGCGTAGCGATCGCTTCAAAAGCCGCGCAACAAATGAGCGCACAAAAGCAGAACAACAAACGCAATGGCAAAGCCAATAGCAGCGCAGTCGACGTTGACGTCGTAACAACGGCTTGTGGCAAAAACAACAAGAATATGAGAGAAAAGCAAAGAAGGTTGTGTTATGCGGCCATCGGATACCCTACGACTAAATAATTTCGTCTTAAAGCTGAGCTTTCGAGAATTCTGCGGACTTAAATTGCTTATATAGATTCTTAAATCAAAATCTCCATAATTACGGGGTTAGTACTTTGGAATATCCTTAAGCCTAACGACTGAAGGGTATTATGCTAGTGAGGAAAGCTGAAACTAGAAATATACAAAAATAAATTTATTGAGTAAATATCAACAGCAGAAAAGAAGG
This sequence comes from Drosophila mauritiana, assembly GCF_004382145.1. Classification (NCBI taxonomy): domain Eukaryota; kingdom Metazoa; phylum Arthropoda; class Insecta; order Diptera; family Drosophilidae; genus Drosophila; species Drosophila mauritiana. The sequence continues at coordinate 8,395,382 of NC_046670.1, forward strand.
GCGGTGGGGCAGGGGTGCTGGTTGAGAATGAGGAAGAAGAGCGGTAGAGAGCGCCAGTGAGAGCGGGTTAAGAGCCGCACAGTGGGCGTCATAGATGAAAACTATCTGTTATTGGCACAACAAAATTGTTTCAATAAAAATAGCTTGAAATAAAACTGGATTTTCAAAGTACTAAATATGAACCTTAATTATGTTGTTGTTAAAAATGAATTGAAACCATAGCTCAAAAATATAGAAACTACTTTATTTTACATTCCACGTTATTTGCATAATGTATAGGCGATGCTGACCCACTGCCAATTGCACAATTTGTAAGGTTTTTGTTTTGTTTGCCCCCACCAATTTTCCCTGCGCCTCGTGTACTCGGATTTTATCAGCTCTGACGCGCACGATAAGTTAAAAAGTTTCCAGCGGCAATAATAACAACAAGCGAGAACAATTAGCAACAATAAAGACCCAAAGTCCCAAAAACTGGAGCATAGATACAGCAGACATATGTGCTTTCCATACCGCACCCAGATACAAAAGTGGAATCCAGTATCTCACTCTCTCTCGCTTTTACTCTTTTTCCGTTCCGTTATCTTGCTAGGCAAGATAACTGGGTTAACATACTGGAAAGGGGGTTAATTTGTGGGGGGAAGCCCGCACAGTCATCATGGAAAATTCATAAATTGCATCCACAACAGCCCATCCATAAAACCCAGGCAGGCATCTACATAGATACAAATGTATCTGTGTATCTATAGGTTGATTATGGGATCGTCAGTTTGCATTTGGCCATAGCGCTAAATTCTGTTCTGCTCTGCATAAAAATGCGCCATGGTCGAAGAACGAAGACTGAAGACGACTGAAGACTTATAAAAATAAGATATTCGCGCACACACACACACAATACTGATACTGATTTTTGCGTGGTCTATTTATTTTTAGAACGTCTCCGTCTCGTTGGCTATTTGCATATAATTTCCAATGCAGTTCGGCCATGGCAAAGTGTCTCGGCGGGCGGAAAGGGGCAGGTTTTTGGGTGCGTATGAATCCAAATGGATCGGAAAATGGAAAGCAGCTCAAGAGAAAGATTCGAAATATACTCTATTCTAATCTAAAAACAGTATAGTGATCAAGAGTTTTCAAAAGGTTTGGTTACCATACTCAAAGCTGTTTGGTCATACTGAGGATTATTGGTAAAGTATTTGGTAACTCTGTTTATAATTAAACAATGAAATGCTGCGATTTAGTATTAGTATAGCTTTTGTTACATTTGTAAATGTAGAGCAAATATAATATTAATGGTCGTAATTAGCTTTAAATTGTTTAATTCATATCAATTAACGAAAATTTTCCACACATATAATTACAAGTTTAGGTGTACTAAAGTTGGCCATTTAAAAATCCGCGTGATTCAGTTACCTAATCACCTCACAATCCAGCTAATGGATCCTCATTAAGTCAGGTAGATGAATACGCATAAATATCTCATTTGCTTAACACATTTTCCGTTTATTGCACTCTGCTGCGTTTTGCAAATATGCGACAGCCTTAATATAGAGGAATCAGATATATTTCAAAAATACACGTGAGTGTATTTATATAAATCGTCTCGATGGAAATGAATTTAACGACATATGTAATTTCAATATTGACACATTAACGAGTTGCTTGAACTTTGAATTGCAGTTGCAATATCGCTTCGCATTAATTGTTGACACAGTTCGCACTGCAATCGCGCGCAAGAATGAAATACAAATGACTAGATACTATATCTATACTATGCATGTATCCGTTGGGTGAGTAGATGAGTGCGGCTATGAGTACTGAACCGTGCCAAGTGCCCAAAGTGACTGTTTGTTTAGATTAGATTTTTAATTTGGCCGATGCCAGCGACTTTTCAGCACGTCATGTGGAAGAGTAATTGATTCCTGGTTTTTGCATTTAGTTGCTGTTCCGATTTGTGAATATAGTATTTGTACTGGCATTGATTCATATTCATATAGCCTACTCATTCGGTTTCTTTTCGTGTTTTGGTTCTAGCTGTTGGTTTCAAACGATCAATCAGCATGGTGAGAACAAATTGAAGAACTTTTCAAGCAAATTATTTAAGTAGTTGAGTTCACAGGATATACTATAAAAATATATTGGCAAAATTCAGAAAATCCACTGATCTTTGTATTTCTTCTTGCTCAGTAAGTGCTTTTGGTTTGGAAATCATAGTCAAATAAATCCTAATAAAGTCGTTTTTTCTGAGTAAATTATAAATCTCGTTGTGACATGTTTATAAGCTTTTTGTGGCAATTATTTTTTAATTTAATTATCCCGAAACCGACTGGATATAAATCACAAGCAGTATAACGGGGATTCCCCTGACCGAATTCAGTTTTGGCAATTTAAGTTGGTTTGCCAAATTCGCATTTAAAATTCACACTCCTATCTATCAAATAGGTATCATTTATTTACCTATTTGCATAAGGATACATGCACAACACACATGCATTATTTTTGGATTATAAAATGACAAATGCGGTGCATGTGGGAAATAACTTTCGGCGATAACATGAATTTCAAATTAGTTTGCTAGCCCAATGTGTGTGGATTGTGTTTGTGATTTGCTGAAAAGCTGAGTGTCGTAATCGTGATTTATATAGTTTGATTTTCCAAAATTTCAACCCACTTTGCTTGAGGCACGCTAAATTCAGCAACTGCATTTTGTCTGGTTGTCACTTTTTTGTTTCAAGTTCTGCAATGATTTTTAAGCCAAGATCTTTAGCCGCAGATGTAGATTCGATCACACACGACACTCGAGAATGACTGAGTTGAGTTATCAACGGAACTGCGATTGGGATTCGATCCGATTGCAGTTCGCCAAATCGCATTGCTCGCGATCGCTGGAATGGGCCGCTCCTCCAGCGCGAAAATCACAAATTCGACTGAACTTCACAAATCGTTGTAATCAAACATTTAAAATGAACCGTTTTTTCCCCCCTTCCTTTCGTTTCGTTTAGCAATAAACAACAATAAAATTAAATGAGCTCTACAAATGGCGGAACACGACGACAGGCGATACTATAGCAAAAAAACGCCGTTGCCGATCGACGAAATAAACGTACAAAATGTGCGAAATTTTGCCGCCTCCATCAACGCGCGTTGGCGTTAGTTAGTAGTAGTTAGTATCCGCCTTTGTATCCCCATCGGTGTCTTTGTATCTCTATCTGTATCTGTAACACTAGGTGTATCTATGTATCTACGTGTGTCTGACTGACGTAAACTCGGATTTGTCGGGCTTTATGGCCAAAGCCCAGCTGATAAGTAACATGCATGAGTGATTGCCTGGCTTCCACCTAAAATTAAAACACCTGCGGCAGGGGATTTTCGGGAATTTGCATAGTTAATGGTTCCTAGTTCCGTTCTAGCGGGTTCTACAAATTTCGTTTGATAAGAATCTTTAAGCGAAACTGTTCCAGAAAATCAATATACCATCAACTTTTATTATTAATAGGAAACATTTTTTTATAAATCTTGTGTCGTGAGTTGAAAGTAAAAGAAGCTTTTTACAAGTAAGTACTATCATAATCATATATGTATCTATAACTGTAGATTCTTCATATCCTCAAGATACAACGTAGATTCTTCCTATCCTCTAGAAGACTGTCTCTGGTAAGACCTCTCTTTTCCTATAGACGTCTTTCAACCATGTTTACCCTTGTTTTTAGCAGCACTGTACCTAGGTAATTCTTCTTCATCGACAAAGACATGCGCAAGTTTGATGTTATTATTATTTTAGCAATTTGCATACGGCTTATGGGATGTGTATTTTTAAATTCTTGTTTATAGTCACAGTGTGCTGCCTTTTTCCCAACTTTTTGCGTTAATCGTATTTTTAACAAGGGAATTTGTTGTATCCAAGCCAACAAATCGAAATGTGTGAAATCTGTCAGGCTGTGCAAATCGTAAATATGTCTATAATTGTACGCTGGCTTACTTTTTATGCGCACCGGTGATTCGAGTCAAGTGATCGAACGCCCTCAAAAAGTTTTGACACCCAAAGAGCGCAAAAAAAGCCGAAAAAACCAGCGATTTAATTAGCGCCCAATGCCATTCGACACGTGTGTGGGTGGGCCAAAGGTTGAACACCAATCCTGAGCCCCAAATACTTCGCTTTCTACATACATGTACTACTCACAATACTAATACTAGGCGTTGGTCATAAACTCTGCGAAATTTTCTATTGCGTGACGTCGGTGACATCAAAATGAGGAAAACTCATGAATGACCACGAGCTGGGGGCCAGCTATAATGAATGAACCGAAACGAACCTATTTAGTATAGTAAAAACTATAGTGGATATACTTATGTATATGTAAGTATATATATATAAGCAGCTATAGAACTAGAGGAAAATATTAGAAAAGTATTTTGTTTGTGGTCTTGTATTAATGAAATGTTTTCTAAGCAATTTAGATACATTTAATGAACAAACTTGCTTTAAAAAATCCCATAAAAGATATACTTTTAAAAGTATATGTGGATCGACGCGGTGTTTGCGAAACTCTATACATTTGTATAAACAAATGCGCATAGTATATTTCTTAAAAAAAATTCAAAATATGTGCCATGTGCCATCCACCCATCAGCGAAATCAATGCTCACATGTTCGCTTCAATTTGCTGGTCAACATCTCATGTGATTTCTCCTCACTCGGTCGATTTCTCAAGGCAAGGACGTTTGGGACTTTTGCACTCGCAAGTCATTTTTTCGCAAGAAATTAAAAATAAAAAACAGCAGTAAATAAATCAATATTCTTGTACGCAAAACATTTTGTCGAGCTCGAGGGTATTTCAGTTCATTGAGTTCAAAAAGCTGCGCAAATGCAGGAAGTTGATGTTTTGGGAAGTCATATGACAAACATAATTGTAGCGCATTATTATTCAAAACTAAAACTAAATGAGCCGCGTTAATTGCTCTTTTGTTTTATTGACAGAGACAGCAAGGTTTTGTTTAATTAAAAAGCAAATTAAGCGTGTCAAAAATGTGCAAAGATCTTTTGAGAAATTTTGTAAAGACAACCCAACATCAATATAAGCAATTAGAAATTAAGCTTTCTTGTTTCAGAATCAATAAGTGGAAGTTGGAATGGCTTTGTGTAGCTAGTTCAGTATGGAGATCTCATATGAAGTAACCTTGCCACAAGTCGCACAATCGCGGGGCTTAATGTTGCCCCTCGATATGCAAAAGATGAGAGATATATGTACATAAATCGTAAAGCCGAGACGGCGCGTTGACAATGCCTAAAAATAGCAATCGCAATTGAAATGTCGTTCCATATTAAGCGTGGAGCCCAGTGATAGTTTCGTTCTTTCCCTGGTGGTCATTGTGGCTAAATTTAAATCTCTGAACGTCACATGAGTGGGTAGGAAATGGTGCACGGATCGTACAGTTCGTGTACTATATAGTGCGGATTGGGGCAAGCTCTCCTTCGGTGCAGAAATTGTAAATTACAGAGCGACGCAAGTTCAAAGTCAAAATAGCAATTGAACGAACGAACGAGCGAGCGGCGAAGGAGGAGGCACTAGTCCGCATGTCAGTCAGTCAGTTCAGTTCAGATCGTGGCGATGCTGGTGATCATCATCATGTTTCCGCTGATCGTACAAGATCATTATGCCAATTTGTTGTTGTTTTTCCGCTCGACCGAGCATGCAAACAAATTAAGACTGAGGGCGCCATGCCCCGACTAGCGAAATTTAATTAGCATTGCCTCACTGTGCCCGCTTTCAATGCACTGCAAATGATATTTCGAGTTATTTTGAATGATTAATCTAAAGGAAATACAGAAATATATGCACCAACTCACACGGCAGCATTCCACGTGGTAACGAACCACTCCAGAAGAGTGAAATAGCTGTAATCGTTCGATTATAACGAGTGGCGAGTAACTAGATAACTAGTTACTTTCAAGGGGTGCTTATGTTTAATATTATTTAGCATGTGGATGTGTAGAATGAGCATGTTATGCAATTCGATTAGCGTTTTTCCCAGTGCATGTCACCGTCTTTTTTTTGCGATTGAAACGCTTTCGAATGCCCTCCCACACATTTCCGCGTGCAAGCAGTGAGGCAAATTGAGCGATTAGCGCCGAGCAGAACGTGACCCACCGGATTGATTCCCCACCCCCAAAAGCCCCGAAAAAACCCCACTGTGCCTTCTACCTATCTCAATTTAAATTCGATTTAAGATCACCATTTAGATTTCAGACTCGCCGATTGCATTTCGCTTTAATGCGTTTCGTCTGCCGAACGAGACGAACTTCTATAGAAGCGTGCTTTCTTAATGACTTTATTATGAAATCCCCATTTCGATGACTAATTATTGTGAAACTAAAATATTTGTAAATCACGCTAAACCTTAATGCATACAACAAACAAACCAAAAACTAAACGGTGAAACTAACTAACTTTAATAACTTTAGTGAAATAAATCTTTTAGTTGATCTGCTCTTTTATCTAAGAAGCCAGTTTATGCTTGCCATTCTAGTTTAATTTTATGGATCTACTATATAAAAAGTTAGGTTATCAGTATTAGCTTACCAGTTCTCCTCTTAAAACCTGAAAAAAATGAAAAGAACATTTTAGAAATTGTTTATTTAGATAGCGATTAAATGGTTTCAATGGGCGTAAATAAAAACTATGGAGCAAGAAATTATAATAAATAATGCACGATAAAGTAGTATCCTTATTTGAAAATAATTTATTAATCGCAAGCAATCATGCATTCTAGGTGAAAATCTCCATCAACGTTCATCATGTAAGGGATCAGAGCCCGGCGAATGGCAAATAATTTTCAGGAGGGGGCGACAAATAAATAATAAATAATTAGAGCACATAAATTTTGATTTGTAAATGTGCGAATAATTTATTAACGTTTTTCCCGCCACTTTTCGTTAACGGGGGGCATGGAGGCAGCTAAAAATAAACGAGTCTCGAATGTGCAGCCAACAAAACTTATCTTCATGTCAATAAATATAAACTTATCCCGCATGCAAATAAATTATGAGCAGCCGATGGCCACCAGTGCAGCATCGCATCGAGATGCCACCAATTTCTGTGGCGTTTTCTTTTGGCGGTAGAAGGGGAGGGGGGAGGCGCAGGTGTGGCACCTGTTGCCACCAATTAAGCGAATGGCGTTTAGAAATATTAAAATGCCCAAATAGGTCGGCTAATTTCTATCCAACTGCTGCCAAAGAAAATACAATGTGAGCATCGCCAAAATGCATAGAAATCAATTGCGCAAAGTTTCTTATATTTTTCTAGGAATTTCCCTTTTATGGTCTTGGACAGCGAATAAAACCATGGCGATATGTGCTAAAATCCTACTATTGACGTCTTTGCCACATTTTGGTGACGTCTGGACCTCGATACTTCAAAATAAATATTGTATTAGTCAATACAGATGGTTGTTCGTTTTGTTATTTAACCAAAATAGAGAAAAAACCTAAAAAAAATAACTAAAAGAATTCAAGTAAGCAAACAAAGATGCTTTGGTCTAAATCTTACTATTCATCTTTAAATATAAATTCATTTTTCTTGTCTATGGTATTCTTAAGATATGCAACCAATAATTCCAAAAGATACACATCAAAATGCCAAAACATTAATCAAAGCACTGTGCTATTTTCTTTACGAACTGTGATATTGCTTTTTGAATAGACAAAACAGCTGCGTACTTTAATAACTGCCATAAATTATAAACAAAGGTTATGCTGCGCATTTGCCACATACAATAATAATAATAACAAATACCAGTGGACAAAAACAGACGGCACGTGCTGTAAAACCCATTAAAAACATTTTCTAGCCGCAAAATAGAAAATTGTGAGCGCATTAAGTTCGAAATCTGTGTGGACAACAAAATGACATGCAAGACAAACAAATGCGCTTAAATGTGTGACATATGTTGAGATTTCAGACGTCCTCACAGCAAATACAAAATGCGAAATGCGTGGTAAATGCAAAAATAAAAAAAATCATCTAATTATTTGAGTGATTTACGGGAATAAAAAGGGGTATTAATGTGTTGCCCAAATATAGCATCACAATTTTAAATACATTATTCTACTAATTTCTGCTGGTTGTATACTCTTTCATCAACCTTATCGCCTGATTGCATTCATATGAGAGGCCCCTCCAACTAATCGCACCTCAAGTGCCACTAAATATAGTACAAGCTGTCAGAGTCTGACCCCGCAAAGAACTTGCCTGGAATGTCATAAAAACAATAACAAATGATAACTCTCAATCAATAGAATTGTATAAATACTATTAGCATTAGTATTCAAACTAAAAGATGGTCAGGCTATGTGATTGAAGCACCTGTATGCGACATGTAACTATGGATTATACAATATTGATTGTAATATTGAATAGTAAAATGGACATGAAACATTGAATGTGTTGGAAGTGGCAATTAGATGGGACGACACTTGCACGTGGTTCTCACGATGTCACATGGCCAATGGACAACTAATCTAAGCAATCATCGAAGATGAGCGGCCATTGGACGGCACATCGAGCATAAATTGACGACACGGGATGCAACTAATTAGAAAGGCAAATTGGCAATCGGCAGGGCGGGCAGTTGCCACTTGGGCGGACAACAGGTGTAAATGGCACGATTATGGCACTGTGTGCATGCGCCTCAAAAGGCCCGTTGATCAATCAAATTAGCAACGGTTTCCAAATCCCCTTGTTATTGGCTTTAAATGGCGATTTTATTTGCCACAGCCACGCGACTCTGCCACGCAGCTGGCATGTGAAATTCTTTGGCTATTAGAGAAGTATATTGGCCCATACCGAACTTGAAACTCTTTTTATTTGGCACATCTTCACACCTTCCGTTCCATCTTCGAATCGATTAAAACGACTTTCTAGCGAATCAAGATAGGGTCTCTAAATGAAAAGTAACCACTTTGAAACTGCTTAAGGCAAATAAATCTAGACATTTTGCATATTATGAATATTAGAATACCTTTTGATAATTTTAATTGAGAAGAAACAATATTTTAGCCAGTGAAGAAGACAGTTATTTTCAGTAAAGATGTTGATTGTTGTGGCTATTTGTTTTTTAATTCCCGATTTGCGTTTCAGAGATATATTTTCTAATAATCATTGTATTTAGCAGTTTGTTTTTGTTAATTGTGTAATCATTGGCCGACAATTAGCGTATTGACGCAAAAGGGTAGGATATGTGTGTAAACTAGCAAATCATTTGCATTTTTTACATAAGTCAGATATTATTATTAATTTATAACAATAAAGATTATGTCTAGTTTAAAATATCTTTGAATATTCAAAAGTCAACCTTTAGATTTAAGCAAGATTACAAAATCCAGTGTTGTAAATGATAAAAAACCTACTAATCCTTTTCAAAAAAACAAGTAAAAAGTCGTAGCATTTCTAAGCTACTAGTCTATTTTTTTGGTATGACAATCACAAAAGAGCTTCCGCATGGATCACAAATTGAATCTACCCTCTTAACTGAAATTATGGTTAACCTTCAGGAATTAGTGTGTGAAAATTAACCTTAGTGATGTGTACCGACAAAAACTAGTTGCAATAACAGCCGGCGGCAATAAAAGATGATAACACGCTAAATGAATGCATATTGCATAATCTTTCGCTGTCCGTCCCTTTCGCTGAATGCAATTGAAAATGCAAATTGCGCGGGAATTTGAAAGAACAGCTGCTGCACCCACAACTGCGAAAATGTCCGAGTGAAATGGGAAAGCAGAAAAAAATAATCGCCACTAATTGAGGACCCGTCCATTTGAAGTTCGTATCAATTAAGAGAAATGCAAGCAATTCAATCAAGTCGGCCAGTGTCGCAATATGGCTGGACGCGAGTGTTTCCAATATGCTACGCGTGTGTTCCAATTCCAGTTGAACGCACAGCAGCGGTGAGCGCAATCGTACTCAAAATTCAATATTTATTCTGGAAATTTCTTGCACGCCGTATAATTGAATGAGTAATAGACTGGTAGGTAAAAAGTTTTCACTTTATGCTTAAACTATTAAAACAGTTCGGAAATACAATTGAAATTACTTTTTGGGACAAGAAATTATTTATTAAATTGATTTTAGCCTCCAAAGGTATTCATAAAATAACATTTATTACCATAGTTGAAATTTGTTTGATATATTACACCAATCTGTGTTAGGCACCCTACTTTTGTGACCGCTACTGTTTGTGACACGCATAACCTCACACAACCACAAGCACAGTTACTGAGTCACCCTCGCTCGCGCTCTCTTCCCACTCTCTCGCTCTCTTTGGCACAGATGACAACAAGCCGGTATTTTCATACAAATTTTCGCAACGAATGAAATGCTAAAAAGCAGAAGGCCAAAAAGCAGCTCAAATTCAAGAAATCAAACGAAAGAACACAGAATGAGCAGCGATTCTGTTCTAGAACCAGTTGCAAAATCAGAAAAATCAAAGAAATGTGATTTTTGGGGGTGGGGTGGAAAGAGAGAGACTGACAACCAACCTGTTTTCCTTTTGCAAAATCGATGAAAATCCAATCGCCGAAAAAGCAATTTCACACGGGAACTTATCTTGCACCGATTTCGTATTATTCACAAATTGATTTTCTGACTTTCGTCGCCTCCTCCACTTCTGCATGCAACTTTTAATTGTATTTGTTGCGAAAAAATTCCACTGCTCTCTCAGCGTGACGAAACGTTTTTCGATGTTGTTCTTGCTTTTGGCTGCTTTGCTGGCAATCCACCGATTCACTGGAATATATACGCCAACCGGACTATCGCCAAAATCTTCGGGGGATATATTTTGGCTGATTTCTTCCTCCTTTCGAGTGCAAACTACACGAAAAAGTCAAAAAGTCAGCTTAGCGAAGCGATTCGACGGCACGAAATAAATACACAAGCAAAATTCAACTGCCGCACGGTCCGTTCTCTTCGTTTCGGTGTTCGCTTCCGCTGTTCCCCGTTTGTTTACCATCTGTATCCAAAAAGCTTGACTACAGGGCGCTGTTAAGCGCAAATGCTGTTGAACTGAGCGCGCGATTTAAATTTGTTGGGAGTGAGAGTGTGATGTTAATTTCCTGGATAAGCTACGATTTATATGAACATTAAATTATTCAATTATTAATTGTGCTTGATCAATGTCTGAAAATGTATGTGTAAGTGCTTTTTGATAGAGGAAAATTAATTGTTTTACGATTTGAGTGAAGTAAAAAACATGGATCTAGAAATTTTAGTTTTGATGGGATGTTAATATTATTATTATTTTACATATTCTAAATATTTTGTAAAAGTGGTGATTAAAGTGGACAATGTTCTAAACAAATGTTTAATTTTTTCTTTACTTTATTGTAATACTTACCAACAAATTAATAATCCTAACTAGCAAGCTTTGCTGAGTCACCGTACCCGCTCAAAGTGAAAAGCGTTTAAAAACGGCAAGCTTGAGCGCTGTAAATGCCCAGCAGAATGTTAGGGCAATGTTACACCTCCACCCACCACCTCGCACTTATGTAAGCTGGGAGTGGGTCTAGGTCAAGGTCACACGGGCCGGTGCACGCCCTTGACAGCCGAACAGCCTCCGAACCAAGACCTATGTGCTCCATATTATTACATAATAAATAATGGCTTACAGCGTGGGAGCGCTGGCAAACTTAAAGTTGAGAGTTTGGAGTTTCTGGGAAATTTGAGGAATTTTCGGTAATCATAATCACCGTTTATCTGGGGACAGGGTGTTTTGGGTCTTCGACAAATGACCAAAATCCAATCAGTCAACGCTTTGCGTCAACGTCTCTGACAAAAACCAATCAACTAAGTGTCCGAGCGCCACGAATTAGCATAAGAAAGAAAGTCCGGCCGAGACTGCTGGGATAATTCAAACCGAGGAGTGCTAGAAGTGTGGGCTTTGGTCCAATGACCACTGCTTTTGAGCCATGAAAACCGTTTAGTTCGTAATGAAATTTTACAACCGAAGGGCGCTCGTAAAACGGCCACGTCAGCCGTTTTAGTTGCCTGTGATTACACCAGCAGAAACTTAAGTAACTAATATCAAATTGCTAACTACATGGTTAAAAATATTAAAATAAATATGATAAGCTAAACTAATAACAAACAAATATATAAAGAGACCGCACTATGATAAATCTTCAAGTTGTTCTTAATATAAGTAAGCCATAAGTTGACTACAATAATTATATATGTATCATAACTATTATAATTTGATAATATGTGTATTAAAACGTATGCTTGCCTTAAGATTTTTTTCGCAGTGCCCCTTCTTTGGATTGCCTTCCCTATTCTGTTTAACCACAGTCCCAGTAGTCAAACCAATCCCCCAGTTTCCCTAAAATCGGAGGACTTCATCCCCAACCACTTCCACTTGCCACACGCCACTTGTCTGGCAAGTTTGACTTAAGTGCAGTTTTAACGCTGCTTTGTCCGTTTCTGCAGGGGCACGAACTACGGCTATGGATACGACTGGGGATACGACTGAGGATACGACTGGGGATACGGAAGTGGATACTGGCGTACAGCGGACACGGGGGACAGGAGGACAGGAGGGCAACGGATCTGTTTGCCCGCTCTGTAAGCACTGCGAACGTGTTAACTGCAGGTGTTTGGCATTTGAGTTACGTGCGCACGCAACAAATGTGGAAAGTATTTCAAGGGGTATGGGTTAGCCGGGTGGCAATTTCGCATTGGGTTTAGTGGGCCGCCGTGGGATAATTCAACACAGCGATGCATATAATTAATTGTCAGCTGCTGGGTGCAGTGCATTTCATCCCCAAAGTTATGGCAAATCCGTGTGCGACATAATCCATCATAACAGGGAATTACAATAATGAGGGGATGAGTAATTGGGATGGGAAGTAACCCTGTGAAAATACGAATTAAAGCAGCAGCAAACGGGGCACTTATAATATAAAAGAATAATTTAAATATACAATAAATGGAAAAGCTGCATTTATTCTTCTTCTTTTTTACTTTTATAGGCTTTGATTCAAATAGTCTGGCATTAATTACCTTCATTTGCCGCACATCAGGGAGAGTTCCTCTTTATCTCTAGGACCCTAAAGGATGGACCCCAGCCAATGGCCCGGAATGTAGTAGCAGCTCATCCACATAATTGCCACAAGACGAGTCCTTCAGTGCCGAGTGGCAAGTGGCAAGTGGCATGTGTTTGGCACACACTTCTGGCTCCTGGCTCCCCACCAAGTGCCATCCGGCCGACAGGGAAACACCAATTAAGGCGGAGGGATCATTGTTGTGCGACAATTAAAACCGAGGGAGCGTGTGGGGCAGCCAGCCGAGTGATGGATTTGACCAGCAAACAAGGCGACCAAGGGGCAAGTGGATTGCAGCGGGCATTCGTTATGAGAAACGTGCCGTTGCAACGCGTGGGTCTCATAATGCAACCGATGATGCAGTGGTGCATCTGCAACTGGTGTTGTGCCACTGAAGTTAACAAGAGCAGAATCAAGCCACCTACATGGGAATTTAAACGTATCTTGAAATGTTAAAGTAAATAAATATGAAATTAATTTAATAATTATAGATAAATACAAGTTGCAAGCAATTTCAATGCCAAAGAATATGTAATCAATGCAACATAGTAAATATTTGTGGAATAAAATATACAAAAATATATATATCTTGGCAACACTGATTGGGATTTGGAATCCTACTGGACCCTACTAAATGCAATCAGTTGGAGTGCTGTGATATATTGGCCAGTGCCGCAAATGAGAGCGTGACTCGCACAGCAGAGAGCTTTTAAATTCTATGGTCCTGCCATGTGCCACTTGAACTCGCCTCATTTGGCAGCCGCACACGTCCTCGCACCGCCGCCTTGACCCCTTGCATCCGATCCTCCCAAGGAATTTAATTTCAAGCCGGAGCAAGTTAAGAAATAACCCGACAAATGTCATCGGCGTACACGGAAATAAATTACCAACTATACAAGCGATTTAAATTTAATTAAAATATCAAATTTCTTGACAAACCAAACTTAAGATGCTTGAAATCCAATAGATATGCCACATTCTTCATATCATACTTTTATGCGCAATCATTGCAGTCACTTTTTTTGATTGCCAGCATCTTAAGTTAATTTATTTGTGATTTATTTTCCCCTTACCACCCACTCCGCCCTAATTGGAATATAATTTTTCTTGGCGTGTAAGCTGAGCAGAGCCAGCGGAGCCGAAAAGGACTTGAAGTTGGCCAACACCTGAGGTGCACTTATGGCAGTCTCATTGGCATCGGAATCGGTGGTGGCAGAGGCAGTGGCATTAGCATTCCTTACAGCCAACCAGCCGGCAGATAACAAAAACATGGACAACAATTGCCCCGAGACGGGAATGATGATGCCGATACCAAATGACGATGCCAATCGGTGTCGATGGGTGGGGTGCTCAAGTAGTACCTACACGGTGGGGCAAGATTGCACCCAAGCCATCGCCACCGACATATGCCAGCTTGTTTGCGTCGTCGTGGATGGATTCAGCGATTTTATGGCAGGCACTTGCTGCCCGAATGTGCGGCTGTGTGTATATGCCGGCAAATAAACACATTTTCAAGCTCAATGCCATTCGGGCCGGGCCAAAAGGCGAAAGGCGGCGGCAACAACAATGCAGGGCGTCGAGAACAAAGCCAAACAGAAACGGCAACAGAAGCCGGCACAGAAATAGAAATGGAAAAGAACTGGCCGATTCTAGGTGATCCGGAGGTGGGGTGCATCAGTTAGTCCAGGATGAGCACTGGGAGAAATCGGGAGTTACTATAGCGAGTTACTATACATCTAACAATCCACTCAAGCAAACTAACTATAATATAAATATAAATTATCTAACAATGCTTAATTATTAATCGTAATTATAAACTAATAGATTTTCGAGCAGTGCAGGGTGTGCTGCACTTGCTCCTGTCTGCCAACGGGCATATAATGAAGTTTCGCAATCTCGCTGCAGTCGTGTGGGTGTGAGCCAGTTTCCCAACATCTGTGTGAGTGTGTGGGTGGAACCGCGTTTTCCACGTTAGGTGTGTGTGTGTGTTGGTGTGTTGGTGTGGCTGGGCGAGGAGCTCAAGTGTGATTACATGGGCCATGTTCGTTGGCATCGAGTGTTTGTGGCATAATATTATTGTTTTTGTGCTCGCGTGTGAAATCAAACTCGATGCAAGGCAATGCGATGCATTGGCAAAAGGATTAAAAGGATATGACTGGAATAGGAGCAGCAGCTAGCTACATGGGTATCCGAGGTATCGGAGGACAGGCGGACCAAAAGGACAAGCGCAGTGCACGTGCATGACGTTCGAGAATTGTTCGACCTTCATCCTGACACACGCTTCTCCCCCCAACATTAATTTTCCATTTTCCCAGTCGAGTTATCCAGACAGCTTGTAAGTGTAAACAGATACATAAAACCTTGTGTTATTAACACCAGTGCCAGATCGACTATAGGAATTCACTGCAGGTGTAGAGTTTATATCTTAATCTTAATCCAGTGGCAAGAAGGCATTAATATGGTATACTTTTAAAGCGTTAGTTCACTATAAGTATTCTATAGCATCTCTTTGCTATTATAACTAGCTTAGATGTGACGTAATTATATTGTTGCCTTATTAATGATTGATTAGCAAAGGGTATATGCTAGCTCTCTATCTTCCAAACTATCATCCTCGAGATAATTTAGATCCCACACTTCCTAAAGCGACTGCCAACGAAACCGAAACCATAACGAGACTCATCACCGTCGCTTGTCGGCAGCTTCCGTTCGAGCTTCCCAAAGGGCGGATCCGGCCACAAGGATGCGAGTATCCTTTGGAATGGGCTGTTTGCTCCTGCTCACTCAGTCGATGGCATCTGTTTTCAGCAGTTGCCGCCACAACACCCTGGAACAATAACAAAAGCAGTAACAACCGAAGGAGCAACAAGGCCAACTTCAAGGAACCATACTACAGTTATTTGACTTTTAACTTTTATTGCTTTATGTAGTTTAGATAAACGTTTGCGGCATGCCATAAATATGCAGCATGTTGTGCCACAACAGCACAGCGAGCAAAACAAACAGCGCCAACAATAACCAGCAAAAACAGCAAAATGCCAAAGGGATCCTGGTCAAAAAAAGACTTTATCCAGATAGCTAAGTAACTTATGAAATAGCAAATACCCTTTTTAGAAATCATTACAAGAAAACAATTCAACTTATACAGTTCTTTAACTTTAAAAGAAGGACAGAATTTGTATTTAAGCTTAAAGAAAAAGCATTGAAAATAGTTCAAGATAAATGATTGTTTTACCTTTTACAACACTTTAAAACGATTGCGATTTATTGTAATAATATTAAGTTAGCCGTTAGCCAACATGGTGTGGCAACCTTTGCAAAAGGGTAGAAGCAACTCGACCGGCAAAAATCCTGGTAAGTGGGATGTTGCAACCGAACTCCACTCTTGTCTGCTGATGGCCTTCGATGATAGACAATCGGCAGACGGAGAAATGGACAAATGGCGGGGGCAGTTGGGCTGAACTATCTCTGATTTATGCTGTAAGTTACAATCGGCATCTTGCAACGGTTGAACTTATGTACTTGCCACTTTTGCACTTGACTTTGTGGCCCCGACATTGTCTTGCGGCAATTTGTTGGGGATTCCCAAACTTTTCAGCATGCGAGTGGAGGGTTCAAGTTTATAGTTACTTTCTTTTCGCTCGCAACTTTGAGCAGCGAAAGTTTTTAATTAATTTCACACGCCCGAACTTAACTTGCGCATCTAATTACACGTGCAAGGTGTAAATAGGTGGGTGGCTGGGCGGAAACGGGCGTGGTTGGGTGTAATGTGTCTGTGGGCAACCATCATTATCGCGCGCATCATAAAATGCTGAAAGCAAAAGGCAAACAACAGCAGCTGCAGCTGCCGCAAAGTATGCAACACGTTCGCATGCGATAAAAGTGGATTTGTGGTGGAAAATGTGGGGGGTTTTTGGGGGGACAGAGGGTGCCAAATGGGCATCAAAAAGCAAACAAATATCACTTGTAATGCTAAATGCGGGCCTGAAATTACAAGGCTTTAATATGACAAGCACAGCTTACAGCACTTTATTATAAACTTTTAAGAAAAACTAAATATGCGTTTTTCTGACTAGTAAACTAGTTTTACTTAACTTGAAATATAGTATTTCTTGAATGACTTTCATAGTATTGCATTCAGCTGTCTTTATAATCAATTCAATTTGAAATTTAGTCAATATGACTATATTAACAACACCATCTTCATCTAAGCCCTTGTGGATCAAAGTATCTATCGAAGTAGCTGGTCCATTTGCACATTTCGGATGCGTTTGAAAATCCGCTTAAATGCCAACCGAATCGAATCGAATCGAAATGAAACGAAACAAACCAAACCACGTTCGCCTCAAATCGACAAAGGCTTGCCCACTCCTTCGATTTGGAGCCACCTTCGACATGGAGTCAAACACCTGCGAAATTGAATGAGAAATATCCATTCTGTGTGCGTTGTGAGTGTTTTTTTTTGGTTATTGGGTACCAGTGAGTGTTTGTTACGCTTGCAAACTTACTCCCCGACTGCCTCGATTATTTTCGAACCTCGCACATAGTTGGAAAAAAACAATTTTATTTCACCGAAAGAATTTTAAGCAATACAAAAGGATTTTCAATACATAACCTGCAACTTATTTTCCTGTTTTGAAAGTATTCCTATTCGGTTCGTGGTGTGGGAAATGTTTTTGTGGCACCTTTAAAATATTTTAAGGCAACCTTTCGAAGTTCCTTAATGAAATTAATTAAGTGCTAACACCACACAATTTGTTTATTTGCTTAAAACCCACAATATCTTCTTTTTCTCAGCATCTTTAGTGGGTAGAAAAACCCAAAAAACTGGCTCTACTTTTCTGCGGCGAAATTTTAAATTAAAAGCAAACTTTGCTCATCAGTCTGTGGGAGTTTGGAATGCGGCAGATGTCGAGGTGTTGCTGCGATTTGGCATATATCCATTTTCATTTTTGTGCTGCTTGTTTTTGGTTCTTACTCCATCATAAAGCATCAAATGTCAGCAGCACTCGCAGTCAACACAGCAACGCACAATTTCAAACTTTGAATTGAGTTGCGTCTGGACGCCGCCGTCGCGTTCCCCTGGAGCTCCAAATGTTTGTCTAGCTAGCGGTTCTATTTGCAATGGTCCCCAGATTCTGGAGAATCCCCAGTGAGGGGATCGTCATCAGCGGAGTGAGACGAAGATAACAACAATGAGATGGGACCTTGGCGCCCTTGCATGATTCATTCAAGCTCTGGCTTATCCACCAACTCGAGCATGTGGATCACAAACAGGCGTAGTACACAAAGTGCACCAAGAAATTAAAGTGCTTAATAATAAATTAAAATAAATACTTCATGTGGTATGCCTGTCAGTCAGTAAAATATATTTCTGTACTTCTCAATTAATTTAATATTTCAAACTGCTAAAAAAAACTCGGATAAGAACTCAAGTCGCTGCGAGTATAAATATAATAATTTTATCTGCATTTTTAAAGAGAGTAAATTCTGCAGAGAAAAAGTTTACTTTTTAAATCAAAGCATTGCGAAAATTTATATAATGACCTGTCTTAATATTTTAGTATTTATTTAACAGACAATTGTTAGAGAAACTATATAAATATTTAGCAAGAAATTCAGAATTTTATAATTATTAGCTTAATTTTTCTCATTAATTTCTCTGTGTGCATTCGGAGAAAATAAATCGCAATTTGAACGCAAATGACAAACATTTAAGGGTTCCTCGCTATTTAGTTATATTTCCCCATTCGCACATCGAGCGTCGCTTGCAACATGGATTATTTTAAAGTTTTCGAAATTGTATTTCACTCGGAAATCAATCCCTTCCTGCTGATTCCCTTCGTTGCAACGATTGCACTTACGTTGTCTTGCTATTGCTATCACTGCTATCAGTGCATCCGCGATCGTCGAAGAGCTCGCATCGAGGAGCAGAAAGCACAGTTGCCACTGCCACTGAGTCGCATGTCCATCACGCCCGGTTGCTCCATGGTGGCCAGCACGAGGCTAACGCACAGCCGGAATAGCGTTGACATCTATTAAAACTAGGTCTATTTAAAAATCATACCTTCGGAGATAAATCAATAAACTAATAAACACTTCTGCGATGCTTTAATCTTAAATCTTTAAACTTAAGCTTATGCTCAAGACATAATCGCGTGTCAAGTGAAAGTGAGGATTTAATCTAATTTTTTTTGGTACAGTGCATCACGATGACTGACAGTCAAATTCACTTGTCCTACTTCATCTGCGGTCCGGTCTTCATACTGATGGTATTCATGTACTTCTACTATTGGTATCTAAATGTCCGCGAGTGTCGTAGATCGCGGGGGCGTGAAGCCACGCCTGCTCTGCTGGACGATATCTCTGTGGAACGACTGCAAGTCTATTGACAAAGCGATTGGGATTTAAGTTCATGTGAATCACTGCACTGCGAGAAATATAACTTAAAACCATTGTAATAATAATAATGAGTTAGAAATTAATTGATAATTAATTAATTAATAATTATATAAAATAATGTTAAAAGTATTTCTAATTAGTTGCGTATATTAACATGCTTTCTAGACTTGTAAATAAAATGTAGTGATTTTAAAAAATGAACCAAATCGTTTTTAATTATCAATTTAAAAAAATAAGTAATGATATTTCTGCCAAGTGTTAAATAAATCTTTAATGACATTTGATTATCACAAATATTAATACTTATATTATTAATTCTTTTCCTGAAATGAGATAAAGGAAAGTAAACAAAACGTGTATTTAAAACGAAATGAATGTAAAATGAACACTAGTCACTGACATGTTGTCGCCTTGTTTACAATCGGTTATGAATGATTCATTCTGTATCTGAATACCAGTGTTTTTATATGTCTCCGCTCGGATCGCATCCATAAAAAGAGTTGCCTGTTGTGTAATAAAATGTTTGATGAGTAGCAGGAACGAAGTACCTTTAAGTACAACTTAAGGTGCAAACGTGATGTCTGTGGGTGTGTGTTTGGATGGGTGTATTTTGGGAGTTGTTGGTTGCTTACGACGGGCCATAAATTTAGCCAAAAACTTGGCTATGCATCTTCGCTGACGTTTCCTTTCACGACCTGCAAAATTTAGAGCTGCACGGCGGTTTTGATGGTCCTCGGTGGCAGGACGAGATGCGCTAATAAATGACATTTTCATTCACATCCCGGCAACGAAGTCGTCACAGGTAATAAGGAAAATTAAATTAAGCGAATTAAGTTGCCAAAGTGTAAAGTGAGCTTTAAAACAAAGGAAATGGGAGGTACTTCAGTTAGAAGAAAAAATTATTAAAATGCGAAAACGTGTTTCTATTGTACACACATATTAATATATGAATTATGAATTATTAATACATATTTTTTGATGTGTATAAAACAAATGAAGAAAAATATTGCATTTTTTTTACAGTCTGCAAGTTTTTCTCTTTGTTTATTCTGAAAATTCTTGGCTGTTATCCTTACATTGATGCTCTTGAAAATATTATTTTTGGATTTTCTTCAATAGCAACTTATAAATGAATAAAAATTATCTAAAATGCCAGAAGTCTTACCCTTGTAAAGTATTCTTTATATTCTTTTAAATACCTCTTAATACATTTAAAGAATTTTAAATTATCTTTCGCATTTAGTTCCTAATTTCTTATTATCTTGCCAATTTGTTAAGTTTTCCTAACGTTTTAGCAGCAGAGTTTCCAGCAACTTATTTGGCTCTAGTTTCCCCAGCCAAATGCAAATCGAATTGAATTAGTCAACTTTATTCGCTCATCATTTTGGGTAACTTTTAAGCAATAGTTGGATAGATCGTCGTGAATATATATTCTTTATTACGGGACCCATTCAGCCAATGACTGCTGCTCCTTCTGCCACTGCCGTCTCCCTTTCTGGCCAAATTGAAACGCTAAAATAATTTACGGCTCAACTGACCAGCTTCGGCTGCTCCTTCGTATCCTGCAGCAGTGTCCTGCCATCTCCTTGATGGCTGGCACGTTAAATGCCATCGAAATGCTCCCAGTTGGAAAATTAGTTTAAAAATACGTTCGTTCGGCAAAGGATGCCTTGTGTTCTGCAGCTTCTGCTTATCCTGATACCCTCTGTTGGAAATGATATTAAACTTCTTATAAAACAAGAGATTACTAACATTAAATAAGCAATGATTGAAGTGTTTAAATAATTGGTTTAAGCAAAGTTTAAATCTTAGAAATTGGTTTTAATTTATCAAGCAAAATAGTAACTGAAAATTGGTTATTAATTTTGATTGATAAATAGTCATCAACTCTGACAAGTTCATATTTATTTTATTATTTTTTATATATCATTGTAAAAAATATTAAGGGGTATTTTAAAAGTCGTTTGAATACTTTTTAGTACTTCTAGCTTTCTTGTGCAACAGCACGCGACTTGCGTTCATGGTGGCGTAAAAATTCACTTAGTTGAGCTACCCGCCCACCCCTTCTATTTTAGCCAACTTAGCCGGAGAAATGGCGACAAAAAAATACGAGTACCAAGAAAATTTGGTAGACTCTTGCCCAATAAAATGCTCGTGTTTTACAATTTTATTGGGTGACGCGCGGACTCATCAAATATTTAAATAAAACGATACATTCGGCGCTCATTTTTCCATTGTTCGCGCTACGTTTAAGTAATTGCGTTTTGGTGGACACATGTTTTACATTGAGAAATATGCATGTGTGAAGGGGGCGGGGACCTTAAATCATCTCCTGTTTATCTGGCGACCATAAATTAAGGCATTAGCCGTCGTCCTTCCTTCGAATTGCATCGAACTGTTTGCATTGCGACCGTGGCACTTGGCCGTGCAGCTGCTGCCGCCAAATGTGGGGTTTACACTGCGGCCCGGGTTAACCGCAATCGAAGTCGTATCC
This sequence comes from Drosophila mauritiana, assembly GCF_004382145.1. NCBI lineage: Eukaryota > Metazoa > Arthropoda > Insecta > Diptera > Drosophilidae > Drosophila > Drosophila mauritiana. Next base: position 8,417,365 of record NC_046670.1, read on the forward strand.
TTAAAGAGATAACGACCCCACCAATCCGGCCCACTCTCCTGGTCATTAATGGCCCAGAAGAAGTGGGCTTGTGCCCCGGAACTAAAGGTACTAGCATCGATGCACATGTAGATTTTTTAATTTCAATGAAGTATTAAGTGCATAAAGGCCATATTAAATGCAACTCTATCCATGTAAATATATAAAGAGGCTATGCTTATTAAGTAATTATACAGCACTTTATTCTCAGTGCACTTTTATTGGCATTGTTTGATTTAGCCGCCGAACGAACCATTTTCGCACTTGGAACTTTTGAGTATTGTGGCCAGTCGACAAGGCGGAGGAGACACTGCTCGGGAAAATGTTTTGGCTGGCCAAAGAAACGCTTTTCGTCCTGGAAACCACCACCCTCCTGCACCACAACTTGCCACACTTTGTTTGCTAATGAGCCAATTTAGTTGCATTGAACGCAATTGCATCGTGTGTGTGCCTTTGGTCTGGCCGCCGATACTTGAAACTTGGCCAATACGTTCTGGGCCAAATGCCGCCTTGAGGCTGAGGTGCCTTGCTTTGAAATGGTAAGTAGGGTGCCGCCATCCAAAAGTGGCAGTGTGCGATGGCACCATTCTCACTAACAGCAATGCTTGAGGTTCGGTAAAAATTAATGTTTTATTAAGGTTATTATTATTAATATTTAAGTAAAAAGAATATTGAAGCTAGAACCTCTTGTGCATCACGGACATCAGATACTTGCGACAAGCGTCCAACGAGTGTCGGCTCAAATAGGAAAACTGGTTGAAGTACTTGCCACACTGTCCACATTGATGCTGCCACTCGTGGTGGCCCATGGTGCGCTGATGGGAGCGCAGATTGGACCTGAAATCCCAAAGTCATAGTAATTAAAATGATACCAACTGGTACATATCTAAACTTACTGATCCGAAAAGGCTTTGCGGCAACTCCCATCAGGACACACAAAGGGCTTTTCACCAGTGTGCGTCCTTATGTGGGCCGTCAGCATCCAGGAATGATGGAACTTCTTGTCGCAATCACTGCACTCGAACTGCCCGTCCCCCCGCTTCAAACGCCTCTTTTCCGGCAGTTTTCTTTGCTGGATTGGCGGGAGTTCCATAGTATTTGATGGCACTGTCTCATTAGCCAAAATTTGTCCTTTCCGCTTGAGTTTCGTGCGATTTAGCTTGGACTTAGCCGAGACCGTAATGATGCCAACCTTGATGCCGTTCCTGGTATTCGGGATCGAATCAAAACTTTCGCCTGCCATTTTCAGCTCCCAGATGGTATGACTGAGCAGAGAGCTCTCCGCGATTGGTAGAACACTCATCAGTTGGATGCCCAGTCGCTCCTCCATTTCCCTCCGGACCACAATGGGTATATCGTCGCCCTGTCGCCAATCGCTGCTCGGTTCACTTTGGCCAAAACAATAGGTGAACTTTACGTTGGTTTTGGGCTCCGATTTAGTGCATAACCTGCTGTGGTGGTTGATTTTTGGTCTGGGCATAGGTGGCAAGTTGGGAATAACTTGACAAAAACCTGTAAGTTCGAAATGTATAAGTACCAGATGGTCGAAAGCTGCGAATGCCTTACCTTCATATCGGTCGTAGAATCGTTCCTGCTTGCCATTATAGCGATCGGACAAGAAACTGCGAAATATTCTTGGCATGATTGCTAAATTCACCTTACCACCGAGCTGCTGTCAAATTTTCCGAATTTTTCAGGCCCCGAAAAGTCAGTGAGCTTTGTAAGCACTGATTGACGTTGCTCACTCGATTGGAAATTACACTTTGCCAGGGCAGTAACAATGCACTCGAAAAAATTGCACCATTCTCGATGGATAAGCATGTATAACATGAATAAGTCCTTCGAGGATATTTACTCCTAAGATTAATTCTATTTTCTCAGCGGAATAATTGGTAATGTTTCGGTTTGTCACTTTTGAAAAGTAAATGCCTTTTTTTACATCCAATCAGATCTTATTTACAAAGGGAACAAATTAGTTTACTCAGTGGTCTATTGGTGTTTATTCCACATCACCACAAGATAATTCTAACACAAAGTTATTTTATAAAAAATTTATTTCTGACTGAAATTTGACAAACAAAATTATGCCGTCGGCAACAAAAAGTTTTGATTTGGCAAGGAGTCATACGTACATCGATAAAAGTTATCGGGTGTTGGTGACGAAACAGGTAGGTATAAATGCTTATAAAATATAAAAGAATTCATTAATTAACTTAAAGGAGGGCGAAAAGTGTTGCTTGTAAATAATTCTATTTAATTTAATTACTGAAATGGTCAAAGTGGTGTGAAAAAGTAATTGCAAATATCAAAATTAAAGCTGTTAAAAAAGGTGGCCTCTCTATTGTCTGGAAAACAGTTAACATTCTGATAGTAATCGAAAGATTTTGCAAATCGAAAAAAAATACGATTATGATTTAGGAATATGATTTTCCTACAAAGCTGAACTGCATTATTTTCTAATGAAATTAAACATTTATATGAGTTTCCTTTGGAATTGAATGTCTTTTATTATAACTATAAAATATATACTGCCTGAATATATGTTAAATCTTAAACTCTAAGTGTGGATTGATTTAAATCCTCGGGAGAAGGCGAATCCAGTGGCGTTGACCGCCGAAAGTGAAGTAAACAGGCAGCTTTAAAGGAGCTGGCTGGCCATTCGGTGAATGCCTTCGTTGGGAAATTCAAGACGTAGCACTTAAGCAATCTTCCTGTTAAAATTTTTGCACACGAATCCGGGATTGCTCTCAAAGAAAGAGAGGGAAGAGAGGGCTGGAAAGAGATGGGGCTAGAAGCTGGGCAATAAACAAAGCACGAATGTGTTGAGCAATAAAATTAGTTGGCTTGGCTGTTCGCATTCGTGTGTGTGTGGGTTTGTTTAAGACATGCAAAGACGTTTTGCAATTTCCCTGTAATCCTGTTGTGCCAAGAGCAACCGAGGCCACCCAGCCCACCACCCACATCCTTGGACTGCTTGAAGGACTATTCCGTTGCAGCAGCTCCTTCAGTAAGCACTTAAGTCCCAGCTCACTATTGTGGGGAACTTTTCAATTGTTCGACAGTTCGCTGCGCTTATTTATTTGCATTTTTTATTTGTCCGTTTTGAGTGTGTTTTGTAATAAAAGCCGGAAGAGAAAACATTTATGGCATCACCCCTACTCCCCAAATAGTTCATACTATTCACCATTCCTCATCCAATTGCGATCTCGACAACGAGTTGTACCAACAGCTTTATTGCATTTATTTGGCACTTTATTACCGCCAGCTCGTTGTTCGGCTGTTAAATGGCCGAAAAGGACCACAAAATATTGGGCCAGCAAATTACTTGGTCATTTCGGAGTGCATCAATCTCGACGACAGTGCGTTTCACAGCAAATGAGTTCGATTGCCGAAAGTTGGGTATTGAACTTTAAAATCGAAAATAAATATAATAAATCAATTAAGTTCAAGTTACTAAGTACTGTAAGCTGAACTCTTTAGATATATTTATCTATGATAAATAAATTGGATTTATATCTTGCATTTCCATTATATAGATCATGTTATACAGCATGAATTTCCATGAAACGTACTGCATTCGTTTTCAACGAGTAAAAGGAAGACAATAGTCAAAGAAAATTGTTTCCAGTTAAACATTAATTCGTTTCGACAACAGCAAATTTGCTGTTCATTTCTCTGTGTCCATAAATAGTTCATATCTGTGGACCAAACAAATGACATTTTTCATAAACTTATATTTGCTGTGGCAAATGTGTGTGTGTGTTTGTGTGTTGAGAGGGGGCATCATGTGTATCATCGTGTTTTGCTCCAACGACAAAATCGCATAAATGCTTTCGACTGCCAAACAAAAGGCTGCCATGATGCAGGACTCCAGTGCCATTGAAAGGAAAGGAGCTGGTTCCCCGCCTCTCTGTTTATTTGTGTATGTCAGTCGGACTATTAAAAATCTATTTCAAGTACACAAGCATCGAAATTGCGTTTGTCTGCCGAACTCTTGTGGCAGTTGCACAGCATTTTATTGCGTACTCTTGGGCGGCCACTAAAGCTAGTAATACCCCTGCACTAGTCACTAGTCGCAGCTGGGCGTGGAATTAAATATGCACGTACTACAAATGAGATTTTTCTTGTTTTTTGTTTTTAGACTAGCCAACACTTTTTTATGGGCTGCTGGCGCAGCGAAAAGTGCCAACAATGAGCCACAAATGAGAAGTTGGACTAACCTTGTTACCTAATTAAGTTGTACTTAATTAACTTAGTATGCTTCTCATAGTTTGATGAAGTTTTCTACGAATGTACGTATGTGTTTTTGAACTTTGGAGAGTATCTTCTAGTATATGAACTAGAATTAAGCTTACTGGAAGTACTATATATCCATTTAATTATGCATCAAAAACTATGTTTATATGAGATAGAAAATAAAACTCGTATAAAAGCTATCTAAATTTATTTAAAGTCGTTCGGAGACACTTTGGTCTCCGTCATATTTATGGCCTTTGCAACACTGGTTGGCCGTTCGAGTCGCAGCCACGTCGAAGTCATCAGGTTGAGAATTGCTTCTTTAACTTTAATCCAAGGCACGTAAGCTACTTTTATTGGTGGGCTCCCAGAAGGCCGATGCCTTAGATTGCATTGCAAATTTTGTCATCAACATACAAATGAAGCGACATGGCTGGCTGTCAATCTGCAGATGCCGGAAATGCCGAAAACGAGTCACGCCAGGATTTGGCCGCCTTTGTGTAAGGACATGAAGCGAGCTTCACACTTCACTGTTTTCCCCAATTTAAAATGTAATTATTTTTGTTTTGCCTCTTTGCTGGCATTTCGTTGCCATTTGGCCAATTGCATTTTGCATTTGCCTTGAGTTTTTCCTTGAGAAAATCTGTCATAAATAAATACTGTGTTGAATTTACTAAAAATGTTTCTGTCATCACATCACATATGCAACAAATCCCAAGCAAATAAAAATTCATAATTTAATCAAATACTCGTATTTCAAGCTGCGACAATTGCCCTCAGGCGTTTGCCAATTAAATTTGCATGCCGCAAAGTGTGTGCGTGTGTGTGTGTAGCCAGAAAAAGTGTCAAATCCCGTTCTACTTGTCCACTTATTTACTAAAGAAAAACACAATTGTTTGCAGCATTTGCGGCCTGACCATTGCCGCAGCCCCATCAGCCACACCTCAACACCTTCCATGCCCATCCTGTCCATCCTGTTCATCCTTCCCATTTTATTCTATTCCCTAGAACACCTAAGGCCATAGCATAAACAAACTGCGACATAGGCAAATAGGACTTTATATCGTGAGTTTGGGGAAATTTGTTAATTTGTCCAAAAGTTTGCACAGCATTTGGCCAGCACGGTCTACGTGGCCAGCATAACAATGCAAAAAGAATGAAATGTGGCCAACAGCATTGGAGTCCATTTGGAAAGGTGGGGAAACTGTTGGCAGCCTAACGGCTCCCAAATTGCCACTGATGAGCCTCAAAATTGCATCAGCGTTTGGGATTTGTATTTTATTTTTAAATTTCTCTTTATTACTTATATGCTGTAAAACTTTAAGACATCAAGATTATTTTTAATGGTGCCATTGAAATATTAGAATATTAATGCAGAATTTATTTATTTGTTTTTAAAGAGCTCTATATTATGAATTCGAAAATAGCAATGATATCATTTCATTGTGCCGAAAATTCTAATTCTATATAAAATAGAGCAGGTAACTTCCTAATGATGTATAAATTCATTAATGTATAATGTAAATGAACATAATGTTTATTTTAAGCTATTTACTATTCAAACATTGCCCATATTAGACACATTTCATTCTTGTTATATTAATTTGAAATTAGTAGTGTTAGTAAACAAGAGAATATTTATAAAAACATGTTTTTATTAAGTATTCTAACCGAGCGACCACTGTAAATCGGTTGAAATTGATTAGAGGATCCGGCGCACACAGAGGCGCCCTGTTTGTTTAGTTTATAAATTAAATTGGAGCTGCAAACAAGCAAATTTGGCAAGCACGTATCCCCGTTATGGGTCTATTACTTGGCCGGAAGTGTGGCCAAGTGTCGAGGCGGCAAATTTGTGCAACGGAACACTGTGCCCATAAATAAAATATGGCATTCGAGCAACGAAACCACCGAACCCACTGGATTCGCTATCTTTGCGGTTTGTCCATGAGAATGAAACTGGCCGTCCGTAGTTCGTAGATTTTTGCTACCCATTTCCATTGTCACATGACAAATGCTCCTGTTGCTCCTGTTGCGAGTCCGAATCCTTTGCTCCTGCAATTGTTATTATTGCTGGCATTGTACTTTCGGCCATTCGGCCGATCCATTTGTATGCTGGCCGTGTTTGTTGGCCACGGCGATAAGTCATACGACTAGCTGGCACGTACGAAATTTATTTGTTCAAGTTTGTTTGCTTAGCTCGTCGGCAGCAGCTGCGATCCTGCGGCCAAGGATATGTGTATGCCGAGTGCCCCGGGCAATTGCATTAATCGCTGCATAATTTACACAGCAATAATAATGTTTGCCGATGACAAATAAATATTTATTGAATTAACCAGAAAAACGGGCCCGCAAGGCCAATCTTATCAGTGGCGGAACTTATGTTATCGTAATGGCTTTAAAATAAGGAAGTGGGATTCATTGAAGAATTCGAGAAAGTATGGCTAAGTTTTAACGTTTGTTTAATCTAAGGTCATGAGCAAAAAGTATATATTTAAATTCTTATTTATATGCTAATCTGTAAGTTGATGAGGTAGCTTCTTATGAAAAGAGTTTGCTTTAACATACTTAATTACAGAAAAGAGCTTGAATCATTGTATTTACAAATGTATCTTAAATTACTAGCTCATTTACTGAATCTCTTGCGAGCTAACTCATTTTCAAGTCAGCTTGGGCATACAAAAAATCGCAATATGCGTTGTTTATTGCACTGCCCACAGTAAAGAAAACAAGCGGCGTATATGCAAATTTAATTTGCTCAACCACACACAGAAAAAGAGCACACACACACACACATGTGCAGAGCGTAGGTCATAGTCGCAATCGTAGCATACTTTTCAGCGCCGCAGGACATTAAAAAAATGGACTGTGGCTGCCTTTCCCCGACTTCCGGCGTCCCCGTCGTCGCCACATTTATTTATATGAAAATAATCACACATGCAAATTAATAATTTCATTTCGCTTTGCTGCCACACAGATGAATGTTTCCCGTTCTATTGTGCCCCGCATGGCAAATAAACTTACGGGCCGGCCAAATCAAAAATTTAGACCATAAATAAAATTGTGCGAGTAAAACGTGGCCCAAAGTGCCGTCGAAAGTGGGGTTTGGCCGGCTTATATAACAATAAATAGATTTTGTTTGGCCAAATCTGTTGCACATTTGTTTTTGCTTATCGGGGCGAATAATTTATGGGCTGGCATAAAAATCCGCATTTCATTCTGGGCTTAGTGGCTCGACTGGCGACTGTCGGGCGATTTATCAATTTGCCACTTTAAAGCTGTTTCGCCGCCATTTATTTTGTTTGTATTGTAGTTTTTAAATAGCAATAATAACTGTTAATTTACATGCCGCAAGTGTCAACAGGCCGCTGGCCATTTCCAATTACGAGGTCCCAGTTTTTTGTTTGTTTTTATTGCATTATAGCAACGCCTGTTTTTTTGCAATTTCTTTTTTTTTTTTTTGCCCCAACTCCTTTTTTCGTGTTCATCGGTTTCATGTTTTTCATGGCCACAAAGTACTTTATAAAATGCATTGGCATGCAAATTATGTTAAGCTCGTGAATTTATAATTTAATGAAGACACTTTATAGCCATAATTGGCCCCCCGTTCGTCCACCAACCCGAAAAAAAAAATCTCGCCTCCGCCAGTTTTCGCGTAATATTCTTCTTAATTAAATAAATGTGATCCAGCGATTGTGTTCATTGCGGTGATTGTATGCATTTTTTACATTATTGCACTGCACTTTTTTGTCGAATGCATAATTTAATTGCACTTTGTTCGCTTTAACAGAAATGTTCGAGAGGTCCTTTCATCTTGTTGCCTTGTTGCTTTTCATATCCAGCTTCGAGGATTAAGTCTCAGCCGAAATCCGGGAGAAAGGTGAGTGCAGCGCAGAGCAGCCAAGGCAGTCGGTTCGCCAGTGCATCTTCAGCTCATGGAGATGTTTATGCCGCGCAGGTTTCATGAATTTGGGTTAATTTGATTTGAATAGATGTTTACTACTAGTTAGTACTTGTATGACAATTTCTTCCCATTTCTTTTATGCGTTGAAATCCTTTTAATTTTTGGGGATCATGTTTTAAAATGCATTAGAATTCAATATACTTTATTGGATTTTTACAAATATTTATTTATGATTTTTTGAGAAACGATTAGAATAGTAATAGCTAACGATCTAATTAGGCACTGAAAGTGTATTAAAAACAAACCTAATATAATATACTATCAATAATGAGTTCTTTTTATATTAGTTTTAACTTATGACAAATTGTTTTATTGTGTAAATATACTTCCTATCCCTGCGACGCATAAACATCTTCCAAAACATTTTCCACCATTCTTCATTTTCGCGTGTGTTTCAATTAACTTTTTGCCGTGACTCCAAAAGATGCGGCGAGTGAAATGAAAATGAAAATGGGAATGAGATGCAGCTGAGGCTTCGCCTTGTATGATAAGCAGCTTCTTCGCTTGTTTGAACATAAAAATGCAGCGCTTAACATAAATTACGCATCCTGGCAGGTGAAAGACGTGTGTGTGCGAGTGTGTGTGTTCGAGTTTGGGTGTTCAGGTGCGAGGCAAGTTAATTGTTAAGTGCTTGCCGACTTGTAGTTTCGTGCAGTGTAGTTGCAGCTCCAGGATTAGCAGGCAAACTTTATCCATTGCTGTTTTTTTTTTGGGTAGGTGGAGGATATCGCTTCACAAAGTTGCCTCAGCCGGCGAAATTTCCGCAATTTATGTGGCAAGCTCGCCGCGAAAAGACCCACAAAAAAAAGAGGCAGCGCGAAAGTCTGTAAATTATAATTGCATATTTTCATATTTTACAATTGACGGCGTCATCCTTGTTGCGGCTGCTGTCAGTTTAATGAGAAACTAAGTGTTCGCACTTTTGCTATGCATTTAAATGCATAAAAACTCTAAAATTGAAAACTAATTTCTTTGTCTTTCAGCAAAGTTTAGTTTCAGAATTCCTGAATCTTTAGGAATTAAATTCTGTTTTAGCATGTATATATTAGTACTTTTCAACACCAAAGAAAAATCCGGAATAAAGTTGGAGAACCACGCTCACCTTTAAACCGTTCATTTGCAAAAGCCTTTGTACTTTCACGAAAATAAGTGGCTTAGAAAAAAAAAACAAGTAGACTGCTAGGTTGGGAAAGCGGGCTTCCCAAATTCTCTTTGGCCAGTTGGTAGCGGCAATGGAAAAACTTTCCAGTCACCTCAGTGCGCACACATTTTTATAAACATCTAATTGGCAAGAGGGAAAACGAGTGTGACAGTCGAAGATTGGCTGGAAAAAAAGAAAGGATTCCATGCGCCCGAGGGCCTCTGAATGCCTGACTATTGTTGAAATTCGGATCGCCTTGTGGCCAGGTCTGCTTTTCCTGCGGAAATTATTTCACACTCGAAACCATTTTCACGAAATTAGTTTTTCTTTTGGCATTGTCAAGGTGCAAATCTCAATTGGCCCAAGGGAAAATGCTGGAAAAGCGGGAAACTCGGGCACGTTTCAGTCGAAATGAAGTTGCATATGTATGAACCAATCAAGAGTTAGTTAATGCAGATACAATCCGATTAATATTTTATAATTTCAGGCACGATTTTCAATTTCATCTGCAATCTACATTTTTCTTATGGTTTAGTTTCTGGATTTTCTGAATTTAATATGTACCTTCATTTATGATAATTGTGATTTATACAAGTAGGCAAGACTCAATTATTTGAGATATTTTTAAATATTTATTTCACTTACAATTTGAATGAAATATTTATCTTGAGCATATGCTGCCACTTTTTTGCAGTGTACACTTCGTTTCTTGAAAGGTATACGTTTTTTAGGCCCACCCTTGAGGCTACTAGACACGAATTTGAATGTTAATTTCCAAGACATCTTGCCCGTTCCCAACGCCTTTTGAATTGGAATAGAAATCTATTGGCCTTGGGAGTGAAAGGATTTTTCGAAAATAAATATTATGACGTTGGACTTTGGCCTTTGTCTGAATCCTCGAGTCGAGGACTCCGGCACTCAAATTGCGTTTTGAATAATTTAATTTTGGGACAATTGTCGCATCATTAAGTGAAGTAGCTGCGGCCTGCTGGCCATTAGAACTCCGTCAGCCAAGTTAAGAATCATGTTTAACAGCCCGACAGTCGCTTTTCTTTGTCTTTCGTGGCAAGCAGCAGGGATTAATTTTCCATTTCGCCAGCAACTAATCCTGTAAACTATTCCATCCGCCCGCGATGTCTAGCTCCTTTTGAAGTAACGAAGAACTTTCCACTCTTAGCCAGCCGCGTTTGTTGGCAATTGTTAAATGCAATTGAATTTATAAGCGGGCATAATTAAAATTAAGCAGCCGCTGCCGAAGATGAAAGTTTTTGCAAGTGTTGCACTTCCTGTGCCGAAATTCGCTTTTGAGTGGCTTGTAAGTTTGCTCCTGTTCGGAAGTGGATTGTCCTGGCGATATTCTCAGGATGCCACTTTAAGCAGACAAAGGCTGGCCAAGAAAAATATGTTCAAAGGAAGCCTTGCCCATTTCAACAGAATAAAGTTGCTTAAACAGATTAAATTTAATTGGTAAAGATAGTTAATAGAATTATTTATTTAATGCTTACTTAAATCTTAATTATATTTAAATTTTCAGCATTTTAACTAGCAGAAGAATTACAGGATCAATAATTATGGAATAACAACAAGAATTTTAATTTCTAACTCAGCATTCAAAGTTCAATTTGTGTCTTTTTATCACCATTTTATTCGACTAGACATAATTAGTTTGATTTTATCCGATTAAGCCTGCAATGCGGTATATTAATAGATACGATTATGAGTACATATATATTACTTATTTAAAGTGTAAATAAAGGTAATTTTGTGAGCCACCTCAAGTCTTTTTCACAAAAATGCAGTCTTAATCAAATAGAACTTAGAAGCCTTTTAGTTCTGCCTGTGTCGCTCTTAAAGAAAAGTTTCCATTATATGTAGCCACGTTCTCATTAGGAAATTTTCCAATTCCCAGAATGCATAAACTAATTTAGCTGAAATGTTTTTGCTTACAAATGGGCTGCACATCCCGCCAGAGGATTTCATCACTCCGTCAGAGCAAACTGCTCGAACTTGGCATGGAAAACAAACGAATTGCCAGAAATCATCGAGTGAGGAACTCGGCGACAGGATCCGGAAACTAAAATTCCTTGCACTCGCATTACAGGCGACGACGGCCAAATGAGTCGTCGTCCCTGGATGAAGATGACGAGGCTGACGTGGACTTCGATGTGGATGCCGCATGTGGCTGCCCCGTGGTGATGTGAGTGAGTTGCTCCATGATGGAAATGCCAAATGGTTTGTGTCTCTTTATGGGAATTGTTGTTTGTTGTTCATTCTCCTCGAGCTTAGTCTTAGTTTGCGTTTTGTTTTTTGGCTGCTGCCTGTTTAGCTCGGCAGATAAGCAGCTCTACTTAGATTGCGGATTTCGTGGAGAGGGATTTTTATTCACAGATCTCTTTTATTTCCCAAAGATTGGAATTTTTTTAAATAAATCAACGTAACAACATTTTTTATGACTTTTGACCAATTAATCACCAAAAGTTAGATCACTAAACAATACTAAAAGGATTAAAATACAAAACATTCACTTAATTAAGTAGCTTTTAAAACTTTAAAGCTCAATTAGCGTGTTTCTTTATGTGTCTCATTAGTTATAAATAAGAATTTACTAAATGGGTGAATCTGAAGCTAGAAGATTAACATTTAACAGCATTGAATTTAGAGGTTAACTAAAATCATTATAATTTTGGGCAGAAGAAAATAGAAAAAAAAACCTGGTAGCGATAAAAAGTAATTTTTTAGATTAAATTAACAAATCAAAATGAAATATGTAAGGTATATTTGGTCTTATATAATTAAATTAGTATATATACTACAATATTGCCAAATTGTTGGGATGGGTTTCACCCAAATTAATACAAATATAATTGTTTAGTTTTGTACATTTTTGTACAATCTCAATCTACATCTCTGTAACGTTAAAAACAATATTAAGAGTACAGTTTGAGCTATTTATTTTTTTGCACTGTGTCATCAAAAAGACAATAAATTAAGAGCTGCAGAACAAATCAATACATATATAATAAAAAGTCCCAATTTCCACTTAATTTGTACTTAACTAGAGTAAGGCATTTTGATTAACTAAAACCTTTGGTCTTCAAGCAGCGACTTCGTTGCCATTTAAAATAAAAATGCCATTTAATTAAGTTTAAAATTTATGCCAGGCAAAGAGAGCGCTAAATGGCTTGGAGCTATGAAATAAGAACATGACAAGTGAAAACAAGAGCAAACAGCCGAGGCAAATAAATACAACATGAAATAAGGATAAAAAACGCCGATGAAACCAAAGAGCAGTAGATTTAAATGCAGTTTGTTGCAAGGATATTTTTTGTAAACTTTACGCATTCGTCGCGACGACTCGAATGCTGAATGCCACGCCCCTGCGCCCCTCCCCACGCCCAACGCTGTATGTTTGGCATTTCGGTTACGAAAGCCCGAGATCACGAGACCCAAACGAGCAACATTGTATGGCCCGAAAGAGAGGTAGGCGGTATGGGGGTCCTTGAGCTCCGCCGACGAATGAGAGTGTCGAACCCTCCGCCACCCACCGCCCAACGCCCAGCCACCCACTGGTGGCGCCCCCTCAAGGCCACCCGCCAATGTGTAGGCGACATGGACGAACGCCGTTGGTTGGCCGTCGTCGGCGCCTATGTAAACGAGCCACGCATGTGTGCCGTCTGTGTGTGCCTGCGCCGTGTGTGTGCGAGTGTGCGTGTATGTAGGTGACATGTACTGCGTACTGCAACAGGAGTCCTGGCAATGGCCAAAAAGGCAGCGGAGTAAATGCAAAATCTGTAGGGAGCCCACACCACCAGCACGGATCCGACCGAAACCACTGCGAAGCCCCCATTTGGAAAAACCCACCAGTGCAACACGGCAAACATCATCGAGCGCTCAGCAGGGGAAGCGATTACGCTGCAACATGTTGCAAGGGGAGGAGTTTGCGCACGGCTGCAACCCAGTTTAGCTCACCGAGGTTCCAAGGCTTTAATTTTTAGCTGAATGTTTCGCATTTTATCTTTATTTTATGGTAAATAAAATTGGGAGTGTTTACAAAAATTCCCATAAACTAATTAGTTACAAATACACGGATGTCAAAACCGAAATAAGAGGGATATAACTAGAAATGTGTCATTTAAATTAAGTTCTTTATAAAGCAATTTTAGTTTAATAATTTGATCGCTTAAGTTTAAATATAACAGCTCTAAATTGCTGTTACATTTTTTTAATGAGCTAACATTAAAAATAAAGCTATAAGGCTTTTACCTTCTGAATCTGAATATAATTTTTTGAACTAAAAGCTTTTTGCAACGATTTTTATCAGTTATCAGTTTTTATATAAAAATTTTTAATTGCTTATGTGGTTCATTTGACCTCTCATTCATTTCGGAGAAACGGTTCTTATCCCATTTAATGATAAAGCATTGGCGAAATGTATTTATATTTTATTAAATATTAAAAACACTTCGGTAATTATTTATTTTCTTGATCTGGCATTAAAAATTTTAAAAAAGAATACCTATTTATTTACACCTTTTTATTTTCATAATATTTATCAGTAAAATACGTATGCTATTTTAAATATTCCTAGGTTAATATTGCAATACCAAGTATTTAGTTTAGCTAGATCAGTAAACAAAACATGGTTAACAATTTCGTTACCAAATTAATTATTTATTTCATAAAGTGACTGACAAATAATATAGTCCTTGCAAAATCAACTGTATTTTAATAATAATTAAAAAAATCAAAGAATATGTAGATAAATATAAAATATTAAGAAAATTTTAACCTATGCCATTTTCAACAGCATTTTCAAAACTATTCCTGAAAACTAAAATTCTAATATAAATTAGTTCATGTACAATTCTAAGACGTTATTTTGAATATTTATGTATATTTAGTCTACGAATTGTTCCAAGTTAAGGATTAAAAAAGGAATTTGCAGTTGCTTTGAAGAAAAAAAGATTGATAAATGAATAAGGAGGTCAAACCCGAATGAATGGCAAACAAAAATGAATAAATAATATTTTGATTACGCTTCATTGCTGGCTAATTTCAAATCGGTGATTCCCCTGTCTGTCGTTTGGCCCCCGAAATGCATGCCACATTGGGTGGCAGTTAAGCCCGGCTCCTTGGCAATTAAAACGAACAATGAAATTTCGCAGTTTTCATTCGCCAAAAGCGAGGAACCGACCAAAATACCCGATCTTCCATATAGGACAGTCACATAGGGCCAGCACTATATCCAATTCGCGTAGGTGGAGCACCGACTTATGTAATACTCGATTTTTTGCTGCTCGTGCTATATTTGTTTTTGTTTTTCGTTTATTTGTTGTTGTTGCTGTTGTTGCGATGGACTGAGGAAATGCGCAAGAGAGACGGGTAGTTGCAACATGTTCGATTGCAGGGCGTTGGAAAAAAGTTAACTGCTGTAAACAGCGCAGGCCTTACAGAGAGAGAAAATGGGGCCAACTCGGAATGAGAGCGAGCGCGAGTCCTGGCGAGAGACTTCGGCAAATGCCGGCCACGTGACATTGTTGCACTTCCTGGCCGCGCGCCTGTGTGTGTGTGTGGGCGCCTGATAAGCTTGCAACGAAGCTATTAATCAAAACAGAATCAAAAAATCCGCTTCGCTGTGTGCGTGCGAGAGAGAAACACGTGCCGGCCCAGTTAACAGAGGTCCTTTGACAGCGCTCTGCTAGCAACGCCGGTTGGCAACAGCAAACGTTGGTTGGTGGAAAACTTTCCACTCGGGCTCTCTAATAATAGATTTTATCATTGCCCAGTAAATCGAGTCGGTTTATTTACTTCGTGTAATTAATGCCTGTCTGCTGTGCGATTTTAAGGTGGTTTAATCGGGCGATTAGGTGGCTAGCCGCTAGTATCAATTGGCCATTTCGCAATTTGCATTTTGTGATAATCCATTTTCATATTGCTTGTCATTCCCGTTGGGGCAATGAGGCCGTATCGTGCCCCCTTCTCGCGGCAAATTAAGTCGATTGCAAGAGTCTCAAATGTATTCCGGCTTTAGTGCTCAGCTTGTTTGTCCAACACTTGGCACGCACACGCAGCTCCGCATGTACAGTGATCACCCTGTAATCGAGATCGTAGCGAAAGTTTATCTATAATGCATTTTTATTAAATTGTTTGTTAATTTTCCAAACTCACCTATTATTAACGTAAAATTGCCTAATCACATACTACATTTTTACTATCTGTAATGAATTCAGTTAATCTTGACTTTAATGTAAAGATTGTCTCTTTAAAAATATATATATTTTCGATTTCTAAAGCACAGTTAATAGAGTACCCACTGTATGTGGCTGTGTCCTTGTACTTTTACATAATAAATCAAACCCCACCGAATGGAAAGGAAATGAAAGTAAGGCAAGGAAAAGGAAGAGGAAGCGAAAGAAAAGCCACTGCGGAAAGCCAAGAAAAGAAAAGTGCATTTGCACGCTAACAGAAGCTGTTACCATTTCACTGATAAGAGCCGGCAAGCGCGAACAGCTGTTCGGGAAAATTCTCGGAGAGAAAGCAGCCAGGATATCGAGAGCATTTCTCTTCGCTGTAAACGGGCACTGTAAAGGCGGCCAGTTGTTGACTGGGAACTAAGCCAATTGCACAATGTGGGCCGAAGTTGATGTCGTGTTGCTGCTGTTGCTGCTGCTGCTGCTGTGTGTGTTGCAACACGAGCAACTACAAGTGCAACTACACAACCCTTCGACTGCAAGGACTTCGGCAGCAACGAGCATGTATATGTATTCCACCGAACCCACCATGTACTGCGTTTATGTGTTGCTGCTGCTTTTGCCTTTGCCGCTGCTGCTGCCGCCGTGCTGCGACTGCTGCTGCTGCTGCTGCGTTTCGCTGGTGCTGCGACAGCAGAGTCGTTGCAACAATCGCAGCTTGCACATCCAGCAGCAGTCAGTTGGACGCGGCGGCTCCTTCAGCAAGGACGCACAGCTCACACAATCCCTTCGAAGGACATCAGCAGCGAGACATACCGAACGACCTGCCACAACATTCCAATTCAAATCCAATCCAATCCAGACTTTGAAGTCCTGTAAAGCGTTTTACATTCCGCTTACATAAATGCTAGAACGCTGTAAAAATCGGCGCTAGAAACGCCAATTAGCCAGGCATGTTAGCCATGTTTTAGTCGGTTCTTTTCGCGCTTGACTTGTTTTGCAACTGTGTGCGTACGTTTGAGTGTGCGAGTGCCGCCCGATTTTGTTTGTCCTTTTTTTTCTGTTGGTGTCTCTCCGAGTGCCGTTTTAAGCCAAGATACTAGAGACATACTAGCGACTAGCTAATACATATTAACTTGTTGTGCCAGCGTTTTGTGTGTGCCTCCAGTCAGCCTCTGAGTGCATTTTCATTAAAGTCAACAAGTTGCAGCCGCATAAGGTCAAATAAAAGCAGGTGAGTCTGTGTTCCCGGCCACCAAGAGCCAGGTTTTGCTATATAGAGTTACCTTAAGTGCAGGTAATATGCTCTTCTGAGAGCAGATTTTGTGTTGCTCAAATTATATTAAGTGGTTTTGTGGAATATGTTAAGGGCACAGATACAAGACCTGTATTAAAAAAACATATATGTTGCTATTTTTCTTTGTAGAAATATTTATTTCAATTAAGTCGTTAAAAATTTTATAAAGTGGTTTTTAAAAATATTCCAAGTGCTTTCTCACTATGTGCAATCATTAATGAAGTATGTCTTTATCAATTAGGTTTTACATTTAAAAATGTAAGATAGGTTCAAAAACGTTAGGGTTTCCAAGATTTTAATTATACATTATTTAGTGCCTTTAAATATTTGAGTAAGTGTCCAAGAAATTAAAAAATATGCTACTGCAAGAAAAATCATAAGGATTATTCTGATAACATACTTTAAAATTATTTATCCATTCACATCAGTACATACATATGTATAAAATACATTATATCAATCTGACCAAACTTACCTTAATTAATTCCTATAACATTTATAAAAAATGTAATCATAAAATTTACTGGCAAAATTAAGATACACCTAATTTAAAAGTCCTGACGTCCGTAAAATATTTTTCCAAACCACATTGAGATGTGTTATATTTTTATATATTATATGGAATAAAATATGGAAAATTTAAATTTATAAGTAGTGCGTCTGGATCCGCCATAACAACAAAATCTTATAAAACTTTTAACTATCAAATTAAATTACAACCAAATTAAAGTTGGCTGAGAACAATTCAAATTTCAGTTTCTTATTCTTTTATTAGCAAATATCAGTTTACTTCATCTGTATTTGATTCAGTTTATTCAGAAGTTCACCCAACCAAGGCCAATTGCAAACTGGCTAATCCGTGTTACCAATTTATATTCAATAATATATTTGAGTAATCTTACATCTCCCCCGGCCAACATAAATTTTGGTAGATTTGGTTTTTAAAGGCACCCAAAAATATTTTGACAAATTATGAGGTAGGAATGTGTAGTAAATATTTCCAGAGATTAAATGACAAGTCCACAGGGAAAATATATCTACGCTCTTAATGATCCTTTGTAATAACTACAAATCTGTTGGCCGGGTGCATCCTGGCCGTGTCCTGGCCATGTCCTCAATTTCGTTGAGTTACAAAAGGTTGAAGTAAGTAAGCAAACCGGTAGGAATCGAGTAATCGCTCTCAGGGGCATAGTTTAATATTGGATTTGTAATGGAAATCAATATTGCCCGAGGAAAATTTATGCAGAGGCCAACAAAGAAAGCAACCCATTCAAATTGAACCGGGCCAATAAAATTGCAGTGCGAAGTTTGCGTCCGAGTTTGATTTGAGTTGTGCTGAATCGTCAGCCTTGGCATTGCCAATTTCATTAGGGGCTATAAAGGGAAAGAGTCCGCTTGTAATTGCAATTAGTTTTATCGTAACTTGCAGTTAAATAATCAAAACATTTTCCCAAGCTTCCGTCATCCTGCCCCTTCCCCTGCCCCTGCCCCATCGTCCGTCCACCGAAAACTCTTTGTAATGCAAAACTTTTTAATCCGACGCCTTGGTTTGTTTACACGAACTGCCAGCGCCCCGCCCACTGCGCCCCCCGATCCCTATCCACACTCAGACAATAACAACAACGTTGACAATAAAAACAGGATTGACAGGATACACCCCAGGAGGTCGATACGCTTAATACCCTTGTGCGAAAAATACCTAAAAATAGATGGAAAGCTACTTTCGGTAGAAATTATGACGCAGATTATTTAAGACAGTTATTCATATGATATTAATTAAATTAACATTAAAAGCAAACCATATAAAAATTTTATTTAAATGAAAAAATGTGCACTCGATAGATGCAAGAGTATATAATATTTAAGTTAAGTTTATTCAAGTTATTATCTATATCGCGAGTCTATACACTCCCGATTTCTTCCCAATCCTTTTAGAATAGAAGCTCTAATTTGATTTACTCTAATTTTTTGTTTCATAATAACTTTAATAAACTTAACTTAATTTTTATGATGATTTGGCAAAATTTTATTTTTAAATGTCATTAGATTAATAGATACATCTCATTCTCTTCGTAGACGTAATTTTCTAGAAAAAAGATGATGAAGAAAATCTTTAAATATTTTTAATGTCGCTTTGTCGTTTGTTTAATACAACTGCTTATTCTGAAAAAAAAGTGCTTACCAAAGTTACTAGTTTTACTTCATAAAACAGCACTAGTTCGTCTGCATTTTCCTGAGAGTCTTGTAAAGTTTTTGTTGCAGCCGTGAGACCCCCTTTCAGGGTATGAAAATAAGAAAAATTTGCATATTTACACAAGACAATTTACACACTCTCCCAGTCGGCTGACTGAGTGACTGACTGAAGGGCCCCATGCGAGGCAGGGACGCAGTTTTCCAGCGGAGGTCGGGGCATGCGGGATTGAGTGGGTGGATTGAGGTTATTTTGTAAATTGTGTGTAAGCCGAACTGCTGCGACTGCAGCCTGATGAACAGCCAGTGCCAGAACGGTTACAAAAGTCCAACAAGTTGGGAGGTGGGAAAAGTTGGGGAAGTCGGGGAAAATATGGGCAAAATATGGGTGGGAGTAAGAGAGGGGTTGGTTGGGGCCAAAGGGCGGTCTGTAAGGGATGACAAGGACAAGTGAAGTGAAGTGTCGAGATGGAGCTGCACTGGCTGCTCGTGTTGTTGTGCGGCATGAATTGGGGATATATATATATATGTATGAATGCTAGTGCTCACAATGCCACAACATACGGAAGTAATTCGATTTTGTTGGCAGAATGATGATGATGGCCCATGCCCCCAGTGACAGACAGCCTCGTAGAAATCCCAGTGCCATAACCCCATACAGATGCAGAAACCATAGAGAACCCACTGAGTTCCACAGGATGGCAGCATTTCGAGCACATTAAAAACAACTTAATATCTGTGTTGTGTATTTTATTGGGTCTCTTTCCGGTGTCGAGCCCATTATGAGGCATTTCCCAGCAAAGTAATTTAATTATTTATTTACAACATGGAAATTAACAAACATAACTCGGTCGGTGTACGGGCGACACATTGTGCAAATTATGCAATATCAACATTGCATAAGATGGGATTGCCGAAGGTGGATCAAGGGGGGAAACGGACGCACATGTGCTGTGGTTGGGGTTTTTACAAATTTCATTTCCATGCACTCGACAATTACAGCATTTAATGTTTTTACACTTTATTGTCATTAACAGATTTTATTCTATGGTTGTGTGTATATTTTCACGCGATTACGTGTGTTTTTGGCCGTGTTTACAAGTGTTCATATGTGCATATGTGGCTTGGCTAAATCAGAAATAGTCATAATACAGTATTATGGGCTATTTGTTGAGTGCACATTAGATAAAAGCTACGGCGAAAGCATCTAAATCAACTGCGCTAATTTATTACAAATTAACGAAACATAAAAAGTGCGGACTGTAAATGGACCTTATGCAATTAAATGTTTTACAGAAAGTGTGAGTAAATTGGCAAATATGGATATATGAATAATTCATTTTATTGTTCGTAATATTTGATATTTGTGCTAAGAACTTGGAAGAGTAACAAGGTCGAAGCTTCTAACTTTAATTGAATCGTGGCAAATTACCAATATTTTTATATAAGCCAAGTTGCTTGCGTAATTAGTTTAGTTGCCAATTTATTGCCTAATCTAGGATTAGACCAACTTTCGCACTTGAGTTCGGAGTAAAATGTTACACCACAAAAGAAATGCTCAAAAGTCACGGATAGTTAAGCGCTAATGCCACAAAGTAATTCAAAACTTAAAGCGCACTTTTCGGGGCACTCGAAGCGGTTTTATTTGAGTTTTCCAGTAACTCTGGCATGTTTCTAATGCTTTTGTGCCAGTAAGTCTGTGCCTAGCACTAACAGGAAAAAGTTGAGTAAAATGAAATGAATGCACAAAGCCCTTTTTTGTTTGAATTGTCTGCAGTTTGCTATCCCAGCACGCCCTTTGACCTTGTAAGCTGCTCTTAAATTTTGCAGTGACAGTCAAACGAAAAGTGAAATATTTCAATGAAATAATTTTCGAATCAAATAATTTTCAAGCAGTGCCAAAATTGATCGAGATTATTATATATGGGCTATAACTGCACTTTAAAATATTATTTCAGATTGCCTATCTGCGAATTGGAAACAAAATTTCTTGCAATAAAAATGCAGACACTTTAAACTCGAATCGCACATTTAACCTTAGGCCAATAATGATACCAGAAGTCTCTCTAATTCCATTTGAATTGGGAATAAGACCATTGGAGATATGCAAATATTTGGCTTATAATTGCCAACCAATTTATCGGTTTGCTTGGACACCTCAACTGTATACACTTTTCAAGTTATATATATATATTTCTTTCTTGCTTGTCGTCTTGCCTTCTGCCTGCCTTTTTTCGACAAACAATTAGTGTGCCAAGCCACAAATTGTTAAATGAATTTCTGTGCACAACTTTTCGGCCAGATGAAGATGAAGATTTTACAATCCAGTCGGCTCTTACATAAGACTGCCAAAATGCAGCTCAATACTTGCAGCTCGGCTGCCAATTAAAGGAGACAAAAATGTCTTTACTAAGCCAGTTGCTTCATAATTGCTTCAATTTAAAAATGCATGAAAAGTATTTGCCCAAATGCTCAAAAATGCTCAAAGTAATAAAATGACTCGGACAGAACTCAAGACAGATCGGGTTCAAGGGTGGGCTATATTCTGGCTATATGTGCACATATAGAAGGACAGAGAGTTGAATTTGTAAAATTGCGTAAAATGCCTCGACTTGGCTTGGCTAACATTTTGATTACCTAATGCCCATGAGCAGTTTTATTAGGCCTGTGGTTTTGCTCCTTCGATATTTAGTATTTTTCTCGGACAGCAAACGCCTGCATCAATATTTAATTTCATTACAAGCCAAAGAAGCCGAAAGAGCATCAACAATGCCACAGCACGACATGGCATTTGATAAATTATTTAAAATATCCACATCCAGCACTTGGGTGAAACGCATCCGTATCCACATCCGCATCCGCATCCTTTGCTCCTGGTCAAAGACTATTAGATGCGTTGTATCTCAGTCGGCTCGATTAGTTGGACACATTGAGTGCCTGTAAATACCGTTCAACTACAGTGAAGCTACGCTAGGTTCGATGATCACTTGCTCGGTTGCGATATAACTAAATATAAACACTCTAACTTTGAAAATTACCTGCTTAATGGGGCACAAAGTTCTTTTGTTTTAAGCCAAAATATTTATGAAACTTCCTGTGTGTAGGGCTTAATCAAAAAAGGAATAAATGGATAGAATAAATTCCTGTTTAAGTTTTTAGGTATCTCTACTAGCTATTTTGACTGTATGTGTCCTTTCGTCCAATTCATTCTGTCTGCGTTTCTGCTCCATTTACACCTTTGGGTTTTTGGGGTGTAAAACCATTGGCCCGGCCTTATCCAATTTTACACAATTTTAAGCACTTGGCCACGAGCTGGTCCGGCTTTAAACTGCAGTCCAGTGGATTCCAGTGGAGACCAGTCCAGTCCAGTCCACTCCAATCGAATCCTAGCAGACGCCAGAGACACGGCCAAGTGCATTTTATGTTCAGGCAGCAGACTGCCCTCCATTCTAGCCGCTTTTTACGTGGCAGTGGTATCCCCATTTAGCCCACTGCTCTTGGCCCGTTCTGTTCTCGTCCTTGTTCTGGGACACAGGACATGAGCACCCTGTGCGCCTGCTTAAAATGATAACGTTGAAAACGCTGGCCCGTCTACACAAGACAAATGTGCGCTATTGAGGCGTGAAAATATTCTACTATAAACACACAATACAGCAGCGGCCAAATCTGAAGGATTGTGCATGGGTTTAAATGAATAGGAAAATCGCTCTAGTCCTGGCAAGGATGTGAAACAATTTAAATGAGTGCCTTAAGAAAATACTTGAAACGATGATAAGTTACCCTTATAAAAGGTACATTAAATAAAGAACAAACATAAATCTTATTTTTTAACCAATTAGAATGGTAACATAATATGTTGATATATGTGTGCTATTTTTTCGACCACCATTACGCCTAAACATGTGAGATGCGAAAACCCTTTTCCATATCCCCATGTTTTTCCTTTAAGCCGTGTGTAATTTGCCGTGTAAAAATGTGGGTGGCTCGCTGTTTATTTATGGCCTTGCCCGGCGACTTCTTAAATTATCTATGGAAATGGCTAAAGGCAACCGCTAAACTGGACGCTAAGTCGACACTGATTATGGATTTACCACCAGCAGAGACTTCGAAGTCGGAGAACCACTGAGAAACACCAAAAAGGACGAAAAACTCCCTCGAGACATGGCAAAATGTGAGACGCAGCGGCGCCGAAGAAGTATAAATATTCCTTGCTCCTTAGCTGGCGAACTTGAATGTGTCAGAAAAAAGGACATTGTTTCTTTTGCCTACGAATTGCATTTCGAAGGCCTGCAGTGCTAACTCCTTAGTGTTTCCGCAATTGAAAGATTATCTGTGTTATGGTAGACCAAGTGTGATCCCAACGATTCCTAAATTGCCCTTTTTTGGATACGATTATTATTGTTTTATTGCAATTATATGATATTCTTGGAAAATAATAATTGCAATGAAAAGTACAATAGGAAAATTTAATATACATATTTTTCTATAGTCTATATATATCAAATGATTCATAATAATGTATCACTAATATTATCATTTAATATTTATCACTTATTATTTGATTATTTATTCATAAAAATTATATTTTGATCATGACATTCAAGTAAACATTACTAAGAAATACTATAAAGAAGAATTGAATAGATTTTCTATAATGGTTTTTATATAAGCTATTTCCTGTTTTCTTATACTAGTCCAGCTATTTCTTGTCATGTAGCCCATTTTTCTTACTACCAAATTGTTCTGACACCCCTTTATTGCTGCAATACGATATAGAGATCCCAAGTTTTTCCAGCAAAAACTGAGCCATTTATTTAACTGTTTAGCACTTCGTATCGCTTTATGATCTGTTCGCATATTTATTCAACGACGGAATAGTTCACTGGTATAGAGTAAATTGTATGGAAATTCTCGGCAGACAGATTTCCCCTCCTTTCACCGCGACTTTCCCCCTATAAACGCTTTTGGTGTCGGCTGCCAGCCAAAAAAAAAAAACAGAAAAAAAAAAAGTGGAGCGACAACCGAAAAGAAAGAAAACAAGCTGGGAAAATAGGGGCAAAAAAAGGGCTCCAGTAAATGGCAGCAGCAGCCAGTAAGTAAATGCAAAACGAGCAGTTTTCCCGCATCAGGAAAAACAGCGGCGGCAGCAGACAGTGAAAGGGACGGGTATAGCAGCAGGAACAGAGACAGCACACACAGACGACGAAAGAGAAGGGTGCGGAAAACAGAAACAAGACCAGCGACCCAATTTCGCCAAGTAAAATCGCAGTTTTCATTAACCGCAATGCCAGACGACGGCGACAGGGGGGCTAAAAAAAAAGTGGGTGGCAGTTGGGCGGGAAAAGGCTGAGTGGGTGGCGCATCCTGGCTAGGAGCAAGGTACAGCAGCAAACTGTCGCGACAGTCGGCGCTGCTGTTAGAATTACAACAACCAGTGCCACTAGGTGGCTGCTTGATTGCCAGCGAAATGCCACATCGACACAGTGGTAGCTTGATAGAACATTTTGTGGCAGATATTGCGGGAGCTTATATCAATGGAAAAAAGAGAAAGTTTTGCGGACAAAAATTAAAGCAAGGATATATATCCTTAGGGTAAAGATACATACTTAGATTTAATAGTACAATTTAAAAGACTTTAAAGTCAGAAGATCCTTTGTCTAAAGAAAGCTTCTCTTCCAGGACTTTTCCTGCCACTTACTGTACTCTCAGCACAAAACCTTTGCCTTATTCACTGTGCACTCATGGCGTTCTGATTGCGTCCCTTTTCCGCCGTATTGCCATCTCTTTCGCTCTGCTCCTCGCCCGCTTGCCCTTTCATGTATCGCCGACCAGCTTTGTTTGCTTGGATTATTTATATAGTGGGTATCCCGATGATTTGTTGGTGTTAGCCATTCCGTTAGTTGTAAAACTTTGGCGAGACGCTGGATGGTGGCGGAAAATTCGGCTGGGCTCACCTTGCCCCGAAATTTAGCAAGTTTTCCCGCGAACTTTGAGCAAATGCCCTGGGCCGGTTTAAAGTTTTGGCGCCAGCACGGAAATTAAATGCCATCGATGGCTTGGCAAATGGCACAAGGATATTTCCGTTTAAAAAGAGTGGCCAATGAAAACGGAGAGAGCAAGAAAAAAACTTAAAATTGAAAGGATATCCTACGGTCAAGTGTTTGTCATTTGCAATTAATTTCCTTTTGACCAAACGGCATCTTCCGCCGCCCGTTTTGTGCTTTTCAATTAGCAAAACTCAAAGTTTTCCCGGCTCAGACTCAAGGCAAAGCGATTCCAATAATTTCCTGATGATTCCCTCCGATTCCCCAATCCCCCAAATCCACCGCCTCATCTAAGAATTTTGCTGCGCCTAAAAGCCAACTGCATTTTTTATTAGGCCAATTTAAACGAATTATCCCGGCCAGAGAAATCCCAGCTCATCCATATCCATGGGCACATCGATGTCCGGCACATTTATAAATAGCAAGCGACTCAAAAATGTTTTCCTTTTACTTTTAATGTCAGCAAAAAGGAGGGGACACACTATCTCTGAACTTCTTACATGGGCGGTGGGCTGAAAAAAAGGGGGGCTCAAATTCCCTACCCCCTTTGCCACTTCAATATCCTATTTATCGTGTGCGTTTGCTTGTGTAACCTTGCCAGGAGCCAACTGTCGCTGGCATATGCTAATGCCGGGAGGACGTACTCCGGCATCTCTGAGAGCACTGAGAGAAATTATGGTGTGGGTTAAGCATTTTATTTTAACAAAATAAAAATAAAAGTTTGTAGTACGAAAATGTGAACGAAACAGGTCGCTGGAAGCTAGTCTTTTGGATATTTAATATTTAAATATTACCGCTTACCTTTAGAAAAAAATCCTATCTATATCCTGAATTTCAAATTTCCAACTAAATAACAGTAGATAGATTCCTTAACTTTTCCTTGTATAGTTGTTTTGACTTATTTTCTTGCATTAGATTGTAATTTTAAACATCAGATTATAGATTTGCATATTACTTGAGAGGATGTAAGTGAAACTCACTCGTTTCTTGGCACAGTGTCGTCTCCTTTGGCCGTTTGGCAACAACTGCTAAATATGTATGCCAAATGCGATTTGCATATAACGTTTTGTGAAACGGTTTGCGAAGTAGTGGAAAATGAGGAGCGCAGCGCGGGCAGCGGGGCTCTGGCAACTGGCTACTGGCTACTACTGCCTGGTATTCCTTTTAGCCATGTTACGTTGGATTTTGACTCATTTTTCGTCTTTTTCGGAGGGACGGTTGGGGCGGGGGATTACCAGAAAGGCGGGCCATGACTGAACCGTTTGTGTGGCCGAACTTTGTGCAGCCACTGTGGATCAGGTATGCAAGTTTGAGCCCCTCCTGCGGATCCATCTCTGTGTTTACTGGTCTAACAACGGATTGTTGTCAGTTTTGATAGGCAAAGTAGGGGTGCACTTGAAGTTCAATGCGGTCAAATATGTATTTAATGTTGAAACTAGACAGAGATACCAATCAAAACAGGACATTAGTTGATAAAAGTAATTGCTCATCAAAAGGAAAACCACTTGAAAAGTAATATTAACAACATGAAAAATATATTTCAATTTAAGAAAAATATTTCTCCAATGAAAAATAATACTTTCAATATTAAGGTTTTTTCTTAGGTATAGTTACAATTTTTCTAAGTGTCCTTTATGGCACAGGAGTTTGGCCAGCAAGGATCTTCCCCCTGCCCTTTTAACTGCCCACCTGCAATTGAACTTCGCATTGAGGCGGAGATCGCGGGCGTGGCTTATTTACATGAAAATTAGACGGGAACACGATAGATTGGCCAACTGATTGGCCGTGGCGTAAACATCTCATTAAAATGCTAAAATCTTACATCACATGCATACAATTATGCTGGGCAAGAGCGATGCCAAATTTATTCATGCACAGCCAATCCAATCGGTTGGCAATCAAAATAACTTTCAATTCATTTGGCCAATATGAATGCGATTCGCATCGTCATCATCGATTATATACATTGCCAAATTGTCCGATTTATGACCAGTGGCAGAAGGCAGATTTAATCGAGATTTTAATATTGCTGAATATTTTTGCCAATCGGGAAATTGAATGAACTTTTAGCCAGTAGGCTTTAAGCATAAGATTTTTATGAAAACTACTTCTTTGAAAACAAAATTGTTACAAATCAAAGAAAATTATGAGCTAGAGTACCTTTTAGATATAGGAAATGTACCACCATTCCTTTAAATATAAAGAGTGCTTTGAGGTACGAATTGTAACTTAAGATACAATATAAATAAGAATGTTAGGGAATCGAATATGGATTGTTAAAGGGGAATCTTTGACTATTATTGAATTCCCGTTTTGAAGAGACCACTGTGCATGAGAAATTAGCCACGAATGCATTGTCGTAAAGGACGAAAGTATGCCCAGATCCGATCCGGGTCCAGGTCCCAGGTCCAGTTCCAAGTCCAAGACCAAGTCCAGGCCAAAGGCATTGTCGAAATTCTACCCACTCCGCTCTCTCGGAACTCTTTGGCCAAGTTGCACGATAGCGATAAATCTCCACCGAAAGTTGTATGTGTTGTGCGGGGTTGAAGGAGGCGGAATAAGGACGAGTGGGCACGGTGGTCCCCAGGATTGTGTAAAATATGCACAGCTTTTGGGCCGCACACAGAGGAGATGGTACTGCGGACCCGGCCACTTGGAGCTGACACAACGTCACAAAGCGCATTATGATGATGATCAACTCGATTATGGCCAAAAAGGGAAGCAGTGTTGGCCAACTTGACACAAAGCACTGAGCAGCATAATTTTTAATGCGAAAATTCAACAGAATCTTTGTGCCGTTTAAACGTTTTATTAAGGGTTTCGATTGTGCTCAACTAAGCTCTAATATTAAAGCAAACGAAAACGGCACATAATTTGAAATACACTTAGCTAATCACTTACTTGCATTATTGTTTCAGTTTAAGGGAAGACATAAAGTCCTGTATCCTGAGGTTCTGACAGCATTTCATTTCAATGTATTTTGGAGTAAAAAAAGGCACACACATTGCTAAGCAGACTTAGTCTAACCTGATTTAGGACACAGCAATCCTCGAGCTGAATCTCAACACTGTGGCCAAGTTAGTGCAGTAAGTTTTATTGGTATTTGGTTTTTGGGCCCTGCCTTTCCCTATTTCGCCCAACTGCCTTTCCCGCCCACATATCACACAATCGCAGGCACAGTAAACAGTCGGACAAAAGGAATTCGATTTTCAGCTATTTTCTATGCCAAAAACGAAGTTCGGGAAGAGCTGGAAACAACCTACTTACGACTTTGCTAGCTGGACGAACAAAAAAAGGGCAGACGGAAGCAAAGGGAAGGGAAGGGAAGGGAATGGCTTTTGGGGGTGGTCATAAGCACGTGATAAAAGCCTTACTTCCAATTTTAACTTTGCTGTCTAGTGTGGACTGAGCCGTCAGACGGAGACAAAAATAGCATCAGAGCAGCGAGATTTTTTCGTACCCATTAAAGTAAATACTCTAGGATTCAATGGACTGTTTCATATTCAGGAAATGAGGGAGAACCAGTGTTAGGAAGTAGCTTACAATTCAAAGAGATTTTTTAACATTTCAATAGCAAAACCTTAATTGCATCTGTTTCGTACCCATTCCTTTATAAGGATATCTAAATTTAAGCAAAGTAATCGTTTTCTTTTAGAACAGTTGGGATACCAGGTAGCTCGTAGTCGACACTCTGCGCCGCTTTTCTCCAGCTTTTCCTTGTTTTCCTTTTGTTTCCATTGTTGTTCCTTGGGTGTCTGTCTGGCTGGCTGGGCTGTCTGTCTGACAGTTGGGCGTCGCTGCGGCGCCAAGGGCAGCCATTTTTCATCGGCGGGCGTATGTGATGTGCCAACGATGTCGACGCCGCAGCCGGAGTAACTGCCAGTCAGAGAGTCAGTTAGTTCGTCAAGCCAACAGATTGTTTGTCTGCTCGTCCTTCGACCTTTATGCCACTGCCCGCCGCATCCTAGCTCCGCGATTGTTGTATCCATCTGCCCGTGGGATTCTTTTTACCACACGGCCAGGCCATCCGTCTGGTGTCCTCGGTCTTGGGTCATTTCCACTTGCATTCCGGCTTGAACTTGTCTTCATTTGACTTTTCGGTGGTTTACGAGGTTGAACAAGGCGGATTTTCAGCTGGCATGCATATAGATTTAAAGGCAAAATTTAGATTTATTTGATGGGGCCATACATTAGAGCTGTTTGGATTTTAGAGCATTTTTATAGATTTAACCAATAAACGTATTGAACATCTAAAAAAAAGAAAATAATCTTCCTTTAGCACAAGTTCTCTAAATTATTTGCTGCATCAACATTTCTTTAAGTTACTTCCAAGGCTTCCCAAGTTGGTATTGCTGTTTTGTGCATATTTAAGTTTCTGTTTTTGTTTTCGTTGCTTATCCACAGCCGTCTATAAATTGAATAGTTTTTACTTGAAAGCCGGGGAAAAACGAAAAAAAAACTGGGCGTTTTTGGAGACGGAAAACCGCAAACAGAGCGCCACCCCCTCGCAAGTAATTGGTCCTGGGATCATTTCAATTCCGGTCCGGATTCCTTTTTTTGGCACAGAATCAAGCGCTGGCTCCGTCTTACATAAATATGCCACTTAACAAGCCACCAACGTAAACGTTTTTTATTTCCTTTGGCTCGCTGATTGCCTCCTTCGCCAAGGATCCTCGCTGTGGCAATGTAGTAAACAAATGGCTGGCTGGTCGTAACTATCGCTACAAGTATCGCGACTATCGCTTGGCATTCGTAAATGGCGAAAATGAAAATCCTGCGAAATCCAAAAAATCCACTACTCTGCTCATCATCGGTGCAGTTTTGCAATTTATTTAATTCGATATTTGTTTTTGCAAGTACTTTGCATGGGTGAAGATGCAACCGAAACCACCCACCCACCCACACACACACATGCACATCCTATTTTCATTCTCATTGATTTGAATATGTCAGCAATTTGTGTAGTTTTGTGCACCAATGCGCCAAGTTTCATCTGAATCCCCGTACCACCCACACTGCCACCCACCGAATGCACCCGGTGGGCGGAATTGCGGGAGAGGTTTTCCTGCGTAATGCAATGTAAACCAAACCAAACCAAACAATTTAAAATCATGGCATGCATTTGGCTTCAATTCAATTTAAACTGAAATGAGCGCGTGGCCAGCATGCATCGGTGTCGTCGGCCAGGCCAACGAGTGGCTCAAAGAGTGCGGAGGGGGTTGGGGGTATTGGCTGCAAACGGGGTGGACATTGGGCGGAAAATTGGTTACCGCCCCATTGGCAGGCTCGCCATTATTGCATAAGAAAAAACTATACCATTGGTAAATCAACTGGCTTAAATAAATCTTGAAAATAAGGTGTTTCGAATTTTTAATGTTAAGTAATCTTTAAGACAAAGTCTAAATTTTAAAAATAAAGAGGGGTATACCAAATTTATTAAAAGGTAGGTAAAAGGTATGAGTAAGGAAGCATTACATCTTTTCTCTTTAAAGTACATTCATTCCTAGTTGGGGTAGCTAGTCTTGTCCGTTTGTTTATCCGTATTATTGTCCGTATGAACTTTAAGAACTTTGTAGTTAGAGATATTTCTGTGTAGACTGTTCAAGCTAAAAGTATCTTTGTATGCTCTACTTATTTAAACACATCCCAGTAACTTTAATAGGAAAGGTAATTACCCATTGTATTAAAAATTGTACCCATTACATAATTACATTAAAGGGCTTTTACGAAAGGCACCTTACCCTACTACACTTTAAACCCTTTCCCCGGCGAAAACTTAGTTTTCCCTTAAAGAACGCTCTTTGCTTTATACGCAGCCCGCAAATGGAAAGCAATTTCATTACGAAAGTTTTCGCACAGCTGTGAGCACTGTTATGCAGCCACTTACAGGCACGCTGTAAACGCGGCTGTTAAACAACAGGCTTTAATTTGAATAACATTCCCTTAAAATGGGGTTAAAAATAAAAAATAAAAAAGGACTCTGGGGTCGGAAAAAGGGGCGCCGTGATTGTAACCCGTAAATTCGCCCTTTAGTTATGCATTTTTAATGTCCGCTTGCAGGCTGGCGAAACTTTCACCATTACAATGTAGCCTTCGCTGTTTTCCATAGCACTTATTGACATTTGGCCAAAATTTACGGCCACAATTTCAATGGTTATGTGGGCATACTCCTGATGCCGCCTAACGAACACATGGCTGATACAGTGGCGACCAAAACTATTCTCTACTTTGACCACTTTGAGCCTTATACACGAGTTTGTCAAAAAAAAAACAATTGCCATTCGCTCGGGCCAATTAAAAGTTTCCTCGAGAAAACAGCAATGAAGTGGTGGCCAAAAATATTCGACACTTGCCACCTTACGTTGGCGCCTTGTTAGTAAGTTTATGGCAACTACCCGGATATTTACCATGGCAATTTAATGAGAAAATGTAGGACACTTCGTCACCCACACCCACACCACCCCCATTTACTGGCTTATCTCGGTGGGCGGTGGGCGCTGGGCTGCTGCACCACCCCCTCTTTTTGTGGACTGAAGCACTACTCAAAGTCGTCTGAGTGCCCCTGCATTGACTGAAAATGCATTTTTATAGAGAGCGAGTTGTGTGGGTGTGTTGCTGTGTGACTGTGTGTGTGCGTGTGGCGCGGAACCCAACTTGCATATAGAACAGGGCCAGACCTCAGTGCCGGTTGGCCCTTGCAATAAATCAGGGACCCAAATCCGCAGATGTCAACAAATGTACAGGCAAACTGGTTGTTGCAACAGTATCAACAACGGTGACAATTACTGCGATAACAACGGCATGAAATCAAACTGGCGTGGAAATTAATTATGACACCTGACGAAGGTGGAACATTGGGCTGAACAACACTGCGGAAATGAAAAGTGCAATGGTTGCACCAGCTAATTTATTATAGGAAATTTAGAAATAATTTTGGTATTGCAAGCAATTAGCTAGGTTTTTGATTGAGTTAAAGAAATTCAGAAATGTAAAATAGAAAATATTGTAAATTTTTAAGAAATATCTTGGAAATAAACAATGTTTAATATATTTAAATATAACTTTTTAAGCATGCAATCATTCCTTTAAAATATAGTAAATCAATACACAAAATTAGCCTTAAGTTTCTTTGGCCCCTTAAGTCAAGAATATAAATTTAAAATTACTCAAATCCTTTTATACACTTAAAGTGTGTGGGAGATAAAGGCTATTTTATAAATGCCCAGTAATGCATAATATTGAAATGAATTTAATTGTCAGCGAGAATGCTTTGTTTTATAAAATACAATAATTTTATAACATTAAAAAAAACGCAATAAAGTTGAATGTGCATTTTAATTGAGATTTCATTTGTTTTTGCTAATTAAGTTAATTCTTATCCATTTTTTGTACAACATTATAATGATCCCTATTTAAAGTCATGATGAACAGCAATAACTTTCGTAAGAAATTATGAGATAAAATCTTTAGCCTTCTATTGAGCGTGTTACCAAGTTCTTTTAGCCACTTTCTATTTGAATTTACCTTCTTTCACCTCATGCGAAGGCCTTAAAGTAGTGACTGTAAAGTCAAGTGCATGAAAAGGGGGTCGAAGTGACCGCAATGGCAATATATAGGGTGTGAGGTGTGAAGGGACTTTCAATACCTTAACCCTCGCCATCTTCCGGCCAAACTGTAATAAACTTTTGTGCTGTGGCCTTTGGACATCTTTACAACTTGCTGCGGCTAGCCAGGTTGCCACCACTCAGCTGCCCCAACTGCCACCACTGCCCCACCTGCAACGCCACCACTTTAAATGCCTTTGGCTTTTATGGGCAGCGCTTTACGTTCGGAAAATTTACGAAAAACAACGCCAGCCAAATGAACTTCAAGCCTCATGAGGCGAGCATTTAAAAAATAACTAAGAATATTTTACATCAGTCGATTGGGCTCTAAAAAGTTTATGGCCCAATTTATTGGCGGTCAACCAACACCCAATTGGTTTTTCTAAGCCGAACATGCATATATACATATATTTGTATCTAAATGCGCAGCGTGGTGTTAACAGTTTTTTGCGCTAGTTTCAATTAGATTTTTATATTGGCTAAAATTTTTGTTAGTTATAAAGCCAAAATTGATTTGGTATTTGACAATTTTTCGGCTTGTTCTCTGTTCGACCAGAAATTGGCAATAAAAAGAAAAAGTAAAGCGAAATTAGATGCCAATTTTTGGTTGGGTATATTTTAAATGGACAAGGGTGTTCTCAATAAAATAAAGCAAAACATTTCAAGTGGAATAAATACGTTATGTAGCCTATACATGCATAGTGGTTAATTATTCAAGGAGTGGTAATAATGGTTGCCGACGACATGACCTTAAAAAGTTTAATTAAATTTGACCAAATTTCTAATTTATATTTATACATGTTCTTATTTCGATTCACCATCCTTCAGGCTTTTCAACCTGACCAAAACAAGGGCGAGCTAATACAACTTTCGTCTGAATAACATTTGGTTAGGACGGCATCAAGTTGGCGTTTATTTATTTAATGCCCAGCACAGTGGGCTAAAAAAGCAGAATAAATGCTATTAATATCTTAAATTTAAAGATAATTACTTGTAGCTGTAGATGTTATATTTTGGATTAAAACTATGCTTTAGCCCCATAGTAGCTTTAAGGGGGATGGCCATTGAAATTTAGCGTTTAGGCCAAATTGTGGAACCCTCCGGCATGGCAGACTGTATTTCCGAGTTTGCCCATTAAAATGCTGTTGTTTTGTCAAATAATTTTCACTTTTATTGCTGGGAAAAAAGTGTATTTTGTTTTTGCCTGTTTTCCCCCATTTTTTGTTTGCATTCTGGACGTCTGCGAATTTTTAATCATTTGCAGCCCGAATGCCGGTGCTGTCTCAATGTGTCTGCTAAATGGCAAATGCAAAGTCTGAGCAGTCAGACAGCCAAGTTGAGAGCGTGAACTAATTAGTGCATTAGCATTTAGTGGCAGTCGAAAACTTTCACTGCAATGTGGGTTAGGCGAAGTTATATTTTGCTGCGGCTGAAGGGGATGTTCATTTGTGTGTGCACCCGAAAAGATATATATCCCCGAGATATATATCCTCGAGATATATATCCACGAGATGCCACCACTGACAGCAGATGCAGATGCTGCTGCTGCTGCTGCTGCTGTAATGCTTGACACATTTGTGCATATAACAAGCTGTTGATGCGGTTAATGTATCTGGTGCTCATTAAGGCTGCATATCCGATGGATGCGATGTTTAGTTATGGATTTGCTGGATTTAACGCAGGCTCAACGCCTCAAAATCCACTCACCGATTGATGATTGATTAAAATTGCCCCTAAGTAACCATGATGAGCTCAACTAACCACGCGACGGCAATGCAATTAGCAAATCAATTCCGCAACTCCGCAATTCTGCAATTCTGCAATTGTTCAATTGAAATTTAAATTTAACAGCAGCCAGGAGGAATTCGAGTGCTCCGTTCGGGACAGCGGACAGGAGTTGATTTTCATGTAAAACAAATATCACTTAATGTTGCCACGGTGGCGCAGTTCTACCAGGCTAATGGCAAAGCAAAAAGGCACGTATCTGCCGGACACTGGCCACTGGCCACTGGACAGAGTGTCCTTGTCCCCAGGACCTCAGGACTTGGAAACTTTCCGGCACGTGTGCGTGTGCAGCTCGTAAAAAGTGTGCATCAGGTTGCAGAAGGGGCTACTGGTGTTGCTGTGCGGCATTAATAGCAACTGGCGACAAACAACAACAGGCAGCAGCAACAGCAGTAATAATAATACGACAAAAGGCTGGGCGGCAGGAGTCCAAGGTCCTGGGACCACCTGGTGGTCTTAGCTGATGATGCTCCATTTCAGGACGCTGCTCACTGGACGCACAGTGTCACTGGGATTAGAGAAACATCAAGGACATTCGGGTAAACAAACAACTAAGACATAACAAATTGCCATTTCCATTCCAGTCTAGTCTAGTACTTAAATTGATAAATCAATAGACCTGGAAAACATTAATCTACATAGAATCCAGCAGGCAAAGATAGTAATAGAAATGTTTGTAGGACTAATGTAAACGTTACTCTTTAAAACTCAGTTAAAGATTGTATTAGACCAAGTGCTAACTACTATACTAAGAGTTTTTAATATGGATATAAACAAATAGCAGCCAAAACCACTGTTCTTCGGCTCTTCAGCTCTATGACACTTAATTTTAATAAACAAAATACTCGGCGCGTGGACCGGTGTTAAGGATAGAGAGTGATGTAATGGTATGTGTGCTGCTTTTGCGTGGGCGAAACGAAACTTCCGGTTGGAGGAAAGTCGAGAGGAAGTGCAGTCTCTGCTCTGATATGAGTGTTTTTTACTGCTCTGACGGAGTTGTAATGAGCCGCACGAGAAATGCAAAAACTTTTTCGGAACGAAGCTTTAGCCGGGCTAAGTCAGCTCTGGCACTGGGCTTCCCAGGAGATCGATGTCTAACCATAACTCAGCCAGAGTCGGAAAAGGGGGCCGAGCGGGCGGGCATTAAAGGGAAGCATACACGGTGAAAAAATTATGGCGAATCATTTCAGAGAATTAGAAATATTATATATCCCCCTTGAAGTTTCTGTGTATTACAAGCCAACTAAATATGATTTTCTTTAGGGCCAAAATTCTAGATAAATTAAATGTTATTTCCCAAATTTCTTACAGTGTAGTCAAGGTATACGACGTAAACGAACTCCTTCAATTTCGACTACCGCCGAACAGGTCGCACGTGCTCTTGTCATTTTACTTTTAAAACTTTTGCGTTCTACTGTCGTTGTCGATGTTGTTGTTGTTGTTGTTGATGTTCTGTTTGTTGTTATCGTTGTTGTTGTCGTTGTTAATGTTGTTGTTTTCGTTGTTGCTGGTTGCTGGTGCTGTTTTGGCTGCTTTTCAATTTTATTGTGGGTAAAACAACTGGCACTGTAAAAGGCGTCAGAGTGCTACGTGATTTACACCTAGCCAGGATGTGGATGTGCATTTTGTGGGCGCATCATTTTATGATGGCTGCCTGAAACCGAACTGCTCTCGTCCTTTTGCTTTGGCTTCCTTTTCAGTACTTCTGGAGCTGGTGCTCCTGCAGCTCCTGCTGCACTTACCACATGTCACGCCCTTTCACAGCTCCCTGAATTCCAGTTTTCCCAGCACCGGGAGGAAAATCAAGTCGAAGATCATGGAAACTTTGCTTTAAGGAAATTGCATTTTAGTTTGATTTTTCATTTTAATTTAAAATAATTTAATGAAATAATTTAAAATAAGGACATCTTCAATATATTTCAAAGTTGAAATGGTAGGCTAACAGTTAGATTTAAGCAATTTAATTAAACGTATATCGATTGATTGAATTAGATAATGGAAATATGAAGTATTGAAATGTATGTGATAGGACAAATAAGGGATTTTATGTATTTACAATTAACTGTGATTTATTAAATAACAAATTTGTAATGATAATGTTATCTGATGTATTACCAAAACTTTCTTAAAAGCTGTCCTACCCGTTTTTCCAGTGCCAAACTGCCAGCCTCTGCTTGTTTTCCATTTAAAGTTTATAAGGTGCTGGCTGCTTTTAGCTGCCAGTCTAGATGTTTGTTTATATTTTCGTTAATGCTGCTCATCCGCAGTCACAACTTCCAGCTCGACAACTTGCCATGCCCAAGCCCATGGCCATGCCCATACCCATACTCCGATTTATCACGGCGGACTTCCAATTTTACAGCTCCAGTTGATTTGACTTTTACGTACGTGTTGATGCGAGAGGTCGAGCCGCAGCTTTGGTCACGGGGCATTGCATTTGAAAAATATGGTGTCGGGCTGGGAGGCGATGGTGTTGGTCCTGCGTTGTCCTGCCAAAGTCCTGCCCGGCGGCCATGTCAAAGTCAAAGCCACGCGCCATTGTCATTACACGCGCGGACGCTTACACGATTGAAGGTTTGGGGATTGGGAGCCGAGAATCGGGGACCAGGGACCAGTGACCAGGGACCAGGGGCCTGCAGGACGAGCTGGGGACCATGACCATGGGAGAGAGAGACGCGGGGGTGGGGCAGCGGACCCATTGCTCTCCCAAGGATGCATTGCATTTTAATGAAGATATACGGCGCGAGCAGCGAGTTGAGTTGCGTTGCGTTGCGTTGAGTTGAGTTGGTTTCAGTTGGTCGTGTGCGAGTGTCAGTCGCTCTGCTCGCTGTGGCTTAGTTGGAAAATTTACACGCCGCTTTTTCCGCCTCCTTACCGTCCTTGCCACCCCCTCCCAACCACCCACCCACCAGTCCCTCGATTTTCTATTCGCACTGGGCCCGTCAGTCAGCCAGACTTCGCAACTCGTGCTCGTTCTCCTATATATTTTATACCCTATTCGGTTGGGTACATTTAAATATCATGGACTAGACCAAAACGCTTACAAGCAATAAAATAAATAATATTTAATAATAATATTTACACTAAAAAAGGAATTCAAATAATTATAATAAAAGAAAGAAATGCTATAGAATACATATGATATATGATATATGGTGTAATTCACATGTATGTGCATTAAATTTTTCAAAAAATAGGTGGTTTTAGCTTTCCATCTTTTCAGGATATTCCAGCGAACTACTTCTAAAACTTTATATCCTTTTCGATATCCTTTTTTCCTCGCTGGCAGGCGCGTGCCTTTCATTTTGAGCTTGGCCAGCGGCGTTCGTTCCGCCAGCGTTGTCGACATCCACGAGTTAGCAATGTCACTTTCTCTCCCTACCTTTCTCCTAGCCCCCCAACCCCCCTTTCAGCCACGCCCCCTGCCCAACGCCCCACGCCAATGCATTTTTGTATGGACGGCAGCGAGTGCGAATGCGTGGGAGAGTGCAATTTAGCTGCCATTTTGGTTAGTTTTGTAAAATATTTGAAAAATGCAAATCTGATTTGGTTGCGGGCATGAATGTTTATTAACACGGAATTTATTCATGTTTCCGGCTTTTTGCTGGTGTGAAGAATGGAGTGAATGCGTGCCTGTTTGTATCTTGATAACTGACTTAACATTTTTAGATGGAGTGTTTATAAACTGGCTTAGATTTAATTAAGAGATTGTAGACGATGCAACTGAATTCTGTTTGATATATTTCAAAGCGTACTGTTTTCCATATATGATGCATATTCAATTGAAAGGTTTTCAAACATTTTACTCTCCGCTTTAAAGGGCATACATTATTTAAGTTTCAATGAATTGCTGATCGGATCGATTTAAAGTTTACCCACTGACGCCCCATAATTGCCGGAAGCTCTTAAAGAAAATGGCAGGACAGCGCGTTGAAAACTCTGCTGGTCACATGAATAATGTATTAACACTGGCGCACCATTCTTTTTTGGCCAAGAGTGTGCAAAAAAGGCGCCAAAAGCGACAGCCGGAAACTTTAACTCGGCTCTTTGTCTGTTTGATGCCTTGGATTCCGTCTGCTGTTTGCTTTGATGTCGGGGCCAACTTCTTGTGGTTTTGGCCACTCTCTTTGCCTTTCGCCTTTTGCCTTTGTCTTCTCGACAACTTTTCGCATTAATTCTGTTAATAATTTTTAATGTCTGTACAGCGGAACGTAAAGTTCACCAACTATTTGCACACATGGTAATTAAAAATTTAATTGCCTTGTCAATATGTGGCTCGAACTTTCTGTTCCTTTCATTTTACTTCCGGATAAAAGTTAAGTAGCGTCTTGTTAAGTGCAACCACACATTTGCATTACAAATTAGTCACTCAATCGATTTTTTTCACGAAGGATATACTAATTATTGTGTGTAAGAGAAAGAACAATTAAATATTTGCGAGACTTACAGAAATTACTCATACGCAACGTTGCCCATTGAACGTTCTAAGAAGGGTAGTTTCAGCCCTTAAAGTGAAACCTTTAGACGGTATATACTCTAGACCTTCCCTCACTATATTTATCCCATATCCGTCCCCATGCGTCCATGTCTGCCCATTAGGACCTGCTAATAGGACCCTTTAAGGACCTCCACTCGCACGCTGTCCAAAACAGCAGGCACTTCCCATTTCGCCGCATGGCATGTGGCAACTATTGGGAGCTGTCAATGCAGAAGCCGCTTGACGTGTTAATTCGCCAGCTGACACGCACAATCCAAAACACACACAATAAACACACATCCTTCCAGCACACACATCTACGCATATTCAAGTACAAGGACCCAGGCAAAATGGCTGATCCGACATGCAGGCATTCTTATTTATGGCAGCACTTCCTTTGCGGTTTATTAGCCACGTGCCTGCATTTCACAAATTCCGGCAAAACAAAAGGTATTCCATATAAATGCAAATGTTCGCAGGCAGCTGCTATTAATGCATATTTTACAATGCATAAGTACTACGGTGCACCTTTTTACAGCAGGACTATTTCATCAGTAGGGCCTGCCAATCTCTGGAAAAGTTTACATGCATATAATTTTGTAAAAAGGGAAATTGTTCACTTGGTTAAGTGCTCAATTAAAGGTGGGAACGTATAGTTTAGCCATTGTTTTTGTATGCATGACGTTAAAGGGAACCTTAACAGATTGTTTTTGGTTTGGAGTCATAAGTAACATATTTATAATTAAGGAATAATTATTTCTATTCTATATTTTTCCTTGACTTGTTTCTTTTAATTAATATTTTTTGACCCAGAATTGTAAGAATATATCCTAAAATTAAATTATAAAATTTATTTGGCATATTACGAGTTTCTTTTTTTAATTATGAATTAAATAGCTGATGATAGACACAATAAATTCACAATACTTGTCAAAATGTAAGAATAACACCATTTCTTGGCAACGGAAATAGCCCAATACCAATGACAGCTGCTGCTGGCTAACACACACATGTGCGGATAACATTTCCAATTCGGGGTCACTTAAATCAGGATTAAAGACTATGCTAGAGTTTAAAGGCTTTGGCAGACAGGGCACAGCCATGATTTTCAATGGCAACAGTTGTGGCAACATGTAATGCCACTTCCTTCGGGCCAACAACTGCGAATCGGGGAAAATCGAAGGGGGGGAAAGTCGAAGTGATTCACGGAAAAGCTGCTGAACATCAGCATGTTAAATGAGCTGCTCTCTGGCTCAGTGAGCTTGTAAACAGTTTGGCACTTGGAAATAAATTACACACGCAATATCTGTAAATCGTTTTAAGAGGCGAAACGAATTGAATATGTTGTCCGGTCGAGTGCAGATTATATTTGGTTAACTCCCAGCCGGAGCGCTGGCCAAAACTTTTCCGGCTGCGTAATAGTTTATTTATGCAGCACGAGTTGGCCAAAAAACCCTGGTGCGGACTGTGACAGCTGTAAATGCTGCGAGTCTTTACAAATTGCCAATGGTCAAACTTTGGCATGCGTCTATCGATAAAAGTTTTTAGCTCCCTCGCTTAATTTGAAAGTCAAGTAACGGCTTGAGTTTTAGCATTCAACGCTGGCTGCCGCCACTTGATTGCCACATTTGTGAGCGGCTGACTGGCGTGGCCACCAATATCTGGCCAATTCCGATGCGGATTTGCCAGAAGCGCTTTATTAATGGCGTCACTTAGATTCTATTTTGAGATGAGCGCTTTTGAAACATTTAATTAAACTGATCTTAGTGGTATAAACTAAATGTGAAATATATATATTTTCCACTGCAAGATGCCACATGGATGCAACATTCTTGGGTGTGTGAATATGTATCAGAAAGATACAAATTGTATTAAATTAAAAAACTAAGCACTATTTTAAAATCAGCTACATCAGCTTAGTTCTATAGCATGCAAACAGAATTCACCATAGTAAAGTTTATTTACTCGCTGTTTGTTAAATTCATATATCTCGACCATGATCTAAGTCACCAGCTTATTTTAAAGTCATTTAGCCAGTGCCATTTAAACGAGGCAACACTTTGTGCTTGGCTAATATTGCATTACAAAAACAATTGAATTTATAAACTAATACAGTAACCAGGTGGCGTTGGGTGTTGCAACGGCCGCAGTTTGCTGATGAAATCGCAAAGTTGGAGTGGCGAGCACGTGCGGCACTTTGTGCAACACCGCGATGTAGATCCCGCCCCATGGACATGTGCCAAAATGGACATGTAGGAGTATGTGCAGATATGCAGATGCATACATATGCAGACCCACCTGAAAGCCCAGCACATAATTGGCCATTAACAGCGACCAGGCCACAAAGCACAAAGGACGACACTTAATATTTTTATCCACGAAATGGAGAAATTGAATTAAAAAGTGCGAAAATTGACTGCAAATCTGGCGAAAGGCCACGCCCCGAACTAAGCATAAATGTAAAATTAATTGAATTTGCATTTTGAGCAGACACACACACACATACGAGACGCGGAAAGCTTTAATGACGCCCGATTTAATTGCGGCGTGGACCCTGAGGTCGGACACGTTATAAAAATAATCCCAATAAAATGCATTTTTCATGTCAAACGCCTGAGCTGGCGGAATAACCTGAATGCACGCACAGGACTTTACGGAATTGCATGCAAACAAACCGGAACAGCACCATCGCCTGCCACGCACATGACTGCAGTCCAAAAATTGTCATAAGTGGGGCTTTCGGTGTGGGGTATCAGCATTTCCCGCCCCCAAAGTGCACTCACTCTCTCTCTCTCCCTCTTTGAGCATTATGTAATAACAAAAACAAAATCACATTTCCAGCACGGCTAATCAAATAGTCGAGAGGGCAAACACTCAAAGCCATTTGGCAAGCAAAGTCGCCCGGCCAAAGAAACACAAAGAAACAGTCATTCGATGGCAAAAGGAGCTAATGGAGGAGGTACTGCACAAATCAGCTAACAAATGAAGCATATTACTAAACAAGTGCACAGCTGGCGGGTTTGCCCCAAAGTTATGGTACTGTGAGAAAATTGTATTTCCTTTTAAAAAAAAACTAAGCAAAACTAGCTATTAAAAACTTCTTTGAAACTAAAGAAATATTCTGAATTGGTTCTTGCTTATATGCCATGACTATAGAAAATTCTTCGGGGGAGAAAAGTTCCATTTAGTACCGCATATCCTTTGGTATTTATTTTGCTCAGTGCCTCAGCC
Source organism: Drosophila mauritiana (assembly GCF_004382145.1). NCBI lineage: Eukaryota > Metazoa > Arthropoda > Insecta > Diptera > Drosophilidae > Drosophila > Drosophila mauritiana. The sequence goes on from NC_046670.1 coordinate 8,459,540, forward strand.
AGGACTAAGAAGATTTGTCTTGGCCGCAAATTCAATTTATTTGCGTCTTAAAGCGTCACCAGCGCTATAAAGCAATAAAGCCGGAAAAAGGATTATCTTTCAGGCTGCCTGCTCCTCCTCCTTCGGGTCAGCAAACGTCCCCCGAGTGGAAGCACCGGAAAAGTTACTGCAAAAAATGGCAAGACGCCTCGGCAAAAGTCAGCCAAAGTTGCAAAGCACTCGCTGATAGCAAGCAACAAAGAAGTTTTTGTAACCAACTCGAAAATAAAATAAAACCAGCCAGCATAGGAATTATAATGAAACACAAAAAAATGGCATTCTTAAGCGATAGCAAACTTCTTTCCCAGTCGCATGCTGAACAAATTGCAGCCAGTATACCAAGTGGTTCAATTAATTGCAACTCACACAAAATGCATAATGAGTGCCAAAGGGGGACTTTCAATATGCGACTCCAGGCCCTTTTCCCTTTCCCACTCCACAACTTACAGAGTTATTATATTTCCGCCCGTGCCACGCTCCCCTCCAGCGAACTCATCATGCATCATGCAGCGTGTGTTGTGGGGTAAATGATTCCATCGATGCCACAACAAAGGCGGCAAACGAGTGCGTCTCAACAGCGAATTTGCGATGAGTGCGTGAGCACGCCTATTTGAATATAAATCAATTAGTTTGATAGGCGTGCTTAATGCCCTCTAGTTAGCACTTTATTGGACAAGCTGGTAACTACCGAGCACTGTTTTTGTTATAATTGTTTTAACTACTTTAGAAATGGAGTGGGAGCTTCCTAGATGTGCAATAATAATATAGGAAAATATAGCAAACATTATTTGGATTTATATAATGGGGACCGTGAAATTTTGAAAATTTCGCTTCCCCTTTCACTACTTTCTTCTTCCAAGAACCTCATCACTAGTCATTAAAATGGATGTGCATATATGCAAATGGATGTAGGAGTGTATTTCTGGGAACAGAACTCTCAGTCTCAGCGGCGCACAAAAGTAGGCAACAAAAACCGTCGGCATTTGTTGTCCGCCGCCATTGTTGCCGTCTAGCGGCTTTCAACTTGACGCCAACGCACTTAGGACAACGCACACACATACACACGCACACTTATTCAGACACTCACACAAGCCACACACCCACAAATGCATCATATCTTGACTCATTAACAGCCCCTGAGCGCAGCGCTGTAAAAGCGTTCCAGAGCAGAGATTACTTTGCCTGATACCCCAAACACTCCGACGGGCATTCTAGTCAGCAGCTCTGTCAATTTGGCTTTAAATCACTAAAAATAATGGATAAATAATTAGGGAGAATAAACGAGATGCAAGTTTGTAGAGTTTCCACTTACCTAAACCTTTACAGAAACCAAAAACTTCGAAATTTCACCAAAGCAATTAGTTAATTGCCAACTAAACAATATTAAAAAATATTGAATAAATTTTGAATTAATTTGGAATAGTTTGTTTTACATTTAGCATCGATTTTTGTTTTAATTTTAAAGTATTTACTACATTTACTGCCATATAAAATAGCTTGCATTTCAAAGATTCATTTCTGTTTATATTTATTTCTGAAAATAAGTATAGTTTTCTTAAATTTTAGTTTCCGAAACATTTTTGTTTTGTCATCACTGGCTTTGGGCGTTTGAATCTCGACGCTTAGCGCTCGGAATTCAGTGCTCAGTTCAGTAGGTGACACCATTGCGCGTAGGTGTTTTGGTCGGCCCACGACGTCTGGCCTATATTGCCGCATATGGCAGTATATGGAACTCCTCCCGACTGCCACCCAGGAGTCCTCATCCTCGATGCAGTGCACTAGACTGCGTGCACTTGACGCTATTGCTCCACATTTCCTCCACTTTCGAGAGTTAGGGTGCGTACATACAGTGGCCGTCAAAATAATAGTGTTGGCTGTCGTTTATTGAGATTTATGTGGGTTGTGCATATTTGCAGACTATCAAGGAGTGTAGTTCGGTTTTTTAAATGCACAAACTATGAAATATAATCTAGCTTTGAGTGAGTTACCCAAAAATGTGACTAATTGTGGTATGTTCAACATTGTATCTTCATAAAGTTGTATAATCTCAGAACGAAACTGACTTTGTTACTTATTAAAATTGCTAGAATTGCAACCGCATCTGGACACTTGGGCAGGTGCACTGCCACCTCCAATCCGCGTTTCCCAGTCCCTTTGCTGCAACAACACTCTGGGGGGCGCCATTAGTGTCGCGGTGCGTGGCATGAAAAAAAGTTGAGCCAAGTAAGTTAAAACAATTCGCACCGTGCGTGCCGCAAGCTTTCACGTAGATTTCCGATATCCGTATGCTGATGTAAAGTTTTCAGCTGCCTGCCCTTACTTTCGGAAAATGCTCCTTTCTTACACGTAATTATGCAAAAGTTAAAAGCAACCATCATCGACTGGGTTTTCCTTCTTTTTTGCTGTATATGTATATATTTCGACGTCTTGCCAGTCAGCCAGCCAACCAGCCAGGTAGAAAACCAGTCAGCACTTGAGCTGTCGTTGTCGCGTTAAATTATGCAAAAATATAAAAAAAAGGAAGGGAAAAGCAGTGGAAAATGGCTGGGAAAGATGAAGGAAAAGTTCATTAAAACAAAAAATCTGCAACTTGCATTGGTCATCACACCGTTGAGCACTTACTGATTTTCCCTTTTCGGGCGTTATAATTGCGGCTGGGAAAAGGATTTCGAGACGGGAATCCTGCGAAATGCGGCTAAATGTGTTTGCCACTTGATGCCAATTGGTTGGAAATTGCGTAAACACGTCGAGTGTGTAAAGTCGGCTCCACACGAGTGGGCGTAAGGCGTTTCGAGGGCGGGGCTCTGGCTCGGACCGCAGTGTAAGCATTTAATTGCAAGTGACTTCAAGTGTTGGCCGATTTGATGGTCGGGAAATAATGAGCCGTTTATGTTTACATGAGCCGGTGGAGAATGTTGGCTGGGATTGCTGAATATTAGGAATTTGCGTTTGATGAGGAAGCAATGGTACAATGTAATTGTTTTGATCATGATTTGTAATTAGATAATTGCATTATCAAATAACGATTAAACGGTTTGGATACTCTCATTGAAGCCTTTTGAGTGTGTCATGCTTATCACAAAGGCTTTGTAATGTGTTTGAATGATTTATGATTTATTATATCTCCATAAGCTTAAAATGTTAATATAGGATTGTCCAGCTTAATACGCATTTAACAAATGATTACTGAAGGTAAACAGCTTTATGTAATTTTTAATATATTAATTGCTCAATTAGGAGAATTTTTGGGCTTATCTAAACTACCTGAAAGTAATTGTTTTTAAAGTATATTTATTTATACAGCTCTCTAGCATTTTATAAGATATATTTGTTATATATCATATATATATTTACTTATATATTTATCCTAAAAGTAATTGTTCTGAATTTTCTCATCAAATTCATGTTTAATTGAGTCCGGATAGTTACAAATTTATTAGAATATCGTACTATTTTCTGACTATAAGCTGTTGTGTCTTATTAACTATTTACCAGATAAACAGCTTAAAAGCCATTTATGGTAACAATTGTTCACTGAAGATAAACGGCATCGTATAAATTAATAATTTTTATCGCTCAATTAGGAGGCACTTGTCTTCGGCTCATCCCATGCGTGGCTGGCCGGCGAAGTGTTCCCGGCTATCTGAAATCTGATATTTCCCACGCCAAAGGCCGATGGCCATTGTCGCCTCGTTACGCGTTCGTGGCAATTGGCCGGCACTTTAAGCGACAAGCCGGCACTTAATTACATGTGTAGTCCGCTGCTGGCATGTCCTCTGCTGTCAATTATGGTGTGTCCGACATGTGTATTGCATCTGGATCGCTTTGGGTGAGCAAGGGGCTGGGGGCTGGGGAGCTGGGGGTTAAGGGTCAGGTCCTGCCTGCCGACGGGCAGGGTAAGAGTATCAATCACGACGAACATGTTAAAATAATTTCATTTCACAACCGGAATTAAATGCAGTCGCGTGCGGGGCCCATTTACATGACACGACTATTAAATTAAAAAACATGAATGGACAGCCACAAAGGCGATGAGGTGATTTTTTCGCGAGAAAGGGCTTATAACTTCACCAAGAAAAATATGTAATGCATACCAATAAATATTCATCTTTGAAGTATCCTCCTATGAAGTAAGTTGAATGATAATGCTAAGCTAAATAAGTATAGCTAAGTAACTCTAAGATTCATCTAAAATCATAACAAATGCTTTTAATTCAAATGCTCTAGAGATTTAAACTTTTTTAAGTGCATTCGTCCAAATGCCATCGTTTAGTCAGAGGCTATAAAAATGGTTTATTGACATGCCAGCAATCGCCCAATGTTTGCTTTTAATTTCAGCCCTGTCATAATTTGTCAATTGCGAGCTAATTGTTTTCTCTTACCACCTATTGTGTGCTTTCAGCCAGAGCCAAAATGATGGCGACGTCACAGGATTATTTTGGCAATCCATACGCCCTTTTCCGCGGACCGCCCACAACTCTGCGGCCACGCGAGTCGCCGCTGGGCGTGGGCCACCCTCACGGCCATGGGCACCTGCACAGCCACGCCCATGCCCACGGGCACGGCCACGCCCACTCGCATTACGCGGCCCTGGACTTGCAGACGCCGCACAAGCGGAACATCGAAACGGATGTGCGGGCACCGCCGCCGCCATTGCCGCCGCCGCCGCTTCCGCTTCCGCCCGCATCCCCTAGGTAAGCCTCCCCCGCGAAAAAGAGTAAAAACGAAATGGGGGAGGAAGAGAGAAAGTGGGCAATTTAACACCAGATCGAAGACGAGCAAAGAATTGCAGAGAAATCCAAAACAAAAGCCAATTCACATTGGCATATCATCAGCAACACACATCAAAACACTTCTCTGCTATGTCTGCAATCAACAAAATATCGAAAAAAGAAAAACAAAAAGAGTCAACATCAATTTTAAAGTTTTTACGTTAGTTCGAAAGAGTTTAAAATGCCCTTAACTATTAACGCCCAAAAGTAAACGTAGATTAAAGTAATATTAGCCAATTAATCGTAAAATATCAGCTTTCATTTCTTAAACCTTACCAATGGACTTTGATCCCATCAATTGCAAATCTAAAGTAGAGAAATAGAGAGAGAAATAATATCACTAACTAAAAGTGTTTGCCACGAATATTAAAATGTAAACTACTAGAATACGTATTATGTTTCCTTCGCTAGTATGTATAAGCAAACTAACTGCAAGAAACAACACCAACTAATTAATATTCCATAGCATAATGCTAATATCGTAAGAATATCATAGATTTAAGGCAGAGCATTTCAGACAGCACTTGTACCGTTCTAGACTTAAGTATTCGAAGTATACGTAACTCAAGCAATCCAATAACAATAACTAAGTAGAAACTCTTTTCAAAATAATACTATACATTAAGCCTTCAGTCGAACACCCTACAATATTACTGAGATAAACATATAGTATTATATAGCCAAAGCCAGGAAAGTTAGTTGTAAGCAATTGCATATATATTTGGTAGATAAAGACAGCTAACGAAAGGGTCCACAAGCTACCCACAACTTACTTAGAATAACTAAACACAACTAGCCCAGAAGTAGTAGATATATCGGGTTTTGCTAATATCGAAGTATACGTAAATTGAAAACCAAGAATTTTGCCTAGCTTAAATAACACTCTTTCAAAGCAATACCATAAACAATAATTACAAGTTAACGCAACTAAACACATATTGTATACCAGTTAGTTTATGCCTAACCACTACTAGTAGCCCTAAGTCCTAGGCATAGACCGAGCACCACGGCGAGATATGCACCCATGTAAAATGCAGAAATTAATTACCAAGAGTACAAACTGTAAAGAAACCCCTATTGAAGCTCAATTGGCCAGCCCATCTAGTGTAGCACTAAGTAGTTCGTAATCGTAAGCAATTGTAAGGCAAACACTTTTCAAGTGAGCGAAATATCAAGCAAACTGTGAGAATTCGAGGACATGTGACGATGGAGCAACCCCCCAGATCGAAAGAGAATATCATCAATCAACATTCCCGTGGCCGGAGGAGCTGCTCTTCAATCAACACTCAACCCGAACTGGGCCCTCAAAAGCCCGGCAACCTAAAGTTAGTCCTTTCATTAGCCTCTTCTATTAATTAGTTAGTCAGCCAACGTTTCTCTCTCTCATAATTCTAAAAGAAAGTAACCATAGAAAAGAACCAATACTTCAATCAACATACCCACAAAACAAAATCCCCACCAACTGGCGCGGTAAGTGAAGAGCCATTTTAATTTTAGCCTTAAGCCTTAAGCCTTAAGCCCTAGCCACTGACTAACCAAATGTAGTAGTCCAAAGTAGTGAATCCCACCTAGAACTCAATTCAACTGCATTTGGATGACGGGCGGCATAGAGCCCATTTCCGGATTTTCGCAAGTTGCAACCGATGATCGCCGATGATGCATGTGATAAGCAAGTGATGAACAATCCGTAGCAATCAGGCAGTAGGCCCCTTGAACAATTTAACTTAGCTGCATTTTGCGCATGCCAAACGAAAAATAACAAACCGTAAATTCCAATGGAAACTAAAACTAGCAATACTAACTCCAGCCGAAGGAACATGCAACCGAATTCGTTAGATTAACATTCAAGCCAAGTTACACATGCAACTTAATCGAGGGGGAGCAAAAACGGCCAAGCAATTATTTTGGCCGGTCCGTGGAAATTTAAATCTAGGAATTTCCTCGCGACTATCGCGTTACTTTATACTTAATGCCCCGCTGGGCGATAATCAATTTTAGCGGAAATGTCTCAACAAGCGTCTTAAATATGCAAGGTGCAATGGCAAGTTGACATGCTAGACGTTCGTTAGAGTTCTGCCAATTATTGTGGTCACACCTGGCAGGAAAAAATGCTCGAATTAAGCCATTTTCCACATGGGAAACTCATTTGCAAGGAGGGTTATTTACTTTTCTTTTTGATATTTACATTTTTCATTTACATATATCAAATATATAGCTTTATTAATAATATTTCTTCCAAATGCATATACCTTTTTAGCTTTCTATTCCTGCTAAAATCACTTAATATGAAATGGTTTCGGCTGAACATAAAATTCCTATCTGGGAATCTGTTACTATATAAACATAGCTAGTAGATATCATGGCTATAAATAATACATTTGGAAAGCGTAACTATTTAAATAGCAAAACTCTTTTAATCGCAGTCCTTGCCAGTGAGGTGAAAAATTTGCTTATTTCGGTTTTAGGGCATGTTAACATGTTCATTTATTGAAAAAGTTCTGCTCAACTTGGGGCCAAGTTTCAATTCTCCAGGCTTGCAACTGTGACGTGTGGCATGGCATGTTGCCAACACTGGTCATGCACTTCCTGTTCAGGGAGCTACAGCCGCCATGTGATTAAGTAACACATGTAACTGCCAAAATCACTGGGCTTTCTCAGGTGTCCCGATGGACGAAACATGCTAATTTGCCAAATGGCTGCGCCACGGGCACTGTTAATAAAATGCTGGCTGCACAAATCATTTTGGCGTATAATTGGTCATAACAAAAAATTGGTATAAAGCTATAATAAGCGAAAATTTACCTTATTGGAATTTTTATTATACGAGTTTAATCTCTATTCATCATTAATTTTAAGTGTATTTAAAAAATATTCTCCTTCTGACAAACAACCTAGTCGTTCTCCTTCTTAATTATCTAATTAGTTAAGAAGCACTCTGCTTTGCCATATTAATAAATCTTACTCGGGGGTATTTTATACTTGCATTCTACCATGGCTTAATTTTGCTTAAATTAAATACAGCCCATTTCATTTACTAAGCCAGCGGCCGGCTTGCTTTCGACCAGCCAAGAGCCAGGCTAAGCGACAATTTGGTGGCATTTAAGAAGGTTGCAGCATGAAATGCTGAAGGCCGAGAGTAATCATAATAACCATAATAATAATGGCGCGATGGCCCCAAGTCATGTTACACCATTAGCGCAAAGAGTCCAAGGAGCCGAGGAGTCACGAAGGAGCGGAGCGGGTGGAGGAGCTCCAGAGGTGCGCCTGTAAATGCAATTTAATTCCGAGACTGTGAGCGCCACTTGGCCAGGTCTAATGAATGCAGCAGACTGTGGAACTGGCACAGGACACAGTACAAAAGACCGGAGTTTCCTCCGAAGTTGCGTCCCTCCGTTTAAGCCATGTTGTTTGGGGGTTGCAAACAAGGCAGCCAGCATCCTGTTGTACGAAAAGTGCGTATCTCATCCTGGCTACCTTCTCTCGCCATTTATCTGGAAAGGAATCGCCCATGGATATGGCCAGCTGAATACCTGTAATTAAAAATTGTGCAACCGAGATACTTCCGTTCGAATTATGTGCACTTATCCGGCAGGAAACTCCGGCAATAGAGGCAAAATTGTTATTGACCTGCTGCAAACAATTTGGAGTGTCGGCCAGTAATTGCGGAAGTGTTGGGAAAAATGAAGCACCCAACACCTGGGGCTCAAGCCGAGTCAATAAATCACAATTCAGAAAATCAGTTAACAGGGCTAAATGCCAACTAAACTGGATAAATCCATGCCAGTGGTTCAACCATGGCTCTAACCTGTTAACACATTTTCCAGCTGACTTTTTGCCACTTGCTGTTTTCTGTTGGTGCAACTGCTCAACTTTTTGTGTGCTTAAGTGTTTTTTGGCCCTTTTTATGCCAGGAAACAACAAAGAGCAGGTTTTTGTTTCACCACAGTGCTTGCACTTTAAAATGTTCTTGTAAGCTATAGTAATTATTTGCCTGCAAATGTAGCTTTTTACAAACACTTGAAATGTGAAAGCACGCAGTTCGTTATGTGATTTTATTGAGTAAAATATATAATGTATTTTCTGTTCCTCTGAATTATTTGTAGTCACTGGTAGCAGTCTGAACAATAGCTTTTGTTTAACGAAGTAATTTGAGCAATTGTGTATAGTTTTGTTTCTCTCAGTGCACTGCCACGTCCTTTGGGGAAAGTTTGTCTGTTCCGTGGCGTAAACGCAGCGTGTCGCCAGTCGGCCCCCGCTAATTGGATAAGAATCAGATGTTGGCACTTCATAAACTGCCACCGCTGGCTCATTAGGGTCTTGGGTCAAGACGGGATCGAGAAAGTCAACCCCAAGTTTCAACTAGGGTCGCCAATGAATTTAAAAGGAAAGTTTCTAAACTTTTAAAAGGTTTGCAGTCCAAACACATGGCTTATAAACAAATATTATTGTTCGATACTGATATACCAATAGGTATAGTGCAAATAAGAAAATACATTTTACTCGTTAATAAAGTTGAGTTTACTTAGTCAGAAAGAAACTTTTTGATTGCGGCATTTAGAAATGCATTCCAATTAAGCTATCAATTTTTTTTGTATCACTTTCTGTTTTATTTCGTTTGTCATAAGCAATAAATGAAAAAGAAATCTCCTAAAATGTATTTGAATTTTTAAAAATGCACTTCTATTTAAGCTGCATCTTTGACTGCGCCAAAAGCTCTGACTAATTGCCAAGAAATCTGTGTCCAGCTGCTAACAAATTGTCGATGAATTTGATTTCGACTTTGGCCATTCGGCTTGTTGTTTAATATTTTATTAAAGCAACGCCTTCAAAGCAAAGCTTAAGCACAGAGACAAACAAATTTTGGGCGAAAAAGGTGATGCTAAGACCCTGGGACAGACTAAACGAAATGCTCTTTATAATTAACTTTTGCAACTGGCAAGCAGGGATTTCCACATGTGTCTGTACTCTGTGAAGTTGTCACCCAAGTGTGGTAACAATGATGGTGGCAAGCGCAAATGAGTAAAGGATGTTTCCTAGTGCTACCGACTGTGGCCAAAGGCACAAATCATAATTTCAAATATTTTCCAGAGCGCATATGTATTTTGGCCATGTCTGCGACTCCCTTTACTCGACATTTCCCTCCCTTGACTCATCAACTTTTGTATTGTGAGAAATCAACTTTTCACCTGCATTTGATGCCGCACTTGATTTACTGCTGATTACATTTTATTTGCACCGAATGTCTGTGGAATCGGTTTTTTGGCCAGAGCCGCATGTGCGAATAATTCCCCGTCTGCAACTTAAGACTTTGCAATTAGTGCGGAGTGCACATTGTGTGCAAGTTAACACGCGCAAGCTTAAGTTTGCTGACAACGCTGCTACGCCGGATGCGGTCGCGACGGAGTTGCAGCCGAAGCCAGAAACCCGCACACGCAAGCTGCCTGACCGCCCGTTGCAGACGCTGACGCAACATTCAGCCGACTTTCCAGCGGCAGCGGCGGCTTCGTGGTCCGGCGGAGCTTGCCCTAAGTTCCAGTTTTAATTTTGTTCTCCAATTGTCACGTACAATGAATAAAAACAAATAAATACAATTAATAAATAACAGTCTTATTCTAATTGGCGCCCACACGGAAAGTAACCCAGTTACTCTAACTCTTCGAGCTAACGCAAAGAGTCGCGGTACGGTTCAGTGAAGTGAATAACAAAATCAACAAGTGAACAGTTACTCTATTATCTAACCGGAATAACTCTTCGAGCTAAAGCAAAGAGTTGCGGTATGATTTAATAAAGTAAACAAAAAACAACAAAACCAATTTAGTGGAAAAAAAAAACCACAAAAAACAGTGCAAGAATTCACCAAAAAGAACAAATTTTGTGAAAAAAAAAAAAAAACAAAAACAAAAATAGTGCAAAATACGCACACAACAAATACAAAAAAATTAAGAACCCCAGCCAAAAAGCTGAGCGAGTTAAAAAAATCAAATCAACAAGTACGAGCGGCCGACGGGAAACAGCATATCGCAGCGGCCACCACACCACTTGATCGAAGTTCGAATTTCATATATAAAAAGATGTAAGTGAGATGTTCATTTTTTATTTTTCGAATAAGGTAAATAAAATACTTAGAGCTGTCAGTGTGAGAAACAAACTTAAATAAATTTCTGCCTGTTGCAATAAAGCGTTAAACAGCATCTATAAGCTTAAACAAAAAATTAATTCCGAAACGATTTGAGTCTTTTTATGCTGCGTCCAGGGCAATACCAAAACAGAGCGGACGACAGTAGTGGCGACGAACTAATAGCCTCATACTTAGAGCGGACTTTAGAACAATCAAAAAAAATGAATGCTGAACAGGTTGCCCGAATGGAGGCAAAAGTGCAGGCAGCCCTTGAGCAACAAGCCCGCTTATTTGACGAAAAGATAGCCTCCCTGACAAACCAACTTGGTAAAGCTAGAGTTTCTGCACCACAGATAGAAATTTTCCAGGAAGCTGAAATAGTGCCAGGGACCCGCTGCGATGAGCCCTTAGATGTAGCAAAGTCCATCCCCGAGTTCGACGGAAAGATAGAAAACTATGTTTCGTGGAGGCAAGCCGCTTCCGCAGCTTATAAAGTCTTCGAACCATACAGCGGCACCTCAAGACACTACCAGGCAGTAGCTATAATCAGGAACAAAGTAAGGGGACCAGCAGATGCTGTGCTGGCCTCATTCAACACAGTGTTGAATTTTAAAGCCATTATTGCTAGGTTAGATTTTACATACGCGGACAAAACACCGGTTCACGTTATCCAACAGCAACTAAGCACTCTTCAGCAGGGCAACTTGCCACTACTACAATATTTCGACGAAGTCGAAAAAAAACTCACACTATTGACAAATAAAACACTAATGACGCACGACTCCGTCGCAGCGGCTATATTAAACGAAAAATTTAGAAGCGACGCGCTTCACGTTTTCGTCTCAGGATTAAAAAAATCTCTGAAGTGGGCAGTCTTCCCGGCGCAACCAATAGATCTCCCCTCAGCCTTAGCTCTGGCCCAAGAGGCTGAATCAAGCAATGAGAGAGGCTATTTCGCAGCAAATTTTGCAAGACATCTTGAGGAAAAACCCCAGAAACAAAATTCGCAAAAGTCTCAGAACTGGCGTCAGAACGCCCAACAGGCAAAGGAAGAAAATCCTCAAAACAGGAATCCCTACTTCCAAAGGAACCAAAAAGACAGGAATGACCAGCAAAACCCAAATAGCGCAAAACAGCGCTTTAACAACCAAAAGTCCCAAGGGCGGGGTCCCGAGCCAATGGAGGTGGATCCCTCCTCGCGCTCCAGGCAACCCACACAGGGTTACTGGAACAATCAAAGGTACGGCGACCAGTCCATGAGGACCCAACAAAACCTAAATCATCTACCCCAAGAAGAGAGTAGCGGTGACTACGAGTCACGGTCACAGCATGAAACGACACAGGTTGAGGACGATTTGTCCGAAGTCGAAAGCTGTAATTTTTTAGCGGAAGCTCCCTGCTTCCGTTTATAAGACGAACGGTTGCAGGGCGAATTATCAGACTTCTGATAGACACAGGGGCCTCAAAAAATTATATAAAACCCCTTCCCGAACTGGCACATTGGGTGTCAGTTGACAGCCCTTTCCAAGTCAAATCAATTCATGGGCACACTAAGATCGAGCAGAAATGCCCCATCCACCTTTTCGGTGTAAAGTCCTATTTTTTCATGCTAGAGTCACTTAATGACTTTGATGGCATAATTGGCCTTGACCTGTTAAAGCAGATCAATGCCCAAATAGATCTGACAAACAACGTCATTAAACATGACCATGGGATGAATAAAATCGAGTTCACTAAATGTCAACAGGTGAACCATATTCAAATTAATGACGCAGATGTCCCTCCTGCTATCAGACCCACTTTTGATAGTATGATCAAAAAAATGGTAAAGGCATTTGCGGACGTTAACGAGTCCCTACCGTACAACATAAATACGGTTGCCACCATACCAACGGATGACGAACCAGTTTACTCAAAACTGTATCCGTATCCAAAGGGCGTGTCTGACTTTGTCAATGCAGAGGTTAAACAACTTCTAGCGAATGGCATAATACGACCGTCAAAGTCCCCTTACAATAACCCGATATGGGTCGTCGACAAAAAAGGCATCGACGAAGCGGGTCACAAACAAAAGCGTCTGGTTATTGATTTTAGGAAACTAAATCATAAGACAACCGACGACAAATACCCTATCCCATCCATTTCGACTATATTGTCAAATTTGGGCGAGGCCCAGTATTTCACTACGCTGGACCTCAAGTCAGGGTTTCACCAAATCGAATTGGCTGAAAGAGACAGGAAAAAGACAGCGTTCTCTGTCAACAACGGGAAGTACGAGTATTGTAGACTCCCCTTCGGGCTGAAAAATGCCCCAAGTATTTTTCAACGAGCCATCGATGATGTGCTCCGCGAACAAATTGGTAGGATATGTTATGTTTACGTCGACGACGTAATAATTTTCTCCAAGTCCAAAGAAGACCACGTCAGAGACATTGAGTGGGTCTTGGAAAATCTAAGGGACGCAGGCATGCGGGTGTCTCAAGAAAAATCCAAGTTTTTTAAAAAAAACGTGGAATACTTGGGATTTACAGTGTGCAGAGGCGGGATTCAGTCTTCGCCCGATAAAATTAAGGCTATTAAGGACTTTCCCCCACCAAAAACCCTATTCGCTCTAAGGTCATTTTTAGGTTTAGCACGCTATTATAGCTGCTTCATAACGGGCTTCGCCAACATCGCAAAGCCCCTAACAGATATCTTGAAAGGCGAAAATGGCAAAGTAAGTGCCAACTACTCAAGAAAGGTGATAATCGAGTTGTCACCAGAGCAGAATGAAGCCTTCGATAGGCTAAAAAATATACTGGCCTCCGAAGATGTAATGTTGTCCTACCCAAATTACAAGAAGCCTTTTGACCTCACAACAGACGCGTCTGGCTGCGGACTGGGAGCGGTACTGTCTCAAGACGGCCGCCCGATAACAATGATCTCGCGAACACTGCGAGGTAACGAGGTAAATTTTGCCACAAATGAGCGTGAGCTTCTCGCCATTGTATGGGCACTTAAGAACCTCAGAAATTACCTGTATGGTGTCAAGAATCTTAACATTCATACAGACCACCAGCCATTAACCTTTTCGGTATCGGACAAAAACCCGAATGCCAAAATAAAGCGTTGGAAAGCCTTCATTGATGAGCACAACGCAAACATAATTTATAAACCCGGAAAAGAGAACTTGGTAGCAGACGCTCTGTCTCGCCAAAATGTCAACGCACTAGAGGACTCAGTAGACTCGGATGTCGCCACCATCCACAGCGAAGAATCCCTCACGTATACCATTGAAGCCACGGACAAACCGGTGAATTGTTTCCGGAACCAAATTATTTTGAGAGAAGGAACTATTCCCCAACAGAAGACGCTTATTTTGTTTAAGGCAAAAACTCGTCACATACTACATTTTTCTGATCGCAGCACATTATTGCAAAGCATTAAAGATGCAGTAAATGCTGACGTAGTCAACGCAATTCATTGCGAGCTACCCATACTGGCTTTTATCCAGCACGGACTGGTTATGGCATTCCCTTCCACCACCTTTAGATATTGCAAGAACTTGGTAACAGACATTGTAAACCCAATGGAACAGAGGGAAATTGCGACGGCCGAACATAATCGCGCGCACAGAGCAGCCCAAGAAAATGCGAAACAAATACTTAGGGACTACTTTTTTCCAAAAATGGGTCACTTAACTTCAGAAATAGCTGCAAACTGTAGAATTTGTACTATGAGCAAACATGATCGGCACCCAAGAAAGCAGGAATTAGGAAAAACCCCGATACCGTCGTTTGCCGGAGAAATGTTGCATATAGATGTTTACTCCACTGCTGGTAAATATTTTCTAACCTGCATCGATAAGTTTTCCAAGTTTGCGGTAGTACAGCCTATACGGTCTCGCGCAATTGTGGATATAAAAGCTCCACTTTTGCAACTTTTGAACATGTTCCCCGAAACAAAGGCAATTTACTGCGACAACGAGAAATCCTTGAACTCAGAAACTATTAAATCAATGCTCAGCAATAACTTTGGCATCGTGATTTCAAACGCCCCACCCTTGCATAGTCTCTCTAATGGACAAGTCGAGCGGTTCCATGGCACTCTTGGGGATATAGCACGCTCTTATAAGTTGGAAACACAAGTAGAGGACACTGTCGAAAACATTCTCTTTGCAACTATAAAGTACAACAGGTCAATTCATTCGGTGACAAACGAGAGACCCATAGACGTAATTCACGCAGCCTCCAAAGGTAGTACAGAGCAGATCAAAGAAAAAATTGCATCAGCACAGCAAAAGACACTTGACCAAATGAATAAAAAAAGGGTCTATAAGTCGTATTTGGTAGGCGATCAGGTTTGGATAAAAAACAATAAGAGACTAGGAAATAAACTATCACCCCTATTCACAGAGGGTATAGTGGAAGCAGATCTAGGTACGACGGTTCTTATTAAAGGGAGGGTGGTCCATAAGGACAATCTTAAATAGGCTCTTGACATTTGAAAAATCATAACAACTATTTCTAACTAATTACATTTTTATTTAGGTTATATCTTTTCAGTTTAATAATAGCAACCATGACCTTGACCGAAGCGACATTGAGACTCAACGACTACTCCCACGCGGACTACATACCTATAGTTGACGGAGATGTAACAATCTGGGACTCGTACACTTATTTAGGACACACGACGAACTTGACATCGTTCGAAATTTACATCGACGAGACATGGAAATTAATAGACAAACTACCCAAAGACCATATGAGACAGGTACTGAAAACGGACGTACAGCACATAGCCACCTTAATAACTACCCTGACCGTTCATCACCGACAAGCACGTAGCATTAACATGATAGGTAGTGCCCTTAAGGCAATTGCAGGAACCCCAGATTTTGATGACTGGGAACAAATAAAATTCAAACAAAATCAGTTAATAGAATCCGAAAGCAAGCAGATAGAGATCAACACTAAATTCCAAGCAAGACTCAATGACGTTTCCAGGGCCCTCAATGCAATTTTGAAACCAGATGCAGAGGTCGAACATTTTTATGCAACTATTTTGGCAAAGAATAGAATGATAATTACAAACCTTGAGGACCTAATCCTCACTGTTACACTTGCAAAAATAAATTTAATCAGCCCCCTTATACTAGACAGCATCGACATTAAAGAATTATTAAATGAACAACTCACCAATACTAGTATAACCGACCTTTTAGAGGTCTCCCATATAAAAGCTTTTCAAAATTCTGAATTATTGTACTTTCTGATCAAATATCCCAAACCTCTGTTAAGCTGTAAAAAAATAGATATCCTTCCTGTCCAACATAATAACATAATATTAGATCTAGAAGAGGGTAATACGGTGGCCGACTGCGGAACAAAGACCTTCGCTGTACGTGACTGCGCTGCTACTGTGAGCACCACTTTCTGCAGAAGACTAAAAGATACTTCATGCGCTCAACAACTGGTATCTGGAACTGTCGCTCACTGTGCCACACGCCCCGGTCACCTGGCGCCCGTGATAGTAATCGGAGAGGGTATTGCAGTAATAAACAACGCGACTATGAATGTAGTGGACAGCACTGGACACAAACAGATAATCGCGGGAACATTCCTCGCGACTTACGACGATTACGTCTCACTAAATGGCACCCGTTACGTGAACCACCGAGGCATCCTGAAGAAGAAACCTGCCGTATCCACGTCAGCCGTGGTCAATGTCACCCTTTTCAGAGAACATCTGAGCCTCCCATTTCTACATGACCTAACCATGAAGAATCTCCGACATATCGGGGATCTTAGAACAGGATTATCTTCACGATCGTATGGCGGCTTAGCACTGATCGCCCTATTCCTACTCCTCCTGGGCACCTGGAAATTGTACCAGTGCAGAAGGGGAAGGAAGAAACCCGAGGACGCGTTTCAAACTAGTAGGGGAGGAGTTAACACGCGCAAGCTTAAGTTTGCTGACAACGCTGCTACGCCGGATGCGGTCGCGACGGAGTTGCAGCCGAAGCCAGAAACCCGCACACGCAAGCTGCCTGACCGCCCGTTGCAGACGCTGACGCAACATTCAGCCGACTTTCCAGCGGCAGCGGCGGCTTCGTGGTCCGGCGGAGCTTGCCCTAAGTTCCAGTTTTAATTTTGTTCTCCAATTGTCACGTACAATGAATAAAAACAAATAAATACAATTAATAAATAACAGTCTTATTCTAATTTGCACAGGCGGCGTATGCTTAATATTAATCAGGTGTTTATTTGCCAATTGAATTAGTTTAATTAAACGTAAAGCGGCCACTTCCACTTGGTGTGTGTGCGTGCAATTGGAATTTTAATTGCATTATTAATAATACGCCCCTATGGCCAGTGAAAGATTTGGCTCTCGAGCCAACGCATACGTACATGCATGCTTTTCGAGTGATTACGCATACGCACCGTGGGCGTCAAAGCACTAGTGCAAGTGAGGCAAATATGCAAACACAAATTACATTGCTTGACAACAATTTGGGTCACTTAGCGCTGCAGAATGTAATATGCGTCGGGGTTATAAAATTTCCAGACAAATGTGCGTGTGCCTGGTGACTCGACAATTGCAAATCACAAGCACTTGACTTGCCAGCTTACACAGTCACGTGCAGCGCCCTGGAAGTTGAGAATGATTACACGGAAATAGATGGCCCCGACCAAAGCCAACAGAGAGTTTTTCATCTTCCCCAGTGGGAGTTGTCACTGCTCACTGAAGGAAATTAAATACGAATGTTCCTCGGAATGTCAAAAGTGAATCGTTCATGAAGTAAACAAAATTACACAGTCCCCTGAGCTGTAAAGTGTTTGCTGATTCGCTTTACTGCAATAGAAACTATATAGATAAATTTTCAAATATTAACGAAACTCATGAGTTATTGTTACCATTTCCAAAAGTCAAGATTTAAGCACTAGTCCAAGATCTCCATTAGTTTAACCCTTTTTTCTGGATATTTTTTGCTTTTGATGAACTGTTTTTTTCAAGTGAACGAGACGCTGCGTTTGAGTGTTGCATATTTCATTAAAAATATGGCATGCCATACAGGAGTGCAACCCTCAGATCGAGTTTAAGGCCCAGACCGATGTTGAGCTACAAAATGGCACACACTAATGCACACGCACGCACACACATGCGTAACACTTAAGCTCCTTACCAACAACAAGTGCGTAAGTGCGTGGGGTTGGGAATTCGGGGGTGGTGTGTTGGTACACAGTAAAAAATAATGCTACAAAATCGAAGTGTCTTCACCAAAACCCACTCTGAAAGTATAAAATATGTATTTAATTTGCTTTATATTTTCCATATTTAATTATTTTTAGAGCACCTTTATATAAGTGCTCTAGATTTCTTTCTGTGTAGTTGTGCGGTGGTTTGGGCTTGGGGATGATTTCGCAATGCGTGAGTGGGCAGCCCCCATTTCGCAGGAAAAGTCGAGAGGGCGTCGTCATTTGTGCGTGGGCGTTCGAGATGTGTTTCAGCCCCTTCTGCCGCCATTGCCCACCCTTGGCGCCCTGCTTTCTTTGGTCACCTCATCCCTTGTTCATTTGTTTGTTTCTTGGCTGGCGGGGGCCAGAGTAAAACTTTTTCCTTTGGGGTCGCGGCTGAAAAACTTGCGGACGACGAGTGTACCACGCAGCCTAATGCAACTTATTGAATTTTCGAGTGCATGGCTTAGTTGATTTTTTGCCTGAATCTTTTAATTAATGCAGGTAGCTGCACTTCAGAGAAATACAGCAGCAGTACGCAAGCAGTTATAGTCCGTGCATATAACACAAGTGCCTTTTGTTTGGCCATCGCTCAGACTAAGAAAATCTGCTGCCTACTTTTGTGCGGCGTCTCCAGCAAGCCACAAAGTATGCCCCTTCAGCCCGTCAGTCAGCCACGCCCACCGCGGCGGCCCCAACGCCCACCTGGCATTGACAGCCGAACAGCGGAATCGAGTGAAAAGTATTATGAGTGGAATGAATAGTAAGAATAGACAGAACGAAGGAAGCGGGCGCATGGAAAGCTGGCAAAGAACATGTAACAATATTTCTAACGCTGGGGAATTTAATCTAATTAACTTATGACATTTAGCTTGAACTACTGTGCCAGAAAGACAACAAATGAAAATAAGGAACAAACACCTGATCAGCTGACGAAGGGGTCGTGAGAAATAGTGAAAATACTATATTTCTAGCACATTCAGTCAAATTTTTAATGCTTATTTTAACAAAGCTCAAAATAGAAATACTATTATTACAAAAAAATGTAAAGAAACGCCTTAAAATTTTTTAAAATTTTTCCAACCCGCTTTTTCGAATCAAAATTATATGAATATGAAAAATTAACCCTTGAGAGAGACAACTTTGAATTGAGTTCTGTAACTAAACTTGAATAATTTTCAAGGAAAACATGCAATTATAAGGGGAAGCTCTTGTATGCAGTTTCAAATTTCCGAATGACTGAATGTGATTCCCATAAAAACTCTTTTGCCAGCTTTTTCCGAGGACATTTTACTTCTTCTTCTTCTTCCGCGGAGCAGGCACTTAGTTTATAACTTTATCAACAGAACTTAAAGTGGGTGTCGTTAAACTCGAGATGCTTGTAACAGCGAAGAGCTCTTCTAAAAGTTAATTGAATGTAATATGAATATTGCCATAGAGCACGGTTCCCTCTAGCAAATAATTATTTTTCAAATGCCTTTTAGCTTATGAGCCATATAGAATCTATAGGATAAGATCGTATCTTGAAGTATCTTTTGCTAGCTAAGAAATATCTTTTTTGAATTCCGAACTTTCCGTCCACAGTGCGTGCCAGAAATTGGCGGCTCACGAGCGCATCGCCAACGTGCCACAAAAACCAAATGCGAAGCTGCAACAAATATGCCTGCATTCTCCGTAAGCGGCTTTAGTAATTTTGAACATTTTGCCACCCTTTCGGTGGCACTTCTTTGGCAGTTTGTGCGGCGTGGCCAAAAGGGGCCAAAGAAAATGTAACCTTCAGCCGGCTGCTGCCGCCTTTTCCCCTTTTTCGCTGCTGTCACAGTTACCTGGTCGCCCACATTTACCTTTGGCGCCATGTGTGCGGCCCATAAATTCCGCTCAGACGGCCGTTGCATTTTTTACTATTTTTTACTATGCACCAGCTTTTCGCACTGCACTTATTGTCACATGCAGTCGATTCGAAATTTTGCGGATGGACTGCCAATGCAAACGGTTAGTAAATGTCGAATCGTCGCGGTCATAAAATCGCTCGGTTTTAGTTTCCCATAAATGCTGGGAAAGAACTCAGTCCGCAAGTGAGTTGGTGCACAGATTACACAGTTCTTATCGTAAACCAACAAAATAAAAGATCAATTATTGAAATGAATAGGCAACAGGCTACAGTAATCCAAACAAATTAAATTAATTTCATTTCATTTCATTTGCTAACCACCAAGAAGACTTCAAAAAAGCAATTACCCATTCATACGTGAGTACGACTGGATATACTTCGATTTTTCTACAGGGGATATAAATTCCCATGCCCTGGCTGACAATTAATTGTTTAGTTGCTAACTTAATTGATAAATTGATGGACATTTAAATGCTCGAGCCAGGAGCCATTAGGGAGTCGCATCAGCAGCATAATAATGTCAGGCCATGCCAACGACCATTTTTGGCCAAGTTTAGGCCAAAGCCGACCAACGACCAGAGACAATGCAAATTTCAGACCAGATTCCATTCCATGACACGGCCCGGCCACTGTGCCTGTTTCGGTTTCGGTTTTGGGCTCGGGCTTGGGGTTTCAGTTCTCAGCTCTCTGTTTTCAGGTTGCCCATTTTGGCCACTGGCATTGAAATTGGCCAACTGCCTGCTCCCTGTTCCCTGCTGCCTGCTGCCGGGCTGCCCAATGAAGCTATTATTTGTGGGCCCATAGAACACAATTGCCGTCCCAGCTCCGCTTGACTTCCTGCAGGCGGCCTCCTCGTAGGTGTCACTTACATAAATGGCAATCGGTGCACTGCGAAAAATTTATGAATATTTTTAGTTTATTTGAATATTTGTTTAGTTCTACCATAATATTACCTTATAAGTTGAAAGTAAGTGGTAGTAAAACAAATTAGGGAACTATTTGATGGCTCAAATTGGTAGTAGCCCAAAGTAAAAGGCTTTAATGGCCTGATTTAGCTAGAAATTTTAAAAGGGAGATCGAATAATAAATATTTTATTATATATTTATTTTAGTTCTTCAGTTATTTTATTATATAGTTATTTTAGTTATTGTTTATAGTTATAGCCATTAATGAATCACTTATTAAGTTCTCAGTTCATAGGTAAAACAATTGCATTCAGGATTGCGTACGATTAGTATCGATTATCTGTTGGATTCTCCAGAATAGACTTGAATGCACTTTTCTCGAAGTGCTTGACTTTTCATGGCTTCGAGGGAGGATTGACTAATCGAGCCGAGGGGCAGAGGGGGCAGGGTGCTTGTGGCGGGACTCCTTCTGATCCCCCGCCGCACGTGCGCCGCTGTCTTTCACTTGTCCTGCTGCTTTTCCCTCCGCCACGGGAGCACTTTTCGCAATTAGCCCGACGAAATTATCCCACTATCTGCTGCTATCGTGTAGCTGAATCTGCCGTTTGTATTTGTATCTGTATCTGTATCTGCAAACGCGGCGAGTGGGCTTCTGCTGCGATTGTTGCATGCAACAATTTAACTAGATTAGACCCCATCGTCGCGACGATTGTTCTGCAGTTGCAACTTCTGCTGGCTACCGCTGTTGTTCCATAAAAAATGGCATTCCTGACGGAAGAATCGTCTCTGGTCTAATCTAAATGTTTAGTCCGGACATTTGATGGCCAACATGCGCCGTCTGCCGCTGAGTGGCAGTTCCAGCTTCAGCTCAAGCTCCAGCTCCAGCTCCAACTCCTGCTGCTGCTCCGCTGTCAATCCGTCCGTCGACTCTTTGGCCGCCGGCTGAAAACGGTGGCACTTACAGTTGCACTTGCGGATTGCCGGCAGTGGCAATTATTGGAATACACTCGGGTCCCTGGCGTCGAAAGTGTGGAGAAATGCACTGGAGTGCAGTGGCGTGGCGTGGAGTGGACCACCGAATCACCGACTGATGCCGCATTAACCCATTGACCTTGATGCTAGGTGGGGGCGGCTGAGAAGGCGTGGCACCAAGGCAGTCAAATCTTTGAGGCACGTTTTTGCGCCACTTTTTGCACGTCGAACGTCTAACACTGCCACAAAATGTGGATTTTTATTAGAGAAAGAAATCTTTTAAATTATTATATATGTTTAACAACCAACGTTGGTATAAGCCACATGAAATATTTGACATATAGAAGAAAAGACACATTTATGATTATTAAGTCCCGAGGAACCTTTGTTCCAAACCCAACTTTTGGCTGAGTGCATCGGAGCCGAGCTTAACAGCAGATTCGACACCCAGGAAAAATCAATCGCGCAAATCTTATCATTAAAACATCAAAAGCTGCCAGTTGGCCGGCATGTAAATGCTAGCAGGCAGCAACTTAATTTGCAGCAGACGATGACGATACAGGCGACACAGCTGCAAGACATCAGCGGCAATCAACGGCAGACAATCAAATGGAGAGGCAGAAGCAGCAGAAGCTGCAGCCCCCAAATGGCCGAAACGGCAAGGATAAAATCAGCAGGTGCCCCCCTGCAAAAGCAACAACTGCAGCGAAAGAGCATAACAACAACCACATCACAGACTTTTCCATCAAATAGTGACAACCGGTTTTTTTTTTTGTGATTTTTTAAAATCGCATTCGTGCCGGCAACTGTAGATGTAGATGATGAGCAGGATTAGCCGCAACATTGACAGTGCCTCCTGCCTGGCTTGCCCCACCTGCCCCATCTGCATCAGCTGCCCCACTGGCCCCGCCTTTCCAATCTGCCACACTCGTAGCCCCCACCTGGATGCACTGCCTCCTTGCTGACTGACTGACATGCAGAAATTATGTTTTGCCACATGGCAAACTCATTAGATGCCTTCGGCTACTTAACGCCCCGCCGCATTGGCGTGCAAATGCTAATCAGTGTCAATTGCAATTAAATATATGTGAGGCACACTGGTCACAGGGATTACTAAACTAAAAGTAATAATTTGAAATAGATATATTTTATTTTTTAAATATTTTATTATGCTGCTTTATAAGGTTTTCAACTCAACAATGTTCCGAAAATGTAGTATGCCTGACCTTTATAAAAATAAATAGTTCTTGCCTAATAGTTCTGCGAGTTTAAGAATCTGATTAAGAAATGTAAAAACTACAATATTTTTTTGATTTTCCCCAGTTTATTATTTAAAATGAGTAACACTCGGTTTTCATGTACTCAGTTTGGAAGTGTGAAAAAAATGGCAATTTCTTGGCTCTTGTAAAACACTTTGAAAATGTGAAAACTGTAAAGTCGCCTTAAATTTATATTCCCAAATTATTTTCCGTTTGATGCGGAGCGATGTGGCCAGCACACAGCTGAGACCAATTTCCTGCCATCAAGCAAATTGAATTAAAATTCTTGTTAAGCTTTGTCGTTACTCTAAATCTTGCCACGGATTTGTGTAGCGGGAGGTGAGCGGGAAATACTTATAAACGAAAGAAAATGCTGGCAACACGCTGGCGAGATAAGTCGCCTAATAACTTCATCTTCATTGCTCAGCGATTTGTTGACTGTTATATTTTAGCCAGGACAAAAGCCGAGCGGTTGCCAGCGGTTTTACAGTTTTGTCTTTGCTGCCGTTGCAAGTTGATGGTGCACCTGCAGCAAAAGTGGCCGGCAATAAATCTCAATTTAAATGGCGCCCCAGCATGCGTGGCCAAAACGATGGCCGCTGCTTCTTGGCCTTCCACATCCACACACCATCTACTGGTTTTCCTTCAGCTTTCTGCTACATCAGCTTGCTGCTTGCTGCTTTCTTTTGCCCCCTTTCTTTGGGTCCGCTCATTTGTAGCAGCGCGCGTCAAATTTGTTGCCGAACCAGTTCAGTGTTGGTGTGGAAAATATAGGATCGGAAAAATCGAGAGATAGGTTGCACATTCGAACTGTACCTCCGGTGTCCGTTGCATTTCGAAATGCGATTTACTGTGCCAAAGCGCGATCATTATCCTAACGCAATTTATGCGCCCCAGCCGCGCCCCACGCCCATCCTCTAATTGCAGCCAGTTTGCTGATGTTGATGCTGTTGTCGATGTTGTTGTTGCAGTTGCAGTTGCAGTTGCATTGTTAGCTACCTTTTGTGTGGTAGTTGCTCGACTAACTGCCATCAGCTGCTAACCGCAATCACAAAGATGCAGCAGCAGTTCCTGTAATGGCGCTAATCATTACGAAAATCGAAGGCTACTTGATGAGAGCAACACCTGGGGAAAATAAATGATTAAATTATAAGGAACTAAACCTTTACGATCTTAACCATTTTACATATTTACATTAAAAGAAGCTAAAACGAGCGAACGTAATTCCTTGAATATTACGTTATAAGCTACTTGTATTATAATTTCATAATTTAAAATTTATGTATTTCGGAGAAGTCTCCAAAATTACTATAGTTCATGTTTAGCAATATGTTTTCTGCAATACTTTTCGCTCAGTGCATGCAACTAAGTACAACTGGTTCTGCACGCGTCGCTAAATCGATCCTGAAACTGGCATTAGCAGGCAATCTTTGGTCTTTGTCTTCCTGCCATCAATAAGATCGTTTTGAAGCGACATTGATCCGCCTCCTCCCGCTCTCAGATCCACACCCCTTTCCATGGGTTCCGATCCCAAAGATCGGTCATTCTCCTATGTATTAACATAGCCATCAACGGATTTGTCGGTCTTTATCAATTACGCTTGGTCTGTTCTGAATTCTGCATTCTTCGCTGGCAATATTTTCCAAGAGCAAGTGCCATCGACAGCGACATTGACTTCGACATCTCTTCGATTTTCCACCACAATAAGAAAAATCTGCATCACGATGAGGAGGATGCCTGCCCAGGTTGGATTTCTAATCTTGTGGGCAACAAGTTGACAGGTTTCGCTGATGTGTGACTAAGATTTATTTGGGAAATGTGTAGGCCGATGCCACTCTAGATGGTAGTTATAGGATAAGCCTAGAGAAGGATGATACCCATGTTCTTTATAAGGAAGTGCAATTCAATATATAATCGGGTATACGTAAGAAAGTAAATAGTGCTTTAGTGTATGTAAATCTTTACAGACCCTTTGCGATCAATAACCATTAACTATAAATCATCCAAGTGACGACAATTTTCGCAAGTGCCACAGCTCCGACTTCGTTTCACACAAATCAAATTTTATTTGGCTTACCTAGAATCCGGTTTGGCACTTGAGTGTGACACCTGCATAGCTGCAATCCCTCGCAGATTTGTTTATCCGCCCCCAATCCAATCAGAGTTCACACAAAGCCACTTCGGGCTGTCTGGATGGGAGCAATATAAATGTAACATCCGCAAATCTGTGTTACATGACACTCTCCTGGGTCACGTCACCGAAGTGGGATGATGGATGACGGGTTCCTGAACTTCTGCCACTCGAAACGATATTTTCCATTGTTCTGATTTCGGCGGCGGAAAGATGGCGCGGAAGAAGGCAGCGCAGCAGTTCATCTGAGTGGATTATAATTTCCGCAATGGCCGATGGCCAATGGTTGTTAGGGGTTAGTAGGCAGGTGGAGGCTGAAACAGTTAGCCAGTTAGAGATCTTTCAAGGACACATAACGGCCGGCCAGTCGAGTGACAGCTGCGATAGCGGTAAACGTCACACACAGATACTCAGATACTCAGCTGCCCAGATGTTCGGATGTGCAGATGCACACTCGCAGATACACTCGCCGACTGAACGAGAACAACAAGTGCAGCTGACTCTGGCATTTGCCAATGGAAATGCACTCAAAGCATGCATGAAAGTATTGAGAAAAATATAAAACTGTTTTTCGTAGATCAGGAAAATTTACAAAATATTTTATTCTTTAAGTGTTTTGTTTCAATACCAATCGAATTTAATGTAAGCAAAGATTGCTTTATTTAGATATTAATTTATATTAATATTATATACTCAATGGATTACTTGAAAACTTCGGTTTACCTACGTTTGGTATTTCCTATGGAAAAATAATTATATAATCTTAGTGCATTTTTCCACGTGTGGGGGATGTCGTCTTCATTGCGACGGACGGACGACACGACAGCCCAGGAGATAACTCACTCTATAAAAATTCGAACAGCCAGCGATCCGAGGAAAGCCAAAGCGAAACGAGCCAACATAACAGGGAACAATAACGAGAACAAGCAGCAGCCTTGATAGTCAGGCGATAACAGGCGCACACAAAAAATGGAAAATGGGAAATCTATATGTGCGGCTGAAAAGGAAGCGAAAATCGAGGAATTTTCAAGTGGATTACCCAGTTTTTGTTCGCTGTTCGCTGTTGCTGTCGCCTGTTGTTGTCGTTGTTGTTGCTGCTTTTACCCCAAAGCCCGGCAGTTGCAACGTGAAAATAAATAAACTTGTGGCATGATTGGCTCTGCATGATTAGTCACATGCAGAGGAGCGGAGCAGCAGCGGGGTGGCGGGTTGGAACTAGTGCCAGGCTTAATAGAATTGATACGAGTGGTAGCAAGGCCGGTCATAAGATGTGCGAGAGATAGCCGACATCAACTTGCAGCAGCAACTTGCAGCATGCAGCTAGCAGCAGCAGCAATGCCATTTATGCCAGCAGCAGCAGCAACAACAGTTATTGTAACAATAAAATTAGCTAACGATATAAAGGCAAGGCAAGGCTAAACAAGCAACAATAACGGGAGAAAGAAGCCAACACGGCGGCAGAAAAATACAAAAAAAGATAGAAATAAGCAGTGACTGCAACAGGAACAGAACAGGTGGCAAACGTGGCACGACCAAAGGAACCAAACCAACAAACGGCGACTGCTTAAGCTGATTCTGCCACACAATGAAAAATAACACTCATCAATTCAATTAGTTTGGGATCTAAAAAAATTGTCTAAACGGGCCAGCAGAAAATGACGCCTACTTTTTGGTTTATTTATGTTTTGAAATTTATATACATTTAGCTTGGGGCTAAAACTATGGTAACCCACAATTATAAAGGAATATTTATATATTTTAAATGTAAAAATAAAACTTTACCAAGTTACCAACTATATAATAATTTTATAATTACTTAAACAGTTTTAAGGTCTTATATGTTCTTATATAAAATATTCACTTACTAATGGGTGTAATCCTTATTTGCTAGTATAATTCGTTAAATGTATCTAGTTTCCCTCAGTGATTCTAGTGCCTGCATCCATCGAATGCACTTGGCTCCCAAGTTAGTGCAGCATGTAAATCATATTCAGGCCCGGCTCGGTTACTGTTTTGGTCTTTTCCTGGCTGACTTCTCTTACTGTGCTTTACGGCGCTTTATTTGGTATTCAATTTTCAAGAGAAATCTTTTAAATTGAACCCAGAACAGGCGGCAGTCTAGGGCAATCCGACAATTGGAAATCGCCTGTTGCCACTGATGCCTAGGCGCTTTTAGCCAGAAATTTATTGATTGTCTGCTTCACGCTTTCCTTGTTTCGCCTTGTTTCCCGACTTGCATCGCCCCAACTCCCCATCGCCGTGTTGGCCTTGTTCTCGTTACTGCCAACTCACATTTATGTCGGACTAAGCTTGTTAATGTCATGTACTTCAATTATTTTATTAACTTATTCCCAGGCAGGCGAAGATGAACACATTCCACAGACTTTGATTGCGGCATACAGAGCGTATGCGTGATTTATGTGGAATTTGGTCACTATATTCTGTGTGATTATTTCGTTAATGCAGTTGAACGTATAAGATCTTCAGGCAATTAATGAAATCAAGTTTAAGCAGATTTTCCCCAACTTATTTTCTTGTTTATGTTGTGTCCGCTGGTATTAATTGAATATATTTAAATAATTTCAAACATCATCCGTCATAACTAATGACGGGCAGCGAAGAAGAAAATCAATTTACATAAAAAATGCATACTCCGTGGCGCCCAGCTAAAAATATTCGGGCCTTGTGAAAAAAACAGGATGAGAAAATCGAGGAAAATCCGCTGTGTGTTGGTCCATTCGCTGGTCACTCAGTTGGCCATTGAAGCGGCAAATGCGATGCAGATGCAGTTGGAGTTGCGTGCACCATTAGAAAGATCTCGAATGGCAAATGGAAGTGGATGCTACATGGTGGAAAATATATTGATCACACTTTTTTATTTAGTTTAAAATCTCTTGCAATTGAAGAACAAATCATTCGCACATATTATTAATTATAGCATAAATATAAATGAGTTTAAGAATAGATTAAACTAGGAGTAGAACCCTTAGTTTTTTTTCTCTATGCAGCACAACGATCCCGTTAGCAAAGCAGCGTGAAGCATCTGCGGCAGCGGCGGGCCACATCCGCCAGGTTTCATTGATGCTCGGGCCCAGACCCAATCCCAATCCCAATGCCTGTACCAGTCTCGGTCCCCCAGTCCCCCAGCCAAGTCAATCAGTTAGCCAGTCAGTCATTCAGTCAGTCAGTCAGACATGCGCAGGGAATGGCTGAACGGCGGCTTTGGCCAACTGGAAACTGGCAACAGGCAACAGGCAACAGGCAACTGCAACTGCATCCGCTCACGAAAAGAGCCAACTCGATGGCCCAATGGGACGCCCCAAGGATCAATGGCAGGTTTGTGCCGTTATTGGCCATTGCCGTTGTGTAATGCATGCTAATTTCATTTGCCCAACGAAATTATGGCTTTTATTAGTCAGTCCATCCAAGAGATTCCGGCGAATCTTTAGCGCTTCGAGTTATTGAATCGAATTGGCCGATGAAGTGGAAAAATAGCTGGGATGAACTATAAGATTGGGAACCTAAACAACCGAAGTAAATTGTACTTTGCACTTGTGCCCCAAAAAGTAAATTGTAGATAATCAAAAAATTAAAAAGGGCTTAAAAAATATTATGTTTCTACGATTATTTACTAGTTTCTTCTATTAACATTCTTGTTTTTACTTTTATATAGATGAGTTTATAGCTATAAACAGTTTAAAAGTATTGAAGAAAATGTCATAACTTTTGGTAGCTTGTATACGACTTTTCTTTGTTTAGTTGCATCTTCTTGCATATCTGCTTTGCAATTACTAAACTGATTTATTCGGCCCACAAATTGAAGTTCCCGCTGCGAAGTTCTTTTTTTTTGGCCAAGACACCTGCAACCCATAAGCCGATAGATACTTTCAATTGAAATGGCTAACGAAAGCCACGGCGGCTGCAGCTTTAACTCTGCCGATTAGTGCGCAACAAATTGCTCAGATTTATTACGCGCGGCTGCGCAGAAGCAACAACAGCAGCAGCAGCAGCAACAACAACAACAACAGTTGCCACAACAGCAACAACAAGCGTCGGCTTATCAAGCGTCTTGCCAATTTTGGCAACGGCGACGGCTGCGTTATGAATTATTGGACACTATTGAGTGCCGCCGTGCGGCGTGCTACCAAATTTGTGTGCCACGCTGCCTCGAGGACTCGCCGGCATATCGGATGCTGCCGCCCGCCTGCTGCCTGCTGCTGCTGCTTGTTGCATGTTGCATGTTGCTGGCGACACCAGGCAACGGCAACAACCACAGCAATTTGTCAGCGCAGTCGCAGCGTGTCTGAGAGGCACAGAGTTTGGGCAAAGCCAATGCCAAATATGGCCAGGCCACAGCGAGTACTGCGAGTCGTTGGCTAAAAGCGCTGACAATTTGGCCATTTTTTATTCCATTTTTATACTTAACTTTATCACTTAACTGTTTATCATCTATTCACAAGCAAGTTAAGTTAATAAATACGATATATATTTATTGTTATTTATATTTATATAATGTTCAGTTAGGAATTTTAGTTGGAATTTTAGTTCAGGAATTTTAGTTCAGTGCAAAAGTGGAATATATTTAACAATCTTTAAAATTTGTATCAAATAAATAAACTAATCTTTGATTATTCTGCTAAGAAAAAATTATAAAGATTGGCTGATACATTTTTCAATTTAAGAAATTTTTTGTAACATTTGACATAGCTAACTTAGCTTTGTTTAAAATCTATATGTTATTAAGGTTATTAAATTATAGGTTTTATTAACTTTTTGGAAGTTTCCCTCATCCAACTTGGCTTATGTTCCCACTTAAGGGTTGACTTAGCTTTTTTTTGGCAGTCAATGGCATCTCCGTTGACCAGCTGGCTGGCTGCCTTTTCATCTCCTGGCCTGGCCTGGCCGCCCCACCTCCTCCGTATTCCTCGAGGTTGTGGGGCTGCACTTGCCTATGCGCGTTTATCGTTTACGTTATTTCTCGGCCGCTAGTTTTCCAGTTAGCCGCAGTTAGCTGTGCTGCATTTGGCTCAAAGTGAAAGATTTACGCGGCCTCTTACGCTGCCCCTGCCACACGGCCTCGAAGTCGCTGTTTCTGTTTCTTTTGCTCCCTTGCAGCGGCGCATGCGTGCCGTTATGGTTTATTTAATGCGTTTTGAAAGTGCATTTTCATGTTCGATGAGATTGATGAGAAAATTTGATTTATTTTTTTCCCTGCCTGCACATTGTATACTTAGTCTCGTTGGCTAGATCTGCTGCATTTGCTGCATCTGCTGGATGTGCTGCCACCATCCGCCAATCCCCATCCTCATCGTCCAGCATTATTTTCATTTTATTTCATCTTATTTTTACTTCTCTTGCCCTGACCAACTGTCTGTGTGTCAGTTACACTTGCAGGTTGCGGCATTTTGTCAGAGGGACAGTTAGAACTGAAGGCAGGTCCGAGCCAAGTTGGCCTGCCCGTTAAATTGTTCATCGATCTTGGTCGGATCTTGGAACTAGCAGCTTGGTGCTTGCAACTTCGATCTTGGCAATCGACAATTGGCAATCCATATGCCATAAATGGCTGCGCATGAGAAATGTGCTGTGGCATCTGCTCAATGCAATGGGAAATGTATCGGTTTGCAATCTTGGGCAGCCGATTGCATAACTTTTTCCTTATAGAATGGGCTTCACATTTGACATCGCAGGCCGATAGTTCAACAGTCTTTCAGAAATTCACCGAACATCTTTTTTCATTCTGAAGTTTAGGAGTCTTTAAAGACTCCTATTAGACTTCCTGGAAAGCTCAAATGATTGAATCTTCAAAAGGTGGCTATTTCGTCACATTGTTGCTGGTCAGCTAATTACATGGTCGTAAAATAGATATCCGATAATACAGATAAAGGGGCATTAAAAGGCCCGCACCTCTAAACTTCCGATCACGATCTCCCTTGTGGCATTAATAAACGCATCGTTAAATGCACAACAGTTAACTGGTCGGGCTGAATCTCGTTATAACTGCGATCCCTCCACTAGCCACCTATTTCGAAACTCACTCGCCGCAGGGGGGTCAAGTTGCACACACAGAATTGGCTGCATGGGTTACTTTGTCACTGGGAAAGCAATAAGGACATCGTTTCCGTAGAAACTAAAACAACACTGGAAAAAATAAGTCAATTACTTTATAAAGATATAAGTATATACATACATACATATGTGCTAGCTTAGTTGTTAAATGAAGCCACAGTAGTTTTTTTGTTAGCATAAGACTTTGATTCAACGGTTTTAAGTTACATGGAGAGCAATCGAACTCTTTGCAGTGCACCATTCAAAATGACCATACGAATCACAGTGTGGATAGTCGTCTCATCATTTTTCTGTCGCATGTTGCATAATGTTTATTAATGCACAAATTTTTACGACGCCATGTGGAACCTTTTAACGATGCCTCATAACGATTACGCCCCGTTCGACCGGTCGATGGCATCTCAATGGTTCCAGGTCGATATGAGATGATATGATGTTGCTGCGATGGTGCAGCAATTGTTGCTCATGTTGCTTCTAACATATGAGCGGTGCATGCTCGGTGTTTTCTTTTACGACTTGCGACCAGTTGAAACACCACCAGCCACTGGTAACAATTTCAACTGCAACAATTTACAATTAGCCACGTTTGTGCTCCATTTCGCTGTCGCTGATTATTGCAAAATGAGACAGCGATCCCAATCCCATACACACTTGGCCATCTCGCATCTAACGGTCGAAAAAGAAAAAATAAATAGGAGGGGAGGAGAAAAAAAGCGGAGAGAAGAAAAATGCACAAATGCAATGCTCTCTTTTTGTCCCCCAGATGGCGCAGCGCTAAGCAATTAAAATTGCAGTCTCCACTTGCTTTGCCTGCTAATTGCGACCGGCATCGAACTGCATCTATATAGCATCTGCCACGCCCCTTTCCACCATACATCCCCAGAAACTTCGCGGAAAACGGAGGAGTTGCAGCTTTCGGAGGAGTTTGGAGCCGCCTTTGTCTGGTAACTTTTTGCCGACCGAGTTCGAGTTGAATTCAATTGTTCGCCGTTACTAAAATCTCAATCGATTACCAGTGCACTTGAAAATAATGAACTCATTTTCGATAAAACAATATTTTAAAAACTGGAACTATTTACAAATCGAGAAATAGGCTCTAAGCTTGGCTGTTCTCAGATCCCGAAAATTAAATGCATAAATAAAAGTTTAATTTAAACTCAGTATACTTTTTATTTTATTATTTTCTTGAGCAGTGTGTACAGCTTATATTTTTTGTAATTGCCAATAGTTTTCCCCAATTTCTGCCAGTGTTGCAGAATCATTAAATCATTCCACCCCTTTTAGAGTTCCTCTTTCGCTATTACTTCGTATTAGAAAAGCGTTTTCCAACATTGCTGGCCGCCCACTTGGGCGTCGTCTCGTTTGGCTCGTGTTAGAAATTTTATTTGTTGGGTTTTTCCATTTCCTTCTTCATCGCTGATTCCGCCATGACCTTGACCAAGAAAGTGCACGCGTCGCTTTTGCCGTGCATGTAGTTGTGGGCTTGTGTGGGCGTGGCACTTGCGTGAACCGGCAACTTTTCATTACATAATGCGACGAGACCTTCAAATTTCAGCAGGATGCTGTGGCAACTTTACTTGCGAAACTGCGGGTGCATTTTCCATTCGCCATTCGCCATTTTTCATATTTCCAGCCGAGTGTCAATAATTTGACGAGTACGTGGTTGGCTGTCATTTGACATCCTCACGGTTTCGCTTCTCCGCCGACCGGCTATAATTCAGTTTTTAGTCAGTGAACGACTTCAGATGCAACGCGCTGTAAGCTGCAATTTGATAAACGTGCCGACATTAATGCCGCCTGACATGAAAAGCCAGCCGCCGACTTGCTCAAGTTGGCGGAGAAATTGCTGCTTAAGCCGCCAAAGGAGAAAAATAAGGACACCATACAACAATGGGGCACGGGAGAAAAAAATGAAGAGAGTAAGTGCAGTCAAAGGCGCGAACAGGAGAGCCATTGTAAGACAACAAATACAACATCAAGGACACACCATGGACTTGGCATCGTTTTGTCTTATGCGTAGGACTGTTTTCAGCTTACAAGGACTTTCCAGCCGAAGGCATCCTTATTGCATTTGCAGAAGAGAAGAGCCATTAATGTGGGTTAGGTTTCAAAGAGTTCTATTGGGGTGTGAAATTCCTGTGCTAAATTCTTCAAGCTTAATCCAAGTAATAACAAAACGTGGAAGCTTGCATCCATTACTTTGAGTATTTTTAAGAATTACTTGGCTGCCAGCAGTTGATTACAATATATATCAGATATTCTTACTACGAATTAAGATTT
This sequence comes from Drosophila mauritiana, assembly GCF_004382145.1. Lineage (NCBI taxonomy): Eukaryota > Metazoa > Arthropoda > Insecta > Diptera > Drosophilidae > Drosophila > Drosophila mauritiana. The sequence continues at coordinate 8,493,194 of NC_046670.1, forward strand.
TATCTCGTTGCGATTATCTTTCAGGTCGATCATATTATCAGCTATAAAGAAAATTTGTAATTTCCTCTGCAGTTCATATTTTACATTAAATCTGATCACCGGATATCTTATCCCACAGCCCACACTCATAAGTAGTGGCAGCTGTGAAATTTCTCTTACGACTTCAAATTTAACCCATTAGATACCATAAAAAGAAATCAATTTCTATAAAATATCCTAGCTCAAAAGTGTTCGTAATTTGATAGAAGCTGTTGCTTGTGCCGAAAAAAGTTTCAATCTCGTGACAAGTCGAAACTGTGTTTTCCTTTTTGCAACAATGTGTATTACAAGCAATTAGAGCATTCAGTTTTATGTGGCCATCATTTGGCACGGTGCATTTTGGCCACTTGCCTGTAATTTGGGGCTCTCGCATAGTTTGCCGCTGATGACCCTAATTAAAAGCACAACCCGCACACACAGAACCCAAACACAATTTCCAGTCTGCTCCTGCGAACCGAGGCCTTTATGATCGGGCGGCACAGACCGCAACTTTGGCATCAGCATATGGGGTTTGGTCGTTGCAAGTGGCGGCTTTTACGACTGCTATCGCCAGTTACAGTTAACATTATTAGGTCCCGAGCTCCACCAGCAACAGTGCACTGGAAGAAATAAAGGGTTAGTATAGAATGATTTAACAAGTGTTGCAAGTAAACAATGATGTTTCTTTTTTATTATAGTATTATAGTATTATAGTACTTTATTATTTAATTAAAGTATCTAATCCTTGAGCGGCAGTTGCTTTTTCATTAAATTGTAGAAGATATCCTACTGATTCACTTTGAAATAGTCATATTTTCTTTCCGTGCTTCTTTTTCCGCTTAATGACTTTAATAATCCTGTCACCGATCATTAAAAAATCTCCACGAACACACAAAAGAAATTCCATGGCAGCTTCAATCAAAATAAAGTACACGCTCTTCCTGCTCGGCCGCTTGCAACGTGGCCCCTGGTTTTGACCAGGCCAAAAGCGAGGCAGAGATGCAAAGGCGGGAGACTTGCCGATCGGACTCTGTTTGTTCTCACGTGGTATTCAAATTCTAACAACATTTTAATGATAACCTCGGCGGACATTAAAACTCATTCAGCCGTAATAAACATTAATAACACTTTAATCCGTTGCACGGCAAGAGCTGTGCGATTTTCCTCATTTTTTCGGTGTGCAGATGCAGATGCTGCTGCGCATGCGCAGAATTGGCGACTTTCCTGCAGCTGTGCGCCTCGTGCTATCAAAATAATCAGCGAGGAAAGAGACGGCAAGAGAGGTGGCAAATAGAAAGGGAGGAGCTGAAGGCAGGGACGGACATGGAAATGCCTTCAAGCCAGTGCACACACTCGAAAAAAGGGAGATTTTCCAAGCTATACTAGTTGAAATCAATCAATTCGATAGTATTTCATGATTCAACATGCTATGTGGTTTTATAATATTTTCCAAAAATCTAATATTTACTAGGTTGTCCCTTTACTTAATTATTTTAAAAGTATTATTGACAGTGTGCTGTGGCCGTCAGCTTGGAATAAATAATAGAGAAACTTGTTGCCGTTGTTACTGTTGCTGTTAGCTGGGCGCGTTGTAAGGCTATAAAAATGCATGTTTGCTAAATCAATGCAACAACTTGGGGGCATGGCAGCAGCAGCCGATGCCCAAGTCGAAGCCGTAGCATCAGCATGAAGGCGTCCCACATGGACCAACCTTCCAACCTACCTGGCAACCGACCAGCCAACCTGCCCACCTTTCGCCTGGCATCCTTTGAAGCAAATGCAACTGCAACTGCAACGCTGCTGCTGCTGCGGCTGTGTGCGATCTTGCCACTTACGTAGGCCGCGTGTGGCAGGTTGCCGTTGCATTTGCAGTGGATACAGCCTACACTGGATTTAGATGCCAATGGCTATATATGTATGTGCATAAATATTTAAACAATTTATTTTGATAGAGAAATGTAGAATAATCCAATAGTGGTGTCTAATATATAGATTCAAATATATATGGTTTTATATAAATATTAAATGTTATATTTATCCATTTGAACAATACATATCAATCTCTATATTGTTTATAGCAAAATTTAATTTGTTATTTGGGTAATAATAACTCTAATTTTCAGAAGAGTTGATCCTTTGATAAAAATTGTGAGGAGCGAAAATAGAGTATATATGCATCCATGCTATTGAGGTCCCACTGTATAGCCCGTTTCTCGGCTGCACTGGGCTCTGGCCCCATACCAAGGTCTTTGAGCGGTTCTTGTTGCTGGTTTGTGGACGATAGTTGGTGGTGCTGGCAGGCCAGATCATTTTGCTTCCTAGTTGCATGTGGCCCATGTAATTGTGTGCCCATATGTTGGTGCACGGTGCACGGTGCACGTGTGTGTGTGTGATAAGTGAGGGGGAGATCTGGATGCTGGATGGGATGGGATGGGTTGGGATGGGATGGTGGCAGGGTGGTGTTGAGCCACTCGGCCACTCGCTGTGAGTTGGCCTAGCTGTTGGTGGTGCTGGTTGCTGGTTCCTGCCTGGTGGTTGGTCGTCGGTGGATCGCGGATTGCGGATTGGGGCCCGCCGATTCAGAATGTCGCTGTCCCTTGACTTCGGATGGTATGCCAGGCTAATCGAATTTCCGAGGATGCATTCACTTTGTCATGACAGTTGGACAGGCAGGTTGAGGTCGAAGTGGTGGGATCCCACAAGAGCCAATCCCATTCCATGGAGCGCAGGGCTCCGTTCGCCGCAACCTGATGCGGCGAGTTTCAACCTCATATGGTAAAGAATGATATGGGAAACAGTTCGATAGAGTAGGAAATTTAACATTTACCAAAAATATCAGTTAAATTGAATATTACATATATGCAGAAATACATTTAATATGAGTATTCTTGGGCATAACCAAGAAATTTATTTATACATCTTTCCTCTATATAATACATTATATTTTTCTTCTTTTTTAATATTATAAAAAAAATGTTATAATCCTTTTAATCACCACTTCTTCTGCATTAATTAACCAAAGCGAGTTAAAAGTCGTATTTATGCTCTTGGGTTTTATGTTCCTAGTGCATTACGAGATCGTGGTTAAAGCTTTGGGCCCCTCAGATTCCATTAGTATTATTACATTTATCAGCCGAACATGTTGCCGTTGTTACGAGTCCTCTTTGCTCTTTCTATCTCTCTGCCCCCCGCCAACGCTCCTCCGCTCATCGAGCGATGTTGGCCAAATCGAGACCTAGGGTCCCAATTCTGGTTTCTGGCCAGATTCTGGCCGATGGACTTCATCTCGGGGATCGCACTCAAAAGGTTATGTGCAGGGCCGGGCTCTCCTCTAAAGTGTTTGCACTGCGTAATAAACATAGAATTCAATTTTCATTAAGATGTTGCCCCTGATCCCTTGCCGTTTACCGTTAGCTGGCCTCCCCGCCCCAACCGATTTCTTTCTATTTTTTTAGGGCCTTTTCCTGGGACAAAAAAAAGGGGGACGAGTATTTCAATAATGAATTCGAGATAAGCGCATTGGCTTCATTTGCCCCAGGTTGCCGCATGCCACAACACTTGGAAAAAAAGAGTTTGAAGTTAAAAAAAGGATTTAAAGTGAAGAACACAAAATGGTCAACGATTACTAGAGTAAAACGTGGCGTATACTTAACATATCAATGTTGGATTTGTGTATTATTTATTTATTTACTTATTTATTTAAATTATAGCAACATATTAAAGAACATTTCCTTGATTTCATACAACTGATTTTATTTCTTAAAAGTAAACGGCTTTCTTTAAATAATATTTAAAAATGATATAAAATTAAAGCAAACATGGTAATTTTGCAGTGCAGGTACTAGGATGTGGCTGTGCCTTTGCCCGTGGATGGACAAACATTTGTTGTTAGAGGAATTTTCATTTTATATAAGAGGCAATCGCAGTGAACCGGACCAGCCCCGAAGGTTTTCGCAGCCAGCTGGGGAAAAGCTCAGGCCGAGGCTGCTCAAGTGCGCAATTTTCTCACATGGCAGTCGCTGCTGTTGTTGTAGTCCCATTCCCATTCCCGTTCCCGTTCCCGTTCCTATTCCCATTTCCAGTCGCAGTCAAGTTGTCCCTCCAAAAGTTGTAGATTTAAATGAACATGGCGCTGGCCAGCAGAGTGGACAGCCAGACACACATAGGCTAATGCCCAGGCCCATGCGTGTTGATCTTCCGCATCTTCGCAGGTCTCCGGGGTCCAGCTAGAGTCCCTGATTCTGCACTTGAAGAAATTTAAATATTGTTCTTCATTGTTAAAAAAAAAAGTATCTTTAAAAGTATCTATAGTTGATTGACTGGCATTGATGATCCCAATGCAACGTTTTAGCACTAAGGATTCTTGTTGTTTTACAAAGTTTACTTTATTTAATTATATTTTTTGTTAGATGCTATTTATTATATAAGTTTCTAAGTTTCTTACTACTAGTTTCTTTCTGTGTAAGTGTACCTTCCCCAAACTCTTCGACTCGATCCCGATTGCATTTTGGTTGCCTATAGCTGACACAGTTGACGAACACGATGATCACGATGCGAATGCGGATGATGAAGATTAGCGTCGGCTGGCCGTTTCAGATTGCGGATGCATCCGCGAACCTATCTGCACTGAAAATAATGGATATCATAATATGATAGTGGATGCAACTCATTAACTATAGTAACAGACTTAAGTTTTTCTTTAAATCGAATTTGTTCCTCGAAGAAGAGATATCTTGTGTCCTAAGAAGTATAGTTTGTTTGTTTAAGATATGTACTTCAAATTTCGTCTGCGTGTAGAACAAGTTTCTCGCTTTTCCTGTGTTGTTGTTGCAAGTGCAGCGGCGGCAATATTTAAATTGTTTTATACATCGTTGTGCTGTTAGATGGATTCAGCCCCCCTACCTATACACCCCCTCCACTGACTGGGCCATTGGATGTCCTAATGCGTAGAAATGCTAGAGAATCGAGGGGATTGCGAGTCATAAGGATGGTGGTGGGCCATTCGCTTCCTAGTTGGGCCGCAATTTGATTTTCTTCGAGCGTATACCTGCTTTAAATTTCCGTTTATGCCTTCTGAAGGCTTGTAAAATGTTAAATGAACTTAAAATTTATTGCCTGGCCAGCCAGCCGTCGATTGACGTTTGCACATGGCGAATAGCCAGTTGGCTTTTAGATGGCCGCTCGAAAAGCACTTGGCCAAGGAACTTCTGTTCTTGGCGATTATGAATCTGTGCCTCCTCGCCTAACTGTTAACCAAATAAATGGTTTATTGGGCAATGATGGCGAAGGCTTTTGAAAATTGTTTATTTAAAGTTTGAGCGTTTCGTTATTTATTGGCATTGAAATGTTATGGAAGAAAATTAAGGTTGTGTCTAACTTTGGCCATAAAAGCCATGTTTGTTGTTGTTTCTAGGTATGTAAAAGTGGTTTTAATTAAGTAATATCGTGAATAGTTATTTTGCTGTTAATGCACTCTGGTCAAGAACCAATAAAGTAATAACTGCCGAACAACTATTGAAAACCAATTGATTTTGGTCTACATTGTTTTAGTACAGTTTACAGTTTAAACATAAAGATATATAGCCATTTTAAATTGATTTAAAACACACAATTAACTTCCTACTATTCAGCCGTTCATACGGTGAATTTAGGCCAGTAAAAATAAGTCCTGCCATCTTCTCGTGGTAAATTTCAGCACTCTACAAGCAATCTCGGCCCACGATAAGCTATATTTGCTATAGCCATTGTTTCCAGATTGATCTGGCCGGTTCATTCATTCGCCGGCTTGATTCCCGCAGCTAAATATGGACATTAAACGCGAACAAAATGGGAGCAACCGCAAATGCCTGCAATTTTCCACTTGACTTGAGCGTTTCTGGACGCTCCGAGTGGCGAGTGGGCAGATGAGGCCGCCAAGGCATTTAGCCACGACCACGGACCTCCAAGTATCCCCCCTACCCCACCCTTCCAGAAGTGACTGCTCCTGCTGATGATGCTGCTGCCCACATTTGCCTAAAAGGGGCCCAAACCTGTTGCCTACTGAAATGTAAATCTTGATGGTAATTTTAATAGAAAAAATCGAGGCGAACCGTTGGTTAGCCCAGGCCAAGGAATTGTTGGCTAACTAAGCCTCGGCACGGGATAACACTCCAGAACAGGAACAAAAACTACAGGGAACTACGGAAGCACTGCAAATAAATACTTGTAGTGTAATTTGTATCTTTGATTCAGTAGCTTATATAGCAGAAATTCAGTTTGAACAACGAACTTGATGTGATAGGACTTTTACCCTATGAGATACATTTATAGTATAAAATACTCTGGGCCATTTCCTCCACTTTCTTCACATAAAACACTCGCATTTGATGAAACATACCGCAATCTGTATATTTGATTTGCTGATTTTTGCCGAGTGCACTTATGCGAGCGCGGGCAACGCCAAATGTTTATTGTGCCATATAAATGGCCACATTTGCAGTTACCCTAGGACCGCTTCTTGCCCCATGTTGCTGCTGAACGCATTCCTTCGCCTGAAAGTGGCTGCCACTCAGGTACATTGGCCCAATCTGCCGCCCTGCCGCCCTGCTTTTACGCTCCCCTCCCCTGCTTTTCATCCCGCTGAATATATATATACATATATACATACGTACGTACGTAAGGCTATATGTGCGAGTGGCTGATGCTGGGCTGCATCTGCAGCGCCCGCTGAGTGGACAAACCAGATATTGATAACGGCTCTTCGATGCTGTTACTTTAACAGCCGCATTGCTCAGGCCGAGGACAGGGATTGCAACTGCAACAGCAACAGCAACATGCAACATTTACTGCTGCACACGGGCAACACTTCTCTCTGGGCTGTTTGTTTTCGTATGGAATTAAACGCCTTGGCGCACAGGTGCTGGCCAAGAGATGTCTTCTTGGCCCAGCCAGCTACAGCTCCAACTCCAACTTCGCGCCCCATCCCGTATCCACCTTAACTGCTCAGGTGCAACGGCGGGGCTGCTTGCATTTTATTTGCAATTATTTTTGTAGCGCAAAGGAATTACCCGCCCGGGGATGCACAAGGAAAATTATTTTCAATATACTATATTAAAATCAAGTAATGCAGGATCATAAAAATCCCTTGATTTTAACTAAGTTACATAGCAGATTGTTTTTGTAATATAAATTAGAAGGTTATAGCCACTTTAAGCTGTATATTTCAACTCATAGCTGTCAGTGCTTTATATTATAATAATTATATAACAAATATATAAACAAATTTAAACATAAATTTGTCAAGCATTTAATTTAGTTTTTTATCAATATTTATTATTTATTTAATTCATTTATGTATAAGCCTCCTTTAACAGTTCGATTTGGTGTATATATATTACCATAAATTATACGCACTATTTTTTATTGGGGATCCATTGCTTTTATTGGGTATCTTCTATAGCAAGTAGCTTACTGACCCGATATTTGTTTATTTTAAACTGAACCTAAGTCCTTTTCTCTCAGTGCCTATCTAAAACTGCGACTTTGGCGTTGGCTTTTTGTGCATGGCTTTATCAGCGGCTCCAGCCTGGGCCATCTCCTCCTTGGCCGCGCTAAGAGCCAGGCGAATTCTAATTCTAATTTCTGCAACGCAGCTGCGCGCCAACTCCAGAGCGTAGATCCCAGTACCCGGTATCCAAGTATCCAAGTATCCAACTATCCAAGTACCCAGCCTCCAAGCTGGCTAACTGCGAACTGCAGGCCTTGGACCAGGTCCAGTCCTTAGCTCCGTTGGTGGCGCTGTTGGTGTTCATTACGCAAGAGGTGAATGCACCGCCCGGCACTTGCTGGGAATTGGAATTCTGGAAGCTGGGAGCTGCTAGCTGCTAGCTGGTCCCTGGAATCTGGAGTCCGCAATCCGACCAGGCAGCGAATCAATGAACTAAGCTAGTTTCGCGGCTGCGGCAATTAAAAATCCGCTCGAGCGTCATATGCAAACATGTTTTCGGTGTTTTCTGCGGGTCGTCCAATAGCATTTGCTAGAAATATGCAAAAATCGAAATAGCAAAGGTCAGCGGATTTGAAGGCTGTTCTCATGCAGCGCGTTCCAAATCCGATTTCGATTCCGAAACCAAAACCAAAGCCAAATCCGAACTGCGCTCCGAACTCTCGAGACGGCGAGATTCATTAACCAAGTTAATAATTAAAAATAAAATCAGGGACACAGATCGATCGATCTGCGACCGGCTTGCAGTGACTTCGCAGCGACTTGGCCAAAATTTATTACATTTCAAACAAAGGCAAACAAAAAGCCAAGACACCAGTAAAGGCAGAAACGCAGCGAGATATATAGACTTCCGTATTTGCCAAATTGTTGTTGCCATTGCCGTCTACAATAAATTACGACAACTTGATGGTATGATGAGGGGTGAATCTGGGTGGGGGAAGGGGGTGTGCTCGAGGGCAGTCGCGCATAATTTTGGCAAACTTAGCGAATCGAGCGAAGGTTTTTTTTGGCTTGGGACGGGGCCCCGCTAGACCAGTTTTTAAATTACATGCAAAGCATTCCAAATGCAAACTAAAACATTTATTTCTGTTTCATTCGATTTCGTCGCCCGTCTCGTCTTCCTGCGCTTAAGTGTATCTAAACTTTAAACAAAATGCAAACAGCATTAAACACACAAAGAAATCGGTCGAATAAAAAAAGCAGAGCAGAAACAAAGCAGCCAAAAATCGCACATTTTTTCCTACTTTTTTTTTTGTTTTTTGCAAACTAAAATTTATTTCAAGGGCAAATGCGCGAATTTTTTTTTGCGAGTTCTCTATTTTTTATTCTCCTTGCACTGCGTCGTCATCAGGTCTTTGATACCCTAACTGCGGGCATATGTAAATTATTATTATTATTAATAATAATAATTAATCAAAAATTAACTTAGAACAGTAGTTTGTTTGCATTCAGTACATTTTATAAAGCATATTTAACTCTTTCGTTTAAAAAACAGGTTTATTATGAGCGCATCTTGCGTTCCATGCGACTTTTGATGTTCCTACTGCCCATTTTAATTTTTCGCCTAATACTTTTAATAAATTGCCCGGCGCCAAGCCCAGGCACTTCGCTTTTTTCGGCGAAAACTCAACTGAAGCGCTTTAGATTTATGCGTCGTGGCAATTAAATTCATTCAACGTAATTTATGAGCGACCCGAAATACTTGAGGGTGACATAATTGAGGGCGTCGAGAGATGGCAGCCCTCATCCAAATTTCCGAATTTGATAGCAAGTGGGAGCCACTAAATTGGCTCATTTTTCTATATGTATTTGTGGGTGGTGGGTTCAATAACCTGGCGGAATTATAAAGCGAGTAAACAAGAAATTTATTTGGAAATGGCGAAAATTGGGCTAAGTAAATTACGCACATTTGGCCAAATGCTAAACAGGCGAAAACGGGGCGGCGGGTAAACAAAAGAACTTTTGTAAGACATATTCCTCTATGTGCCGCAAAATATCTATATACATACGCGTATATAGTGCTCTATTAAACAGATCACCGCAGCGTGTAATATTTGCATTATAATCAACAGAATACGCGCCCCGATTAAAGCCATATTGTTCTCGATCATTTTTGGGGGCGGTTAGGTGTAAGGTGGGCAGCTGGCGCCCTACTTTCGCTGGTTATTTGTGCGCTATCTATACACAACTTTTGGGCCAAATTAGGGCATCTATTTGGGTTTATTTGTAAAGCAAAAATGGTTAATGTCTAATACGGGGTTGCTGTTAGCTAAAACGAAACATATGTGTGGAAATTCTCAGCCCATTGGAAGTCAAATGAAATTGAATGAAAATATCTAAGCAAAGAATATCCATATTGCACATACGCCGTGTGATCCCTGACCGCCGACTGAGAACGTACACATCCCATGCCCACTTAGCACTCGTCAAATCAATTACAATTTATTAGTTTTACTTCGATTATGCATTTCATTAATCACTAAACGCTATGATAGCTCAAATATTGAAAACAAAAAGTTAAAAGAAAAACTTGTTTTAAGATATCTCAAATAAAAGATACAACATAAATTATTGAAAATAATGTGGGGTAAAAAAATGTATAGGTTAATCAATTTAAATAGTTTTCCTTGTCACTAAGTTATTCACTCCTAAAAATATTAATAAGTAACTAAAATGTGCCTTTAAAAGCACAACTTGATAGATTTTAGCCAATTAAATTGGCAAATTTTTAGTTCAGGTTAATGAACCTACATAACTATAATCGTGACTTGATAATATTGCTTTATAGCAATGATTTGACTAATTTGGGAATTTTTTCAAGCGCCGTTCAGTTTGACTCATATTATATTAAAATTGTTAAACATAAAATGCTAGATTTAAATGGAATTTTCTTTCTGAAAAGTGAAGCAGATATTTTTTTTAATTTTGCTGCTAACCCGAAATGCGGTTGTGCAAAAAATAAAAAAAAAAACAAAGGCAAACAGTCGACGTTTGTCTTTGCTGTTGTTGTTTTCGCCTTTTGTTGGTCGAAAAAGACGAAAACGGAAGACCGAAAAGCAAACGCAGTGATTACGACAAACGACGAAACGACCTTGCCAATTACTGCTGTTGGCTGTCGTCCACCCCCCACCCCACCTCTCCACCTCACCACTCACTCTCTCTACCATTTCTCCAGCTTCTTTCACTTTGATTTCCTCGCATTTAAGTTTGCTTGATTTGTGAACTTTTCAGTGGGTGGCTGGGCGTTTTCTGGCACGTGTCAAAGGTTAAATGCGAGCCCTAAGCTAAATAAACTATTTGCCATCTCTTCTGCATTCTCTTTGGCCGGCGAGTAAGAGAAACCTTCTCGCTCGCGAAGAAAGCTCGCCAATAATTAGCGCATTTCCAACGCTCGCCGATGCTTCGGGTTTTTTTTCTAGGTCTGTGTTCGGTTCCGAATTCGGTGATTTGAGTGCGTGCGATCGCGGTTACCGCATCACTCGCCGTATCTCTGTGTGCGAAAAGTATCTGTGAGATACAGCTGGGCGTTCGAAATTCGAATTGCTTTACACGAGCAACCGAGAGATACTTTATCCTCTATGTGGCGACCAAGGAGAGAAAGGGCGAAAGAGAGGGCGAAAGCATTGTTATGGCTAGAAGACAGTGACGGATCATCAAACTTTCTTTGAAATGGAATTCTTGATTAATATAATTAATTTATGTGCATTGCATAGCTCAATAATAGAACATTTTCTAAATTAATATTACGATTTTAAGCTAAAGACACAACTTCAGTATATCGCAAGCATCTGCCCCTGTTTCTGGCTGTCCTGATTATTCGCAATCTTTTGTGTGGGCATTTTTTGCAAAAGTTTACGCATCTGATGGTTCCCTCTTCCCCTTATCAAGTGCGAAATATGTGTGGAGGATGAGTGTGCTTGTGTTTGGTATTTGTGTGTAGTCAGTAGCAGCGACAGCACTTTCAGAGCCACTTAGGTGCACTGAAAGAACAGGTAAAAGCCAACAAAAGAAAGTCGAATATAATAATTTGTTAATAATAATGGATGAATCGTAGCTTGAACTGCCAGAAATGAACCTATAATTGGAAACTTAGTTAGAAATTATTCAAATCTTTAATCATACATCATCATACCATATCACATATGAACATTATCGATTGAATTTAGAATGAGTATCCCAGATTTCGTCCAGTGTAGTGAGCACATGTGCCACAAGAACCGAGCATCTCTAACGCACACACAGATACCCACAGACACTGGGACAGCTTTTCATTGCTCAGCTGCAGAAACCCGCAATTCGTGAAAAGGGGGCGGGGCAGAGGCGTTGAAGGGGGCCGCGCGGAAGGCGTTCGGGAGGCAACGAAGCCGAGAACGATCGCCGTTCGTTGCCCATCTAAGACTAAGCCTATTCTAATGCCAAGTGTGCGAAAGAGAGCTAGAGAAACGGAGCGAGAGAGAGGGCCAGGTCCGCAGAGAGAGGGAGATAGAGAGAGAGGGCAACTGCAACTCCAGCATTTGCCACATGCGAAATTCACCGCTGCAACTGACGATGTTGCTGCTATTGCTCTGCCAGCGGCGACTGCGACGTCGCGTCGTCTAAGTTGTTGCTGGACGTGTTCTTTTTAGACTTTTAGCATTATTTGCAGCATTTGCAACGAACACTCGCTAAAAACAACTGCAACCGCAACGTTGTGGCACGCGTTTCTATTGCTCGTCAAGCAACAACAAAAATATAAAACCGAATATCTGAAAACAAAAATTTGAAAAGAAAAAAGCGCAAGATTATACAAACGAAAAACGATCTGCTGAGTGTGAACAATCATCTGCGAGTGTTGTGAATATGCGATCGGCAACGAAAACCGTGAACTGTGAACAATCGCAACACATGCGACAGTGCAACATGTGGCGCCTTGCTGCCTAAAAGCAAAAGATAATCAAAAAAAAAGTATGAGGCGATCCGGAAGGAAAAAGAGTGACAACAGTTGAAGGATTCGACGAACTTGGAGTCCTGCGCGAGAATCTACATCTTTTAGTAGTTGTGACTTGGAAAAGAATTCAAAACAAACAGTTTGGGGTTTAGAAATGATAGATAGATAGAAAGGAATGAAAACTGGAAATATAAGAAGAATAATGTTTTTTATGGAAAATTATATTCATAAATTTTAACTCTTTATTTGTATTTTCAAGTAAAAGAAACAAATAACAACCATGAACACACAGAATACAAATTCTAAAACTTAAACATTCTATCCGTCAGTAAGGGTATATAACAATAGTATCTTTATGACTATAGGTATAGGTATAGGTGTTCTAATATACCTAATATTCTAATAGGTATTCTAAAGATAGCGTAAAGTGCAGATTTCGTGGCTTCCAGGAATAAGCTTAATTGTTCAGGAATTCGCTGTAATCACTTAAAGAGAAACTCATTATATGATCCATTACGAAGCCCAGACCCAGAAGTTCCTTAAAATGAAATGCAATATGGCACTATCATTGCTACTACACACATGCAAATTGAAATGATTTCTGTAAAAGCAAAAACCTGAAATTCACAAACCGAATTATAATGACAAAACCGAAAAGGTGAATAAACAAATGGGAGAGAGAGACGCAGCATAGGGTGTGAGCGGGAGGGAAATCAGCTGGTGATGACTATCATCATTATCATGATCGCTTGAATGTGTGTCTAACATGTGAGGAGTATATCATAATGCTTCTTTTTCGGCCGGGCACTTTTTTTCCGTGCTTGCCTCCTGTGCTTAATTTTCAGACAATTCCATAGAATTAAAAGCGATCCTCAGAGGAACAGGGGACACACTGGGGATGATACGGAAAGAAACCGAAAAGAATCGAGACAAAGCGAGACTTACAAAAAAGAGCAAACGACTGGCTGGCTACTAGGTTAGCAGGCAAACGTCGGCGAACGAGGAATAAATACACAATTTTATAAGCAGCCGACGAAATTCGCAAATTGCTCGTTTGAAAGCGAAAACCCTCCAAAAGAAGCTCACACACACCCTATTCGCAGACCCAGACACAGATACACAGACACAGATACAGATACCCCTCTGCGGATACAAAAGCCGTTCAGATACAGATACAGGGCACAGATACATCCGCAAGATCGCTGTAAGCTCTTCAAGGGTGAGGCAGCGACGTCTGCAGCGGCAGAGGCAGCGGCATGTCCAACTTGCCCTTGATCGTTGCTCGAAATGTCGCGCCGCAAAAATACAAAAAAAAGTTTTGAAAAAAAGAAGAAATATATATATATATATATTCAGACAGCAACAGCGCTGTAAACTTTGCCCATCCCTTTCCGTCCCGTCAGCGCAACGAATTTTGGCAACGCAAAAGAAATCCACCGAAAAACTCATATGAGCCAAAGCAGGCAAGATGACCGACGAATTGAATGCTCTACATAAAAATTAGAAGGATTTCTAGTGCATATTTGAATAAGATACATTACAATCAGTTTATCAGACAATCAGACTAGGATGATGATTTGACCAGAAAAGGTGGTTAAATAGTTAGCAAACTATTGAAACAGATAGTTCTATTAAATGAATCCTCTTAGTTTTTTGCACTAACTTAAAACGAACTTTTCTAACAGTATCTTGCCACCCTTTGCAGGGTATATCGCTTGCCCCTTTAAGTTTTTTGCTTAGTTTTCGCCTTCATAGAACCCATTTCGTTTATTTTGTTTACTTGGACGACGCGCCAAGGGATCAGATCGTAAGGGATCGGATCGGATCGGATCGCATCCGCCTGGGGTCTGGATCGGAATCTAAGCTGGGACAGTCGGCAGTCGGTTCGCACTGATGCGGTTCGCAGCGAGGGCTCCAGAGGAGGGTTACAGTTTTGGCCTCAACCAGTCTTTCAACTGCTCTCTTTTCGAATCTCTTTTTCCGTCTATGGGCTCGTTGTTTGGTGTTTGCTGCCTGGGTGCTTGCTTGGCTCATCAGGCATTGTGTAATAATTTGCACAAAGGAATTCCAAACTGAGAACGTGCGCGAGTGTTTGCTACAAAGTGTGTGAGATACAATCGCAGAAATATCATCAGCAAATGCCTCGTCGCATCAATGTGCCAGTTGAACTTGAGAGATACAGCTGCATACTCCAGATAATCGAATAATCGAAACACCGAAAGATACAGATACTTTGCCCCGACCACAAACGCAGTGCAAATGTTATAGTGCTCCAAACTACCTTCAATTGCGGAAATGACAAGGTTTGTTCGCTCATTAATATCTGCAAATATTTTATGGAAAATCAGTTTACAAAAGAAGATGTTAATGGAATGGTTTTGGTCGAGTCTAATCATTTATTCAGCTGATGGAAGCTCAAAGTAATTTTGAGATACAAATTCAGGGGGTTTTTCTGATATGTCCATGGATTACTAAGTCAATGAAATAAGCTGTCGCTTGTTTTAGCATTTATAAACAATATAATAAATATTCAATAAGAAGATTAATATTTAAAACATTACACATTATAATAAAATATAAATAGTTAAGATTTTGCTTAGCTTTGAATTCCAGGAAATCCTTTTAAGTTCTGATACAGCAACAAGCTGCCTACAATATGTTTATTAGCCATTAAACATTTTTAAAGTAGATGCCATGCTATAAATTAGAAAACTATATGGAATACAGCCATTGTCAAGGGCATCTAGCCGATTACTCATCCCATGCGATCTTGTTTTATTGCAAATGTTTCGGGTTTGGTGGAATTCGGTGTATTAATTATCCCACGCTCTCTACCATGGCGACCGATGTTTGCCAGTGTTTGCGTTTTAGTATCCAACTATTGCTAATTGCTGTCGTGGCGCGCCCTGCCATTTTAAAATTGATTTTTCGCCGCGTTCTGTTTCCCATTTAATACATTGATTTTTTGTGTATTTTTCGCAAAAGCCATTAAAGATTGGTAAGTCGTCTGCTAGCGCCCATATGGTCAAAGTAACTGCCGCTTAAGCCGCTGCCAAATCGATGCCAATTTGGTCGACGGCTCGTGAAGGACAAACGCGACGCGATCGTGTTGGCTAATAGGAGCAGCAGAAAAAACACGGCAGCAATACTAAATCCACACTCGGAATAAAATCGTAAATGATTTAGAATATCTCACAGAACCTAAAGATAGTCGTTAATTGATTTAAGATACAAAAAACCAAGAGAAATTCGAGTTTTAACTTTTCGTATGTTTTATAAGATACTCCAAAAATATCATTGTATCTTATTTATTATCTTCTGACTAGTTAAGTTTTAGTTGTTTAAGAACCGCTTTAGTTGCAGCCAGACTTCGATTATCCAAGTGTATTAGCTGAAAAAGCAAAAAATCGGCGGTGACGTCGTCTTTGAAAATAGATGAAAATACGCAATGCATGCTAATTGAATAATTTGAATTGTGGCACCTACAAACAACTTGTTTGGCATTTGTCAGGCTCACTAATTTAGTTGCAGCTGATATTTTGACAGCTTTGGCTTATGGCGAGCGTGGGTGGGTGCATTGTGGGTGGGTATCGAATTGCATCGGATTGCACTCGAAATCAATGCGAATGCACATTTTTGGTCAACTGTGCGCAGTGCAAACACTTTTTGTTTCGGCTGCGATTAAAACAAATGGCCCGGGCATCTGAGCCACTATCGCTGCGACTCTGGAATGATGTCATCGGAATAAAAAAGTATATAATACAGCAGCTGCTGCTGCTGCCGCCGCCGATCTGTGACAGACATGCAGGGTCAGGTTAAAGTTGAATCATTTGTTTATTTCGCAACACGATTTTTCTCTTAGCTCGCATCGATATGGCTGCAAACTTGGCCGCTAATTAATTGAGTCCCATTTTATCGCGCACAAAAGCCACTCGGGCAATCAATTTCAACAATAGACCCCAGATGCGTATTATTAACGGATATTCCATGCGGATCAATAGAGAACCTTATGGCATTATTCGTTGGCATGGCCAACACGATCGATCGGTCCTTCGAATTACAGTACAATAGGCGCTGCATTACATTACGCTACGTGCTGTGCGTTTCATAAATATAAGATAAGTTAGGATACCAACAATATACAATATATATAAAAAAGCTAGTAAGGCTTCAGATAGTTGGGTGTAAACATATTTTTTCAAAAGCATCTTTATAATCTTCCACATGGATAATTAGATAATATTATATAATATCATCATATAAAATTAAATAGTATCAAGATTTAATATCTTTCATATCTGTATACTTTTAAAGATCTGCCCATTATCTTGGTCAACTTTTTTAAAATTAATTTCCTAAAATATATAATATTATAATCTTAACCGTTAAAAAGAACCTTCAAACGATCTTTTAGTTCTGAAACACGCGGTTGGGCAGCGAAAACACACACAAACGCACATGCTGATTGGTTCGCTTTTAAAAGATACAACTTCGGCAAATATCAACTTCAACTTTTTTCGCGAGATTCTTTCGGCGCTTTTCAGTTTTCAGTTTCGTTTTTTGCCGTTGGCTTACAAATAAACGGCTTTAACCTTGAGCGAGCGCATTTAGTTTGTAAGTCACGTCTAAGTCCCCGCTCAAAGGTTTTGACAGCGACGTCGCCGTCGCCGTCGGCTGCGCTGCCGACTGTGCCGCCGACGCAGGCAGCGGCGCATGCGCAGAAATTGGCGATTCGGTTTTTGGGTTTTCGCTGTTTTCGGCGCTGCGTTTTGTCTTTGGCCATTTATGCCAAATTTTTCGCGTGCTTCGCTTACCCTTCTTAATTTTTTTAGCCACGTTCTCGTTGCCAAGTGTGGCTGTGTGTGCGTATTATGTTTTATTTATTTCTTACCTTTTTGTGTTAATTTTGGAGCTTGTAAGCCAGGCTGGGCTTTTGCACGCCACGAAAAAGGTTAAAACATGTTTTTGAACTAGCTTCGCTTCGCTCGCGCCATCGTTCCTAGTGGCCAACTACTCATTCTGCTGGCTGTTGTGCTCTTGACGGCCTGTTTTTGCCATTTCTTGTGGCACAAAGCGTCGTAGTCATGCATCCAAAGTGGCGATTATGTAATGACCAGAGCTCTATATGTATGTAGGTATGTTTGAGTATCGCGTCCGTAATGGCAAGGTGACAGGAAAGGCGCTCGATAAAAGTCTATTTAATGGACATTTATCTACCTCTGCAATTTGCACAGAACTCGCTGCTTTTTATGGGCAGTTAATTCCGAATGGGCTCTCATTTATGGTTAATAAGCTTGGTGCAGCATGAGAAAAACTCTCGGCCAAATTCTTAGTCAGCAAGAGGGGGCTTTATGAATGAATTATGATCTCTTAACCAATTACTAATGAGACTCAAGAAAACTAATAGCAAGCTGCAAATCAAGCAAAAATCATTTGATACCACTAATTTTGCTGGTAAATAACACTTTATTTATAGAAAAAAATTGCTTATCAATGCAGAAATTCGCTGTTATTTGATTGCTAAACATAACATCAATTTGTAGGTACTTACAACGCAGAGCGCCAAACACGCGCGATTAATTCGCTAACTTAATCGCTGCTCACCCACACACACACACGCGTGCAAAAGTGCCAAAAAGTGACGCACACACACGCACAAAAAGATAGCACAAGCTGCTGCACGTGTGTTAGTTTGCCTTTTTCGCCAACAGTTTAGCAAATATCAATAT
This sequence comes from Drosophila mauritiana, assembly GCF_004382145.1. Lineage (NCBI taxonomy): Eukaryota > Metazoa > Arthropoda > Insecta > Diptera > Drosophilidae > Drosophila > Drosophila mauritiana. The sequence goes on from NC_046670.1 coordinate 8,511,351, forward strand.
CAATAGAAAAGAATAGGAATAAAGTAAATGAAAACAACAACAACGAGCGCTGAACGAGCTGCCAGGCTGCAACAACAACAATGGCAATGCAAAACCAATTTAACAACATACAAAAATTAATATAAACATTTTTTACTGCCTTCCTCCCCTGTTGTTGTAGTCGTTGTTGTTGTGTTGCCTTTATTCGCTATTTCGGGTTTTGTATCGATGTGTGTGTTACACTCACTTACACAAGAGAGCAGTTCTCGATGAGCGAGTGTGTGTGCAAATGGGTCTGCCAAGTGTGTGTGTGTGTGTGTGTGCTTGCCTGTGAACTTTAAATTAGACGAGCCACGACAGCAACAACAACATCGGCACATGCGAAACAGACCCTAATAAATTTCGCATACTTTGCGAATTTATGCTGAGCCACAAGAACAACAATCAGCGACTACAGCGACAGTTGTTCATTTGGCGAGAGTGTAGGAGCAGGGGGGGTAGCGCGCGGGGCGCTAAAGAGACGGCAGCCAAGCCCCAAAATTCGAGGGCCGCCGCTGCTTACGTCCCTCATGTTGCTGTTGCGGCGGCTGCTGCTGCAGAGTTGTTGCTGTGCTGATGTTGCTAGTGAAGTGTTGCTGCTGCCTTTCTTAACTTCACTCATGTTGCAGGCGTAGTTGCTTTCGACATTGTTGCTAAAGCTGCTCGCCGATGTTGCCTGTGCTTTTACTCCTGAAGGAACAATGTTGCTGTTGTTTAACAGTAATGTTGCTACTCCCCAATTGTAGCCATGTATCGTGCTGCGATACATTTTTATTTCTGACAGTGCTGTCTAATGTTGAAAAGATTTCAAAGTGTAGTATTACACTGCAATGTTATTCATTCATATATATTTCATACCAATCTGGTATTGGATACCATTAAGCACTGCAGTACACTTTAATGAAGTAATTTGGCATAATTTTGATGTTTTAAATCACTTAATTTTCAAAATTGCCGCCGTGTTGCTGCTTCAGCAAATGTTGCTGCTGCTGCTGACGACATCGGCTGAGCGTCGACGTCTGTCGGCGTCGCCGTTGACTGCATTTTGGCAGCTCTGCCAACATGGCTCATTTGAGCTTCAGCCTCTTCTTCTGGCTGGCTTTCAAGGACAAGTGTCGATTGCCGATTGGGTTTCCTCCTTCTTCTCCACATCATCCACATCATCCTCCCTTTGGCTCCACACAATCCCCACGAGCTGTGACTCAACTTGGAGTCTGTGATGGAAGCGAAAACGAAGACGGAAAGGGTTGCCTCTTCAATCGGTTTTGTCATGGAAATGCCAATACTTTTGGTAATACCAATCAATATGAAAAACAATAGATTCCAAGCCAATTAGCCATCCATACTTATAATGTTGAATGTTAAATTTTATTAACTGCTTTAGCTAGGAAGGCAACAAAGAATTATGTCTTGTTTAAAAGTTTATGGTTCTCAGATTTAAGAAAACAAGTTCAATTATCTTTTATAAAACATACATTAGACAACTTATTCTTTTGCTGTTGTTATTTATTTTACAAATATTTCTAAATGTATTTGATGTTAATTTATCATATTTAGCATAGCCAAGTTCTAAGAAATGTAAATTTCACAGTAATTACGTGAATCAAAGTGTTGACTTTTCTATTCGCAATTCTTCGAGAATCTTTACTTTCTTTCTTTCTTCTAAGCCTGCGAAACTGCAGACAAATAATTTGGGAAAATAAGAAAGACCAACCGAAAGGCAGAAAGCTCAGCAGCTCCAAAATTGTTTTGTTTTCTCCTTTGGCTTTTTCGCTGGGATTTTGGCTGCTGCTGTTTTTTATTATTTACTTTATTTTGAACGCTCGTTTTTTTCAGCGCTTAATTTTTGCATGCACGTTTCGGCGCTGACCTTGAAATTTTTTCTTTCGCTTTGGCGTTCGTATTTTTTTTATTTGTTTATTGTTGTATCTGCGTTGTTACTGTTGTTTTTTATTACGTTTTATTCAAAATTCACACACACATTCGGCAGTATTTCTTTTGTTATATTACGTTGCCGAAGAGGAAGCAATATTCGCAAAGCAGCAGGCAGGCGATAATAATAAAAACAATAAAAAGAAGGTAGAAATAAATAAAAAATAAATTAAGTTCGTAAATTACTTGACAACGACAACAATGCCCACGAATTTCATAATTACTCGTTTTGTAGCCCAATTTTAATTCTGGTTTTTCTTTTGGCTGCAATTATCTTTTTGAAAATCTACTTAAACTGACGCAAGTCATGGGACATTTAATTAGATAATAATTTATTACTGTTAGATGAGCAGATATATAAATGCACTTTCTATAATTTATGTTAGTTGAACTTCGTTCTATTTAAGTACATACATATATTTAACATTTATTCAATGCTTAAAATATTTCAAGGTATAGAATTTTTTTTTTTTTTTAATTTTTGACCACAATTTGGATCTTAAAATAATTAAATTTCTTCATAAAATGTCATAAGATCACAGAAACATTTACCTTATTTCGAAATCTAAAAACTAAAGCGCCATTTTCGTCGTTTTTACTCCCACGACTCATTAGTTTCCGTTAATTGCAGTTAATTAAAATTCGCTAAATAATTTCACTTGACTTAATTATTTTCTATATCGTGCAGTTTTAGGATGTTCCGCTGCAAGTGGATATAGTAGATATTTTGATGTTTTCCCGCTGCCTTTTGCAGCTCATTAAAATTTGTCGCCAACTTTTGCACCTGTCGTCGCTACCTTCGACACAGCTACACAACGGGGTAAAAAAAACACAAGAAAAATAAAAACTTTTAACTGACAATACGACCGAGACAGCCAGCAAAATACAAGTGCAAAAAAAATCCCACACTGATACAACGAAATTGAAATCGAAAGTGTCACGGCAGCTTGTTTTTGGGTTCTTTTGTAAATAGTATGTCGACATCTTGGCTCTCGGCAGCGTTTAATTTGGTTTTTCATTTTATTTCTATTTTCTGGCTTTCTTTATTATTTTGAAAAGTGCTTCTGGCGGCGGCGACGAATGTGTTTCAGCCGTTTGGCATTACTCGACCACACTACGCGTTATTAATTTGACCCAAATTCGGCTGACAGCTGAAGAAGAGTGCGAATATCGTTCTGGGCCAACTTTGTGGCCATACCATATATTTCTCTAGTTTCTGGCCTACGAGAGGAAGTGCTGTAAGTGTTTGGGCTCGTCTGTCACTCGTAGGGTGATTTGTCAAGTGGTCAGATACGTTTTCCAAAACTGACAGCCAGCTGTGACAGCCGGCAAATCTTCCGCCTCATTTGCGAGATGAAAGCGAGTGCAGGTTGCACTCACTCAAACCCATCAGCCCCCTGCTAATACACTCAAATTAACCGAAATGTCAATTGAAGGCGCATTCGAGATGCGTGCTAACGTCTAGTATTGGCCACATTAATTGCATTGTCAAGCGAGAGGTTTTGATCCGTAGGCCACCACACGTCAGTTGCACATTGCGCATACGCCACGTTGGCCAAGATAGAACGATCGAACTTTCGCGCTGTAGACTTACGACTTAGCTATAAAAGGATAGGATCAAACTTGGGTTATGTCTTAAATCTGTTTTCAGAAGGAATGCTAAGTTTTGGCAAGCAAGTCCTACGCATTTGTAAATTCAGTTAGGAAGAACGAGAGCCAGCCTGTAATTTATCATGCGAGCTGTGCTAGAGTCCTCATGTCTGGCACAATTAGAAATGAAATTCATCAGCAGACAAAAGACAAACGGAGCCAAAAATTAACTTGTCCCGAACTAAGTGGCGGGGCCAACCTGTCGCCTGCGGCTGACAGAACGAGTGCACAAAGCGAAGGCGTTTTGGCCCAATGCAATTGTGCACTCTGTGTAAATGCAAACAATTTTCGCATATTGCTGACCATTTAATTAGGTTTTTTTCTGCAATTTTTTTTTTCATTTTTCCTAGCTGCCCACGCGCCGCCAGGCTGCAACTCATAAAAATGTACAAATTATGTCTTATTAAGTGTGAAGTGGCACGGGGAGATATCAGCAGCAGTGTGTTTCGCTTTCGACCAAATTATGTGTGCCAAAGGGAAGCATTTGGTATTTTTAGCGGAACGTTCATATTTCTTGTCATTTTGCTAGATGACTTCCAGTCCGAGTGCTAACTAGAAACATTCTGGCTTAATTGCACCGGAAGTGCCGTCGTCCAAGAACATTATTTGCTGATGCTTTCGGACATTATTATTATTATTACAGGGGGGCCAATGCAGCCGCCTGTTTATTTTGGCCTTTTTATGTGCGCACATTTATTTAATTTGTTGTTAATGTTTTGGCTCTGAAGCTGTTGTGTTTTTTCTTTTGGCTGTGATTCACATATATATCTCTTGCGCATGTGAATCATAAAATCTTTTTTATGGCCTGCACATGAAAAAGAAATTTAAATGTATTATTTTATTATTTTAAAAATAAGCTTGAAAGTTGAGCGCATAAATCCCATTTAAATTTATAGAGATGCACATATAATCTCGTGTTCTTCGATCACTTCCCGCAATCTTTGAAGTTGTCAACTTAAAGCCTTTGGTGCTCGAGGGATTTTCAAGGGGCTCAGCTTCCGAAGGAGATTCCAACTTCGCATCGGAATCGGAGACAGGGTGTGTTGCACACTCGTCTGGACATTGTGGCATATAAATTAATTGACTCATGCCTCCTCAGACCATCCGAACCAACAGATGGGCATGAGTTTGAAGATGGAGTGGGAGTGGGATGTGGGGGCGGACGACGATCTAAGTTGGTCCCAGTTATGAGTCAGTCAAGCCAATAAAAATTGTGCGCTTCGCTAAGTCACTTACAAGCCGCGGAGAAATTTCAGCGGAGCGGCAACTTACAAGCGAAACATGGGAATGTGGCTAAGTCTGCAAGTCGTGGGCAAATCAAATCACAGCCAAGACAAAACAAAGCCACAACTCCCGGCAGTCCTCGTCATCATCATCATCATCATCATCATCACTCGCGGCTTCATCTGCATCCAGTTGTGGAAACTTTTAAGGGCCGCAGAGGAGTTGCAGCAAGTGGCAAGTGGCATGTGTCATAGCTGCTGCAAAAACTGACAAGTGTTTGGTGCACAGAGCAAAATAAGTATATTTCACCTGAAATGGGTTATACCTAAAATCTTTAAAATACATATAATAGATCAAATCAGAGAGAGAGCTTTCCTCATAAATTTCAATTTATTTCAAGCATTTTTTAGCCATTTTTAATGCGAATCATAGTGTTTATTTTTTTCTGTGCATCAACCAACTTGCAGTGCGATGAGTTGTCGCTGTTCCTGTGTAAATGTTTTTGTTGCATCTACCAGTTTTCTTACCCATTCTTAACCTCGAATGATAAAGGAGAATCTATTTCGTCATGGGAATCATTCTTGCTTGCCAGAGGCAATTCCGTTTCGGATTTATTTAGTGCTCTTTTACGTTTGAAGAGCTCCATTTAAAGATATTTTATTGATTTACTAGCATGTTCAATATGCGTTGAAGGGAAAATACATTTTGGTTCCTATCGAAGCAAACCTTTTCAATTTATGCCCTTATTTATTAACAAATAAAATGTTATGTTTTTACGACAAATTTATAATTGCTGCAAATATAATTTCGTTTTTATTATCTATATACAATTTATTAGTAAAATGTAGATATTTTTGTGGAAGTTATAAAGTTTCTTAGCAAACGGCCGTAATAATTATAAGCAGGGCCAAAAATCAACGAAAATCCAACCACTTTTCAAGGTCAGCTTCGTACCGAAAGTCACTCAACCAACAGCCGCGTTGTAAGCCACTCGCAAAATTTCAATACGAAAACAAAATACAAAATAAAAACCCAAATTCGCAACAACAAAACGCGGTAAAATAGGTCAGCCAGTAGTCAGCCAGCCTATTTAGGTATTCAAATTTTTTTACAGCGCCAAGTCAGCGTGGGACCATCAGTGTGGGGTTAACCAGGGGGGCTTGTTACGTGGATCGGTGAACGGGGGATCGCGGATTGCGGATCGGTGGACGTGGAGGTGGAGCTGGTGTTTGGAGGTGGCGGTGGGGAGAGTGACGAACGCCCTTTACCTTGCTGACACACATTTTATGCTAAATAGCCGCCGGCAACAGTGGACTGCGAATTGTGACGAAGACGGCGTTGTTAGCTGTTTAGTTTATGGTTTGCTGGTGGGCTCTTACAGTGGGTGCTGTTGATATTCCGTTGCTGGGTTAAGCACACATTTTTATTGGTTCTAACTACGGTCAGTACGAGTGTAGGAGTTGCCTAAGTGATTGGTGCTGATTAGAGGCCACTCGTACTACTAATTCCTACAGTTATTTCCACAAGACTTTTTTTGTTCGGACTGCCACTTGCATTCGTTACTCTTTGTTGTATTGTATATGTATCACATCTTGTAATTTATCTTTTCCAAAATATCTTTATATTTATTGTACTATAAATATTGAAAGTTCCTCTGCATCTTTCTTCCCTTTGAGTCACTCAATAAATCTCTTCAGCTCGCAATCATGAATAATTTGTTATTCGGTTGTTTTCAAGTGGGGGACAACCTTCGAACATTTTGCACAGACTTACACTTGACTTGAACGGCAAGTTGAGGCATAGACATATATTATCATTTTCTTGTTTATGTTGTTTGGTCTTGCTTTTAAATGAACTTGAAAAAGGCTGCCTGATTTTACAACATTTTAAAATGCAAAGTAGCCAGTCACAAAAACCGTATAAAATACCATACATGTACATAAGTAAATTCCGCGGTTCAATAATTTATTCAACATTTTGCATTTTCCCTCTGCTGCCAAAGCTAATTAAATTTATAAAAAAAAAAATAAAATAAAATAAAAATATAAAAAAAATGAGCTGAAAAAATTAATCAGAACAATAGTGCGCAGATAACTGATTTGCAAGGAGAGAGAGTGCAGCATTTTTTTACGCAACTGCATCCTATTATTTGCCTTTACTATAAATATTCAAAATGACTTAATTTTTTACCACTTATATTTGTTTACCGCCAGTCATCAAAATACGCTTACAAGCGCCAGCCAACTTGGCCGCAACATGACAAAAAAATTTCTGCTGATTTGTTTAAACAAAACGCAGCACAGTTTTCACTTTATATATGGTATTTTTGCTTTTGTTTTATTTTTTTAATGTAATTTTTTATGTTTTTTGTGTTGACGCAGCTGGGCTGATTTTTTTTGGGGCCTCTCGCTTTACAATGGCAAACGCCCGGCGCCAAAAATATCGAAGGTCTGGGCGATTCTTCGCCCATACAGAAATGCATTTTTGGCCATTGGGTCAAGCGAACTTACAATGCTGTAACAGCAAGATAATAAAGTGTAATGCACTGCCATAAAATCCCAAAATTTGTATATGTTTTACTCCGCTTTAATGTTCAATTTTGTGGTATCCAAATTGGATTAAGCCATAAATAGGATTATTTACAATTCAAATTATTCAAATTATTTGGAGCTTCACAAGCTTGTCAACTTATAACGCTCTGTTGAATAGAAAACATTCGAACTGATCTCACCCATCTATGTGGAGTATTCGAGAACAAGTTTGAATGCGGCAAAATGTTACCTGCAACGTCAGCGAAACATCCGCCCGCAAACTTCGGCTTAGGTAGCTTGGCTTGGGTTACCCTCGAAAATTATAAAAAAAATAACATAAAAATTAAGAATAGACACATGTACATATGTATGTATAAGACATATAACCAAGTTGGCCGATAGTCGTCGACATTTGGCTAAGGCGAACTGCGTTTTGGCCGCATTGCAAGCGCGTGTTCTAATGCGAAATTAATTCAACAAGCTTCTTTTTTTTTGTTCTTGCTGCCTTTTTGTAATCTTTGTTTTTTTTGTGGCTCTGTATGGTTGGCAAATTAAAGTCTTTTAATCAAATGCAAAATGTTCGGGCTAATTTTACTATTTGTTAGTTACCGGCTGCAGTTAACTGGTTTCTCTGCTGCTGGCCAAATGTGGAGCCTTTTGAGGTTTATGTCTTGCCATGCCTTCTGCTGTCGTTAATGAACGAAGGTCAGTTTATATGTTGGCTATATGCCGGTTCGGTTTTGCTTTTGGTTTCGCTTGGCCTGGCCCAGCCGGGCTAAAACCAAAGCTGCGACCGAAAAAAAATATATATGAAATAATTTGTTTGGCAACTAATTTGCACGGCTTAGTTATGTGAACAGGAAAACCAAGCAACAACAGCTTCACTCGCGCGTTTTTGTTTTATTAGCTGGAAACTAAATATTAGCGGATGTGGCATGAATGTGGGGAGCTAGCCTGGAAGTTTGAATGACTGATCTAAAGGATTATTAGGCTAGAAATGAAGAAAACTATGCTTAAATAGCCAGAAAGTCTCAGAGTTTATTTGCCTAACCCACTCGCCGTGGTGCAAGTTACCAAAAAGGCTAATTCTTTAGAATCTTGTGCAATTCTCTCGCCTTTCGCCATAGATTACCCCTGAGTCAAGTCAAGCAAAGTCAAGCCACCTTTCACATGCGATCTATCAAAACCAAAGATGGTTCAAAGCGGCCGCCTGGCAAACATACGGCAGGAAAAATACCATAAATATACGGAGCCAGAGATTTGGGATAATATTCCTGGCCTGCGGCCAACACATCCTCCTTCTCGGCCTCTCCTGCACCATGCCCCATGCCACTTTTTGCTATCGAGGCTTGCGGCTCATGTGAAATGCAAACAGGCAATTAAATGGCGTTGCTGGCTGCACTTGCCCAGATCCAAAGGCCCAGGCCCAGTACATATATACATTATAATACATATATGTACATATATAAGGCTTTGATTCCTCTGTGCGTGTGCTTGTGTGTGTTGGGTGCTGCGCATGCGTCCAGTTTTTACAGTTTTATTAACTGCATTTTTATCTAGCAACTGCAACGAGCTGCACGAACTGGCTCTCGAGCGGAAAAAAAGTTGTTGCCGCTGCCGCTGCTGCTGCTGCTGCTGCTGCACGAAATACCCTTTTGGCCAAGAATTTGTAGCCAGCCAAAGGTATTGCCGGTTTTCCACTATTTTTCTCCTCCTCATTTCCAAGGAGAAGGCTGAAAGAAGGAAGCTGGCCCGCACTTGTTGTGGAAAACCAGTCGAGTCTGTCGCTGTCTAACTGTGCTTGCAAGTGCAACTGCAGCCACTGCAACTGCAACATCCACGTCCGTTGGCCCAAGCTTATTATTTATAAAAATTTATTTGGCCCACAAGAGGCAAACACGATCGAGTTGTAAAGCAGGGGAAAACAACAAACGGCGGACCAGCATTAGAAATCAAATGATGATAACTTTGGTAGTTTGGCAACAGGGACACAAAGTTGCAAGTTAGAAGAAGTATTTTATAGCAAGCTCTTAGTGCTTCTAAAAGGTATGGTTAAAAAATAAATAGTTTGGTTAGATAATTAAAATATTTTAATTCAAATAATAGTTTATATATATATATTTATATTTGGTTGAACGTCTTTTAATAGTTGAACTCATTTGTTCGCCATCCCTAGTTCGAATTCCTTAACTTATTCCTAATGTTGTGGCAAGTTCTTCTGCGGAAATGGGGGGGGTTGCTAAAAGTACAAGAAAGCAGAAGGCAAAGGCTGCCTGTCTTGTTTGTCTAGTTGTTGTAATAGAGATAGCTTTTGGCTTCCTTATAGGGGCAATCAAGCAGGCTACTTGGCGTTGCAGTTGCAGTTGCAGTTACCGTTGCAACTGGCAGTTGCATATTTACCCAGGAATGTCAACAATTTCCTTTTAATAATTTGCCAGTTTGACAAGTTTTTTTCCCCCTTTTTTTCTGTATTTCTGTTGTTGTGGTTCCCCCTCTGATTGATGCGAATAACAATTGCTGGGGACCAGAGCAATCCTCGTTTGGGCAATTAATTAATCGGGCAAATAGTGGCGGACGAGCATCTGCCGCTTAGTGCCCCTTGTTGGCTTAGTGCAGCTCCAAAGTTGGCTGCAAATCTCGTCTGCCGCAACAACATTTTGAAAGTCAATATTGAAACTAGCTGCCAACGATGGAACGATGGGCAAATAGCCAGTGGAGAGCCGAGCACTGTTCAGATGCAGATACACCACTCGACACTTGGTTACTAAGCCAACACTTCAGGAGTTGACTTTTGCCACCTCTTCCAAGGGATTCCGGCTGACTTTTGGTATCGCAACCGACTTGTGGAATTTCGCACGACAATTTGAGCGTCGCACTTTTGTTTTGGCTTTTTTTTTTGTGAATTATGCAAATTTCCGGGCTTTAAATGCATTTAAACTGGGTTCTGAACTAAGCGATTTTGGTATTACTTTTGGTTTGCCACTTGGTATTATTTTTTAAATATTAACTTCTTTTCTATATTTAACCCATTAATTTAAAACTTAAGATTGTATACATAAAGAGGGGTTTTTTGTTCCATTAATTTGAAGAAAGGTTCCTAATGTATGTATATGATATATTAATTTATGCAAATCTTAATTATTGTTGTTTCTATAATTTGAGGCAATGAGCAGACATTTCCCAGAATTTCCCAACTCACCGACTATTCCATTTAACATAGTCTTGCTTGTGCAAATGCGTAGCTATCCAAACAAATTAAGTTCAAATAAAAATAGAGCACTTGCTAATTCAGCTCGTATGCTTTTAATGAAGATTGACGGGTACTCAATGTGTCCTGGCCAACCTGCTGCAGGCGCTGGAAATGGGGAAAATGGGTAAAATGGGGAAAAAGGCGGAGGAAAATGGGTGAAAAGAGGCGAAGCTGCTCGGTTTCCTGATCGCCATTGCCTGACTTTTCCGTTGGCTTTGATGATTTGATTTGATCGAAATTGAGTTGCATGTTGCTGGTCGAGAGTGGCAGGCTTGGATCGCCAATACTAGTAGCCATCGAACAAAAAACCTAACAAAACAACAAAAAATAAAACACCCAGTAGAGGTAAAGAGAAATGATTGTAATTTGCACTCCGTTTACACGATGCTTGTGGCAATTTGGGCGTGGTCGCACCTGGTTTGTTAGCTAGTCCTAAGATTAGAGCTGCTTCGGCTAATATCTATACATCTAAAGCTATATCTATAACTAATCAATGAACATGTTTGTACGTAGCTTAGACTTAAGACATTGCCCGGTCAAAACTGGTAAACCAAAATAACTAACAAGCGCAACTCAATAAACTCGTGTCTTGCCCGAATATAAAAAACAAATGTAACCGACAAATATTTATCCCATATACGTACGTACTTAAATGGAAAGCATCTTTAGGATATTATTCGAACATTTTTGGTTATTTTATTTTCCATTAAGTGCATCAGTTTTTGTTTAAAAAACACACATAAATCAAACTGCCCTAGCAATTCCATACTAATTCTGTTTTTTCTACTTTTCTAGGTAAGTCCAACTGATGACTAATGACTCTGTAATTTGCTACAATATCATAATTATCACGCCCATCGAAACAAATAGCCTACAAATAAACAGGTATAATAAGCTATATAATATTATGACTTTACTTTGGAAGTTTGTGGTATTTACAAATATGTCATTAAATATTGATTAATACGTTTTCTTCTTAACAAAATAAGTATTTTTGTAAGTGAAGAATGTTGATACGATTTAGCTCTCAATTAAGCAAAGCTCCTTTCAGTAGAAGAGAAACCTTAAACAATTCCCCCCTGAATTATAATGCAAATTTAATTTAATCGCAAGGGTGCAAGCATTTAAGCAAAGCTCCGGCGGGATAACTCTTTCAACGCGGAATTCCCGCGGTCAAGAATTCCCCCTTTTGTTGCTCCCCCTGTTTGTTTTTTTTTCGGTTGAAATTCCACTTTCACGCCCCCAGTACACTGACCACAAACCGGAAAAAAACAAGGAGAATGCAGCTTGAGTGGAAAAAAGGAATTGGCCGCTGGGGAAAAAGCGCAACAGCTGAAGGGCAAAGAAAACACAAAAAATAAAACAAAATAAAACGGGTAGCGGAAACTGGAGAGCGCTTAACCCAAAGTGTCGTAAAAAACGCATAATAAAGTGCTTGCCCCACTTGGACACGCCCAGGAAAAAAACACCAAAAAAAAAGACGAAACCCGAAGCAGAAGAACGAGAGCGTCTGCCATAATTGTTGGTCGAATAATTGCTGTAATTTTGAATGCAATAAAGTTTAATGCGCGCAGATAACGCCGCTGTCTTCTTCATTCCTTCCTCCCGATTTTCGCTTGTCTTTGCTGGCGGGACAACGCGGCGTATGCGGAACTTTTTAATACGCACTGTGTCCGCATTTCGTTTTATGGCCGCCATTCCTTTATGACTTCATTTTGTAAATACGCCACAATTGCAACTGCAACGTGGGCAGCAATAAAGCGACAGGCAGCGGCTACAAATTAATTAAACAAATAAACAAAAACCGAAGCAAGACATGGCTCTAACATGGCGATGGAGTGACCAAAGGAAGGAAACAAAAAACAAAAAGAACAAAATCTATGCAAATTTGCATGATGTCAGCGGCCAAAAAAGCAGACAGATTATGTTTTGTCTGGCGTAGGCCGCTTGCATCTGTCAGATGCAGATACAAATACGGATCCCTCGGTGATCGCTATCGGTTACCAACTTGCTCCTTGACCACTACCATTACTCATCATAAGTGTGTCGCCAGAAAGCTACCTGCTAGAAAAGCAAATGCACTGAGAAAATATACATTATATTTTATACTTCAATTTGGAAAAAATTAATAAATTTAATTTAATCAGAAGTATATCTTTATATCTAACTTTTTAACTCACTATTTTTACCATATTAATTTGTAATTTAATGTTCACTCTACAATTTTTTTCGGTGCATCAAAACCTTTTGCGTTGGCGTTGCTTTTGGGTCAGATCGCGACTCTGGCTCCTTTTTGGCATTGTTCTTGGTGGTCGGAGGTTGGGCCCTGGTTCGTGATTCGTAATGAAGTCAAGGAGAACATTTGCGACCGGTTTTACCTTAGCTTGGGCCAGAGCTTCGCCGTCTCCTAGCCTAACAAAATCGCGTGGGTGTGCCACAAACAGCAGTGGCAGCTGGAAAACACAAGAAAAAAAAAACAACTGACCACAGCAGCTAGCTTGTTAGCCCAAACCGCAGTGACGGATTGCTTTCTAATGGATGCCAAATGCAGGCCGATGCCGCCTGACCCTTTGCACATTTGGCCGCCATCTCCTGGTCTTCCTTCCCTTCGAGTTTTCCTGGCCTGAAGTTGGCGTGACCAGCGCAGATTTTCCCTCAACCCCTTCTCTTATCTAATTCGCAATAGCATGAAGAATTCGGCTAGATTTTGCGGATGTTTTAACCTATTAATGGACTTGAGTAAGCCTAATTAATTCCTTTACTGAGTTCATATTCATATGGATGCAGATTAGTCCAGTGAATAATATTCATTTTCAATGTGATTTTATGGATTTTAATTGATTTTAAGTATTCAGCACGGGAATCTTAATCAATATTTGTGTTCTCCTTTTCGCAAATATTACCTTTTCATATTCAAACAATTTAGAAACAATAACAATTTTTGGGAGCATTAGCTTCTCCACCAAGGGCATTCTCTCTTCGACTTGGCCAAATCGTAACCTTTCTAACCAATTTTTCTGCGGCTGCCGTTGGTCGCCTGAAAACGGTTAAATCGCCGCAGGCGCGTAACCTGTCTTAAGACCTTTTGCGCAAGTGCAAAAATTGGCCAAAGTGGCGGCGGCGGCGGTGGCGGTGTTGGTGGCGGCATTTAGCCAAGCTTAAGTCTGGGCCCGAGCCGGTGTCCAAAAATGGGGAATGGGCATTGGGCATCGGGCGGTGGGGAGGGGAGCAAGAGAAGAGGGGAAGAGTCGCCGTCTAAGCCAAAGTTCTCGTATCTGTGTCGTTTGGCTTTGGCCACTTTTGGGCTCGCAGCATGCGATCACCATATTTGGCCAAAACTGCATTTGCTGAGCTGGCCAAAAAGCCAAGCGAAAAAATCCATTGCACGCCACTTGACTTGCCAGTCTTACTCGTATTTGGTTAGACGTCGCCCTAGGCTAGTCTTAACGAAAATACAAAAAAAAAAAAGAAGAAAAACCCCACAACCCCCTTTTTGGGCCGGTTTATGTTTTTGCATGCCTCTCATAAATCCCAGAGAATTCTCATTTTCTCTCCAGCCGCTGTTACTGGTAATTCAAGCTCACATTTGACTTTTAACTTTGGGCCAAGATAGCTAGCCAGCCAGCCAGCCAGTTGGCCAAATGTGCAACGTGGCCAAATATGCCGCGGCCATTTTGGCCATATGTGTGCGCACTGCGAATGGCGATGGCCTTACCCTATTCTCCAACTCCATCTTTTTCATTCTAGGTGTGAGCAGCGCGTCTTTTGGCCATCGACGATAGCCGATAGCCGAGATTTGCGTGAGCGATAATCGTTGATTTATTTCAATGGTTTTCGACGCGGCTTCTGGGAATAAATTTCGAATGCAGCGGTAGCAGCCTCACGATCTTGGCCATTATCGAGCCAATCTAACAGCACTTTTTATAATTTTCTTGCGTTTTACATAGAGCAGATTGCTTTGGGCCTTATTTGCGAACTCATTTTAGACAGGAGTTGGTTATAACTTATTTTTATCAAGTTCTTACAAATTATTAATAGAATTTATTAGCTCGACTAGAACCTGCTGCATGTAAATATTTAATTAAACAATGGAGGAACCCTTTAAGCCAGCCAAGTGGACAGCGTCTGGCGCTCGGCGAGCTTAGCCAAGCAGATCCGAGCTAATCAAATTAAGGCCACACTTTAAGAATTAACGCGGCTTGTAAATAGTTTTAACGGTGCTGAAGTAATGCGCGCCATCAAAACCGTTGCACCGTGCCAGCAGCAACAAAAAAAAACAATAATAATAATAACAATAACAACAGCAACAACGGTGGCAACTCGCGAAAATATAAAAAATTAGAAAGAACAAAAAAAAATATAAACAGTAAGGCAGCGATCCAAAAACAAAGGCAACAACATCGGAAGCAACAGCAACCACAGCAAGCATATAAACAAACATAATCGGTGGCGCCACGACACGCTTCGCGGGTCAAAAGCGGTTGCAGTTGCAACTTGCCCGCTGCAAAAAGCCAAAAACAAATGGAAGAACAACACCGGCAACTTCCCTGGCTGACCGAAAACAAAATATATATATACCTATATATATATGTAGAAAAGCATAAAAAACACACATAAAGAAATACATCGCAGGGTGAAGCGAAAAAATCTCTAAACACAAGGAAGAAATGCAAGGAGCAAAGCGTACAAAAAAAATAAAGAACTGCACATGCAACGTCAACAGAAGGAGGGCTAGGGGGTTGGTAAAAGGGGGGGAGAAAGGGGCGCAAGGCTAACACAAGCCAACTTGCATGTATATGTGTTTATTTTCCAGCCAGCAAAAGGCAGAAAAACCCGCCTGGCTAATCCATCAATAAAGCGAAAAGGGTTCGTGACTCACACTTTAAATACTCTTACCTATTTCGTTAGTATTTAGGAATTTAGCCCTGTTTTTAAGCTTGTGCACTTAAATATGCATCCTTAAAGTAAGCAATCTTTATCAAGGTTCTTCAAGTTTCTTCTCCTGATATATTCCTATACAATCCTATTTTACTGCAAGCTTAAGATACCAATTGAATGTTCTCACTCTAATTGAATATATTCTCACTTTTTCTATGACTTTGTATAAGAATGCATTATATAATATGCAACATTAGAATCCCAGTCGAATGTATCCCAATTTCGTAAGCGTATCTCAAGCGAGTGTGAGCCACGAGTCCGGGTGAAGTAAAGGTGGAAAAGCGGGAAGGGCTGCTGTGCTTACTTTATGGCTGTGGATTTTTCATGACTTAACTCGGCTGCACTTGGCTGCCCTGGCAGTTGGTTTATAAATTTTTCTTCTGCCTTCTGCTCATTATTATGATTATTATTTTTGAGCCGTCTGCTGGCGCACACTTCCATCGCGATTGAACGTATGTACATATAATCAGTGCGCGCATCTTGCAGATACCATATGTATCCCTATCCCCTATACGTCTGCTAGCAGCCACTTAACGGTGGTTCAGTTTACATACATATGGATGGATGTATCTTCTATCTGCACTCGCCAGTTAGTAGTTAGCAGTTAGCAGTAAGCCGCAGTTAATTTATGTGTAATTGCCCGGGCGTTGCGCTTGCGTTCAGTTGGGGTGTCCGCTAATGGGCTAATGGCCATATGACTGGGCATTAATATCCAGCTTAAGTAATGAGCAGCCAGCAGTTGCTTTTTGCCACTGTTGTTGTCTGTGCTCACTTAGGGCTAACAAAAGGAATGGAAAACCCCAAGGCACACTTGAGTGTGTAAAAAGGAAGCGCCATTGATTGTAAATTAAACGCTTATTACTGACAGGAGCGAGTTACAAATGAAAGATGAACTGCAAATTGGCCCAGCAGTTACACCAGGATGATGGATTAAATCTGCACTTCTGGTTTTTAGATTCGAAAAATATCAGATATATCAGACCTTCTATTTTGGCATTTAAAAATAAATAATTAAGTAATGTTTTAAATATATAAAGATACAAACTCTTGCACCTACAACTCTTTTGTATTGAATACCTTTTTTATATGAAGTGTTTAAATATAATTTTGTATTTAATTACATATATCCTATTCCGTTTTATAGCAATATAGTATTTATATTATAAACTGAATAAAAGCAGAATTTTCTAGCTCGAATTGCTGTTAAAATCTTACTCGTTCATGAATATCAATTTGTATCGCAACCATGAACGATTATTTTTCACCCGAATACTCAGCTGTGCAAATAAGCCAATTGTAACATTTCTAGTCCAAACAAGCACACTACAATTAAGCCATTTTGGCAACAGTGGCCATAGCGATTTGCCAATGTTTTAAGGTCAGTTAGGGCGGTATTAACTCATTGTCGACACGTGCCTGCCAATGAGCCGTGTAAAAGTGGCAATCGGAGCGCCGAAATCAGACACACAATAAAAACCCATTGCGGCAGCCAAGATACCAAATCAAAATAATTAAGCTGCAAATTGTAGCGTAAACTGAAATTGCTGTGGATGTTGCTGCTGCTGTAGATGTTGCCGCTGCTGTAGATGTTGCTGCTGCTGCTGGCACGTGCTGCGCATCATTCATAAAGTGCAACAAGCAACAGCAACGTGCGGTGTGAAGTGTTGAGAGTAAACAAAAGTCAAAAGTCGAGTGAACCAGCAAAAACTCTGTCTGCACCGCTCCTTAAGTAACCCATTTTTTTACATTTTTCTTGCACACAAAAAAAAAGTGGAATTACTTAAATTTATATTCAAATACTAAATGTAAAATTGTTTTCATGTAGAAGGGTTACAAGTTGATGGGAAGTGTAAAACAAGTATTTCTGTTAGTTTCAAGTGGAAATAGCTTGTTTTGCTTGAAAGCAATTCTGTACTAAAAATAAATTATGTCTTTGGAGCTTCTTTTCTAACAGCTTTCTTCTTTTAAAGTATAAAATAACATAGTGATATGTTATAAAAAATATCTACTTAGCTTATAGAACTGTTTATTTTTCCCAGTGTACCACTGAAAGCAGCTTAATTGGGTGCAACAAGTCCCTGATTTACGTTTTCGGCTGAGGAAAACGTGTCAGAAGAGCCGGAGCCAGCAAACAAAGCTGCTTAGGCGCCGCTTTTCAGGGCCAGGGTGCATCCTGGACCAAAAGAGGTGGAGGAGCTGGCGGGAGAAAGAGATGGGGGCACAAGAGGCGGGACTGAGATGGAGGCAGACAGACATAACAATGCAATTGGCGCTGCTGGGAGCCGTGCCCCTTTGCATCGAAGCTGTCTGTCAAAGCAGACAGATTTACCGCCTCCCGCCCATCAGCACCTCCTTCTACAGACCGCCCCCGCGCACCCCACACCATCATTCTCCTGAAGGTCGCCGGCATTGTTGTTGGCCCCATTGTTATTGTTGCCGTATTACCATCATCATCGCGGCCCGAGCGACTCACGTTTCGCTCATTTGCAGCCACTGCCATCAGCCACCCACCATTTACTCACTCACTCAGTCAGTCAGTTCGTCAGTCAGTCCATCATTCAATCCGTCATTCCCGTTTTCGCACTCATTCAGTTTCTTTTCGCCACTTGGTTCGCTTTTCGCTTGGCGTTCTCGGGGTCAAGGCAACACCGTCACTAGATAGTGATTATGGCCTGCACAGTGGGCTAAAAACGGGTTAAGTACCCGTGCTCAAAGTGAAAAGAGATACAGGGTATTTATTTTAGAAATTAAATCCATTTTGATTTATCTGATTGATCTGGTTATCTCTTTCTTAAAATTTAGTGCTTAGTAACTTTCAGATTTTTGTTTGCATAAATTGTGCTACTTTTCCCACTGTACCCGCTTAACTGAAAATGAGAGCAGGCGATTTAATTTATTATTATTGCCTTTGAGGTTTTCGCATTTCGTAGATTCGCTTTCCATTTTCAAATCGCTTTCGAGTGATCAGATGCGGGCCTGGTCGATGAATCAGATTAAAAGGCAATTTGCCCGATTGAGCAAATACTAATAATCGCATTTATTGGCCCTACCTGAGTGCTGAGGGCCCTAAAACCAGTTGGGTTACATAAGCCACCCACCACTGACCGACCGACCACGTAACATCTCGGTCTGAAATCATCAGCCTTTTGTTTTCTCATCAAAAAAAAACGGAATAAAAACAAAAAAAAAAAAGTACATTTTTGCTTAGTTTAATTTCACAGTTCAGTGCGTTTCGGGGCGAATGGATCGCGGCTTAGACGCGCCCATCTCACCCTGATATGGTAACTGTTTTTGGATACATAGTATCTTTCAGTGGAATACAGATACCGTGCAGTTCGGTAGTGTAAATACTTGATTAGTAAGTAATATGTTATATATATACCATACTTTCATATCATACTTTACTAATTATCATATGAAGTTTCATACAAAGGTATCTATGATTCCTATCCCACAGATTCCTCAGCATATCTGGGTTTCTTTTTAAAGATACTTCAATTTCCGGTCTCTCCATTTCGCTTTACACTTTTGTAACGCACTATCTGCATGCTTTTCCATTTACAAATCGCACGCTGCCAAATGTTAAGACAGCCCGCCACCAATCCCCGAAACTTTTAGCCGAACAAAAGACAACAAAGCTGGCTTTCGGGCGGAATGTCTGGCTTTGGCCCGCAAGTTGGCCAAAATGCAACCTTGGCTGCAGGAGCGGAAGTTCAGTGCGGCGTCGCTTTGACGCAGAGTGGCCCTTGCAACACCCCCTCCCCCTGCCCATTGTGAAGCCCCTGCTCTGCAAATTTATGCATCACCCGAAGCAGCTGGCTTCATCGTAATGCAAATTTCCGACTTTCCACATCCTTCACAAAGCTAGAGCTTCATTTGCCACTTCCCTTTCCGCCAAGGTAGCGCAGGATTTATGGCTTTAACTGGGCAACAATAAATAAAAGTTACACAGCATGGTTGCATTCGAGCATTGCCATCGAGATTGCATTTATTAATGGTCGGTAATTACACTTTTTTTGGATAATTTAATTCGCAGTGCGAGCCGTAAAAAGATATTTTTTAGCTGCGTAGAGCTGAGTAAGTTCGTTTACATTGACGAATTATTTATGAGACCACTAAAAATATGATGTTACTGGTAATTTAGAAGCTCCACCATTACTAAACTGAGCACCTAATGCGAACGAACTAAAAAATCTGTTAAATTTATGCTACACATCAGGCTAAAAAAATACACCATAAATATTAATTGTTTTTCTACCGAAGCACTTTAGCTTTCACCTGAATAAAATTACATCGAAGTTAAAAAAAAGTATTTGTTTTTGTATTCCGGATATTTTACTACACTTATTTATTGCATTTCAATTTCGCTCTTTATTTATTACAATATTTTAGTGCTTGATGCGCATTTGTTCTTTTTTACAGATTCAATTTGTGGGTATGGGCAAATTGAAAAGCCATTAAAGTCAATTACTGGCCATAACTTTGACAAATTTTCGATAATGCTCAGCAGAGATGAATGACTGTGTGTGTGTGTGTGTGTAGGGTAGGTGTTTTCCGGCGGGGTATGAAAAACCATAAATAATAAACGATTTCCATGGCGGGCGCAATTGAAAATCTCTTGTGCTGACAATTAAATGCAATGGAATTAAAGTCCATTTTCGCTCGCAAGCAGCGCAGTCGTCGTTTATTTCTCCGGCAATTGTGGAGCATTTTTAATGGCCAACCCAAACGGACCGCCTGCGTCACTTGAGTTGTCCGTAGCCAGGATGCGGATATTCCGGAACTGTATCGGCAACTGTTTGCCATTGCCGCATCCTTTTATTTCGGCCTTTGTTGCTTACAGGGATTTACAGCAATCATCGATTGCCTCCTGCGGTGAGCAAGTGGGGATTGAATTGATGTGGCGGGAGATGCAGCTGGAACCGGGATCGGGATCGGGGTAGGGTAAACGGAAACAGCGAGATGTCCGGCCTCCAACCGACTTTTAATTACGCCATAATTTGCGCCGTTCTGATTTCGCGAAGCTCGTTACATTGAGCAAAAATATTACATCTTGAAAGGAGTAATATCTGGATAATTCTATCTATACATCAAAGTTAAAATATGGAACTCAAAAAGTAAATATAATATCTATTATATTTATGAATTAATCGCATGTAAAAGTAACTTTAAATAATAGAAATTTATTAGATTTGTTAGATAAAGAAGCCCTCTTGAACAATTGCTTGCCAAATATGGATATATCTACTGCATCTGCATTCTTTTGTATCTGTATCTGTTGCATACCCCACCTGAGAAAGGACCTTTTTTTCTGTAAGTGTCCTTCCTTCTTTGGCGCCGTGCTTTGATCTGGCGCGAATTGTGTCTGCTCTGCGTCCATTTCACGCATTGTTTTTTAATTATTTGCCCAACTTGTGTGGAGATGTAAAGGGAAAATGGGCCGGCCAAGTCGAGTGGGTGCCGATAATCGGGATTGGTCTGTTAATGAGCCAACATTGTTGTGTTAATTTGCCAGGGCAGTGCTGTGGACAGTGGACAGTGGACGTTGGACGGGGTCATACTGTACAGTGGAGCCTGGGTCTTTATGCTCATTGTTTTTGGAGTTATTAAATTGACATTCGTGCTGCCTGATGACGCGTTGATTGCAATTCCCGGCAGAAGGACATGTAATTTTTATGGCCCGCCATTTTTTGTCGAAATTCAATTTGTCATTTAATTGATTTTAATGTGCACATTGCACATTTCCACATTTTCACATTTTCGCATTGCCACACGGGTTATTGGATACGCCGTGGTCCGGTCTGGCCCATTTGTGTGTTTGTATTTGTGCTCGGTTTCCGGCCGGAGAGCCAATGCCGTAGCCACTGGAGTCCGCAAAGCGGTACGGAAAATGCAAATTTCCCAATGACAAAAGAAAAGATGCGACGCGCGGGCCGAGCAAGAAAAAATGAGAGAACTTTAACAAAAACCGCACGCTTAATATTTTATGCATATTTTGTGGGCATTAAAAATTAAATTAAACAAGCAGATGTATTTGTCCGCTTGTCTGTGTGTGTGTGGCCGTGTGTTTTTGTCCTTTATTTATTGCATTTGCCTCGAGGGGAATTCCCTGCGTCATTCCCAGCCCCAATTCGCCTTAAAATATGCAATGCAACGTGCCAGCAAAAACAGGCAGTACATGAATACTCACACACACACACATGCACATAAGTACTTGTACACGTGTGCGTACAAATGTTGTAAAAACATTTTTCAAAGCTCCATCGTCGAGGGAAATCGGACGGACATTTTTTGATATTTATTTTCCCACCACCAAAAATTTTGATGTTGATTTTATTCGAATAAAAAAAATAATGTCGGCCCATAGCAAAATAGTTTTTTCAACATAAACTCGTTTGTTCATTTCAACGAGTATGTAAATATAGCATTTTTTTCTAATCCATTCAAGTAGAAATAGAAATGTGCCGCATTTATTTAATTGTTCAGCCATTTTTGTCACCCGAATTCCCAAGACAATTTACAAAAGCTCTTGAGTTCTAAACTGTGGGAAATTTACAAATTTTTAGTTTTGTCAGATATTTTGAAAGTGCATTTTATATGCATAAACCCTTTGATAGTTTTTTAAATGTTCTACCACTTTAATACAATAAATTACAATGAATTTCGCCTTAACTCGCGCTGCTCACTTTTGGGAAAACAATTGTCGAATGCAATTTGCCGAATGTTTACCTTACATTGACCCTACCAAATTTTCATTTTGCCATTGATGAATGTAATACGCTGGCAGCCAAAAGTTTATTTACCCTTTCGAATGGCGATACATTCGTGCTGCGACCAGAAATTAAACATTTATTGTGTTTAGGCTTTGATTGTGTGTGTCGTTCGTTACATGGCCAAATGAAATGGTCGGCATGAATATTTGACAATAAATAAATATGTTGTCAGTTAATTAGAAATTCCATTGAGTGAGACCATTTTGTTTGGCTTATTAGCGAGGCGCTAATTTGATTTCATTTGATTTGATTTGATTTTGCTTCGCTTACAATCTATCAGTTGTTTTTGGCATACCTACGCTATGCTGATTTGTTCAAATTTGTTGTACAAACATGCGAAATATTCAGCGGTCGAGTTGGCCAGAACCCATTGAGCCATGTAAATATGGTAGCCACTCACTGGGCGCTAAAAAATTAATTTAATAGGCGGAAATATGCGTATGAAGTTAGATATTAGAACTAGAAATAATAAATTATAAATTTAATAAATTATTTCCAAAATAATACCAACTGAAGTTGCTTTTTTAATATAATATAATTTATATAATATATAAGTTGGCATTATATATTACTATATTTATTTCTTCAGTGTGCTCATTAATTGCCTCTTTTTATACTCGCGATTAAATACCTTTACACATATTCCAGTACATTTTTTTCTTATCCATCATGAGTTTGTTGTGTTTTTTAGCTCTTCGTGCGTATCGAGTGCATATTTTTTCACATCTGGCTATAATCTCTGGGCCAAGTACGTGAGTGTTGGGCGCATTTTTATGGCTATACTTGTGTTTTGCCACCCCATCAAGGGGCTGATATTCCGATAATCCATTACAGCGCCACCCACGCGCCTATTTTTGTGTCGTATGCTAACTTTGGATCGGCTATCAGAGGTGGATTGACTATATGTGCTATTTGATCGGACCATAACGTTTCTCACGCTCAGAATATGGTTTTTTTTTTGGCGTTTGGCTGTTGTTACTTTTTGCTGTTTTTGCTATTGTTTCTGATGTTGTAAACTGTCTGGCGGCAAGAGAATTGCCGTTTATGGGCGCCAGAAGGTTCGCCTGACAAAAAGCCTAGCAAAAATGCTTGGTTTTCTAACATTTTTATTGTATTTTTTTTTTTTACTTTTTGGCACGGCGCATGCGCCACAGGTTGCATTTCAGGCGAGTGTGTCAAGGCGGCTGCGCCACCCTCAAAAAGGCATCAACCGCAAATGCGGATTGCAATTTGAGCAATTGGAACTGCAAGTGCCTGGCTACTGGTACGATGCCATACGGCACTTACATACTTACTTACACACCCGACTCAGCCAATCCGATCCTAACTCAACTCACTCGATCAGATCGCTGATCGGCTGATCTGGCTAACTGCCTTTTAAGGGGTTTTTCTCGGTTCGTGGGACTCATATTTAATGGGCGCTAATTCATGGCAGTCACGCCCCGAATTGGAAGGTTTTGGATTGAGGCGGTTTCAGTTCACTGCGACCTCCTGTAGTTCTTAAATGGGTTTTGTCACATTTTGTAAGAAAAAAAAGTTAAAAAGAATGCCTTTCGTTTTAGGATCTAAAAACATGAATTTATATGTCTTATATGTTATATGTAACATGCAATTCTAATCTTACTTAAAATGTGTAAATATTATTAAATATTTAAGTTCCACATTAATGCTATCATATTAATGATTCTTATTAAATATTTGCATTCTTATCCATTTCATCAAATCTCTTTGCCCGCTCTTTAAAGTGCATATTCCAAGTTCATATGCCCTCAAAAATCGCTGATTGTCGTTTTATCTCGTTCCCACATTACCGCCTGTTAGATACGAGTATTTCCTTAGATACAGATACAGATAGATCTTATAAGGTCTGCTCCCTTCTCTTTCCGGCTCTCGCTCTCTCGTTCTCTTTCCCGCAATGCCTGCGACTCAAATACCGTTCTTCATTATCTCCTCCTTTGCGTTTCGCATAACTTTTATTCGCCAGTGTGTGTGCGTGTGTATTTATTTAATAATTCGCCGCTCTTTTCTTCTCTTCTCGATTATGCGAACAGCGCGGCCGGCGTCGCAGTTACAGCGCTGCCGGCGCTCTGCCCAAGCTCTGCCGGCATCGCTCAGTTGGGTTCTTTTCTAAGCGGCATGCGGTTGTAATTCTTCTAATCATTGGACTGTTTTTCGCACTCAATTGTCGCTGCTATTACGGTAATAATATATCGCTCGGCTCTCCGATCCGCACACATGCACATAAACATATGTACATACATACGTAAATATCCCTCGG
This sequence comes from Drosophila mauritiana, assembly GCF_004382145.1. Taxonomy (NCBI): domain Eukaryota; kingdom Metazoa; phylum Arthropoda; class Insecta; order Diptera; family Drosophilidae; genus Drosophila; species Drosophila mauritiana. The sequence continues at coordinate 8,535,945 of NC_046670.1, forward strand.
ATCGTGCTGAAAAGTGAAGTTGTCACGATGACGCCAAATGCCGTGACTTGTAATTGAAGTGACTGCGTGACTTTTGCGATAGTGTGTGTGCAAATCGATAATAATGCGTATTTATAGAGCCTAATCAAACGTGATTGATTGCCGAGCTTTGCCCTCTTTTACATTACACGATCGATCGATCTGGAAAAGGGTCAGAAAGCCTGATAAGCGCACTCAAAGATTCCGCAGCGAGGGCTTAAAGTTCAGGAGTTGGTGGCAATTTCACTAGTTCTACTATCGATATACTGATTATAAACAAAATAATTCTAAAATGGTTGGTGAGCCGGATTCAAAAAGGACATGAAACTATGGATTTCGCAAATTTGTCTTTGACTTTTAAAAGTACTTTCAATCTAAAGATTACATATACGTATCTTTATGTTATGCAGGAATCTTTTTAAATAGTAAATATAGAATGCTTTCTTATGACATTTAACAATTTTGCAATTTCACAGTAGCTAGAAGAAGGTAGCCTACAAAGCTAATGGGTTTATCTACTTAACTTGGCACGGAAGTTACTCATACATAGTTTCTGTAAGAGATCATTCGTTTCGTTTGCTCACCAATTTTGCCTTGACAAAGGGCTTCGTTTACAAATTAGTAGTGCAAACAAGCAAGTTACCAAAAGATTACACAATCTTATTGTGAAAAGAACACAGCATACTGCCAGATAAATTCCGGTCAGAATCAAGATAGAAAATGCCTGGAGGGCCCTTGAGATTAGACTGCGAACCCACGCAAGCGAATTATCAAAACGCTTATCGCAGCAAAACACACACACAATTATTCGACGGATTGAGGTTCATTCATAAAGCCCTCGAATCGAGTGACTTTCACTTTAAATGGTCTGATCTCAGGATCAGATACGTACTATATGTGTGTTGTTTGCATGCATATAGAACGGAAAAGTGGCAGGGCAAGTTCTCGTTGTTGTATATCAAAAATGCCCAATGAAGAAATGCAAAAATTCTAAATTTATAAAAAAAAAGCAACAATCAAATTCGCACACACATGCCTACGTACGTACACATGTTTAGCACATGTGTGTATTACGTATTAAATTCACCAACAGCTACAACAAATTGGGCTGGCAAACAAGTGTGCCTGTGTGCGTGTGTGTTCCGCATAGTATCTGTATCTGTGTGAGTGACTGATCAAGGCAGCGCAGTCGGCGTCGCCCGTTAAAAAAGCAGCAAAGTGGAGCCCTACACGCGCATGTAAAGTTACCCACACACACACACACACACGCTCACGCGGATACTCGAGTGTGCCAAAAATAAGGCAACAACAACGAGCCAACAGAAAGCGTCGACTGCGACGCAACTAACGCCAAGTTAAACTGACGGTTAGGGCTTAACCGACGGTCGAGATACCCTTCGCAATCTGATGATCCTGCGACTAAGAAAAGGATAAGAAAAGAATAGTTTAAAGGAATAATTACATTAACTGCCTAAAAAAAAATCTCATAAGAACGGTTAATAAAAAGAAGGGACATTATAAAAACTGAACGAGTAATTAAGCATTTAAATCTCTTAAGTTGATCCTTTGCTAAGGGATATACTTTTCTGCTATATACCTAGCTCTCCAAGCAAGCATCATAAACTTTATAACCTTATAATCTTAACAGGAATGCCTTCTTCAAGGGTATCAAAAACACACATTTTTGGCGCTTATGGGTCGTAAAGTTGACCTTCAAACAGCAACATTTGCCGAAAAAATACGAGCAACCAACACACACAGACACACACGTGCAAACGTATGTGCAAAAAAAACACGACTAACGACAATCCAACGAACACGCATACAAGCAAAGGTACAACAGCCAAAAAATTGCAAGCTTTTTTATTGTTGTTTTGTTTTTGGGCTGCGCCCCTACGAAACACACACACAAACACGTGTACGAAAATATACATGTGAATAGGGCGAGGGGGCGGGGGAGTGGCAGTAACGGCGATGACGCTATGTGCATACCATGATAATTTTTTTGTTGTCTCATAAAATCTAATTTGGGGAGCGCATTTTTACAGAGTGTACCGAAGAGAACGATAATAAAAGAGAGCGGTGGCGGGGGATCGCAGTCGACGGCGCCATTTTCTTGGCTATTCAAACTCCCTTATTTTTTAATTAATTTTTACAATTCTAAGTTTTATTGAATAGGTAAAAGATTTTTTAAAAGACTTGCAAAAAAAAATTAAAAAAAAAAAAAATTAAAATTGAATCTTATTACAAACTTTTTTAAAAAAATTAAAAAAAAACAAAATAAAAAAAAATAATTTTGTTATTGTAAAATACAAATTAAATTTAAAAAGGTTTGAAGAATCAAAGTTTTAATTTAGATAAATTAAAATTGTAATAAAAATATTTTATAAAATAAAATTATTTTTGTTAATTGTTAGCGATTTTAAAAGTAAAACCGTTTTTTGATAAACCTATTATTTTCCCAATCTGATGCTCACTTTTTTCAACAAACTTTTTGCAAACATTTTGCGCTTTTTATGCTGTTCGCGCTCATAAGAGAGTGTTCACAAATCGCGAGAGAGAAATGGCGCTCTTCGCTGCAAATTCGCTCTGTGTGCGTGCGTGTGTGTGAGTGGCGGCGATCGGTATCAAGGTTTTTGGCAATTTGGTTCGCGAGCCCCACTGCTTCTGCCTCTGTCGCTGCCTCAGTCGCTGCCACTGCCTCTGTCTCGGTCGGCGTTGCCTTTTTCTAGTTGGACACTGCTGCGTTGCTTATTTTGCGTTTGTTCGCTTCTTCAGTTTTTGCAAATTGCCGCGCGAGATCAGCAAGCTCGCGTGCGCTCAAAAGTAAGAAAAAAAATTCACAAATCTCTCTGCCGCCGCGCCGGCCGACTGTGCTGCTGACGTCGACGCCGACGCACGTTTCGCGCGGCACTCTTAACCTATTTTTTCGCGAACCTCGCATTAGTTACAATTTTGTTGTGATGTTGCGCGGCAGATACGCGGCGGATACGGACGGGTTGCGTTTGCGCGGATTCTAACACACACTCACACCCAAGAAACACACACACACACACATACAGAGTTCCGCCCACACGCCCTAAAAAATCGACAAAAAGTGCATTTGCAGTCGGAAAACCTGCAAGAATATATTAAAAATTTTGATAAAAATTAAAAAAAATTAAATCTGAAATTAAAGTGCTTCAATCAGTGCCTTGCAAAAGAAACCTAGAATAAAATACCCCCAGATAAAATATCTAGATCATTACTGATCAGTGAAGAAAAATGTGGTGCCTTGATAGAATTTTAAAGTTTTGTGTCTGACAAATAATTGGGCAGCGAGTAATCAAAATCAAAGAAATTGTATAGCGGCAACTGAACCCAACTGTACCTCTTGCGCCCAGACAATTGCCCAAAACTAAGCCCATCAAATTGGATTACACTAACTTTTGGCTGCTGGAATCACTCTTGGAAAGGTTAGTACAGCACAGGAACCACCATAGCCACATCAAGTATACGACCTGTCTCAACGACAGCGAAAGTGAATGGGAATGGGAATGGGAATGGGAATGGAGAACTCTCGGCATGAGCAGAGAATCGAAAGCGAAAGTGTTCCCAAGTGTTGCGCATTAAGTAATACCCATACAGTGGAACCATAATCGCATACTGCATATAGTATGAACAAGTGTAGATAAGGTTTATTTTTCCTGCGAATTTCCAACTGGCATTCCTTTGCCCACTAACCCTCGGCCCCCAACCATTTGGGTCACTTTTATGGGGGCTCTACTTGTAAACGGGGGGTCTCACAGATAAAACCTTTGCTGACGATTCGAAAGCGAGAGTAACTCGAGACCAGATCTATAAAACCCGATTAGCTGGGCATCGTCAGCTCATCCGGCGCGTGTTATGTAATCCCGAAAAATGTGTCCAATGTCGTCAGGGTGAGTCGCAGAAAAAAAAAGTGCGATACCTAGGATTACACCTTCTTAAAGGTAGTTCTTGGAAAGTATTATAATATCTTTAGGGGATTTCCCAACACTAATTATTCTAGATTACTAATGGAATGATCAATATTTAGAAGGCTTCGAAATATCATTTCACACAATCCAATATTTTATAGTACATTTTCACAAAACAAATAATTACATAAACAAACGGATCAACAAATATTAAATATTTGCTTATGATAAATGGCTGAACTTTTCAAGGACTTTTCAGTTCAGCCACTGCCATTACTTTTCAAAATGGGCAATAAAAAGCACCCCCTATGCGGTGGTTTATATTTGGGGGACCTTCAACTGTCCTACACAATGCGAAACGAGAGTTCGATTTTGACGGTTCTTATCTATATACATACATACATACGTACCTTGACAAATGGAAAAAAAAAACCCCGGATCACTTACATCACAATGCGATTGAGTGGAATCCATTATGTATGCGAAAAACCCTATGGCATAACAACAATCCGTCCGATTTATCTGCTCGACTATCTATTATCTCGCTACGTGAGTGCGATGTAAAGCGAAGGTATTTACCGTTCTACCCTTCCACCCACCACCCCCCTCAGTTCACCCTTTCAATTTAGCATATCAAGTCATGCGTAAAAGTTATCTCTAAAAATATACACGAAAATGTTCACACACACACAACTAGCGGAAGAAAAACCTAAAACATGCGAAAATTATCTATAAATTTAAATTTTTACAATCTGTGCGCGATTATAGCAACAACCAAATTGCTACCAAAAAATAGAAAAAAATCAAAAAAAAAAAGGGAAAAAAGAAAAAATAGAAAAAAAAGAATAATAAAGAAAAAGCTTTGAGCTGACGTCAAACGCGCAGCGACAGCTTCGCTGGCAGCGCCAATTTATTTTACACAATTAAGGGTGTGCACGAAAAGCAGGCAGAGAGATTGAGAGAGATATGTGGGTATATATATATTCTATATTCTATATGGAAGACATGGGCGATCGCTCATGCTCACAGTCACACACACTCACAATCACACTCGCAATCACAAACACAAACACATGGACAGCACGCACGGACACACACACACACACACATTACTATGTGCCAATTTAGATTAAAGGCAAACGAGCACGGACCACGCCCCCTAAGCAGCCCACCCAGCTAGCAAATATTACGGGGCGAAAAAAAATGGAACAAGAAATGCTGGCGAAAAATCCCACAAAGAAAGGTTATCGGGGTCCTAACTGATCACAATTTATATAGTTGGGCATTAAATTTTATTTTGCTATTTATTTTGCCATTACGGAAGTAGCAATGAAAGTTCTTGGAACCAAAATAAATGTAAAGAAATTGTGAAATACTGTTTTTCTATGTTATTTTGATACCATAAAGCGGAATTGGGTTAGTCTTAATCTTATTCGATTCCGCGTATTTGCAATGTCATTGGAAAAGCATCTAAAAAAATTATTTAAATAAAAGCCTTAAAGCCTTTTATGAACTACGATTAGATCACACTATGGATAGAAAACATTTGAAAGCAAATGACTAGCCTAAAATAACAAAAGTTGGGCAGAACGCTCGAACGCACAGAAGCGTTGCATTGTTACCTTTTGCGCAATGTGTTATTTATTTATTTATGTATTTATGCAACTTATTTATTGTACAACTTTTTTATTTGTGATTTGTATTTATATGAGCGGAGCGGAGAAAACATTTTTTCAGTGCGAATTCGCGCGAACAACTGTGTAAATACGAGTGCTTTCAATAAGACGTATGTATGTATGAGAATGGCAGGGGGGTTGATTGGTCCACCCCAATGGGCTGGTCTGTGTGGCACACATATCAGCCAGAAACACAGGGCCAATTTCCCATCATTTTCCTGGGGGGAAAAGATCAGCGCGCTCCCTCGGAAAATGCTGCCTTCCTTTTTTTTTTTGCTCCCTTAGTTTATTTTCGGTTTATTCTGCGCCGAACTTATAAATACATTTGCGATGAGGATAAAAGCTTTGTAGTACGTGTGTATCTTTATGTATTTGGCCCACCTCGGGAATAGGAAGACATGCCAAATGCGAATACCTACCGCCCAAGTATTTGCAAACAAAAACATAAATTATTTTGTTTAGCTTGAATGGATTGCATATTTAAAATTTGCGTGTTCCGTGGATCTCTTCATCTATTTATAACTCTTCTTTTGGGGTGTGTTTTGTTGGTCAAGATTAATATTAGAACTCGACAATGGGAAATGCTGGCTGCTCACAAATTATATCATTGGAACTTAATGAATTATTATTTAATTAATTATCATAATTGTAAGAAATCCTATAAGCTATTTCCAAAGATTTATTTTCAAAATACACTTGCTTTGAAAGAGTTAAGGTTAATTAATAATAAGTAGTAATTGAAAAAGAATTTAAGGGTTTGTATTCTTCATATATATATATATATATATATAGATATTTGATTTGATTTTTAGCAAGGGCAGCTTCCAAATTGATTTTTCGCATACGTGCACCTGGGAATTTCGCAGTGCCAAGTCAGTGGCACATGTTGCCCAATATTTGGTTGCTGTTCGTGGATTTTATTTAATTTTTTTTTTTGCATGAATTAGGGCCACATGTCGGCGATCGATGCGGCCAGAGGACGATCGGGGAAGTAGGGGGCTCGCACGGTCTATAAGGTCTGCCCACGCAGAAGCGCGCGCGATTTGTCAGCCGGCAAAAGTTTCGTTTATTTTGCTGGTGGCTTGGTGTTTATTGTCGGTTCTTGTTCGTGTGCTCATGTGCCTGAGGTTGCTTTTGGCAGGGTTTAAGTGGGCCCACACTCACACACACAGTCAGGCACCGCATCCATAGGTATAGATATAGGCGTATATATACATACAGATATTTGTATATATACGCCTTCGCGCGTCTGTTTGTTTTGTCATGTTGTTTGCGTGTACTTAGTGATATCCAAGTTGTTGTCGCTGCTCTCTCATAGACAATTTCTAAGTGTGTTCGTCGAATTTGGGTCAGTCAGCGAAAAAGTCCGCCGCGTCCTCTGCCCCTTCTCTGCCCCTCCTTTCCCCCCTCCTTCTTTTTCCATCCGAGTGTCATTGTAATTGCAAATATCCGAGGCAGGGACAAACAGATACGACCACCAGAAGCTGTCGCGCAGCTCGAGCATTTCGGCTGCCCACGCCGCCAGTTGAAAGATGCCAGAATTTGTGCATCATCTTTACTTTTGCATATACAGCTTGCATGGGCAAAAGTAGCAGCAGCAGCAGCAGCGTCAAGGGGAAATTGGCGCATTTAATTGCCCAGAAAGTGTCTGACCACAGACACTTGACGTAATTGTTCTTGTTGCCCGGCCACTTATGCTTGCCAAAAGTAGTTCTTCTTTTGCATTATTTAATCGAAATGAATTTCGTTGTGATTATTTCGACAAAACGCCGTTTGCATGCAGTTCTGTGCGACTCGTATGGTGTGCTAATTGAGTTGCGCTGCTGCACCACGTGACGTATGCGCAATATATTAGGCATACGCCCCGTTTAATTCGGCCAGCACGATCGGCGAAAGCTCAACGTTTAGCAGGCAATAAAGCGTTGTAGAGTTTTTATTGCTATTTATTAGCCACATTGAGACCCTTGCCTGCAAATTGTTAATATTGTAAATAAATTATAAATAAACAGAACTTTGAAAGACTAGAAATCAAAGCCGACGACTACACCAGTGTAATTTGGCCAAGACTCAAAGCAAAACCCCCTACAACAAGACAATAGCAACTTCGATGACAGCTGAAGATTCTTGTAAAAGTCATTCAAAATCGAATCGTTTGGATCGGCCCACGGCGGATTTTGAAAATCGAAGACAGCCTCGAGTGGCGGACATTGGAGTACTCGAAAGCTGAAAAGCGAAGTCCGATCGAGTGGCTGCTGCTGCCCCTAGGCTAGATTCCAGACTATGGCCATTGGGCACCAGCACCCACAGTGCTCAGCCGTAACTGTAGTCGTTACAAGCGTTGGCAGTTAGTGAGTCAGTTCGGAGAATCGCGAAGTAACCCAATGCACTGGAAAAATAGAACTTACACAGTACTTAAACCGAAATATAATCTTCCAATAACACTATTTATTTTCACATTAAAGTTTCCTAAAACAGGACAACAAATAATAATATGTTTTTATAACTTCCAAGTACGTTTTAAAAAGCATTCCAAATAGATAAGAATATATATATATATATATGAAGAATAAATATATATTTTTTCTCCTTGCACAAAGATCGTTGCGGATGACATCATCATGACCTGCTAACGAGTGGCAATTTCAATTCACCTCAGATCATAACTCAGCCTATGTTATGGGTGCCTCTGTTGCGCCGCAGCCTTTCCCCCATCCGAACCGACCCGATCCGCCACGCCCCCTCTCCAGTAATACAGCATATAGCTGATAGTCGCGAGCAGTCGGCTAATTTCATTTGTCGTCTTGTACACAATTTCGCACTTCTTGGCCGCCCACACGCCGCTCGACACAGTTTCGCACTAATGTCTGCATCCCTGATGCCCCAGCCCCGCCCCCTTTCACTAGACCCCTCCCCCCCTCCCCCTTTTCGCGTCCGCCTTTTTCCCCATGGGCGGGTAAACGGCATAAACAGTTTTGCGTGTGGGCGTTCTATTCCTGGCCGCGGACTCAACTGCACTGCACTGCACGCACTGCAAGGCAATTAACACATTTGTATCTGACAAATGTAAAATGTATCTTTTGGTGGACCCCCCCTCGCAGTTGCGCCCTGCGCTCCTCGCCAAGCCAAGCTGAATGGACTCTTGTGCCGCTGCTTAATAATGCATATCTCTAAAAATATCCCCTCAATGAGCGACAAGTTAAATTATTATTATTTCTGCTGCTGGACCGCTGGTCGCCATGTAAACACACGACATTTTAATTTATCTATGCAATTTTAAATCCGAGTGGGATGCGTTTAACCAATGCTCACAACAATGAAGTGGTAAACAAAATGCTTAGGATGAGAAATAATGTGCTAATTGAATTTTGCTAAATTTCTTGCTTAAGTCAGTAGTACAGTAGATTTTTGTTTGATTTTATGTAATGTAATAAATTAATTAGCAAAATTTGTTTTTGCTTATAAAATTGGTAACAAATTAAATCCAAATATCTCTTGTATTTACTACCTTATTTAGGTATTTCCAATGATCCTAAATAACCCAATCCCAATACCCGTAGCCCAAAGTTAATTAAGCAGGCAAACATTTGATTTAGTTCGGCAAACACGTGCATAAATCAATTTGGCGAACCCATTACCCTAATATCCCTCGCTCCCACAACTTCGCCCACCGGAGTTTTACGGCTCTGTGACCCAGTTAGGCCGGCTAATAGCCACTAGCTGTTTTCCCAGTGCCCAGTATTCATCCAGTAGTACCAGTAACCTCCTACAGTTGACCTTGCTCAACATTTTGCTAGCTTTACTTTATCTATTTTTTACATATACTTTTTCGATCCAAGCCAAGCCTCGAGCCAAAGGCTAAATGGAGTTTTTGGCCTCAGCTTTCGGGCCGCGCTTAATCAATCATGATCTGGCGTGGCTGTATCTGTATCTGTATCTATGGCGCTGGTGTATCTGTATCTGTAACCGGCGACCTTCATCGTTTACAAGCTGGCCAAACCTTTGGCAAACGCTTTCGGCCAGGCTGATTCATTAAAGCCACTGTTGTTGCTGCTGCTCAAAGTTTACTTTGCGGCATTTTGCACATTTGACCATTGAGTCAAGGTGAACCGCGAACGCGCTAATCTTGATCTCGTTTGCCTTCTGCAAGTGTCTATCTGTATCTGTGCATCTGCGTGTGTATTCGCATACATGTAACTGTGTGTGCATTAGCAAATTTAAAATATTCATTTTGGCTATCTGAACAAACGCATCTCCATTTCGAGTATTTCCATTGATTTATGACCGCTCTGTTTTATCGAAGGGCAGAAATATGAAACGTATAAAAAGCACCGGAAAGAATATACTATCAAAATATTTATATAAAAAAATGTATAAATGTTTATAAAAGTTTCACCAAGGAAATGGCTAACAAACCTTTTCCCAAGAAAATATGATTAATAGAAGTTCTGAGTTCGATAAGCAGCAAGAACATTCTTAGCCAAGAATACTTCCCTTTCTGTAAATTATCCAGAAAAATGATTTTTCGTTTTATAAACCACACTTGGTGGAAAAAAAACAAATTTGGAACTTGTTATAGATATTTGCCAAAAAAAAAACTATGATTGTCTGAATTTTCTGGCTATCTTTTTCTGACAGATACGGATACGGAGACCATGTAATGACCATGTGGGCGCTCATTATTTCTAGCCAGGTTTTTTTGCGTTCGTTGAACTCGCAACGGTAAATTTACAACGCGCATAACAACAGCAAAAACAACAACAGCCAACCTACGCCAACATGTAAAGTTCTAAAGCAAAAGATAAACAGCAAAGCGAAAATTGAAAACTAGCAGCAACAAAAAAAAGAAGAGGAAAATATACGAGAAGATCAACAAGCGTCAAACGTCAGCGGCAGGCAGCAACAAATATCAACAAACTACTTTGTATTTATAATTATTATCGCGGTGCCGAGTATCTGTGTGAGTGCGCTCGTTCGCGTATCTCACGGATACCCACACGCACACACACTCGCTCGGCTTTGCGCAAACTATTTAGAACGTGTAAATTGAACAGAAAATGCTGAGCAAAAAAAACTATTTCGCTTACAGCTGAGCGCTAAGCGCTGGCAGCGCAGTAGGCGTCGCTGTCGACGTCGCGGTCTCGCACGATAAGGCGCTACTAACTGAAAGTTGAAGGCCATTACTGATACGCCCCGTGCGCCTCAAAAGTATATATTACTTTTTTCTTGGCTGCCTTGTATACCCTCGCAAAAGGTGCCTTAACTATAAAGTGAAGTTTGGATTTTTACGAAGATTTATGTAATTAAAACATAAATAATAATGTTAAATTTGAAATTTTGACAACGCTTGCTTTATAAACAAAAAATGTAGAATAATTTCGGAAGTTGTAAGCATTTATATGTATCTAAAGTATTTGTGTACTATATTTGCTACATGATCTGCACTGAAGCGATCCCTTAGATTGAATAACATGAAATAATAAGGGCACAACAACTTCGATTTGTTTAATCGCAGCTACTATGCGTACAGTGTGACTGGCAGTTAGCGCTGATTATCTAAGTATGTTGACGCGTGACAAAATGTTTTTTTTTTCCATTAAATTTCTTTACTGCTGCTGCTGCTTATCTGTGTATCTTCAGGTTTGTATCTGCATCTTGATATTGATTCGCTGGGCGTTACAGCCGCACACGTTTCAGCTGATGGGTGAGCGGCATTTAACATATTGCGCAATTTGCGGATCGCACCCGCCTCCAAGTGCCCCGCCCCCAAGAAAGCCCCCAGAAGTCAGCTGATAAGCGCTTAAATATTTTTAAACAATTTACGTAAGCGCAGCTACTGTTGTTTGAAAGTGAAAGTTGTCATTAATTAAACAGAACAATCGGGGAAGCGGCAACAACTTTGTGTTTGCATTCATAGCAAATTTGCATTGAAAGCGCAAGTGTAAATAAAAACTGCAATCGCATGCAACGCCGACGCCGGCGTCGACGCCGACTGCGCTGCCCGCCCGTCAACGAAAACGAAATTGAATGAAAAAAAACTGTATAAAGTGCACAATACGTCGAAATTGCTTGGCTTTTGTTTTTTTTTTACTTTGGCGCCGGCGCCGACTACGTTGCGTTCTATTTTTTTTTAAACTTTCCCAACTTTGTTAATAAATGGCCAGTGGAGTTATTAAGAAAAAAAGCGAAGCTAGAATGACACAATTAAGAGAGATTTTATGATTGCCATGATTTATGGGCAACGAAAAATGTATTTCAAACCGGATTTCAAGAGATGAGAGATTTCATTTATTGTGAGTGAATTTAACCTTAACTTTGTACTTCAACTTTATTACGAACTGATAGTGGTAATTACAAAAAAGTACCTTCATTTCACCACAATCTTAACAATTTGATAACTATATAATGCTAATTTATTTTTGTTTTCTATGAATCAGTTTTTACTCATTTGAGTGACAATCGGAAACGATAACCTTTTGGGTTTCGTTATTATTTTGGCTGCCTTTATTTATTACCATTGTATAGTTCTTTCATAAATTACTTCTTATCAAACGACCATAAAATTAACTATTAAAGCAAAAATACTTTATGATAAAAAGTTTATTTATACAGCTTATTGTATTCAACCCTTGAAACGTTTCGTTTACACATATGTACATGCACTTATACAAATCAAGTCGTTATAAAACACGTGATTGAATCATATCACTCAGACTTGCGAAACTAAAATTGCACGCAGTAAAATTTAAAATTCAGAAATTGAAAGCCCAACTTTGCGTTGCGAAATTTACGAATAAAAATACAGAGCACATATTGAATAATGCAGATATAAAACAATTTCACAAACCAAACTTTTAGAACCTTTTACAAAAGGCGAACAAGATTGCAAAGGAATGCAAAAAAGTTGTGGGCGAACGAAAACGAAAGTTTACGTTTAAAGTGATTTAAGTTTATTTTGAAATCAAATCAAATCAAACAAAGAAAGCAAGCGAGGGTGAGCAAGGGAGAGGGAAGATCTCCAATAAAAAACGCTTACGACAGCGGCCAACACACGCACACACGCTGTAATTGTTGTTATTACCAGAGCAAACACACACACACACACATGCATAAGTGCACATACCGAACCGATCTAATCTCTCGCACGCGCGCACCCACTGTCGCTCTCTCTCTTTCTTTCTCTGTTTTCCCCACTATCCCCCTCTCTTTTGTGGCGCATCTGGCCCTCTCTTTCGCTCCCCATTGAACACCTCTTTCTCACGGTCAGCATTTCGGCTTGCGAAAAAGTTCTTTGACGTTTTGTTTATTTATTTTGTTAGGCGCTCAGCGTCGCCGGCAAAAGCTCAAAGCTCTCTAGATCGCTCTTAGCTTTGCTCTTTTTACAGGGTATTCGTTGGTCTTATGGGCAATTGAATCTCCAATCTTCTAGAATTGTATGTAAAGTTATAGAAACTGACAGTTATGTAGCAAATTCCTATTCAAAATCGAAATGGTATTAATGCTTTTTGAAGACTCTCTTACCGGTAGTATAAGAGTCGCATTAGTTCCCAAATCGATCAAAAGAAAAGCAAAAGTGCCTCTTATCAGAGCCGCATTTTGCCCCCTTTATTTTACCCCCTGTAAACGGCACTAGACTCTGACCAAAGGCCGTCGAGATTAGGTGGTGGATTCCAGGCGAATGTAATAAAGAAATATAAGCATATGTATATAAACTCTATTCTTAGGCTCTTGGGCGCTGCAAGGGGGGGTGTGTAGGGTGCGGGACTCAATAAATTTTGCGATAGATAAGCCACGAATGCCATCCATTATGCCACCAGTCCCTTCCATCGGTGTGTCAACCAAATTTGCATGGATTGCTCGTCTATTTGGCCGAGTAATTAACAGTTAGCCAGCAGCCAAACATGGCGGCAACATGGCAAAATGGCAATTAACACTCTAATACAGATGCAACTGTGGAGTTTGCGGAGCTTGTGGAGTTTGGCAGCACCACAACAACAACAACAACACACACATGGTGCGGTTTGTTATCTGGCACCGGAAATGCAATAAATAATTGAGAACAGCCCCGAGCATTTGGTAATTGTAATGAGCAATTGTGTTCAATGACAAATTATCATTGGTATTTCTTGTACACCGTTACACACGACCAAAAATTGTGGGCCATGGCGGCGATAGAGATAACGGGGTCGAGAGCGTAACACTTCCGTTTCCGGTTGAAAAATAGAGCGAACGAAGAAATTTGGGAGTATTATTTTGGACTATCACTTGGGATTTTCCCATTAAGTCTGCATTACCATATATAGTATATGCGTACGATTTTTTCAAATTATTCCAAAACTACTTATGTACCTATTTAGTTAATAATTAAACAAAGCAAGCGCTACGCTAGACCAAAAAATTAAATGAATTTAAGGCACATTCTGATTACGCTCTTGTCTCGCCACATACTTATGCATTTTTGCTCTATATTACAGGTACAACACTGACCAAGGAGCGATGGACCAGCAATTCTGCTTGCGCTGGAACAATCATCCCACAAATTTGACCGGCGTGCTCACCTCACTGCTGCAGCGGGAGGCGCTATGCGATGTCACGCTCGCCTGCGAGGGCGAAACAGTCAAGGTGCGTCTCTGAGATACACTTGAAGATATAGATGTACATATCTGACATTATTTCATATTCATTCTAATCGCAGGCTCACCAGACCATCCTGTCAGCCTGCAGTCCGTACTTCGAGACGATTTTCCTACAGAACCAGCATCCACATCCCATCATCTACTTGAAAGATGTCAGATACTCAGAGATGCGATCTCTGCTCGACTTCATGTACAAGGGCGAGGTCAACGTGGGTCAGAGTTCGCTGCCCATGTTTCTCAAGACGGCCGAGAGCCTGCAGGTGTGTAAATCAGGGATATATATTTTAAGGGACACAACTTTAGGACATCCTTTTTGATTGTATTAAAGTCATTCAGAAGCTTTAAAGTATGGCGAAGAAATTGGTTGTCGGCTTACTTTAATTTTTAAAAAAGCGATTGTATAAACAGATATTTACTTTATTAATTATTATGTGTGACTCTAACGGAACAAAGTATGCCAGAGCACATTTAATAGTCTTGCTTATCAAACTGGGGAACTCCCGAATTTGTGTCCGCTAACCCACCACCAACAATTCAATATGAACTTATAATAACATGTACATTTTTTGGGATTTTTGCAGGTGCGTGGTCTCACAGATAACAACAATCTGAACTACCGCTCCGACTGCGACAAGCTGCGCGATTCGGCGGCCAGTTCGCCGACCGGACGTGGGCCGAGTAATTACACCGGCGGCCTGGGCGGCGCTGGCGGCGTGGCCGATGCGATGCGCGAATCCCGCGACTCACTGCGCTCCCGCTGCGAACGGGATCTGCGCGACGAGCTGACGCAGCGCAGCAGCAGCAGCATGAGCGAACGCAGCTCGGCGGCAGCAGCGGCGGCGGCGGCAGCAGCAGCGGTAGCGGCCGCCGGCGGCAATGTGAATGCGGCTGCCGTCGCCCTGGGCCTGACCACGCCCACCGGCGGCGAACGATCTCCGAGCGTGGGCAGCGCCAGTGCAGCGGCGGCAGCAGCGGCGGGAGCGGGTGCGGTGGCAGCGGCCGCCAATCGAAGTGCCAGCGCCGACGGATGCAGCGATCGGGGTAGCGAACGCGGTACGCTCGAGCGGACGGATAGTCGCGATGATCTGTTGCAGCTGGATTATAGCAACAAGGATAACAACAATAGCAACAGCAGTAGTACCGGCGGCAACAACAACAACAACAACAATAGCAGCAGCAACAACAACAACAGCAGCAGCAATAGGGAGCGCAACAACAGCGGCGAACGTGAGCGGGAGCGGGAGAGAGAGCGTGAGCGGGACAGGGACAGGGAGCTGTCCACCACGCCGGTGGAGCAGCTGAGTAGTAGTAAGCGCAGACGTAAGAACTCATCATCCAACTGTGATAACTCGCTGTCCTCGAGCCACCAGGACAGGCACTACCCGCAGGACTCTCAGGTGAGCACACGTTACGTATACTTAATATTTGTAACAAGGGACATTACGTATACGCACAGTGGTGCGCAAATAGTTTTTAATTGGGATGGAGTTGCAAAAGTTTTGAAGAGAGCGTTGCATTTTACATTTACACACAAAACTATTTCAACATTTTTGTAATTATTTTTATTCAGGCCAAACAATTCCTTAGAATTTGAAGCGTAATTTTATTTAGTTTCGTTTTGTTTTATTATCCCAATCAGAATATAAGCCGTATATAATGGCTTACATATACGCAGGCTTCTGCATAAAAAATGAGCTAAGGTCCCCGAAGTTAGCCTTCCGTGTTTATTTAATTGTTTTATTGGCCAGCTCTTTGCCCTCGCAATTAAATTACCCCTGTTTCTGTTTTTTTGTTTTCCCACAAACATACCTAAACAATTTGCCCGTTCCGTCGGTCAGTGAGTCAGTTATTCAGCCAGCAATTCCGCATTTAAATGTCGTTTTTTTGTGGTGTATACTTTAATTGCCTGACAATTAAAATTAATTAGAAATTATCTCACATTCAAACAGGCGTCAAATGCTTATTAGTTACATACATTATAATTGTGTTATAAATACTGAATACTACTTTTTAACGCAGCTTTTACAATGTATTTTCGATAATGAGCTTAAATTTAATTTTTATTCGGCTTCAATTGATTTAAAAATTAGTTTTAAAGAATGGAAAGCAAGTATACATGCACAGTATATACCCCTTGTTTTGTTCTCAAGGATTTACAAGCTGCAATAGCTAAAAGTTTAATCTTTAGAAGCCCATAAAATAGGATCCCATACTAGGAGTGACGATTTGCTTAAGACCCATTTGAGGTCTTAACACATATTAACAACTAAAATCCGAAAAAACCCGGTTAGAGAGTTGATGCCATATCTTACACATATCTTTATTTGGCATACCACCCTCTTGGTCGACCTTCGTGCCGCAATGCCATAAGCTTGCCAAACTTTTCACTATCGCTCGGCGGACGGAGGGGCAGGCAGGCGGGCGGGCAAACAAACAAACAAACAATATCAACATTTATGTTTGGCATGTGCGATACGAGGGGCACACGCTCCACTCGCTCACATGACTGCGGTATCAACACCGTGGCCGCTGATCTGCGATCAAATAGGGCGACGCTGCTGTTTTGCCAGCTATTTCGGGTTTCGCGTCGTTATCAGTGGGCGTGAAGTTTTGTGGGCTAGGCACGTGCCGCTCTCCCTTTCGTTGGGAGTCTCTCTCTTTCAAGCTGTTGGCACACGTGCTATTTAGATAGGAATTTTTGGATCACCTATAAACCTATAATTGGATAAATATTAACAACTAAAGGTAACTAATTTTAAAATACCCGACTTGCTTGCAGGCCAACTTCAAGTCGAGTCCCGTGCCCAAAACGGGCGGCAGCACATCGGAATCGGAGGACGCCGGCGGTCGCCACGACTCGCCGCTCTCGATGACCACCAGCGTCCATCTGGGCGGCGGTGGTGGCAATGTGGGCGCGGCCAGCGCCCTGAGCGGTCTGAGCCAGTCGCTGAGCATCAAGCAGGAGCTGATGGACGCCCAGCAGCAGCAGCAGCATCGGGAACACCACGTGGCCCTGCCCCCGGATTACTTGCCGGTAAGTGTGGTCAGTCGGGTCAGAATAGTCGATTGAATATATACAGTGCATCTCGATTTTTGATTGAATTTCGATTATGATTTTGTTGCTGCATCGTTTAGTTTGTTAAGGTTTTTTCTTTTTGAACCGGTGCGATGGTTCCAGCTACTGTACAGAACATTCTTGTAAAGCCTTTTTGTTTAAATCAGCTATACAATTTACCTCTAAGCTAGCCAATTGCAAAATGCTTCCCAAAAACGTGAGACAACAGCCAAGCTCTGAAAATTGTATTCTTTTAAAATTTAAGTAAATAGAAGCGAACCTAGCAAAATGGGAGCAGAACGAAGGATTGGTGAATGATTGCGTTTAATTGAATTTTCCAAATTCGAAGCGGAATATCGGCCAAAGAAAAAGAAAAAATCTCAACAATGCTGCGCCTCAAGCAAAAGTAAAGTAAAAGCAAAAGTAACGTAAAGTAAAGACCAGAAAATCCTTCCTTCTATCAGATCCATGTTTTGCCAACCACATTTTCTCAATCCTGTGTGCAGGTGAAAAAGTCAGAAGCGTTTTTAGGCAGCACTGGCAACAAGTCCATGCACCAAATGCTCCTCCACCAGGCAGTGGAGGCTCAGTTGAAGAGCTTTCAGCTGCATTACCAGAACGAGGGCTTGGATTCCGCCATGCACAGATTGCTGGCACAGCAGCAACACCAGGAGCAGCAACAGCAGCACCAGCAGCAGACACACCTTACGCTGGGAAAATCCCAAAGCCCAGCGATACCATCGGGCTCTGCGGGAGGAAGCTCCCGGAAAAGTGGTCGTTTTAGGGCCAACTGGCTGTATCAGTTCGAGTGGCTGCAATACGACGAGCGGGCCAACACCATGTTCTGCCGCCATTGTCGCAAATGGAGCGGTGAGCTGGCCGACATACGCACCTCCTTCGTGGAGGGCAACTCCAACTTTCGCCTGGAGATCGTCAACCATCACAACAAATGCAAATCGCATCGCATGTGCTACGAGCGTGAGCTCCAGGAGCAGCAGCAGCATCCCATGCCCAGTGGAAGTGCAGGAGGCAGCTCCAAGCGACGTTCCCCCGAAATCATCACCATAAATGTGGGCAAGAACAGCGCATAGAGACAGGTCCTTGTAACAGGACCCAACACACCGCTCAGGATTAGCCATAGGCATTAGCATTAAGTTTTCGTTATCAATTAAATGTCCGAAAAGTAAAATATGTTTAGAAACCTAAGAACTTGGCAGCTACTGTGAACAAAAACAAACATCATTGACAGCATTTGCATTGGCGAAAATTGAACAATAAACTAAGGAGCATTAATAAAATAATATAATTATTTTGAAATTACTGCAGCATTTTGCAATTGGTGAGCAAACGAGTAGAAAGGCTTTACAGTTGTCTAGAACTTACTGAGGATTTTATAGTTAAAACTAAAATAAAAGCTATTAGAATACAATTTTTTTGTTGAAAAGTTAGCATTGGCAGCACTTCAAGAGCTGGATTTCATTTTCCCTAGTGAAAATGAGATGTATTTTATAAAAAGTTGCTGGATTTACTATATCCCCTTTACCCTCTCTCCCAATTTCTTGCTGCAACCAAAGAGCGCCGCTCTAAAGCTGCACGCGGAGGATATGTCAACGCTGCTCACGCAGCATGCTTTGCAAGCAGCAGATGCGCGGGACGAGCACAACGACGCCAAACAGCTGCAGCTGGACCAGACGGACAATATCGACGGTGAGTAGATGACCGCTAAGCATTGCCATTTAGCCATGTAGCCTTAGCCAGAACCGAGCTAGCACCACTACAACTACAACTACTACAAGTAAACCACACACAAAAGAATCTTCTTCTCTCTGAGCTTTTGAATACCTAACGCACTCGAAAACCGAAAGAATATCTTACCTTATGTATCTAAATATTGCGTATGTAATTTGTTATTAGCTTTTGGTTCATATACAACTTTTTTTCCCCTTCCTACCAACTTTGTTTCCACCACGCGTTCAAGAAAAGCGAGAAAACCCTTCCAAAAATATATATTGATAAACTGTAAAGAAAATTGTAGAAAATTTGTAGCTTAATTCTGTACCTTTCCTGCTACGGCCCACGTAAATACCTAACTCAAAAGGGAAAACTATTCTAATATATATATGATAAGTAGAATAAACCCCTGAAGATTTCCCTCATTTATTCAGAAAATATGTTTATAAAATGGAGAAGAATGGCTGATCACCAAGTATATATTGTAACATAAAAAGTAAATGGAATATTGCCATCAAGCTCCCACTTATAACTATATTTTTTGAAAAATCCTGCATGCCTTAAATGATACCCTTTCTTCCTCATCTTTCCAAGCCCCGAGACAAGTAATACCCTTTTTTGTATGCTTTTGTAAGTGCAGTACCCTTAGTTGCCCTATGTATTTATGGATATTCTCCGAATGATAGATCCTAAGAGAAGTTAGACTCAAAGTGCTAGCTAGAGCAACCGATCAACACCTCTCCTACCAGAATATCTCTACATGCATATCTTTATTATTTCGTTGTTTGTCGTATCTTATGGTATTCTATATTGATAAATATACTTAAATATTAGCTTTTAGGACGAGTTTCCCATTTGAGATGGGACTAGATCGCGATTTCGATTGCGATTCTAGTCTTTTGTCGTATGTTTGCCGCATGTTGCATGTTTTATGACTCCTTTACATAGACATAGACACAAACACACACCCACTTACCTTCGATACTCTCCCACACCCTCACATACACACATACGATTATCATTTAAGTATCGATTTATTTTAATTTTAAATGTATTATTTAAAACTTATCAATTGATTTCACCCTCGTCATGCCGTCATAACTAGTGCTAAGTCAGATCGAAAATTCCCAATTAGTTTTTAGAAAAAAATGCCTCCGTTTTCATACAAAAAACCCGAACAAATTTAAAAATAAAATTGGCGTACACAACAAGAAAAACCAAACACTTATAAATAATAAAAAATAATCACCAAATAAAACATGTAAAAAAATTTCAAATTCACAATAATTTCATCAGATACACTTGTAGTTATTTTCCAAGCGCTTTCGTTTGAACTTACCACACTTTGTTTTCATAACTTATTCCTTCTTCGTTTTATTCTACATTTTCAAAACTGTGCTGAAAAAAGAAATGCAATTTCGAAAACGTATACCTTTTAAAACTTTTCCAAATCTCTTTTCGTCTTTAATGTTGCAACTTATTGTCTAAGAAATGGAAACGAAACCAAAAAGCAAGAAACATAATAAATATAAATTACTTTCAGTGTGAATACGAAAAATTTAAAAAAAACCAGCTTCCAAAGTCGATGTGTTCTATTTTTCGTTTTATCCACACACACGCAAACACTATCCCACCCACACACACACACACACACAATCAAACACACTCGCCCACACACAGATACAGACTGTACTTTTCCTATTTTGGATATTTCTACTAACATTGCTGCATTTATGATTTGATGTGAAGAATCCGTTGAACCATATTTTGTCACACTGTTTTTTAACGAGATAACTGTAACTGACTGTGTTTTTTCAATTGGTTTTTCTGCCAAGCTAACTAAGTGTATTCCAACTATCTTTCTTTTGCCTACTCTCTTTCTATCTCTATCTCACTCTCTCTCTCTGTCGCTCTCTCTCTGTACTTAACTGTCTGTGTGTGTGTATGCTTGTGTCTGTGTGTGTTGCACATATTCTTTAAAAGTATTAACGAGAGCTGCCGCCAAAATAACGGTAAAGTGTGAAGGAGAGCGACAAAATTCGCACATTGGCTCCGGATTGCGCACAAAAAAAATTTATCAAACTGAATACAAAAATTTTGAGTGAAATTAAATCAAAATTGAAATTGAAATTGAAGTTACCTTACAGCTAAAAGAAAATGATAAATCCCGCACCCAGCGTCCAAAAACCCCTCACAACCTTCAAAAACCAACAAAAACCCAATAAAGAAAAAGAACTGGAATTTGAATACATAACAAAAAGTGTTATACTATAATAAAACAAAAAAATATATATATTATATATACTTAATACCAATCAAAACTATAGCTAAAAAATCTGTTGCAACATTGAAGTACTAAAACGAAAGCTATCCCAGAAAACCAAACAAGAAAAACCGATATATTGTGTATGAGATCTGTATTATATAGAACCGAAAAAACCAGACAATAATAAGATAAGCCCAACCAAAACAAAAAAAAAATTGTCGATGCAACAAAATGACACGAAACCAAAGTTGTTTACATTGATTTTGATTTACTTATGATTTTACCCACTCCGTTTCACACTGTTCACACTGTTGATTGATTGATTGATTTGCTTTGATGCAAAGTATACTTAATTTAGCTGAATTGTTTTCTTAGAGCTATAAAGTCCTGCCGATCCGAAACGATGCCGCCTTAGCTTTAAGTCCAGCCTTGATTTGATTTGTTTTGTTTCTCCACAGACTCTGCAAACAGTATGATTAAGACTCTTGATTTGATTTGATTACACCTTGAACCCTTCACCCACGATCGATCTGTATATTATGATTTCCAGGCTTCGCAGTTGCCTCTGCCTCAAATCCCAGACCCATTGTCCTTGCCGATCACTCTTCTTGTTTTTGCCTTTCGTTATATACATAGTACATATATCTTTTTGGCCACCACACGCATTCAAACACCAAGTTTGTTCCGAAACGAAACGAAATGGAAATGTTTCGAAACCAATACACACATTAAAACCCAGTTTCGTAGCTGTCTTTTGATCCAATGTTCTGCATATTCGAGAAAATAAATGCCGCCATATGGAATATTTAAAAAAAAATTACCAGCATTACAGTTAGTTAATTTTTATTTGATTAAAAATAAAAATTTGCAAAAACATTTGCCATTTAGGCCAAGATTTAATCCTTATTCCGAAATCTGGTAATAGCATTCTCTTAAATACATTTTCTTTCGATTATTCACTTTAAAATTTAACATAAGTAAAATGACAAAATAGTTTGTTTAGAATTTTAATTTTAATGCAACTTCCCAGAGCAGTTTTGGTCCACCCTAATCGGGATTTACTTATAGGCTCCACACTATACTTCTTAAACACCCGTTACACCAGTTTTTTTTTGCCTTCCTCCTCCTCCTGTGGCTACTTAGTTAAACTAGACACCATTCACACCCACCGTACACCGTACCCGAAAACCATTGGCCTGTTTAGCCCACTGTGCGCATGGAATGCAAGAGAAGCGCGATCGAGTCCCTCTTCGTCTTCTCATCTCTATATCCACCCCTTGAGCTCCCACCCCCACAGTGATGACGCCTAATATGAACCAAGCAAATGTTTGCAGGTCGCGTCAAGTGTTTTAACATTAAGCACGACCGTCATCCGGATCGGGAACTGGATCGAAATCATCGGGAGCACGACGACGATCCAGGCGTTATGGAGGAGGTCGTTGTGGATCACGGTCGTGAGATGGAAACGGGGAATGAGCACGATCCGGAGGAGATGAAGGAGGCAGCCTACCATGCCACACCGCCCAAGTACAGACGAGCGGTGGTTTATGCTCCTCCGCATCCGGATGAAGAGGCGGCCTCCGGATCGGGATCGGATGTCTATGTGGATGGCGGCTACAATTGCGAGTACAAGTGCAAGGAGCTCAACATGCGGGCCATACGATGCAGTCGCCAGCAGCACATGATGTCCCACTATTCGCCGCATCATCCGCACCACCGATCCCTCATAGATTGCCCCGCCGAGGCGGCTTACTCACCGCCCGTGGTCAACAATCAGGCCTACCTGGCCAGCAATGGAGCGGTGCAGCAGTTGGATTTGAGCACTTACCATGGCCACACAAACCACCAACTCCATCAGCATCCGCCATCCACACCGCATCCCAGTCACTCGCAGAGCTCACCCCATTATCCCAGCGCCTCTGGTGCGGGTGCGGGTTCAGTCTCGGTTTCAATAGCAGGATCTGCATCGGGATCAGCCACATCCGTGCCAGCTTCGGTGGCCACGTCAGCGGTCTCGCCGCAGCCGAGCTCCAGTTCCACTGGATCCACATCGTCGTCGGCGGCGGCGGTGGCAGCGGCAGCTGCTGCGGCTGCCAATCGGCGGGATCACAACATTGACTACTCCACCCTGTTCGTCCAGCTATCGGGCACGCTGCCCACTCTATACCGATGCGTTAGTTGCAACAAGATCGTGTCCAATCGCTGGCACCATGCCAATATCCATCGACCGCAGAGTCATGAGTGCCCCGTTTGCGGGCAGAAGTTCACTCGCAGGGACAATATGAAGGCGCACTGTAAGATCAAGCATGCGGACATCAAGGATCGATTCTTTAGCCACTATGTACATATGTGATCACTTCTCTAGGCAGGCAGCAAAACAAATCAAATCAAAAATCAGTAACAGATCGAATGGTTTTCACAGCTAGCTAGCGTGTTCTAAGTAACCAAGAATCAAGCAAACGTATACGTAATCCAGAGTGAGGAGCCAACAGCCATCAGTTGGATGTACATCAATATCTATATCTATACATTTATAAACCCTATCAGAAACAAAAACAAAAAACAGAAAAAAAATGAAAAAACAAAACCTATGCTACACGTAGTTGATTTCAAGACTTTGAACTACTTATTGTTAAATCGTCTTAACCTCTAGATGCTTTTTCGTAGGACACTAGCAAACCAAATGGATTATTATATCGATATAGAAATACCGCGACCAGTACTCAGTGGAGGAACTTTGACAAGTATTATATGTAGAATTCCAATCGATATCCGCGTCAGTTATTATTATTATTTTACTAACTTAACATGTGCTGTAGTGAATGTTGACTAATTACTTTTGTTCGTGTCATTTTGTGCCATATTAGCTAATCTCTCTTCTAGTCCATAGGCCCTAAGGTCGCAAAAAACAGATAGTTGAATAATATAAATTGCAACAGAAAGCAACGAGTGAGGAAATTAAAAAGCGATATTTAAACCAGAGTCAAGAATTATATCGGGATTAAATATTTTTCTATCTCTATTACGCTATCACACGATTTTGTCTCACTTCTGATCGAATTCGCAATGAAATTCAGATAGCGTCCAATTTCAAGCCGTTTGGCCAGAGCCCCAGAGAAAAAATCGGCTTTCTGAAGTTGGACGCTCTGCTGATCTATATCTTTGGCAAAACACCCACCGAAGTTGATTGGAGTTGATAATACTATAAATCAGTGCTTTGCTAAAGAACAAATTCAGATCAGATTTTATCGAAAGATGTACTTAAACATTAGCTATAGTCACCAATCAAGCAATGAATCCAATTAATTAACACTTAAATACAGATATACATACAAGTACATATATTGTGAAACGGATAAATCAATATTTAACATCTTTAACTTTACTTAATAAATCTCTTTCAAATCAAATTCCAGTTCTTTTCATTCAATAAATACCAAAAACAATCGTCCCCTAGGTACTAAAAGCAACTAAACACAATTCAAATATAATTATATCATAAACTATAATTTTATTTCGATCCGAGTTGAAACGAATCAAAATTTAAATAAAATTTTAAACATCAAGCGCACTCTCTTAACGGTAAGTTGAAATTTCTAAGATCTACTTAAGCACAAATACCTCTCCCCTATAATTTAGACTTATGTTAACTAAGTTAAATATATATATATCTGATTTATGTATTATGATTTTATCTAAAACGAAAAGCTACAAATTCGAACAAACTAAAGAATACAAAAAAAAAACAGGAATTGGCCAAACGATTGAAAATTTGTTTTAGTTATTTAAACTCTTAAACAAAACACTTGCCTATACTCACTCACTCACTCGATATATCTATCCTACTCTATAGCTCTATTTCTCTCTCTCTCTCTAAAACTCGGTCTGTCTCACTCTGTCTTGTTCTCGCTCTATATATATTGTATGCAGTCTGCCTCGTTCTGTTTTGGACGAGGATCTAAATTTGTTTTTGTTCCGCCAGGCAGGAGGGGTGTTGAATGAAATGTGTTCGATAAACGATAAATTACATTCGATGTTCGATATTACAGTATGCGATATACATTTTCTTATCCACGTTGCTGCGCTACAGTTATTTCGTTAGTCTTCATCCCGAATCAGTCATTTAATTTACTTGTTTTGTCTCATTTTTAAACCTCATCTGCGTTTTTTGGCCCTCCACTGACTCTTGACCCTCGACCCTTGACCCCTGACCCTCTCGCTCACTCTCTGTCTCCCTCCAACAACTTATGTACATTTGCCAAACAAGAAACACCACCACCTCCGCAAAAGAAAAACCCCTCGAAAACAGTGACAAAAATTAGACACTAATACGGTTCTTGGGCTCTCTTGACAAGAAATTAACAAAGAAGCTAAAAACAAAAAACGAAACTGAATCCGATCCCACAATCATCTGTTCAAAAATAAATAGTACATTATACAATTAGATCTTATTTAAGTGTCTGAACACGAATCATCTGCACATACAACATACATACATATTAAATATGGTTTGGGTTCCTCAATATCCAATTCAGTCGCTCCACCGATTATTGTAAATAACTCCCGTTGAATATTTTAAGTGAACCCATGGCCACCGGCGATAAATCACTTGATTTCTATCATCATTTTTTAAAAAAGCAATAATGATTTCCACATCCCGTTCAAAAGTGCTGTTTCCAAATTCTCGAAACCCCATGAAAGAAAAAGAAGAAATTTTTAACAAAATTTATTTGCCAATTTTTTGGGTGTAACAAAATTTGATTGCGAACAATTAAATGCATATAATCCAATACTCCCGAACCGAGCAGAGGTCTCTGCCCCACATAACACCATGTCTCAGGGATATGAACAAAATTGATTTAACAATCATTCGTTTTTCAGTTGTAATCATTCTTTCCATGGCAAAAAGAAAGCAGATATTACGAAACTACTACCAGAAAAGCAAACATACACGCATAAACACACACACACACACCAGAAACATACAAACACACACACACACACGCAGACTCTGAA
The DNA here is from genome assembly GCF_004382145.1 of Drosophila mauritiana. Classification (NCBI taxonomy): domain Eukaryota; kingdom Metazoa; phylum Arthropoda; class Insecta; order Diptera; family Drosophilidae; genus Drosophila; species Drosophila mauritiana. The sequence goes on from NC_046670.1 coordinate 8,562,278, forward strand.
AACCATCTAATTATACAGTTTAAGAATTATTATAAAAATGATTTTTCTGTTTCTGTGAATCACCAACAACAACATTGTTTTTCTCTTCTTTTTTTCTTTGCGCGTTTGAACGAACAAATTAATAAAAAAAAACCGAAAACGAAATCAAACTCAAATCGAATCGAAACGAAAAATGCAATAACCCATGATAAAAACAAAAATAACAATTGCAATCAATCGAAATAAATTAAATATATAATTAATCGCGCAGGCTCCAAGGCCTGGCACATGCGGCTAACTTTCGAGCGCCTCTCGGGCGGCTGCAACCTGCACCGTTGCAAGCTGTGCGGCAAGGTCGTCACCCACATCCGCAACCACTACCACGTCCACTTTCCGGGCCGCTTCGAGTGTCCGCTGTGCCGGGCCACCTATACGCGCAGCGACAACTTGCGCACCCACTGCAAGTTCAAGCATCCCATGTACAATCCGGATACGCGCAAGTTCGACAACCTAATGTCCTCGTCGGCGGTGGGGGCGCCTGCCACGCCCACGGCCAGCCAGTTGGCGGTGGCCTCACAAGCGGCGATGGCAGCGGCAGCCGCGGCGGCCTTCAATGCAGCGCAACAGCAGCAGCAACAGCAGCAGCAACAGCAGCAACATCAACACCAGCAGCAGCAACACCAGCAGTCGCAACAGCAGCAACAGCAGCAGCAGCAGTCGCAGCAGCAACTCCATGCCCTCGCGCAGCAGCACATGCTGCAACTGCAGCCGCAACATCACCAGCAGCAGCAGCACAATGCCACAAGTGAATGATACAGTCAGTACCTGGGCTGGAACTACGGCGCCTGGCGTCCCGATGACCCCAACCCCAAGCAGCAGCACCATCGCAAGGCTCAGCCCTTCAACTTCTATGCCCGCGACTATTACTACCAGCAACATCAGCAGCAGCAGCAACAGCAGCAGTCACCCATCAGCATGAGCAACGGCAACATGCGGCAGCAACAGCAGCAGCAACAGCAGCAGCAGCAGCAACATCGACGCCAGCAGCAGCTTCCGCCTGCGCAGACGATTATCATCGATGAGAGCGACAATGAGCTGGAGGAGGAGCAGCAGATGAGGCTGAGCTTTGAGCGGTACATGGAGCAGCTGAAGCAGCTGGCGCCCTACGATCCCCAAGAAACTTTGTGCAATAGCAACACCAATAACATTAGCAACAGCAACAACAATAGCAACAGCAACCGCAGCGGCGAGCCCACGAATGCCAATCAAATGGAAGCTACTACAACTACTACTAATAGTAATAATAATAATAACAATAGCTATGCTAACCACAGCACTAGGAACTACAACAAAAGGCAGCAGGAGTAGCAACAGCAGCAGCAGCAACAGCAACAGCAACAGCAACCAATTGATACTCAAAGCAAATGTAATTTAGACGAGAAACGCGAATAAGATCTTAAATGTTGAATCGATTTAAGGGTAAGCCAAATTTGTTTGTCAATTATGTAGGCGAAAATTGAAGAAGATTGGAGTGGAGAGGAGAGGATGCATTTCATTTCCGGCTGCGAGGAGGAATCCAATGCTGATCGGTGCAGGAGGAGGCGACACATTGTCCAGGTTTCAACTAGATACGGATGTTGCAGTCACCCACACGCGCTTATATACAGAATGCAGTATATAGTATACAGTATATAGTAGAAGAATTATTCGCAATGAAGTTTTAATTGCAAAAGTCTTGTTCGTGGGGCAAGCAAAAGGGTTTCCCAGCCAGCTGAAAGCAGATGGTGGAAAGCAAAAAGGTTTTAACTAATAGTAGCAGCACTCAAATATTTACAACAAGGAAAACCAACAACAAAAGAACAACTTAAAACTAAACTTAAACTAATTGTATTTCGAAGCTACTCATACTACATATATATGGAATTACAAATTTTACGAACTAAAATCGTTGGACCTGTCAGACATTTGTGCCAAAATCTCTTGGTGGTAGTGCCAACTTCCTTGGCTGCACTCTCTCTCTCTTTAATTGCACCTGTTCGTTGTTGCATTTAACACTAGTATGTGCACACCCACACACACGTACACACAACCCAACCCAAACAACACCCACACTAACCCACCCGGAAACCACTCTGATACTCTATAGGAAATGAAAGAAAGTTAGGAGCAAACACCGAACATTGAAGACATTTTAACGAGAGATTTCTATGCTGCTAACCATTTTACTGTTTTATATAAATGTACCATTAATTACGATCTAATCGATGTCGTGTTTTGCGCATAATAACAACAAATTGTAAAATAGAATAATAGCGTTGCTCCTCGACTCGATCGACATTTAAAGATATTCTCTGCATACGAGTATAGGATGTATCTATGATGTACAAATCGGTGCGTTTGATCGATGTTAGTTGACCCTGAAGACATGCATTACGATAGCCCTAATCTTAGCGAAGCAGTTTTAAACTAATCTAATCTTAACTAAAACTAAAGCTAAACTAAACTAAACTAAACTAATTCACTGATTACGGATACTAAACTAATGTTAATTTATTTATAACCAGTGTGTGCGAATGAGTCTCGAAGCGAGCGACTGCCGCTGGATCCAATCCAAACCGATCATCTTATATGATCCGATACCAATCCGATCTGATCTGATGTATTATAGCTAGCGATAACATCGCTATCGATCCAATTGTCAATGCATGTGGCCGAGTTTGTTATCCAGTCTATATGATATAGTACATATACCATATACCTACTTATATGCACACTTGCGTGGGCTAATATTGATTTTGCAGACTCTACTTGCGGTGTAAATATGATTGGTGATTCTTTCCCGATTTCTGCTAGTTAATGTATATTTAAATCAGTTTTTTGTAATTTGTTGTTGTACATTGATTGCCAAATCCCCGATATTGGTGCGCGAACACACGAACACACAAACACGAGCATATATGCATATGCGGACACACACACACACATACACACAGAAAGGTCTAATTGCCTAAGGAATTAGTGCATAATTAAAGTCTATGAAATATATAGTTATATGTTATATACACACATATTCATAATATTTATTTGTTCTACTTCTTAACATGAAATGTTTAGGAATTAAATTTACATTATTAATAATGCTACATCAAATACTGCCCCCGACTTAATGTTTGTTTAATGTTTATTTTTAACGCTGTTTTGTTAAACAAAAATTTAAGAAATTTATCTATTATATGATGTGATAACTATAGTAAAACTAAAAACACACGCACACACACACACACAAACGAAACACACATGAAAACACCCACACATTACAAATTGAAATTATGTTAATTAAGCAGGAGAGTAGAGCGTTGAAGTTTTTTTAAAAAACAATCGAAAGAATTCTATCATTTGTGTGGTATGCAAAATGGTGCTAAATCCAAATATACTTTAAAGTATACCGAGTAGAACGAAAGGAGGCGAGTTCTCCTTAAATCGTATCGTATGTGCAATATGACTAGTTTTCGTTTAAGGTGCAGGAGGATGGATGATGGATGATGAATGATGTATGATGAATGATGGTGACGAGACCACGCAAATGCCAACCACTTGAATTATGCGAATAAAGAAAAACAAAACAAAAGAAAAAAACACAAAAACTAAACACACAAAGTATATGTAAATACAAAGCGGTGCTAAGCCCCCCAAAATAGGCGGAAATAAGTAATGATATTCAAAGTCCTTTTAAATGTCGCAAAATGGGGAGAGACACCAGCCGAAAACAAAATAAGTGTTAGCATATCACTATGAATATGATTATGAATATATATATATACATATATATATATATACGTCTGATATAGCAGCAGAGCAGTTAGTTAATGGTAACTTTTCGCTACGATTTCTGTGTCTATTTACAATAAATGTCATAAAGCTTATCAAATTACCGAGCACACCACCACAACCAACACACACACACAAGCCACACACAGCCCCATTTGAAAAATGAAAAAAACAAAACACTCTCATATTTATTTTGGTGCCTTTTCGAACCATTTTGAGTTCCAGTAATTGATTTCGATTTTGCCTTGACTTTGACTTCGTTTAACCAACTTTAACAGCATTTTCGCAGTCGATCAGGAGTGGTTTGAATCCCTAATTTTAATGACGTGCTAGTTTCAATGTAAACTTAGTTTAATCTAATTTTTGTATTAATAATAAATGCAATACAAACTTTTTTTAGTTTTATTTATAAACAACAACCGTAGCGGCAGCAGCAATGAAAGCGAAAAAAAAACGAAAATAGAAAAACGCAGAAAAAAATGAAATCAGTTTAATTAAAGTTTAAGCAAATTGAAGCAAGCCCATGAAATGCTTGCAGCATTTGTTACAATTTATATATACACGTATAAATATATATTACAATATTTTTTAAAACCATTTTTAATAAACATTCTATCTATTATGGCAGCCTTTCAATGAAAACAAATTGAATTACTAAACAAAAACAAGCTAAAACGTAATAAAATCATAAAACTATAACTGAAGAACAGGCAGATGTACCAATCTCACACACACACACGCACAGACAGACAGACAGACACACACACACACCAACAAACGAATGAAACAAAACAAACAAAAATCAAAACTAAATCAAATAAATTGAATTTTATGGAAACAAAACGAAATGGTGATCACTTTATTATTTTTGATCCTCTGACTCCGAAACCGAATCTCCGAATCCCGTTCTGCTGTGAGCTTTGAATTGTGCTTCCAACGATGTTAGGGGTGCCCATGAAAAGTCGAACTAATGTCTAAGGACTATACTCTACTATATAGTATATGCCAATTCCAATACCAATACCAGTACCAACCAACACACTCACCTGCACACATGCGCGCACACACAAACACACACACACACACATTCGCATAGAGAATTTTCAACCTCGGCCCAATTTCCTGTTTTTTTTTTAATATTATAATATTATTGACTTGAATTTGTTAACCTCTTTTCCACATCTACGAGTACCCTACTATTATCTATTCGAATATATATATATTATGTATCAGTTTCAGCCCGAATTCGCTAAGTGTAAGCTAAGACGATTCTTTGCACAAATGAGTTACACCCAAAAAAAAAGAAAGAAAATAATTGGTATTCAAGCAATACGAGTGTACAGGGAAAATGTTCATTTGATCATAAAAGAATTGTTGTTGCCCACATTTGTGCTATAAAATAATTACTTTTACAAACATCTACACATATGCGTCGATTGTGACTAATAATTTTATTTGTATAAAACTATATAATAATGATACATATCCGAAGCCGAAAGAAATGACATTGCAGAAACAAACAACGGAGGCATTTCATAAGTTAATTTGTAACCGAACAGTGCTTGCCATAAGTAATCCACATTCCAAAAAGTGTTGCCTACTTATCGCGCGCACTGTTCGAATATTTTACAAACGCTTAGTTTTTAGCAAACGAGCTCGCATTTATATTCTCCACATATATCTCTAAATTTAATTTATCAACTATACTATTTAAAAGAGTAACGAATATTTCATTTGCACGCTGAAATATGTGAGGAGACGCAGAAACGATCGAAATATCCCCTGTGTTAGTCACTCATTTATGTATATTTTCCGTTGACCCAAGTTGCTTGATTGTAGTTAGTGACGTTTGTTTGTTTTAAGGACTACCTAATTTTTGTGTACTTTCTCCTTAGTTGTTTAGTTTAGTTTTGATATTTTTTCATTATGCCGCATAAGTATATTTGTTTTTAGCTCACAAAAACGAACTCTACCTATCTCTGTCTCGCCCTCTTTCTCCGTCTGTCTCTCTCTCTCACACACTCACTAGTACACCACCTACCCACCACCCACTATCTCTTTCTCTCTCTCCCTCTCTCTCTCTCTGACTATTATACGAAAAAAAACCAATCCAAATCCAAACAAAAAATTGAAAAAAAACAATCAAAGAAATCTATTTCTCTGGGCTGATTTTCGTCCCGCTCGACGGGCTGTTGTGTGTTCTGTTCTTCTCTTTCTCGTTCTCGAACCGCAGGCAGCAGCGCCCGCCACCACCTGTCGACCCCCCTGTCGACCTCGTCGTCGGCCTCGCCCCCGCCGCCCCCTTTCGGGATGCACCTGTCGGCGGCCCTGAAACGCGAGTACCATCCTCTGCACTACATGGCCGCCGGCAACGGTCACAACGGCCCATCGGCGCTTGGTTATGGCAATCAGGGATCGGGCAATGCGCCGAATAGTGCCGGAGGAGCTGGATCGGTTGCGGGCGGAGTGGGCGCCGGCGGAGGAGCCGGCGGAGCAACTGGAGCAGCTGGCCATAATTCGCATCACACCATGTCGTACCACAACATGTTCACGCCGTCCCGCGATCCGGGCACCATGTGGCGGTGCCGCTCCTGCGGCAAGGAGGTGACCAATCGCTGGCACCACTTTCACTCCCACACCGCCCAGCGGTCCATGTGTCCCTACTGCCCGGCCACCTACAGCAGGATCGATACGCTGCGCTCCCATCTGCGGGTCAAGCATCCGGACCGCCTGCTCAAGCTGAACTCGTCCATTTAAGGGCGTGGCCGGGGCCCAAGTGCAGCCCATCACCGCCAGCTTTACCAGCAGCAGCATCATAAGCAGAAGCAGCAGCAGCAGCAGCAACAGCAGCAGCAGCAACAGCATCAGCCGCATCAGCAGCAACAGCAACCAGCTTACTACGTCAGCAACTATAGCAACTACAGCAATAGATACAGCTACAGCGATAGTTTATTGTAAATCGCTGCAGTTCTAGGTGGATTTTTCTTGCATTTAGTCGTCGTCCAGTCGTGTACATTACCCACTAGCTATCCAAGCAATAACCATAACCCAAACTAGTAGAAAACCGAAGATGCTAAGCTATGGCAAAACGTAAAGCGTTAAACACAAGTATATTGATAATCTTAACTAAACTTATTGGTAAACTTTGACACAATCGTCCCATCAATTTATAAATGTGTATAACTAAGGAAGATAAGGAAAAGGTTTCAGTTGCGAGTCGAGGAGAAGGATATGGCCCCGCATAGAGGGGCAGTGGAGGCGGAAAAGTTTTCCAAAGCCACAACACAAACCGTTTCGAAGGTTTCTAAATGTTGTTTCCTAAAAACTATAAAGTAATAAACTACACTAAAACTAGAGAGAGAAAGTCGAGGAGAATCGTTTTGAGGCGATTCAGCGAATTGGGGTCACTACCACATCACGCGGGGTCACCAGCAGCAGCAGCAGCAGCAGCAGCAGCAGCAGGAGGAGGATGCAGATGATGCGGATGCGGATGAGGATCAGGATGAGGATCAGCCAGCACAGCAACAGTCACCCACAAATACTACTCATACGAAGGTCACATTAGGTTTTAGTTAACTTTAATTTTTAATGTCCTAGGTCTTAGTGTTAACCGATATGTTCTGCGGAGTAGGCAACGGATGAGGGCTACTCAACCAACTACAAAGAAATTTTCATATACCTCAAATGCATTTCAGTTTTATTGTTGATTGCTTAATTTTAGTCTACGTAGTCCGTTAGCACTTATACATAAAGTACCACATACATTATATGTTATTTTTTAATCGGTTCCAATTTGAATCGGCGAGTTAGCCAATAGTTTACCAATGTTTTCCTCTGTTTTTTTTTTGTGTGTGTGTTTTCCCTATCACACTTTTGATTTTGTCCTATGCGTTAAGTTGAAGATTTTAGGATTAGCTCGAACCACTTGAACCACCTCACTTTTTTTGTTAAGCTTGTTTATATTTATGGTCAAACGTTTATTTAGTTAAAGTACACTAAACACATATGAAACCACGCGGAGAAAGTTAGTTGATATGAGGGCTATACAAGAAAAAATCATATCACAAAAATCTAAAAAAAAATTAAGGAGAAATAATTGGAAAAATCTATAGAAATTATATTTTTAAATTGCTTGATTGTCTGCTCGATTGGCAAGAAATTGGACGGATTAATTCTAATTTGATTACCATAACCAAAACGTCCCCGCAGAGACGGCAAAAGTAATTAATTTTAAACATTTTGTGATAGACAAAATTATGTTTCGGCGCAAAATAAATTTAGAAAAGGAACCCCTACAATATAAAACATAAAATTAAATGTGATATTTTCGGCACAAAACTTTACAAAAACAAAGTAAATAAAAAGTAACATAAGGGAGTAGCAACATTTGGCTAAGATTGCTGCCTTTTGCGTATTTCTTTAGATGATTTTTGTTATAGAACTATTCAAAATTGTTATCTTTCGGTCCAAAGCACAAAATGTATAAAATTACTTTCTAGTTATTCTTTAAAACCTATTTTACTTAACTTTAAAATCTTATTTGATTTCCTAATTATAAATTACGTGCATGTGCGTGTGTATATATATATACATATTTCGATTCGAAAATATATGCGCACACAGAGATCATAATTTTATTTAGTTATAAGTTGATTGAGTTGAGAAACTTTAAGCCAATAAACTACCGCAAAATTGAAAACAAGAAACAAAAATAGCACAGATGTTAAGGCAAACCACTACTACACACAGATTTATGTACCAAAAATGTAATAAATATGAAATTATAAACAAAAAACAAAAACAAACGAAACCAAGCAGTCAGAAACCAAAAGCAAACTACTAGAGAAAGCTAAAAAATATGGAGTCTAGCTGGATTTTTCTAACCTTTTTCCAAACATAAGCATAAATCGTAAACGAAATATTTTTATACATCCACTTGTAATCGGCCGATTGAAAGGAGAGCCACCAAAGATCGGGGGATATAGGGTTGCTCTGTGGAATCGGGTCTGGAATATACTATATACTATATATCCCAGATGGCAAATCGTCACGCGCAAATACAAAAAACAAACAATTTATTTTTCCTCTACAGTTACAAAACTCAATTAATCAATATGCAAATACAAATGTTGCAGTGGCCAAATCACACGGCACAACGGCAGCAATGAAGAATATTATTAACAGTTTTCGTCGTCTACCAGTTTAAATAAATCAATCCATTAAGATCTATATATATATATCAAGCAACAAATATATATATTTCAAATTTATTCAAATTAAAATCAAAATATAATTCACTAGCAGCATTTAAATGTCAAGCGAAACAGCGAATAAAACCAAATAAAATTTATGATTATTATTATTACATATATCAACAACACTCGTTTCATGTTCTGCCCCTCATGACCTCGTCCCCCCCTTGGAAGCACAATTCAAAACGTTAGGTTTGGGTTCGATTTTGGGTTCGGAGCCCTTGGATTTGGGGTTTGGGTCGGAGTTGTGGTCGGGAATTTCATTTTTCAGCCACAAAAACCTCTGCGCGTTGCCATTTCGGTGACGGGGTAAGTAATTGGTCAAACTTGGTAAGCTAAATTATAAGGTATTTCAATAGCTATTGTTTGGTTTTGCAGGTATAAGTACATTTACTTCGATGCACAAAAGGTAGTTTACTTTTCTGATGGATGTCTTGGCATCGATGTAGTTAATCAAAGAGCAACTCCAATGAAAGGACGCCCACATCCTTTAAAATCTAATAAAACGAATAGGTTTAAGCTTTAGTTAACTCAATATACATTTCTATTCTCCAAATGAAACTGAGAAAATAAAGTAACGTAACTGTTTTCCTTACATAATAACATAAAATTTATTTTTGACTAAATTCAACTCATTAGCGAACAATTTTATTTAGCGAACAAAGTTATTTATTTTCAACTTGAGAAGTAAATATGAATTAACCATAATGTGGTAGGAAATGTAGCATTTTAATATTTTAAAAAGAAAAAGGAACAAAATTAAGTTAACTAAAACCATTTAGTGTTGCGATAATTCTGAAAGCAAATACATTAATTTTTTATAAGCATTGAATCTTCATTTTAATGTTAATACACATTTCAATGATAGTTTCGTTGTTTGGCACTTTTTGAATATTTAAGTTGAGCCCGCCAATATTTAGAGTTGCCACCTTATATACTCATTGATTATACATATTGCGAAGACTGGGCACACTAACAATCGCTTTTCCGTAGTCAGAGTGACCGCTTATTAATTTGCGTGCTCATGTATCGATAGGTAGCAATTTTATATATATTAGGCGCTTAAGAACAAATTCAAATTTAAAACTTTTTAAAAATACTATACATATGTGCAAGAAAGAGTAACCAAGAAATATAAAAGGGGTTGGTTATGCGCTCCCCCATAGAACCGCAACTATCGACGGACTCAAAACACCGATAGTGCCATCGATAGTTCTGGCTGCTCTAGTCGCGAAAACACAGACGCAAGATAAAAGAAAAACAGACGAAGAGGGAATACGGGAAATACGCGGGAAGAGCAGCCAGAACGCCAAAATTTTCACGCGCAACGATTAACGAGAATAAACAGCGTAAGTAGCGGACAAGTGCAGGTGAATTGCAACGGTAATTGCAGAGTGCAATGCGCCGGAAAATTTTGCATAAACTTTTTGTGAAATTTCAACTGTGTTAGTGTGAGTGTGCAGCAGCAGCGAGTTAGCGTGCGTGTGTCTGTGTGTGTGAATGCGAGTGCGCTGGTGTTGAAAAAATCTATCTCTTCGCTACGCATTTTCACCCCCCGTTTTTGCGTATTTGATCTCTCTTCCTCTTCTTCTCTATCAGCACAGCCGCCTATGCGTGCGTGCGTGTGAGTGTGTGTGTGTGCGAGTGCGTTCTCTGCTTTCGTTTTTTAATTCTTTGTTTATATTTACGTATAGTTTGTTTGGGGGGCCCTGTTTTATTGTTGTTACCCGATGGCGGATGCTCTTTCCCGTTTTGATTTATCGCCCCGCCATAAAAATAGTGCCCAATTCTGATTCCGTTCCCAATTCCGAGATTCCTAAAAGCTCTCGCCGTCTGCTCCACCACACACACCGTCGTCAAAGTGCCGAAATATTTATGACCAACAGCTAGCAGGCTGTCCCTTTCGAAAAACTGCAAAAGTAATGTAAAGTATCTTTCAGATTTGCTTAATTGCGGGAAATTGTCAGGGGATAATGTGTATCAGCACTTTTATCCTAAGCAAGAATTCTTTTTAGAATTAGTTTTGTTCAGATGAAATCAGTTAAATCTTGATTTCGGATCATGGGAATAGCTAAATTAACTAGTTTTCCGCAATTTAACATTCCCCATTGTACTAAAATGTTAAAAACAATGATATGATCATTATTTATTATGGCATCCTAAAATATCAATAGTTATTTCAATGAAATTTCTATAAAATCGTTATTTAGATGCCTAATAGCTAAAGTACTATGTGGAATAAGGTGCTTAATCGTAACTAATTTTTAGTACAGATTATTGTAAATTGTTGCATATTGCACCTGTACCACAGTGATGTCTTAATAGCCCCGTCCATAAATTTGACGTAAATGGCCTGATTTAGAACGACGGGCACTTGCTGGCATAAATATCTGAGCCGCAATATTTGTTTTCCATAGATTCATTCGCCTTTCCACTGGCTTTTCCGCTCGTTTGCTCTCCGAGTCTTGGGAGATTTTCCTTCGGAACAGATTTCCACCAGTTGAATTTTGGCGCCCGCGCTGATCGGTTGTGCAGTCGGGAAAATCTCGCGTTTGATCTTGTGGACGAAAATGTGCCGTGCAAAGGCGTGGGTCTATTTTTAGACAACTTGCTGATTTCCACACTCGCCGCCGTGCTCTAAATCAGATTGAGAATCGATAACTGTCCAATTAATTGCACATCGTCGGGCTCTAAGGCCGTTCGACCAGAAGGGAGATATCCGGAATCTGTGGAATCGGTTATATAATCCATGTGCGACTAAAATGGCCAGCAAATTTCAGAGGAAACCATCTCCCGGCGGAGCAATGGGCATGGGAGGGGGGGCATCGAGTGTTTCCTCTACGCCGAGCCACCAGCCGAGGAAAAGGGTGAAACGCTGCTGCCGCAACTTCGTCACCTTTATGTGCACCCAGGTGGGCGTGGGCGCACTGATCGTGATCTATGCCATCTGTGGGGCATTCGCCTTCATGCACATCGAACGCCAGTTCGTGGACAAGACGGCTGGCCAAGTGATGGAGCTGCGCCAGAACTGCTCCCAGCAGCTGTGGAGCATCACGGAGCAGCACAACATTATCGATCGTCGGCGCTGGACGGAGGCCACAAACGAGGTACTGAGGGAGTACCAGGCGCAAATAGCCGGAGTTGTCAAACACGGCTATGTGGGCAGAAGTCCCGAGCAGATCTGGAGCTTTCCGGCTGCCCTGATGTTCTGCCTGTCGGTGATAACCATGATTGGCTACGGCAACATGGTGCCTCGAACACCGTGGGGCAAGGGATTCACCGTGATCTATGCCACCTTCGGCATACCGCTGTACATCCTGTACTTCCTCAACATGGGCAGAGTGCTGGCCAGATCGTTTAAGTTCCTCTACCGATCCCTGCACGATTGCACCCAGGAGCACCCGCGCCTGGATCGATTGGACGCCCTTGAGGGTGGTGTGGGCATGACACGCAAAAAGGTCATTGTGCCGTCAACTGCTTGCCTGTGGGTCATATTCTTTTACGTGCTCACCGGCACCGTGATGTTCGCCAATTGGGAGAAATGGAGCTTACTGAACAGCTTTTACTTCTGCATGACCTCGCTGTGCAAGATTGGATTTGGCGACTTTGTGCCCGGCGCCTCGCTGACCACCAGCGCAGATGTGAATGCGGCGACGCAAAAGTTGCAGGAGGACATTTCAGCCGATCCTGCCGAGCTGGCTCAGCTGCAGTCGGTGGCCGCCGATCAGCACTCCAAATTGGCCATCAACTTTGTCTACATGCTGCTGGGCATGGGTCTGGTGGCCATGTGTCGCAACCTGATGCGGGAAGAGGTGCGCCTAAAGGCACGCGAGATGCGCGAGGACGCCAAACTTTGCATGGAGGACACTCGGCTGCGATTCGTCGGCTGCTGCGGGAATCCTAGGGATCCGTACGAGGATGATTACTACTAGGATTAGGAGAGGTTGTTAGGAAGGGTTTCAAACAACGGCGTCCCTTATTCAAATTTATATTTTAAACTAAGCTATCACTAATCCGAAATGGTTCTATTCTGTTGAAACTAAAGAAAAAGCAAGTGTATTATAAGAAGATCGTATTTAACGTTAGGGTTATAGTTCTGTAACAGAAGTGGTCTATATCATCAGTTGTTCAGTTTAAATCTTTCGAAAGATATTAGGACATTTTAACAATTTGTGGAAGTTTTCAAAATAAGCGTTTGTGTGTGAAGCTGTGAAAATGATGCTGAGATTGGTTAATCCACCACTTGCCCTGCCCACCAAGTAATCCTCCATGTACCGATTCGATCCCGCAGCTCACCATTGATCAATTCCTGCAACTGCAAGAGCGGATCCGTAACTTCGAGGGCATGCTTGGCGGCGGCAGCGGGGAGCGTCTGTGCACGCCAAGCACTTCGGCCGGCCCATTCCGCATCTTTTCCGTGGCCGGATTCCAGAACCGGGCCAATGACATCGTCTACTGCCCACCGATTGTGCGTCAGCACTCGGTGCACGTGCCGGAGGACTCCACGGCCATAATTTACTTTGGTGGCGACGTGCAGGACTTCCCGGAGAGCATGGAGACGAACCGTGACAGCCGGGGCTACATGAAGTACAACCTCGAGAACTCGGCCATCCTTCTGCGCGAGGCCTTTCCCCGGTCACACATCATCGTCATCCGGCCCGTGCGGTGAGTTTTTACATATATTATTAATAATTTATATGTAATTATAACCGCATTTTCATTTCCAGCATGGAGTTCAAGACATTCAGTTGCTTTGACAACTTTGTACGGGGCAACAACGCTGGAGTTCCGGATCACACGCCCATGAACCATGCCCTCCAGCATCTAGAAAAGTGAGTGCATAGTGTACAATTCAAGAAAGATCCTATGAATACATTTGTTCATCCCCACAGACTGCTTCAGAATCTATCGCAGCGCCTGATCTCCATACCAGAGAACGAAATTCTGGATCAGGCCGCCCAGGCAGCGGCTGCTGCGGCGGCAGTGGCTGCTGCTGCTGCGGCCGCAGCTCTAACGCTCTCCAACGCCACGGTCACCTCGGAGTCCAACTCACAATCGGCACCGGCCAACGACAGCAGCCAGGAGATGGACATTGACATACTGCAGGTGCAGGAGAATATCACAGTGGACGCGGATGGTGCAGTAATATTTCCGATAGTGGGCAACGAAGTGCCTGAGGCAGTGAACAATGTGTCCGGGAATAATGGCAACATCGGCGGTGGCGGCAACGATGACAGTGTGAACAACCACCAAGAGCAAGTGAACAACCAGCAGCTCCAGCAGCAGCAGCAAACGGCGGCAGCCATTAAGATGACTTCTCCCACAACGGCGTTAAATGCCACCAACAATGTGGAGCACTACAACAACGATTGTGGTACGAGGCAGGCTTCCGCTGCCTCTGCAACAACAGGCTCGGCAACGGGCACCTCCACATCAACGGCAAGCAGCGACAGCAATCCGCTGTGGTGGCGGGAGAACCTCAATCTGGACAAATCAAAGCTGGTGCTGATTGGCTTTAGCAAGGGCTGCGTCGTGCTCAATCAAGTGAGTCGCGTTTGGTTCGTTACCTAGTTGATCCACTCGCCAATGCGCCAGCTTCAATCCTTTGCAGAAGTGTCGATGAAGCGTGAAGAGTATAAATCTAGACGTTGAATCGGAATCTGAGGATTGTGGCCCATACCCCACTGACCTTACTTATCTCCATGTTTCTTTTTTGTTTATAGTTCATCTACGAGTTCCACTATCTTAAGACGCTCACGCCCGACGACAGCAGCATGTGCCGTCTTCTCTCCCGGATTTCAGACATGTACTGGCTGGATGGCGGCCACGGGGGCCAGAAGAACACATGGATCACATCCCGTAGTTTGCTGGAAACACTAACGCGGATGGGTAAGTGGAGAGAGGGAAAATGCCAAGTTGAGTTAACTAACGAGTGGGAGTCTTTAAGCAGGCATGAACATCCATGTGCACCTGACGCCCTACCAGGTGCAGGATGATCGTCGACCCTGGATCAGGAAGGAGGAGAAACTGTTTACGGACATGCTGCGGAGGCTGAATGCGCCGATCACCCGGCACTTGCACTACGACAACCAGCCGGCGAATCTGATGACCCACTTCGAGGTGCTGCAGGCCTTTTGCCAGCACGTCCATGCGCTCAACCAGCAGCAACAGCAAATGCAGCAGCAGCAGGGAGTCGGCATCAGTGAGCAGTCTTCGGCGGCGGTTGCCGCCACCAACAATGGGAGCAACAATCTATTGGAAGCCGGCGAGGAGGCAAAGTGACAGCTGCAACTGCATCCGCATCACCACAGGCGTCGCTTGCATGCGATGCGCAAGGGTACCGCCGCCCTCAAGCGTCAGCAGGTGGCGCAGCTGCGCCAGCACCACCAGCAGCTGCTGGCTGCCGCTCCGGAGCTCGCGCTGGCCTCCTCATCGCGCCTGGCTGCGGCCCTGATCTCGTCGGCGGTGGCCCTGAGCGCCTCGTCCGCGAGCCTTGTAAATAGTCATCAACACAGCCATATGCAACAACAGCAGACGCAGCAGCCGCCACAGGCGCGCCATCATCACCATCCGGCAACATCACACAGGCATCACCACCACCAACACCACTCGAATCACCACTCACATCACCACTCGCACCACCATCATCATCATCATCAGTGTCGCTCGAAACGCAAACTGCAGAAATTGTATTATACGCTTTGCCGTTAGATCTGTAGCCTAACTATATCTATGTGTACTTGTACGAGAGAAAGTTTCTTAGAACCACCAGCAGCATCAGCACTTAGCTTAAGTCGAGTCACACCTACCACGTCCTATATATATATATATATTTTATATGTATGTCCAGTGTTTCGTCCCCTCATTTTTTGTACATGTATTTATTTATTCCCCTTTTTTTTCGTATTTTGTAACTTTATCTTTGCTCATCGCATTTTAGTAATTCGTTCCAAACTGAAAGCATAATCTCATCAGTGCAATAATATACATAATCCGAATATATATATATATATATATTTATATAGATGTGTATTTATATATATGCTGATTTAACAGACCTCTCTTATTTTATACAAACACTCCATGCTATTTATTTGTAATTGATGAAACGATTTGTGATTTGCGCACATGATATAAACTAAACATCGTAGATCATCGATCATCCACTGTAATCGTAGCGTGTCTCAAGCAATTTACGTTTTAAGTACCCCAATGAATTTATACATCATCCGCACAGACGCATTAATCTAACCAGCCTAAAATCTAAATCACACACACCCACAAAGCCCTCTGATTAAGTATTACTTAGCGTACGTAAGCTTACTTTAAGTTGCAACTGGCAAAAGATGCAAGCCACAACAACAAATGTACTTTACTTAGGTTGATCCCCAGTTTCCATCGCAAACTGGGGGCAAAGTATCAAATTTGTGGGACGAGAGCCTCGATAGCAATATAGCAATCTGCTCGTCCAGGCATAGACGACGTAGTTTTCTCTGATTGTGCTGGGCAAGTCAAAGAAGAAGTACTCAATCCAATGAATATTGCCAATTCAGATCCGAAAAGTAATTGTAGTGGCGATGGCGCGCGTTCCTTAAACTAATTATGTATATCGATGTGGAGATCATTACCGCTTCCGCTTATCATCCAAACAAGACAAGAGAAAGCCAGCCAGCAAACCAAGAGGAAATCCAGTGAGACGCACTGTGCATATAAGGGAATAATTAATTACACACAAAATTTCGTACCTTGTAGAATTTGCAGTTCAAAATTGCTTTAGAGTTTGTCGCTGTACATTTTACGGATTAAACTGCACAAAACAATTTTTAGGCAAGAAGAACCCTATTAACTAAAATTACAGAAGGTCGTAGATGTAAATTGAACATTATAAATGATAACGCTGCGAATTCGAAACCAAAAAAGTCGAGCAAAAAAACAAAAAGAATTCCCAATGTAAATTCTGCTGATTTTTGTGAGTCTGGTAATAAAATGAATAAGCATATATGGATGAAATGGCAGCTTCTTGTTTTCACATGTCCCCAAAGATCTAATCTTGCAGCTGCTCCTCTGGCACCAAATTAAATATAGTTTTAAACAACTTTTACTCATTAAATCGTGAGATTCTTTGAATGTGAAAACTGGAACAGGCCACATTGTGTTTCTTGGAATTCGTTTCTTTTATTCAATCTACTTATTTTAAAATAAATTACAATTCTATTGTACTCGTACAAAAAATATCGCTTGTGATGCGCCGCCAGACAGCTTCATCCATGATGAGATTGGTGTCCTGGGTGCACAGGTGGAGGAGTTGGAAGAGGAATGGGAATGGGAACGGGTTCCCGCCGGCCTGCGACTACGCACAGTCGTTGGGGCACTTGGTCGCCGTGCTCCACTCATCGCTGCCGTCGCAGCAGTCGCACACGTGATCATTGATGCGGCTGCTGGCCACGTAGACATCCAGGCCCCGGCCCGTGATGTGACGCTTCTGGTAGCGACAATAGAATCGCCCCTTGGCGCAGGCGTTCGTGCTGGGCTCGTCGCTGCCGTCCTCCTCACAGTCGCAGTAGTTGTCGTTCAGGTGGTCGAACGGGATCTCCTTGGAGCCGTCCAGACACCGGAACTTGCCCTCGAAGTTGGGCTTGTAGGCGTCATAGTCGAAGAGCCGTGTGCCCCTACAGGATGAAGACCAGGATAAGAAATTTTTCCAAGCCAGCAACGATGCATCTACTACACACCTGACAATCTTGATGGGATCCTCGTGGCCAGCAATCGCTGAGGTTTCCCCGCCTGCCGGAGCAACTGCATCGGCGCCTCCGCCATCGAAGTCGTCCACGTCGCGCTGTTTGCTGCCCAGCGACTGCATCATCTGCTGGTGCTTGCGCTTGATCTGCTGCAGATTCCACGGAGCAGGCACTCCGGGCAGCTGGTTCAGCGAGAAGGCCTATCGTTATTGTTTACATATTAAACACGGTGCACAGGCAAATCCTTGCGAGACTCTCACCTGATACGCGATGAAGGAAATTCCGACCAAGAAGATCAGCAGCAGGAACATCTTCGACTTCTGCTTGTAGAAGGGCTTGAAGTATATATTCTCCCGCTTCACCCACGTCTTACGCATATTGTCCTTGTTTTTTCGCTCTGGCCAAGTAATGTATAAAAAATATGTTTTGTTTACGAACTAGCATTGTTTTTGTACATGCATGCGTTAGACAACACTGCTGGGCTGGGGCTTAGGGTTGTCATCCATCCCGGGAAAATGTAATCAACTATAAAGCGATTTATTTAAATTTTGTTGCTGAAGTGTAATTTTGCTTGTATAACTTTTAACAGTTTGAAAGAATAATAAATTTTTTTAAAATAAAAGCGCAAAGCACCTCAATTGCATTTCCGCTGAATCGTAAAGTCTTTCACAACTCCAAAGACCCATTAACAATATCACTTTTTACAGAACACTTGTTTATTGAATCATTGTATAAATAAGTAGTAAACTTTAGATCTATCGTCTCCGCTGATAGGTAAAAGTACTCTCGCCCTCCGATCACATAAGCATTTCATTACCGGTCGATTTATTTGATTTGGCAAGGGCATGATGTAAATGCATTGGACATTTGAGCATACGTCTAGTAGAATCTGAGATTGGTTTATGAGGTGCGAGGGAAAATAAATAAGTTCAGATGGCAGAAGGAATGGTTTTGGCAGTCTCTCGCAGGGATTAGGTGGCATTCAGGAAGCCCTCGTTCTTGTAGACCTCGATCACGTTCTCGATGATCTCCCACTGGTTCTCTCGGGTGAAGTCCTTGACCAAGGGCTTGTACCACATGGCGGATTCGTCGGACTCGTCGGTGAGCGGCACCTGGATGCCGTAGGTCTGGAGGGCCAGCGACAGGCACCCAATGGCTACATGGGTGGGCTTGAACTTGAGGATATTGGCGCTGTGGTGAAAGTCTTGCAGATACGAGGCGGCTGCCTTGGCAATGGGCACCGAGTTCCACACCTCGGTGCCCACCCAGTCTTGTAGGGTCTTCATGTAGTGTAGTAAGTACTTGTGGGCCAGATCTATGTTGAGATCGAAGCACAGGGTGCGCGTGATGAGCAGCTCGGCCTGGACAATGGCATCCCGCATCGACCAGTACTCATCGTTCAGGTCGACTGGATCATTGCCCCGGTTCAGGGTGCAGTATGCCACGTTGATGACATCGCGTATCTTGACACTTTCGTCTTCCTTGATTTTGCCAGCCAAGTACAGTGAGCCCGCGGCAATGAGCTGTGGATTCCAGAAGGTTTCTCATGAGATGGGGTCGGATTGGGGGCATTGTTTACTTACGAACTCATCGTAGTCGCTGGCCTTGACCTCCCGGAAGAAACGATGGAACACTATGGCCGCACAGGCCGCCGTCAGCGGTTTCATTTTCAACTTGGCAGCGCACTCGAAGATGTACATCGGCACCACGCCGGGTTTGTTCATTTTGCTGCGGCACAGATGGCACAGATATGTTGTACATTGATGGTATCTTTAGATCATTCAACTTACCGATAGTCAATGGGCTTCATGGTCTGCGCCTTGTTCAACTCCACGTGCTGCTGCATCGACATGACATCCAAAACGTTTTTCATGCTGCTACTCCCAGGCCGAACTGAATGAAAGGATGGAGGTGGGTGGATTTAAGCGATTTCGTTGACACTCGAGGAGCAAGATAAAAGCAATTGGACTGGTTGGGGAAATGGTTGTGAACTGAGACCACCGAAAAGTCGAAAGGCGACAAACCGGTTTGATTGGACTGCAGCGCTGTAATGGGAGATATGGTATCATATGCAAGTCGATCGGGAAAACTAACGGGCCCGAAGGTATGTCAGCTGTTCGATTGGGATCCAATAAAACGGTGCCTGATTTGTTTGTCTCAGAACCTCCAATGGTGTTTTCAAAAATAGTACCTACAACTACAGGCCAAACAGCTGTTCAAATACACAGTGTTGATAAAGTATAATACTTCCGTTTCAAAGGGTTATACATGATAATCAACCCTTATAGATAATTACCAGAAAGCGCCGAGCCATAGACTTACATTTATATTCAAATTTATTTACCTTCACGTGTCAGATTTGAAAGTCAGCTAAATAAATTAATTGTTGCTCAACACTAGGTCTCAAACCAAAGTGCACTGAACAAAATAAAATTAGTCACATGAGTTGAAAATTATTATAATTTACTAAATGCCAACTATATGCAAAGTATTTTCAGTTAATTTTTACACCCATACACTTTTTTGTTTTTATAACATATATATATATAAAAAATATATAAAATGCAATTTCAAAATTATTTTGTTTTTCTCAGTGCTCCATAGGCCGATAGTGCGATAATCGCACATCGATAACACTCGATACACACACCTCCATCGCCAGCTGTTCCGCCTGCGCCCCCCGCGCACATAAACACCCGTAATAAGTATATTATCATTGCGAAAACCAAGTGCAACAGCAGTTCCAAAGTCAGCTAAACAGGCAAATGCGTCGCCAGCATCGGAAGATGGATCAATAGAGCGCGAGTCTGCAACCCCCGACCACTAATTGGATTCCCTCGGGCGCCCTGCCCACCAGGAAACGGAAATCGCCGACCAGCTCGGCTCAGAAAATCACTTGAGAGATACACAACAAAGAGGCGAAAAGAAAAGCATGAAGGCGAGCAAGACACGGGCTGTGCGCCTCACCAGTTTGACGGAGGACGTGGCCGCCGTACCGGAGGATGCACCATTCCGGGCACGCCTGCACGTCCTCTTCGCCCAGATCGAGCGGGAGTTCGAGCAGTTGTATCTGGAGAACCAGGCCCGTGAGTAGCATATACATATAATACACAACTTAATCAACTTAATAATCAGAAAATAATTTAAAAAAACTTTAATATTTATTGCTTACATATGTTATAGTGCAGGAGAAGCTGGATATAGCCACCGCCACCAAGGAGTCATTGATTCCACCCGATGCCAGATCCGCAGCAGGAGGTTCAATGAGCACTCAGGCCTCATCCGCAGCGTTGGCCACGCCTCCCACCCAGACGGATGAAGTGGCGGGCAGCTTCCTGGCTGCCGCATCCAGTACACACAAGAGCTTAAAGGCCAAACTAAGCAGCGCTACCGGCGGCAGCAAAGCCAAGGCCAGCAACAAGATCAAGGCCCAGACCAGCCGCATCGTGTCCAGCTTCAAGGCGCCCACAGTGGTCAGCACAGTGGTGCGAGAATTCGGCGGCCACAAGGATGGCATCTGGCAGGTGGCCGCCAAGGCGGGACAACCCATCATTGGCACCGCCTCCGCCGATCACACGGCCTGCATCTGGGGCGTGGAGAGCGCCAGGTGCCTGTTGCAGTACCAAGGGCACGCCGGCTCCGTAAACTCCATCAAGTTCCATCAGCAGCGAGATCTCGTGCTCACCGGTAGCGGTGATGGAACTGCCCATATCTGGCAGGCGGCCGTCAACTGGGAAGTGCCCAAGTGAGTAACTTTGCAATATATAGTAGATCTAGTTGATCAATAATCATTGCATGATTTTCAGGAAGGGCCATTCTTCAGAGGAGGAACTGGACGACAGTGATGAGCAGGTGGAAGATCGCGATCGTGTGGACACCTTGCGCACTCCGCTCTGCGAGTTCACAGGCCCCGGCGGTCATCTTTCAGTGGTGGTGGCCGCCGATTGGCTCTCTTCGATGGATCAGATCATCACGGGCAGCTGGGATCGGACTGCCATCCTGTGGGACGTGGAGACAGGCCTGCCACTGCAGCCGCTCACTGGACACGACCACGAGCTCACCCACGTGTCGGCACATCCCACCCAGCGCCTGGTGGTCACCGCTTCCAGGGACACCACGTTCCGTCTGTGGGACTTCCGAGAGGCAATCCCAGCGGTCTCCGTCTTCCAAGGGCACACGGAAACGGTTACGTCCAGTGTGTTCGCACGCGACGACAAGGTGGTGTCCGGATCAGATGATCGCACAATCAAGGTCTGGGAGCTGCGCAACATGCGCTCCGCCTTGGCTACCATCCGAACGGATTCCTCGGTCAATCGCTTGGCGGTCTCCACTGGTGGAATAATCGCCATACCGCATGACAATCGGCAGATCCGGCTGTTCGATTTGAACGGGCAGAGAGTCGCCCGATTGCCAAGGACCAGTCGGCAGGGCCACCGACGGATGGTGTCGTCTGTAGCGTGGGCGGAGGAGCCGCTGCTGGATTGCGACCTCTTCTCCTGCGGCTTCGATCGCCGCGTTTTCGGCTGGTCCATCGTTCTTCCGAAGGACAATTGAAGGCGGCTGAAGCGGAGAGCTGCTGCACCAAAGGAATGAGGAGGCGCAGCTCTGCGAAATCCGAAACATCTCTCGAACAAAGAAGCATCCCCAATGCGATGCCCACATACTTACATATATGTAACCGTTTATCATAGATCAAGTATTATGCAGACATTGTTCAGGATGTTCTACTATCTAGTTGTCGCCCACTGAGTGTAATTATCGTTGCTTTTTGCCAAATAGTCGTGGCATAGCGTGCTGCACGAACTACATATTATCATTGTTATAGCATACATATATGCGTTGGGACTGGGCTAAAGGCTTCGGAGTGCAGAGCTTCCGATGTCCAGATCCAATTTTATCTGTGTTTTACTACCATAATACATATTATAGACGTCTAAGGCATTAACGCTTTAGCCAACATGAATAAACATAATCAAGCACCCGATTCATCGCTGGGTATATCCTAAAACTGGCCTTTAAATTGGGAGTGCATTTTAGTGGAGTATATATTTCTTCGTTTCCTTTATATACATTTTCATACTTATTAACTAGGGCAAAGCATTCGTAACGATTAATACATATATATAGTCCATCGCCTATTTGGTGGTTACTAATTTGGAATAGAATGGCATTGGCATTGGCTCACAGATGAGCGAACTTCAGCACCAGCAGGCCGACGAGTATGCCCACCTCGAGGATGATGATCAGGATCAGGATGATCTTGTTGTAGAGCACCTCCCGGCTCAACTTCCGGATGATGACCCTCGACTTGGACAGATCTTGATCGGCGTCCTCCAGGCGGCGCGTAGTGCGCAGCAGCGACTCCCTCTGCTCGCCCAGTTCTCCGAGCACCTGTTGATGCGGAAGCCAGTATTAGTTAGCTCTGTTCATGGCTAGTTTCTGGGTAATTACTTCCGCCCCCATGTTCTCCGTTTCGATGGCAATCTGGTTGGATCGCTGGATACTGTCCGTCGTCCGCTGCAGCACGTCGTAGGTGCTGGCCGCGAGCTGCGCCTGCCTGCGCTCCTGGTCGCTGCCGCTGGGCAGCTGGCTATAGCCGGCGTAGGACATAATTTGGTAACAGCTTTTAATAAATTAAATGCGATGCAGTGGGAATATCAAAACAAAACAAAGGCAGAGTGTGGCCGTTGGGAGCGATGTAGTAAAAACACCATTTGGTAAGGTACTAACGCGTTATGCGTGGAGCCACCTGTTAACACTTTATGCACTTAACAGCACTTAAAACAGTTGAAATTTAAAATTATACTGTTACCAAATAAGCTTAATATTATTTTATATTCTAATTTCTAATTAAATGTTTAAATTCTTGGAAGTGCTAGTTCAATTCATTATTTAGAGGATGGCATGCTCACTATCACCAAGTACATGTAGTTGCTGCAAAAATATCACATATTAATGGTGATTAATTGGGTGATCCTAAGACAGATAAGGTTTTTGGAAACCGATTGGCTAACTGGCCATATTTTTGGCCGACAGGAGGAAGCAGGTCCGTTGGCCAGAAATAGAGGCCCATTTTAGCCAAAGATCGATCACATACGCACCCCTTTCCAGTTGCCAGGGCCTTCGGGTGGGTCGATTTATAGTGGCTGACAAAACCAAAACAAACAACTGTCAATATGAACTCGACTTATCTAGAACAGGGAATTACTCGCTTGAAGCGTTATTAATTTAAATTGATAATGGAGGCGGTGGCGGTGGCGATGCCTACGCAATGCGGACATATGTATGTACATGTGTAGCACTCGAGGATTTTGACTTTAGTACGGGTATTTGTCGATTTCTGATTTCTGATTTGCGATAACGACCACCGATCATACATAGTGGGCATGCCCGCGCGGAGAGAGCACAGGGTTCTGAGTGCTGAGTAACAGAGAGTGTGAGGCATTTGGAGGCGATCGCGAGATTTTCGAACCGAAGTCGGCGGCAGCGAGTGCCAAATTTAAACGCAGTCGATCGCTGGCGGTGAGCAGACGTGTGCTGCGCTCGATTCAGATTCAGGTTCGAATAAAGATACTCTCGCTCGGCAACAAACAAGTTCTAAATTTATCGCTCGCACTCGCGGGGAATCGAATCTGGTGTGTCTTTGACATAAAAAGCGTTTTCGGAGCTGTGAAGGTAAGCGAAAAACTCGAGAAAACTCGAAGCAACTGGAAAACCCAGCGGGTTCAAGGCGTAAAAGCTGTGTCACAGGTTATCGAGGAGTATATATCCGATATGCCCTGTAAAAGAGCCATCCAAAGCACGTGCTTTGGCAGCGCGGAGTATGTGCAATTAAGCCCAATTTGAATGCACTTTGGCACGTGATGCTGGCTGCTGACAGCTACTAGTCGGAGAAGTGAGCTTACTGGGGGCTGCGGGGCACACCTGTCATGGGACCCATTGTGCAAACACCTGCCAGAAGTCGCAGCTAAAGTCAGAGCGGCAGGTACGCGTAGCGCTATCTCTTTCGTAAGCCCCGAGTATCTCTGAGATACTCAGGTACGCACCTACTACGTTCGCAGTGTGTGTGTGTGTGTGTGTGTTAGTCGAACCCTTGTCATGTGAATATGATACTCTCCAGAGTATCTGTGAGTCGCGCTCTCTTTGCAAAGTCGCGAGTTTTCGAGTTTTATGCAATCATCATAATCATATGGGGGCTACTATCATGTGATCTTTTTCTCGGGGTCTCGGTTTCCAGAAGCCTTGCCCTCACAAAGATCTTCAGCTGGAACGGAAACTCGAAAAGCTGGGCTCGAGTAGTTGCGAATAGCGCACAATAAATACCAGTCGATTATGATTTATGGATCGCTCTATAAATTGTCCAATGGCACTTCCCATCGATCAATCAGTATTGCGGTGATTAGCCACAGTCGCAGACCCAGTTTATGAATGGGGAAAATCTGATCGATTCTAGAAATCTAGCAGTTTCACATCTCAAGTATAGTATTTCGCCGAGCTGCACAAGTGCTCCTGGTCGATCGTCCAGTTAATTAGCTATATAAAGCCAAAGCCCGGCCACTCGAGTCGCCGATCTCCAGTTACGTAACTCTATATGTACCTAGCTTATCGGGGGAGTGGTCGGCAAACACTGAACTTCAAGAG
This sequence comes from Drosophila mauritiana, assembly GCF_004382145.1. Taxonomy (NCBI): domain Eukaryota; kingdom Metazoa; phylum Arthropoda; class Insecta; order Diptera; family Drosophilidae; genus Drosophila; species Drosophila mauritiana. The sequence goes on from NC_046670.1 coordinate 8,587,716, forward strand.
AAATAATGCAGACTTTGATGGCTTATATTTCTGTGCTCATATGACACTAGGTATACCATATTATAACCTCATTTATAAGGAGCCGATACTAGCCAATTTATAAGCTAGCTGGCTTCTGTTTTACAACGCTATATAATTTTGAATTCCCCCCATTAGTTCGATAATAAGTGCAGTATCATGGGGGCATAATCATCTTTGTGACGCAATGAAAAGGTTTCTTCGCACAGAAGCAGTTGAAGAAAATGAATTGAATTGACAATTGGCGTTAATAAAAGATGAGTGCGGACTCTTTTTGTTTCTCGATCGCCTCCACTGTGGATTCACATTGAATTGGTTCGGTTATTCGTGTCAGCGAGTTCTTAATTACCCGCAGTGGAAAAAATGGTTTTGTCATAAAACCGAGCGCAAAGGCACCATAAAAACTAGAAGTTATATTCGTATTCGAATTAACAACAAATAGCGAACGGGAGAGCCAAAGCGCACAGCGATAAAGAGAGAAGCAAACAAAACAGAGCGCAAATTCAACGAAACTTCGAAGTGTAGCGATATTAGCCTACTCACACATGGGCGTGCGCCCGCTCCCAACAGCAAAAAAGGGGGTTGTCAATGTCAACCGCTCGTTCGCTCTCTCGGCGCCGCTCCTCCGCCCACTCAGCCCTTCCCCCTCCGCTCACTGACGAATAAATGTGATTAAGGCTCACCCACAACTCGCGTGTGACAGCCAAGGAGCAGCAACAACAACTAAAACAACAACATTGCATCTGAAGTACAGTGCAGCTTGCTTAAGTCGCTCCGCTCAGTGATAAAAGCTGAAGAATATTATTGTTCTCACAGCTAAGGTTCTTATTGCAATTTGAGACGTATTAAGTCTTACATTTCACCATCACTTATTGCCGCAATAAGTAATTATTTTAATTAAAGACTTCTGGACATTTAGAAACAATAAAAGTTTACCTGTACATCGTAGCAGGCGCACCCACACTAGAGTCCACTCACGAAAGTGACCAACAAAGCGAGGAGCAGAGCAACGAAGAGGAGGAGAGAAGACAGCGGGAGAGAAAAGAGAAGGCGAAGAGAGCGAACGGCACTTAGTTGTTGTTTTGAAGTCGAACTGGTTTACAGTTAGCAGTTAGCAGTTGCCTCTCAGCTGGCTCAGTGTTTTTTTCGTATTCGAGCTGTGCGTGTGAACTGTGATATTGCGATATTGGGCTATCGCAATTGGAAACTGGACTTTTGGTTGAACTTATTATAAACGAAAGTGCGCTCGTTGAATCATAAAACAACATTTGAGCAGGCGAGTTACAATTGTATTACCGGTTTTTTTTTTGAAGCCAATCGAGTTTTGAAGGTAATTCTCGTCGGCGGAGGTACGGGTTTCATGTGAATTTATACTAATGTATTGCTTTTTATTATAATTAGAAGCTGAGCTTTGTTCTTATGTATTGCCCAGCAATCTACATATCTGTAATATAATATACCAATTCCATATTGAGTTCAGAGAGTAATATATATCATATCTACATATAATTCCTAGGTTAAAGTCTGAGCCATATCTATTTCCGCTTTTAAGTGATAAACCTTCAATATAAAGTTAGCCAAACAATGAATAATAAATAGGAAGCTTTCCCATTCGCTATTTTCTACGCCTTAGAAAGAATACAACACTAAAGTATTGATAAATTTCTAGAACCTAATTGGTCTATAAGTTTGTTCTTGAATGTATTATTAAACCAAGTACTAGAAATGCCCTGCACTAGTGTGTTTAAAAATGCACACCATTGAACCATGGGAAATCCTTCAAATGTGGTTTGAAATTGCGCCACTTAACCTCGTTAATAGTTAACACCGCCAAATTGCATTATAAATTTAACAAGTAGCCGCTTTAAATTGGACCGACCCGCTCTATAAGGATTTCCCCCACCTTGTGTTTCGGCACACGCCAATAGTAATTTAATAATGCCATAAAGATGTTGAAACAACAATTGCCCGACAAACATTCTAAAATGAGCCCTAACGAGCTGAGAACTTGCCATATTCCTAATTAATAATAGGAGCAATTAGGCTGCGAATTTCATGACTCTGCTATTTTTAGCAAACTGGCGACAGCCAACGATTCTTGAACAGAACAACAATGTGTCAACCTACATAAATGCTGGCTGAGCTGATAAAATGTAAGCAAAAACGCTGAAACTGCTCGAAAGATATGGCGACGCTCGAAGGGAAGCAACAGGCGATAGGGAGCATATAAACAAAGTGGACGCGGATCGGATTGAGGAGTCATATGCAATTCCAATCCCCAGAATTCGGGTTTCAAGCCCCCATCTCCACCCATCCGACTTTAGTTGGTCACATGATTGATGTAGCTCCAATGGCTCTGGGTTGGGTTTGTCGATGGATATCTATGACGTCCCCATACTGGCTACTGTCCAATTGTCTTGGCGGCCACCCAAGGGTTTTATTGTTCTATAGTATGACATATGGGGCTTTACAGTTCTTCAACATTATGAAATATTTGTGCAAACGCAAGAGTTTATTATTCATACTATTCATAATCTTTCGCAAATACTTGGGGATGTACCAATGATACGATTCCATTATTACTGATTCAATTAAAATGTAATTACATTAAACTGCTATTTTAAAAAAATATCCTAAAAGCTATAGAGATATCTTTACTCGAGAACAAATGTCCAATGTTTTGTTCTTAATGCCTGCCACCTCTGCATAAATGTGTTCACATATAATAACACATCATTCGTTTTATGTGTACCGCAAAAAGCAAAAGCTAATTTTCCTGCTGTCGCGAAATGGGGGACTGGCCACATGGACGGGATCCAGGGATCTCGGGGATCCGGGTGAGCCATTAAAGTTCGATAATGTGCGAGGCTGACGTCGCCGTGTCGTTGACTGTTTGGCCCGATGATGTCACAACAAACCTTGGTGTCTGTCGTCTGTGTGTGCACAGGCGAAATGGCGGAATGCTCTCGAGTGCAGACACCGGAATGGTGACTGGTGGTGACTACGGACCAATGCCCTTTCCCAGGACCTGCCCCACCACTTCCTCACCGGCACCATATGTCACCCACACACAGATGTACCAGACCACCACCCGCTCAATTGAATCAAAAACAGTAATTACTGGCATTATCTGGATCCACCGATTTTTGGTAGAAGTCAACTCCATTTGCACATGGCCCGCTCTTGATAATGTTACAATTATCAGTTAATTTGCTGAACCATAATTTATATTTGCTCATCTGCTGATACATATATCCGCACATGTTGCCTGATTTTTCGAGTTGAGAAAGAAAGTCTAGAAATAATGCATTTACGGTCGACATGGGCGATAAGAACTGTTTTCCTCGGCCATAAACACTTTTGCAGCGAGTCTGAAGATAACTCAAGCAAATAAGTTAAGATTGCGGTGAAAATGGCCTTGCCAAGTGCTCACCCTTCCAGATTACCAACTCCAGAGAATGACATTTTGGGGACATGGAACAACAACATGCGCCTCGCAGCAAGAAATGAGTCAAGATAAACTGGTGCTATCCCAATGAGCAGTGAGCAATGAATGCGACCATACAAATAAAATATCTAAACGATTGTTCATATCAAAGATCGGTAATTACTATAAAATGGAACCATCATAATATGATGAGTCCCACTCCCTATATCGTTTTGAAAGTGCGATAACCATTGAATCACTTCCGCTGTTTAACTCCTTTTGTATACCATATGTTTTCTCATTCTTTTCGGTACTTTTCCCTTGTTAGCATTTTATGCGATCTTCAATTTGATTGGAAAAGACCTTGAAGAGTCGCCACGAGTTTGAAATTCATTTGCACTTAACGATCCGTTTGAAGTTACGTGATTTAGCAGTTAATTTCAGGGGCGTAGAACGTGACAAGGTGTTGTAATTGAGTAATCGATGCATATTTGGATCCCAAAATATTGACTCTCCTCTAGGCGCACTGAAAGCCAAAACATGTGTGTTGAGTTTCGGCCAGGTCCGGACGCCATATGGAGCTGAAAATAGAGTGATTGCCTTTCCGCAGCAGAGGAAAACAAATGAAAGACAAATAAATAAAATGATTTGCAAAGCAAGCCGGCGAAATTCGTATATACATATATATCTCGGGTTGAATAGCGGGCGAAGTAGCACTGGGAAAAAATTTATTAATATTTTCTGAGGAAATGTAGAAAATCTAATTAATAAGAAAATAATGAAAGAATTGGTAAAAAGATACATAACAGATAGATAGCAAACAGATCTGAAGTTCTTTTTAAGCATATAATTTCATAGTAAAAGAACCCCTTTCTAACACTATTTCTTTCGGTGTTGCGACTTGTTTATCGTTTACGATATTGTGGCCCAGACAAAACATTCACTGAGGGCGAAAACAAAACGTTGTCGTCGACTGAAAAGCAGCTTTTCCCTATTTTAATTGCACGTCTGCGGAATGCCGAAACTTACCACCACCCCCCGAAATCCTCCTCTCGCCCACAGGGAACGTAAGCAGTCGCCAAGATGGGGGACATGTTCCGTAGTGAGGAGATGGCACTCTGCCAGATGTTCATTCAGCCGGAGGCCGCATATACCTCCGTATCTGAGCTGGGCGAAACCGGCTGCGTGCAGTTCCGCGACGTAAGTACGGATTGTCTTTGCGAGATACCGCCACTAATCAGATAATATATCTATCTTGACCAACAGTTGAATGTGAACGTGAACGCCTTCCAGCGGAAGTTCGTCACCGAGGTGCGTCGCTGCGATGAGCTGGAGCGCAAGATCCGCTACATCGAGACGGAGATCAAGAAGGACGGCATCGTCCTGCCCGACATCCAGGATGACATTCCGCGTGCGCCCAATCCACGCGAGATCATCGATCTGGAGGCGCATCTGGAGAAGACCGAGTCGGAGATGATCGAGCTGGCCCAGAACGAGGTGAACATGAAGTCCAACTATCTGGAGCTGACCGAGCTGCGCAAGGTGCTGGAGAACACGCAGGGCTTCTTCTCCGACCAGGAGGTTCTTAATCTGGACTCCTCCAACCGAGCTGGAGGAGACAACGATGCTGCTGCTCAACACCGTGGCCGGCTTGGATTCGTTGCCGGTGTAATTAACCGGGAGCGAGTGTTCGCCTTTGAGCGTATGCTGTGGCGCATCTCCAGGGGCAATGTCTTCCTCAAGCGCTCCGATCTGGACGAGCCGCTGAACGATCCGGCCACCGGTCATCCCATCTACAAGACCGTCTTCGTGGCCTTCTTCCAGGGCGAGCAACTGAAGAACCGCATCAAGAAGGTGTGCACTGGCTTCCACGCCTCCCTGTATCCCTGTCCCAGCTCGCACAACGAGCGCGAGGAAATGGTTCGCAACGTGCGCACCCGCCTGGAGGATCTGAAGCTGGTCCTTAGCCAGACGGAGGATCATCGTAGCCGCGTCCTGGCCACCGTGTCCAAGAATCTGCCCTCGTGGTCGATCATGGTCAAGAAGATGAAGGCCATTTACCACACGCTGAATCTGTTCAACATGGACGTGACCAAGAAGTGCCTGATTGGCGAGTGTTGGGTGCCCACCAATGATTTGCCCGTTGTCCAAAAGGCTCTGTCCGATGGATCTGCTGCTGTGGGCAGCACCATACCCTCGTTCCTGAACGTGATCGACACCAACGAGCAGCCGCCGACCTTTAACAGGACCAACAAGTTTACCCGTGGCTTCCAGAATCTGATTGATGCCTACGGAGTGGCCTCGTACAGAGAGTGCAATCCCGCCCTGTACACCTGCATCACCTTCCCCTTCCTGTTCGCCGTGATGTTCGGCGATTTGGGTCACGGCCTTATTCTGGTTTTGTTCGGAGCTTGGATGGTTTTGTGCGAGCGCAAGCTGGCTCGCATCCGCAACGGTGGTGAGATCTGGAACATCTTCTTCGGCGGTCGCTACATCATTCTGCTGATGGGTCTGTTTGCCATGTACACTGGTTTGGTCTACAACGATGTCTTCTCCAAGTCGATGAACCTGTTTGGATCACGTTGGTTCAACAACTACAACACAACGACTGTCCTGACCAACCCGAACCTGCAGTTGCCGCCCAACAGCTCCGCCGTGGGTGTCTATCCCTTCGGAATGGATCCCGTGTGGCAGTTGGCTGATAACAAGATCATCTTCCTCAACAGTTTCAAGATGAAGCTGTCGATCATTTTCGGAGTGCTGCACATGGTCTTCGGCGTGTGCATGTCGGTCGTTAACTTCACCCACTTCAAGCGTTACGCCTCCATTTTCCTGGAGTTCGTGCCCCAGATCCTATTCCTGCTACTGCTCTTCGGCTACATGGTGTTCATGATGTGAGTTTACCTGTAAATAGCTTACTCCCCTCTTTATCTAACGAGTGCTTTTGTGTGCAGGTTCTTCAAGTGGTTCAGCTATAACGCTAGGACTAGCTTCCAGCCAGAAACTCCTGGATGCGCTCCCTCCGTGCTGATCATGTTCATCAACATGATGCTGTTCAAGAACACTGAGCCGCCAAAGGGTTGCAACGAGTTCATGTTCGAGTCACAGCCCCAGTTGCAGAAGGCCTTTGTGCTCATCGCCCTGTGCTGCATTCCCTGGATGCTTCTGGGCAAGCCCCTGTACATCAAATTCACCCGCAAAAACAAGGCTCATGTGGGTTTCTCATTTAAATATTTTAAGTTGATCCAGTATTAATTGCCAATTCTCTCTCGCAGGCCAATCACAATGGTCAGTTGACCGGCAACATGGAACTGGCCGAAGGCGAGACTCCTCTGCCCACAGGATTCTCTGGAAACGAGGAGAATGCCGGGGGTGCACATGGCCATGACGATGAGCCCATGAGCGAAATCTACATCCATCAAGCCATCCACACCATCGAATACGTGCTCAGTACCATCTCGCACACGGCGTCTTATCTGCGTCTCTGGGCTCTGTCCCTGGCTCACGCCCGTAAATATTTATAGACTTCTATTGTTTGTGATTACCTAACTAATAACTCACGAATTGCAGAGCTCTCCGAGGTGCTGTGGCAAATGGTGTTGTCCCTGGGCCTTAAGATGTCCGGCGTGGGCGGTGCCATTGGTCTGTTCATCATCTTCGGCGCCTGGTGCTTGTTCACCCTGGCTATCCTGGTCCTTATGGAGGGTCTGTCCGCCTTCCTGCACACCCTGCGTCTGCACTGGGTGGAGTTCATGAGCAAGTTCTACGAGGGAATGGGATACGCCTTCCAGCCGTTCAGCTTCAAGGCCATTCTCGATGGCGAGGAGGAGGAGTAAACCCATCCAAATGTGCTCAAACTAGGGAAACATGTATACACAATTATACCCCCAGCCCGAACTATTTTGATTGTTTGTTAAATGTTTTTGTTTTGTTTAATTTTTTGGATATTGTCAGTATTGTGGTGCTCTTCCCACATTTTTGTATCCTCCGTTGTGTATTCCATTTGTAGTCAAAGTATTCCTCTTTTGAGTTGTGCCTAGTATTCTCAAAAACCGTTTCGAAAGCAATAATTTGATATTCATTGTTATAAATACCTACATATACAAATACTAATTGTAATAAATATACAGCAAAGAAGAGAACAAAGACTTGTTGGAATTAATTGAAAACTCAAACCGCACAGCTTATCTACCAAATGTTCTTATACTTTATTGAATTTCATTTTTTTATAGCATTCTTTTGGGATGTCCACAAATGTGTTTCACGCCCAGATACAGATAGACAATATTATCTTTATAGCTTGTATTATTTACAGAAGTTCCGATGTGTATAAATTGACTTGTAAATGTATTGAGTAGGAAATTAATTCGTAAGCGACTGACAATTGGTTTTTAAGTCCAAATGGTTGAGCTTTACAGCCAAAGGTAAGGTAACCGCTGATAAGGAACAGTCATGGTGAGGGGAATCGCAATAGGGGTAACGGGCATTCCATCACATTGATGGATGGCTCGATTGGGCACCAAGTTCCCCAAATATTTATCCAGAGTAGGCAACTCGCCTGCACTGATAAGCCGGTAAAGTTGCTCGTGGGCCAGCAATTGCCACGGAACCTTCCTCGTCCAAGTCAAGTGACCAGACCAATCAGTTCGTCAGCTGTGCTCCGAAAGTGAGGAGCCCACTCCGGAATTCTTTTACCCCAAGGAGCAACAGGATCAGTTATCATGTCCAAGTGGTGGAGCTGCGGCTCCAATAAGGAGAGCAACAGCATCTTCCGCAGCGAGGTGATGTCCTTGGTGCAAATGTATCTGCAGCCGGAGGCAGCCTACGATACGATTGCCGCCTTGGGCGAAGTGGGATGTGTTCAGTTCCGTGATGTAAGTGCTGCCAAAAAAAAGTATCAAGGATCAAGGATAATATAAATGTGATTCCATAGTTGTGTGTGTCCACATTGATAAGTTAACCTCGGTATGATTCTGAAATCTTTTATCATCTTTCAAACAGTTGAATGCGAAAATAAACGCCCAGCAGCGAAAATTTATAGGCGAGGTGAGACGCTGCGATGAACTGGAGCGCCGGATCCGCTACGTAACCGCCGAGTTGAACAAGGAGGGCCACAAGGTGCTCGATCTAATGGATGACTTCCCACCGGCCCCGCAGCCACGCGAGATTATTGATTTGGAGTTGCATCTGGAGAAAACAGAGACAGAAATCCTGGAGCTGGCTGCCAACAATGTGAACCTGCAGACCAGCTACTTGGAGCTGAGCGAGATGATCCAAGTGCTGGAGCGTACCGATCAGTTCTTTTCGGACCAGGAGTCGCACAACTTTGATCTGAATAAGATGGGCACCCACCGCGATCCCGAGAAGTCCAATGGCCATCTGGGATTCGTGGCTGGCGTGATCAGCAAGGAGAGGGAGTACGCCTTCGAGCGAATGCTCTGGCGTATTTCCCGGGGCAATGTCTTTGTTCGCCGTTGCGATGTTGATGTGGCTCTAACGGATCCCAAGACGGGCAATGTGCTGCACAAGAGCGTCTTCGTGGTCTTCTTCCAGGGCGACCAGTTGCAGGCCAGGATCCGCAAGGTGTGCACTGGTTTCCATGCCCACATGTATCCCTGTCCCAGCTCACACTCCGAGCGCCAGGAGATGGTCAAGAATGTGAGGACTCGACTAGAGGACCTCCAGGTTATCATTAACCAGACGAGTGACCACAGGACCTGCGTCCTGCAGGCTGCCTTGAAACAGCTGCCGACCTGGAGCGCAATGGTCAAGAAGATGAAGGGCATCTACCACACGCTGAACCTTTTCAACGTGGATCTGGGCAGCAAGTGCCTGATTGGCGAAGGTTGGGTGCCCAAGAGAGAGCTGGAGCTGGTCGAGGTCGCTCTGGCTGCAGGATCAGCCAGTGTGGGCAGCACTGTGCCTTCGTTCATCAACGTATTGGACACCAAGAAGGAGCCACCAACCCACTTCAGGACCAATAAGTTTACACGTGGTTTCCAAAACTTGATTGATGCCTATGGAATCGCTGGCTACAGGGAGGTGAACCCTGGTCTGTACACCTGCATCACTTTCCCCTTTCTGTTTGCGGTGATGTTCGGAGATATGGGCCACGGAACAATCCTCTTCCTTCTGGGTTTGTGGATGGTGATCGACGAAAAACGGCTGTCCAAGAAGCGAGGTGGCGAGATCTGGACCATCTTCTTCGCCGGACGATATATTATCATGCTGATGGGTCTGTTCGCTATGTACACTGGATTCCACTATAACGACATCTTTTCCAAGTCGATTAATGTTTTTGGCACTCGCTGGGTCAATGTGTACAATCGAACCACTGTGCTGACCAATCCCACGCTGCAGCTGAACCCTTCGGTAGCCACTCGTGGTGTTTACCCAATGGGCATCGATCCCATTTGGCAGTCGGCCTCGAACAAGATCATTTTCCTAAACACCTACAAGATGAAGCTGTCGATCATCTTCGGAGTGCTGCACATGGTCTTTGGCGTGTGCATGTCGGTGGAGAATTTTGTATTCTTTAAGAAATACGCCTACATCATCCTGCAGTTCGTGCCCCAGGTTCTCTTCCTGCTTCTCATGTTCGGCTACATGTGCTTCATGATGTTCTACAAGTGGGTCAAGTACAGTCCAACCACAGACGTGGAGGCCGACACTCCTGGATGTGCGCCCTCGGTCCTGATTATGTTTATCGACATGGTGCTTTTCAAGACGGAGACGGCCCTGCCAGGCTGTGATGTCAATATGTTCCCCATTCAAAAGAACCTGGAGATGATCTTCCTGGTGGTGGCCCTTCTTTGCATTCCCTGGATTCTGCTTGGAAAACCTCTATACATTAAATACCAACGCCGCAACAGGGTAAGTTATTGGCACTGTGATAATTACCCAATTACCTTATAATATATCTATATTCTAGCCTGCTGGACCAGTGGTGGAAGTGGATGAGATCGTAGAGAAGATAGAGGTGACCACTGGCAAGGAGATCATCATCACTGAGGTAGCCGAGGCGCACGAGTCCGGAGGACACAGCGAGGAGGATGACGAGCCGATGAGCGAGATCTGGATCCACCAGGCCATCCACACAATCGAGTACATCCTTAGTACCATCTCCCACACGGCCTCATATCTTCGTCTCTGGGCCTTGTCCTTAGCTCATGCCCGTAAGAATCTGCCCAGTCAGTAATTGATTCGTTACTTCATGAAGATCTTATTTCAGAGCTCTCGGAGGTGCTGTGGACTATGGTGCTGGCGATGGGACTTCAGGTGAACGGATACGTGGGCGCCATTGTGCTGTTTTTCATTTTCGCCGTTTGGGAGTTCTTCACCATCGCTATCATGGTCATGATGGAGGGTCTTTCCGCCTTCCTGCACACATTGCGCTTGCACTGGGTGGAGTTCATGAGCAAGTTCTATGTGGGAAACGGATATCCGTTCACGCCATTCTGTTTCAAGGATATTTTGATCGTCGTCGAAGATGATTAGAATCATTAGGAGAGCCATAGTGGCTCCATCCTGAAAAAGGTTTAATTAAAAAAGCATTACAAAATACTATGAAGTACTTTATTTGTCAAGTTATTTAGAAAACGATGCAATGTCTTTTTGGAAGATGAGGTATTAATTGGGACCTTATTTTCCAATGGACTTGTAGCGATTGTTCAAAATGTTATTTGTTTTCCTGGACTTGAAGTGCAGAAATTTTGGATTTTAAGTCATCGATCATTTCACTGTGGAAAAAACAAATATTTGGAATACATTTTCTTGTAAGGTTTTTTTTAAACTTATAATAGTTACTCACATGAGCTCATGTTCGATCTGACCTAGAACACGGATATCATTAGCAATTGACTCATGGGTGGTGTTAACATGTTCTCGCTTCTTTTTGAGCTCCTCGGTCTTTAAAGCCGTCTTAGCGCGAATTATTTGCGTTTCTTTCTTAGTGTTAAGTATGGTCTTCTTTAGATCGTGGTGGTTCTGAAATAGAAAACATTTGTATAGAATTTCACAGATCTTCAAAGTTACTGGTTTCTTGAGAATATTACATACCATCACGGTAAACTCATCGAAGCATTTGTTCTGCTGCTGCATCTCGACCTTGTCCTTGAGGGCCTTCTTGCAATGGGCATCATAGGCCTGGGGGACGTTTCTCTTGGCGGTGACTGCCTGATTGAGGCTCTCCAGGATCTTTCCGTTCTTGGTATGCAGAAAGTTGATGTCGTCCACAAGATTCTGGGCATTGGGGACGTGGGTCAAGTCGTTCAAAGTGGTGTACTTCTCGGCGATCAGGACATCCAACACCTTCTTCTTTTCATCAACCAGCGCGGTACGGTGACCATTTTCGGAGCACTACAATAATATCAAAATGCATAAGGATTTTAACTAAAAATGTTTCCTTTCTTAAGTTACCAATTGGGCCACAGATTTCTCAATGTATGCAGTCACTTGGTCATCTTCCTCAGGTGGGACCTCAGTTTTGGAGTCTTCCTTGTTCCAATCTTGGTTACTACCCATTGCTCATTTAGTTTTGGATTACAATTTGTTTAATTGTAAGAATAATTGTAATTCTATTCAAGTTCTGGCGAAATTTCAGTTTTAATGTACAAAATGGCGGACAACTTAGTGTTGGAAAACAGCGGATAGGTCGATGACGATAGCAACTACTTAATATTCTGCACACTTACTGGTGATAGATCTGTTGATGAGCGCGCTATTTAAATTTACACCAATTTACAATTTGAAATATTTATGTTTTAATCAAAGAACACCAGTACTCTATAACTTTAATAGTTTCCAAATCTGAAATTGGTAGACAATTATTCATATATTATCAAATGGCTTGTGACTCTGATCAAAATATAAATATCTTCTTCTACATGTTTCACACTATTCGGCCAAAGACACTATGTCAAATTTACAATGCATGAGCATACGTGTGCACACAGTCATCTGCTATCACTGTATGCGTAGAAAAGAGTTGTTCGCTGTAGCGCTCTCCGCTCTCTCGCACTCGAACAAAAACTCGAGAGAGCCTGGAGCCACCTCTAGAGCCACGGCGAAAAAATCGTGTGCCAAAAATTCGTATGGCGTTACGCATCTTGTTATTCTAGTGTCTTTGATTCGGCGAATCTAATATACCCTTTACTCTAAGAGTATAACTGAAAGCTTTCATGTAATTTGTTTTGAAAAATGGTTTGGAACACTAAACTTCGTATGATTAACCTTCTCAATTTAAAGAAATGGGACGGATTACAGTTTTCTTGGATTCTTCAAACAAACAATAACCGCCAGCGAGGGTGTCCAACCTTCTTGGGTCATCTCATGGTTGTATGAGATGTGGGTTTGGGTTACGCTGGTGGTGCGTTGCAAGAAAGTCATCGTATTGAGGGCAGCGCTCAGCGAAAAATTCTTGCGGAGGGAAGCGAAATCAGATGTAAATGGTCGATGGGGGAGTTTTTCCAGAGGTAGTAATTGTGAAACTCCGGTCAGTTGTGGAGCCATCGAGTAACGGGCAGGTCTCCGGTCTTGCTCTTTCCATTCGTAATTCTGGATTAAAACATGTGGCATTTGTGTTTGGTTCTTTTGGGACTGGCGGTAGTGTGCTTTGCGGATACCCTGGTTCAGCTCCATGTGAATCGTCCTTACAACGATGTGAACAAAGTGTTCTGGATGCGAAAATTTATTGGCATGGTGAGACGCTGCGATAAACAGCAGCCCGGATCCGCTACGTAAGCGCCGAGTTGAACAAGGAGGGTCACAAGGTGCTCGATCTAAAGAGAGATTATTGATTTGGAGTTGCATTCTTTTCGGTGCATGTCGGTGGAGAATTTTGTATTTTTTAAGAAATCCTGCAGTTCGAGCCCCAGGTTCTCTTCCTGCTTCTCATGTTCGGCTACATGTGCTTCATGATGTTCTACAAGTGGGTCAAGTACAGTCCAACCACAGACGTGGAGGCCGACACTCCTGTATGTGCGCCCTCGGTCCTGATTATGTTCATCGACATGGTGCGTTTCAAGACGGAGACGGATCCATCAGGCCATCCATACAATCGAGTATATCCTTAGTACCATCTCCCACACGGCCTCATATCTTCGTCTCTGGGCCTTGTCCTTAGCTCATGCCCGTAAGAATCTGCCCAGTCAGTAATTGATTCGTTACTTCATGAAGATCTTATTTCAGAGCTCTCGGAGGTGCTGTGGACTATGGTGCTGGCGATGGGACTTCGTGGGCGCCATTGGGCTGTTTTTCATCTTCGCCGTTTGGGAGTTCTTCACCATCGCTATCATGGTCATGATGGAGGGTCTTTCCGCCTTCCTGCACACATTGCGCTTGGGTGGAGTTCATGAGCAAGTTCTATGTGGGAAACGGATATCCATTCCGTAGAATATCATTTTATCATAGCAGAATATCCTCTGCTTCAAAGATATTTTGATCGTCGTCGAAGATGATTAAATCATTAGGAGAGCCATAGTGGTTCCCTCCTGAAAAAGGTTTAATTAAAAAAGCATTACCAAATACTATTAAGCGGTTTATTTGTCAAATTGTTTGGACAACGCAGCAATATCAAGGATTTTTAAAATTCTGTTCGGAAGGTGAAGTATTAATTGGGACCTTAGTTTCCAATGGACTTGTGGGGATTGTTCAAATGTTATTTGTTTTTCTGGACTTGCATTGCAGAAATGTTCGATTTCAAATCTTCGACTGTGGAAAAAAAACCAATAAAATGAATAACAATTAAAAACATTTTCTTGTAAGGTTTTTGTAACTTATATTAGTTACTTACGTTAGGTAGTGTATGATCTGACTTAGAACTTGGTTATCATAAGCCATAAGACTTCTGGGTGGTGTTAAGAAATTCCTCAAGGCTGTCCTGGTGCGGAATTCTTGTTAATTCTTGTTAATGTTCTTTGTTAATGTTTTCACCTTGTTCAAAGTGCTTTTCATTTTATCCAACAACTTCCTCTTTTTAGCGACAACCGCTTTAAGTATGGCAACTGCGAGGCTCTACAATAATATCAATATGCAATTGGATTTTAACTAAAAATGTTTCCTTTCTTATCTTACCAATTCGGCCACAGATTTCTTAATGTCAGCAGGTAGTTTGTCACCTTCCTGATTCTCATCTTGCTTACGAGCCATTTTGGATTACGATTTACAATATTTAACGACTGCTTTCCTTACTCACAGCTGAAATTGTAATTCTTTTCCAGTTCTGGCGAAAATTTTTTTTGACGTACAAAATGGCAGCCAACTTAGTGCTGGAAAACGCAGATATGTCGATGACGATAGCAACTACTTAACTTTCTGCACACTTATTGGTAAAAGATCTGTTGATGAGCGCGCTATTTAAATTTACACCAGTTTGAAATAATTATTTTCTAGTCAAAAAACACCGATACTCCAATAGTTTCCAAATCTGAAATTGGCAGACAATTATTTATATATTATATGTATATAACAGAAACTTTGGGCGATCGACTCTGACTCTGGGCTTGTGACTCTGATCAAGAATATAAATATCTACTTCTACATGTTTCACACCATTCAGCGAATCTAATATACCCTTTACACTATGAGTATAACTGAAAGCTTTGACGTGATTTGTTTAAAAAAAAAAGGTTCGTAACACTAAGCTTTGTGTGAGAAACCTTCTTTATTTAAATAAATTAGACGGGTTAGATTTCTCTTGGATGAAAACGACACTTTTGTTCCCTAACTTCTAACAAACCGTGACCGCCAGCGAGGATGCAAAAGAACATGGCCTCCGCAGAGTTACCCCAACCTTATTGGGTCATCTCATGGTTCATTGATAAACACGGCATTCCAAGCCACGGCCCACTTGTATGTGGGTTTGGGTTACGTTGGTGGTTCATTGCAAGAAGGTCATCATATTGAGGGCAGCGCTCAGCGGAAAATTCTTGCGGATGGCAGCGAAATCAGATGGAAATGGTCGAGTGGGGAGTTTATTTAGAGGTAGTCACTGTGAAAATCCGGTCAGTTGTGGAGCCATCGAGCAACGGGCAGGTCTCCGGTCTTGGTCTTTCCATTCGTAATTCTGGATTAAAACATGTGGCATTTGTGTTTGGTTCTTTTGGGACTGGCGGTAGTGTGCTTTGCGGATACCCTGGTTCAGCTCCATGTGAATCGCCCTTACAACGATGTAAACGAAAAGTTTGTCAGCTTCGCCGTTCGTCCGGAGGATCTGTACGATGCCCTGGATGGTAAGAACCGCAAGGCGGTGACCAATTTGGCCAATCTGCTGGGTGATGCGCACATCAAGTTTGTGGGAGATTTCTACTTCGCCAGTAATGCGCCAACTAGGCTGAGAAATCCCACCAAGATCATTTGGAAGGGATTCAATCGGTGGTCGCGGTAAGTTGGGGGTGATGGCTTCTCCCCCGTTCTCTGATCATCTATCTGACTTTATATTACGAAGGGCCGTAAACTGGACTATGATCATCCCGGTGCCTTATGCGCCCGATGAGTGGGACTCCATGCATACGCTGAAGATCCTGAACACTTCCTATATGGTTGGCATCACCGACTGCATCTGGCAGTTGGGCACAGACTTTGGCACCTCCAGGGCCAAGGACTACGTCCAGGAACTTAGAACTCTCAAACTGATGACTGATACTTTCAAACCGTATGTGGACGACTGGCGACTAATGGGAGCGGACATTTCTGCTGGAAGCAGTGCTGATGAGACCAAGAGATACGTAGATATGTCCAAGGAACTGAACACGGCATTTGGATGGACGCAGTAAGTAGTGAGATCGGAAGTGAATGTATTTATGAACATTATAGAAGCTTAAGATGCTAATTCTTAATAATTATTTTGTTCCAACTGTAGACCCGCGAACATGCTGCCCAAATCAAGTCTGGGAAGCTACTTGTACGACAGCGATCCTGCCCTGCGAACCCTTCAGCAACAGCGCGTTCCCTTGTGGCTGACCTTGCCGGAGGAGCGATCCTCGCAGAGATTGGTGGGCGACGAGACCACGGATGCCTTGCGCTGGGCCCAAACTATGGGAGATGCAGCCGCTAGTGGATTCGATGTGATATTTAAGCGAATGAACTTGGTGGACTTCGAGCGACCAAACTTCAGTCTGTATGTAACTGCTCTGTTCAAGAAGGTCATGGGATCAAGGGTGTTCCCAGCCCGACCTCTGAACGCCTTTGCTCCGAGCAACAAGCTGTATACCCATTGTGCAAATGCCGTATCCGGAGGATTGGCTTTCATGGTGGTCAATACGGAGGAACAGCCAACAACGATTACTGTGAAGAGTACCAGTAGTTTGAGCAGTAGCGAGATTTGGCAGTATGTGCTGACTGGCCATGATCAAAGGGTCCAGCTGAATAATGTCCGCTTGCACTTGAACACCACTTTGCGTCCTCTGATCAAGCCCATTGATCCAACAAAGCCACTGCAACTGATCACGCCCAGCATGGCGGTGAGTTTCTGGGTGCTGCCCGATGTCAATCTGGAACACTGCCAGTTCACGGAGATCGAGGCAGGCGAATCGAGTGGGGAGTCCTCCAAGGAGAAGCGCCGATCATCCCGCTATAGTTCCGCCGATCGGTTACTCCAACGATTGATCGAGGAAACTGCAGTTGCCCGAGGCTCGGTGCAGAGTTCCATCAATCGCAATCGGAGATTTGTCGTTGATAAGGAGGAAACGCCACAGACCCTGCTAGATCGACTACTGGACCATTTCAAGGATGACGGTCCGCTGAAAAGGGATGTGGTCGATGAAGCGGACAAGTCCAAAGATCAGGATATTAAACCTCATAAAGCTCTCGCCTGGCTGCATCAAGTGCTCGAGCAAACCCGTGACATGGGCAAAAAGCGGGAGAGACGCGACACTTCCAGCTATTCCGGGCCATTCTTCTACAATCGCCAGGGTAAGAAGACAGCATTGACCAAGAAGATTACTGAGATCCGGAAGCCGGAAAAGAAGAACAAGCCCCTTTTCGACTTCGATGAGTTCGATGAGGAAAAGTTCTTCAAGCGCATTGGAGAGAAATCCGAAGAAACACCCACTTACACACGGCTTCCAGAGGGTGATGTCCACCTGAAGCACATCGAGACTGTGGATGGGGAGGTGGAAAACGAAGAGGAAGTTGAGCGGGAGGTACCCAAAAAGCGCAGGACCAAGTCCAAGAGTCAGCTGAAGATCATTCAAAGGGAGGACAAGGAGGATGAACAGGAGCAGGAACCGGAGCAAACAGAAGGGCGTCCCAAGTTGCGTCTACTGCCCACGGAGTTCTTTGAGGCCTTACCGGCTCCCAAGCAGAGCAAGCGATTAAATCTGGGAGCCACCTTGAACTCACTGCTATTTCCGGAACCCTTTTCCAGCAAGGCCACCATGGCTAAGGCTAGTCTGTCCCAAAAAACCAAGTCTGTTGAAGAGCCCGAGGAGGATGTACAACCCGTACCAAGTGCCAGAAGGCGTCACTCCAGGCTAGGTCACGTGGCCAACGACTTTTTGCAGGCCCAAAAAGAGCTCGGAAAGCATTTCCTCAGCCACATCAACGAGCATGAACACGAGTTTTCTCTAGGAGATGAGGGCATGCGGGAAAGTTCGCTGGAGTCGGCAAATATTGGTAGCAAGTCCCTCACACAGGACCTTTTTGGAGGAAAGAAGGCAACGCCTGCTCTTCACTCTAAACTGCCTCAGAAGCCAGCCGATGAGGGTATCACCTCCTGGTGGGATTTGCCAGCTATGAGAAGGCGTCGTGCCGTACCAAACACCAATTCCCTGGCTGAACTGCCCTCCAATGCCATAGACAAGGCCGATCGCGATGAGATGATGCCGCTGGGAAGGTACACCTACTACGAGTACAAGACGGACCACGAGGCAGAGAAGGACGCCAGCCAGCCCAAGGAGGAAAAGGAATCCAAGATCATGAGGATCAGCAGCAAGAACTCGCTGGCCTCTGGTCGTAGTCTGACTACCCTCTCCGAAAGCCTTGTGAGCACTGTGAAATCGAAGGTATCTCGCTTCATCAACATCATATCCAACCATATGAACGAATGGTACAACACCTTAACCAAGCACTTGGAAACGGATGCGGAAACCCAACGACCCCGTCGACAAAACAGCATTGAGAAGTAGAAGGATTTATCTTACCATATGAACTTGTTTAAACTGTCACCATTAAAACCTAATGTAAATATGTATTTATGTTCAAGCATTATTGCATTCAAAGGAATTATATTTGAGCGATAATTCTGGGGGAATTATATTTTTCGAATATAAAAGCTATACACAGGACTAAGGCAACGAACTAGACGGGCTTAGACTAAGCTGGTTTTAGATTGTTGAGCATTCTCAATTGTACTTGTGAATATGTCATCTCTATAATAAAATGGAATACAAAATATTGCAGCAGTTTTATATTGGAATAGAATTGAATAGAGATATCTCAGTTAATGATATAAACACATTAAATAGAAAATAAAATAGATATTAATATGACTTGCTTATACAATTACCTGCAGTACTTTATATAGTAATAAAGTCTTGGCTATTAAACAAGTTAGTTACTAACCATTAATATTTTCTATATAATTTCAAGCTCATCATTCGAGCTGCATAACTAGGAAAGAAGCTTTGGGAAGCCCCCGACAGGTGGCGTTCTAGACACACTTTCTTGGAATCCACTCCCCAGATCTTTCTCTTATTTATTGGTAACTATGTGGTTTTGCTCCCTCTGTGCTCGCTCTTTCGCTGCGAGTGAACCGTGCATGAAGACGGTCCCAAAGAGGAGCCCGGAAAGCCGCTTGGCTAACCTGTTGTTACCATGGCTATAAGTGCAATAACAAAATCAGCGCGACCACGGCAATACCAAACCGGTGGAGACGATCGCGCATTCTCCGCAGCCTCGGCTTTATAATCGGAATTCCGACTTCAGTCTCCGATTAGTCGTTCAAGGCGAAGGTTGTGGCACTAGCTCTTGGATCCACCCATTCCGTTTCGCATCGCAGATATAGTCCAAAGTGCAGGTCAGCAGAAGTTGGAATAAATTATAGATCAGCCAACAGCCAAAACAGGTGAGTTTGCACTAAAATCTCGTCTCTGACTTTCAAAAGTTGGGAACAAAAGCCGAAAAGGGGTCACTTCTAGACTTTTTCATACATCTAAAGATCTTGTTTCTTTTCGAGACTGCATTGTAGGGCGCGGTTCGGGGGTTCTTAAATGGTGCATGCAAGCGTAACCAGAGCCAGTCTTCGAGTCTTGAGGAAAGCTCTTGGAAATCTTTGTGACGTGGACGGTGGGGGAAAAAACAAACAGAGAAGAAAAAACCAGAAACTCAAAACGACATGAAACTTCAGACTTTCTTTCTTGTTCAACCTTCTTTCGTTTGGGCTGTCAATGAACTTGGTTGAGTGTTACTTTTTTTCGGCGTTTCATCATAATAAGCCATAATTACGCACATGTTTGAAAGTGAAAGTGTAAGTTTTCTCAACAGTTTTCGAAATTGATTTATTGACAGCCACCGATAAACGATTTCAGTTGTGAAAACCTTCGCCGACTAACCAATATCCCCAAAACCCAAAACCAAACTCGTTTCGTTATGCCCTCAGACAATCGTCTGGCTTTCGCAGCCTCGGTTATTATATAATCTGATTTGCATGTTGACACCGATATATACGTATATGAAGATACAATATGTAGTATACACACCTCGGCATATTTGTAGGATGGGTTTCATCTTCGGTTGGCTGTCGACCGAGCACTATGTGCGCGACATCTTCCTCATGACTTCAGTGGCCGCCATAGTGGCCACCCTGATGAGCATTCGGTTCTATCTGCGCATCACGGCGGGACGATGTTTCACCGAGGTAACGAACGCACCTCACCCAATCCCAGTTACCATGCTATCCAAAAACCAAGCCCCAAGTTCCCCAGAATCGCGACACGACTCGAATAATTCGCACTTTATATGGCTGTTGCTCCCACTTCCGCTGCGAATTCTTTTCAAATCTTGTAGATGGGGTGTCATATACATACAAATGAATAGTTTACAAAAACAGTATTCAATACGACCTTAGGCTTATTAATCGGTCAGAACTTTTACAAATTTTGTATATTCATATGAATGCGAACTATTCAGATACAGATCCATAATTGAAAATGGTCCAGAAAATGGTATGGAAAAACCCCATATAATTAAAACGATTCTGTAGCATGTCAAGCATTCCGACTATGGAAATCTTTTGACTATATATGAAATCACCGCTAGGAAAACTTAACGTGTTTCAATCTTGTTATTACATTGGTCAGTTGTGACGCGTCGACTTAATTACAGCTTAAATTAGATACCTTCCGAGAGGCGAGATACGTCACAGCTCTGAGCTACGATTACCACCTGACCGAACACATTGTTCGTATCCCACAAAACATCTAAGCTTCGGTATCTCGGTTACAATCTGCGAGATCGCTTACCTCTGATTCACAGAAAGCTCTCAGCACTCGAATGGCAATTAAGCGACCCGTTAATGGGTCTGAAAACTAAGATAGCTTCCGTTCCAGACGAACTGCGATTACTGGGACTGTGACCAAGTGCCAACTAATTACTATTGTAAACATATTTCCGAACCGCCCTGGTCCAATTTTGCGATCGCAGCACCGTATTATATGATTAACCTTCGACATTGATTACAGACAAAGATGGAGGGCAAGACAGTCATTATCACAGGCGCCAACAGCGGAATTGGCAAGGAGACGGCCAAGGATCTGGCAGGACGTGGAGCCCGCATCATCATGGCCTGCAGGAACCTGGAGACTGCCAATGCAGTGAAGGGTAAGTGGGCCAAGACAATATATAACATCATCATATTACATATGATCTTTTATATTAAATATTTAAGTTGTAATTACTTTAAAAAAAAGTATCTTAATCTTATCTTACTAACTGCATTTTGTAATTAATTGTTGATTTCCCACAGATGAGATCGTCAAGGAGACGAAGAACAACAAGATCCTAGTCAAGAAACTGGATCTGGGCTCCCAGAAGTCCGTCCGTGAGTTCGCCGCTGACATTGTGAAGAACGAGCCCAAGATCGATGTGCTGATCCACAATGCCGGCATGGCTCTGGCCTTCCGCGGACAGACGAGTGAGGATGGCGTGGAGCTGACCATGGCCACCAATCACTATGGACCCTTCCTGCTGACGCATCTGCTCATCGATGTACTGAAGAAGAGCGCGCCGGCTCGCATTGTCATCGTAGCCTCGGAGCTGTACCGCCTGTCGTCGGTTAACCTGGCCAAGCTCAATCCCATCGGCACCTTCCCGGCTGCCTACTTATACTACGTGTCCAAGTTTGCGAACATCTACTTTGCCCGTGAGCTGGCCAAGCGGCTGGAGGGCACAAAGGTTACAGTGAATTTCCTGCATCCCGGCATGATCGACTCGGGCATTTGGCGTAACGTACCCTTCCCCCTCAACTTGCCCATGATGGCCATCACCAAGGGATTCTTCAAGACCACCAAGGCCGGCGCCCAGACGACCATCTATTTGGCCACATCCGATGAGGTGGCCAATGTGTCTGGAAAATACTTCATGGACTGCAAGGAGGCCACCCTCAATGCTGCTGCCCTCGACGAAGAGAAGGGTCTCAAGATCTGGGAGGAGTCCGTGAAGATTGTCAAGCTTACGCCCCAGGATCCCAAGATCTAGACGGGTGTCTGCCAACGCACAATTTACTGATTTACTTTTCTTGTTCTTAAGGGGGAGTTTACTGTAGCCTAAGTTTTCTCAATAAAAATGATTTTGTATAATTAAACGATGCTCGTTTTCAAAATGATATTTTTGCTGTCAGAAAAAAAGCAGATAAAATCCCTGACTATATATATTACAAAGATTTTGATTGTTATATCCGTTACTCGTGAGTAGAAGGGTATACTAGATTCGTTGAAAAGTATGTAACATATAAAGTATATATATTCCTCATCAAGATCAATAGCCGAGTCGATCTTGCCATAACCGTATGAACGTCGAGATCTCAGGAAGCTAGAAGGTTGAGATTAAGCCTAAAGATTCTAAGGACAAGTTTTTGACCCATGTTGCCACGCCCACTCTAACGCCCACTAGCCTCACAAAACTGACATACTCACACTTTTGAAAAATGTGTCGATATTTTTTCACATTTTTATTTGTCTTGTAAATTTCTATCGAATTGCCACGCCCTTTCTAAAGCCCTACAGCCACCAATCCTGTTACGCCCACACTCTGAAACAATTTTTAAATTTTTGTCTCATTTTATTTCCTATTTTCTAACAATATTCCAGTAAAATGTTGAAATTTCGCGTCTGATAGTCGCATTCTTTCCTGTTTAATATATATTTCGCTATTATTTATATAAGTTTAATCAAAAGTTCTTTAGTCCTATTTTTAATGAGGTGTGTGGATATACATAACTACAGCAACAGTTACTATGAGTACTTTTTCCTTATAATCATAATAATCATTACAAATAAGCCAAACTGGTTCACCCTAAAAATTAACAGCCTCTGTAAGCTATAACAGCACTTTCTGTTAAAAGCTGATGTAATAATAATTTTAAGTATGGTCAAGAAATTAACTGAATTTGGGATAATTGTTTTAATTCAGCTGATATCCATCCTGGATACTCAGTTTCGAATTCATTTCATGAGAATTGTCGAAAACGACAAATCACAGCGCCAATCGGGTGAAGCAAGGTAACCCG
Source organism: Drosophila mauritiana (assembly GCF_004382145.1). Classification (NCBI taxonomy): domain Eukaryota; kingdom Metazoa; phylum Arthropoda; class Insecta; order Diptera; family Drosophilidae; genus Drosophila; species Drosophila mauritiana. The sequence goes on from NC_046670.1 coordinate 8,610,884, forward strand.
ATACAAATGGAGAGGGCAGCAGAATCGGGGAAAGGCCGAAAAATTCTCACACAAAGTAATGTTGGACTCGCTCACCTGTTGAGGAGGACCAAGGGGGTGGATGGCAGGAGGACTCCCGGGGGACTCCGCCGACATGCATAATCTGATAAAATTGCAGTCGCATCCTTTGCGGGCTGTCACCACGCCTGTATCTGCAGAAACGGAGGGTTGCGGTTGTTCGCTTTTGCGTAGATTGCTATCAGCTCCTCGACGGCACGTGACTTGCCCAATGATGATGATAGTGCCGATCGGTGGCTAATAATATGTTAAATGGCGTAATTGAAATTTAATATTTATCCAAAGGATTACAGGATAATCATTTGCGGCTCACCAAAACGGCATTAAAGATAGCGAGGCGTGCGGCACCGCAGATAATTGAAGGACCAAACGCCCCTTAAAATTCGCTACTGTGAGAAACCTATAGATCATCGATCGGAACTTCTCACAGGATTTGTTTGCGGAGGTGATGCCCTAATAAAAAAACAAACAAAGAGTGCGTTTTTACTGCTGCATTGGCTTGTATCTGTCACCCAGAATAGCAACTTTATTGATAAGATACGAGTAAACCGGTAACGAACCCTTCTGGTACCGAAACCCCCCCTTTTGTTTTTGTTTTCCAGAAAGTATCGCCTTACAAATTCAATTTGGCGCGCTTCACTCAAGTGTACTCACATCCAGAAGGACGAAAAGACATTGTTGTGGCCAAGTTCAGTTTGTAATTCAAGTAGTTGTCTCCTTTTCTTGGGGGAGTCCTGCGACCGTACTTGTATCTACTTCTTCCCCTGGGTTTTTAATAAGTCGCGCGCACTTAATAAGCTGGCTTAGGTTTTTAATAAGAAGTGGGTTATGCGACAGTCCCGATCCCGATCCCGAATCGTCCAGCTGTCAGGACAGCGGTTCGTCCTTCCCCATCCTGTCCAGCAAATGTCAACTGGCAACGGCTGCGCCTGTCACGCGGTCATCGATACTCTCCTCGGGAGCGGGGGCGTCGCTTGTCGGCCCAATGGCACTCACAGATGTCCCAAGCACTCCAGTTCCAGAACTCTACAGTTCCTACTAAGTCATATCATAGAAACCATATAGTCCAAGGCAGTTGTCTAAGTTCACGGATCCTCTCAGTAAGCCTAGTTAACAAAAATAAAATTATTAAAAAATGAGGAAGAGTGTTTTTACGTCCTAGTAAATTAATAAGAATTCTGCTTTAAGCGATGATTGATTGATATAAAAACAGAATTTAGCCACTTAAATTCAATTATTCTTATTAAATCTTAACTTTTGTATCGTTTCCTAATACAAATTTATAAGTAGAGGTAACTTATGTTTAAATACCACTGATAAGTTTCATTATGCATTCCAATTACAACAAACTGATAAGTTCAAGGATATGGCTTTCGATGGAATTAAAAGTTGAAGGTGTGGAACATTTCTATAATTAACGACACTTAAGATTGAATTATACATTTTCTTAAATAAAGAATAGGAGTATGTTGCTTTTGTAAGGCTCTAACCCCAGGACTTGTTTATAATTTTGTTACTTTTTGTTTATTTTTGTATCAAAGTTAGGCGCGCTTAATGACAACTAATTGTTAGTCTATGATTGAGCAGGCAGCTCCTCCCCCATCCAGTTGACCCAAGTTGGTTAGCTCATTTTAGCCGGCATGGCAGCTAATATGACCGATTGGCATTAACATGTTGAATGACTTGAGTGGCAGCATAAAAGCAAAGCGCAGCCCAAACCAGGAGAAGCCCCATCGGTGCAGCCCGAAAAGTATTTCATTGATTTTAGAAGCCTCGCCAATTCACAACGGACTACAGAGGCGGCGAAGGCAAAAGAAATGGAATGAAATGAATTGAAATGAAATGAAATGTGCTCGAACCCGAAAAGCAAGATTGAAAATGAGTGAAATTTGCCTCGCTGGTTGCTGGTGGCAACATGGGAAACGCACGCAGGGATGGGCAGCATCATGTCCTGTGGCATTGTCAGTCAATTGAAATGCGCAAAACAAACACCAGCTAGCAATGAGCCTTCTGGCAAACAAATCCACGTGCGATGATAAGGTGGTTGATGGGCTGGTGTGATAACAGGTCCATCTAAGAGGGGGTGCTCGACTATGTTTACCCTGCGGCTTAATTTGTAGCAAATTCTTGAATTGCGGTCAATCGAGAGAAGGGAAGCAGTTTGATCAGCTGACACCTGAACGCACCACCTGAGAGGAATCTGGCTAATTGTTATTGATACCCCCGGATTGACGGGCTACCAGCTAGCAGCTCAAGGAGCGGATCCTAATCCGTTCTGACAATCAGCAGCAGAGACAGGCTCATGTCCTTAGCCAAGTTGTTGACATGAAACTGATACTTAAAGCGAAGTAAAAAAAAATATATATAAAAATTGAAAACTGGTTCGGATCTGCTCAGACTGTGGATCTGATTTTAACACACACGACGCTGGCTGGGCTTGACCTGAAATTCCCATCGATAAGGTAAGGCGATATGGGGGATATAGCTCGATACGTATGCGATCATTGCAAGCCTGTGCACTCAACTGATTTTGCCAATTGGCGGCGAATTCGATTTCGGGCGTGTGAACCAGGGGATTGGGATGTCTTTATTGCATTATATCTATAATATATCTTAGCTAAATAAATCTATTTCATAATTTCCCTTTGCTTTTCCATCTGGCCTGCGATTTATTCCATGCTTTTTCTGCTGCGACCACAAATCGAACTATCAAATAACATTCAAACTATTCACGATTGTCGTCGGCCCGGCGACAAGAGCATCGATCGATTGGCAGTCGTCATTGGCCGGGCTACAATTGAGAATCAGCGCCGCAGATAGAGATACAAAGATACACGCAACAGAAGCAGATACACACGGCCAGATACAAGCTACAGAAGCAGTCAGGGGGTTGCCGGCCGACTTGGCCGATGGACTGCCTCACTTAACCACAAAACAATGGAGCGAAGGAAGCAGAATGCCGACGAAGACGATCAATGGTTGGCAAGTCCGTAGCAACTGCCCCCACCTCATCCCGCACTCAGAGACCCTTTACACTGCGAGAAAATTCCCATTTTAATATGTGACTTACTTTAATTTCAATATCTTTTCTAGTTATGTGATACTGCTATTTATAACATTTATAAAATTGTTTATGAATAAATACATAATCCCTTTAGTATTTTTTGTTTATTATGTATAATATCAAAATACCTTCATTTTAAGAAAGCTAATAATATACCCGAAAATACCCACTAATCTTATTCTTATCAAATAGTCTCAAGCTATATTAGTAGTTTCATTTGATAGAAATGTTAGGATATAGTATTATAACTAAAATGGGTCTAATATCAACATATATAGTAGGATGAACATTAAGTTGATGTGATGTCCCCTTAAGGATTTGGAAACAATCTGTGAATTCTGCACCTCTAGATTTTAAGGAAAAAGGGACATCTTGCATATCTTTTTTTGAACAAATGAAATAAGGATACTTATTGCGAATTGAAACCAACATTATTTAGACGGCCATAGATTTTGAAGTGTAACATTCTAGAGCACATACTGCTTGCTAGTGATTATTTCTCGAAGTGTACTCTTTTTTCTCCCCGCCTCGTGGGTATCTGGTGTCGTCGAGCTGTAAGATATTGGGTGACAAATAAAAACTACTGAAAACTGCTGCCGATGTAGCTGGCCACGTATGAATGGGCCTGAAACTCGGACTGGGCGGGATCGGCGGCGGAGGAGGGTGGCTTTGGATATGGATGAGGATGTGGACGTGGACGTGGAAGCAGCAGAGGGGTGGGTAGTAGCCGCAAAAGCCGGCAGACGGAGCGCATTGGTTGGCCAACAACGATGACGGCAGCGTTGTTGTGGTGGTGGATGGATGGATCTCAGGAGTGGGCATGGGATATAGTGCCGGATGGCTTGGTGTGGGTATATGGTATGGTATGGTGTGGGTTTGGTATTGGAGGAGGGGTGCTCTGAGCAAGGGTCTGTCGAGTGTGTAGTGCTGCGTACTTGTGTCATTATAGCCGAGCAAAGTGTGAGTGCGAGCGAGATTGTTGCTGCCGTTGTCTTTTGCGCCCTTTTGTCGCTTGTTTATAATTAAGTGAGTATGTTTTTTGCGCCCTGCTGCTTCTTCCCCTGTAGTTGTCGGTTGTCGGTTGTCGCTTTGCTGCCGCTCTGCCAATCCGATATATCAGTCGATTTTGGGCCGAGGTGCCTCGAACCGAACTGCAACTGACAATTAGTCGCCGTCTTATGCTCCTCGCCAAAAGTCGCTTCTTGCCCCGCACTCGAAAAATCGAAAACTCAAACAAAAACTTGCACAACGACACCACAGCGACCACCGTATGAAATTCTAATCGGAGAACAACGATCGTGTGTTACTACTAAATACTAAATCTTCAAACAAAATTATTTTGAAAGAAAACGTTGAAATTCTATTGGCGATCTTGGTATCATGCCATTTGTGGATCTATTCAAAAGGTGAAAACTCTTACGGAGTGCAAATGTGAATAAAAAACTAAAAATATAAAATCTGCAATATAAATATATATATTAAAATGGTCTATTGCTCAATATCAAGTATTTTCAAATAACAAGGATATTTTCCACACTCTAAAAAAACAATGGAATACAACTAATTTTATTTAAAATAAAACAAAATAACCGCAACTAGCGTATTAAAATATTGATGTTGTGGCTTATATCGAAAACGTCAATTTTTAAGAGCTCACTAAGAAAATTTTTTGAATTTAACAATATCATAGTTTTGATCTTATTAAAAAACAAGATATTACTTTGATTTTCATTCATAAATTAGTTAAATATCGGTGTTAATGTTTTACTTGTTTCAAAATTAAAGTTATTGCAATTTTAGTATAATTATTTTAGTCCTAACAATAATGAAACATGCATTTAAACGCCATATCTTCATTTTGTCAAATGTTTGGACGTCTATTAATTCTTATTCATTTGTAAAATCGAATTGAAATCTATAATTCGATATCTCTTTTATATTTAGAGAAGAAGAATCGGCAATTAAATATGTATATCTAATTTTGCATTAGTTTTCGAACTTTATTTAAAACTTAATCTTTAAACACTTTATGGAAATTATATAAAAATTAGATTTGATATTGATATTTGATTGATATTTTCCTATTTAATATTACCTAAGATGAATAAAAGTGAATTAATATTACCCAAGATGAATATAAAGTGAATCTCAATCAGAATTTACCAATAATGTTCCGTCATCGCCTTGCAGTTGGAAATTAACGCATCAAGATGAAGCGTAGGAAAAGCAGGAACAAATGCGCGACTGCTGAGCCCAAACGTTCCAGAACTGGAGTCATGTCATGGGATTGTTATATAAGGGTTCCAAACTCCTGAACACAATTCTGGGTGAGTGAATCGGAAGCACCATTGCACAGATATGCAGATACAGCATATTGTATTGTGTTGAACACACGGATGGAAAGTCGCGAGTCGAGAGAGCAAAGCAAATGGCGGTCTCTCGATTTGTGTATTTGTGTGTGTGTGTGTTGAGGGGCGGAGCTAGTGCGCACAGTGGTTGTCATGGGAGCGAAAATGTATCCATGAGATACGCACTGCTGGCAAGCATCTCTGGCGCACTTCCAATGATTTTCATTCCGTTTTTTTTTTGGCTGCGCAGATTCCCTGGAAGATCAAGAGGGTGGAGCTATGTACATATCGTGCGATGTCTCAAACGGCGGTCCTGTGGAACCAGAGACGGGCTATGTGCCCAACAATCCCCTGTTCGGCCTGGCGCTGGACAGCCCGCAGGTGAGTCCTGGAATCCCTTTTTGATTTCGCCTCAATATCTCCGGAAATCTTCGAGCGTTCGGTTGTGCTTGTTTCGTGGGAAGAACTTAGCTGAAATCTGTGATATACCTAAACTATTGTCATTTTTCTGTCCAGGAAATAGAACCCAATTCCGAAATTGTGGTTATTCCAATTTGCTATATCGGTAACTGAAAAAATCAGACAGTTTTGTACTACGAAGTTTATAATTTTCGTTTTTAAAGTAATCTATTACATTTTTAACGTATATACCGTTCCATATGTTATAAAATTAAACTCTCCCCAGAAGTCAGTACTAGAATGTAAAAATAGTTGAAATTTACCTAATGTTTCCACTAACTATTTTGGTTTAGTTAGTAATATCTGTATGTATTTCATAACCGGTTTCAATCTCCATTTCCGTTTCCGCTCGTGCAGCAAGAGTGCGCCGCTTCCTGCGTCGGCTGCCTATCCTGCCAGGGCAGCACCGCCCTGCCCATCTCCTCGCTCACCAGCAGCGACTTCGACTGCGGCGGCTGTTTTGATCCCACGATTGGAGTGGGCGTGGGCATCGGTGGCGGCCACATCCAGATCAGCACGACACCGCCGGCGAGCAGCGGCAACGGGAGCAGCAACAACGGTGCCGGAGGAGGCTCCTCAGGGAATCACGGCTACTGGAGCACCGACGAGATGGCTTCCACGTTTCCCGGCCTGCCGCCGCTGGACATCGATCCGCTGCCCAGTCTGTTCCCATTCTCGCCCTGCGGCGCTTCCTACAACTTTGCCGCCGGCAATCCGCACCAGGCCGCCTCCCTCTCCTACACAGTGCATCCGCACCAGATGCTCATCTCGCCGAACTCCCACAACCATGGCCAGATGCACTCGCAGCACCAGCAGCACCAGCAATCCCAGGTCCAGGCATCGCACGTAGGCAACTCGCTCCTCCAAAGCAGTGGTGGCAACAATATCGGCAGTAATGGTGGTGCCGGCGGAGCGGCCAACACTGCCAGTTGCTACTATGAAACCAATGCTGGATCGGCTGCACCACCTCCTCCTCCGGCGGCAGCCATGTATCCCAGCATGAGCGTGAACGTCAGCATGAACATGACCATGCACCATGGCTACGGGGCTGGAGATGCCGGCGGCGTGCCGATGCAGTGCTCCCAGATGAACTGGACGCCACCCACTAACTCCACTTCGGCGGCAGCAGCAGCAGCGGCGGTAAATGTGCTATACCCACCGCTGCTGAGTCCCGGTCACTATCCCGCCTCGGCCACGTATTCCTTTACGGCGGATTTCCGGGCACCGGCTCCCACGGGTCTGGGCGCCCTGCCATCGCTGACAGTGGGCGAAAAGGAATCGCCATCGCCGCCGGCCAACTCCTCTTTGGCTGGCTACTATCCCACGGGGGTGGGCAATCAGGGATACACACCGCCCCACAAAAGTCCCACCAGCTATCAGGCAGCCGCCCTGGGCTTGAGTCTATCCGCCTTCGATGACGAGGAGGATAGCAACGAGGATCTGGACGGGGATGAGGGCAGCAGTGGCGGCGAGATGAAACCCAATCTGTGCCGGCTGTGCGGGAAGACATATGCCCGTCCCAGCACGCTTAAGACCCATCTGCGGACCCATTCCGGCGAAAGACCCTATCGATGCCCCGACTGCAACAAGAGCTTCTCGCAGGCCGCCAACCTGACGGCCCACGTACGCACACACACCGGCCAGAAGCCGTTCCGCTGCCCCATCTGCGACCGGAGATTCTCGCAGAGTTCCAGCGTCACCACGCACATGCGCACCCACTCCGGTGAGCGGCCGTACCGCTGCTCCTCCTGCAAGAAGTCCTTCTCCGACAGCAGCACCCTCACCAAGCACCTGCGAATCCACAGTGGCGAGAAGCCCTACCAGTGCAAGCTCTGCCTGCTCAGGTGAGTCCGGGATGGGGACATGCTCACACCTCTCTTCCTCATTCCTAAACGAACGAAAATGGTTTAGATTTACGTAAAAGATCTTAAAGACCTTTAAAGCTTTAAAGATAGTTTAATAATTTATATAGTTTAATCATTTCTATAGTTTCAATATAAAACTTGAACATAACTGAGTCAGTTTCAAACTTATAAAAAAGAAAACCAAAGATAATATGTATCAAAAAAATAGAAAAAGAATTGTTTTCGAAAGATTTTCAACTTTAAAGAACTCAAAATAAGGTATTAAATATCTTAGATGAAATAATAATTGTGTATTAAAAAGATGAAAATTACCCCTTAACAAAACTTAAGCTCCCAACGAGCAGTCCTGGAAAGGATATACATCGAGTTAATTGCTTTTTTGGACCATCCACAGATTTTCGCAGTCGGGGAACTTGAATCGGCACATGCGCGTCCACGGCAACAACAACAGCAGCAATGGCAGCAATGGGGCAACCGGAGTTGGTGGAGAATCCTCCACCGGCAGCGGAGGCGGTGGTGGCAACAGCCTGCTCACATGACAAAAGCCAAGGAGTGCAGGAGGTTTCCAGCATTACCACCCCCCGCACACCCACCACATGCATCACCAGCACCACGCCCATCACCATCACCACGCCCACATGGGTAACTACGACTACGGGAACTACAGCATCGGCGATTACACTCCACCCGGAGCCACACAAAACTATTCAGGGTATTATTTCTGCGCACTCAACAAGGCGCCCAAGTTCGAACGCTTCTATTAGGGCCTGGAATCTGGGAGATCCCATCCGGATGAGGAACCTAAACGGAGGAGCACTCAGTGAATTATCCGGGGATAGTCACTCTTTCGCTGATAAATACAATAATGTATATGCCATACTCAACCTTGCTGTAGACAAATAATTTGGGTTCCTGATAAACTGAAATCCTAGTTGAACCTAACGATGTAATAATACTCATAACCCAAATCCGCATCCAAATGCAGTTAAAAATGCTCAAACAATACAAATCTGAGGAATCGCGGAGAATCGAACAAACGTAGGCGTAAGAGCTGCACTGTACATACTTATACATACTATATTTATTATATTCGCCTAGCTTAATATGCATTGAATCCAAGTTAGTTCATCCATTAAATAAGGTAGTTGAAAACACGCATAAATCTATTCCAAATTAGCCAACGAAATAGGATTTAAGTCGGATATGAGTACGAATCATAAGACCAAACAACACAGCAGCACCCAAAACGAGAATAATTAAATTGGAATTGCCAAGGCATGAAACCCATAAACACCTGTACACGAATATAGTTGTCCTAAGCTTAAACTAGACCTAGATGTAAGACAGGTGCTTTGATCTAAGCCAATTTTTGCGTATATAAAGAAAATAATAAATATACGAAATTTAAATACAATAGCTAATTGCAACAATTGAAATATTATATAATTTAAGTAAGGAATTCAAAAGGCTCCACATTTAAACAATATTATCCACTAGGTAAACGGCTTCTGTGTCGCCTCCGCAGACCAGACGACTTCCATGCACATCGAAGGAGTTGATGGACTTGCGAATGTTACTCAGCACTCCCTCCACATCCACCAGGGAGCGAACACGATCGCCAGACAACCAGGGGCTGTGTCCGTCCTTTGTATAGTCGCTCCCGAGAACTTTGTTCTCTGACCACATCCACACCTCGCCACCTTCTGCGGCGGTGAACAGTTTGCTGGGATCCTTTTGATGGAAGCCTATCTCGTTGATGGGACTTTTGTGGGCGCTGAGATAGGATGCGGGATAGCTAAGGTTTCGCATATCCCAGACGGTTATGGAACCCTCTTCGCTGCCGCAAAGCAGGATATGATGCTGCATCGGATGCTTGGCAAGGGACGAGACAAAGTTCGACTTGTCATCCTGGGAGGCCACCATAAAGGTGGTCTTCGGCTGCGCTTCAGTGGCCACTCGGCCATCCAGCACTCGGATAACACCCATCCTATTGGCAGTCACCAGTTCCTGCTGGCTGATATAGCAAATGGAAAAGAGCGCCATGCTGTCCGCCTCAATCTGTCGCTTCACCTGGCGCACATTTTCCACGGAGACGATGCTTACACACCCATCCTCGCCTGCGGTGGCGATATCCGTGCCGTAAGTAGAAAGATCGGTGCAGGGAGCGGGCTCCTGACTGCGTTGGAAGCAGTGCAGAAGTCCCGATCGGGACGTACGCTGCATCTGATCCTCCTCCACGGCTCGATGGACGTTAAACACGCTGAGATGACCTTGTTTGGTATTAAAATATACATTTATTCAGCTGAGTTTAGGATTGCTCGAACTTGAATCTAACCATCTGCACAGCTCACAGCCAGCGTGTCCTTGTCGACAAACTCCATGGCGGTCACATCGTCCTCCATTCTCACCTTGTCCATGCAGCGCGGTATCTGGTCCACATCCGAATCCGTGGCGGTGGCATATTGGTTCGATAGGAGCCGCCAGAGGCGCACGAAGTTCTGGTCCATGTCCCAGCTTCCAGTGACGAACCGTTCGCTCTGCTGCAGTTCCTCCGGCAGCCAGCGCACTCGGGACACCTTCTCGGATATGTAGTGCGTGGAAACGTTTGCAAAGGACATATTTTCGTTGGATTTAGCAGAGGATTCGCGATGTAAACAAAATAATGCGGCTTTCGAGTTGAGTGTGACCAGAGCAAAAATATCGCAATTTATCTTAGCGGGAAAATTAATCTGGTATCTATAAATTGGGCAGGGCTGGAAACAAAAATACCAAGCGAGCAAAAATATTGTGTCCCCTTGTTCCAAACTCCACCGTTCCTCCATCGCCGCACATATCGAGTGCCACAGTATTTTTGCGTACTGTGGTATTTACGAGCGTCTACCCCTCTATATTTTTGGCGGGAAACAATAGTAAACAAAGCATTTAGAAAACGGGAAAGCAACGCGGGTTATGGAAAGATATTTAACAAAAATGCCCATCAAATCAAAAGCTAATGAAGTTCCCAAGAAAGTAGGCTAATACACAATTTCATGCAGGGATGAAAACTAATTCAAAAGTATTTGTAGGAGGCGGTCGCCAAAAAGGAGACTCCCAAAGTGGCAAGGAAAGCTACAAAAAAGGATACTCCAAAAGAGGTTGGCATTTGTTTATTATTTAAATTTATTATTTAAAAAACTGCAAAAAGTAGGCTACTGCATTTTTCAAAACTACGAATCGTTCTTTGTATATCGTAAACAATAATAACTATATATATTATTTTACCCGATTAAATCTTGCAGTTGAAAGATAAAGAAAATGCTGGAGATGATAATACGCCAAAGCAAACGAAAGGAAGACCCGGCAGGCCGGCTGCCAAGCGAAAAAATCTGGATACTCCAGATGTGGTAAGCAACTAATGATATATTAAGTTTATATTGTGAAGAAGCACTAACAACTTTATAGAAAGCCGAGAAGATAGCGATGGAGGAAGAAAATCCGCCCAAGCGCCGGAGTTCCAGGCTGACCAGAAGCACTCGTTCAATGGCAGAGGATGGGTCTCCATCACCGGAGAAGGAGAAGCCCGAAAAGCTTCCATTTATTAAATACAAGGGTGCTATCAAGTACTTCACGGAGAGCCATGATATTGCAGCCTCTGCTGACGATGTTTTGTAAGTCAAAGAGTTAACTTATTTCTTATTGGTTATTAATAAGCATTAAAATTCAAAACGTAGGCAATGGGTGGAAAAGCAGAAAGATGACGTAGTGCCCATGGCATTCGACATGGAGTGGCCCTTCTCTTTCCAAACGGGACCTGGAAAGTCTTCCGTCATCCAGATATGCGTGGATGAAAAGTGCTGCTACATTTACCAGCTGACTAATGTGAAGAAACTGCCTGCGGCCCTGGTGGCCCTTATCAATCATCCCAAAGTGCGATTGCATGGCGTGAACATAAAGAAGTTAGTTGCACAAAGGAAAAATCCATGTGGATAAATAAAATCTGTTATTTTCCAGCGATTTCCGAAAGCTGGCACGTGACTTCCCCGAGGTTACAGCCGAACCACTGATAGAGAAATGCGTGGACTTGGGTCTTTGGTGCAATGAGGTCTGTGAGACCGGCGGGCGCTGGAGCTTGGAGCGATTAACCAACTTTATAGCCAAGAAGGCCATGGACAAAAGCAAGAAGGTGCGCATGAGCAAGTGGCATGTCATTCCGCTGGACGAGAATCAACTGATGTACGCCGCCATCGATGTCTATGTAAGTTGATACTTACTTTTCTAGACAATTTCGATCAATTTTAGTTTCCTTTTCAGATTGGTCAGGTTATCTATCGCGAATTGGAACGCCGCGAGAAGGTCAAGATTAAAAATGAAGAAGAGTTCAAGGAAAAGAACGGAGATGCTGCCTTTAAAGCAATGAAAACATTGGGAGAGACATTTCTCACCAAGATCAACGAGGTGACTCTGTAGTTTTTCTTAGAAGTTTCAGATATGCCATCTAATTCGTTTTACCTTTTTAAATATTTTCGCCTTCTTTCATTTATTTTCGGGAGTTCTTCTTAGTTTAATTTGTTACCAACGTGTTGCAAAATAATTGTTACATTTAATATTGCTATCCAATTCGATTATTGATTAGGATTAACATTTATAGAATTGTTTATACCTAAATGTACAAATTATTAACACATTTTGATGCATTGACTTTGATCGGAACGAAATTTTACTAGAACTATACATTTTTGCATGAATTATTTACCGATCCTAGTTGGTTTACAAATTCCCTTAAAATTATTTATAGATAATACAGTTTTCTACATTTTTCAACTTGCAATAAATTTTAATTTTGTAAATTCGCATTAAACACTTTTAATTACTTAATGAACACAGTTGGAGCTGCCCGTGGAGGAGGCGTCACTTGAATTGCGGTCGCCGGGTGCCGATGGCCTCCAGTTTCCGCTTGAGCAGATCGTTGTCCAGGTCGATCTGGCGCTGATTCTTCTTCCGGTTTACAGCAGCGCTGGTGAGTCGCGGCGCCGGAGGTGTCTGTCGCTGTATGACATTGTAAAGGAAGAGGTTTTATATTGGACAGAAGTTCTACATTATGTACTCACCTTCTCGGGCCCATTGATCTTTATACTACTAGTGCTGGCCTTGATCGTCGCCGTGGGCTTCACAGTCATCATCTTGCGCAGAAGAATCTGATTCTGGCGCTCGATCTCGCGCACTTGGGGATTCGTAAAGCTAAAGCTTTTGCGCCCAAGGTTTTTATAGCTATGCAGATGGATAGTTTTTAGTTTTATATAATATAAATTGTAATATATTGTAATTTACTTACTTAATCTTATCATTGGAGCAGCGGGAACGCGACACATTGATTTGATACTCGCAACCGTCGCTGTTGAAGGTGCTTGGAGTTCCGCTAACCGCTCGCCTGTTGAACTCCATTGGTTTGCGCTGCTGTGGATGCCTCATGAGTCCGTCGCCCTGGCCACATTCGTCTACGAGGTAGCCTTCGCCCATTCCCATGTCCATGCCGACGTTCGATGCCAGGTCATGTGGCAACTCGTGACCCAAATCCAGTTCCTGCTCGTGTTCGATTAAATCCGATTCCGAGGGACATCTGCATTTGGGTCTGAGTAGCTTGGAAGATCGTGTCGTGAGTAGTGCCTCTTGAGAACGCTCCATCCGCATTCTCAGGGGGCGAATTCCTCCACCCAAGCTCCTGGCACTGGTCATAGTCGTTTCCGTCATCGATGACATCTCGGATTCAGTATCCCCTCGCCTGTCACTACGTTGCTGCAACATCTCCGTGGCCATGGCAAGCTGCTCGAAGGCTTGGCTATTTGGCGCTCCTCCATTGATCTGGAACGACTTCATGATCAATTCCGACATCTGGGTCATCTGCTGCTCCAGGTACCGAACCCTAGCTAGATCGGGCTTTGATGTTGGCAACGAATCACAACTATTTAAAAGTGCATTGTGGCTATGCATGTGATCTTCTATTTGATCTTCCGGTTCTTCCTGCTCTTTTAGCGATTCCGAATCCTTTGTAGTAACTGGTTGCTGTGAGTAGATGTTTAATTATCTGTAGTGAGATATTATCTAATTCATTACTTACCTGCTTTCGTAATCTGGGAGACTCCGCCAAGGTGTTGTCTGTTTCGTCTCCTGCTGCACACATGGTGGCCACACTGTGCTCACTACTGTTGTCACTGGCATCCACCAGCGAAACAATGTCCTTCTGGGCCGGTGGTATCTCCTTCTGAACCGGCTTTTCGCACACAGCTGTTACAATTGGTTCATCCTCCTCCAGCTGCTCCACTTCCACATCCGTGCCCTCATCCTCGTCGCTCTCGTCGGCGGACTGACGACCCATGGAACCATCGCTTTGGGCGTCGTCTTCGTCTCCTGGAATTTCTTCCTCCTCTTCTTCGATTTCCTCGACTTCAGCATCCTCGTCATCATTCTCGTCATCGATCTCGTCATCATCCTCGTCATCAACCTCGTCATCATCCTTGTCCTCATCCTTAACCCGGGAATGGGCACTGCCTGGCATCAGAGTTCGCACTGAGGGCGTTTCATCCTCCGGAGGCGTGTCCATTCGCAGACTTAGTTGATTTACCTCGGCTACCGTCTTGGTGATGACCACTTGGCTTTCGTCATCGGAGGAGGAACTCAGGTAGGACACCATTCGGACGCCCAACTGGCGACGGGCGTGTGGCTGTGGGCGCGATGCAGTTTGCGGATTAAGGCTGAACTCGGAAATAGTCAGCTCCTGTAGAGGAGGACTTACGTTGCCGTTAAAAAACTCGGCTTTCACATCGCTCTCGCTTTGGGTGTCGCTCTCCTCCAACAGAAGAGCGTCACTTGGATTTGACACCTCTGGCTCGATATACTCAACCTCTTCTTCCTCCACCTCCACCTCCGACTCCGAGTCCTCCTCGAAGGACTCCTCTGCATAGGACTCTTCATCTGAGTGTTCTGCAGCCCCTGACATCCTGTATGCGTATCCTTCGTCGGTTTTCTGATTAAGTTCCTTTCGTCGTTTGTGGTGTATTTTGTTTTTTTGGGGGATTAGCGTTGTCACCCGTGTGTTTTTCTGTAGTTTGTACTGAGAACTGCCGAAACTCCTAGGGCGTTCAAACTTTGAATTTTGATTCCAGCTTGAGTAGTTGCTATTTGTTCACTGAGTTTGATTTTGCAGCCATTTCGATGCGCTCATATGATTGACACCTTTGCGCCCACATTGGGGCAGGTGCTCCTCCATCTCCGGTCTACCCCAAGTTGGAAAAACTGTGCGCATACCGCGCTTCTCGGCTCAACTTTGGCTCCTTGGTTGCCTTGCGGTGGCGCTGCCAACCGTCGACTGGAGCTCAGGTGAGCGGAGTCCGCATGCCCACCACTACCCCCACGTCGCAGCACCCACCACTTGACACCTGGGCACTTATTTATTCTAGCCAGCGGTTGTCCTGGACAACGGAGCAGGCGCAGGCGGTTTGTTGTTGGTTGCCTCAGCAGCACTTTGCCGGCTTTTGTTGCGTTAATTATGGAAAACACTGAATAAATTAACCAACAGCACTAGCAATTGGTATAATTGATATTTCCGAAACAATACAAAAGTTATACAGAATTATAATTATAATTAGCTGAATTATTTTTTAAAGAACCGGCTTTGAGCTGCGAAACCTTAAACACTATCCAGCAAGGATATAAAATATTGATTTGATTTTATATATTACTTATTTATTAGTTTTAGAATTACAAGTTTAAAGTCCAATGATTCATATGCTTAATGACTTAAAAGTTAAGAAACAAACAAAAATAGTTATAGAAATTGAAGATTGGGTTTTCTAACTTTGGCATAAATTAATTATTATTATTATTATTATTATTATATAGTGTAACAATAAACTCTGAACAAGAAATATTAATCCTTGTTATAGTAATAATATAAATCTTGGTGAATTTTCTTTTTTTTACTTAGTAAGCTAAAACATTATTTCTTGCTATGAATTTTCAAATATCGTAAGCAAATAAGAATCCCCCTTAGCTCCATGTGGCGCCGCCTCTGTGGTCAGGAACTTGCGCTCCAGCACATTCTCTCCCACGCTCAGCGACTCCATTCTCGGGTTATTTTCTCTCAGTGCCTCTCCCGAAATCTGACAGTTGAATGAAAGGCGAAGCGGCGTCGAAATCCGCCGCCTGCCAGTTGCAAATTGTAAATATTGCGAGCGGCGATGGCAGTGCTCCCGAATCGCTGCTCCGAATCCTCTCCACAGTCATGTGGCCAGGCGGCAGTGCGCATGGGCGTTGAGAGTGGCCCCCTCGTGGGTACGATTCCCCCCTGGATTTCCTCGCTTTGAGCGAAGCGGCTGCTGTTGGCCAGCGGGCAATTCATTTGGCCAAGAAGCTTCGTGGCGTGCGGGCGTGTTACTGAGCCGGAAAATGCGCGCGTAAACCGTGATAGATGTGTGTGAAAATTGTGGCCCGCAACGGGAAAATTGGCAGAGCAAACCAGCAAGTGTGTAGCGTGCCATGTGCCTGTGTTTGTGGAGTGCGTGAATGAAGTGGCACGGTATCGTAGCGGAAATCGTTTGCTGGCCCATCGACTGGCCAGCCAGTGCGGGTAATTAGCCTGGCTAAGAAAAGTCAACAACTAGGCCAACTGAATAACCGGTGCCAAGCCCTCCAAGCGTCAACGGCTTTAAAAACGCTCACGAAAGAAACGAGTGGAACGTGCGGCGTATACGCAATATGGGCTTGTTAAATCCAGCTCAAGAGTGGAATAAGCGGCGTATACGCAATCTTGGCCAGCTTTAATAAACGCAACATACGGCGAATACGCAATAACCAGGCAAATTCTGCTTCCGTTCGCCGTTTTAGTTGTTTAATCAATAGCAAATAGTTGAGGGAAGTTTCACTTTTTGGCAGTCGCTCTCGCCTTTGTCCTTTGCATGCGTTGATGTTCCTTTGCAACAGTCGCCTAAGTAATTGCAAATTGCGTGCCGCAAGTTTACAAGTTATTTCCGTTTCCTCGCTCGCTCTCCCTCTCTCTTCCGCGCCCCATCTCTCTTTTTGGGCTGCAGCAATTTGGCTAAGAGCTTGTGATGTCGAAGGGGGCTGCGGGGGCGGCTAGGTGGGTCAAAAGGCGCAGCCACACGACACCAGCAAACAGCCGCAGCCGCCAACCCACAACCCACAATCTGCAACCTACAACCTGAGACCTACGACTCGAACCACCAACGCGGCCAAGAGCCGCAGTCAATGCGGCTAGACCAAGAGCTCCAGCTCCGGCATCCGCAAGTCTTGGCACGGATCGGCTTGGCCATGGTTGGATGGAAGCACATCCGTTAAGCCGCCAAATACCCTGTAATTGCAAAGAGTTGTGGTAGTAAGAGCACTGCGTTTAAACAAATAGCACTGCGTTTAGAAATTAACTTAATAGCTATAATTAGTAAACCAGATGTGTTGCCAAAATGTTGTGAATAACAGAAAAAATAGTGAATCGCCGTCGGATTTTTCTTTCGATTTACGAACCACATTGTTTATTTAGTTTTTTGTTAACTTCAGCAGCCTGATGTTTTTGCTCAAACAAATTGTGCTACAAAACAATAAAATATAAAACATAAATAGCACGGTCATCATTTTTTGAAGGAAATGAATTTAATAAATTTATTATCATTTTAATTGATGCATCCTACGTGCAACAAACTTTGCTTTTGCTCGCTAAATCATTTTGCGGTTGTGGCTCGAATGTTCAGTGAAAGCGAAACGCGATAAAGTTTACCATTTAAATAGCATTTTTTATGGGCATTTCAGTTTACTTTAATTGTTAACCAAAATAAACTTGTATATTTGATAGGGTTTTGAGTGCTTTGGTTGTTTTTATAGGGTACTAAACTTTTTAAAAATGTCTGTTTTTTTTAAGTAAATATATGTTCACTTAGAAGTTTAACGTAAAGGGGAAAACCCCATTTTGACATATTCCCACTTTTGGTTTTAACATGGCTAAGTTTCAAGGGTATGCAGAGCTTCGTTTTCGACTTGGGCTTAACCTTCCTCGTCGCCGCTCTATTTTTTTTTGCTTATCGATTTTCGACGCTTGACTGACGTCGGGACTTTTGGGCCAAAACTCGAGCCGTGAGCCGGCTAATAATGCTCAGTAGGTCAGCGCCGCGGCAGTTTGAAGTGCGTTAGAAGCAACAGTGGCCAACGGCGGGCTGAAACGAAATGGAAAACTGGCGCACAGGCACATTTACAGCCCAGAAAGAGATGGGGCGAGCTAAGCGAGCGAGAGGGGAGACCGAACCGCTGGCTCTACTTGAGGCGTACAAAAATAGCAGCTTGGTGGCTCACACACACACTCTTCTTCAACTTCAAACGCGCTTGGCCTACTTTTCCGGGTAATGGGCTTGGGACGTCAACTGCTGCTGGTCCTGTTCCTCCAGCTACGTCCCAGCTCACTTGGCTCCTCCTTGCCACAGACCACTTTCCAGTGCCTCCGACCGCCGCAACCAAGTTAAATGAAGCACACTCGCAAGTGCATGGAGAAAAACAAAGGAACCGAAATAGGGAAAGGCACTTTTATTGTTTATCTGCAATGTTTTACTCATTACTTTTTGAAAACTGCATTACCTTCAGTTTCCACAAGACTTTTAGATGTTTTTTTTAAATATATGTATATGTGGAATATTCTTAAACAAAAGCGGTAAATGAGAGTAAGCAGTTTAAGTTATTTATTTAAAAGTTTGCACATTTTGGAATAGGTAAAGAACATCTTAATTATTTTCCATATGACTTTATTAACCAAATAGCTGGAATTTGAGGCACTTAACTTTTCTCGGTGTAAAATCCTGGGGGTGGTGTTCCCACCGAAGCAAATGACCAAACCGAAGGCACAGAGTGAAAAGTTGCGGTGGTAGGGAATCGGGTGAGAGTGAGTAGCGAGGAGGAGGACTCAGAACAAGCGGCGTTAATCATACGCATCGTGCGCCAATCCGTGTCCTGCGAATGCAAAGTCAATCAGCGTTTAATTGACAGCTGCAGTCACTGCCAGATACGGCCAACAATGGCTCCCGATCCCCGAAAGCCGCCCATCGAGCGCACTCGGAAACAACAATTAAACCGGCAACCTACTGAACAGGATTTGGTTTCGGTTACGCTCCTGCGTCCTGCTGCTATGGCGCAGGACATTAGTGCTCCTCCGGCGAGTGGTGGTCTCCATCGAACAAAGTCCGTTTGGGAAGTATTTTTGATTAATGATTTCAGGCAAACGTTGGCGTGAGAGTTGTGTGCTCACACTGTAAATATGAAGTAGTTAATTAAATAGAGGAAATATACTTTGACTTAATGAAGAAATTTTAAGAAATTCCATAATTTACTAGTACTCACATAACAAACATAATTTAAAGCTAAAACAGGCAGAATTAGATGGGATTTATGATCTGAATCTTAAATCTACCATGCATAATTTTGATTAATATATTAATAAAAACGTCATTTTTACTTCGCTTTTTTTTAACACTAACATGTTTTTAATCTCTTTAAGCGCTTTATTTTATTTACTCTTTAACTGCTTTTAAACCCATGCTATAAAAAAACAAAATAACGACTTTGAGCCAAAAAAAAAAAAAACAATTACAAATTTGATTAGAAATGCTTACTTGCATAGAATTACAAAAATTTATTTGATAAAATATCATTGAACATAGTCATGAAAAAAGACTAATTGCCTGGAAAAACTTTGTTGCTGAGTTGTTGGTTGGTTGGTTACACAGAATCAACATTTTCATTTCGACCACACGATTAGTTGTATTGCCTGTTTCTTCTGACCGGAGAGAAAGCGGAAAATTGGTATCACCCCCTGGCCGCCGCATCTTACCAAGGCTTCCGCCCCTCCAATTATTAGCCATATGGCTGTCAGAGATTCGTGGCAGTTGCTGCGGCAGCTCGAAACTTATCGCTCGATTGCAGATTGTTTCTCGGCTGCCAAGACGGCGCCGCAAAGTATGCAGCACCAAGTAGTCGCAAGTTGGCTCCTCCTCCCTCCTCCCACGCCACGTCCTTTCCCCTCTCGAGGCTCATATCATGGCATTTTCCAATTAGAACTGCCTTTTGGCCTGGCCAAGAGGCAAATGGGTGGGTTGGGTTGGGTTGGGTTGGGGTGAAGCGGGACTGGTGCCAAACATGCGTGGCACGTGAGCTGCAAAGGTAAAAACTTCTCGTTTCCCATGTGCGTGTGTGTGCATGTAAATTACAAAATCGTGCAAAAAAGGTGCCATTAAAAAGGCAGAAGGAGGCAAAAAAAATGAACACAACAGCCACCCAACACACAAATGCGAACTTTAAAAGAACATCGAGTTGTGCATACCCTAGCGAACCTGTTCAAACATTAATGTGGGCAAAAAACAAATGAAAAAACAACTTTCTAGCTGAAGGCTCACTTATTAAATTTTCCAAAATAAAAATGAGAAACATGGGTAAAATTCTTGTTGTTCCAAGCAATTCCCAACTGATTTAAGCAGAATTTTTATAATATTATTTGGTAATCTAAAAAACCCTTAATATTTACTAAAATGACACAGTAACTTGCTTTGAACTTGACACAAATTATTTAATTTTAATTTATAATCCAAATGAATCTTGCAATAAATGCAAGTTTATTTTAATAAATTGTTTATATTTATAATCCACTAGGCAGAGCTAAACGTTGGTTAAAAAACAATACATCATATATATTGCACTTGAAATATATCCCTTTTGAGCTATACAAAAACCCGTTGCAACATTTTAAATATTTTGTTTTTGTTATTATCAGCAGCATTATCCGAGTGTAAATTGATTAGAATGTGGTTGGCTTAAGATCCCATTTATATACCTCAAACAAGAGTATTGGCAAGGAACGTCGAATGGTATGCCTGGCAGGGCAGCTATTCAAATTCTCGCTTCACGCCCGTGCTACGCCGCTGTCTCTTCTTTTTGTCCCCGCTCGCATTGCGTATACGCCGCGTATCCCAAACACACACACACAGACACACACTCTGCAGTGCGTTACGCATACGCCACCTATTCCGCGTATTGCGTATACGCCGCGTACTCCACCCTATTTTGATGCGAAGTGCGTGCGTGTGCTGCATAATTACAGGTGCGCTGTGCTGTTGCGGTCGTGGATGATGCGGCTGGAGCTGGCGGTGCCAGGAGCACAGTTCCCGGGCCATAATTGTCGGTTGAATGACTCTCGATGCGATAGCAATAACAGCAAAATCAGCTGCTCCGGCAACCATAATATTCATCACGCTCGTTCCATTTGACGGCGAGGAGGAGCAACAACGAACAATTGCCAACAGCACCACCGCTAAATTTTGGACACAATCATAAATGCGACATGTTAGCAAGGGCAAAGCGAACGGAAAACACACAACAGGAACAACAGCAACAACAACAACAACAACTATCGTCAGCAACATTTAATAAAACTACAAAGAGAAAAGGGCGACCCACGGCAGCAGAATTAGCTGGGGGAAAAGATGGTTCTCAGCACCGAATGGTCACAGGTGGAGGTCATCGATCTGATCAACGATGGCAACGGCTTGGGCTTCATCCTCGTGGGCGGTCGCAGTACCGGTGTGGTGATCAAGGCCCTAACGCCCGGGGGCGTGGCCGAGCGGGACGGCCGACTGCAGCTGGGCGATCATCTGCTGCAGATCGGCGAGGTCAATCTGCGGGGCTTCAGCTCGGAGCAGGTGGCAACAGTTCTTCGTCAGACCGGAGCTCAGGTGCGTCTGATAGTGGCGCGGCCGGTGGAGCCGACGGCCATCGATTACCAAACGCTGGCCTGTCAGGCGCCGATTATACCAACTAAGCTCCTCTCCGACCCGGAAGAACTGTCGCGCCATCTCTTCCAGAATCCGAGTTTTGCAACTGCTGCCGCAGCCGCCGCAGCCGCAGCAGCAGCGGCAGCAGCAGCGGGCTCCGGCAGCGACGGCGATGTCGGCGGCGGCGGCGTCTTGGATGTGGCCAGCTTGGTGGGTCTGGTGCGCGGCGGTCCCGCCGAGGGCACGGAACTGTCTGCCGTGGAACCGCAACCAAGTGCGGCGGTGCTTCAGCTTCAACAACTGTCCGAGCTGGCCGGCGATCTGGCTGACTTCCCACTGCCTCCGATCCCGGGTGGTGGAGGCCACTCGACGCTCACGGACTCCAATGCCGGCCAACGCCCCTGCCCGCGTCTGGATCTGGATATAGTGCCCTTCTCGATACTATCGCCGCCGCCACGTCCCGCCCTGCAGATGCTGCCCCTGGAGACCCAATGGCGATGCGTTCAGGATCAGAACCAGCACATTGAGACTGTGATAGCCGACAGCAAACGCAAGCTGTTGGCCAACGAAGATGGCGGATCCGGTTCGGCGTCGGGTTCCGGTTCCCCCGATTCCTACATGGACTCCCCGGAAACGGAAACGTACGTGGTGGAGCTGCACAAGAATGTCTATGGCCTGGGTATCACGGTGGCCGGATATGTATGCGAGGAGGAGGATCTATCGGGTATATTCGTGAAGAGCATAATTGAGGGAAGTGCCGCGGAGACAAGTGGTCAGATCCAGATCAACGATCGCATTGTGGCCGTGGATGGCAGATCCCTATCCGGCGTAACCAACCATCAGGCGGTGGAACTGCTGAGGAACACCGACATAGTTGTTCATCTGACTCTGGAACGATTCCTCAGAGGCAGAAAGTATGAACACTTGCAAGTGGCCCTGACCGAAATCAAAGGAACATCTGCTCCCTCCGGCCTAGATAGGAGTCAAGATAAGGACCAGGACCAGGAGTCGCAGCTATCCATGCCTGGGTCCCCGTCGATAGCCACGTTAAGTTGGCTGCCACCCAAGTCACTGGATGCCGATTCCATAGCCACCGAAGGCGATGAGGCCGTGGAGGCGGAGTATGTGGGCATTTCGGGAGCCGAGGATGAGTTCATTGAGCTCCCCTCCCGGGACACCGTCGAATCGAACATGTCGCACGTGCTGGACCGCAGTGATCACAGTGGAGGCGTCACCAAGGATCAGGCGCCCAGGATCAGTCCGATAGCGCCGCTAACGAATGGGCGCAGCTTAATCCTGGCCGATGACAGTGGCAATGACACCGATGAGCAGTGTCCAGAGCCGGAAACGGAAACGGCACAGGCCCGCAAAGGGTCAAAGCCGGAGACGGAGAGGGTCAAAGACCTTGGGGATACGGAAACGGATGCCGATCCCGATCCCGATCTCGATCCCGGCCAGATGCCAACGCCCACCAATGAGGCACCTGTGAAAGCGGCCAGCCCGACGGCCGCCTCGCTGCGCGTGGCCTGGAAAAGTGAGTTTCCCGACAGTGAAATTTTAGTTGCCGAAATAAATAAACTTTCAGGTCTAGGGATCAGCCTTGAAGGCACTGTGGACGTGGAGTGCGGCATTGAGAAGCGTCCGCATCACTATATACGCTCGATACTGGCCGACGGGCCGGTGGGGCGCCAGGGCATCTTGCGGCCGGGAGATGAGCTCCTCCAGGTGAACGAGCACAAGCTCCAGGGATTGCGACACATCGAGGTGGTTAAGATCCTCAAGGAACTGCCCGCCAGGGTTAAGTTGGTCTGCGCCCGCGGCACTCACGTTCCGTCGGTCATAAATACCTCGCAAAATCCGGAGGCCTTTGAGACTCGTAGCCTCTTGCCCGGTGGCCACCAGAGTCTCCAGAATCTGCTGAGCAAGGCCCAGTCGGAGAGCTCGCTCTACACGTCCAGCACGGCGACTTTAACGGATGCGGGAGCAGCGGCTGGAGGATCGGGGGGCACTGCAGGTGGAGGAGCTCGCTCCAAGTCACTAGAAAACGTTTCCGGCTTGGCTCTGTGGAGCTGCGAAGTGACCGCCGTCGATATAGAGAAAACGGAACAGGGCTTCGGCTTCTCCATTTTGGACTACCAGGATCCGCTGGACTCCGAGGGCAGTGTCATCGTTATTCGCGGCCTGATACGCGGTGGTGCTGCGGAGGCAACCAACGAGATTTATCCGGGCGATCGCCTCATGAGCGTCGGCGATCGCCTGCTCCAGGGCCTCGAGCTGGACGAGGCGGTGTCCATTCTGAAGGCCATGCCGCCTGGTCTCACGCGACTGGGCATCTGCAGACCACTCTCCGCCTCGGATAGCAATAGCAACAGCAACATAGCCTCGCCGCTGGGCGATTCGGCCAGCACATAGTGGCAGCCCCTTCCCGACGGCCATCAGGAGTCGGAGGCAGGACTGCAAGCGGAAATGGCAAGGCCACCGGAAGCGGAAACGGAACGGGAACTGGAGCAGTTCACACTGTGTGAGTACTTCTTTTTATTACAATTTCATTTTAGTTAGGAAAGCTTAGGAAAGTTATCTATATACATAATATTTACCTATAAAAATTAGAATAAAATCTATATAGAAATAGGAAAAGATGAATATGTATACTTATACTTATATTTTTAGGCCAGGAAATTAAATATCCTTAACTATTTAAATCTTGCGAGCTCTGCAAGAGTGGATTTATAAATTCAAGAAGCAGAAAACGGATATATATATATATATTTGTATCTGAATTTTTTGACTGATTGATGTCGCAGCTGTTGTCAGAAATCAATATGAACGCGAGTCGAGTTCTTATTAAATTGTCACCTGTCACACCTGTCGCCGATTGCCCCACACGACTTCTGCCTCCCCATCGACCCGAATGCAACTTTAATCAAGTGACTGTTTATTTTTGGGTTCTCGCGCATTTGTGAATACCTTTTTTTCGGATCAGAGAGCCCCAAGTCAATTTCCTGATATACCAGCTGATATTTATGAGATTTCCTCTTTAATTGTTGCCCCTGGTGACGCCCAAAAGCCATTTCAAAAGGTTACGCCCACCTGAGGAAAGCTACCAGAAAATGAATGTGAGTTGGCCCATTGTCAAGATGATGACCTCTTGATATGCTTTTGAAGTAGTTCATACGCCCAGTTTGTCTTCTTCTCGATTTTCATTGAATATACCTTTATATAAAGACGTATTGACCACAGGCTTTTCATGTGGCCAATTTGCAGACAAACCTTTAATTTAATGCCTGCTATTTGTCTGTATAAAAATGTTTGCCCAATTTCTCGGCCTATTTTTATGCTTGGGTAAAACTACCTTAGTTCGCTGGCAACTAAGTTAGGAGATAGTTATATATTTAATTTGAGATTTCCTCTTTAATTGTTGCCCCTGGTGACGCCCAAAAGCCATTTCAAAAGGTTACGCCCACCTGAGGAAAGCTACCAGAAAATGAATGTGAGTTGGCCCATTGTCAAGATGATGACCTCTTGATATGCTTTTGAAGTAGTTCATACGCCCAGTTTGTCTTCTTCTCGATTTTCATTGAATATACCTTTATATAAAGACGTATTGACCACAGGCTTTTCATGTGGCCAATTTGCAGACAAACCTTTAATTTAATGCCTGCTATTTGTCTGTATAAAAATGTTTGCCCAATTTCTCGGCCTATTTTTATGCTTGGGTAAAACTACCTTAGTTCGCTGGCAACTAAGTTAGGAGATAGTTATATATTTAATTTATCAAACTAAGAATTAGTTCATCATTATATTGAAAATAGAGACGCCGTGAAATCAAGTTAATATACTTTAAAGATGCTTTCAGCTGCCTTGGCAATTATTCTATTTATTATTTCAACTCATTGTATATTTGTTGCTAGTGAAAATTCCTTTAACAATTTCTCGTCTGTTATCCTGAATAATTCATGTAATAAGCTTAGCCACACCTCCCCCTCTGTGTTTAATTCATTAGGTTTGTAATTAAACAAGGACGAAATTGCAAGGCGTTTGACATATGCTGAAAACTTTTAATACCCAACACCTGAAATGTTGGGGCTTCCGGGAAGGGAGGAAAGGGAAAGTAAGTGTCTGCAAGGAGGCTGGTTTGGAAACTTTCACCCACAAATGCCAAGTTTGGTCCAGCCAGTTTTGGGGTCCTGCTTCTCACGCATAAATAATTTATGCGTAGATATAAATACAAAACTTTGACAAGCGGAGAGTCGAGCGCTGGACGAGGGATAAACTGAAGTTTACCACTAATCTCCTGAGCTCGACATTTTCCCTCCATGTTAACCTCATAAATAGTAATTATCTTAATTGGCTCTTGCCGTTCGCATTCATAACTTACGATTTGTCTGCCCGGTTGGCTTTGTTTAAAAAGTCATTATTTAGCAATAGTTGGTCAGCATATAGAATAAGGCTGCTCTGCCGTCTTGGCCAACTGGCAGTCCAGTTGGTCGATGATTTATGCATGCGGCGATAGCGAAAAGTTCCATTCCTTATATGTATAGAGTGGGATATATTTCAGGTGCGAATCAGTTGGTCTGGGAACCGCCACTTGGTTGAATAATAAAAGCTCGGCGAGCAATTATAAAAATGTTTGGTACATGTGCAAAGGCCGACGGGGAAATTCTTTATTCTCCAAAATATATACATATATTCACATATAGGTAAATACATATCGCACAGAAGCCGCACGAAGTTATATATGTATACCCGCGGATATTTATGCAAGTGTGTGTAAATATTTGGGTAGATAGTCGTTTGTTGTTGTTTGCCCGTTTAATTAATTGGCTATTAAAAGTGTTGAAAATTGAAAACAAAATTTAACGCCACTGCAGCAGCAGCATCAAAATAGCTTAGCCAATGGATTTTGTAGGTACAATCGGGAAAAATAGCTGAGCAGGCAAATCGTATCTATGAGATGGAAAATCAAATGGAAAATGTGAAATCGCGTGTAAGTGCAGGAATTAAATTACTATGTGTTTTATTCCATCAACTATAGTATGTGAGAACTGCAAAAAAAAAGGGAAAGTAATTTTCGCCGAGTCAATACTTGGGGCCATAATTCTGCCACAACAAACGAATTAAACGCCCCACAACAATCGCATGGATTCATTGTGTGTTCCATTGTTTATCATGGCAGACAAAATATTTACACAACCGAAATATAATATGCATAACAAACAACATTTTATTAAGGTATTATTTCAAAAAGTTTAGCACTGAATATTGTGGTACAGTTGAAAATTCCATTAAAATTCTAACACCTAACTAAGGCAATGAACCATACGAATATTTTACACTTTCAGGCGAAGTAGTTTCAAAATAAATGAGCTATTAAAAAAAATCGTTTCACTTATTTTTTCCATCATGCGAAACTAGTAGTACAGTAAAAGTCCTAATCAATGTATCAATTTAGAAAACTCACCAGTTTAAAATGCTGTAATTCCTTCTCGGTTTTTTGGCTGACTTTTAAATATAGTATATACTATTAAGTCTAGGTAATCGAAGCATATAATTGGGCATTATAATCCATGTAGGGACATTCATTTAAATGGAGCTACATTTTGAGCTGTTTTGCAACCATCTATGATAGTAATTTTATTCTTCTTGGAAGGCCTCCAATAGCATTTTCATAAATGAATCTTACGTCATGGCCCAGAATTTCCGAACCCGTGAATTGTTTATTGCTGGCAGCTTAGCAATCCTGATGCGCTGGCGTTGCATTTTAAATCAAATTAATGTAAACATCGGTTGCGATGTCAGGTTGGCCGGACAGTCGGCCAATTCATTGCTGCAGCGATAATAATGGCTCATAAGAACGACTGACAGAAGGCGGGCGAATTTGCATTTGTGGCATTGCAGTTGCACAAATGTAAATATGTGAATATGGAATATAGCAACATCATAATTCCACTGGCAACTTGTGTGTGATTAATGCTGAAGTTTCTGTTGCATTTGCATTTCCGTTTCAATTTGCTGATTGCTATAGAAATTGCCAAGGAATTTACTATTCATTAAAACATTTGATACATACCTAACTCAATTCGAAAAATGCCGATATTTTTGTAGGAATGCAAGTAATAGAACACACTCTTTGAAAAATTAAAAATATTTTCATAAATATGCTATGATTTTCTTTACTTATGGTATGAGTATTTGTCTAAACTGGCTGATTACAATAAAATATGGCCAAGATATCTACTATACATTAAAACATCAATTCCAAAAAGGCAGATATTATTGTTGGAATTTAAAGAACGTAAATAGTAAAAATATTTTCATAAATGTGCCATGGCTTGCTTTGCTCACTGTTTGAGTATATAAATATCTGCCTTATGCATTTTACGTAACAAAACGCAAGTGTTTCATTTCCTGCATTTAGAATTTTTTCATTAAAATGACTCTGGGCCTGATTGCCGTTTCTTCGAGCATATTTGCGCTTTACAAGTACAACAGACTGCAAAAATAATTACGGCAGAACAAAAAACTCATTAAAACGCATTGCACACACCGCAAACATATTGTGTGTGTGTATATATGTGTGTATGTATGCGTGTGTTTAAGTGAGCTTTCTAAATTTCCACAGCCTTGCCCGCGTCTCCGCCATTTCCACTTCCGTTTCCTTCGCCCAGGAGTGTCGGCCATGCATGGAAATCTATCAACGTCTGTGCCTGGGAGGCAGTCTCCCGGTTTTTCCACTGGAATGAATTCCTTGGTGCACAGAAAACAATTAGTATCGTCTATTTGCCGAATAAACACAGATGCACAAGCTATACTAACAAATGCCTGTAAGGACTTTGAAATTAAGATTAGGATATCGAAAAACATGGTAAAGATTTAAAGAGAACATCAAATATGAAGTCAAATATATATTATTCATTATAAATATTGCTTATCGAATAACAATGACCTTTTTGGTCTAAAGACTAAAGAAGCATTTCATAAAAATAAGATAAAGAAGATAATTTAAATGACTTCTTGGCACTCAATTGTGATTTAAAAACGCAATAAGGATAATAATCCTCAGTTTATTACTATTATTATTTTATATTTTATAAATTAATATTACATTTCTGAGTACCCCAGCTGATCATAGGCATTTTTCTCTCTCCACAATCACATGTAAGCACGTAAGGCGGACATGGGTAGAAAAAACATTTATTTAATGCAACAATTGGCAGCTGCCAGATGCGGGGGAATGGCACGGCACGGCATGGAATGGAATGATGTGGTGTCGTGTGGTATGGGGAAACAATAATGGGGCAAGAACAGAATACACATAGCGGCAAGATAGCGCATACCCTCTCTATATAGACCCATTTGCATACCCCACTTCGCCCTCAGTGCAACCACTTTGCAATTGTCTGTGCCTGAACTTTCAGCTTACACTTTGCAGCAGCATCAACAATCACAACGGCAGCAACAAGAAACAGAAACAAAAACAACAAGTTGCTGGCTTTATCTTGGCATATCGACAACAAGCTCATCATCCCCCGCTTTGTGAGTCCCCATCACCCATTACCCATTACCCATTACCCATCACACATCACCCATACGCCACGTTGGCCCAGTGCACTTTGCAATGATTCGAGAATGAGCTTGGCTTCAGTTATTAATTTCTTAGCTAAGCACCCTATGTTTTTGCGATTGAAAGGGTTGCTGCATTTATGCACCTAATCAATGGTAAACTTAAAAGGCTATAAGATGTATGTATAAGTGACTAAACCACTTCCCTTTATTTACGACTATCAATAGTGGTGATAAATTCCTTATTTCAAATTCAAAACTATTTTTAAGTTGGGAAAATTCTTTAAATAGGTTATATTTAATACATTGTACCTTTCTCTCTAAAGATACATTTTAGTTTTTAATCCCATTATCACCCAGTTCCTCATGTAGCAAACGCTTCATTTGAACGCTGATAAGAACGTGTTCGAAAAAAAACTGCTATCTTCGTCATTCTATAGGTCCTTCAGTATTTCAATCATCTGCTGGTCTTGAAGTAATTTACTTTCTCTTTTTTAAGGATTCCCACTCGAGTCAAGTGCATAAATTCGTATCGAGTGCTCGTCGTTGTCGCGATATTTATCTGGCCCGTCGCTTATGGCCGTTAATATTGTAGGGCCCACATAATAAGGGGAAAATTGTGGGGCATGGCAGCGTTTTAAAAATACATAAAAATTAACTGCTGACGCAATTGCCAGGGGAGGTAAATTGAGGAAGGAGCGCAAAGTTGTCGGTGGATGAGCTTCAACAGCCGTTCCGCTGACTCACTCACTGCTCATAATTCCCATAATTGACAATGCCACTAGGCCACCAGGCCTCCAAAGCCCCCAAAACCCCCAAAACCCAGAAAATGCCTCGACTTTCAGCCCCCAACCCGTGGTTGTCATAAAATTTGTAGCGAGCTCAACTGGCAGCTTATAAATATTTGACGATTTGCGTTCGCCGAGTCGTCAACTGATTTACTTAACTTACTTAAATACAAATTACCGACTGCAGCTGCCACGCCCCTCGCCCACTTATTGCCCCATATTATCCGTATATACCCATATCCATACATTCAGCTGGTCGTCCTTTATGAATATGGTTAATAAATTGCGAATTCCGTGGACCTCGAAGTCCTTATTGATTTTTCTGACTTTACTCGAGCCTGTGAAAAACAAAGGGGAAACATATGTTTTCATATTTAATTACACCCATTCCACACAGTGTGTGTATGTTGGAAACCTAGTATTTATCAAAACATCACAAAAGGTCATAAGAACTATAGTTTTATTTGTTATACCCGTTGCTTGTAGAGTAGAAAATAAAAAATATAGTAGACCATAATAAGAATATATATATTCTTGATCAGGATCAAAAGCCGAGTCAATCTGGCCATGTCTGTCTGTCCGTATGAGATCTCGTCGAGATCTGAGTAACTACAAAAGCTAGTAGGTTGAGATTCAACATGCAGATTCTAGAGACATAAACGCAGCGCAAGTTTGTTGACCCATGTCGCCACGCCTACTCTAACGCCCACCAACCGCACAAAACTGCCACGCCCACATTATTGAAACATTTTTGGATATTTTTTCATAATTTTATTAGGGTCTTGATTTATTTTTTATTACTGTATGAATATGTTCTATATTTGTATAATTGAGCCGCTGCTTGCAAAGAAGTCTAGAAAAAATGAAAATGAATTCGATTTATAGTTCAAAAAGTAAAGTTCTTGTAGGTATTGAGATACGTTAAAAAATAAATATAAACCAATTTGCTTTATAAGACATTTTACTAAAAGTAATGAGCGTCCATTCATTCCTTTCCTAATACACATTGATTCAGAAAGAATTAAGCAATTATTTAAAACCTTTTCATTTGTCTAAATTTCTATTTAAAATTTTTCTCATTTGATTCCCCAATATCTATCGATATCCCAGAAAAATGATGAAATTTCGCATTCGCATTCACACTAGCTGAGTAACGGGTATCTGATAGTCGGCTGAACTCGACTACAGCATTCTCTCTTTTGTTTTTTTTTTATAAATGTAGCCTAAATGTAAACCTACTAGATACTCCCTTAAATTGCCACAAATAGACGACTTAATATTTTCAAAAACATTTAAGGGCAGCGCAGTGCGATCATACTGCCACGTTGATTTTGGCTTTCGGCTTAATTAGGTTTGCTGTTTGAGCCAAATGTGAGCCAAGTGCAAAATTGCCGGCATTTGTTCTTGGTCAGACTCTTAATTGCAGTGCAAACGGGCCGCGAAAATGGGCCCTCGGCTGTTTTTGGACTGGCTCACCTGTTCCACCGGCTTACTAGCACCGCTGCCCCCAAACACGACCCCCCTTTTGGCCCCTGCCTATAACAACCACTCCCTCCTTTAAGCCCCCAGAGTTGTTTGTCCTGCATGCGAGGCCAAAATGTTTCCAGCCACTGCGGCCGCCAGATAGCCTGTGAGCAAACACACACGCGACGTCATCGAGAGCTCATTGTGCATGCCAAGATTACCCCCCCAACTACCAAATGTCCTGACAACCTCTCCATTTTCCCCCTTCCAGCTCCGCCTGCCACACCCTTCGCCCCTTCATTCCCCTTCTGTTCATCACTTGCATAATCATAATCAATCTTTATCTTAACTGTTCGATAACAAAAGTAGTGCATTAATAACCATATGTGTTAGCCATTTCCAATTTAGGTGGTTAAAACTTGTTAAAAATGATTTCAAAACCTTGTTGATTTTGCATCTCCTGGTGTTCCCCTATTGTTGATATTGTTTTTAGATGCTACCTCTGTTGTTTTAGATATTCTCTCAGTCAGAATATTTTAGCAGCTTTAGACCAAGCCAACAGAAGCACAAAATGTACATGAACATTTAATTTAAATGCAGAGCGTAGCAAAATGTCACAGACTTAAACCTTTGTTGGTCTTAAAGAAAACGAATGTGTCAAGAGAAAACTGGGTAGATGGAAAAATCCTCAAGCTTGGAAAACAGTGCAATATATAATCGGAAATAAGCTTAATGAAAATAAAGAGATGTCCCAGCTGCCAGAAAAACTATAATATTCGAATGTCAGTCGAGATTGGCGGACTAAGCAACGAACGATAAAGTTTAAGACCGCCTTTATGGTCAATAATTTTAAGTACCATACTCACAATTAAACTAATGAACATTCATCACAAAAAAACTGAAGTGGAAAGCAAGAAAGAGCGGTATTATCGTGCCTTAAATGTTTTTGGCAACAAAAAAAAGATGATAATATCAACATTGTTCCAAAGGTGTGGGTTGTGGGCGTTAAATTGGGCGTGGCAATGTTTTGAAACAACTTTCAACGTTGGTATCACTGGAATTAGCAGGATTTGAAAAGGCTAGTTCAATTAATTCTATTGTTATTACTATATAGTGTCGAAAATTACAACTTCCTCGAGTGACTGAATAATAAGCAATTTTACTGTCTGGAATTAGCTTTTTGCTAGAATTTTGCTTTAAAAACAGATAAAACCAATTTTTGTGTTGTTCTTACATTTTTGGTACTCTTTACTAGTAGGGTAAAGGGTATATTAGATTCATTTAAATTAGTGTAATGTTTGTATTTCTTATGCATTTTCTGCCTGTTTCTTTAGTTTAAAGAATATTTTATTATTATTATTTCCTTCAATTTGCTTTAAAGTTTAGTACGTGCTTATGTGGTGGCCATCGATCTAGAGTTCAACGTGCACCTTTTTATTCACTCGGTTGTCGCATTTTTAATGCTATTTCACAGCTTTTGTTGCTCGCAACGTGAAAACGCTTTTGACATCGCGGTCTGTATATTGAATGAAGATGTATGGGAGGAGTCGAGAATTTTTATTTGTGTTCGGATGTATGCGAATTTGCATATATTCTCAGGTATATGTCCCACAGTCAAACTTCTTTGACTTCTTTTTGCTGTATTCTTTAAGCACGGAAATAGTTCTATGAATAGTTCTATGAATACTTTAATGAATACTTTTATGAATACTTTTATAAATACTTTTATAAATACTTTTATGAATACTTTCGTTTCTCAAAGATATTTATCATAAAATATGAGTCAAAACTATCGGAAAGAGCAGAACTCATAAAATACTCATGCCACAAATGTCCTGCAAAGAGTTTTCCAATTGCATATGGTGGTCATAGTGATAGAGTAACCCTGTACATATGTATTGTTCATATATATGCAAAAATTACGCATACGCCCTGTGAAGTTCAATCGGCGGTTGAGCGGCAGTCTTCGCCTCCCGTCCAACAACAACCACTTGACAATGGCAAGCAGCTCTCTCATCTCCTTACCACCGCTCCACCCCCCGCTTGCCACCGCCCCTGCAAGTGTTTTCCGCATTTATATGCAATTTTTCTTCATCTTTTATGTATGCTCGTTGTCGACGCCGGCTTTCATATCCTTTGCCGTGTTCATTTGCACAGTGGTAGGCATAAAAATAGCACCGAATATTGGCAAATTGAACTTCTGCATCTATTCAGAAAGTTTACTAATTTGGATAGTCAATACTTTGGGCAGAATGTGCTTTTGCGTTTGGAAAACTCATGAATTTAAGGATCGAAAACATAAATTCAATAATATTCAATATTCGTATTGTTAATTACATTTATTTTATTTGATTTATTTGATGTGCTACTACTTTTTTGAGAACATCTGCAGCTTTATCCCATGTATTTCTGTCTTTGTCAGCCAGCCGTTGCATGTGTAAGTCGCTGTAATGATATTTGTTATTTGTTTGTTTGTTAGTTTGCGTGTGCGTTGAAAGCATTGAAATGCCGTTTGTCAAACACGAATACGATCTCCCAACATGCCACCCATATGAATCCCCCCCGCCCCTCGCCACAACCCAACCCAACCCCCCATCCACTCGTGCACTTTTCTAATGGCTTGCCCGGGGGGAAAATTTGTGGGGCGGGGTAAGTGAGGGAATGCATTACAACTCGCTTACAACTCGCAGCGTGATTCAATTACCATGAGCTCTCGCATTCGGATCGCATTTGCATAGGCTTGGCCCCGAGGCGATTTCGCTTCGTTTCGCATTTGGCATTTCCACCAACTTTTCGCTTGGCTTTTCCCAACGCCTTTGTATTTCCGCTTCACCCAGTTTCGCCGCCTGAAAGCAGGCAATGCAATTTTTAAGTGCACACACACACGATGATATCTGAGTGAGTATTTTCTGTCCATTTTGAGACTTGACATGAATGCTCGCCATTTTAAATGCTCACTTATGAGTTTATTTAACAATTTGCGCTTCACTTAATCTGCATGAAAATTAGAGTTTGCCCAGCACTCGAATGATTTTGATAATTGTGAACTGATAGGCATAACAATTTAGCTAAATATGGTCACTACTTGTAACAAAGCTGAAGTGCATTGCTAACTATTCACTTTATTTGCTAGAGTGCTTCACACAACATTTTTTAATTAATGTGTCAGCTTTAGTATTAATGCAATTTAGGAGTTATTAATGAATTGTTACTTTGTTGGTTAAGTATAAATTTGCTAAAAACACTCCCTTTTCTTAAAGAAGCACATGCCAGCCAATTCATGCACCTTAACCTATTATCAAGATTAATCCAATTTGGTTTGGCTATATATTTCGGCTCCAATTCCCCTGTAAACTGGGCTTGATCAAATATGCATAAAATATGGATACACTTGAATGTCCTGGTTCCCGAGAGCAAATCCCAACCGATTGGCCTGCCCAGGAGCATCGTTTGCGAATACAACATGCATATCGGATCTGTTTTCGGGGGTCCTGATTGATGGCGATATTATCCCGTAGAGCGAGAGAGAAGGTGCAGGAGAGAGAGAGAGAGTGAAGGCAATGCCAAGCCAGCCACACAACTAAGCCAGGCAATCAAGTGTGTGTGTGTAGCGCTTCTCATGTTCACATTATCCTGTCATGGCTCCAACCAGACAAATTCTACTGCTTGTTGGTGTAAACCATATATGGTGTACCGCACACCAAACAGCCACGCAATTGTGTGCTTTATATGCGAATAACTTTTGCTTAGTCCACAGCAGACCACATTCAAATAGATTCTAAGGAAAATTAATTCAAAGGCGATGGAAAAATAAATTCGAATATATTTGTTAAAGTCATAAAAACTTGTGCTTATAATTTTAAAAGAACAATAGCTCTTTGAATGATAACACTCTTCCCATTTGATTGTGAATATTCGTTTTTTTTATATATCATTTCACAATAATCTACATATGGTACATGAAAAACGCATTACGAATACTTTTTTTTATAAAAACTAAACCAAGCACATTAGTATTTAGTTAATGCAAATTTGATGTTTTATCATTATGTATTTATCACGTTGGCTCCAACCAACGCGAAATTTTCGAAACCACAATGACATAATGTCAGAAAGCAGAGCCGCCCTTCCACATTTTCCTTAGTTTTTCCGGCACATTTTGACACCTTTTTTGTGGCAGCCACAATGAATGTAAATTGAAATTGATTTTGTGCAAATTAATTTCATGTAAGCGGCATTAAATTCTGGCACCGCGCTGCTTGTAACGCCGCTGTCTGTTTTATGCACAAACGGTGGAGCAATATTCCATACCCAGGATTTGCCACCCCAAACCCCCTGCTCAATTCAATCTGCCCCCCTTGTCATCCTATTGTGCTGCCTGTATTTGCACTTCATTTTCATATTTAAGTTCGTTTATTATGCGAATGTAATTAATTATAAAGTTTAGCGAGCATAAATTCAATGTGGCCTGGTGCCAAGCAAGAGTCCCCCAACGAATGTGGACGATGGGGCAGTTGGGCCAGTTGGGGCATTTGGGGGTCAATCTCAAAGCCATTGGCTTTTGTGGGTCAGTGTTGAGTTGACACATTCGATGGCTGGAGGCCGATTAGCCATGTTTGCACTGGCGTAAATCAAGCGACTGTCAAGCGCATGCAGATCAAATTGTTTCAATCGAGTGATAAATCAATCAGCGTAACAGATGTACGCTCGCTTACTGTCAGATTGAACACACTGCGAAAAATAAGTGGGCATTTAAAAGATAGAGCTTAATGAGGCTCAACTAATTTTAGATGTATCTATTTACTTTGATCAGCAAAGATTAAACACATATGTATTTATTCGTAAATCGTCAGATTTGCTTGTTATACCTGTTACTCGTAGAGTAAAAGGGTATACTAGATTCGTTAAAAAGTATGTAACAGGCAGAAGGAAGCGTTACCGACTATATAAAGTATATATATTCTTGATCACACCTACACTTTTGAACAATTTTCGAATGTTTTCCCATTTAATTCCCCAATAATTATCGATATCCCTTAAAAATTATGAAATTATGTTATATATGAAATAAAATTTGGCTTGTGATGATTAATGGAGTTTCCGCGCACCAAAATCAAATCAACAATTATGTCAACAACAACAAAGACACCAATGAAACGAATGTAAATGATTTCCATTTAAAAGCAAACCAGAAAGTATTTAGCTGTTTATACAATTCCCCCGTCAATTTGGGAATTTAATTTGCCTCAACTCCTCCCTGGTGAATCATGAATTCGCAATTGCCGCTGACATTAGTCGCTTCCACGCCCAGTTGGACTCTAAATAATGGTTTTGCCAAAATCTGAAAAAGGCTAGCCACCGTGGCAGCAGCTGTTGCAGCCACAAATCTCAAATGCAAAGAAACATTTTATTGTGTGTGTGTAGCACACTTTTTGGAGCCAGCAGCTTAATCGCAAACGATGCCATGCTGCACTGAACTTAAAATCCAAAAGCCAAGCAAAAAGCAAATCACTGATACACCCTCTTCTCTTACATTCCTCGCAGTTTACAGCCCGTAAATTATGCAACATGCTTTCAAGGAAAATTCAGCGAAGGGAAAATTCTGCACAGAACGGGCTGCCGATTTTCGCGGAGAAATAGAGGAAAATCCCAATCGTGAGCATAAAAAATGGAAAATGAAAAAGAAAATTTGAAAAAGACCTAATGGGAAAACTGTGAATATATAAATGGTTTTGCAATCAAGAGGTTTTCTTTAAATTTCAAATATTTTGGTAGCACAAATCTTTTGTGAAATTGAAGACACGACTTTTTGGCTATTTGCTATTGGCCTCTTTTTATCACTCTCGCCTTCTCTTTCCTTTCTTTCACCCAGCACATTGTGGGGGCGTTTATGTAAGGGGGCGTGGGTGGGCCGTCAATTTTAATGGCTGGCCATGAAATTGAAATGCAAGCAATGAAAAATTCAAGCATTTCAACATGATGGACACTATGGCTGGGGCAATTTATAGCCCGACCATTTGTAACTACACCGTGCCAACAACAGCAATACTAATAATCACAAAGGCAACAAAATGGGGCATATCCCCAGCTGACAGTTAAATATCGAAGGCCTTCTACGGTCTTTTCGTTTCATTTTGTAATTAAAATGCCATTAAACTATTTTTCCCTTTGCAGAGTGTTGAGCCCTGGCATTTCTCCGCTGTGCGCCCTTTCATTAATTATGAAAAATTTCATGTTTTTCTCTTCCCTAATTCGGTACAAATATTGATTAAACGATTGCCTTTCAATTGTCTTTGACACAGCACATTTGAATTCCTTTATACTTGCTATTCAAACAAGTTTTAATTAAATTGCTTAGGTATTTTAATTCAATATGCATCAATATTATTATTCATAACAAGAAAATAGTTTGTGAATGCAAATTTGTTGGCTGATAAACGTGCATTATGCAAATTCAGTCGTTCGCGTCAGTTAAGCAATCAAAGAAAACTATTGGAATGTCATTGCAAAATGGCGATGGCATTGATGAGGCGTGCTTAACATGTGACTGCGAAAATTGAGCATATACGGCTGACATGGCGGATACGTGATACGTATGTTGCGTATACGCCACCGTGACCTGTCAAAGCAAATTTGTCTCCCTTGGCAGTTGGTTGGCTTTTATGCCGAGTTAACTCAATTTCGTCCTTTAGAAGCTGCACGAATTGCGTTGTTATTGTTCCATCAAGCAAATTCGTTTTCAAAATCAGCATATAAATAAATTCGCAAGCCAAATAGAAGGTAAATTAAATTTATCTACGTCAATGGTTTGACTGGGCTGGGCTTGGCCCAATTGCCGTTGATAAGCCCGGCAAATGGCATTCATGGCAGGCTATTTTAAGGCCAATAAAGTCGAGCCAAAGTGAATCCCTTTCTTCACTCGTTCTACCCCAAAATCCAAACGTCCGGATCGTTAAGGGAATGAAGACAGGAAGGCAAACGACATTTGCAGATAAGGTTTCACTCTTTTCTTTTTTTTAGGGGCCAGTCCAAAAATGAATTTTTCGCCTGCTCCTTTTTTCCTGCTCCTTCGGTTGTTCCTCATGGCGATTTAATAAAAGTTGCGGCTGCAATAAAACGAAGGCGGATGACATAACACAAGTCCGAGCTGAGCGACACGGGCCTCTGCAGATGGAAAATCTGGTTCTACGGCGTGTGGTCTTATCAACACACTCCACATGGCAGTCTAGGCTGTCCTTTTCAGCATCGGAATTATTACATTTTCATGAGCGTCGCCCCACAAAGAATCCTGTCCTTGACGCGCGTGCCACAGGACAATGGCATATTTCAACATGTCAGTGGCTCTACTGCCACTTTTAGTTGGACTCGCTCCCTGGCCTGCGAATGGAAATATGGGCAAATAAATCATTTTATTGCAATACAATTTCGGGCCACTGTCTTCCATCAGCGCATTTTTATCACACACTTCATGCAGAGCAAAAAAAAACTTGCTGCAGTTAAAGATGACATTTCCTATAAATACAAAAACATATTCGGTAATGAAATATTTTATTTATTGAATTCTAGATATTCAATTGATATTAACTGGCAACTTATTATGACTTAATCTTTAGCCAAATGGCCAAAAAAAGCTACAAAACATTTTTTGATGTGACAAAACTTTTGATGTGACAAAAAGTATTAAAGCAAGCCCAAAAACCTTGTTTACATGTTTTTTTCCAGTTCAGTTGGAGACACTTTAGCGCTTTCATACTGCTGAAGCATTTTATGCGGCCATTGGCAGGGCAAACACACACGCACACACATGTTACTTCGATATTAATAAGGCCGTGTGGAGGCTGTCAATGTGACGTGGCGCCAAACTGCTGCCACCGGAAGTTGTCCAACGGGAAGCGGAAACGTCGCCCGTGCCCGAGCATCACATTACATTGGCTTGTGGAGTGGTGACACTGGCGCATGGCTCATTTTTTATTATCGCCCAATCCAATCTCGGCAGCCAGTTTCTGGGATGAAGAGGTCGGAGGAGTCGGCGGAGCAATTGGTTTTCGAGCTGCTGCCACCACCGGAAGCAACAAGGCAACACTTCGGACGGAATGGGAGCTGATGGGCATTTTTAGCTCGGCATCGGTGGGTTATTGGCCACTTGAGGGATTGGACTAAGCCAGATTTGTGGACAGCAATTAATACTTTTATGGTTGGGACGGAAATTTAATTTAATTATTAATTAGATGGTACCCCGCCGTCGTCTTCTGGCCATTAAGCCAGGCGAAAAGCCCATTTAATTGCTTTTAAACTCGACGAGCTGCTGCTGCTTATTTGGTCCTCTATTATTTGCTTTCGAATGGAATGGCAAACAAAGCCGGAGGACCAAGATCAAAGTCAATGCCCCTGAACTTTCCTCACCTTCGCGCCAAGTTGCCCACGGAGAGTTTTCGCCCCAAAGTTTGTCCTTTTCCTGCCGCTGTCGCACCTTGAGTATGTTTCAACTCTTTCGCCTGCACTTTGCCATCCCAGTTGCTGAAATATTCATAATTGAAGTTTATTGTTTACCCTCGGATGTGTGCCACGCCCTTGCCTTCCTGCCCGCCCCTTTTCTCGTAACGGCGCTCGCTTTGATTGTTTTGTGGCCCGGAGACTGTCGATAAGTTGGCCTGCAGAAAGTTCACAAACTTTTCAGTCTTTTTGTTTTAGTTCCTTTTTCAAGCGCTCTGAAAACTTTGATTGGCGAACAAAATGGCACAAGTGATTGGACATGTGCTTCATTTATTATACTGTATGCCTGACCTACTACTCTCCTTCCCTTTTTTATCAAGGGGTATCGTACGTAACAAATAGAAATAGCAAGATTTGTAAGAGTAGAGTAGAAATATATAAAAAATTTTCGATCTTTTATAACATATTATGAACGTAAATCCAGACTACTGTCATTTAAAACTTAAGATAAGTGCTCTTGCTATTATTTCTCAACGGAAACCACACCGTTCACGTCAGTTCTTCTATGGCCAAAGGTCACGCGTTTCTTATTTCCGTTTCCCGAGTGCTCTTGACCGATTTTTTGATAAATTGCTTTTGCCTTTGAGCATCGAATGGAAATGGTATGGGTGCCTCAAGAACCCATCCCTTAGTTTTCAACTCACAGTTTAAATGGGCTGCTCGTTCCACGTTTATGGAGCCCACTTGAACGAGCTATTAAATATAATTGCAAGCAATTTGTGCAATCTACTTAGGATATCATTTTTAATGCGACAACCTAGGCCAAAACCCATGCCAACCCTCATTGCCATGCTAATTGCGGAAAAAAGGTGGTTACAAGCTGGGACGACGGTAAACATGAAAAGAACAATAAGCGCGAAACAATGGACTGTTTGC
This sequence comes from Drosophila mauritiana, assembly GCF_004382145.1. NCBI lineage: Eukaryota > Metazoa > Arthropoda > Insecta > Diptera > Drosophilidae > Drosophila > Drosophila mauritiana. Next base: position 8,651,651 of record NC_046670.1, read on the forward strand.
AATTTAAATTAACATTTTGAGTGAATCAAATAAAAGGGTGCAAAAAAAGTGCGCTCCGGTGGCAAAAACTGCCGAGCGGAGCAGCTAAATTGTTTTTGATGCCACCGTTGGCACTGCAGATGGTCAACAGCAGATCCCATTGCAGGCCAAATAAAGGCTGGCAAAACCCAAGCCAGATTTGCATAACACGTTCCGCGCTGCGGTTCCAGTGGCCAAAAAAGGCCGAGTCCGAGATTCCCGACACCCAACGCCGCCCAATGCTCGGCGAGCAGCTGCGCCAGGTTTCATATATATTTCAGCCTCCGCGCTACCAAAAATCCCTCCATTTGGCTGCCGTGGAATATAAAATTCTGGCAATATCATAAAACAGAAAGTTTAGAAGCTGGTGACCTCGACAACGGATTACCCTGACCTGTGTTGCAAACTTTTACTAACTTTTTAAGTTTTTCCGTATTAATTAGTTTGACTTTTTTTAAGTTTCATCATGTTCCAAAAAACGTAGGAAAAATAAAAAGGTTGTTGCTATTCTCTTATAAATAAAGCTTAGTGAATTATCCAGATGAAATCCGTTTAACTTAATTAAATATTAATATGCAATCTCCTACCAACTTATTTCTTTGTATTTAGCATTTGTTGAACTTAGCTCTTAAAATAATTATTTGAGATGCATTAGTACTTACTAACTTCTTTCTTTGTATTTAGTAATGGATAATGTTCCCATTGAATCGCTTACAATGTCTTGACCAAATGCACTTTGCATTTCCCGCGACAATGGAAAAGTGGCGGGAAACCAATTTACATTTCACTTGTCTGAGATGTTTTAGTGCGACGCCGTTTTCTATACTCCCTGTTCCGTCTATCGCATCCTATCCCTTTCCCTTTTTGGCGCTGACAGCCTGGTCAAAGGACTCCGTGCTGTCCAAAACCCAAAGCCAGGGAACAAGGAACAAGGAGCGGCAAACAAAGGCAACAACAGCAAGGCAAACAAAAGTGGCTAAAAAGCAAAAGCTGCAAAAAGGCCAAAGGCGAGACACGAACTCTCTCACCAACACACACACGCACACACACACACACACCAGCACACTCGCATTCATAGATACATACATATATGCATGAAATTTCACACCCAGGGGCGTAGGTAAAGGGGTAGGGGTTTCGAGGGGCGGTAATGGGGGCGTAATGGGTGGTTTTGGGGCATGCTTTTGGGGCGCACAAGACAGCCAGAGCAGCCAAAATGCAAATACACAAACAATGGCGGTGCGGGGGCTACTAAGCCAAGCTAAGAAGGTTTTGGTAAACAAATTTTACTGCCAACTCGCACACAAACAACTCGCACACACAAATAGGCAAATGCACGCGGAGAAATTATTGTGTTGCTTGTAGGATTCTACAATAAAATCACAGACTTAGTGTAAAATAAAATGCCCGAATAATGTCAACAAATAATTAAAATAAGTAATACATTTTTATTTGTTATTAATAAACATATATTTTATATATAAAATATTTTTTTATTTTAAATTATTTAATATTGAACAAGGAAATACAAATATTCGCAGGAGTTAAAATCAAATACTCCTAATAAATATGACATATAAGATATCCAACATGTATTTTCAGTTCAAAATACTAGTTAATTTTTTCCAGTGTATAATTTCAGTTGTTGTTGCTGGCCCAGGACATTCATAGTTAAAATTTAGAGAGACAGCGCCGAGAGATTTGGCAAACAGCAACAATATCCCCACCGCCGATGTTGCCAGCCGGCTCCCCTCCCACCAACCCCCCTCTCCGCCCTGTTGCGTTAATCAAGGTTCACACAATCGCCAACAACAACTACAACAATAACAATAAGCACAACAACAACAATGTGGGCCATGCACGTGCCAAAATTGCGAGGGAATATTTTGCATTTGTTTTTTATTTGTGCCAGCGACATTTCGTAGCCAAGTTTTCGTTTCGGGCCATTTGTTGCTGTTGGCCATCTGGGTGTTGACTAAAAATTGTCAGGTACTGAAAATTCATAGCCCTATATATCCTTCATATCAAAGTGTGTGTGTGTGTGGAAAGTGAAAAGCAAGGTCACTATCGTTATGAAACTGAGTTTTCTACACTTTGTAAAAGTAAGAGTAATTTTATCAATGTTACTTGCAACATTTTGGTCAACAAAATGCAGCAATGACCCAATATTATTTCCAGTCTTAGGTTGTAACACACTAAACTTGCCATAAAGTGACACAACATTCACCGGATATTCCCTTGAGGAAAACCTTTTGGTTTCTGACTGTTAAAATCGATTGGATTCTCTGGTTGCTACTGCCACATATATTGGTCGAAAGCAAAGTGTTGCCATATTTTCCAGCGTGTTTTTAGGTTTGTTGAATGCCCATTTCGGGTTAATAACAAATAACCGAATGGTCCATTACACGAAATGGCCGAAAAGTGTTGAGACCCACAGGCAACGGCCCTGACAATGCCAGTTACCAAATAATGGACTTGGGATCCCAACGGCAGTGCGATATGCTCATGGTTGGCCCGTTCGCATTACCCGAAATAACCCTCATGCATTAAGTAATAAATTTATATGAGCTAATTGCCAGCAAAAGTTCATTAATTTGAGAGTCATGAACCTAATTTATGGGGGCCATTAGGTGATCTTAGTTCCTGATTCCGTAAACATTGGGTTTGGTTAAAGCGCAGAAATGGCATTAAACTTAAGGGGTATCTTTTTTTAATAAGCTAAAGAAAGTATATTATTATTAGAGATTCAAGTGTATTGATTATAATCATAGCCACATTCAAATTCGCAGTGCAGTAAGTGAATAAGTGGCCTGAGTTACGACCACAAATTGAATATTTCCACTCACTACGCTATTCATTGAACGCACACATATGCAAAGCGTGCTTATGGCTTATATAAATATAGTCAATCGGCCGTTATCATTGGGAATATGGGAATATTACATGTGTATTTGTGTATTTGCTTAGCCGCAGCCATCACGACCGCTAATCTAATTTTCATATTTGTTCGCTTCGCTATTTGCAGATTTTATGACCCTTATATCGGCCTTGTGTATGCATCGCACCACCAGCTGCCCCACATTGGAAATCTAAAGCAACCAAATAGATAAGTCTGCGGCATGAATCGGCGAGTCCTGGCGTCATTAGAACAATTTGTACATAGTATATAACCAAATCCGCACATTGACCGATTGGATTAACTACACACGACCTAGGTTTGAATTGATGGCCCAACAATCCCGAACACTGAATACTAAAAACGCATAAATAAATAAATTGAACGGCACGCAACGACTCTAAAAATATCACAAATTGTTGTATCAATAAATTATTAATAACAAAAGCTTACAACATCAAATAGAGTTGAACATCAACGGGCATATGTACGTAAAAAACCCACGAAATTCCAAGCGAACGAGGAGTGGCGAATTCGGAATTTATTCATACACACACAAATATTGCAAAACATTTTTCCAGTTTAGTATGCATATGTCGAGGAGGCCATGATGGCCATAATGATAGCTCCCCGGTAGTTTCCACATATCCACCCGAATACCAGAAGAACCACATCCCCGCCCACCTTAGGAAACCGCTGTAAATATTCCAGAGATTATTTTTATTGTCCTTTTCAACTTTGCGTAGCATAAATTTACAATTTCTAGCTTGTAAATCATTTATACATACAAATAATATACTTAAATAGGTAGGGCTAGGTCGAAGGGGGGGCGGCTGTGTCGATGGGCGTGGCAGCTCTGCGTAGTTAACTCGCTCACATCCTCAAGAATTCGCGGTCATTTCATTCAAAGTGTATAGGAAATGAGAGTTGCAGAGTTGCAGTTGTGCGTATAATCGATTACATATACCTATTATAGATACTGCAAATTCTATGCCTATGAATATAATAATATATATATTTACAATTGACGACCAAGCAAAAGTAAAACTTTAACTTTAGTAACAAGTCAACACAATTGAACGAAAAACACACAAACAAACTGAACTAAAGTAGATCGAAAATAAAGACATTGGTGAGCTGTTGAAATCACCTCTTGCAGCATAGAGAATATACACATTAAAACAAAAGCTTATTAGTGATACTAATTTTAAATGGACAAACAAGAAAGCAAATGATTAATGAAAGAAGAAAACAAACTATGATTGCTAATTCTAGCGAACCTTAAAATGTTTAAATTGTTAATAAATTTCTGTTGATCGATTCTATGTTAACTGAATTCGATTTCATGTGTATATAAAGTTATTAATCACATCAACAAGATGCTTGAGCTATCTTAAAAAATAACTGAACGATTAGATTAGGATAACAACACACATGCAGTGTGTTTTAAAACTACAATATCTGTTAGTAATAATTCCAATTGATTTATCATTAATTTGTGTTCTGTTTAGTCATGATAGCATATTTGTTGGCAGTCATACTTCTCTTCGAAATTCTTGGAATTTAATAAATATATTTTCGATTGATTTTTTCAAATTTGCATCCCTTACTTATTTAAATCAACTTGTAGTTATGAAACGCACTGTCCATTCGTATACCGATTTACACAAAGACATAGAGAGACATTAAACTCATGCACTTTGGCTTATGAATACTTCTATGTTTTGCAGATGAAATGAGAAAAAGTTCCACGCAAGTCAAACAAAATATGCAGATACATTATCTATCTATCTATCACGCAACCACACTAACACACAGAAAAACGCCACACACACACACACACGTATGTAAGAACACGCACATCAATGCAAGAAGAATCATAATATCTGAAACAAACTTACCAATTAGCATTACAAACTAATGAAACAACTCTTTCGAGCGAAAACCAACTAAGAAATCGACTAAAACTACACATAATGTAACAATGAAACACAATCGAATCGAATCGAATTGAATTGAAACACGAGACACGAAGGGCAACGCAGACTAAAGTTGAAATCCATATGCAGTTTGGCAAAAACATAGGCTACATTAGACACAGAGTATGTAAATTGACGAACGTTCAATAAACGAATGCGAAAATATAACAAAAGTATTAATACACGTACAAAGATCCATTTGAGTGTGCAATTTCATTTATTTTGTACAGAGTGGCATGGGGGGGGGGATGCATGCGGGGGAACCCCCATATATTTTGGTATGCTGTTCAATCAATTGTTCAACCGGAAATGGAAACAACACACTGCGAACTGAAGGCGCAAAGTGCATGGAGTGCACTTTCCATAGACCATGGCTCCTCCCATAGGGGCTGTGTATGGAACTACATACATTGCATGTGGTACGACGGACTAAATTACTCGAAAAATATATATTTAGTCACTGGCATGTTTTATGGATGCGTCGTAATTGAATTGAAGTTTCAAAGGGTGAGAGGTTTCGGTGAAATGGACCGAAAGCGAATGAATGGCATTTTCCAGCATTTTCCGGGAACAAGTGATGATGGCTCTCCGCTGAGTTCTTGCCGGATAATAAATTTGGACAGCGTGTGCGCCAATGGACAAGGTAAATAAGGGTGTTCCATTCTAAGGGTTTGTATTTTTTTCGGATTTATGTAGGTGCAAATAAAGCAGAACGATTTTCCAGTTAGTGCGTTTACAAACACTTCAGAATTGGCAGATTTTAGAGTAGTATAGATTCATTCTTCGTTTTGTTATGTTTAAATAATCATCAAATGACCAAATTTTCAATATTTATACTTGACTAATTCTTTGATGAATGCAAAGTAAAATATTGCCTTAAATGAGTTTTCTTAGATTTCATATTACATGACCGTAATGTTCCACTTTATACCAAACCACTTTTCTCCATATTTTATCCCAGACAACAGCTGTTAAAGGATAATTGCAATTTGTGGTTACTCAGTCTGGCATTTATAGTACACTTTCGAATAAATATAAATGAAAACGGAATCTTCGCGGTAAAAACGCGAAAAGATTAATTGAATCACATTAGTCTGCATAGCCGCAGACAAAAATATGCAAACTGAATGCGTAAGCCGCGGAAAATGAAGTGAAAAAAAAATGGGATGAAAAGCGAAGTAAAAACACAAATTAAAAAATGGAAAACGTGTGTAAATAGCGAGCAGCATTTTCCGACCCTCTCACGTTCTTGTATATTGCGGCTTGTGCAAATTTGCACCTAACCTTCAGAGCCACGACGACAGGTGGAAAACTGGGAAAAATCAAACGGGGGCCAGGAAAATGAGGAGCTTGGGGGCTCGAGTTTCCCCATCTCGTTCTAGCGCTCATTTCGTATGCCGCGCAACAAGCATTTATGTAAATTGAAAATATGCCGGTGACGTTTGAGGGGTCGAAAAAATGGGCGGCGATGCCGAGCGGGGTGGTCATTTAAATTCAATTGTCAACGACATCTTCTCCGCCGGCCCTGGAAATCTGCGCTCAGATGAGAGCTGGTCCGCCACTCGCAAGCCCGCATTTAAACAGGCATCTCTCGATAGGAGCAATCAGAACTTTCTAGAAGCCATAAATAACTATCTTATTCTTAAAACGAGAATATATTATAAATCTAATCGAATATATAAGCAATCATAATTGATTCTAGGGTATCTCCCCTTTAAGTGGGCATGCTAGTCTCCAATTTTTTGTAATTTACTGTGGTGTTGGCATTGACTTTAAATGGTGACCTTAAAAACCAAATTACAGTAGCCATAAAATATTAAATTCTTTAAAAAATAATATTAAATATTTGTGGTTTTTATAATCTAAAATAGAACGCCAATCATTTCCTAAGCACAACCAAAGCTTAGCATATTCTTTCTAGTTTCAAACTATTTAAAATTCATGCTCATTCCCCGTTCACAATTATGGAGTGATCACTGTAGTTACGCACATAGTAGTTACGTACATACATTCACTTATGCTGCACCCAGTGCGGATGACCACGCAAAGAGTATTCATATTTATTACTACGGAAGCTGTTCAGTTCGCGTTTAACATTTGTGTCGTGCAGACCCAGTCACAGATTCATTCATCGATTGCAGGGAAAGAAAGAGTAAGGCAGCACATACCGCGCAACCAGAGGCATCCAAAGCATCCACTCAAGGATGGAGCGACTGCTGACCATGTTCGAGGAGGCGGATCCCTTCGCCACGTGGTGGCCCACGATAGCGGCCCTCACGGTGGGCATTGTGATTACGGTGCGGTGAGTGCGATGAGTCAACGGAAACTGTGTTATATTTTTTATTCACCCGGCCACATTCCCTACCATACCCCACCCCACCCTACCGTACCCCAGAAGCCCCCATTTTTTGGGGCATAAAAACTTTCGCCTCGGACACACGTAAATAAATGTCGCAGCAGCCCAGTAAAAACACCCCCTCAGTCACCATTCGCGGAAAAGTTTTTAAGTGGATTTCATACGGAGATGGTGGAGAACTCGAGAGGAAGTGGATGAGCAGTGGTGCAGAGAAGACCCGGATAATATGTAATATCTGAAGATTATTTCCACTTTTGTTTTTTACACCCTCCGGTACTCGTGGGTTAACAGGGTGGACTTTATTCATGCGAAACAAATTGGGGATAGAACACGTAGCCTACTAAAAAAACATACATGCATTAAAAAGTAAATAGGGAAATTTTTAAGGAAGTATGTAAAATTTTCTATATATAATAAAATTATTTATGTAGTATAATTAGTATTATACTATCCGGTCCAGTTGGAGAATGGCTTTATATACCCACATGAATTAATACATATTCAGCACAGTATTTCTTGAGAGTTTTGCTTAATTTGTTTTGTACAGGGTATCTGGTAGTTCAAGCATTAATTTACCACGCCGCTTACTGGTTTTTGTTATTCCCGCTCGCGGTTTTTGTGACCCGTCGCTATCTGTCGCTTCGCAGTTGCAGGTGTTAGTTTAAGCTGGGAAAGCGGAAGCGGAAATGGCAGTGACTGCAATATGGCACTCTGCACTTCCGGCGCCACCTCAAAATATTTACAAAGTGGATTTGCGAAAGTTTGGCTCAAAGTAAATGAAATGCCAAATGAATTCCAAAATGAGGGATGGCATGGCAAACTTGGCTCTAAGTGCCAAAATAAGTCCCCGCCAAATGAAGTGGAGCAAATGGAATGCGGTGAAGATTATGGAGGAAGTAACTGACTGCAAAATGCAGAAATAAAATTGGCTTCGATTGCGGAGAAGGTGGGCACTTAAAATTGGGAGTGCAGTGAGCTTTAGAAAGTAGTGGAGCATTATGTTTACAAAGCCAATTATTGTCAAAAAAACAAGCTCCTAATGTAAATATCTTTTAAAGTCTCAAAATAAGCTGCCTTTGAGCTGATAGCTTAAAAGCGCAATAAGTTGCTTCTTTCAAATGTAATTTTGTTACAAATATGCATAATATCAAACTAAATTCACAGACAACAGGACTAACGCACAAAAAGTGCAATTAAACGAATTGGAAATGAATTAGAACTCAGCCATGCGAATTAATTGACTACAGTACGAATAAATACTAATTAGTGAGCTTTGTACCTGTGCAGAGTTTAAAACACATTTCGCATATAGCTTTAGATAATGCCTGTGCTGCAGTAATTTCGTTTGTTTCCCAAGGCTTCAAATTAAATAAATTGACAATTATTGTTTACACATACGCAGCCGAAATTAATGGAGTCGAAAATGAGCGGCCAGAGTTGGTCAAATCGCCAAATGACCTCAGGCAGACTTATGCAAATAGCCATGCTGATTCCATTAACGCCTATCAATAAGCCAAAATTCCGACTATATGCCTTTACTACCACTACCAGACACTTTGAAAAAATCTATTAGATTTATTTTACATAAAAACATTAAAAAATATGCTATAGTTTAAAGCAAATCTATGTTTAACTAACTAACCATTTAAAGCTTTTTATCCACAAAACTGATGATGTGTATCATTTTTTAAAATATATTATCTAAACAGTTTCTTTGATTGTAAAAGCTTGACTCTTTTTTAAAGATCTGTTATGAGTTTCATATAAAAAGAATCACTTTTAGTGGTAATATTTAGCTAAGTGCACACACGCGACATGGGTGCAGGACATCATTAAGCTACCCATAAACCACTAGCCACACCCACTGATCCACATGCCGCCCCTTTGGCCATCCGCCATTCTCCAACCTCCAAACTCCATCTAATCCATGTATCCTTTACCCGCATGCCAGGACCTTAATGAGCGGCCAGCGCTGTCCGAACGATAATCAAATCAAGGAGCAAATCGTGGTGGTCACCGGCGGCAACGGCGGCATTGGCTTCGAAATAGCCCAGGCCCTGGCTGGCCGAGGTGGCCGTGTAATCCTCGCCTGCCGCAATCTCGAGGCCGGGAAGCGGGCGGCGGCCATAATCAAACGTGAGCTGGGCTGCCGCACACCACTGAATTCCTTGGACGAGGATGACAATCCGGCGGACAGATACTTCGTGGAGGCACGCTACTTGGACCTCTGTTCGCTGCGCAGCGTCCATCACTTTGCCGGCCAGCTGATGGCGGAATTCGAGCGGATCGATGTGCTGGTGAACAATGCCGGCGTGGTATTCGCCAACACCCAGGTGCCCACTGAGGATGGCTTTGAGCGGCACAGCCAGGTGAACTATCTGGCCCCCTTCCTGTTGACCCACCTGCTCCTGCCACACCTGCAACGCTCGGAGCAGGGCCGCATCCTCTTCGTTTCCGCCCATGCCCACCAGGGCGCCAAAATCGATTTCGACGATCCCCTGAATGTGGGCACCTGGTCGGTGAAGTTCCACGCCCGCGAAGCATTCGCCCACTCCAAGCTCTGCGTGCTGCTCGCCACCCGTTGGATGGCCAGGGAACTGAAAGGTAAGTGCCCAAAGTTCGAGACCTATTCCCCGAGAGAGAACTGGGGAAGTGCACTCGGAGGAGCTGCCTTTTCGGACTATCTCAATTGCTCAGTTAGTGGCCATTAGGCAGGGAAAAATTTAATTAATGAGTTCCTATCTTAGCTGCACTTGAACTTTCGCAAAACTTATCCTAAAGTAATGTTCGTTTGAACTATTATTTAAAATTTATTACTTACAACACATAGATTAGAGTATGTTTGTAATAACATCACATCGGTTATTCTTTATTTATAAATCCCAGAAAAGAGTTTGATACAATTTACATATCCTTTTCTGTCTTCAAAAACAAATTTGTTTAAGTAAAGTTGTATAGACACTACAGGTAGCCTCGAAACAGTTCTTTTTTTTCTCTCAGTGCAGTTCCAAATTTTTAGCATAGTTTGCACTCTGATTTATTGATGCACTCACTGCGCAATCTTGATTTCCGAGATACAAATAACCAAGGTCCGCTAATTTCCCCACAGGTACCTCGGTCACGGTCAACTGCTGTACGCCAGGACTCGTCCGTGGAACCCGCCATTTTCGCAAGTAAGTGCCCAAGATCTGGAAGCCCCAGTAGCCAGACCAAGTCAACCGGGGAAAACCCGCAACCCAAATTGAAATTCAAACGAAAGTGGAGCAAAGTGCAGAATGCAACTGAAACTCTAACTAAATTTTAAGCTCATTTCGTGGCCGCGCGAAAGACAACTTTTGCACTTTCATTAAGCAGCTCTAGCTTGTCTCCATCTCTTTCTCTTTGTCACCTGCTATCTCTCTCTCTCTGGTTTTCTCTGACTTTGTATCTGCATCTGTGGGATGAGGGAGGAGGCGACTCGTTTTGATGCAATCAAAAAGTTGCCAAGTCATTCGGGCGGGGCACGAAATGGAAGCCACCTTTTTTGGCAACAGCATCAAGGTAACATTTCAACCGAGGCCAAAATCATTTCGAAATACGAAATGAGTTGGTCAAATACCGAAATCCGGCCCAAATGCAACCAGAGAAATGGTTAAACGAATTGCAAGGGTAAGAGGTAGCAATGCATTTGGGAAAACATGCATAGAATGCAGTAAAGAGAAACTAGAATTACCGAATAGATTCAATAAAAAGTTAATTGCTTTTATATAATGGATATTAGAATTTCTGAAAATTCTTGTAATGGACTGAGATTTGAAATTCAAATCACAGTCGAACTACAACTCATGGTCACTTCTGGTTGGCATCGATTTTCGCGCAACACGACACACAATTAGTTGGCAACACTTGGCCAAACCATAATCAGGCTTAACAATTTGCCAATGCGATGGCATCGCAGTTTGCTTCTAAATCCGATTTTAAGGCATGCAAATTAGATGCGACTCGGCGCACAAAAAAGCAAAACCAGAGCAGCACATTTGCACAGTACACCGAAAAGGACGTGCAAACACGACAAACAGTTGCAAATTGCGGAAGGACAAAATGCCAGCAACAACAGACATCAACTGCCACATCAGCAGGACACTGAGAAAAACAGTCGTATCCTTGAATATTCAACAAAAAGAAATTCACTGAAACGCATATGATTAGTTGGCAATTTTGGATCGTTCAAAAGAATAGTCGGTTACCCTTAAATTAGTTACTTAAACTGGTATAAGTTTGTAAAAACCACTTAGGTCCTTTAGCTTAGTAATAAAATAAATATAAATTTATAATGATATGATATAAATGCATAAGCTTTAGTGAACTTCTGCCATTATCATTATCAGCATGCTTACATATATTTTTGCAACTGTGCAAGAAGGAACAACATTTCCAAACGACAACAGCTGCAATGAACTTTCACCCGGCCACGCCCACTCCTCATCATCAAATGCAGATGAGCTGCCATCGAGTGGCAGTTGCCAAAAAGATATGAGGATGTGGGAATGGCAGGGAGGGAGCTCCTTGGGCCGAAGTGAAATGCGGTAATTAAAAGCGGCCAAGTCAGAGAATTGCGGGTCGGCCGCAATTGAAATGGCGGCGGGTCAAGCTCGGCTCTCACTGCTGGCCAGCAGGCTCCTCGTTTGGGCCAACTTTCGCCTGCTGACCCCGCCACGTCGTCCTTTTGAGTTATGACCCAGACCCACAGTCACACACCCCGGTGACAGATGCCTCCGCCTCTACTGGCTCTGTTGGCGCTGCTGATGCTGCCAGTTGTGTTGGCAGCTCGACTTTTTGCTAAAAAAGATTTATTCCTTTGGGATTCGTCCCAGAAAATACAGTACCTGCGATATAAAAAGTACCTCAGACACACAAAACCTTGAGATGGAGAAACCTTAAGAATATTTCACAAGTTGTACCTACTTACTTAAGCTAAGCTGCCTAAGCTTAAATACCTTTCTATTTTGAAACTATCATAAGTCCATCTTGACTATCTTGAATTTAGCTTTTAAATTTCATAAAACTTACTTAAATATCGTATGATTATATCATACAACCTTTTCAGGGCAACCCACTTCTTTTTAGCTCCTTAAGTCAATTCGCCTACACTCTACCATTACAATTGGGCATCTCTGATGGCCAGCATCAAGTTGGTGGCACACTGTGAACTAACTGCCTGGCCATGAACATGGACATGTCCGGGACTCGGGGTCCGGGGTCCAGTCTCCTAATGATGGACCAGAATTAATGCGAAATTTATTGATGCTTCTTAAGCTGGCACAAAGTTGTCCCTTGTTTTTCCGCTGCTTCCTTTTTTCTGGCAGTTATAAATTAGAATTTGCCGACAATGTGCTGGTACACAGAGGGCTACTGTTGACCCCCAGATTCTCGGGAAATTCATCTATTCAGATTGTCCAGGGTGGGTACGATTTTCAGGATGAAGAGTTCACAGATTTATTTATTCGTGCGCGTCAATACAACCTACATTCATAGCTTAAAAAGTTTTGTGAGAAAAGAAAAGGATTGTTTAAGTTGGATTTATTTAAGCCTTTGAAAAAGAACGACATGAAATCGAAAAACCAATTTAATTTTTATTTAACATTTATGAGATTTAAAGTACTTTCTGTGACTCCTGAAAACAACTTTAAAGTGGCTAGAAAATTACGTTTAATGACCCATTAAATGTATTTTTATGAGACTCTTTAAAAAATAATGTCACATTACCCAAAAAGCAAGATGATTTAGACATTTCGGATAAGGCCAAGAGATTAAACATCGCTCGATGGCCATTGAACTTGTGAATTATTATGAGCTGTTCATAAAGCCTGTTCGCACATGCGACGAACACATGTAAATGGGGATTTTGGGGGGGGAAGCACATGCCCAGCGGAGGCCCAAGGACCAAAGCCCCAAGCCGAGGACAATAGATGGCCAGGACCCACTCGGTGGGTAGCACAATGGAGCAGGTGCTCAAGTGTGTGTGGCACACACGGAGTCACAAACGCAGCACACAGTTGCACATTGTTAACACGACCAGCACGTACAACAAATTACACAATTCAATGGCAATAAATGATGTAAAAGAGGCTAAGGCTTAGATACAGTTCTCGTGCTCATTCCACCGTAAGGAGCTGGAGTTGGGCTGTCAGAAGCCAGGAAAGCATAATCCATCATAGGCACAAATTGTACTGTCTGCATATGTACAAGTTTAACTACCCTGCTCCGTTTCCATTTCCATTTCCCTGCTCATATTTCCATGCCCATATTCCGCTTTTCCTGCCGAAGCAGAAACATTGTTAACATGCGTCATTACAATTTGCAAAATGCGATAACAATGTGCCAGCAAAAAGTGGCCTGAAAATGGGCAAAAAGCGAGCCAGGCAAATCAAATGCCTTGGCGAGCGTACAAATCATTTGGACATAAAACGCAGCACCTTGGCAGGTGGAAGGTGGAATATCGCTGTGGACAAGGACATGGTCATGAAGATGGAGATGGCCCTGGAACTGGGGATGGGCATGGGCATGGGTACTGCTCCTATCGGTGTGGCACGTGACCAACGGAGAACACAAGCCATCTTACATCATATAGATGTATTTTTTAGACCTCTAATAAAAATGTTTGAGTTATGTATAGAATATAACATACCCATTGGAATATCTTAGGTAATCTATATGCTATATATATACCTATAAATAAATAAATTTCAAGTAGCGAAGGCCTATGTAAATGGGTGCCGGATATTTAGAGACCTTTTACAATAAATTAAATATACTGATAGCGTGCACTTTCAGCACAAATGCCTCAATTTCGTTGTATTGTAAGGGCACCGCAACAAACCAAGCAAAGTCGAAACAAATTAAACGAAACAAACACATGCTCACCTCTAGTGGCCAAGGAGCCACCCCACTTGCCCCAAAAACTTGGCCAACTGCTGCGGGCAGCGGCAATAAAACAGCAAATGAACAGCGGAAGCGACATCAAGTGGCTGTACATGTAGGTGAATGTGAGCCGGGCTTCTCCACGGGCTCGGATGTTTGGATGTATGGCAACTGCAACTGGAACTGGATTGCTTCATGCCCATGTGAGCAGCACTTGGAGCTTTTCTATGGCTCTATCATTCTATGATTGAAAATCTACTTATGAATTCTGTTTCACAAAACCGTTAATATACAACTCATTTACATATTTACAACTATATTTCGTCGATAGTAAACTTGTTGCAAATAGGTGTTTTCTGTGTAAGGGGTATGTGATAGTCGAAGTACTAGGCTGTAGCATTCTATCTAGTTTTTACTCACATTTGAATATTTTTTCTCACATTTTCGCATTCTGTTTACACTTTATTTAACGATTTCCGCATAATACCTAAAATATTTGTGTTTGCATCATAAATATTTTCATTGCATTGTTCGGTTTGAATTCATTTTTTTTTTCAGTGCATGAAGCATTGGCTTCCTGTCCAACGGATATCTCCCTGTTGTGCTTTTTGTGCTGTTGCATTCTGTTACATGTTTTGCCTTTGCAAGTAGATTTTCTTTTTACAGACTTTGTAGCGCCAAATTGAACTTTTGTTGTACTCGTACTTATACCACACTGCCACGCCCCCCACGTCACCTCCCCCGCTTCCTTGCTGGCATACTATGTATGTATATGTGTATGGCATACACTATTCATATCGGAGATAACTCTGACTTTCGTTGGCAACTGCAAAAGTGCCGAAGCAGCTGTCATGCTCACCCATGCACTGCGATTCCCACCCCCGACCATCCTGGCCATCCTAGCTATCCTGGCCACGCCCACATCCTGACACTCTTGGGGTATCTTTCTTCATTTTTTGCCGCTGCCATTGATGAAAAAACCGATACCTGCTGGGCTTTACAGATTGTGGCCGAGTGCTTATCATCGGAATTCTTGTATACTGCATCATCTTGGCAGGAAGGTCAGTTTATGGCTGCGTATCTGGACTGATTTATTGCGACCCTTTATCCACTTGACAGTTGGACACTTACATAGCAGATTGGTTGCTAAAGCAA
The DNA here is from genome assembly GCF_004382145.1 of Drosophila mauritiana. Classification (NCBI taxonomy): domain Eukaryota; kingdom Metazoa; phylum Arthropoda; class Insecta; order Diptera; family Drosophilidae; genus Drosophila; species Drosophila mauritiana. The sequence goes on from NC_046670.1 coordinate 8,666,955, forward strand.
GATTATACATTTAAATGCAGCTACTTACTGTGTCTTTTTGCCTTCCTTCTCTGGAATTAAGTGCCAATATCAATATGCCATCTTCCAATTGCAGCACGGAATTTCCCATCTAATGAAATAATATTCCATATAACTAGAAACCATTTTAAAATAACCCATATTTTGTAACATAATCGCCAGAAAGGCACTTAGCCCTTAGTCTGCTTAAATCGCCGTCCAATAAAAACAATTAACATGGCGTATACGCTATTAATTTCGACCTGGAGTGGATTCAATTTCCGCTGGTGGCCCATCTATTGTGGCATTAAAGTAAAATACTCGGAAAAAGCCATGCCCTTTTCTCTCTTTCAAGCCATTTTGCTGCGCTTTTCCTTTGGCTGCCTGGCGGACACACACACGTACAGCTAAAAGATTTTCCCGGTCGGTAATAGCAGGTGGTGCAGGTCGGGGTTTAAATGAACTTTGCACCGCTGCAGCTTAGCGAGTCAGGCTGAAATTTTTCAATCCCACCCACGGCGACGGCCAGAAATTGGTGTGAGCATATCAGGCTGGTCGGTGGCGTATACGCAATATTTCAGACATTAATGCGGCAACTGCTTAGCGAATATTCTCATATTAGAACCAACCTCAACTTGAGTAACATATATATTTTTAATGCTTTTAAATTTAAGTTTTGCAACGTGCTCATCTAAGCTAAGCTAGAAATGTAATATTTTACATTTAATTAAATGTCAACGTGGCTCCCAAACAAATTATTTTCCCAATTTAAACCGGAAAATTTATATACTCCCTTCGAAAGCCCACCAATATTTCCCGACTACTCTGTGTAAACAGCCATTAATCAATGCATCCAAAGAGTAACCACCTAGTCTAAGCCACGAACCCAGCCACACACATTCATTTTGTTTTGCACTCTTTTCCCATTTTTTCCCAACAAACCATCTGCAGCCCCTGCAGCTTTCTATGCACTTTAAAAATGCAACCAGTTGGCGAGGGACGAAGTGTGGGGGGAGTTGGGGGGTTTAATGGCGGAGGGAGCAAGGACAGATACTCGTATCTATGAAAACGCTGGCGTAAAACGATGAATGGAATCAACACCAGCCTCGACCCAGGGACAAGGGGATTTAACTTTTGTGGCGGCGTGGGAGGTTCCAGGGGGTCAGAGGAAGGATCCAGGGCCAGGTCAGCCCAATTCAAACATAGTGATGCGAAAGGCAATATTTTATATACCTAGATGAGGTGTGGGAAAGCCATAAAAAATGATTCGTTGGTTAGGGACCTTTCTAGATATAGCTCATTTCATATATAAATTGAACAGTAGCCTTCTTGGAATACTTATGCTGCCTCAAATATAATTGCGCTTATATTAAATTATTCTGAAAAAATAAAACTAAACAATAATATTGTATATAGATTACTTGGTACACATAGCTATTATCTAGTGTGGTTATCTAGTTAGAACCACCTACTATATAGGCACCTCCAATTGCTGAGCACACATGGCATCGCTTTTATGCGTGACTTCTGTCTGTGCGTACTATGAAGTGAATGAAAATGAAAAGCAGTTAATGCTCAAGTCACGGAAAAAGCGTAAATGGAAAAGTTAAACGCATTAATTATTTATTTATCGTTTTATCGTGTTCAAGTGTCGGTGAACTTGCTCACCGTTCATCGTTCGTTGCCCGCCTGGAAAATAAAACAAAAGGAAAGCGGCAAACGAGGGCGAAAAGCATTAACAACGACAGCTAAGCAAATTGTGCGCAAGTTCGTAATCCTTCCTGAAAGGCAGCATCAGAAGTGCACAGAGAAAAATAGTTAGGTAGCTTTAAAATGCGTTCAAAATACTTAAATGACTTAATAATTCAGTTCTAAACAGTTAAATAAATAGCTAAGAGCTATTTAAAGAGCTCAGAAAAGATTAAATTCAGAAAATTATTCCTTTGAATATTTCTCAGTGCAAAAGTAAGGAGAGGCGTTGAAAGAAGTGGTAGGGAGCTGGTCGGGGTGGCCATTTCGCACAACTCGTTGGGCTCAGACGCTGGAATTGGCCCAGTCCCAGCTGCGGAGATGGCCAAAAGCTGGAGATCAACGGATGAGCGGCTGAATTGAATGGAGGACAGCTGGCGGTACTGGCGCCCTTTATCGCCCCAATTGAAAATGCCATTAAAACAATGCACCCAAAAGAAATTGTTCAAGTTTCGCTCGATGACCAGATTTAGTCAGAACTTTATAAGAAACTTGACTGGGATCTAACGATTTAATTGAATGCGGAATATGGTTTGAATAATAAGCAAGCTAAACAAGACACTTTATTTCCAAGTTTGTCCATATCTTGAGAGTTTTAAGCCACTTTCATGTTTCTTAATCAAAACTAATTTAATTGGCTAAACCAGCAACAGAAGCATTTGGAACTATATATGTAGATACATTTAAATATAGTTTTCACTGAAATCTTTCAGCTGTCAGGAAAAAGTTTATTTATCTGTGCCTATATCTACAACATCTTAAATCATAAGCGACATACGAATTTAAATCTTGTGAATGATTATTTTACTAAAAAATATTTATTTTCCCTTTTAGAATCCATTTGAAAAGCAACGAATTCATTTAAAAGTTACCCCATTTAGCTTCAACATTTCCTGGCTCCTTGTTTGCCATTTAAATAATTACAATAATTGGTTAACTTTGCAGCTCGCCGCTGATGTCGTCCCTCTGCGTGAAGGCGGTCACCTACCCGTGGATGTGGCTGTTCATGAAGAACGCCTACGAGGGCGCCCAGTGCGCCATCCGCTTGGCCACCGATCCCCAGCTGAAGGAAGTCACCGGCGAGTACTTCAAGTGAGTAGTTGCCATGGCCACTCCGCTGCACTGCACTCCGGTTTCTGTTGGCCGCATTAGCAGCACTTTGTTGGCCACTTTCTGCAGCCCCTTTTTTTTTGTTCGTTGCAGTGATTGCGAAATTGCGGAAAGTTCGGTGACGGGCCAAGACAAGGAGTTGGCCAAGAAGCTATATATGCAAACCATAAAAACCCTCGAAAGCGTTACCAAGCTAACCGTCGACAGGGAGGAATACGGCTTGGATTTGCAGCTGGAGATGGAGTCTGAGCTGAGGCTGGAGGCCCCGGCGGAAGCGGAACCGGAAACGGAAACGAACCAGGCAGCGGATGAAAAGAAGTGGCAGGGGAATGGAGAGACGGAGCAGCCGTAGTCATTGGAGTGATTTATGCCTGGCACGCGGCCCGAGTTCCTTGGAGACTGCCAACTGCAACGTCTATTTGCATTCGGTTTAACAATTGCCGCATTAGGCAGCCTGCCTTCACCCCCCCCCCCCCCTCGAATTTTATGGGGTTCCCTGACTTTGTGGGGCTCCCCCTTTTTCGCCGGAAATAAATGCAACTTTAATGTGCGAGCAGCCTGAATTTGCCGAGTTTGTACTTTTCGAGCAGCGTCGATGGGCTGAATACGTTGGTGCTTGAGCCTTTGATTTATTCCCAATTTAAAATGGCCTCGTTTGAGCGGGAATCCCCGCAAGAATCCCAGAATGGACACTGGCAAGCTATTCGGGTGAATAATAGAAATGGATGGGGAGTTTTGGGGATTTCCACAGTAGATCGAATGACTGAATGCCTTTTTCAAAGGAAAATGTTTCTATTAAATCGTCATAGTTATTACGAAATTTATTTAATTTAATTTCAATTACAATCGTTACTTTCCAATCGAACTAAAATCATTTGCAATTTATTCTATGCAACTAAAGTTCAAAGATTATTTCGATTAAAATCCAAAATAGCAGCCCCGAATTGTAATCGTATATTTAGAAGTCCAAATGCTGGGAAATCCATGGGCACAAGCTTGAATGGAGAATAGAGAATGAGCTAATTGCAAAATGTTTTTCGCTCCGTCTAAATTTGGCCCCCTCCCTGCCCCCGACTCCTGATCTCTGGGCCAAATGGCAACGCGTGCCAACAAACTGTTGATTACCAGCAACAACAACGAGGACTTGAACTCACACAGATACTCGCCTAAATAGATATGTGTATGTATGTGTGTACGGACGGAAAACCAACCAGAGATGCAAGGCCAATTATTTTTAGTTCAGCTAAAACCGATTTCCATTATAATGTGTGTACAATCTACAATGCGAGGCTTAGAGGAGGACATGCCAGGGGCAGACAGCCGGGAGAATTCTACATTCCGAGGACCCGGACGCCACCTACACAGAGAACAAATAGACATCTAAATCTGGCTAATTGATTTTAAAATGTTTCTATTATGTTTAAAACCTGCTAAAACTTCTTTTAAGATACAATACAGTAAGTTACCACATAAGGTTAGGCTTAAAATATTATGGTCTTCACTCCTTCATAGATATATTTCTTATTCCCCCTAATTATAAATTCGTTAAAGTAAAATATTTTTAATATTTTATCCGATTTAGTTGAGCTATTACTCCACAGTAGTTTTCTATGTAGCAGGACACATGCAACTGTCTCGACGCAGCCCCGCTTTGTATGCTATGGAAAATCTCTTTATTATATTACGTGCGACGCTTTTGTTGTCAGTTGGCAGGCGGCACAGCACCAGCAACAAAAGCCATTCACCCCCCTTCTGGAAAAATGGCCTCCCAGCACCCAAGACCCACAACCACCCACCCACCTCCCGCACACATCCGCATCCCCATTTTTGCCCGAGGGGGGGACGGGGTAAGCGCCATGTGTTGCTAGAGCAATTTTATGCTTCCCTTTTCGAAGTTGCTTCGTTTGACTGGCCCAGTTCTTTCCGCCCATTTTTCCCCATTTTTCTGATTCTGCGAAATGAAAAGCTCTTAGCGTGGAAAAGCGATTACGATGCTGGCGAAAAGCTTTACGTTTCCGGTTACCTTTCCGCCGCAACGTGTTACCGTAATGTGCATTTTACGCGCTTCAGTTTGGCCGACCTAAAGGGGGATCCCCGGAGTTCCTCGAGCTACTGACCTCCGGTGTGGCGTGTGCATTCACTGAAAGGCGCTAAGTCACTGCCGCTGTTTTTTTCCAGTGCACATAAAAGCTTTTCGGGAGCAACAGTCGCCCATTAAAAGCCCGCTCACTTGACTCTCTTCGAGTGGCACACTTGTCTCTTAAGTTTCGACTGCTCTTTACTTCTTCTTTTCGATTTAAGATTCAAAATATTGCGTATACGTAAGCAATGTTTGGTTTGCTTATTTTAATTTTTTATTTTTAATAAATATATAACATTTATCAAATATTTTTGGTAGAAATTAAGAGATGTAATTTATGTTTGTTTATTTTAACTAACTAGTCTACCTTGCTAGCTAATATTATTGTTTTATATAATTAGAAAGATACCATTTCTGACAATATTACTTAATATTAGGATATAAATAATCCTAATATGCAAGTTCTTTGGCTCTAAACTTAATATGAAATACATAAATTAATGCTTATTTAATTTTTCTTTGTTTAAACCTGTCAACCCTGGCAACTCTTATGCATAGCCTATCCTATTTCTGAGCAAAAGTGTGCCGCTTCTCTTCGTTACAACTCCCAAGCTTTCAAGACACCTGTGAGAAAGTGAGAAAGCTTGGCGAGCATGGCTTTCGCCTCTGCCACCGCCGATTGTAAACAAACGCCCAGCCGAAATCGAGAAGAGTAAATAAACAATCGAGAGGAGGCCAAAATAAAATAGAATCAAAATCAAATTGAGGAAGCGCGTCAAGAACGCCAGAAATGTGGCAAGTGATGCGTTGCTTGAACACAGCATCCTAGGAATCGCAGACACTCTGCCCCCAACCCCAAATGCTCTCGCATCGGAGAATCTCTCTGGGGGATTTGGGGGGTAAAAGAGAGCATAAACCCGAGTCCAAATCGAGAGTTGAGTTGAGCTCGGCAATTTCATTTGGATTTTGCCTTTTCAGCCGCTGCTGCTGATTTTTGCGATTGCTGCCCGCTGCTGGCTGCCTTTGGAAATTTCGCTTCAGTTGCGCGGCGGTCGACGCGAAGTGCAAACGTGCGAAATTTCCTCGTCATTTTTTCGCCTCAGCGACAGAAACAGCGCAACGTGGACATGTCCACGATGCTGCCACACAAATAGGAAAACAAGGAAAGGCAAGAAGAAAGGAAAATACTACGACACACACACGCGCGCAGAAAAGGCAAACAAATATTGAAAATTCTAAGGAAAAGCGCCCCGGGAAATGGGGCACGAACGAAGGTGTGTTGGTACTCTAGCTGCTGTCCGTGTGCATATTAATTATTCAAATTAATTGCAAGACATTTTCAACAAGTCTATATATACATGTACATATATATGTACATTCACCAAGTGTTGCATCTTAAATGAGTGTAAAAAATAATCGACGGAAAGTCGAGGGATGCCAGCTGAAAACAAATTAAGCCAAATGAATTTTCCCGAGAAACATTAAAATTTAAGTGTCACAGTCGGTGGCTCCTTGGCAGTTTCCCGAGTTTTCCGTGCCTGCCGAGCTTCCCAGTTCCTGTTATTATATCATCCTGTGCATAAGTGGAGTGCTTTTGTTGCTAATTTGCTACGTTTCGTTGCTGGTGGTCGTGAGTGGTAGTTGTGTGCTCAATTCGTGTCTTTACGAGGCATATAATTATGATATGCCAGCTATTCGAATGGGAAAATAAGTATATACTATATGGCACCATTCATTTATAGAATGGCTTGTTAAATGTTGTATCAGTTCAACGGGGTCCTTTTCAATGGTTCTTGGAACTTAGAAAGGTTTGATTGTGTTGTGACTGTGCGTATATTACTAAGTACTTTAATAAACAAACCATAATACTATAATGATAATATAATTACGTTAAAAATACAAATTCTGACATCATACTTAAATATGTATTATTGAATGTATCTTAGCTTATAACTGTTTTATGAATTAATCTGGGAATGCGTACATCTAGTTAATCCTCCTTACTGAGTGCCACCTGTACCATTGTCCTGCCACGCTTCAATGCAAATGTTTGTCTGCGCCCGCGCCCGTTAATATTTATTTGCTCCTTTGGGCGGGTGGATAACGCACTCCCCACTCCCACTCCCACTTCGGAGGCCACCATCTCCACTTGAGCTAGAAAAACAAACAGAAACACATTCGAGTTGTTCCCTGGCCTTGGTGTTTATGTGGCCGGTGCGTCAGGCTCAATAAACTGGAACCATTATCGCATCTACACGCTTCTCTAGAGATTCTTACAAGCCCAATTTCGATTTAACATGTTCCAATTTAAGTTAAGCAGAAATACTGTAAGTTCTAAATATATCTGAAAATCATTTCAGAACTTTATTCATTTCATTTCGAAAGACTGCAAGAGCCTTAAAAATATGGGTTCATTTCTATAATACCAGCTATAATATTTGCAGATCCTTCCTTCCTTCCTCCCTATTATCCTTCAACTAAGATTATTATATTTTCGCGCTGTGTATAGGATTTTCTTGGGCTCCACCCACAGTGGAATTTGAACTTGGCGTGGCATCATCGGCGCATCTCGTTCTCGCTTTCGCTCCCGGCTTGGAATTATTATCACCTTGCTAATTATCTATCGATGATAATGGTGATGCCATGCGATGCCCCCTCTCTATCGCTCCCCGTAGCCCCGTCTCGTTCTGCTTTCTTATCAGACTCGAAAAGAGCCCGCGACTTTTGCGTCGACTGTGACTATTTGCATTTCGCTTCGTTCTGTGTTTGTTTCACATGAATCTAAGAATTCGAATTCTAATAATATTCCAACAAATAAACATGTGAGTACGGGTGGCACAGCCTCCAAAAAAAGAAAAAAACCAACCGATAACCGAGGGGGATGGCAATAAAAAAAAAACACATGAATCAAACAGATTTCAACTAACTTCTTATTTGGTCATTTAAATTTTAAACTGGAGAAGTTTGAATATCAAAATTCATTTCGGTTTCCGAAATAGATGTTAATGTTGCAATTTATTTTCCCAAGCAACATTTTAAATTAACAAACACACACTATTTTTTTGGCGCAATTAATGAACTCAAATTTGTTTGGTTTTTTCGGCAATGAGCCGCTGTTATTTATTGATCAATTTAAAATCTAAAAATATTTCCAAAATACTTACATATTATTTGGGTAACGAATTTTACGAAATTGTTTCAGAATCATTTTCAGTTTATTCTAAAATATATACATATATACCAGTATATACTGGTAATCACAAATTTTGAATTATTGATTCTGTTATATATGCTAATCCATTAAGGATCAACATTTAAATTTAAAATCTATATTTCTTTAAAATCGAATACGTTATATATATTTTTTTTTATTTCCTTGCCATTTTAAGTAAGAATCCATAATTTCGCTGACAACATCTGCACGCTTGGCACAACTTTAGTAACCGTCACAATGAAAGGAAATCACCTTGGCCCTGGGGCCGTCTAACGGTAACGGGAAAATCGCTTATCAAACCTCAAACCACCAACCCCCACCCCGCACCACACCACACCACCTGAGTTGGCCCAAACCTAACCCCCCCTCAGGTAGTTTTCTCGCACAGCCTTGACAATGGCAACGAGCGAAGAAATGGGCGCTAAATGGGCGCGCTCGCAGCGTAGAAAGAGTGTGCAGAAGGGGCAGAGTAGTGGGAGAAAGGGGGCTGAACGTGGGGACTTGGGGGTATATTGGAGAGTGCGGCCGTTACAACAAACAAACAAAGGAAACAAACAAACTGGGCAACAAATGGTGGGCAAGGGCGGGGTAGTAAGACTATGCCGGGTCGAGTGCTTTGGTTCATGGCTTACACTCACACACGTCTCCGCCGCTCACTCTCTCTCTCTCTCACTTTGTTGCCATCTCGCTCTGCAGAGCGCTGGCCTTGTCTTTCTCTATACATTCGCTTACACTGAAAAAAAAAAAACGTATTTACATTCTGTATTACAAAATATTGAAGTGAGGTAATAAGTTCTTTTCAGAACACAACATACTTAAAATTCATATTTTACATTTAAGAAATTTATAAAAAAAAAACAATTTTATTGCATAAAAAATAGAGCTGGACAAGAGCTCATTAACCATACCATATTTAAACTTTATTTTTTGGTGTATGTATTTAGTGGATTAAAAGAAAACTATTTTCTTTAAAATCATTAAAAATACTTTTAATGTTTAATAAAAGCTAGATGTTAAAGGTTAAATATGTGTTGCTGAAATCATTATTAACAGGAATTAATGTTAATTCTTTAAGTATTTAGTTATGTATTTATTCATTTATTTCAATTATTTTCCCCAGTGCCGCCAAACGGGTTTTGAGTTGTTTTTGCGCTGGCTACTGGGTCTCAGTTTGAGTTTGGGCCTGGGCTTGGGTATGGGTATATTGGTATGGGTATGGGTATGGGTTCGGGTTGGGGCTCTTTATGGGGTTTTGTGTCTGGGTCTGAGACTGCGACTGCGACTACCACGACTGGGACTGGAACTGGGATTGGGATTGGGAGTGGAAGGGGAGGGGGTCTCTGGCATCGTCGGCGGCTTTGGCAGTCAGTTGGCCAAGTCAGTTGCTCTTTTGGCTTAACAAACTCAGAACGTGCCGCGGCGACGATGGCGGAGACATCGAATTGCAGCGCATAGAATAAAATAGACAGCAGGAGCTGAAATCGAGGCAAGCGAACGGGCAAGAGTTGGGCTTAGTCATCATGTCCAAGCGGCATCCGTCGGATGCAGGGCGCTGAAAAGGTTCTCAAATTCACGACTAGTGTGTATTTGCCGGATAAATTATTAAGTGATATTCGCTTGGCATCGCCGCTTGTTGCTGTTGTTGTTGTTATGTAAATGGCGAATGTATCTCTTGGATACCATAACGTATCTTAATATCGAAATGTGTGTACGTGTTTTTAGCCTTGACTTTAGGCCTCTGCGCGCTGCGTCATTTGCGTGTGCTGGTGCTCCAATTTCGGCTATTTCTCGCCGATGGTATCTTTCTTTCTGGGCCAAAAGCACTTGAGGATTATGGAGCGGCGGTGCGGAGGAGCAGCCTCCGTGCTCCGCCAGCAGATGCCAGGAAAGGCACTTCAATTGAAATTCAAAACGCACTCGGCTCCCCATCTGCGACTTTTGACTGATACACCTACTTAAAAACAACAACGAAAATCCAGAAAAGCGGAGAAAAAGCGCCGAGATACAAATTTTTAGAAAGTTGCCTGGCAGCCGAGTGTCTCGTTTTGTTGTTCTTCTTTCACAATTTCTTCGTCGCTTCTTATAATTTCTCTCTCCCTTTCTTTCGCCGCTTCTCATGGCATTCCTTTCATGGCCAGCACACATATTTGCCGTCATGATTTTTTAATTATTTTTTAATGCCTCACACACACACACACACTCCATAAATGGGTCACAAACAGGCAGGGCACTTCAAAATAATTGGTAGGAATTCAAATCGCCCCGCGCAAGTTTCCCAGGGCGATCTTATCTTTCTAGTTTTTCTCATCGCAATTAGCAACCAGTTTTTTACGATATAAATATAATGACAGTGTACATATGGCCAATCGAGGCATACGTAATGGCCATTGAATCGGGAAATCGACTGGCGTATTATTTATGGCTCCATTGTCTCAGTGATGCACGTTTGCCATGACCTAACTTACTAATCTCCACACACACAATCTGTTATCCTGTGAATTAGAAGTCTTATTTATATGTTGTTCCGAAATAAAGGGAATATTCAAATTTGATACGAAATTCGTGACGAACGTATTCGAAATATTTCTCAAAAGTTCAAATATTTCCAGTTGCTAAGTAAAGGGCATTTATTGTGAAACTTGCAATGGCTTTATGAGTAATCCTTCTTCACTATCCTTGCAGTTAGTTTCCATGATCCAGAGGCGGCGTGGTGTGGTGGCAAATCTGGTGCATATACCTCATCTGGACACGTAGAGCCGTGACCGACTGCAATCCTTGAACCGCAAAACCGACTCCGAACCGCAGTCGAAACAGAGGCAGCCAGAGCAGTGTAAGGATAACGGTGGCAGGAGCAAGCAGCATTAAACTTACGCTCGTCCTTGGCATTTGCAATAACAAGCGAAGGGGCTGAAGGCGGGAAGCCCCGAGAAATCACTGCAAGCGAAGCGGAAAAGAGGAATTTTATTGGATTCGAGGACGGGACAGGACAGGGAGCTCCGTGAGCGAGGGGATTCCCGCACCACTGCAATCCTGGCCCAACGCAACCACAGCACCTCCAACGGCAGCAGCGCAGCCAGCGTCGGCAGCGGCGTCGGCAGCGTTCCCGTTATCATGGAGGGTCCTGAAGTCACATTCCTTTTCCAATTCGGCAGCGTGCGCGATGCGGTCTGTGTGCCCGCCAGCTCGCTGACCCTCAAGACGCTCAAGGACCTGGCCTGCGATTTCATCAACACAAAGGTGAGGCCATGGGTGAACCATTTCAACTTACATCTAGATTCAATCACAGGATTCAAGGACATGCATAATATTTGAGGGAGTATTGAGAGAAATGTTTGTTACTGCTGGAAGGCACAATGTATCCTTTGGCAAAGAATTAGTAAACCCCTAAAACAGCAAAGGAGGTCAACATCTGAAGCCATTTAGTTAATTATGCAAGGACCTTCCAGTAAACATGTCAATTGTAGAATATTTGAACAGAAGTCAAATGGCGGGCAGGTCAACATTCTGTGCAGTTGGGCCATAAGTTACAGTGGTTTTATGCAGACAAAAAACAGAAATACATACTCGAATGTAATAACTATCTTAATGAAATTAAGACCTCTTCACTTGGAAGTTGAGGCAACACAAAAGTATTTCTCCAATACGCTTTTAGTAGTTTTTCCACCCACTACTAGAATGAAGTCATTGCACACTGTATTTCTAGCAGACAAGTGAAAAGGTCGGATTAATCCATGTATGTATGTGTGCACCATAATTGCTTTATTTCATTAAGTAAGTCCAAGTTACATAGGCATGTACTCGTTTCCGCATGGCCCGTTCACCACCCCCTTTCCCCTTCCCCGTGACGCAGCTACCCATGGCCAATTCAATTAACCAGGCCGCAACTGGTGGCGTTCCTAAGATCCATAACCATCCATTGCCAACGACAGCTGCTCCGGGCACCACTCCTTCCGTTCCCAGCTGGCAATCCAGCTCCAAATGCGTACAACTTTTATCCGGATGAGGGGGAGAAGAAGTAGTGAATGGTTAATTTGGTTTGGACAGGATCTAAGACCCATGGACCTTTAATTGTGCCTTGCATATGTGTACATGTATCCGCCATGACTGGCAGTAGATTTTATCAATTAACTCCAGAAAAGCTGGCATTTCATCAAGTCACAAAATGGTTGATGGGCTTCCGTGAATATACCAATCACTATAATCATACCACAATTTAGCTTCCTTCTAGACTCACAATATATCGCATATTTATTGTATTATTAGCAAAACTACATAATAGTATACCTCCAAATCGATGGGTCATTAACTTTTTTCTAATTTGTAAGGGTATTTGCAACTGTGTAGATATAAAGCAAACAAAGCACCAATGTTCATATCAATTGAAATCAATACGAAATTTTGTGCATATGGCAGGCTGGATCTTATCGGGCAATCAATTAAGATACGAATATGATATGATAATGGCTCGGCCAATGCAAAAATAAGCGTTAAACGAACCCGAACATCACAAATGGCCAATGCCCATGTCATTGCCATTGCCACAATCACTTTTCCCAGCGCATTCGTAGTGCTCACAGCTCACATCCTGCTGGCTCATTTCAGATCCCGGACAGCGGACTCACGTACCTCTCGGAACGCATTCTGCTCTTTGTCCATGACTACAGCACACCGAATGTGCTGCACATCATCAACTCGGCAGCGGAGGTGGTGGACGAGACCCTCGTGGAAATCGTGCTGACCGCCAGTCGTAAGTAGCCAGGGATTGGGATTCCACCCACTTCAATGGGGTGACACATTCGTCGACGGACAGCACTCATTCAATTCATAAACTTGCAAAGGGCATGGTTGAGATGAATGTGTCGAAGCTGTGACAAGACAGTTTAAATCCCAACGGATATAGTAAAAAATTTAGCTTCATTCGATATATCTTTGATTATTCAAATGTATCAAGACTATTAATACAAAGTTATTCTGAACAAAGTTAAAAATCAATAACTATTACTTATGGTACTCAATGCTTAACAATCATTAGAGAAATCCATTGTAAAGTTATATTTCTATATTTATAAAGATTTTAGAGCTACATTAACTTATTGGTTACTGCCTTTTAAAATTAATCATATAATATATGATATAATGGATTCAACTTAAACGAACCCAATTTCAAAGTATCTTTTTCTCGCCCACACTGCAGCCATCCTGTATCCGACCTCCGAGATGCCGACCCTCAAACCGCACAGCCTGAATGTGCATTCCTACAAGGGACCGACCTTCTGTGATTTCTGCGGCGAGATGCTGTTTGGTCTGGTGCGCCAGGGCCTCAAGTGCGACGGTATGTGAATCGGAGTGTGATATCAATGGGGGGGGGGGGGGGTTGGTTCCGAGCTATTCGACTAATCTCCAAACGTGTCCTTGCATTCCGTCCACAGGATGCGGCCAGAACTATCACAAGCGGTGCGTGGTGAAAATCCCGAACAACTGCAACCGCTCCAATGACGCCACCTCGAGGCGCTCCTTCACGCTCCAGGCGCCCCGCAGTCCGTCCGGCAGCTCCCAGCAGTCGCTCGTCTCCACGGAGGACTCGACCGGACGGAACGACTCGAGCAGCTCACTGGTAAAGCGCATGTCGGACCTTATGAATGATATTATAAAGCATTGACAGCCAGACAGGACCTTTCATATTCGCTATCATAAGCATATGCAGTATGTGTGAGTGAGAGTGTGCGTGAATGAGTGTGTGATTGTGTGTGTGTGTCCTTTAAGGGTGGTGGTAGTTCATAGTTTCCGCCTGTCCTCACTGCGCGTATTTCAAATTGTACTTAACGTGGCTCACACTTTTAATTTGTATTATTTTCACGCTTTTCTAATAAACTTTTTATACTGCGCACATTAAATGCTTTATTAACTATTTAGAACACTCGTAGGGGGGTTTGGAAAATGCACTTAATTATAACTGGGGATAGCACTCAAACTGTCTGAAGTCAGGAAAATTAAGGATACAGTTAAAAAGTAACTCCGTTCTTCGATTTCTTGCGTTCTGATAGATAAACAGCAACAACAAACCTTTTTATTTAAACATTTCTTTCTTTATAAACGAGCATAATTTCCCAAAAACACTGAAGCCATTTCCACCATCCTTTTGCCTGCCATTTCCTTCGAAATCCTTCCAAAAGAAATCCTGGAAAGAGGTTTCAAGAGAAGCCGGCCAAATTATGAAAATTCGTTTTGGCCAATTAACGCTATTAAAGAAGCCCTGCCCACAGGGAATACCCCATGCGCATCCATCCCCAGAGCCTCTTAATTTGCTAATTAAGTAACCTGCCTTCCACAATTCCCAGAATATTCCCGGTCGCCATCAAAGGACTCATTCGTCGGGCAGCCGGAATGGACTGATGGTGCTCCGTATTCCGCACACATTCATGGTGCACACGTACGGCATACCCACGGTGTGCCAGCTGTGCAAGAAGCTGCTCAAAGGACTCTTCAAGCAGGGCCTCCAGTGCCGGGACTGCCAGTACAATACGCACAAGAAGTGCATGGACAAGGTGCCCCACGATTGCACGGGTGAGGCCCAACTGAGCCAGCTGCAGATCCAGGCCGGCGCCAAGGAGCGGGACAACTTCTTCCGCGAGGAGTTCGACGACAGTGACGGCGACGACGGATCCGAGTATGGCAAGTACAAGTCGGCCATGTCGAGCGGTGTCAATCTGGTGGCCGGACGACCCAGAGAACCACCGAAAGCCCTCACGAATGCCCACAACTCGCCGCCCGAGCTGGTCAACGGAGGACTGGTCGATGATTCCAGCGTTAGTGGTGGTGAGACCAGCAAGTCCAGCAGCGACGGCCAGTCGGAGCAGTCGCAGTCCTCTACCTCCTCCTCGCCCAGTGCCAATATTCCGCTGATGAGGATCGTCCAGTCCGTCAAGCACACCAAGAAACGCGGTGGGCAGGCCCTCAAGGAGGGCTGGCTGGTGCACTACACCTCGCTGGACAAGGCAGTGAAGCGCTACTACTGGCGACTGGACTCCAAGACCATCACACTGTTCGTCTCGGAACAGGGTAGCAAGTACCACAAGGAGCTGCCGCTGGCGGAGCTCCTGTCGATCGAAAGCCACCTCGGAGATCCACGGCCGGAGTGCAACTACTGCTTCGAGCTGCGCCTACCCAATCTCAGCTACTTCGTCGGACAGGATCCGCAGGTGGGCGCCAAGGAGGAGCAGGCCGTCAGATTACCTCCGCCGGACAGTGGAATTGGCAGTGACATTGCCAAGAGCTGGGAGACCAGCATCCGGCAGGCCTTCATGCACGTCACCAATACGCGTAGGTACTCCGAATATGTTTGTGAACGGCGCATCAGCACGCTTTGTTTCCTTTCCAGAATGCTGCGAATCGGAGGAGCAGGTCCAGGACATGGGCCAGCTGTACCAGATCTTTCCGGACGAGGTGCTCGGTTCCGGGCAGTTTGGTGTGGTCTACGGCGGCGTGCACAAGAAGACGCAGCGCGAGGTGGCCATCAAGGTGATCGACAAGCTGCGCTTCCCCACCAAACAGGAGGCGCAGCTGAAGAACGAGGTGGCCATCCTGCAGAACATCTCGCACTGCGGCGTCGTCAACCTGGAGCGGATGTTCGAGACTCCGGAGCGGATCTTCGTGGTGATGGAGAAGCTCAAGGGCGACATGCTGGAAATGATCCTGTCGCATGCGAGGGGCCGCCTGAGTGAGCGGGTGACCAAGTTCCTGATCACACAGATTCTGATTGCCCTCAAGTACCTGCATTCTCAAAACATCGTCCACTGCGATCTGAAGCCGGAGAACGTGCTGCTCTCCTCGGACGCCGAGTTCCCACAGGTGAAGCTCTGCGACTTTGGCTATGCCCGGATCATCGGCGAGAAGTCCTTCCGGCGCTCGGTGGTTGGCACTCCGGCCTACCTGGCACCGGAGGTGCTCCGAAACAAGGGCTACAATCGATCTCTGGACATGTGGAGCGTGGGCGTCATCATCTACGTGAGCCTGAGCGGCACATTCCCCTTCAACGAGGAGGAGGACATCAACGACCAGATCCAGAACGCGGCCTTCATGTATCCCCCAAATCCCTGGAAGGAGATATCCTCCAATGGTGAGTGCAGAGTTTAAGCACGAAGTTCAAGTCCAGGTTCATCTATGAATCCCTTCTGTTTTCCCCAGCCATCGACCTGATCAACAACCTGCTGCAGGTGAAGCAGCGCAAGCGGTACACGGTGGACAAGAGTCTGCTGCACTACTGGCTGCAGGACAAACAGACGTACCGCGATCTGCGGAACCTGGAGACCCAGGTGGGTGCCGGCCGGTACCTGACCCACGAGGCGGATGACCTGCGCTGGGACTGCGCGGGCGACATGTGACCTGGCTGTGAGCCCGAGGCGATTCTCGAGAGCACCACCGAGTTAATCAGCTGCAGCGCAACCACCACCACCGAAAGCTATCGTCGATCTCCGGCGGACTGCGCCGGATGCCATCGGCTGTCGGATTGCGGGAACTCCCCCAAATCGGAGGCCATGAGCGACAGGGCGCTGAAATGGATGCGGTTCCACCTCTGCCGGCACATCAAATAGCAGTACAACCTTATTGCCTAGCCCATAAGTTTATCCTATCTCTCTAACTCGCTTCTCGATTGATATCCGCTAAACGAACGAACTCTTCTTACCACGTACCACTTACAACTTACAACTCTGTGTGCTAAATTTTTCTCTAGAATCAAAATTAGTCGATAGCTTTAATTTGTTAACCACCTAAAGGCAACTCTTATGAATAATACACAAATACTTAATATACATATGTGAAAATAAAACCCAGACGTAACTGCGAAGCTCAGATCCAGTTTAGTACCAATGGCCATAAGTTACAGGAAGAACCCAAAAACCAAACGAATGGCAGAGAAATATAGCTGAATAAACAACGCTTGACAATTAAGAGATGCACTTCGCGCTTTTACTTACAGTCGCGGGCAAATAAATAGGTAGCATTGTCATATTTGGGGTTAATTTGAAAATTTATAATTCATTTTGTTAGCTTATTTGGTTATATTAAATATTAATTTATATTGTATTGCTTAGTATTCTTTCTGATTCTAATATTTTTAAATTAGATCATGCTAATTGGTGTTGTTCTTTTGTAGTATGAAATGTAGATATATATGTAAATATTTATTACATATATAGTAAACAAGTGTATATTCATATTTTGAATATATTCTTCCACCCATGACTGTTTTGTCAACAGTAGTTGAAGTGTCTTCAACTTAAGGTGCTCCATAAGATCACTGGCCTGCAACGGTGGACCCATTTCTCGCCTGAATTTCGATGCTTTCCAGCAGTTCTTGTTCAGCATTTCAGCTCGAAAGATGCATTATTTTGTGGCCCATTGCTTCATAATGGCAATTCTTGCCGGGATTAGCCAGCAGGGTGATGACTTTAGCACGCCCAGTGCCGCCTGGTTGGAATATCAGCGGGAGAGATTCGGTATGAGCAGTAATCCCTTCCTTTTTGGGTCCACCAAGGCACCAACAGTCCAAAATGTAGAGGTGGTGACCCCGAAAGTGGAGACCACATCCAGGAAACATTCCTCCAGCTCGACCGAAAACGCAAGTCAGGAATCCGAGGAGGAAGAGGAGTCCACGGAGCCACCAAACGAAGACGAAGAAGTTGGGGTGCCCAGTGTTCAGGGATTCTTCAAGTTTCTGAAGAACATGCAGAAAACTTGGATCAAGAAATCGACTCTGACTTTTGGAAAGAAAATAAAACTGCTTCAAAACCTGCGAGACAATCTTATAAAATTGATAGGTTAGTTTTATAAGTTTTAAGATCTTATATGTTGCCTTATTATATTTCACCTTCTTATTTTGTAGAGCAACAGTTCGCGGTTCTTTGGCAGCCACCAGAGCGAAAAAGGAGACGTCGACGTGGTATTTTGGATGATTCGGAAATTGATTTTCCGCCTGAGGCGGCAATCATGAGCATCAACTTCTTGACATTCGCCGTTTTCCTCATTAAGCTCGTTATGGTATGTTGTAATTTATATTATAATATTTATATTTATAATTAATTTTCTAATATTGCAGCAAGTGGTTAAAATTGTGAAAAGCAAACATGTTACCTTTTCTGGATTCACCTTTTCACCAGAAGCTGCAAGACGTCCATAAGTAGTTTAGATTAGATTCTTAAGTAGTTTAGATTTTAAAAATATTCTTTTAAAATGAAAAACTAATTTTCATGAATCAAAAAAAATATTGTAGAATTCATTATAAGTAGTCTTCTATTTAGAACAATGATTTATTAATCTTTCTCATGCTTACTAGATCTAAATTTTAATTATATGAGTTAGTTAAAGATATTCAAAGGTTATTAAATGTTTCAATATTAAATGCTGCCGGAATCAATTTTCAAAATTTGAACTATCGATTCTTATCGACTATTAGATTTTGGCTGGTATCGGCTTTCATATCACTCAGCTTTTGTCCATCACATGTCATCTGTTTTATTTTCCACACGTGCAACATTTGAATTGTTTCTAAAAGCCAGAAAGATTCAAATATAGCGCAGTAACAATGGAAGATAAAATTATAATTGAATCCATATGCGATCACAAAAGAGATGAGCTCATCCCCACCATATGTAAGTTAACTAGTTTAGCCATCAATCAGGAAAAATATATAAAATCTCATTTTGCAACCATAGTGAAATTCCAGAATGGATCTCTTCTGGGCAACGCAGATTTCAGCATGGTGGAGAGCGCCGTGGATGGCAAAAAGCATGCCTTAGTATGGGCTGGTGACCAGGTGTACACGGGCGAGGTGAAGGATAGCGAGGAAGTAGACACCTACGTTTGCATAAGGAACAAATTAACTAACAAAGTTAAAATCGTGCCAGTGCAAGAGGCATTGATGTACAATCATGTTTACAAGACACTGGAGCGACAAAAGAAAACGGGTCCCACGATGAGCCGGGAGCACGCCAACAAGAAGCTGCTCAAGGAGTTTGGAGGGCGCAAGGCATCCCGCTTCGTGGACAACCGCGAACAGATGATGGTCAACGTGGAGGTGATGCGTCAGGATCTGGACGAAACGGTGAATGCGACCATGCTCGACGAAGACGAAGAGGGCGGCAACCTGGCTGATGTGAGCATCAACAATGAGGAGTACCTGGCCAGCATTGTGCCCGAGTTCAACAAGGAGGCGACCAAAGTGGACGAAGTCTACGCTGTGGAAAGTTTGATCCCGAGCTCTCTGCTCGAACGACTCGAGGAGGAGGCCAAGGTGGTGTTCTCCACGCCTGTACAGACTCTACCGTATGTAGTTTGGTAAAAGTAGTAACATTTAAATGTTAAAATTCCTTTTCTTGCAGCATTAAATCGGATTACCTCAAGTCATGTTTGGCCAAAATTCAGGAAAAGACCGTTTCATCCAAGCGGGACTTCTTGCACATTAAGCTTATCATCTACATGGACGCCTTGCAGTCGCTAATTTCCCTTCGTTCGCGCCAAATGCAGAAGGCTGAGCTCTCTGGTATCACCGAGAAGATCGAGAATGATATACGCCATCGTTTTGCGGATCCCAATGTGGCAAAGAAGGGAACTCGCACCAATTTCAGCAGTGAAAAGGCACTGACACACTTTATTGTGATGGCCCTGCTCCTCAGTGAGAAATTCGAAGTGGACATCAATGTCCTCTCCCGTGCTTTGGCCACCACCAAGGCTCGGATCAAGCAGTACGCCCACATTGTGAACGCTCTGCCAAAATCCAATTCGGACATCCTTAGCCTGCGCCTGCCCAGCAAGGTTCCGGCTCTAAAGGCGGGCCGCCGTTTCCAGCGCAAAAAGTAGGAGTATCTTCAAGGACACCGCGCCCGCCATCGATTTAACAAACCCTGGCGGACCAATTACATTCATTGTAGCCAGATACTTCTGGTTTTGTTATTGTGGGCAATGCCAGAAAGAAAAGCGATGGGAGGTTTTGAAAATAATACATATTCATTGTAATCGTTTAGCTGAATAAGAGAAAGACCATTAAAGATTAATTTTAACAAAGGCCTGGAATTTTAAATCGATTTTAGACCAATGGCCAATAGCTGCCATGGAAACTAAAAATATTTCCACGACCCAAAATGATGACCCATTGAAAACAGTCTTGAATGATTAACTTATGCTACGGTAAACGTTACATGTTTATACACTTTTTATTTACGTTTTTAGATTGAAAATAAAGAATAACATTAGGCGAATACTCCGGCAACGAATAGTTGCTTGCTAATTGCTCGGAAACGACGACAATGTTTTCAAGTGCTCCATAATAAATTTTGTTATGATGGATGGCCGACCAAAAAGTATTTGTGTTGTGGTTGTGTGTGTGTGTACGACGGCAATCTTGTTAGTCCCTCCTCCGTTTAAGTCATCATCCTCGCGAATTGCGCCAGTCCTGTAATTCTCCACTCTAGACAGCCAGTCCGAAGACCGAAACGATGCAGTACATGGTCTTGTTCTCCCAGCGCACTGTGCAGGATCCGTCGGTGTCGTTGTTCCAGTAGCAGGAGCTGGCGGTGTGGAGTCCAGCACCGTTCTTTTGCATGATCATGGCGGTCACAATGTACTTGTAGGGCTTCTGCTCCTTGGTGAGCACCGTCAGGCAGTTCTCCACCACCTGGCCGGTCCAGTTGTTCACCTTGTCGTGCTGGTAGGCGTTACCGCCGATGGTCGTCTCGATGGCCTCTTTAATCGTCTTGCTCACGTCGTCCACAATGAACTGGCTTTCTTCGCGTGAGTCATCCATGTTCGCAGCTTTGGTTTGCTTCTAACGGCAGCTGGTCAAAAAAGTTTACGTACTGAGCTCTACTTAGTATTGTTGTCGTTGTAAATGTGCGCGCGTTTTTGGGCTCGTCGGCGGCGTTCGAACAGCCGAAATAATATATATCGGGATTCTATTTTCCTAAGGGATGCGGAAAGCCAAGTTTGCTTTTAATTTGGCAGTATTTTCAGGGCACCTTGATCTGGTCAGACTGTGTCGCAATTTAACCGGTGAAACGGTTACATCATGGGTCATTTTTAGCGTCTTCACACTAGAGATTTCAAGAGAAGAAACAGTTTTGTTTTATTCAAAACAAAGGTTTCGCTATCACCATTTTCCACAGCAATTCATCAAGGAGAGTAGAATTAGATAAAGTACTTTCAAAATAAACCAAAGCTAGTTAAAACCAATTATAACCATAATGGCAGTGGAAACACACTTAAATATTGACATTAATCGATAGAAAACAGTGCTGAAAACTGCGGGAAAATTATACTTTCAATCGCTGGATTATTTCGACTGCAAGCCACGGTCACTCTGGCAGAATCAACATAACGGACGCGTTCGCGGCGCAATAAAAACGGAAAATAATTAAATTATTCCATAACTCTTCTGCGACAGCACGGAAAAACATCCAGGCATATCAAGGCCGAATATCGCTATTAAATAGCACAGCTGAAAGCGATTCGTGCAGCACGTCGTTGAATTGAATTAAATTCGTTATGGGAAAGTGCCTTGGTGTGTGTGTGCGTGCGTATAATTAAGCAAAAGTATTTAGCAAATCGAAGGCGCACATTTCGCAATACACGCTGCGAAATAATCGGGTGATAATTGTCGCAGCTGCAGGCGCACTTCCTTCTCCATCTCCTGCTTTCTTCGTTTTTATCTCTGCGGATACGTGCTACTACTTTTGCAGCTGCTGTTCAGCTATTTAGCGCGAGTGTGTGAGTGCGCTCCGCTGCTGCTGCTGTTGTTGTTTTTGTTGGCTCACCTCTCGTTAACCACCTTGAATGCGAGTGAGTGAGCGAGAGGGGGTGAGAAGAGTGCAAAGTTGATGCCCGCGAGTGTACGCGCGTCTCTGTGTGTGTGTGTGACAACAAATTGAGTGCGACTGTGTGCGTGCGGCATTAGTCACTCTGTTTAACTTTTAACTGTTTTGGTCCACCCTTTGCGAACTAAAAAGGCAAAGACAAAAAAACCCACTAAGCCAGCTTGCGGATCGGTTTTTTTTTGAATCGAAACGAATCGGATCGGAACGAATCGGAAATCACCAAAAGGTTAGTTACCCGCAATTGATATTTAACCACAACATCACCCTGACAACTTTGCTTTTGCAAACATACATACACACATCACTCCACCATTCTCATCAAAGTTTTACTCAAGCTACTTAATTGAAATTCCAGTCAAGGTCGCATTTGTTAATTAATTAAATGTTTGCCCCGTTGACTGCTAGTATATGTATATACTTGGCGACTACACAATAGTTATTGTACAATTCAAAAAGTATTGCATAAACCGATATGCTACGTTTGTTCCGATTGTTTACTCAAGCCTCAAGCGATAAGCGGCGAGTACAGTGACATTTATGGATGGGAAACCCATTTTCTGTTTTGACTGCATAATAGACACTATACGAAAAACACTCATTGCTTTTAACGAATAACTAGAATTATTACAGAACAGCTGCAAAATGGTCACCCCTGTTCACTAAATACACTCTTATTGTACAATATAACGAGTCGTACATGGTCACTTTTTCTCGCTGTGTAGCTCTGCGCGAAGCTTCTTCTTTAACCATTAATAAAATAGAAAACCGAAGGAGTTTCGTTTTCGTTTTGTCACTTTCGGACGCAGCAGGTGGTGCATTTGCGCTTACCTCACTTTCCAGCTGACTGACTTTCGGGCGATCCTCACATGATGGCCATAACCATATACCATATGCCATTCCAGCACCCTTTTCCTCTACGCCAGTGTCCAGTGATAAAAACCCTTTGCAGAGCAATCTTCAAATGACAAAAACAGGAAATGTATATCACGCAATGCATATATACATATATATGTATATATATTACACAATCTTTTAGAGAAATGCAATCTTATGACATGCCAAGAAATAAAGCGCTTTAATAGGCTTACTTAAATCGGACACACCGTTTCGTTATGATAATGGCAGATGATATCATAAACCAGTCATAGTAACAATTTGACGGAACAGGTATCAGAATATTCATGTTTATTATACACCCAAGGGTATCATTTATACGACTGAATCTGATGCTACACGCAAATGGCACAAAAGATCCTTTTAATAGGCCTTTCAAAGTGCATTGTTTTTTAAGTACTGAAATGGGCGGCAAGTGTTTTGCATTTGCACTCAGTACTCGATACACATTGGAGTGCACAGAAATGTGGGCGTGTTCGAAAGTACTGATGTGAGCTTTCAGCTCTGATTGTGTTCAACTTTGACCCACATTCGCCAAGTGTCCCGCCATGAAACGCACGAGTGGATTGCAGGGATAGGAGATGGAGGAGGAGGAGGAGCATCCACATTTCAGTGATGGATTTCATCTGCTGCTCCCCATATATTTTACATGCAAACGTGCAATTTTCAGACCGCATTGTTTGTCTAGAATTTGTGGGCTTAGCACAAAACTACATTGTATATATGCAGTGTGTCTATCAATAGTTGTGTGAATGCAAATACGCTTTTAGAACGAACTGCACGAGCTGGAATGGAACGACAGGGAGAACAAAAAGTACAAAAACTACATCATACATACATACATACATATATGATGAACAGGAAAACGTGCTGACAATGTGGAATGGTGCAAAGTATTATTTCACCTATTTCATACTTATTCATTCCGCTTTTGCATAGCAAATAAAAATTTAGTAGGAAGACTTGTGAAGACTATGCAAAATCTTGGGTTAAGTAAGTGAAACCCGTTTTCGCATTTGTGCTTTTGCCTGTTTTTCGCTTTTTCCGGTCTCCCTTATACGAATTTCAGATCTTTTCTGGCTTAGAGCGCCAAATTTGCCGATCAAATATTTGCTAGCTTGTATCTGCGTATAGAGATTGTTGACGCACCAGATTCAAGCTGTATCCACAAGCGCGCTCATTAATCTTTAACCCCTCGATGATAAAGAGCTCTTTCGACGAACGAGACTGCCTTTTAAAGATCGCCAGAGCTCAATAAACCTTAACCTCAAAGAATTGAACAAAGCATGGCTCTGTTTTGCCATCATTGCCCATCTTTGTCGCACTTGATGTAAATTGAATGATTTCGACTGCGTTGTTCTCTCGGTAATTTGCTTAATTGCATGAGCACGTTCTTTCCGATTCTGATTCTGCTATATTGGGCAGGTTTTAAAGCGCTTTACAAACAACTAGTGACACCAGCGAAGGAAGCCAAAAGTTGGGCGTGTTTTTATACTCGTTACTTAGAGTTGACACCAGCGAAGGAAGCCAAAAGTTGGGCGTGTTTTTATACACGTTACTCGTAGAGTTGCAGGGTATACGAGATTCGTTGAAAAGTATGTAACAGGCAGAAGGAAGAGTTTCCGACCATATAATGTATATATATTCCTGATCAGGATAGAATAGCCGAGTTGATCTGGCCATTTCCGTCTGTCCGTATGAACGTCGAGATCTCAGGAACTTTAAAAGCTAGAAAGTTTAGAATTAGAATAGAGATTCTGGAAACATAGAGACACAGCGCAAGTTTGTTGACCCATGTTGCCACGCCCACACACAAAACTGTCACGCCCACACGTTTGAAAAATGTGTTAATATTTTTTTACATTTTTATTAGTCTTGTAAATTTCGGTGATATCTGATAGTCGGGGAACTCGACTTGATCATTCTCTCTTGTTTTAGTTAATTTCATTTAACTTGTAATGTATGGCATTAAATTCAATTGACTTCGGCGTTACGTCCGAGCATTGCCTTCGTTTTATTTTGTTCATCTGATGGGGGAGCTTTTATTGCCGCTGCTCCCATTTGCTATTTTTACGCTACACCTCGAGAAATGAGTGTTATTTAATATTTATTTCACTTGATGTATATTTGCTTTAGAATGCGCATTTCTTTTAACGTGTAAACTGAATCGAGCGACATTACAAATTACTCATGAGTTTTTATAGTTTTTGAAAGATATACCATAGGACAGGAACGTGGAATGATTCAAAAAGAAATGATTTCTATGGATTTCAAACGTGACAAGCTAAACAACTTTCTTCTATTACAATGTACACATATGTATATATGATGTACATATGATGTATATGGCTGCTGCTATATCGTTTTTGCTGTGTACTCCAATCGAGAGATCCGAATCATTCAGAGGTTAATGCTTTTCATGGAGCGCTCAAGTGGCGCAAGTCGGAGACGACTAATGGAGCACTTGTAGCCCTTTGTGATGTGATTGTGGTCTAGTTTTTATTTGGCCATTGAAAATAAAAGCATTCAAGGTCGTCGCGCCTGTTTTTTTTAAGGCATCGCGAACGATAATGTCAAAGTATCAACAATTTCTAGTGTCAACAATCGATGCCAAAAAGGAAATTGGTATCGTGGAAAGAGAAATGCTGGGTAGAGCACAATTCATTAAAAGCGGAGCATGGAAATTGCTCTTTCAAACGCAATCCAGACCAATTAATATCACTCGATTTCAACAAATCAGCTCCACACCCCACACACTCAATATATATAATTATTTATATATATATATGTACATATATGCCTGAGATCGATGTGTTTGTCACTTTCTTTTGTTCTGCTTTCCTCCGACTTCCATTGTTCGTGAGACTTTGCTCGGAACATGCGGTCAAGCTTGAGGATGATGTGGTCCGCCATGTCGGTAAAGTAAAAGTTGTCCCAAAGCCAAGTGTCTCGCATCACAGAGCGCACATTGCCCACACATTCTGTCAACCGGCGACTGAATCATCCATCCATTGCACTGGAAATCAGTTACATGAAAAGCCGTGCTTGGAAATACTCAAAACCCCCAATTAGCAAGCATTTTCACAGACTCCATTCTCATCTTGGGTCGAATGAAGGGAGAGGGAGGAGTCGCTGTGAAAACCGGTTACCATCGACTGCTCTTGAGCTTGAACCGCACAGAAAAGAAGTAGCTTTTTATTACACACTTCCGAATTCAAGTTTTCGCTAGATCAAGGAAAGAACTCAGATCGAACCTATTAGAAATCAAGAATCAGTTGATTTTAGGAACACCATACAAGGTTGCTTCGACCAGTTCGCCCAATTTTAAATAGAGATTTTAGCCAAATTGTTCTTCTAAGCGATGTTGTGTGTTGTATAAACTAGTTTCTAACTTTTTGCCTTATTTGCCTTCTAATATGCGTGATCCTAATTAGCTGCAACTCAAGTTTAATTCGCTTAAGTGGCCTGATAATGGGTGTAATGTGGAGCAGCTAATATAAACGTTCACTGTCATCATTTAGATTTACCCCCGCCAGCGATTAGGGTGATTATTTGATCAATTTTACTGACGCCACGCGGAAAATGGGAAAAGGAAAGCGTGTTTGCCATTGTAAATAGACTATTTGCTCTTCAATTTCTGCACATGTGCCCATACAAAGCGAATAGTAAGCGAAATGATTAAATTGGCATTCAGTGGAAGGAAGCCCAACCAACTGGGAGTGGGTGGGTGGAAATTGGGCGGTGGACTGTGGGCGGTTGGCCATCTCTCTTTCTCCCATCATCACCTTCTGAAGGTGATTTTAATTAGATTGTAAACGCCAGGTTTGTTCTACGTTTAAGCGTTGAAAACAACGTGTCTGCCATTAACGTCACAGTTTAGCCAGTCAGTTGGATGGTTTTTTGTGCAGCAAGTTATTCAATGATGGGCGAAATGATCAGTCAGACATTTTACAGATTTGGCTATTCATTCGTCTAGGTTGTTTTTGTGTTTATTTTACTAATAGGAAAGGTCTTCTCTATAAATGACATGGAAAATTTGCATGAATTTCGCATGCAGCGATCATTTGGTATGATTTTTTGTTTACGACTGCGAATGAAAGAGTTTGAAAGTTTCCAAAATATCTAAAAATTCGTCTTTTGTGCACACATTGATGCCATCCGTTAAATGGCATATTGTTCAGATTCTTTATTCGATCATTGACTTTGAATGAATGTGAATTTGAAATTTAAAACACAATCTATTGTTTGATTTAAATTTAATAAATTTAATTTGATAAATTTACTTATAACTATTTAAACGCTTGTGTTTCTTAGATCTTTTTTGCCTTAGAAGTGCGTATTTTTTAACAATTTGCTTCCAGCGGAAACCACTTTTCACATTTGTGAAGACAAAAGTGCTTACAAATATTTGCGAACTGTTTCGTGTTCGCCGAACCAATAAACATATGTAATTCCGGGCCATATGTTTAAGCATATTTACCACTAAATATACACGCCCGTCCTCAAAGAGGCGGAAAATTGTTTACCACGGCGCCATCTCCTCCCATCTATTTTGTCATTTTATTTCCGCGTATTGGGGGGCTTCTGGGAATTCTCCGCGTGACGCACTAATTTTCGACCATCCTCCCATCTTTCGGGTCGCAGCACAAAAATATGCATATGCGAATTGGTTTAGTTTATCAAATGATACGCGCGCCGCCCCTTTGGTCGCTCAACACTTTTTGCGACTTAAAATTGTTTATAAAAATTGTTTTGTTTACGCAAACCATTTCGTTGTTCTCGCGAGAGGCGACATTGGATGTGCTCTTATCACTGGCCATTGTGCATGTGTTTTGCCCTGCTCCCGATTATCCCACTTGTGGGTGGCACACATGCAGTCCAATTCAGCTGCGCTTCCAGATCGGCTTGGTTCGGTTTGGTTCCACCATGTGCCGGTCACCGGGAAGCAACCCAACAAGTGGGGACACATTGCAGTCATAACTCGAAAACGTTTCAACAATTCGCCGGCATTGATATCACTTTTGTTCACTGCTTATTATCGTGGCGTTGCTTGAAAAGCACAAATAGACATTTAGATGAGGAAAAAACCGAAGCAATTAGCAGATGAGCGCATTTGTGGATGCTAACGATGTCGTAAATCTTCGAGAAACCCCTGCGAAATCAACAAGTTCTATATTTATTCCTTCGCTTCTTTGGCCAATTGCATCGTAAACACAAAGCACTAACCTGTCGATTGATTGTTTCCACTTATTGATATTAAACGACTTGGCCAGCTGTTGATAGCTCAAAATCATCGCTCTAATCAATGGAGCATTTGTGGTTAATTACTAGCGTGAGTCATTGTATTCCCTTATAATAATCATAAAATCCTTTTTGTTTATCAGTAAATGAAGCGAACGTGTTTTATCACAAGTCTTCACTCTGCTGCAAATCCACTTGAATCAAGTACTTTAGCTAACTGAAATCTTATCTGGCATTGTAAATCAATAAGCACATCTTCATGTTTATTATAAAGGCAGGCTGGCGTGACCTTCAGATAAAGTAAAAGTACAATTTTATGCTTCTTGCATTACTAGTAAGAAATTCCTTTTACAATTTTGTTATTTTATCAGTCGAGAGCAATCATTTATAAATGAACTCTTTGAAATGACATTTGAATTCCTTGACACATGTATCCAATTTTTATCGGACTGTTCCGCTCCCAGAAACCCAGCAAACTTGTTAGTATTTCGTATTTGTTCCGTTTTTGAAATTTTGAGTAGAAGAAAAACGCCACGGAAAGTCTGATCTCACTTTGGTGGGGTGCGAGTCAACAATTTCGAAGCAGCACTCCACGAAAATTCACTTGTCGTGAGTGTCGCTTATCAGGCACAAATATTTGCGATAACAACACCGACTGATTTTGCATGTTTAATTTGAGAACGCCATTATGGTGAATGCCGCTCTGCTCTTCTGTTCCGTTCACGAAGTTAATTGAATGCTCTTTTGGGCGAATCTTCTATTGCAGATAGCATGACCATTCCATCGAGACCGGCGCCCGCTCCGCCCGGATCACGTGGCCAGAGCGCCGCGGCTGGAGCGAATGCCAGCCTGGAGCAGCTGCGTCTCCAGCTGCAGCAGCAGCACCTGCAGCAACAGCAAGCGGCCGGCGGTGGACTCCAGAAGCTGACCATCAAGCTGCCGCCACCGCCCAAGGGTCCGCTGCAGTCGCAGCACAAGCGGACCGCCGTCAGCAACAATAACAACGGCAGCCTCTTCGACGAGCCAACGGGCGGCACGAGCATCACGCGGAAGTTTCCACAGGCACGCTACACGCCGGCCACCAACTGGGACGACGATCCGTTTGGTGGCGGGAGCAACGGAAATGATCGCTTCAAGAAGATGCCACCGCCGCGTCCGCCGCCGCCCAAGGTGCTGGTCAATGGGCAGAACATGGCCAAGTCCAACTCCTCGATGGCATCGGCGGTCACTGGCGGCACTGGCAGACTCATGTCGAACATTTTCCATCGCAAGAAGTCGACGTCCACGGCATCCGCCGCTGCTACCAAGGCCGCATCGGAAAATCGTGTCTACGGCCTGAGCAGCGGCAATGCCGGTGCAGCACCAGGCAACAACAGCAGCAGCAGTGCATCGTCGGCGGCCTTTAGCAATGTGGATTGGAATGCAGCGTGGAACACGTCCACCACTACCACAACCACCACCTCGAGCAGTAGCCACAGCTCCCATTATGCCTCGCAGCAGACGGCCGATGCGCAGCTCATCAGCTTCGATTCGCCGCCCTCGTCGCCCACCTTTACCCAGAAGTCCAACAGCGACTGCGTCAGCGTGGACAGCTTCAGTTCGGACAGCAACTTTAGTTCGCCCAACAATGGCAGCGTTTCGCAGCCGGAGAGCGGATTCGAGGACGATTATCATCGATCACGACCCTCCACACAGAGCCCGCTGGATCCGTGGGAGGCGGTGGATAGCGTTGGACTCGGGGCAGTCGATAGCTTTGGCTCCGCCCCAGTGCGTCAGGCGTACCAAGTGCAGTCGCGCAGCTCGGACAATCCGCTGTGCAATGGCAAGAGTCTGTTGCCGCCCACTCAATCGCTTACCATGCCCACCATCATCAAGCCCAAGATATCGCAAAAGCCAAAGGCTCCGAAACCACCGCCATTTATAGGAGGTCATTTGCCGCCAGGTTACAGCATATCATCAGGTTACGCAGGATCGGAGACACCACCATCGCCGCCGATGCCCAAAGGACCACCACCACCGCCGCCGTCATCTAGCGGAGGAATCTCACTGCTGGACGTGATCAACGGCAAAGTAGATGCGCTAGCGCTCAGCAACGGATGCCAGGGCTACATGGAGGAGGAAGTGGTTCCTTACGCCGTTGCGCTTTATGATTTCGATGGCATTGAGCCGGGCGATCTTAGTTTTAGAGTAAGTTCCTGACACTCTCATATGATTTAATTATTATAGTAATGATGATTTTTGTAGGAAGGCGAGAAAATCTATCTGTTGGATCATCCCACGCCGGAGTGGTTGCGCGGACGCACGCGTTCCGGATGTGAGGGCATTTTTCCAATCAACTACGTGGACATCAAGGTGCCATTAGGGGCCACTGGTGGCGTTGCTGCAGCTCCAACTGCTAGTGCTGCAGCAACATCACCCAGTCCGTCACAACAGCAACTGCCGACGGCGCTTTGTTTGTATCACTTTCCCGGCGAAGTCGAAGGAGATCTCGCCTTGCAGGTAATTATCCTTGAAGCAGCGTCTTTTTGTCAATTTGTAATAAACTTTTCATACCGTAGGAGAACGAATTGGTCACAGTGCTTTATAGGATTAATGAGGACTGGCTGTACGGCGAGGTGGCGGGTCGTCAGGGACAGTTTCCGGCCAACTTCCTGGACCAGGTGCCCGCCAATCTGCCTCCGTTGTAACCATAATTAGCACCCGATCTTTAACGATCTATTAATTGTATACCCGAAACAATGTCGATAAGCGAGTAGATGTCGAGCGAACTGAATCATATACACACACATATATATAATTGTATTTTTACTATATTCTTTTCGAAAAATCTTGTGAATCGAGCATATAGTCTAAGACAACTAGCTTGTAAGCGAAAAATCGAAAAATGTTTTATATGGGTGCACTGGAAACATGCCCATCCCCTCCTACCCGCTTATACACGGGATCGATTTATTGATTTTATGTTCAAGCCGCGAATGGAACTGTTTTGTTAACTGAATAATTCTATGTGTATGTATTAGAAATGATTTGCTGATCCTTAAAGTATTCGCCCAGCCCCATAGACCCCAACCCAATAGAGCAGGCAAAAAATATTGTATATAAGTTAAAATGTACGTGATTTCTATTAATGTTTAATTATTTAAATTGAGTTTAGTTAGACGCTTAGTTAGGCACATTTACAGATTCCAATTTACGATGCAAGCCGTTTGTTTATATATGTATTAATAATTTCTTCAAGTGCTTAGGGCAGTTCATCTCCGAGTGCGAAGATGAATGGTTATTTATTTGTCCCTTGCAGAGTGCTACTCTCACAATTCGTAGGACTTATCGCTAATAAAATATATCAGGATATCCTAGCAGTGAAGAATGTAAACCGAAATAAATGAAGATGATCACAACAATCCAGTTGGTTGCCTATGTGTTACATTTCAATCTGGTGTTCCATTTCCACACTCGATTCCATTCGACCATCTCAGCATACGTGGAACACATCGGGAAACTTTTCGTTGTCTAGTGTCTTAGCAAAATTATTCTTCAGTCGTTTCGGAAGTGTCAAGTCTACTCAATCGTTTCTCCCAGCTCCGAGCAAGCAAAATTATTTCCATTGACAATTTTCCAGTTTTCGTCAGCTCCACATCGCCGTGTCGGTCTGTTTGATTTCAAGTTTCTGGAGGTTATTGTCCCATAATTAATCAGCCATGTCCGGTGATTGCAACACGTACTGCCAAAATGCCTGCGATCCCTGCCAGGCGCCCACGGATTTCTCGCCCTGTCCGCCGGGTGCAACATGTCCGCCTTGCGACTGCGGCGACTATGCAGGATGCTGCTACCAGCAGCCGCCGCGCACCATGCCCATCCTGCCCAAGTCGCACTTCATGCGCTCCACAGCGCCGCTGGACACGGACACCATATATCGCCGATCGTTCTATGCTAATTGTGGCGACAACATAAGGGCCCGGCCCGTAATGCCGTGCTCCCAGATCCGAGCATCCACGGCGCCGCTGGAAAAATGCACCATACAGAAGCTATCCTACATGCCACCCTGTCCGGTGAAGCGGACGCCACCCATTGTTCCCATGGAGAGCGGCCTGCGCTTCGAGGGACCCATCTATGCGATGACCTCGCAGAAGCACGACTACGTGCCCAAGGGGATCGTGAAGCGGGATCCCATTAAGCCGCGTGTGGCTATCTGCACGTCGAATGCGCCGATGGAGCGCTGTACCATCCAGAAGCTGAGCTACATGCCCATCGATGTGTGCCAAAATCCGCCTCCGAAGGCCATGGTCCAGGGATCGCACTACTGCAAGCCGGCAGGACCCATGGAGCGCTGCACCATCCAGAAGCTGTCCTACATGCCGGTCTGCTTGCCGGCCAAAGAGCCCACGCCCTGGGCCGACAAGATACGATGTGTGCCACCGCGCTACTCCAATGTGTGCACCACCTACAACCTGAGCTACATGCCCAACTGCAATGAGGCACGTACGGCTCCGGTGACGCCGCTTACCACCTTGCGTTTCTGTGGCAACGACGCCGGTTCCGGCAGCACGGTGTACAAGCTCAGCTACATGCCCGTGGATGCCTCCAGGACCAAACCGGCGCCAGTCCTGCCCAGGGACACTTTCTGCCGGCCGTCAGGACCGCTGGAAAGGTGCACCATTCAAAAGGTAGGTCTTCCAACTCACAACAGACTCGATACGTATAATCGTGTAAATCTGTCCCTCCTTAGCTGTCCTATCAACCGAACTGCACGGAGCGCACACCTCCGATTCGCCCGATGGAGAATGGTCTGCGTTTCGACGGGCCCATGTATGCGATGACCACTCAGAAACACGATTTTGTGGCCAAGCCGCACGTGAGGCGGGCTCCGATCATGCCGCGAACGGCCTTCTGCCGGCCCACTGGAGCCATGGAGCGCTGCACGGTGAACAAGTTGTCGTACATGCCGGTGGACGTCACCTGTTTCCCACGCGCCGAGTCCGTCCGACCACGACAGGGATTCTGCCGGAACGAGGGACCCATGGAGAAGTGCACCACATACAAACTCAGCTACTTGCCGAACTGTGTGCCGCCCAAGGAGCCACTGCCGTGGGCCAGGTACACATCCTACTGCCGGCCAACCGGACCCATTGAGAAGTGTACTATCCAGAAACTTAGCTACGGACCGCCGGGTGCCTTCCAGCGCTGTGGAGGTAGGTTATAATCAGATTTACTTCCTAGCATTTATAAAATATATTCGGAATCCCAAACAGGTCCTTGTGGAACTGGCGCTAGCGATGGCCCCTTCCCGAAAGCCGGCATTTGTTAGCCTGGAAATACATTATGATTGCTCTGAAGAATCCTTCTCTCAAGCTCATCCCGAGTTCTACGTTTTATGTTCAAGCTAAATCTTTCAGTCCACGTCCTCTAAAGAGATATGTTGTATTCTGTTGTAAATGCTTGTCAAAGAGTACGCGTTGCGAACTGCCTCCATTAACCGAGCGGCGCTATCCGTTTGAATCGCTGCACCATCGCTTTTATCCCATTTTGTCAATCTCATATGCATATACAGAAAATTGCCAGTGATCCAATACATGGCTTACGAATTATAGAGTATTCCTAATTGTCAAATTAAACTCTGTTTACAGAAATATTGAAATCCAGTAAATCACAGAATAACTAATCGTTTTAATTGGATTTATACAACTAAGTCTAGGGTATTGCGTCTCAAACCATTTGAATCTGCAGCCTCCGCTTGCTGGCTTCTCGCCGCTTCTTATCCCGCTTCTTGCGGGTCTGTGTGGCCTCCCTGAAGAGCTGGACACCATCGCGCTGCTCCACTTCCGTTTGCAGCAGGGCCAGACCGTGCAGGTTCCAACCCAAAACATCTCGCAGCTGGCCAACGTCCCGCTTGAGCATCGAGAGCAGCTTGACGAGCAGCGGCTTCATGTTCTTAGCCGCCGATATGGGCTTCATGTGCACCTTGAACAGGAAGATGGTGACGCGGCAAAGCAGCTCCAGTTGATCGGGTCGCTGGGTAAGCAGAGTGGGCAGGCGCTCGAGAACTTCGCATACAGTGGAGAAGGGCAGTAGGAGAAGTGCCTCCTCCAGATCGGACGCACGTATCCTCATCAGTGTGCTGACCAGGAAGTCTTCCGGATTCTTAACCTGCAGAGCCTGCATCAGGGGATGTAACTCGGGTTTGTCCTCTGCCTCGAGCTCGAACTGTTTGGATATCTCCAGGCATTCGAGTATCGATTCAGCAGACTGCTCGGAACCCACTGTTTTGCGTGACGGCATCTTCAGACCCGGAAGCAAGGGAACTGTGTTGTCCTCGCCCGTGGCCAGTTGCTCATTCTCCATTTGCTCTCGCTCCTCCTCCTGCACATCCTTCAACACAATAGTCTCTTCTGTTCGCTCGTACATTCTAAGAGTTCGATCTGATCCGCAGGTGACCAAATACCGGCCATTCGGAGAAACGGACAGACAATACGCTTCGCCTATGTGTCCAGGTAAGGTAAGAATCTTCTCGAAGTTATCGCCATCCCACTGCTTCACCTTTCCATCCTTGCCACACGTAAAGAACATGTGCGTCCGGGGTATAAACTGTACACTCATTACCGAATCGTCGTGTGCAAAAATGGAACGATGACAGTCTCCGAAGTTTAAGCCCCAAACTTTCACGTTACGATCTGCTGATCCTGTTACAATAAGATTGGAGTCGTAGGAGATGTCCAGGCAGATCACAGGTAACTTGTGGCCGTACAGTGATAGGTAGAACTTGAAGGTGTCCAGGAAGAAAACCTTCACGGTGGCGTCCAATAATCCCACAGCCAGGTACTTCATGTCCGGACTAACTGCCAAACAGAGCACGGTCTCCTCCAGCTTAAGAGTGTTTTTGTGCAGCAGGGACAGCACCTTGGTTTGGGCAGCACCCTCGCCGGCATCGATCAGCTCGAATGTCCAGATCTTAACCGTTGTATCTCCGCTGCCAGTGACGCAGCCCTTTTGATCGGGCAGTATGGCAATGGACCAGAGTTCGCCTTCGTGAGCCGGAATTTCCTCCACTATATCAGCCGCTGCCACGTCCACAATGAGCAATTTCCCACTCTTCATGCCCAGAAGGACGTAGCGATCGCCGGGAACAAACTTCGAACAGAGGATGTAGTCCGTTGGCACTGTTCGCAGGCAC
The DNA here is from genome assembly GCF_004382145.1 of Drosophila mauritiana. Taxonomy (NCBI): domain Eukaryota; kingdom Metazoa; phylum Arthropoda; class Insecta; order Diptera; family Drosophilidae; genus Drosophila; species Drosophila mauritiana. The sequence goes on from NC_046670.1 coordinate 8,702,273, forward strand.
TGCATGGCATCTCGATCCCAGAACTTAAAGGATTCTCCAGCTCCGGAACCAATGGCCAGGGAATCGTTGCTGAAGCACACGGATCGCACTTCAGACTGGTGGCCCAGACGAGTCAGTGACCTTAGAAGTTTCGCGCTGGGATCGGTTGCTTTACGCGTTTTGATAGACGCCTCCAACGAGTACAAGGACAGGCTGTTGTTGGCCAAACTAACAAGGACACGCAGCTCCTGGTTCTGGCCCAAAACCACATCAATGGACTTGATCTTTTGCTTGGCACGAATGCTTTCCAGTCGCTTGATTTCATCGCTCAGGGACTGTTCCGTGGACAGCTTTGCTTCCTCTGATCCCTCATCCTCGGCGACCTTTTTCTCCTTCTTTAGACGCTTAGCCAGACGTTTCTTCACCTCTTCCGGCGTGCAGATGTAGAAATTCTCGATTAGGTCATTAGTACCGTGGCAGCTGATCACGCGTTCACTGGGATCGGTCACCAGGTTGACGGTGCGACCCTTTCCAGCGCGCTGGATGGTGCCGCAGTTGCTCACGCTAATGGGGCTGATGGTGTCCTCGTCATCAATAGACAGGCCTTCAACTGCAGATTCTAGAGTTTCAGTGATGGCACCGTCATGCTTTCTCAGCCGGTAGACATTCATGCCGCTTTCGCCGGCGCCAGCAACCATTAGATTCCCAATAAAGGCCAGTGCCCAGACTTCGGTGCGGTTATCCACGATGGTCTTGAAGCAGAACTGCGTCTCCAGGTTCCAGAACTTGATCTGCGTGTCCTTCGAACAGCTTACCACTATGCTCTCGTCCACCAGACGCTGCAGGAAATGGGCGTCTGTGATGGCGGCATTGTGGCCACTCAAGCGAGCTCTTCCCGCCTGCTCCACCACATCGACGACCACCAATTCGGTGTCCAGGCCACCGCTCACCAGACGCATGCCCTGCAAATCGTACCGCAGGATGCTCACAGCGTTCTTGTGGAGTGCCAGTGTACAGATGGGCTCGTAGTACCTGTCCGAGCTGAGATCGAAGATCTGCACCATGCCATCCGCATAGCCAACGGCAATGTGCAGGTGATCCGGCGAGACCCTCAGGGAGGTGACCTCGAATTTTTCGCGGCGCAGCGTCAGCTTGCGATCGCCCATTCTGTGGAATATAATTTATTGTAAATTTACCAAGTAAAGGAGAACCTTTAAAAGCCTACCGCAAATCCCACACGATCACATTTTCTGCAGCTGGAGCGGCCACATATCGACCCTCCGTCTTGTCCACAACAGCAAAGTTCACATTGGCGCGGCCGGAGGTGATGATATTAAAGCTGTCTATAGCCCGGTAGGCCAAATATTGTTTAGTTAAACCCATTGCAGCAATAAAAACACATAAGGTAAATCAAAAATCGCGTTTCACGTGTTTGGAGATGGATCCCAATCGATTGGCAGCCGTTGCTATCGATTTGTTCTTCGCAAATCAAAGCAGTTGGCAGCGCGATTGTGTGGCAACGCCGCACGATTTCCGTTACGCGCCTGCGCTTTTAAAACTCGAAAATCTAACAAACCCACCCCAAAACTTTTGAGATAACTCTGTTTTTGGCCAAATCAAGCTGCAGTTTTTGCACAAAACGAAAAAACAGAGATCAAAACATGTCTAACTATCCCAGTGCTTCCGCATCCCAGTCGACAGGTATGGAGACAATTATATTCATTTTAATTAGAACAGAAAGTAAACAAAACCGCTCCAGGAACCTCGGACCTGGACACAGAGTCCGTGGAAGTGCTGCGGGAGCGGCTGAGCACCATGAAGCGGCTGATGGCCGAGCGGACGTCCCAGCAGCAAAACAACCCGGCGACCACGGAGGAGATATTCTCCACCAAGCGCCACCGCTCGGCGGGCATCATCGATGGAAACTTCCTGAGCATCGCGTTCGGCGGAGCTCTGCTGGTGATCATCACGGTCTCGGTGTACGCCTTCTACAATCTCTACCATGCCATACTCAAGAAGTTCCCTTCGCGCCACGAGGAGCTGTAAACGATGCCAAATTCGATGGCGGTTTTCCGCTCCCACACAAATATGTACGAGTTTCTGCATTTAATAATAAATTGTAGCATGAATTTTACTATCAAAAATTGAAAAAGCCTTGGAACGTGTGCTGTTTTGCATTCGGGTTAATCAACGCCATTTATTGGAGTTCAACTCATTACAAAAATCAATAGTCTCTTTACTTTTTACACATCCATCGTTTTTGTTTGGTTCGAATTAGACTACAACTAAAAACTGAATGCATGGACAGCAAAAAACAAAAGGGGCGTTTGGAAAATGATTTGGATATTGCTATATGGAAAACCATCAAAATATAACGCAGGTGTATAATAAAAACAAACAAAAGACATGACACGAAATGCTGAAAAGGAACACTTGGGGGGATGGGGCGCAGATAAATCTGGCGAAAACTCATGGATTTGATTTTGCTTACTCGCTAGCTAACCTCACATCTCTGCCTGTTTTGATCATTATTATTATTATATATCCCTTTGCCTTAAATATTAGTGTTCGCTAAACTCCTATTTTATGTGTATGAGTTGTAGATTTCATTAATATATTTTTTGTTTTTTATTTATTTTTTTACTTTTTCATTTAGTTCGATAGATTTGTTGGTAGATAAATAATAACTAATATCCGTTTGTTTTTCTTTGTTTTTTCATTTTTAATTCAAATATTATTAGTTTATGTTTCGCAATGTTCGATTGGTTGCACAGTGTAACAGTTCTACTATTTGTATTTGATAATTGGTTGTTTAAGGCGGCCATAAATCAAACCGTTTTAATTTTGGAACGCACTTGGATTTTCGGGATAAAACAATTTCAGAGTGGATTGAACGTTAAAATGGCTATAAATGAAATGATACTATAGGTTCGTTTTCGCAATTCAACTGCCGCTGCGCCGCTTTGTGGATGCCGGATAAATGGTTGGGATTGGATTAGATTGGATGGTGGCTTTGACTTCGAACAGGACTCGGGGCTACCGGCTTTCTGCTTTTTACAATTGGTTAAATTCCTACTATTCTCGAACTGACTCCGCTTCTGCTGGTGCTGCTGCCGAGACGGACGTTCCAGACGCTCCCGCCGTCGTCGTCGTCCCACCCGGCGCCACTTTGTTTCTTGTTAATCAGATGTTGTCCACGGAATCGGCGTCGTCCTCGGAGCTGATCTCATCGCCGAACTCGATGTCCTCGTCGAAGCCATCCTCCACGAATGTGACTGTCTCGTTGATGCGCACCGACTCGGGGAACTCGCCGTACGTCTTCAGGTTCCTGGCCTCGTCCGGTGTGTACTTGAGGATCACATCAGCCTTCGAGTCCTGGTAGTCACGCAAGCCCACCAATATGATGTCGCCCTGGTTAATCCACACCTGAAAGTACCAAGGGAATCCGTAAATAAACATTGTTATCTGCACTTTTTTGGGAAAGGCCACGACTCTTTGTTTCTTTTGCGTTGTGAGTAATGCTGTGGGAAAAGGCAAACTCATATTTGCAGCTTGTATTCCGTGTAATAGATAAAAGATAACTGATCTATGGCGCAGAGCGACTCCATTCCGGGAATTTCACAAATGGGCGCAACGAATCGCCATGCTAACTGAGTAAACATGAAAGTTCTATATTTGGTAAGAATGTTCTATATTGAAAGTGACCATTAACATTTTTTGGGCACAATTTCGCAAGCAGAGGTGCAGACGAGCTCACGTGAGCTGGGAAGTAATTAATTCCTCGTGGATCCCAATCAGTACTCGAAACATACCATCAAACATTGATAAACTAAGATTATAGCGACTAGCCGGCCATAAGACCCTCGAAAACGAGTAAGAAGTCACATAGAGGAGATAGATGGGCAGCAAACTGAATGGATCGCATAACAGGCACTGGCTAATTCCATGGAAAACGGAGGAATTCGCTACTGACGAGATAAGACACATTGAGATATCTCAAATCCAATCACGAGCAAACCCAGTTTTGGTACTGGAGCGATAAGAATGTATATAAATGGCAAGCCTCTTGAGCAAGCATTTACCTAATCGGATGCGAGTACGCAGGAGGCCTGACAACAGATCGTGAAATCTATCAGCCAGTGACGTCAAGACAAGATTGGCGAAGTAGGAAGTGGAAGTGCAGGGAATGCTAGGGTGGCAATGAGAAAAACCCCCCCTATAATAGTAACTTACTCAAACGGCAGAGTCAACGACCTAGGGCAAGTTGCACTGGTCGAGTGATTCAAAGCCCATTCATAAATTCACTTCCGAAAAGCACTTCCTGTCACTGGCTCTACGTCCAAGTGGGTGCAATATAAATTCCAGTGCCGTGCTTAGATGACACATATGTATATGAAGAAACCCGTTGACCACGTAAAGTTCGATAAGCGATGATACCTGTGGTGGTGGGCTTTATAATTAATTAAACGGAATCGAAGCCACTGTCGCATAATTCCCACATTACGTATGCGTGCTGGAAATAAACAAGTGCTTCGGACCCTCTGCGAACTTTGGAGTATTTATCATCCATTAAAACCGAATTGATGGCAACGCGCCGCAGTTCCATCCGGTTATCTATCCGAGCAGCGGGAAACCAACACGATAGATCATGCCAAAAGCGAAGAATCGTGACTAAATTGAATCGAAATTGCCCTATTACGATTTCCAGCAGATAAGCGTACCCCTTCTTTTTGGATGGGCCCATTCGCGATCCCAGAAAACAGCTGGCCGGGAAGAACCCGACTCCTACACTGATTGCACGGCAGTGTGCCGCCAATGAGTAAGTTAGCGAGTATGTGTGATCCGTCAGTGGAATGGCATTCGAGGCAGCAGGTCTCGATACCCTATATATAGACATAGACATCATTGAACTCCAGATTGCGTAGCCAATCCAGTTTGCACTGGTGTGCTCAGTGCGAAATGTAATATGTTTGGCTACTCCACATAGTAATATTAGCTAAACACTAATTAACTTCGAATCATTGTGAGCTTTCCATTTAACAAAACTCCCATCAATAAAATCAGCGATAATAAATTCATGGGTATAACCATTAATTCGGGATAATACTATGTGTCATAAACATAACTACACTGGAAATTAAGCTAACTTATATTACTTAGTTATTGTTATAAATATGAACCACTTCTCAATTAATTCGATTGAAATTGAAACCTTTAGAGCTCTGCTCTTCCAGGTGACAAGTACACACTAGTTTTACATAGCAATGTGTAGATTGGGACTCCTCCACGTAGGGCATTCCTGGGCAAGACAAGCCCGATCCCCGCAGCACCTTAGACATGCCATTGGCACTCGCACTCTGCTATCTCAACTCGTCACTGATAGCGAACCATGTATGGGGGGCAAGACTCGCTCGCGCTTTCTTAGCGATAAGGAGCCACCAATTACAATTTGGCAAGGAAGACTCTCTCCAGAGCGGCTCTCCCTATAAATACAGCCCACACTCGCTGGCGACGGGCAAATCCAAAATCGGCAGCAAACAAGAGACAACTGAACAAAAAGAACACGGCAAAATCGGGCCGAATAAAGTGAATTCCATGCCAAAGCGAAACGGAATACAAGTGAAGTGCTATCGATACGCCAGAACAAGGGCGAAAAGCTAAAGCAGTCGCGACATCGAATACCCAAACGAGTCGCGCCTCCACAACCAAGACCCCCAAAAACCGTCAAAATTACTTACTACTACTCGACGAATTCGTGCGGCGCGTGCAACCAGAGCGAGGACATCATGCTCTTATCCTACCGATGCATCTACTCGGTGCTGCTGTCCACCATAGCCAGTATTATGGTGGTACTAAGCTCTGCATCCTCCGGCTCCATCCAGCTGCCCACCGTGCGCAAATGCGGCGGTGGCAGCTCTGCGGGAGCAGCCCACACCATGGCCATGAATTTGGCGGCCTACGGGCTGCTGGAGAACCGGATTAGCACTCTGGAAGCACCGCGACAAACGCACTGGACGAAAAAGTTCCTGGCCAAGCGGGAGGCGACTCCCCATTCGGCGCCGTACGTGGTCAGCATCCAGATGATGACACCCGATCAGGGACTGGTCCACTACTGTGCCGGCACCATCATCAACGAGCACTGGATCCTGACGGCGGCCCACTGCCTCAGCTCACCGCAGGCGGTGGAGAACTCGGTCATTGTGGCGGGCAGCCACGACATCCACGATCAGAAGGGCGAGGCGAGCAACATTCAAATGCGACACATCGACTACTACGTGCGCCACGAGCTCTATCTCGGCGGAGTGAATCCCTACGACATCGCGCTAATCTACACCAAGGAGCCCCTGGCCTTTGACACCTATGTCCAGCCAGCAACGCTGCCGGAGCAGGATGCTCAGCCGGAGGGCTATGGAACTCTGTACGGCTGGGGCAATGTATCGATGACTGCAGTGCCCAACTATCCGCATCGCCTGCAGGAGGCCAACATGCCCATACTGGACATGGAGCTATGCGAACAGATTCTCGCCCGCTCCGGACTCCAGCTGCACGAGACCAATCTGTGCACTGGCCCGCTGACAGGAGGCGTTAGCATCTGCACCGCCGACTCCGGCGGACCGCTGATCCAGCAGTGCTGCGAGGAGCACTTCGAGCAGGCCAACATCGTCATCGGCATTGTGTCCTGGGGCAAGATGCCTTGCGGCCAGAAGAACGCGCCCTCGGTCTTTGTCCGCGTCTCCGCCTTCACGGAGTGGATCAACCAGGTCATCAGCACGTCCACTCAGATCATGTAATGATCATCGGAAAGATACTATACAACTTAGGCAGAATCGCCCACAAATTAGCGCTCGAATGTGAAGATATCGAAAAACGAAATATACAAAAAAAACACAAAAGATTGAAAAACCCAAAGAAAATTGCAGATTCTCTAGACAATCTCACTAGGCAAATAAGATGAACAAATATAGAACTATATACTGCCCCGATTCTAGTAATTTAAGACTTAGATTAAGCTCCCAAAAAAAACATGAATAAAATTGTGAATACTTTAAATAGAACAAAGATCTCAACTGTCTTCTTATTTTTAGCTAATCCAGCCGAGTGGGATGAGTTAAAATAGAATAAATGTGACCTATTTTACTCGCCAGTTATTGCGTAAGATAACTATCTTGCTTTCCTCACCAAATTAGCTCAACAAACAAGAACCAAAATAGATCGCACACCGGATCTTTAGTTTGGAATTACGTCCAATTGCGCAGATTGAATTAGAAAAGTGCGTAGAGAGCTCCTTCCAATTTGGCCCAGTCGAAAGAGATTGTGAAATAAGCGGGCAGTCGGCCAGATAAGAATTCGCCATATAATCCCATTCTGTTGCTGGGCGGGGAGCAGGCGGAGTTGTTGGGGTACGAAAGCACAATTCACCTGGCGCCTTTCCACGCATTAGTCATGCTCCCGAGCAGCGTCTGGCCAAATTAAACGGGGCATCGGGAGCATGTTACGACTGTCAGATTGGGATCAGTGTGACTAGATTAGCTGGGAGCCAGTGGAAAGCGCTAAATTGCCACCATCAGCTGACTGCTGGATGATTGACAGACTTTCGGGACAGCCTGTGCCAAAATGATTGCCCTTGTTTTTGGGTCTAGACATCTGAGAACGAGAGCTCGTTGAACCTTGAGTCGTCCCACTGCTGCACTTTGAGCCCCCAGGAACTGAATAATTGGGTAGCGTCCAGCTGTAATTCCGAACTTCCAATTTCCAGGAATTATCAATATATATAAATATTCAACTTGACAGATGGCCTAGAAATTGTGAAGCACACCACAAGCCAACCACACGGTATTCAAATGTTATGGTGCTATCAAATCAATTATAGGGCATTTTCAATAAAATTGATAAGAAATAAAGAAAATTAATTATTTGGTTATTTGGGTGAGGGATTATTTATAATCGCTGGGTTTTTTGCAATTAAACTGCGTCAACTTTATTTGCAAAATTAGTAATGCCAAAATCTCTGTTGTATTGCAAAGCATATACATAAGTTTAGGTTCAAAAATCTAATCACAAAAGTGCAAGCGCCATTAAATTCCTAAAAAAAAACTTGAAAAATTCGATGTTAATTCAATGGCGACTCAGCCACGTGCACCAAACGAATCCCCTACTTTACGGCCATTACATAACATATCACTTCAAGATTAGGTGAGATTATAAATCCATTTATGGAGATCAAGGCGCAAACTAAAAAAACATAAAACTGCGTCGCACTTGCTTGCAAATTATAATTTTTCGGCACCTCGGACACGACTTTTAACAATAGATTAGATAAATGCCCCAAACCCGTTGACCAAATGCGGTCAAAGAATAATATTGCCAAGTCAGGATGTTGCATGAGGTTAATTTTATGGCACAGCACGTGCTATGAATCTTTGAAATTCTTTCAAACGAATCATTGGGAATTGCTTGTTAATCTAAAAAGTCAAGTTTTGCAAAATGCCAAAAAGCTGCTGAATTAAATAGGTGCAGTGTTGCTGCAGGTGATTTACTTTGTTAATCTATGTCGAATAATCTGATAGGTTCTGTTCTAGTTTATGGCGCTTATAAAGATAAAAAGTTCAAGATCTAATGCCCGGAATTCACTGGAATTTCATTTGAAGAAACATCGCTAGCTAGTGAACTTCGATTTCGATCTGCATATTTGCATTTACAGTGCCAATGTTTGGCAATTAACGTAAGACATGATTTTCAAGAGTCTGGGACTCATTTTGGTTGCGTAGTTTTGTTTATAACTTCACGTCTGATTTGTTCGCTCCGATTGGAGTCCACTTCTGGTTGTGTATATTTTGCTTGACACCTACTAGAAACCGAAGACGTCACTAATTACGCGGGGAATCTTGACGCAGTCAATTTGGATGGAATCTTATTTATGACGCCCGTCTCCTGCGGCGTGAAGTACCATCCAAAATTTGACATGTGCTCATTCCCTTCGGAAGAAACGATCTAATCTCTATATGGATGACCGCGACCACGACCAGGGCTAACTCAGGTAGTTGATAAGGAGCAACTACCATTCGTATTTCCTGGAATGCAGTCTGACCACCCAAATTAGTGCTATAAAGCTGCATTCTCAGTTGCAAACAGGTAACGGAATAGCAAATTCAAATGCAGAGGCTATAGTTTACAAATCCAAGAGTGTACTACCATGAAAAATCTTCCACTGAAAAAATTGGCATTGCAAAAATTTTTCACTAGCAAAATTTCATATGATTGTAAATAGACAGTAAAATAAAATTGACAGAATAGGGCTTATTGTAAATTAATACCGCCTTTTTACAATTAAAATCTAATGTTTTGAAAAAATCAAGTTTTTGTGATCACCCTGTATTTGCAGTGCTATTGCTTTGCTTTCATCTACATACATCAGTGCATAGGCACTTGCGTATAATTAATCAGCCGCCCCGCCCACAGCGCCCACTGCTCTTTTGTTAATGCATTCGCACAAGGACGATGACACCCACTCAATAATGGACCAGTAAAAGAGAATTGCAAACAAAGAGAGAGGTATAGAAAGGTCGAAAGTTAGCAGGGTAATGCAAAATCCCCCAAATTCACAAAAACCGCCAGCATTTCAGCGAAAACAATAACGTAAATATGTACGTAGCATACGCTGGCAATCAATGCCAAAATGGCTTAAGAGCGCCATTTAAGAGAGGGGCACCCACTCAACGCAAGCGAAGAGAGCACGGGCGAAACAAAGAGCGGAGTAGGAGCAGCACTCACCTTCTTGCGAAGTTTCCCCCGAATGTGACACAGACGTTTGACGCCATCAAAGCACATTGCCTCCAGACGACCGTTGCCCAGCATCTTGGTCACCTGCGCGTACTCCTGCTGGTCCTCCTTGAAGATCAGCTCACGCTTCTCGAATTCGTTCTCGTTCTTACCACGACGACGATTCTTGCCTCCTTTACCTTTATTCTTGGGCATCTTGACTGTTTGCTGTTGTTGCTGTGCAGCTACTCTTGATGTTGTTGCTGTCTGCGGGCTTGTTGGCGACTCTGGAGCGGGAACGAGGTAAAACTGTTACTCAACTACTTCACTGGGCGGGTAGTAATGCAATGAACACATACAACCCGAAATCAAGCGACAGAGTTGTTGGAAAACTTACAATTTTGTCAAATGTAAATGTGACAATTTCGCCTCGCTAAAGTGAAAAGGACTAGAGGTGGGCGGTTCCGCGCGGAACCAGTATATCGAACTGGTGCTATCGACTGCAATGCAGAGTCTGGCAGCATTCGTTTAATGTATCGTAATTTAAAAATATTGCTTAATTTTTAGCCATTAGCAATTAAATCTTAAATTATAACATGTACAAATTGTATTTTCTACGTTGTATATTTTAGGTATTTCGCTATCACCATAGGAGGAAGAAATCGATTTACTACCGCTCAAAATATCGATATCTATTATCATTAGCGGTACTCCCAGCTGGTTTGTTTATAAGCTTTTTTAGGAAAATAAACTTAGGCGGAGGAAACCGAAGTTCCTCCACTTGGCCAAGATGCACCAGGCCTACAGTGTTCACTCGATCCTGAAACAGGGCGTGCAGATCGAGTCAATTGCGGCATATGGTGAGTGGAATCTACGGTGCACAGCTATTACTCACCGGAAGCATTGTTTCAGGCAACCATGTCATCTTGGGCACCCGCAGCGGACAGCTGATCATGTACTCTGTGGACGAGGAGACGGGCGTGGACATGCGGATGTTCAACAAGAACTTCAGCCGGAAACCGATCACCCAAATGGAGGTGATTGCCTCGGAGAACCTGCTCTTCGTGCTCACCGACTTACAGCTGCATGTGTGCGACACTCGACGGATTGAGAGCAACTTCGCCTTCATGCACAGTGCGCCCGATACCAAGGGATGCACCCTGTTCACCATGGACGTGGACACGCCGAAGTCCACCACCGGACGTGTGGCAACCGTCATTCGGGTTTGCTGCGCCATTCGACGGCGTCTTGTGTTCTTCTTTTGGAAGGAGGACAAGCTGAATTCCCTGGAATTGAGCATCGAGCTCAGCGATGTGCCCAGGACACTGTGCTGGGTGGGCCATGCTGTCTGCGTAGGCTTTAAAGACGAATATGTGGTCTACGATGTGAGAAATTCTTTAAAGTCGCTGTAGTTTGTATTCTTAAGCCCTGCTTATCCATTTCTAGATATCAGGAAAAGCACCAAAGAAACACGACCTCTTCCTTACCTCCTCTAGTATCAGCAGAGATCCCTGCATCTGCCTTATCCGGAATAATATGTTGGGCATCTCCAAGGACAGCTACCTCGTCGTAGTAGATCCCAGTCAGTACAAAGAGTCGGATGGAATCAATAGCTCCACAGATGTACGGCCGGCTGCCATAGACAGCAATAGTTCCCTAACTCCTCTGCTCTGGTCAAGTCCGCTTTTAGATCTGGGTACGATACTTACAATTCACTTCAAGCCAAGTTGTAAATCAAATTTTATTCATTACAGTCTGGGATGAGCCATTCGCCGTGGGTCGTGTCAACAACGCCATCGAGGTGCGCAGCCTAGTGGGCAAGGACACCCTGGTCCAGACCATTCCCGAGCTACAGAAGACGAAATTCCTGGTTCACGCCGACAAGGGAACCATCTTCGCCGCCGCCACCTCCGAGCTTTGGTGCATTCGAATGGTGGAAATCCCTATCCAGCGGCAGCAGTTGCTACAGCAAAAGAAATTCCAACTGGCTATTGAGCTGACGGTGGGTCCGAAAACCGAAATCAAAATACGATGACTACAACAAGCTTTATTTTCAGCAAATCTCCGATGAACCTGCCGCGGACCGAGCCCAAACCATTCGCCAGATACACATGCTCTATGCGAAAGAGCTGTTTACCAATAAGGAGTTCTCGGCGGCCATGAAAGAGTTTGAAAAGGCGGCCATAGATCCCTACGATGTGATAAGACTGTTCCCAAACTTGGTGCCAGAGCCAAAGCCCGGCACCGAAGATGTCACCGTGCCTACGGCCAGTACTCCGGCGCTTGAGGATGGCGACCTGGAGAACGCCTACTTGGCACTGATCGAGTATCTGGCATGGGCCCGGCAGCGGGAGGTGGTCAAGCTGCGCGATGCCAAAAGTAGTTCAAAGTCCCTGCTGGAGATCATCGATACCACGTTGCTGAAGTGCTACCTGCAGACAAATGACTCACTGGTGGCACCACTGCTACGCCTAAACCAGTGCCACTTAGAGGAGTCGGAAAAGACGTTGAAGAAGCACAACAAGATCTCCGAACTTATCATCCTCTACCAGATGAAGGGCAAGCACAAGGAGGCCCTTAAACTGCTTCGAGAGCAGGCGAGCATGGAAGGATCTGTTCTGCAGGGTCGCAAGCGTACCATACGCTATCTTCAGGAGCTGGGTGGTGATCATCTGCCGCTAATCTTTGAGTTCGCTGACTGGGTCTTAAACGACAATCCCGAGGATGGTCTGACCATTTTCACCGACGAACTTATTGAAGTGGAATCCCTGCCGCGGGCCAAAGTTCTTGACTTTTTGATTAGCAAGCACAAAGCACTTGTCATTCCCTATTTGGAGCACGTAATCACTGAATGGAAGGACGGCAACACCCTGCTCCACAATGTGCTCCTCAAGCAGTATCGCGAAAAGGTGCAACGGCTTCTTGCTCAGCAGGAAAAGGGGTGAGAGTCTGTCATTGTACTGTTCCAGAATGCTTAGTTATACTCTATATACCTGTTTTTTAGAGAGGAAGCTCCCGAACTCATTCCGATGAGAGCCAAGCTCTACAAGATGTTGGAGGAGTCCAACGACTATTCGCCGGATCGCCTCCTAGAGGAATTTCCAACCAATATGCTTCTGGAGGAACGTGCCCTAATCCTGGGCAGGCTCAAAAAGCACGACAACGTCCTGTCCATCTATATCCATGTTCTCGGAGATGTAGCCAAGGCAACGGCCTATGCGGAAGTCCATTACAAAGAGGACAAGCACATATTTCACACGCTCATTAAGTGCATACTAATACCACCAACTCAACCGCCCTATGATGGTGTGCCCTTGCATCCCGATTTCTCGCACGTGAATCGAGAGGTGGCCCTGGAAATACTCAACAACCATGCCACCAAAATCGATCCATTCGAGATCTTCGAGGTGAAGAATGCATTGCATGACTTATTAGAAATATTTGTTAACCATTTTGGATTTTGCAGCACCTTCCCGATGACATGCCCATGCCCCAGCTGGAGAAATACTTGGAGAAATCAATACGTAAAATGATGGCCGACAAGCACGAGGTTCAGATGATGTGCGGCTTCCTGGAGGCGGAGTCCACGCGCCTGGAGAATGCTTTGGAGGAGCAGCGAAACATTAGCTTCGAGTTGAACGAGTCTAGTGTGTGTTCCGAGTGCAAGAAGCGCTTTCAAACCCAGTCCGCCTTCGTGCGCTATCCAAATGGGCACATCGTGCACCTATCCTGCCACGATCGGATCGCCAGGGCGGCTGCTCAGCAATAAGTGAAATACTCCAATGTGATAACTGATCGAACTATAAAGTGCGAATTGAGTGTAAATGTCTGTATTATTCTGTTCTTATACGAAATTTGCTTTTACAGTACTCGTAAGTAATGGACGTAGAAGGATTCTGCAATCAGATTAGCTTAGATAATATAGTTTACAATGATTGATTGTAACAATCATCCTACAAGTAATCATCAACAATTAACGACCAGCAGAAGTAAAGAAAACCGATATTGTACATATTTATTTGACTATATTTACAGGAAACTTGCTTTGCACTGGCGTGGTTTTTAGGCCTCCTCGCTGCCGTCCATGAGGCTGTCGCCGTCCAGGGAATCGTTGCAGATGGACAAATCCGACTCGGACTGCGCTCGACTCAACGGCGGTAGTGCGCCCGAAAGCGACAGCGAGTGCTTGCTGTCCTCGTTGTCCTCCTCCTGCAGGCTGGGCGAAGCTGCACTGCATCCGTTTGTGCGTTCCGTGGACGCAGAATGGGCCGCATTGGCCGACACGGTTACTTGATTGCCCAATATCGACGTACCTGGCAGTTGAGTTTGCCTTATCAATGCCAGCCGCTGTTGTGTCAGTTCCAAGTGGTGCTTGCGCCACTTTATCCGCCTGTTCTGGAACCAAACCTTCACCTGAGCCTCCGTCAACTTTAGGGTGTGTGCCAAGTAGAGCCGCTCCGGGCCGACCATGTACTGCTGGCGCTCGAACTCCGCCTCCAGGCACTCCAATTGTTCCGGCGTGAAGATGGTCCGTACGCGCTTGTTCTTCAGTGCGCTCTTCTTGTGGGAATCTGAGGAATCACAAAATGATGGTCAAACGGAGGTATTAGATATGCAGACACTATGTTTACTTAACACCCACTTATGATCAAATCATGGGTTACTCAATAACTGAAACTCCTGCTTACCCGACTTGAGTTTCTCCCGCTGAAAGCTCAGGGTGGCCTGCTGCTGGGCGTGGTGTTGCTGGTGGAGCTGCTGCAGGCTCTGCAGGGCGGAGGGAGCTGCTCCGACGGCGGCGGCAACCGCTGCAAATCCCGCCTGGTGCGGATGTGGATGCTGGTGTCCGCCGTGCAGGTAACGTCCATTGCCGGCGACACTATCACAATTGAAGTTGTTTACACTCTGGCTGCTGTTGTTGTTGCCACTGTTGCTGCTGCCGTTGTTGTTATTGTTGTTGGCGTTGCTCGTGTAGCACTTGTTGTTGTCGTCGCCGATGATGTTGTTGTTGTCGTGCAGGGAGAGATTGATGGCATTGTTGTAGTCCTTGCGCTGGCTCTGCAGGCCCAAAATGGCGGCGATGGTGAAGGACTTGCCCACGTCGAGGGAGGAATGCGCCGCTGCCGCCTCGATGAGCTGCGCGTGCGACGTCGCAGTGGCTGCCGCCGCCGCCAACTGTTCCCGGTGGTTGCTGTTGCTGTTGTGGCTGCTGCTGTTGTGGCTGCTGCTGTTGCTGCTGCTACTGCTGTTGTTGTTGCCGGTGGTGGGTGTCGGTGGGTGTGGGTGGTGGCCATCCTGGTGGTGGGTGTGCAGCTGCTGATGATGATGTTGCTGCTGCTGCTGCAACTGATGATGCTGCTGCTGCTGGTGCTCCATTTGGTATGAACTCTGACCCGCCGAGACGGCGACCGCCGCTGCTGCAGCCGCTGCCAGCGCCGCATGATGCGGTTGACCATGTGCATGGATGCCCCCACCCAAGCCTCCAAGTCCGGCGACCGACGATCCCCCGCCGCCGCCGCCGCCACTGGCTTGTGTGTTATGCAATGCCAGGAAGTGCGACAAGGGATTTGCGTGATATTTGGAAGGATTCTGCAGCATGCTTAGGTATTTGCCACTGTCTCCGAGTTGTCGTCCTCCTTCTGCCGCTGGCCTCTGGGATTCTCGGTCGCTCTGCAAATGGGAGAAATGCCTCTGTTTAATTGTTGCGCTGCTGTGAAGCTTCTGTGGCTGCCAGGTGTCAACGACTCCTCGATTAAATCCACAATTAAGTGAAATGTGATCCCTGGCTGAAGAAGTTGCTCTACCATGAAGTGCTTGGCCAGCTCAGCTCAGTGGTGGGAGATGGGACAATGGAACTACAACTGGTTGGGACGGACCTTTGATGACTTTCCCTACACAATGACAATTTTGGAACTGAAGTAATATAAATAGAAACAACAGTATCTAAGGTTAACAATCCCAATCTTCCAAGTGCATGAATGAATCGTTCAAAGTGGTTTCATTATAAATTCTATAAACATGCAACTATCAAATTAGTTATGAAAATAAGAACAAAATCTTGAGTTATTACAAGTAAATTTGCTTTTAAAGGATGTTTAATATTTTTAATCAGTAATCTGTAACTTTTCCATATACGTTAGAATTATTACTTAATGTTTGAATGTTAAAATGGACAATTTTCCCTTTTTGTATATTATTTCTGACTTTCATCACAAAGGCTACCATTTTATTAAACCATCTAATGTAAAATAATTTTTTTAAGTGTATAATTTGCTTAATGGCAGCTCCTCTCGCTCGCACGCATTGCGTTTGCCCAGGTGAGTCAAACCTGAATCGTTTTGTGGCAATGTGATAGCCTAATTGAGACTTTGTCACAGTTGCTGCTTCATTGTGGCAGATGTAGTTGCTCTCCCAGGTGAAGCACCATCCCAAGTCCTCAGCACTGTTGTCGGCCATTGTTTGTGCTTTAGGCCAAATATGCGAATGTCTCAAGCTGCATTTAAGCTGATTTGACTAAACATGCGAGGCTAATGTCGTGTGCGGGCCAAATGAGCTTCATTAGGAGAATGCCAATTGGGTGTAACAAGTGGATTTCGCACACATTCCGGCTGGGAATTTCTAGCTACATTAATTGTGGAGCTCTGATCCTGGGAGAAAAGCTAGTATGTTGTCCTATTTCGTATCTTTGTAATTTATTAATTATATTGATAAGTCTTTGTTTAATTGGCAAACAACAAATTAATATCGATAAGAAACTTGTAAAAAACTTAACTGCACATTAAATCAAGTTTAAGCTATCATCTCAGCTTTCCTAAATATGATTTTGTTATGAAAACTTGTACAAATTGTAGACATTAATTTTATTATATTGTTATGGTAAATGGTAAATCTTTAGAGAAACCGTTATTAAGCTTTAGACTTTGAATGCATTTTTAAATATTGGGAATAATAAATTATGATATACATAATTGCTAACACCTCGTAAAATGGGCATTGAAATGTTTACAAACTTAGCTCTGATAGCATTTCTGAATCAGAAATCTTTTTTAGTAATCTTGCATTAAAAAGCCGACGGAACTCGATTTGGGAAAAAAATCCTCATAGATTAGTTAATAGTTACAAACCTTATAAATCAATGGAGTTCCAATAACATTGATTTCAATTGCAGATGTAATGAACTCAAAAGTTAATCCAAGCGTGAGTTAATGAGTTTTCAGGACTTTCACTATTATTTGCACGAACACAGTTTTCAATACGAAAAATTAGCTTTTCCGACGGCACTGCAAAAAGTGTTGCCTACAGTTCTGCGCCCAACAGCAGTAACGGAAATCGAATAGAAAACCGAGCGGAAGTTTTACTGCCGGAAACACATGCGAACGCGAACGTGTTGCAAACTGAACTGGACTAAAAGTTCGTGGCCGTAAAATTTTTACATTATCGGCAGCAAACGCCGGCAGCGAAGCTAGCAGCGCTGCTTTCTGTTCGCTGCTGTGCGCTTGTTTGTGTCTGTGTGCGGGTGAGTGATTCTTTTTGTGGGTGTGCGTGAGTTGTGATTTTTCTAGCCGCTTTTCCTTTTGCGTTTTTTTGCTCTCAACCAGGGTTGTCACAACTTTTACTAATAGTATTCATTAACTAGTAATTAAGTGCTTTGAACTTTGCTCGTTTTCATGATTAAATTTAATTTTTTGTGCTAACTAAAAGTATTAAATTTAGATGAAAAATTGTTTTGAATAATTAAATGAGTATCTTGGCTTTTGACAAAATTAAGAACATACCTACCTTTTTATAATTAAATTTGTTTGAATTATTTGTAACTTAATTTAGTTTAAATGTATTATGTTCCTAAGCATTTGAATGATTAAAGTGTACACTCGCTATTATAAATTCCTAATTATGATATTTTAAAACACATTGCTACATTACATCTAAAGGATAAAGATTTAAGATTTGTCTTTTAAAACCAGTATCTTTCTAAACAGCAAAACGTTCAAAATATTTTTTTTAGACTTTCGCCAATTACTTTGTTTTGCTACAGTTGACAACTCTGCACTCAGCTTAGATCTGAGCCACTGAAAGAGGCCAACGAAGGGAAGAAGGAGATGAGATGTAACTGAGGCATAAAAACATCGTCAACCGAAGCCTCATCATCATCATCGTCATCATAATCATCGTCATCATAATCATCGTTGATAGTCATCGTCATTATTCAGGAGCAACCACCAGGCAGTTACATAAAAAGGCATCACCCACCAAAGGGGGCAATCCACCACCAGCCACCCGAGCCACCCACCTATCAGAGCAACCCTGCCCACACCCATTGGTAAATCCCCGTTTCCGTTTCGAGGGCGAGTGTATGAAAAGTTATTGAAATTATGATATAAATGGATAATTGGCTCACTGGTACCGTCTCCCTTGCTCATGGCAAATGGGCGGTACCTAAGCAGCCGGAAAATAATATGGCGTCGCTGGATTAATAATATTTTGTGAATAGGTGGAAAAGCCACTGTGGCAGGGCTATGTGGGTATAGACATAATTAATGAAGCAATAAGCTACGAAATTACATCGTAGATACATCATAAGTATGAATATCTAAATTTGGACAGGTAAAATCGACAAAACAACGAACTTTAATCATTTTTTTTTAAATCTTAATTTAGTTAGTTTTTCACTGTATACAACTTGAGGTGTAAATCAATATTATTATAATGATAATTAACTAAATTCAAGGTCGAAGTGCAATTTAGAGACGAATTACCTTGGACTGTAGTTCACGTAGTGACGAAGCGCACCAGAAGAGTGTGCTTTTACCTAGGTAACAGGTGTCTTTCTTTAGATTTAGTATTTAAGTTTACAACTTATCGTTAAACAAACTTTGTCAATTTCATTTTACGGTCCATTTTGGCAGATTTTAGTAGCATTAACTCTTGGGATTGTTCTTGGCCAAAATCCCCAAACTAAGTTGGCAATACGAACTATCTACAGCCGCAGTTCAAACCCAAACGCAACCCCAATTAGCCGCCCCCTTGGCTCCACCCCTTCGCCTGCCAAACGGGTCTTCAATTTACCGTTTGATAAACTACCCGGAATGCCAACGATCATTACGAGCCAGCGGAACTGGCGGAAACGGAAATGGAAAGACGAAGGAGGCCCCAATTAGCGGCCCATCAAAGTAAATCAATGCAAGAGCATGTGGAGCGGGCAGAAAAGGAAAATGCCAAAAAAGAACAAAGCAAATGGCGAGTTTACACACGAAAAAATTAAACAAAAGTAAGCCGTTAGCTATGAAGAAACATTAAATGTAGGTACATAAAATTAAGTAAAAGTAAGAAAATTTTTCACTCAAAGAATTAGCTTTCTATGCAGGTGCAATCGTCATAACATTAAAAACGATTTAATTTAGGTAAATTGAACAAGCTTACGGTATTTAAAGAAAATGGAAACCAAATTGTTACAAATTGCCTTGTTCCCTCAATGTCCAACTTTCGCCTCATCTTTCAAAAAACCAAAGAAGGACAAATTCTAAAATCAGAGCCAGGAATGTGCAGCCAAAAATGGCAAACGGAGAGGTGGAATTGGGAAGTGGAGCTTGGCAACGAGCTGGGGATGGAGAGGATCCTTTCGGGTGCTTCGGCGTCACGTTTGTCGTTTCAATCATCATTAGTGCTAATGTACCCACAAGAATTGGCCAGCCACTTGGCGCCGACGCTGACGTCGACGCAGGCGTCGGCATTTAGCAATGGCGGCCGCAGCAGAGCGAAAGAGAGTGGGGCCAGAAGGAAAGAGAGAGAGAGCGGAAAATCAGTTTTAACTAACAGGAAACACATATGCTTACATACATATATAAATACTTTTTATATACCCACATATTTTATTTTCCATTTATTTACCACAATTTTAATATTTTTTCGAGGCAACAAAAACAACACGTTCCGCCATAAAACAAACACACATACACTAATGTGCACTGCGCATGCTCTTAAATGGCAGGAAAGAGAGTTGAAGAGAGGTGTGGGTAAGTGGGGGTCTCTGCCACCGACGCCATTGTTGTTGTGCTTTTGGCCTTTTGATAAACTTCGTCGTCGTCGTTCTCGTTGTTGTTTTTGTTGTTGATGCCCTGCGGACGAGAGATAAAATGAGATGAGAGGCGTAATGATGATGATGTCCCGTTTCGGTTGAAGGGTGAAGAGGGGGCCACAAGAGAGGGCCAAGGAGCGTTGCCATAACCATAACATTTATTTATTTTTATTTAATAAAAACCCCTCCTGCACACAAACGTTATAATGTAATCTAATAAATAAAACACAAACAAGCGGTAGGAAAACTTTTTTCATTATGAATTATTACGGTGAAAGTGCCAGGAAATAGGAAAAGGAGCCATAGGAATGACGAAAAAGGGAGAAGGGAGATGGGTCGGCAAACGGGCAAATAAAATTACCGTTAGTCCTCGCACAGGGCTGCAACGCGGGGTTTGCTAGAAGCACAGGGTTGCCTACTTTTCGGTTCCATCAGACTGTAGAATTTATTGGCAACACTGCGTATGAGTCATACTAATGTTGTAAAAATATTAATATTACTTAGGGAATTAAATGGAATCGAAATTGAAAGGATACGACTCAAAAGACAGAATAGGTAAGTTTTAGAGCTTAGCTTTTCTGTTCATGAGATACAGGATTACCAATTTGTACACCATATAGACGTATTATTCTTCAGGGAAAATTCACTTTCAATGACTTTAACGTACTTTTAGGTACAATAATACATATTTACATACATTGAATAAATTATTATAATTCGACAAATTTCAGAAAGTTTTCATTAATGCTTAGAAACATTCAACTATGAAAAAATGTATATATATTCATTCAAATATAAACTTATATCAATTATATCCGAACATATATTTTATTTTACCATCCTTTAAATGAGCCGTAAAGAACACTTTCTGTACTTTGTCCGTGTTTTCTGCTATCCATTCCCATTTAATGAAATATTTTTATTCCTATAGAGCCACACGACGTTGTGGCACAGGCGCCCCACACAGCCCCACATACACACACACAACTTGACAGGAACAAAGTGCCTAAGCTGCTCCACCAACTTAATCCTCTACTGCCCACATCCTTCGCATCCTGCTTGGCTGTATCTCCTGGCAGGGCTTAATTTTATTAGCCCTCTGCCTTGACTCGGCTTCACCCTCGAATGGCAGCATTCATTTGCCGGGCAGAACATCATCATGAGGTTGAGCCAGCCAGCCCCTTTTGCTCCTTGCCCATCGGAGGCGCCCCTTTTGTTCGGGCTGCCCCCTTTTTTCTTGGCCACTGGCTCACAACAAAATGGACTCAAAAATGCGAGAGGAGCAAAACATTTGCGGCATGTTTTTAATAATGTTGTTTATAATGTTGATTTTCCTCGATTTTATTTGTTCGTGTATTTTTTCCGCATTCCCTTCCCCCACATCCATTTCTTTTTGATCTATGTATTTGCACCGCATTCCTTTTATGGGTGGAAATATACGAAATGTTAATCTCTTTTTTTTACGGCCTCGAATCGCCAGATTCTTCATGCGATGCCCTGTTCAACTTTATGGCTATTGAATTTTTAGAGACCTCTCAACGCGCTAAATCAAAGCCCATTCAAAAACTAATTACAAAATCAAAACTTATAATGAGCGGCAAATTAGAAATTTTTCGATTGCCCTCAAAATTGGACAACAAACGGCGAGCAAATCAGGTGAAAGGGCGGCCATTTTGCGATTTTAATTAAATCCGGCTATTCCGGTGGCTCTTCCGCCGCATTTGCTGCCACATTGCCACTTTGCCACGCTGCCACTTGAGTGTGTGTGCACAACCCGCTGTTGGCCATATTCAAAATGAGTTTTGGTCCCGTTTGGATTTTTGGCCAAACTACTGCCACTCAGATGCGCTGATGGCGAGCCACTCGAAACAAAAATATTTTCGGCCCCATTTCGTGCGCTTTGCGCTCCGCCAAAAATTAATTTTCATTTTTTGATTCCAGTTCGCTGTTGCGCAAAAATAATGTAAAACCTAAACACATTTTACGGTTACGCTTTTCAATGTTTTAATTGGAAATTTATTTGGTTATGTTCGCAGCAGCACTAATAACTGCGTTTTTAATTGCATATTGTTGCGTTAAGCGGAAGACGGGTTGTTAGATTTTAATTAAAATCCTTGCACTGAAGCAGATTTCTGGCAAATAGGAGATTAAATCGTGCTCTCGCAGTTTTCAGTTATGATGTCAAATTGAACATACTTTTGTATTCTGATTTGCAAAACAAAGCTAATGCACAATACGTTATATTATATTAAATTAAGATACTATATACTCTACAGTACAGATTATTACAGGTACTATAAATATTATGTAAGAAATATATATTAAATATAGAAAAATATTTAAGATAACACTACAACTATTAAGTAAGAAATATATATTAAATATAGAAATATATTTAAGCTAGCATTATAACTATTATGTAAGAAATATATATTAAATATAGAAAGGTAAGTTGAACTGAACATTTTTCATTAAATCCATAACGAGGATCCAAAAATTTCTATCAGAAACTATTCCATTTTTGAGTTTGCATTCGCTTAGCCTTAATATTTCTCCTTAACATTGGTTTGTAAGTTAGTTGAAGGTATTTCAGGATTTTTGACTCGTTAAAAGATTTGCAAAATGGTAAAAAGCTCAATATGTTCAGTTCTGAAATATTTCTAATTGAGTTTTGAAAACTAGTGCTTGATAAAAAATATAACTTAAAAAGTTGTGCTTCTGGAAGAAATAAGAAATTACACAAATAACAACCAAATGATAACTGACTTTGACCGCAATATTTTATTCGACAATCCAACTAGCAGATATTCCCTTTGAAGGACAAAAGAAGCTTATTGCAGTTTAAAATTTAAATAGGTAATCCCGCAGCAATTCAGAACTTTTGGCCTGATTCTGATCCGTTGGCAGAACCACCTTCTTCTCCGACTTCACACAAAGGACAAACTCCAGCGAAGGAAAAATCATCCCCATCGTGGGGGAAAACTCGCGCTCGCTCATCTCAATCGCCGTCTCTTTCTGTTCCGCTGGCGTATTTGGGGGTTCGCTGGCTCGCTCATAAAGCGTTGGAAATTATGGAAATTAATTGAAATTCCAAGGATGCCGTTTGCTCTTTTGCCGAAACCAACAAATTACCATCATTATCCGAATGCCCCTTTCTCCTCCTTTCTTCGGCTTGACTTTGCCGAACTCAAACGTTGCCTAATTTTAGGCGCTGCGGTTGACCAAGCTAGTGCGTGTGTGTGTGCGAGTGTGTGTGTGACTGCATTGGTATTTAATTAAGCTAATTAATTATCATGGTCATTATGCGAGTATGTACGCGAACAGTAAAAAGCGAATAATAAATATGCTGGCGCTTTTGATTGACTGCCGGCGCACTTTACTTTCCCATTTCCCAGCGCTTAAACATATTTTCCGCCACCCAAATGCCCCGCAACCCCCCGGGAAAACCACCCCCTGCCGGAAGCAAGAGCAGAAAAAGTCATATTAAAAATCATTCGCTTGTGAAGATCAAAAGCATTCTTTTTCACCGAAATGCCATGAAGAATGATGTTGTGTGGGATGGGTGGCGGGGAGGGAGGGGTAGTGGCTGAGAGGGGTGGCGGATTTCCTGTAAGTGAGCGTCGCTCTCACTGCGATGTTGTCGTTGTTGTTGCTGCTGCTGCCTCTGTTGCTCTCAAGCATTCAACCAAAAATGCATGGCACACACACACGCACACTAACCCACACTCGCATGCACCTACACAGAGCCAGCCTACCTATTCGAACGGGAGTCAGAAGGAGAGAGAGAGGGAGAGTAAGATGGTCAAAACACTATAAAAAAATATTTGCATTTGACAGAAATAAGTTATAAAAAAGTTTTAAGTTATGCTTACGCTTTCCTTTTTAAAAATTAGTTTGAAAAAAATCTCGTTTCTTTAAGCAATAATATTTTATATAATATGTATATTGATTATTTTTAAACCTTTTGCTTTTAGTCTGTGCAACCGACTACCCGTTATTTTTTCGAGTGTGAAAGTCGGAGCACACGTTGTAGTCTTACATGTACTTGTGTGCGAAAGCTCGCTTATTTATTTATGGTTTTTTTCGCATTCAACCACCAACAACAAGGAGCAGAATGCCATATACATATACATATGTAAGTACATATAAATTTTGCTCGGCCCTGTGCGCATTTATTAAATATTATTGCTCTTGTTCGGCGCTCTACTTGACTCTTTTTATTGCCCATCAATGGCAAGTGGGCGGATAACTGTTCGGCCTGCCCCTCCCACTTTCCACCCGCCCCTCGCTCTTTTTCTTCATCTTTATGATGCTGGTGTATATAATTGCTTCTGGTCCTGTGGTTGTTGCAATGCCCTTTGTTGTTGTCGCCGCCCTTGCAGCGTTTTATTAATTTTAATGGCTGCCACCAAATGAATAACGGTTAATCAATAAGTGGGTTTCGGCCATTTTGCTAAAGTCTCGACGGGAAGTGAACGAGAAAAACCCGATTCAAATGTATAAAATAATTACGTTTCTATGGTAAAAAGGTGTATTTACTTAAGGAAATTATAAATCTATATGAATAAGCTTATAAAATATCGGTGTTGTTTAACTTGTAGCAGTTTTAGATTAGAGAATTACAATTCTTACATTAACCACTTGGTCTCATATACCTTTATACACACATTAGGTTAAGTTCAGAGGAATTGACTGAACGATTCCCTTTGGAACCAAAATAAATAGAAAAAAAAAACAATTCTTACAATGAGCAATTATAATATACACAACTCATAAATTATTTTAATACTTATTAGAACACTTTACTATTTTAGCTAAAATTAAATTCGACAAACCCCATAAATGTATTGTATTCTCAGAGAAAAGCAATTCTCAACAATCTCGATTTGAGAACTTCGATTTCAAAATCTTGCCAAGATTGCAACATACTCAGATAGAGATCGAACCATTCTCAGATTGCAATACCATTTCAGTTGAATATTATATTTTTAGTAAAAAAAAAACTGAGCCGTGTTGGAAAGTGTGTCCTTGAAAATCCGAACTCAAAGCCGGAATTCAACTTTGAATCAATATTTGCCAAGAGCTGGTCCACGATTAGGCCATAAATCAGTTGGCAATTACTGAGTGTTTACAACCCCCAACCCGCTTAATTAGATGCGCCCATGAGGCATCTGCACCTGCAGCCGGAGAAGAACAATCGCATTTTGCACAGTTCCCAGGAACTGCACGCCGTAATCGCATTGCGGCATTGTCGCAACTTGCGGCACAAATAAACCACCCCGCCGCTTAGTAACTCCCGGCTGCATGGCGGATGGGAGTCGAAGGATTCCCCCCGGCTAAGGCCATCATCAAGTGGCGCAAATTACAGATCAAACAGCCAGTCAGCCAGCCAGCCGGTCGGGGGGTGAAATCCGGCGGAAGGACCTCGTTGTTTTGGGTGACCATTTGTCAAGAAGGATGACAACATTACGCTGGAAATTAAATAGCGTATTAAAAGGGTGACTTAATTTGTTTTTTGCCCAAACGAAGGACGCGGCCACTTGTCGCTCGACGAGATGAGCTGTGAACACGTGCTTGCTTTCCAATAAAATATATTTATATATATTTTCAGCGAGATGCCAGTCTTTTATAGGCCGCCCAGTTAGGTTATTGAAATTGTTGGCATTGTCAACCCCGCATTAAAGCAGCAATTACGTGTATCTAATAAAGGATAACAGCGCTACTGACTGGAAACCAAAGTGGATAAACCGGATACGGAAGGGGGCTTAGATTTAAGTAGCTGATAATGCCGAAGTTGACGCGTGACGGCCAATTGCACGGTATTTTAATAACAATCCGAACAATAAAAGTCAGTTTTAATCACCGACAACGAGCTTACTTTGCAATTTGCATTTTAAAGGGTGTATTATAGTACTTATGGCAATGTATTACTTTTTTATTAGACTCAAAAAGTTTTCAACGAAAAAGGTAACAAATAGTTGCATAATTCTTTCTGAAATATATGTGTATTAAGAAAGGAATGAATGGACTTTTAGTACAATGTCTTATAAAGCAAATTCGTTTATATTTATTTTTTAACATTCAATACAGATCTTAATACCTACAAAAAATTTTTAAACTATCATTTATATTTATATTGTATTATATGTGAATATAGTAAGGCACACTTAAAAATAACATTTAACTTAAATTTAACTTTGTATATAATTAAAAACTATAATATCCAGAATATCCCCCTTAATCTTGTCCAAATATTGCCATTTTCCAACCAACTATCCCCAAAATCCGTCGTTCGCAAGGCAGCACCCACAAATCAGCGCCGGAAAGAATGCTCCAAATTTCGCCCGAGCTGCTCCAACGCACACTAATAAGTTAATCAAACTAATTGCAGTGGAGAGGAGCAGCCACTTGCCGCAATTGGTTGGGGCGTGGGGTGTGGGTAACGGAGTAAGGGGTAAATATCTCTGTTCCCAGTTGGCAGCTATAAATTCCGCACATGCCCCGCCCACCGCCCCCTGGCCACACCGCAAGCCCCTTGAAGCGAACGCACCCCATCCGAAAGAGCTAAGTAAGCTGTAAGCCATGAAAAGGGTTGTTGCTTCTGGTCCTGGCTCGTCGTCTGCTGTCTGCTGTGGAATGCCGAAGGAACTGCTGCCTGCGCCGCGAGACGAGCATGTTAATTGCCCCCGAACCGACGTTGCCAGGTTCAGCAGGATGCGGCTGGCTGGCTGCCTGTGCACCATGGCTTTTGGGCCAAGTCACAAGTTGTGGCACAAAGTTCTTAAAAATTGACGCACGCTTTGTTTCCTTTGCGTTTTAATTAAAAGTCCAATGCCAGTTGCAAGAAGGGATTGCGGAACGTTATGGTTATGACCATTGACCATTGGCCAGTTGAGCTTTGTTAAGCCATCTAAATTGGCTAAAGAGCTTGGACTCTTTGGCATCGCCGGTCGGTCACTTGGCAACAATCACTGCACCGAAGGGATGGGTGAAAAGATTTTACTCGTGCGTTACATGTGAGGCGGCTTAATTCATTAGTCAACTTTTCTCCTATCTGTCCTCTGTGGCAAAAAGAGGGAAAAACTTAAGGCGATAAACAATGAACAAAAAAGTTGTTGGCCATAGCCAACATTTTCCTTTGATCCATAATTACAGGAATTTGTGTTTTGCTGAGTGCTTATATGCTTCGAGTTTAATTAAAGATACTTAAAAATCATTTGTATTAGATATTAGTTTAAATGCCTTAGATTTATGGCTAGTTTTGAATATGATTTATGTCTAACAAAAAGCAAAAAAAAAGTCACAAAATTAAGAGCCCGTTCTTTTTTTTAAATCCATTCAACTATACATATGCATAAAATAAAATATCTTTACTTAAATAAAAATAATCATGTTATTTACGATATTAACACTACCACTGAACCCTTTATGTTTCCCTTTTTTTTTTTCCCACTGAACCCTTTATGTTTCCCTTTTTTTTCTAACAAATCGAATCCTACTCATCTTCACCCACTGAACCCTTTATGATTCCCTTACCATAATAAGCAGTGAGCGCAACCATTCGGGTGTCCAGATAGTTGTGCTCCACCTCGCACTGCTGCCCAACTCCACTTAGAGCGACCACCTGCTTCATATTGGCGTTGCGTGGCAGAAAGAAAGCTACGTCAGATGCCAGGCTACGGGACAGCTGCATCAGATTGCTGGCACCAACGGGCAGGAGATTAGTTTCGATATCAAAGGTGGCCTGCTTTTGGTAGTCAGGACCACCCCAGGGTGGGCTCAGGAAAACCACATTTGGGCGCAGCTTTGTGGTGGCCGCAAACTGCAGAAAATCGGCGTGGATAAACTCGATCTTGTGGGCCACACCATAAATGCCGGCATTATGCTTGGCCATGGCCAGCTTCTCGGCATCGATGTCCACAGCAATTACGCGTCCACAGGTGTTTGCAAACTGAATGGCATTGCCCCCGCATCCACAGAAAGCATCTAAGATCACGTCGCAGGCCAGTCGGCGGGCCGTTTGTTTGGCAATCTTTTCTGGTGTCACCGAGAACCAGCTCTCGCGGTCCAGCCGAATGCCCTGATCGAAGCGGGAGAACAGCGAGAATCGCTTGACCCAGTACTTGACCATTTTGTTGTTATCCTCTTGCATGCACTCAGGCATCCTGGCCTTGTGCTTTTTTAGTTGCCCTTGCCGTCGTTTGTTCTTCTTAACAGAACCACTCTGAACGCCGTGCAGAGCCTCGTTTTCGCTGTTCTCCATGGTCAACAGATCCTCGTCGTCCTCGCTATCGCTACAAGATGGTTCGTACTGTGTCTTTTTTTCCTGTCTGTTAATAATATGTGCCTTTGACGCAAATGATGTTGGCAATCCGAGAAGGCGCAGCTGTTGTTCCTCGTCACAATCTTCGGGATCGTTCTTGGCAGTCAAGTATGATTCGTTCTCCTCTTTCTCTCTTTGCTGTTTCGATTTTATTGGCTTATTTGTAAGGCTTAGGTTCTGTAAGTCCTGCTCAACATCTTCTGAGTTTTTAGCGACGACAAGGCCAAATGATTTGGCCAAATAGCGTTGGTAGTTCTCAAAGGCACAGCTAAATATATACCAGAACTTGTCACTGTAATCGCTGGCGTGCTTCTCCCACAGTTCCTGCCAGAGGCCTTGCTCCTCCGACGAGACCACGTCGATAAGATCTTTGTATTCGGGAAACCGCTTGTGCCACTTTTGCTCGAGCAGCTCATGCCCCTCACGCTGCCAGAATTCTTCCCAGGTGACGTTTTGAATGCCCTCCCAATTGCAATTATTCCAGTTGAAATCGTTACCAAAGAGCTGACTGAATATATAGAACTGCGGATTGGTTCGCGAAGTGGTCAAGTGGTGTGTGTTCATTTTTCGATCAGACCCCTCATCTCCAGCCTGCGAGTCAGCAAGTCCTCGGCTCTGTCGATGACCTGGATGTACCATAAATCGATGGCCGGTCTGTAGGTGGCGCGTAGCGCGCTGAGATACTGTTTTTGGGCCAACGGATTGTTGGACAGGCTATTGATCTTGTCGTAGACTCCGCCGGCGGTCAGTTTGGCACCTTTGGGATGCTGCACATTATGTAGCACCACTTCACCGCGCACAATGCAGTAGCGGCCGGCACTCACGCGATTTTCGACGACTTTGTCATGGGTAAGCCCAAGAATAAGCAAGGATATGGTGCCCTCGCTCAAGGAGTACTTCCTGAAAGGTGCAACATCACTGGTAAAGACCGGATGGGTAGGTAATTTAGAAAAACTTACTTTGGCAGACACTTAACGCGCACGTTTTCCAGGCGGTACTGATTCGCCTTAAACGCCAGCCGTCCAATTAATGCGCACTGGCCGTAGTGCAGGTTGTGATAGGAAGTTTCCAGCTCCAGTTCCTCCACCAGCAGGGTCTTGAAGAAGTAGCAATACTTGGGCGCTTTCGAGGTAGAGACTTCTGGCACCAGGGACATAACTCTCTTGGAAAAAAAACCAAGAATTCGGAACAAAATCAAAACACCCGGAATGATAAACTCAACATGCTTGCTAGTGTGGCCAAAGTAATTAAACACGATGTGCCCCACCTATCGATAGCTTTTTGGCCAGTTATCGCCCTGCCATTCTCATCACTAAAAACAGCGGCATTTTATTGTGTAAATTAGAATTTCCTAATAAAAACTGTAATAAGAACTGCTCACTATGTCTTTTATGAACCCCGTGGATATGGTGGATGAGGACGCCGCCGACCTGCAGTTTCCCAAAGGTAACCAACGCCCCACACTAACCGAAATCCAACTTACAAGTGAAACTGGTTGAAACCTTTGCCTTCGAGTGCCCCAAAAGCGGCACTCCTCCACATTTTTACCACACTGAATTGCCTCTTTGCAGTTGAGCCACTGGGTCCACAGGTCAAGCAATTCATCCATGCACAGCAGGATGAACACACCAGGAACTCCATGGTTTTGTATAATCCGCACACGTTGCACAGGTACTTGGAGGAGGTGGAGGAAGTGACGCGGGACAAGAATAGCACTGTTCCATCGGCTACAAAGGATGCCAATCGTTGTGCCACATGTCGCTGCAGTCTCGCAGAACCGTACATAAAGTGCTCCGAGTGCCTCGACACCCTGCTGTGCCTGCAATGTTTCTCACGTGGAAAGGAAGCATTTTCCCATCGCAATAACCACGCCTACATCATAGTCCGCGACAGCATACAGGTTTTCGCAGAGGAGCAACACTGGACGGCCCGGGACGAGCGCATACTGCTGAAAACACTTCGCACCCACGGCTATGGCAACTGGGAGGCGGTTTCCCAGGCTCTGGATCAACGCCACGAACCCGCAGAAGTGCGACGTCACTACCACGATTGCTACTTTGGCGGGATATTCGAGCGGCTCCTTAATCTGCAGCATGCTAGGCACAGCTATCTGCCCGAGCGAATGCCTTATGTCTTCAAAATGCGCAGCTTGGATCCACCACGGCATGACGATATCGCCTCCATGCAGTTCAGACTAAGCGCAGGCTACCGCTGTGCAAGAGGAGACTTCGACACTCCGTACGACACCTCAGCAGAGAGTCTGCTATCTATTATGGTGGATCATAGGGGCGGGGATGACGACAACGAGACGCCTGAGAGTGAGTTTGAGCGCGAAGTGACAGAGGAATTGCAACTCGGAGTTGTTCGGGCATACAACAATCGCCTCAGGTATGATCTTATAACGGATAACTACTATAAAGAATCTAATGATCCATTTTTACTCACAGAGAGCGCCAGCGTCGTTACAAGATAATGAGGCAACACGGTCTCATAATGCCCAATCGCACCGTCAGCTGGATTTCCAAGTACGTTCACGCTTTTAGCAGCAATGCTAGTTGCATGCGTTTCTTGGGCTTCATGCAGATCTGTCCTGACCCCATTAAGTTCGATATGCTTCTGGAGTCTCTGCGTTATTGTCGGGAGCTGCATAGCCAGCTGCACAAGCTATACGATCTGCGGGAGCACGGCGTTCGCACTCTTTCCGGAGCCAAACTATATGCCCGCCTGAGCAAAGAGCGTCAGCAGACTCAGAGATATTACAGCAGGCTGAAGCAAACAGATGCTTTCGACTGGCAGAAATTGGTGCAGCATTACGAGAGCAACAGGAGCGGTGATCCTGGGCCCCTGGCCATTAACTCAAAGTTATATGTCATGAACACGCGTCGAAAGGCTAGTCCCATTGAGATTGGAGGTGGGAAACACTTTACTCATTGTCTGACATCAACTTATTGTAACTTTTCTTTGTTCCCAGATCTTCCTGGTTACTCCAAACTGGACGATGGCGAGCGAAAGTTGTGCAGTGTGGCTCGTCTTTTTCCGCAGTCGTACTTGGACTACAAAAACCAACTTGTTACGGAGCAAGCAAAGCTGGGATATCTACGACTGGCCGATGCGCGACGTCTCATCAAAATTGACGTGAACAAAACGCGTCAGATCTACGATTTTCTGCTGGAACATGGCCATATCAGCAGACCACCGTCCTATGGCTAGGGCTAATTTTTTCTCCAATGTTTCACTTGTAAATTTCTTGAATGTCGTCAAGTACCTAATTCTAAGCAGCATCATTTGGTTTCTCTTCGTTCCAGAGTTCGAAAATGCCGAGACGCTGCTGATATCGGAGGTGCACATGCTTCTCGATCACCGCAAGCGACAAAACGAATCCGCCGACGAGGAGCAAGAGTTCTCCGAGGTCTTTATGAAGACGTACGCCTACACGGATAGTTTTCGGAAGTTTAAAAACAAGGAGACCATTATGTCTGCGCGAAGGTAGTGCAGCAAAACCGAACAATGCTCGTATGAGTAGTAATTTTAAATTATTTCAAATTCAGCTTGCTGATGCAGAAAAAGCTGCACAAATTCGAGCTGGCTGCACTGGGTAATTTGTGTCCGGAGGCGCCCGAGGAGGCCAAGGCGCTGATTCCTTCACTAGAGGGTCGCTTCGAGGATGAGGAGCTGCGCCAAATACTTGACGATATCGGCACTAAACGCAGCTTACAATACTAACTACTACTACGTATAAATATAGCTTAGATATGAAGTCCACATAAACAATAAAGTCAATAACAGCAAGAATTTTAATTTAAGGCAAAATACGCACTGTAACAAACATCAACAGAGTCTAAATACAATGTAATTATTACATAGATAAAAATATTAAAATTGAATTTGCCGCTTGAAAGAATGGTTCGTCTAGTGTTGCCAGACCGCTCACAAGAAAGAACTTATCGAAATATAGCCGTCACATCTGGCAACTATCTGAAACGCCCGCACTTGCAATTGTTTTCTTTTTCCCAATAATTGCAAGCAAACAATATTTCACAATGAACAAGGACAACTCCAGCATGAAAATGGATCCGCAGCTAGCCCTGCGCCTCCTGGCCGATGGCGGAGTGCTGGTCATCGCCGGTGTACCCGAGGGCACGGAATTCGGCATTGATCTGTGTGCCTACACCATTGGTCCGGATTTCCGAGGCGTCAAGATGATTCCACCCGGAGTCCACTACGTATGGTGCTCCTCCCGTGGTCCCTACGGCGATGCAGCGCCACGTGTTGGATTCGTGCACTTCTTCCATCCGAATGAGATTGTCGTACGAGAGTGGGACCACGAAGTGGAGGAACTGCGCCCGCGGAGGATTGCCGAACCGGAAGTGGAGCGAGACCGAATCCGCAAAAACCTAGCCCAACTGGAGCGCGTGCTGGCACCGTACGACTATCGTTACGTGGTCCAGTGGAAGGAACTCACCGGCAGCGTGACGGAGTCTTGCGTGGATCGCTGCCGTCCGACAGAAGGGACCATCCGTACAAACATCGAACTGCAATCCTGCCCGGACGCAGATCGGCCGCGAGGAGGAGCCGCTACTGGCAGCATAAGCCGCCGGAATGCTGCAGCTCGGCTGCTCCTAGATGAGAGCGAACTCCTACCGGACCTTAAGCCCGTGGAAGGAACAGCTCCGCGCTTCACTACCGTACCCCTGCGTGTTCCACAAGATGCCCTGCCCGCTGATGTTTCCCGCCACGCCTTGGACTGCATCGATGCTATTGACAAACTGCTCGAAGGCTTTGAAACGGCCGACGGCCTCATTGAGGAACTGCAGCTGGCCTACGCATTTTTCCTAGTGGGCTACTCTGTGGAGTCTCTGGCCCACTGGCGCAAGCTTTTGGGCTTGCTGGCTCACTCGCAAACGGCGGTCACAAAGCACAAGTTAACGTACATGAAATACAGCGAGGTTTTGGCTCACCAGCTGCCCCATCTGCCCGAGGAGCTGATGGTGCCTGGTCCGCATAACACCGTCTACAAAGATGTACGCGAACTGCTGGTCAATCTGCATGCGGGCGGTTTAAGTGTCAGCGCTGAGCGGCTGAGCAAGCGGCTGGAGAAAAAGTTGGGATGGGAATTCGAGGGCCTGCTAGACGAGGATCCCGAGGACCAGCCCGTAGTCATCGAACTTCCGGAGGCCTAGGAGAAGAGCGCTACGCATGTGAAGTGTAATTCATATATTTGTAATACAATGGACTGAAACTGATCTATATTGATTTCTACTTTAACGCAGCGAGTGCTGGGTGCGCAAGTAATTCCACAGATCCCGAGCCGTGCGGATGCTGACCATGAATTGGCACAACTTGGTCTCGATCAGGCAGAGAATCAAGAACTTGGCTCGCTTGTCCTTCAGCAGGGACTGCAAGGAGTATGGCATGGGCATGGGTTTTCTGTAGCCATAAGCGGCGCCACCATCACTCACCTCCTCGTTGTTCTCGGGACCATTCTCCACCACCGTCCAGAGTTCCTCCGACTCCAGATACGCCCGCACCGTCATCGACCAGGCCTTGTAGTTGTCCAAACCTTTGAGCTTCTCAATTTGCAGCTGCAGTGCCATATCTCCGAGACTCGAGCAACGTTTCGCAACTAAACCGCATTCGGGCCCTTTGCTGTTTCTTTACCTTCGCCTCTTCCAGCTGTTGTCCAGATTTTCAAATATAGATATCTGAGTATTTGTATCTGTATGCACACGGCTTTTCCATTGTGCACATCACCAAGCTGAAAACAATGGCCACTAGACCCACTTTTCGTGTTGCTTCTGTCCCAGCTCTGCATTCAGCTTAAGTGGACACTTCTGATTTGACGCAGAAGCGTTGTCGCTTTATGTGCCTGCCTGCTTGTATTTTCCGATGACCAGAGAATTTAGTTTGGCATATATCTGTTCTGAGCAGCAGCAGTGCGCTTTCTAAGCTCGCATCTTTTGGATGCATCAATACTTGACAGGTATGAATCTTAATTAATAACTTAATGTGGAATTGATCTAGATTCGATGTTATGATGCTTGATTAGCAAATGATAATGATAGCAGAAAATGTCATTGCAAATCTTTATTGAAAACTTCAGTTAAAAACTAGGATATCTAATGGTAATTTCTCTATTATACTGAATGCGTCAAATCAAGAAAGAAGCACGATTGAAAGGATCACTTAAAATAAATCCGTCAAAATGTAAAACAAACTAGTTTTATTGTTATTAATGGGCGACTTCCCAAAAAACTAATAAACTAATAGAGAAACTGCGTGTTGATAGGGAAACCTTCGTTTCTTTTCTACATTTTCAATCTTTCTATGATTGACTGTGACCATTTAAACAAGCCCATAAAAACACGAGCCCCAAAACTCAATTAATAATAAATTGTGATGCCCAATTGTTGTTTTGTTTTTTTGATTTTTATTTGAAATGAATACGAATGTCAGTTTTAGCTGCTGGTTTCTTGTATTGTATTGCTGTTGTTGTTACGTTCAAGAATGTGGCTGTTGTTGTTGTTGCTGCCGCGGCTGATTTATGCTTAATTAACTTTCTGCACGGGCCTTTTCTATTCAGCGACTGCAAAATATTAGTCTGCCTTCTTTCCTCATTTATTAAATATATTAAAAAAAACCAAAAGCGAAAAACAAAGACCATGCGAAAGAGCAGCGAATAAGCTCGTGCGAAAAGTCTCCAGTAGCTGCTGCTCAGCTAGCTCATCATTCTATTTTCCTTCGCTAATCACGCAAACACGCTACAGATAACACTGCCGATGATGATGGTGTTGTTCTTGTGGAGAATCTGTGGGTTTGTTTACTTGACTTTGGGCTAAATCAATGTGGTTTTGGACTGTCTGGTCTGTCGGGGAGTTTTGGAATCGGAATCTCTGGAGAGATGGTTAGTTGGGTGGTGGGGCGAAAAGTTCGAAATCTCTACAAATTACATAAGTGGTAGGCATAGAAAATATACAAGTATATATGTATACAATATATATATATATATATATACGTATATATATGTACCGTTGTTTTGTTTTGTATTCTTTTTGTTTCTTGTATTTAGCAACTACAAATACTTTTCTATATTATTAATATGATTCTTTGTTGCGCAAGGTAAGAGATTATGAAGAAAATTTGTTGCGATTGCGATGGAGAACTCAAAACGAAAGGCGAAAAACAGAAATCCACCAAATTCCCGTTCGATTGTTCGGTTTCGTTTCATTTGATTTGACCATGCATGGGTGTGTGAGTGTGAATATGAGTGCGAGTGTGAGAGAGCAAGGAAACGCTAAGAGAAAACAAACGGCTCGTATGCGTAATATGGGTGTCTGTGTGGGTGGTGGGTGTGTGTTTGTCTGCGTGTGTGTGTGAGTCTGTGCGGGTGTGTCGGTGTTATTGAACAGTACACTTACATACATACAAATTTAAGCTTAAGAATTCGTTTTGAATTTCGCTTAACTAACATTCCTTTTTCTCATTTAATATAGTTTTTAGCTTTTTGCGTCTTTCATTCTGTTTGCTCATTTCGTTTCGTTTACTCCATTTACGTTTTATTCATGTATTAAATTTAAATTAATTGCTGTATTTTTTCCTTACATTTTCGACTTTATGTTTTACTTTTACGTTTGCGCTTATTAAATGGTTTTTCGTTTTTATTACCTCGTTCTCACGTTTATTATTGGCTTAAAATTAAAGTTGTATTTTACGTGTTGCTGTCGTATTTAAAGTTTGTTTTAAAAATTAATGCATGCCAACTCGATGAAATTTGCTTTGTGATTTACTCGTGTGATTGTTACTCAATTTTCGTTTAGTGTTTCGACTTTCGTTCTTTTCCTGCTTGTGTCGTTTTAATGTGTTTTGTGGTTTAAATGAATTTTATTTGTTTCGTTTTTGCTTCTCATAATTAAATATAATATTTATTCAAATATAATAAAATGCTTGGTTTCTCGAATGCAAAAAATTCAAATGTAGTAGACTTGATGTTGCAGTTTTCTAACGTTAAGGAGTCAATTTGCGAAGCGACGCCAACTTAATAGTACCGCGAATTTTTTATGTTGCGATTCGATTCTGGGCCGCAGCAACAGCCGCGCCACGCCCACCAGGCCGCCCAATTTTCAAACATTTTGCTTGGTTTGTTGTTTTTTTTCTTTTCTGTTTTTGTGCTGTTGTTTTCCATGCTGTTTATTGTTGATGACAAATTGTGGTCCTGCTGGTTTGCTTGTTGTTTTCATGTTGCAAATATGTTGATTCACATACGGGTGCTGCTGTTGTGGTAAATCGACTGCCAT
Source organism: Drosophila mauritiana (assembly GCF_004382145.1). Lineage (NCBI taxonomy): Eukaryota > Metazoa > Arthropoda > Insecta > Diptera > Drosophilidae > Drosophila > Drosophila mauritiana. The sequence continues at coordinate 8,738,700 of NC_046670.1, forward strand.
TGTTGTCGTCGTTGCCGGGAAGTTGTTGTTGCCGCATTGGTTCCATGTTGTTGTTCTCGAAGTTGCTGTCGTGTTGTTGTGGTTGCTTTTGTTGTTGTTGATTTTGTTGTTGTTGTATGCATATATATTATATGGTATTATATTTACTTTAGAAGGTATATAATGTGTTTTAAATGGAAGGGCGGGGGTTTACTTAAATTACGACACGTCCTGATCCTCAACATCCTGGATTTGCTCTTTGGGCTCGCCATCACCTGCGTTGGGGTCTACTTCTTAGTATAATATTTAGAACTTAATAACGGAGCCGAACAAGTGGGTGATATTACAACTTACCTTCTGCCTGCATATCGGACGTCCATAATGTGAGGTTGTCGCGCAGCAGCTGCATGATGAGTGTCGAGTCTTTGTAGCTCTCTTCGCTCAGCGTATCCAACTCGGCAATGGCATCATCGAAAGCGGCTTTCGCCAAGCGGCAAGCGCGGTCCGGCGAGTTGAGAATCTCATAGTAGAACACCTGCAAGGATTTGGACATATATATATAGAAAACATAAGACGACATCATGTCTCTTCAATCATCACTCACCGAGAAGTTCAATGCCAAGCCCAAGCGGATGGGGTGTGTTGGTGGCAGATCGTTCATGGCAATATCGCTGGCCGCCTTGTAGGCAATCAGCGAGTTCTCTGCCGCATCCTTGCGGTCCGAGCCGGTGGCGAACTCGGCCAGATAGCGATGGTAGTCGCCCTTCATCTTATAGTAGAATACTTTGCTTTCGCCGGATGTGGCGCATGGAATGAGATGCTTCTCGAGCACGTTCAGTATATCCGAGCAGATGTCGCGCAGCTCCTTCTCCACCTGTCCGCGGTAGGTTTTGATCATCTCCAATTTCTCCTCGGCCCCCTTGTTCTCCTCCTTCTGTTCGATCGAGGTGATGATGCGCCACGAGGCACGGCGTGCTCCAATCACATTCTTGTACGCCACCGACAGCAGATTTCGCTCCTCGACGGTCAGCTCTACGTCCATGGAGGCGACCTTCTTCATGGCCTCCACCATTTCTGTAAATGAGGACATAACAAATGAAAGGTGTGGTCTTTAGTATACAAGATGTTTATAATAATTATCTGCAACATCTCAAACCAAATTATATATATATGTATATATGTATATTCATTCTGCAATTCCTAGGGAAAATATACATCATAAAACAAATACTTCATTTGAGTGAGTAAGATGTAGTTTTTATGATGTAATTTAAGCAATGCTATCAGACGCTATTTTATCAACAATTTCGTAGAATACAAATGTTTATATGATTGTTCATATAACTTTTGAATTTCTTTCATATATATCATGTTAAGATTTAGAACAAAAGCAAACATTTGAATTGGAAAACCAAACGTATATGTATACATACATTATATATATTTTGCGTAGATAAATTTATCCAAGGTATGGAAGGCTTGTTATCTGGACTTTCCTCCCGCTTGTCCTTGTCCCCCCGCGACAGTCTAGACTACCTATTTTCCATTTCTTATCGGCGACACGCCCAATCCGCGATGATATATAAGTTATGCACATATATTTATGCATAAGTTGGCGTTGCGTCTACGCCCGATTTAGCTGGTTTTGTCATACCAATACCAATATGGGGCAATCCAATCAGCCGGTGATAAGGGCGGCTTCCGCCACATTGTTGCACCCAAGCCTATCGGCCCCATCGGGCATCTCTATCTGCGTCTGCATCACCATCTAAAACTGCGTCATGAGTCACATGTTCGGAACTCAACACGGAAGCAAGCAAGGAGTTCGTATATCAAATTAAAGTGAGTAAGTTAAGAGCTGATATCATTAGGCGCTTTCACTTCCCTTTTCAAGTCAGTCAATTTAAGTCGAAATATATTTCGAGGTTCATTCAAATGCTTTTCGGGCATATGATTAGTATTTGGAATTATAAAAGATTAGTTTTTGATATCTGGCCAAAGGAAATGTAAGATATTTCCGAGCCAAATCATCTAAATTATCATTGCAGTGCTGTCTGTCTGGGCAAAAGCAGTTGCAGGCTAACTATCTCGGGCATATCTGGTTGATAACAATACAGAGCTATGCTATACTATACAAAATATTGTAATTGTAGCGCGTTTGCTGACTTGCACTGTCTGCCCTCTCTCTCGCTCGCACCCGCTGCCCGTCAGCTGCTGACGTATTTCGCACACCAACACCCCCCCACACACTCATACACACACACAGGCATCGGGACATTTGCCGACTGTCTGCTTATTAGTGCGATTTTTGTTGTAGCACGTATTTGTGAAAAATAGCCAATAAAGTTGCATGATTCACGAATATTTGTGGCTGCTATTGAACTTCAAACATTGTTGTTCGCATTGGCGGGCTGCTTGAAACCAATGTGTATGATGTGCACACGCATTTTACAACGCTTGCCAGCGCTGCTGAGTTACGCATAAAAAATGAACTAGAAAGTGGGTATGGGGGGAAAGAAGGGGGGAGCATAGTTGGGCGGTGGAGGGTGGCTGGTATCCTTGCTGCTTTAAAAGTATACAGCACATGTTGCTTAGTAGTAAGTAATCCACAACCAATTATGAGACATGCGCGTCAGACCAGTCACTAAATAATGTACATATAGCAAGGCGAAAATCAATAAACGCGTCCCAAAAATAAAGACCCAAGTCCCGCGGGCATGATAAATCATTTGCGGAACCACGAAGTGGTAAAAAGAAATGTATGGAAACTTCTCGAATCATCTGAACGTTCAGGAGAAATTGCAAAGTTATCGAAATACTAGCAAATATGAAAAAACTAGGTAGATATTTTCAACGAAATTTTGGGGAAAATAGTATGGAGGAATACATTCTAAGTAGATTCTTGAGCAGTTGAACTGTATTTGCAAAGCATTTTTCATAATTTTTCTTATGAAAAATGATTAATCTTTTTCGTAAACAAGTTGATTGCAAAGATGAGCATGGTCATTTGAAATGCGTTGTTTTTCCAAGAAATAAGTATTGGAATTTGATAAACTGGCGACAACCCTGCAATGGCAACCCACCACCACCACCCAGAAGTACAAAGAAGTCACGCGAGCTGGAATGAAAGATTAGGACGACATAGGGAGCAAAAGGAATGGGCAGGATTTTCCACCCCCTACTACCAACACGCCCCCAGAGATCCACCCCCTCCCTTATGAGACGCCTGTGGGTGTGTCATGCGCTCGTGTGGATGTGTGTGTGTGAGTGCGCGTGCTTTTGTGTGTGTGTGTGAGTCGCATAAGGGCGCAGCAGCTGAAAAAACATGCGCACATACCGTTACAGCGGGCAGAGAATGTGTAATTAGACAAAGGAAGCAGCAACAACAGCGCCTAAAATGGTGCAATTTGAGCAAAAAGGCGAGCAACAAACAAAACACACCTAACACCACCCCCACCCAACGCCCATCAATCAACCGTATGTATGCTACTTTTTCCACTCAGTTTTTTTTTTGTCTGCCTTTTGCGCATATTGACGACATTGACGAGAACGAACATCAACGGAAAAAGCAGCGCGCGACCTCGAAAAAAATGTAGATAGAACGCAGAGAGCGCAAGATGGAAAGAGCATGGAGCGGAGGATGGCGGCGGGGGTGCAGGGGGCAGCACCTGAGAAAGCACACTTAAAGGCTGACGTTAATGTGTGCAGAAAAGAGGAGCGGTGGTGTGAAGAGGAGCGGAGATCAGGGGCGGAGAGGGCGAGGCAAGTTCAGATTGGGGGCGCAGACATTGCCGGCTGGCGGCTTCGCCGCTCCGCTTCGCTCTCCACCGCGCTCTTTCTCTCTCTTCGTGCGCAATGGTGTTGGTGCTCCAGCATGAGCTCCACCGCAAAATGTCCGAGTGTGACAAGGCCAACGCCAAGTGCTGCACACCAACGCACACCGATGGGCGAAAATAAGAAGACAAACATGTGATACAGACACAAATATCCCCACCAGTGGTGTATGTATGTATGCCCTGTTTGTGTGTGCTAATAGTTGATTGACTTCTTTGCCGCCGCCACCGCCCGTTAATGTTGTCAGTTTTGCAGGCAATTAGTTGCAGAGTACTGTTGCAATTATTGTTGCTATATTCGCTGCCCAAGTACAGCAGCAAAAAGAAACGGCAGACGGAGGAATCGCCAAATGTTTGTTAACTTTTTACAGCCACTGTGCAGCGTCGCCGACACTCTGACACACTAGCCATCTCGTTTTGGCGCACGCAGCGTTTATGGCAATTGGTTAAGCGCGCGCTTTTTGCAAATGCCGTATTTGCCATCCCCCTCCCACTGCGACTATATTTGCATTTTGAGCTGGCTTTTTAATTAATTGGAGTATTTTTAATTAAATATAAGCAAAGGCTTCAGCAGAAGCAACAATAAAAACCGCCCGGCGGACACTCATCGGCACACTCACACCACCGTGCAAACACACACACACGCGCATGCATACATGCGCAAAAGCATGAGTAATGCGAGAGTAACAGAAGAAGCAGAGAAAAATTTTATATTTCCTTTTTTTCGCATTATCAGACAGGGTTGCCAAGTGGCCGCATAACTGCTTGCAACTAGCGGCAACTAATTTGCATAAATAAAGAATTAAGCAATAGGCAGAAAGTGAGAGAGGGAGACAGCCGGCGACACAATCGATTCATTCATCGATTTTTCGCAGCAACGGCATGGTGACGACGCCGCTGCTGCTGCGCATGAAAAGCACATTTCGTGGAAAAGGGAGGTGGAGGGGTCTGAGAGAGAGAGGACTGCCCCCTACCCCTGCCCCACAATCATTGATTTTGGGTGTGGAATAAGTGTATTTAACAAACTAGAATCCCCGAAAAATGTGTCGTTTCTAGAAAGTTACGCCTTGACAACTACTAAGAAAAAAGAACGCGAGCTGGAAACAACTGCAAACAGCCCTTAGCAACCAAGGAAGAAAATGAAATGCTAGCTGCCGCGCAGCCCTCGCTCGCAACGCCAAATACACAAAATTTTCCCCTTCTAAACTAATACTATATAGTTCCAAAAAAGAAAGAGCGGAGGAAGAAAAGCAAACTATTTGCTGTAAATTATAATACGCAATTCCGTTTCTTTCTCTTTTTGTGCAAAACCACGCGAATTTTTGCCGGTAAAAATCAGGTTTTACACTCTATTCATCTCTTTTCGTTCTTCCGACGCTCTGCTTCTTCTTCGGCTTCTTCCTCTTCTTGCTGTTTCCTCCATCTCCCGTATTTCTCCCGTCTTTTCGCAAGAAATACTACTCATCGCGACGCTGCGTCGCTTCGACTGCAGCTATAGCGATGAAAATTGAAAATTTCCATCGTTTTCTCTGGAAAAAACCTTTCAATTGGCAAATTTGGACGAAAAGCGGAGCTCTAGACTTTTCAACGACCACGCGACGACGCAATGGATCGGGAAGACAAAAAAAAATCCCAGGCGACCCCTCCCCAAAAAAGTTGGCGCTCCTCAGTCGAGAAAATTTTTTCCCTACTCGCATTTTTCTACCGTTTTCTACCATTTTTGCTACCATTTTTTTCGGAATCACTACTCACCGTCGTAGCGCTCGGCCTGTTCGGCAAGCTTTGCCTTGTACACATTGTTCTCGCGCTCAGTCATTGTGTTGAAGCCTTTTCGGTTAAATTAATCCACAGAAAAAATTATTTAAATGCTCCCGGTACGTGCGGCGTCGATTTTGCTTGCTGCCTGTGATTCGTCGCCTTCTTTTTTCTCTACTTCTCGAGCGGTGTGACCGTATCGGGCGGCGGTTGAAACACTAAAATTGATGGGCGATGGCCTAATGACGGGCTTAAAAACGCATCACGCGTACCGTGCGCATGCGCCGACGATGGTGGTAAAATCGGATAAATTTCAATTTAGATTGTATTGCTATTTAAATATTACTTGCGAAAATCCGTTAAATTTAAGCTATTATTCGGAAATTTTAAAATGTAATAGTAGATTGACATATTTAAAAAAGCTATAGCTTTTTTTATATGTTGCATTATTTCAACACATGAAGCAATGTCATTAGTACAGACTCCCACCTTTTCTGTGCAATTCAAATTGCTAGTAGTCATGACATAACCCATATGCACTGTAGCCTATCGATAGTTAGTTTCGATAGTTTTCGATTGGAGTATAAATTTTAAATTTTAAAGTGTGACCGTTTTTATAATTTTAATAAAAGTGTTTAAAAACAGTTATTTATTAATGGCTTAATATTTTATTTCTAATTTATAAAAATAAGCTACTTAATGCACATATTTAATTTCGAAGTCCGGAAGTGGTTATTTTGGTCTGCTTTGGTCACACTAGCTTTAATGTTGCAAAAACGTTGGGGAAAAACGACATTTGATATGGGAAATATGTTTAGAAACTAAACCGCGAGGTCTTGCAGCAGCCACCAGAATGAGTCTCAACCTGGGCGGCTGGATCCACAGCTTTACCGTCACGGACACCCAGGAGCACAAGGGCGGCTACACAATATACAAAATCACCTCGATTGTAAGTCGTTTTTTGGGGGGCAGATGAACCTTGCCAAATAGTAAACCTCACCCACTTTTAGGTCTTCCCGAGGTCGGTACCTCAGGCTCTGACCTGCCTGGTGGTGTGGAAACGGTTCCACGATGTCAAGCGGCTGCATCGCGAGCTTAGCCGGCGCCACAAGAGTCTCCAACTACCCGGCAAGTTGCCCGTGCCCACAGATAGCACATATTTCAAGCGATTCGATGCGGCTGTCATCCAGCGGCGAAAGGAGTACATCCTGCAGTTATTAGACTTTGCAGCCCAGCATCCGGCGCTGTACAAGTGCTCAACCTTCACGCAGTTCTTCCAGGAGACGCCATCGCCAAACGGATCGCCGCTCAAGAAGCTATATGTGGAGCGATCCCTGCGGCTGCAGACGGAAGACAATGGCTGCGGAGGTGGTGGTTCGGAAACAGGAACTTGCGCTGGAGCCATAGCCGACATTTGCGATAAACTAGACTTGCCCTATGACCCACACGATGCGGGGGGCATCACGCCTCTAGATCCGCGCTGTGATAAGGAGCAAACGAACAATGAATCCCAGGCCAAAGAAACTGAAACCGAATTAGAAGCGAAACAGGAGCCTAAGACCGATGTAGCGCCGCCAAAGAGGGATTATCTCCGCCTTCTGACGCCCATGGCTTCCATAGAAAGCGACGACAGCGACTACATATATGAGGCGGCTCTAGAGTTCAGTCATGCCGTCCAAGCGGAGGTTAACCTGGAGTATGCCGAAGCCCACGAGCGGTACAAGCATGGTGTGGACCTGCTGCTCAATGGGGCCAAGCAGGATAGCAGTGAGGAGCGCAGATTTATAGCCAAGGCGAAGATAGCCAAATACTTGGCGCGGGCTGAGGAGATACACGCCAATTTCCTGGCCAACGACTGTCCGACGAAGAAGCTGCAGTTCCAGCTCTCGCTGGACACGACAGACGACGGTAGTGCGACCCATTTGGAGTGCCCCTGGAATCAGTTGGCACGCTACAAGGTGCTGCAGGTTCTCCAGGACCGTGTGATGCAGGTGCAGTGTGTGACGAAATCCCAGCAGCCGGCTGCCATTATGAAGGGCGTCGAGAAGCCGGCCAGTCACTCGCTGACACAGAGCATCTTTCTGCCCCAACAGGTGTCTTACATGGTCCAACTGCTGGCCTACTTCCAGTCGGAGCAGAAGATTTTCCTGCTACTGCGGCAGGCGGAGGGCGGCAGGTTGTACGATTACCTGCAGAGCTACACGCCCACGAGTAGTAAGAGTTTCAATTATGGAGAGCTTTTTCCCTCGGACCAGCCGGAGCCGGAGGAGAAGGAAACAGAGGAGCAACCTCTGACTTCGGACAGCGACGTCAGCGATTTGGTTCGCAGCTCCCAGCAGCTTTTAAAGTCCGTAACCAACACGCTGAGCAATTTGCAAGCGGGAGTTGTTACACCCAAAAGAAATAAAAAGGTGGATCAAAATCGCATCCGAAATAAACCCATTCCGGAGCAGTGCCTGCGTCAGTGGGCTTGCGAACTGGCCATCGCCATACACAGTCTGCACGGCAAGGGCGTCATCCTGCGCGATCTGCACATGGGTAACATCTTACTGGGCGCCAAGGGTCAGCTGCTGCTGACCTATTTCTACCAGAACGAGGGTCTAACCTCGGACGACAACTATGTGCACAAGGCGCTGAGCTTGGAGGCAGTGGCTAATCACTTTGTGGCACCAGAAAGACCGCTCACTTTCCGCTCGGACTGGTGGAGCTACGGCGTGGTGCTCTATCAGCTCCTGCTGGGAGTGGTAAGTTTCGAGTACTCGATTAAAAATGTTTGGATAATAGCAATCTGCTTATTTTCCAGCCCTACAAAGTCACGCACCCGGGGCAACTGGACCTCTATGGTTGTGTTCAGTATCCTAGTGAGTCGTTTGAGATTTCAGATCATGTCAAGGATCTGCTGGAGCAATTGCTTCAGCTCTCGCCGGAGCTACGTTTGGACTACGACCAATTGCAGGCTCATCCATTCTTCAAAGGCATCGATTGGCAGGCGGTTTTGGAGCAGGGAACTGAGTCCACGTGAAAATAGGAACTATTTGCTTTGCTATTGAGTCCATAAAGTATTTTCTTATTTCTGTACTGTACCTGAAATCCCATTTGTGATTCCTTGCTCAGTTCTCATTGGCATTGATTTTGATTTCTATCAAAGAATCTGAAGTCGCTCCACACCGATTACTTTTGTTGTGAATCTGCTATATTACTTTTAATGCTTGTCTCCAAGAACAAGTGTATAACCATATGTTTTTTATTAGTCTTTTATGTTATTCCTTTTTTGAATTGGAAGCTGATCAATTATTGGTACAAAATACGATTTATTTAAACGTCTATTATATACATTTGCAAAGTGTCCTAGTGTATGTAATTGTTTACAATTAGAAATTAAACTAAATTGAATGTAGTCGTAACAAAATTTGCAAGCCGTTTTACAAAATTAGTAAGTAATAAATTTGTAAAGCCAAATGAGCTAGTATACAATATAAAAAGCACTTTATTGTCTAACTACACAACAGCAAATGGAACTTAGCCTACGAGTAGGATAACTAAAACTAAGTTTGTTGGGCAACGAAGTGTCCCAGTGGGAGGGAGGTCACTCGTCACCCGTGTTTTGGTAAGGCACATTTGGAATGCATTCTGGGGGCGGGGCTCTCGTTGCAGAGCCCCTAGCCCTGGATTAACCTAGACTTAGACTGGAGTAACCGCATTATGATTTGGCAAGACTTGTGGATTCCGTTGTTGTTGCAACTTGCGTCATTAAACCTAAAAGGAACCTATGGCAATATGGAAACAGTGGCCAGAAACTGCGTGGGACTGGCCAGAAAAACTCCAAGGGAGTGGAAATATGTACTAAAGACAATATATTATCAAATTAAATATCAAATTTTTGGACTCTCCCCAATTCTTGAATGCAACTAGTTTTAAGTAAACCGATGATGAATTCTACTACTTATGAGGCTTTATCTTTGGGAATCCGCTTTTCTGGAGCCCCACTTTCAGTCGGAGAAACACAGTTGGAAATGCTGCACACTCCACGCCCCCATCCCTTCAAAATGGCCGCCGGAAACGGGCGTTCGGCGTGCTGATGGGCGTGGCCCAGCGTCGCTGATGTTGTTGCTGTCGCCGGTGTGTGAGCATTTCTCTCAGTGCAAAAAAGGCGGCAGGACGTAGCTCTGTGCCTGCTGCGGCTGCTGCTGCTGGCCGACCTCCTCGCTCTTGATCACAGTCTGCATGCCGCCGCTGTCGTTGTCATCGCTGCTGGTGCCGCCCGCGGATGCAGCTCCTCCCGTCGCCGTGGTCACATAGTGCTGGCCCTGCGCCTCCACCAGGTGACAGCTGGCGCCGGGACTCAGCTCCAAACCAGCGCCACTCTGATGGCACTGCAGGTGCACGTATTTGGCCTCCTCGGCGCTCAGGTACTTGCCATTGAGTTGCTGCTGCTGCTGCTGTTGGTGGGCATGGACGGTGACCAGTGTGCCGTCGGCCAGTTGCTGCTGCTGCTGCTGGGCGGTCTGCAGTTCCGCCGTCTGATAGCTGCCGCCATTGGCCACCGACTCATCTCCGTTTCCGGCCACCGAACCGGATGTGGCGCCAATTTCCATGCGCGTGGGACTGCCGTACTCGTAGTGGCGCATCGGGAAGAGCTGGCTTTCGTGCACATAGGCACCGTACTGGCCGGAATAGGTGCCATACGGACTGGCCGCCGGCGAGAGCAGGCTGAACTGGGGCGTCAGCTCGTAGGGCGTCTGGTAGCTGGTCCAGCTGTCCATGCTGCCCGGCGGCGTGACCGTCGTCGTCTGCGGATAGCTGGTGAATGGTGGGGCTAGGGTTCCGGGATTCAGTGTCGCCGTCGGCGGCGTGCTCGTCTTGATGTAGCCCGTCTTGCGCGGTGGCTCGTGCTTGCGCCACTTGGCGCGTCGGTTCTGGAACCACACCTGCACACGGGATTCGCTCAGATTCAGCTTGATGGCCAGCTCCTCGCGGGCGAAAACATCCGGATACGGAGCACGTTCAAAGGCACGCTCCAACTCCTCCAGCTGGTAGGCAGTAAAGGTGGTTCTGAAGGGAAAAATTGAAAGTAACGAGGATTAGGTGAAAGTCTGAATGGGTTTCGTACAGAAAAAATAAAAAAAAGCTAATATTCAATCTATAGTATCTATTTGTATTAAAAAAGAGTTCTAAACTGAAACTATATTTTAGAATATTAGAAAATATATCTATCTGCTATGGGATCTCATTATCTGATAATTAGCCCCCCAGATTGCACGGGATTCCGTATGAGTTGCTAGCAATGTCCTTACTCCAAATTACTCATACGCCCCGTGGTCACGGTCATAAATAGCAAGTGCTATCATCTTGCGCCACATAATTTCATTGATTTCCCGTCGTTAAATTAATTGACAGCTTACCTCGTCTTCTTCTTCTTGATGCCATTGGGATCGCCCTTCTTCTTGCTGCTGCTTCCGTCCTTTTTGGCTGCAGGAGCTGCCACGCCCCCCGCTGTGCCCGCCGCCCCCTGAATGCCAACGACGGCGGAGGAGGAGGAGTTGGCGTTGCCAGTGCCATTGGTGGTGCCATTAACCACCGTGGAGGTACTACTCGGCGGAGTAACTCCAGCACCACTCGCCTCCAACTGCGAGCACATCTCATCGGGCTTCTTGAGCTTGCCCCCGGCGGATCCTCCGTTGATCATGACGGGTGAGGAGTCCTGGAGCAAGCCATCACTGCCATGATCCAAATGGTCCAGATGATGCGGACTGCCGCCGTACAGATGCTGCAGCTGCTGCGGCTCGTACTGATCCTTGGGCGACGAGGAGTAGTCCAGCTTGCCATTGAGCGGATGATAGTCCAGGATGCCCACCAGCTGTTGCTGCTGCTGCTGCTGCTGGGAGGATTGCTTGTGCAGCAGGATGCCATTGTGGCTGGGCGGGGGCGTGGCCGTGTAGTGGTGATGGTGTTGATGGTGCTGCTGCTGCTGCTCCACCAGCTTCTGCGGCGCACTAATGTACTCGTACTTCTGGCTGGGCGAGTAGCAGCCCATCTTGTTGACGAAATCCAGCTTGGTCACATAGTTGGGCGATCCTCCAGCGCCGCCAGAGCCTGCTCCTCCTCCTCCGCCATTCGGCAGTATGGTGTTGCAGTCGGGCAATCGTTGCTGCTGCTGATGCTGCGGCTGTTGGCTGCACAACTCGTGGACACTGCCCAGCATCACGGGATGCATGGCCGTTGTGGTGGGCATCAGTGGCTTGGCGCCCAGTGGATTGAGTGGCCCGCCGCCGAACTCCCCGAAAATGGGATCATCGAAGCTATCGTGCTCCATTCTCCTCCGCGACTCTAATCCTTGGAACGCACACAAATAACACACACACTTAGCACACAAGACACTAACTAGCTACAACACTTTTGCCACTGCGACACTTTCAATCCATTTAGTGTATTTGGATGATTTTGAACTCGATTACCGCTGCTGAGTTTCGAAATCAATCAGTTGTTAATTGCATTTGGCAAGCACATAACTGGGCTGCTGTTGCTACTTTTCTATCGGTTGGGATGTGGAATATATATATGTATATATATGGGAGTAGAGCCGCACGCTCACCGCTCGAGTCTTTGGCCTTAATTGACTCGGCTACTGGCGATGATTGTCCTTTTATACCGGCGCAGGCGGCAGCGCAGCAGCAGCGCCGGCAGCGACCAATCGCATCGCTCCGTCGGCCGCCATTATCGCCGTGCGAACGGGACGGCGCATGCGACCGCCGCTCTGTGCGTTTCATGCTGGCGCGTGTGACTTTTCCGCTGTACCAGCGATTCGACGATTTTCCATTCAGCGGGGTGTGGTCTCCCCTACATTGCAATTTTTTTTTTTTTGACTGGGTCTAGCTGCCTGGGTCCAGTTTTTGGTCTTCAGCTTCGCAGGCACACGGCTACCAGCAGATCGAGATGTTCTGGGAACGGATGAGCACGACGGGATGATGGGGTCCTGGGAACGGGACAGGCACCTCTACTGGCTCTCACTTCTTAGAGCGGATTTAAGGACTCTAATGGCACGCTGATCTTATTGTTACCCTGCTATTGAATTATTTTTTATTTGAATTTTATTTATCATGAGGATATTTCTTTCAATAGATAGTTTATAATGGGGATATGTTCTAAATATCCCAAATATAGAATCATGAAAAAATAGTCATATTAAGAGATATCATATAAATTAACTGATTGTGTTCCCGTTACGTTGCAGTTACAAACTATCGCATACCTATTAATAATGGTATTATGGTATGGTATATGATCTATGATATGATATATGGGGATAAGATATCAACAAGATTGGGGAACGAAATAAGAAGATTGTCGAACTATGTATTTGAAGGATTAAGTTTATGTCCGGTATATAGACTACCATACTATACTATATTTTGAAAACTTTTATATTTCAAAACGGTTTATTGAACTAGTGGGAATAGTTATATCCATATTAAAGCATTCAATCTTGGCGGAGAGATGAAAATTACTTTCTAATCGTTCCAAAGATCGTATCACATATAAAACCTAAAAAAGCGTTTTTAATTCCACTATATTTTCATATGCATTATTTACTACAATTTAAATTTAGTGTCTTCTTGTTGGCAATGCATTGATACAGATTAGTTTCGCCTGAAGTTGAGAGAGAGTGCCCATCTATTTCGCGTCCACCTCATGGTCATCGCCATCCGTAACAATGCACCTTCATCGTCACACATGTTGGACGAACAATTAACTTCTGGTCGAGGAATTCCGATGGTCGTGGTTCCAATTGGACTCATGAGGGTGGTTCCATTCGAGGTTGCAACCCCTGTAAGGCGGCGACTTGGTGGCACGCTTGTGACCTTCTTCGTCCACTTCAGCCCGTTTCCACACCCTGCTCGCTCGATCTTCCCACAGCGCGTGTCACCCTCTCAAGGATTGGCGTGGCGCCCTTTCCTCCAGTTCGCTGTTGCGTGTGACCTTTTGGCCAGATGCTGGTACTCCGATCGCGGCGAGGTGGGCACTTAGTCAGGGGCTAAGTTATGGCTCATTTGGACAGATCCGAAGATTTCACGGGGCATTTGAATGGGAAGTGGGAAGAAGGTTGCCGAATTATGTGGGCATTGCAATCGAAGAGGGTGAAAGTGGGTAAAGCGATACATTCACATAGACATTGAGATCGGTGATCTTTGAGAGTTAGTTATTTAGATATTTACTAAAAAAAATAATATGTAATAATATACATCTAACAAATTCAATGGCCAAATCCAATCATCATCAATCCAGTTTGAAGTGCAAAGTTCGTGATAATATTTGAAAATATATCTTTTGAGACAATTGGGTGTTGAAGAATGGATAGCTTCATTATTTAGGATCTGATTAAGTATCTGATGCCAAATGAATACCAATTTGTCAAAAGCAAGCAAAACCATTAACTTTTTCTTAGTTGTTAAGGAAGTAAAGTGTTTTGATGTCATACTTAAGACAAAGTTGCACAATCCAATGGCTAAGTTCTGTCCTCAAAGACCGGCCCGCATTGATCGAATGAAAAACAGCAAAGGAACTTCAGCTTCCCAGGAATCCGAGCCCACAAAGGATCCACAAATTTTCCCATCATAAGCGACCAGCGGGTTGGAGGAAGAAAATCCCTCGAATTCCAGGCGGAAACCACATCAAAATCTCATTCACTCACAGACGCAACCGGACGATTCGATACTTTTTGGCCTGGCAGGTTCCGAAATGCGGGCAAAGTCGAAGTCTCTGGGAGAATGGACGCGGGGCACGCGATCAGAGCCGAAAGATGAAAACAAATAAATACACCCCATATTGTGGGTACTGGGTCGCGACCCAGAAACCGGGAGGGATGGTATCCGAGGGCAGCGAAAGGAGTCGGGTCCTCGTTGCGTGTGAATAATCAGACAGTATTTTGCATTAGCCAATGTGCCAATTATGTGGGTCTGGCTTCAAGGATTGCAGCAGGGGTAGAGGATTCGTTAAGCAGGATGAGGGGTAGCAGCAAGGACACAGTCAGGGTGGGGAATTCAAGGAGCGATGATAGCATCTCGAGTAAGATCAAAAGTTAATTACTCGTGATCCTCGAACCCAAGAAGGTTAAGATATAATAAAGGCAATCACTGGGTTTCAAATGAGGCAGACGATAAATAGGCGGGGAAATCTTAGATATCTGAAAATATCTTTAAAAGCCAGAAAAAAAGAGTTGGCAAACTGCGGGTAGGTTTTCTTTTTAGATTAAGATTGTCTTTATATAGGTAGTTTAGTTGTTAAAAAGGATAAAATGGGCTGGTAGCTAATAACTTTGCTATTATCACGATGAAGCTAATTTTTAACAGAAATTTTAAATATCTTCAAACTTAAATATTTTTCAAATTTTAAGTACTGATATTTTAATGCAGTATCCAACTGTTTGTAGTATATATAGGTTTAAACTTAAGGGATACTTAAAACCAAAATGGCTTTATGCCACAAAGACTCAAAACTCATCCATCTATTAATATAGTATATTGAAGTTACTTTAAACTCTTGCATCTACTAGTATAGTACACAAAAGTGAATCCAGCTTAGATCATCTATGAAAATGACTTGTTTGGTACAGTCGCCGCTGTTTGGCCAAGTGAGCGCCTAAGCTTTTGTTGAATATTTTGTCATATTTTTTCCATAACCATTAAGATACACACACTGGCAGGCGGAAAGACAGACAGACGGACGGATTCCCGACTGAGGGGTAGACAGATACTCAAGCCCATCGCCACCATCACCATCATCATCATCATCGTATCCACACTTGTCCCACCGAGATGACAGTCCATCCTCAGTAGCGATATCACCACAAACAGCGACCACAGTCGAAAAAAATGCATAATATACTGATATAATTTAACATGAATCATAAAGTAACATGGCGATCTTATAAATATGATATGATATATGATCTATACTTCAAAAACAAGAGATTTTGTAATATGAAACAACTATTCACAACCCTTGATAACATTATAAAGATCTCCAAAAAGTTGGTTCTGATTAGTGGAGCATATTAACCGATTTAGATACGATAGGTCTATATTTCCAGGTTTAAAAGTCCCAGATTCTTTCGGTGCAGTAGCATCACCGACATTCCCTCATCCTCCGTGACAGCGGCATTATCACATTGTATTACGATATCAGCGGAGACAGCGACGACATTCTGTGTCGTGCCTCATACACTCGTACATCGGCTATATCTACTATATCTTTTTCATGAGGCAGCGATGTGGATGCGCGCCATGCCCGCGTCGCCCATTCTCATTCCCAGTCGGGTTTACTTGGTTCGGCGATTGTGATCAGTTCGCACAACGAAATTCCAATATGGCGGACGCAAGTACCGCTACACGGACGCTCACACGGACGCACACAAGTGCAGGAGTGCAGAGCACCGTTCACACATACAGATGCGCCCAATTAAGCTTCGTTAAGATCAATTTAAATCCCGCATAAAATATCAAATAGTTTTTGTATTTTAGTTCCACTTCTGACTCGGCTGTCGCTATTCGTTCTCGCTTTCAGCGTTCAGTGGAAAACAAGAAAAAAGCGAAAAACAATGAATGAAAGGAGGAAAAACCTCGACTTATGAACGTGAATACACTGAGCGAAAAGCTAACAGAAAGCTGAGAATGTGAAGAATGTTTGCAAGGTATGAAGAATGATAATTGGTACTTCAATCTCATATCATCTTAAAAAGATATTTTCATTATGACCTTTATAAAAACATGCTATTTTAGAAAAACTGTGTTTGAGGTTAACTCTAAGTAATCAAAATCTTTTCGAACTTCTTAAATGGTATTCTTAGAAGTGCTAACTAACTATAGCTTGTTCTTCGTTTTCTATTTATCGTAGAAATCCTACGAAAATGTATGTTTTCAGTGCACATTTCGAAATCTACTGCCCACGAGACAAAGTCTGCAAGTCGACCCGTAGCCATAGCTGTAACCGGACAGCTCCCCCAGCCATCCAGTCAGTATCTGACCTGACAAAGACGTATAGTTTTTTCCCCATTTTCGTTTCGTTAATTCTCCATGGCACTTTGGGGTCCACACTTGCCTGGTACTTGGTACTTGCTGTTCTTGCTCCTTCCAGTCTACCCCCTTTTTATGATGATATTGTATGTACATACATATATATATCCATATATACTAGAAGGGGGCGGATGTGAGACGTATGCGTATTTCGTAGCTGACATCTGACCCACGATCACAAACGTCCACTCAAATTGGTTTATGCATTTTACTTTCTGCCGCTGCTGTCTTATGAATTTGCCATTTACATGAGATTTTTTTTGGGCATGACTGTACCCAAGATCGGAGTTCAAGAATTCTGGTGGGAGTGAGGTATTACATACATTCCTTGTTTGTAAAATCAGTGTGGATATAAATTCATTTCGAATGCCAGATAATTAGTAAATAGGCTTTCTCAGACTTTAAACATGGAGGAATACATAATGTGGTACATAAATCATGATGATACAAAATTGTTTATTAACATACAATCAATTAAATTCTGGAAAGCTAAAGGATGCTTAACATTTTCTAGGAGATAGCTCATCATATATTCCTTGAAAAGACTTATTGCTAAATCAGAGAGTTTATCCCACTCCAGAAAGCATTTAGGGACCAATTTGTCGCGGCATAATTGTTAAATAACCAGCCCGAGTACACCCACCCACAAATCCGACTTGAAGCTTAATCCAATCAAAGGGAAAGTGAGAGAGGACGCCAATAAATTAAAGGCAATCACAATTGCTAGTGCATATCAGTCGCGATATATGGGGCATTTCACTATATGGGATGGGGAGATGATATGGCTGAAGATGTCAACTGATGGGCCTGGCCGGTGTAATTGGCTTTGGGGCTTCTTGGGGCTGTCGATGCACGAAAAATCGCAACACAGTGTGCACAATTCAAATTAATTGCCGACAATTGTGAGTTATTTAAGAAGAAGGCGCCATTTAATGCCCCATCTGAGTGGTGGGAGTGCTGCACTGCAGCTGCGACAGTTGACTTAAGCGACACGATCGCTCTCCCAGAGCAATTTGTGCTGTTATGTAATTGAAATCGATGCCCGGGCAATGCAAATGCTTTCAAACATTCGATATTGGCGCGAAAATGGGCCTTCGATAAGAAAAATACTAGTTCTGCTGCTTTTACGCCCCCCAACATAATTTTATTTTTAGAAGAATCGTACAAATCTAAAGTTATAAGTTTAGATTTTAAATTTTACTTATTTTTAGTGGAAATGTACGTGTTTTAAGACTGTTAGCATCAGAGTGGCAGTGGAAATGGCTCATTATCTAATCTATAACGGACACCTATCGATTGGCGCGAGCTTGAGTTTGAATTTCTCACTTTGAGATTTATGAATGAACAAGTTGATTGCGTTGTGCGATAATAATTAATTAATTAATGTATTGTGGCTGCACTTGACACTCTGCTTCGCTTATCGTTTTTGGTGTTGCTGCCCGTGCGGCGACTTAATTGTTTGTAATTAAATAAAATTGTACAAGGTCGATTACGAAAAGAGAGTGCCGTCGCCGCGAACTGGTAAATCCATCCATGGTAACCAATTTGTTTTAATATAAAATGCCGGCCGGCAATTCCATTTCGCAGTGCATATGTAGTACGTGCGCGGCGTCTGAAAATTGATTCCTGCTCATTATTTCATTAAAAGCGTTCTGCCAATTGGCGGAACCCCAAGAATCGAAATCGACCGGCCTATCAAATTGTCTCCCGCGCTCCGTGATTTTCGCTTGCAGTTCGATTTGATTTCATGAATGGAATTGTATCAATTGATTGTTTTGGTCTTGTTACCGCTGCCTTTCGATCGCCGATAATTAAGTCGGGGGTGTGTTCGTCCACTCCCCTCCCTCTCCTCTTTCCAAAATGGCTAAATAGGCTAGAATTATTGGGGCTGTGGTGCTCTGCATCGCTCGAGTTTAATGAACAAATCAAATTGTCTAATAGTAATCCAATTTACTCGATTCGAGCTGCTGCCAAGCACTTCAATTGGCAAAAGCAGTGCAAAACGATGTGGAAAGTTATGGAAAATTATGGATAAGAGGATTGATCTCAACATTTACAAAATCTATTTAAGAAAAACATGTTTTTACAAACATAAATGTCAAAGAAATAGGTAAGTCATATTTAAAGAATGAAAAACTTTGAATTATCGAAATTTTCAGAAACTAAAAGTAGATAGATTTATAACAATTTAGAAAATGAATATAACTTTTTAGTCACCAAACAAAGATTGCTTAACCATTGATATATAAAAACATGTGATATTTGAATTCAAACTAGCAATTATCACCGAATTGTGAGAATATTTGTACAAAGTATTTTGAGACACGTTCATGCGAAAGTTGATTTGATAATATGCAGATCAATAATCTTCAGAAGGTGTGAATTGCTTGGAAATTGAATTGCAATTTTATTATATAAACAAATGAGATTTCTATTAAGCTGTCGAAAGATTTCGTTAGTTACGCAAATTCGAAAGGAATGCACCACATGCACAGCATAAAAAATTCAACTCTCACATAAATTTGTATATCGTTAAAAAATGAATTCCGAAATGCGTACGCACTGGATTCGGAGCCGGAGTCTTGGGAGGATTCCGGTGGGGTTGTCATGGGCGTCGGGACGGGGGTCGTCGTGACATGCGGGCAAGTTTAAATTGATCTTAACGAAGCTTAATTGGTTGCGTCTGTGTGGACATGTGCGTGTGAGCATTGTGTTTGTTTGCGGCGGTGTAGGCTACACTCAACGAAATTTCCGGTTGGTAAATACCATCCATCTGGTGTGTGACCGACAAACACTCTATGCCTTCGCTCAGTGTAAACTGGGCATCCATTTTCCCTGTGACTCTACTCTGGAATCACAAAAACAGATCCTAAACCCATAGTTGAATATATTTTTGCTGTGGGAAGAAGACATTCAAATCACTCGTTGATATTTTTGGGGCTTAAAAAAACATTACCGCGCAAGTGGATTTAAAAATCAAATGCATTTTTCCAAGTTTACAATTTGTTTATTTCAGATATCAACTGGTTTCATTTAACACCACACACGGGGCGCAGATCTATACAATCTTAGGACACGCCGACTTGAGACGAAAGATTTGCTAGGGGTAATATGGGTAGTTTGCCAATTCACAATAGGCGCTAATGAAGTACACGATTTTTTGGTAGCGGATGGGATTTGTTGGATCGCTTAGGCGTTGGCGAAGTCAATGCCCTTCTGGATGTTCTTCTTCAGCTCGGGAATTGCGGCCTCCAGCAGCTTCTTCTCGTAGTCGTTGAGCTTGGGCAGGCCGAGGTTCTCCTGGACGCCGTTCTTGCCCAGCACCAGGGGTGTGGAGAAGAAGGTGGCCTCCGTGACGGTGGACTGCACATAGGAGCACTCGATCACGTTCTTCTCGCCGTTCAGTCCCTTCAGCAGGGATCCGGCGAAACGGGCACCAGCGTAGGCCATCGACAGAGTGGCGGAACCGGCTCCGGCCTTGGCCTTAACGACCTCGGTACCGGCCTCCTGGATGCGCACGGTCAGCTTCTCGATGGTGTCCTGGTTGCCCTTGAACAGGGGCTGGCTCTGGGAGAGCACGGGCAGGATGGTCACGCCGGAGTGGCCGCCGATCACGGGGATCTGCACGGTCTGGGGATCCACACCCAGGGCATGGCCGATGAAGGCGCGGGCACGCACCACATCCAAGGTGGAGACTCCGAACAGACGCTTGGGATCGTAGACACCAGCCTGAAAGAAGGAATGGAATCAGGAATCAGGATCACTAGCAGCCACTAATGTTTCTTACCTTCTTGAGGATCTCGGCAGCGATGGGCACGCAGGTGTTCACCGGGTTGGTGATGATGGCCACCAGGGCCTTGGGGCAGTTCTTGGCAATGGAGTTGGAGATGTCCTTGATGATGCCGGCGTTCACGTTGAACAGATCATCGCGGGTCATGCCGGGTTTGCGGGGCACACCAGCGGGAATGACCACCACATCGGATCCTGCAAAAGGTGGCCAAAAAAGTGCATCGCTGATTAGTTTGCCGGGCTGGCTGACACTTTGAGCTTTGATCTTTTATGTGTTCAATCCCGGTGGCTTCTGCACTGATAAGTAGCCGCTTCTGATTACGTCGTTATTAATACCAATAACCATTCCACGGCTATCAGGGTGTATATTCTCTGCTGCTTATCTTATCAGAGCATAAAATTGCGTTAATGCAAATCACATGGAAGAGCTCTGCATATATGTATACTAATGGTAAAGTCTAAATCTTTATTCTGGATTCTTAATGTTCATATTCATTGTTTAAAACATCTATTTGTTTTTATGTGAAGCTACTAAGTTATGAAGATTTTCAATTTTGAACAGAAAATATAATTTTACATAACTTAAAAAATATTCAAGAATACTTACATATATAAATTGACCATTATTTCTATATTCCCTTTTAAAAAACATACATGTTTGAAAGTACACAAGCAATACAAAACATCTAACCAACTAAACCACATAAGTAGATTAATTATTTTGAAAAATATGTAAATATTTTAGAAAGCTTAATAGATTTAAACGAAGACAGATACTTCACAATTTGTCAGTAAAACCATTGAAGCTAAGCACTTCAAGTACAGTGCATATCATGAGTGATAGTGGTGGATTCGAAATCCCCTGCCCCCTGCGAAACCACCACCAGCGTAGGCAAATTTTCCACTGGTATCCGCTGGTCACATAACCTCACTCGCGGCCCCTGCCCTCTACTCACCCTTCAGGGAGTCACCCAGCTGGTCGGCACCGATGAATCCGGCGGTCTTGCTCTTGGTGTCGATATGCGACAGATCGGCGGCCACACCGGGCGTATGAACGATGTCGTACAGCGCCAAGTCGGTGACCAGGGGATTCTGCTTGAGGAGCAGCGACAGCGGCTGGCCGATTCCTCCAGCGGCACCGCAAACGGTCACCTTGTAGTTGTTCTAGATCGGGAATGCAAAGATATGGCGAGAGTTTCGATGTTGTGTCAGGCTGTGTAGTTATTGCCAGCGGATGCAGTGTATTAGCCGCCACTGTTACGTAAACAGTTGCAGTGTAATGGGCACGATTCTGGCCGGGATTTTGGAGGGTATCAACAATGCTCACCTGCTGGCCAACCGAGAAGGTGCGCACTCCCTGCAGGGCCAATTGCTTCGTCACTTGCTTCAGCATATTTGCACGGGTTTTGGTAACAAAGTGTATTGGTTAAAACAATTAAACGAGAGCAGTTCTGCCAGCAAAATCCCACGGGCCAATGAAACAGATTTGCGAATCCATGTTGTTGTTGTTGTTGCCTTGGGGGCGGGGGAGAACAGGGTTGCTATCGCTGTGGGAGCTTTTACTTAAACAAAAGCTTTTGGTTGATTCGGTTTCGATTTGGGGGGAACATTTTATGTGCTTATGAACTAGCTATTTGTTATAGCCAACTTGCAATGTTTAGGAAAAGCATCCTTTCGCATGCAAATATTTTAATTGCAGTTGCAGTGCAGCATATTCCAAATTTGAATTTGAGCCTGCATATCGATACATATCAAATGGAGCTGCCAACTCAGTTGCAAGCCATGTTCAAGTGAGCCGCAGAATCGTATCGACCTATCGATATTCGATAGCAACCAGATTTATTTATTTTGGTTTGTCCCAATAAATGTTTATTTTATGCAGCGGTAATAAGGTGCTACTGGAGCGGTAATAAGGTGCTACTGGAGAATGTAATCATAATGATGCTCTCTTATCATAATTGAATCATTTTAGTAGTTTCCAAGCATGCATTTCAAGCTCTAAGTGATAAGGTAAGGGGTATGCATAGCTCAGCTCAAGTTTATTGTTTATGTTTATAAATTAACTAAGTTCTGATATTTACAGCTGAAGTATAGCCGCAAGACTTTACTCTCAAGAAGTGAACACTTCAAACAGTTTAAGGTAATCGTCTGCGATTAAATGAATATAGCGCATATCTATTTACCTAATGAATACATTCAATACTATTTAGCTAACTTAGTGAGGCAACCGCAAATATGTCAGCTCTGCGCTTAACTCAACAACAGCGCGACCATTTGAGCCTGCTCCAAAGGCCCGATAGCGCTGTGGTGGAGCTGTGCAAGTCGGCCTTTGATTACCTAATAAATGGACCCAATCCCGGCCGTTACGAGATGCTGGCCAAAAGGTCCTCGGATTTGGGCAGTCCTGAGGCAGTGCAGCAGGCGGTGGAGGCGCTGATATCCCTGCTCATCAGCGTGACCACCCGAGTGGGGAGCAGTTCCGTCGACATGGAGGCCGTGCTGCGCCAGACATTTCCCGAACTCGGCGACGATGTGATAGAAGTTCTCGAGCAGTTCGTCACCAGCAAAAGAAACTTTGTGGAGGGCTCAATCAAGTCGGCTAACATACGTGCCTATCGGCTGGTCAACCTGGACTGGCGACTGGAGGTGCGCACTGCGTCGCGGAGCCTGCTGGATCAGTGCCAGGTGGTGGTGACCATGAAGCTATACCTGCACACCGAACCGAAGAATGAAAACCGAGAGCTGCTGGCGGTAGACGTCTCCGGGCGCAGCGAACAGGAGCTGAAGGCCATGCAGGAGGACGAGCGGCTGCATCGAAAGTATTTGCTGGTGCAGACGGATGTCGGCAGTCTGGTGCACATGATCAAAACGCTGGAGGACGCATTGGCCGAGTCCAAGACACGGCGCATTCGCAATATTGTCGACGGCATACACTGATACGACTCCAGAACTCATACACTTGTTAAAGCTAATTTAAGGACCAATTTATTACAACTAAAGTTAACTAGAGAAGGGATTGTTTCCTTGTGAGGCGAGTGCTTCGGCGGCGGCCGCCTTCAGAGCAACCTTCTTGCGCTGTCGGTTCTCCTTCTTCTCCTCAGGCGTCTTACGCAGCGCCTTGACGCGACGCGTTTGAATGGAGCCCGTTTGCTGCTTGCCCAGATGGACACGTCCCTTGGTGTTGCCCAGGGCGTCTGTGCTAATGTTCTTCTTCTTGCCCACCTTCAACTGCTTGGGCTGTTTGCGCGCCTGCTTGTACAGATCCTCGCTGGCGATCTTGGTGCGGCGAATGGAGAAGTCGGCCGAGGGTCCGATCTCCTCAAGCTCAATGCGCGGCGTCCTCTGGCCAGATTTCTTCAGCAGTATCCGGTAGGAGCGCATCAGTATGTTCATGTCATCGGTAACCGTGAAGCTCAGAACGTGTTCGATGCCCTGCAGACGGATGGAATCCACCTTCTCGCGCTGGAAGGTGTCGATGAACAGGTTGCGAAGGCGCCTCAGTTCCTCGGTCTGTGCCCATTTCGGGCCATTAAACACCAGGCAGGGCTTGACGCAGGCTCCGATTTTTTCGTTCTTAAACTCAGAAATCGCCTGATACCGCTTGATGCCCAGTTCAAACATGTCCAGCACCTCGTTCTCGAAGATCCTGCCTAGTATAATGTTATCGGGTCGCTTCTTGGACGTGGAACCGAAGGTGAACAGAGCAGCATCGTTCTTCATGGTCAAGCTGGTGATTTGAATGATGTTAACAATTAAATAAACTACATTTTGTGTATGTTAGCTTTGTTCAAACTTACAATTCCAGAGAGGAGGGATCGTCAAAGGGGGTAATGTCGTTTTTGCGATTCAGCACCTTAACCAGCGGCTTCTTCAGCGCCTGCAGATCCTTCATGCACAGCTTCACATTGCCGCCGCACTTCCTTCCGTCCAAAAACAGCATTGTGCGAGCGGATTCAATGAGTTGCGGCTCCCTGGCCAGCAATACCTTCTTTCCCTTGCGGGTTTTCGGTTTCCTGGAAGCGCAATTGGTTTGATTTCATTTGCATTTCATGGGCTGCATCTCCAATGCTTACCTGATACGTAAAAGCGACATATTTAAATGTTTTTAATTAAAAACCAAGTCAAATAAACTAAAATTCACGCGCACGTGTAAGAACGCTGCGGGGTTAGGGATGTGAAAACAACCGTCGTCGTATCGATGAAATGGATTTGCCGGCCGTATCGATAGTTGATTACTTACCACAAGATCAAAGAAAAATAATTTTTCCTCACATTGAAAGCCATTTTGCAACTCAATCATTGAACAAAATAATATTAAAATTATTTAAATGTTATTATATTTTGATTTATTTTTCATTGTATATATATGCTGCCATCACTAGCTGCAACAGTTGCCATTCACCACGAATAACAGTTACGTTTCTTTGCCGATTGTAAATAAGTCTGCGGGAAATGTTATAACTATGCTGCGCAACGGCCAGAATCAAGCGCAATTGCTGGCCCGGAGCCTTGGACAGCTGGCGCGGGGAATGGCCAGTTCGAAACGGGTCAGCAGTAAGAAGCAGGATCTGAAGCCGAAACTGCCAAAGCCACCGACAGTCGAGATGCCGATGGAAGAGCCACTGAATGCGAACTATTTGTCCAAAACTCTGGGTAAGCTAAGTTTGATTTGAAGTTGATTTAGGGAGTCACTAAGGCGTCTTTATAGGCAGTTCATATCGGGTTTGGGCGGCAGCCTTAGAGAAGCACCCAGAGCTCAAGACGTTGAAGCGCAAGGACTTGCTAAACTCCTACGACACTTTGAAATCACTGGACTATAGTGTGGACGACATCATAGCGAAGCCCATGATCATCTATTATGGTGCGACCACTTTGGCCAATCGCCACAGCGTCTTGCAGGAGTGCGGCTTCCACAACGTGACTGTCCAAACGCTGGCCAAGTATGTGACCGTGGTCAACAAGCCGATAGAAGTCCTGAAGTCACATAGTTACATCCCCTTCGATTTGAAGGTGGCGGAGCGTCTGGCGGGATATTTTAAGAACATCAAGCTGCCGGTGGATTTACGGGAGCTGGAGAGTGAGACACTCACACTGAAGAGCTTGAGACAATCTCTGCTCAACGCTTACCTGCGTGAACGTCTCCAGATGGACGACAACGATCTACAGAAGTTGTGGCGCGTTTACACGCGCATCCGCCACAAGAGTTTTCGAGCGGTGCAGGACACCATTGAACTGCTGACCAAAGAGTTTCATTTTCCCATCGAGCGGCTAAGGAAGAACAGCTTCCTGCTCTATTCGGAAGCTGATAACGTGCGGCGCATCCTGCGAGAGGTACCTACCATTGACTCGCAGGACATACGCGAAATCGGCTTTCGCAGACCCAAGATTTTGATGTCCACGTGCGATAGCTTGAAGCAAACGCTGCAGCACGTCCACGCTTTCGGCATCAGTGAGGATGCCGTTCTCCGCTGCCTGGAGGTGCTCACCCTTGGACCGGATACGGTTCTGGAGCGACTAAGGGATCTGCAGGAGATAGAGGAGTTTCAAGTCTTGGGTACCAATCCGCGTGTCCTAAGACTGGTGCACTACCAGAACAAGGCGCGACTGCGTCTGGATTATCTCAATCAACTGCGGGTTCGGTGCGCCTCCTTGCACATCCTTTCTTGCGGGTCCGAGGCTTTCGCTAAGTAAGAATCTATGTCATCTTATTGACTGGCTAATTTAATAACCATCTTCCAGATTTGCCAGAGATGGCTCGGATCGTACTAAAGGCCGCGATATAGTCGTCTACTTGGGTAATGTTTTGGGGAAGGACGTGCAAGTGCTGCGCAATCTTCTCTCTCGCCATCCCAACTGGTGCCATATACCTTTGCTGCACGTAAAGCAGTGTCTGGAGTACTTACGCAGTAAAAAGTTTAAACTTAGTGAGATATTTGCGAATATACACTTGCTGCTTTATCCCATGTGAGTGGTACAATCAATTTAAAGCGATTTTGCCCTAATACTTTTTGTTTCTTCACAGCAAACGCATTGAAGAAAAAATGCTTCTTTTGCAATCACCCGATGCGCAAGAAGATCTGCAATTGCCAGTGACGAATTTCGATTCGTTAAGCAACAACGAGATCCTGACTCTCATTCTCTACCTAATCGAATCGGAGTTCCACTTCACGGGCGACGGCATCTGGACGGAGCAGCATACACATCACGTGGAGAACTTCAACAATCTACTGCCCGACTTTCCGGAAAGTCTCAATAAGGTCTACAAGTACGGCGTAAAGCCTGCAGATAAAATGATTATGGAGCGCTTGTAGGAGCCTCCAAAATAATTGTAAATAGCTTGTTATTAAATTTGGAAACTATACTGAAACCCAACTTACTACTTTTGTTATATATGCAAAAAACTTTTAAAAGTCCAATGTCCAAATCATTTATTCAGATTCCAGCTTCAGGGCAGCAAAGTTCGTCTCCGTTTCCGTGATCAGCTCATCCTCGTTCACCTTCAAGGGAGCACATCGTGTCCAGAACGCTTCGTCGTTGCTACCGGGCAATGATTCCTGGGGGAACGTGTGCAGCGACAAGTCGTTGAATACATTGTGGTGTTCGTAGTCATCTTCCAGCGGATTCTCTGTACAATGTTCTACTATTCTTATTATGTGGTCATCCTGATTTCTCGGCGTCATAGTCAGCATTTCGAAGCTATTCGAGATGAGAAAAACGTTGGGCAGTGTCTCCCGCTTCCAATTGGACCACAGGATGTTATGCATCAGAGCGTAGGGGCAGTGTGGCAGATAATAGAGCGTGGGCACAGTCGCCTCGTGCTTGCCCGCGCAGTCCTCGCTCATAATACTACCGTCGAACAGTCGGATCAGTTCCTTCTCGCTGTCCCTGAAGACGGGATCGAAGTACAAAGCCTCTCTGATCTTGTGGTGCCGATGCAGTCCAATCACAAAGGCAGCCTGATGAAGGGCATGGTAGGTGCGGGAGAAGGGTCCCAGTCCCAGGCAAACAATTCGCTCCAACGGTTTTCTAATGCCCTCCAGCTGCTGCTGTAGCGTTTCCATGGCCACCAGAAAGTAGTCGCTTTGACACATCTCGGTGCACAGGTTTTCCAGACGCCTAGAAATGGATTTTGTTTTCAGGAAAAGGGCTATGAAAAACACATAATTGTGAAATACTTACGGCTGAAATTTCTCCACATTCACATCCGGACAGTCGATTAGGTAATCGCTTTCGGATTTATGGCGATCCCGCCGCCTCAGGCACTTACGAGCCATCCATTTCTTGCGCGTTACCACCTGAAAATCCTCTCCAGAGTTCGACATTCCAAAAGGTAAATAAACACGCTTCTTCTTCTTCTTGTCACCTCGCTTAGTGTGGCCGTATTTGGTACAGACGAAAAACATAAGCTGTTAAATGGTTTATTAAATTACTTTGTTACTTTAATTTATAGCTTTAATATGCATCTTCTGTCGATATATGTCAGTTGTTAAATTTTTTTATTATTTTTCTTTAAAGCAGCATAATAATATGCGCAGTCCTATAGAATAATTAAAATTATAGCAAGTATCTCGATTTGTTTTTTGTCAGTGTATCTATCAGCTGTTGCCACTGCAACTTTTTCGCACAGCTGTATTTTACTTTTGTACGCAATGAACGATCCAAACAAGGCCATTAGTGTGAATCTCTCCTCGCTGCTCAGCCTGAAGGCGGAATTGCTGCGGAAACAGCATGAGGTGAGGGTGGCCAAGGCCACAAAGGCATCCGTCGCCGACTTTCGCCCCGCCAAGAGCGCCGGCAACAAGGAAAAGTCCAGTGATCAGGGCTACAAGAAGGTCGGAAGCAGCGACGATGGTGCCAAAGTGTACGAGGCCGAGGACCATGCTCAGTTGGAGAAGTCACGGCGCATCCTGGAGGCCAAGAGTAAGTTCTACGACCGGATGAGCCGCAATGGAGGCAGCCTCAACTCCGATGATAATTGCCTGGTCATGTTCAACCGCAAAAAGCAAGAGGCAGATCGGGAGCCGGAGCAGCGCACGCAGAGGCGTGAGTCCCGCCAGCGACTGAGTAGCAGCAGCAGTTCCAGCCACGATGAGGAAGACCACGACGATTTAGAGGTGGAGTACGTTGACTGCCTGGGACGCACTAGAAAGTGTTTGCGGAAGGATTTGAAGGAGGCCAAGCGACGCGACAAGCAACTTGCCGAGAGCATGCCGGAGCGCCTAGATCAGACCAAGGCCAACTGGATGATAGATACCAAAGGGAGCCGCGAGCAGAATAGTAACCACAACAGCGATGATGAGTCCTTCATTGGCCCGCGGC
Source organism: Drosophila mauritiana (assembly GCF_004382145.1). NCBI lineage: Eukaryota > Metazoa > Arthropoda > Insecta > Diptera > Drosophilidae > Drosophila > Drosophila mauritiana. The sequence goes on from NC_046670.1 coordinate 8,767,444, forward strand.
CAACGGAGAGCGTCGTCAGCGAGGCCCTGTCCACGATGACCAAACACGACGAACAGCGCATGAACTGGGAGCGCAAGGAGCAGGAGAATTTCGACAAGCCTGATGTCCACTACCAGGATGTCTTCTTTGACGAAGCGCGCACCCACGGTGTTGGCTACTACGCCTTCTCCACGGACGAAGAGGAACGCCGACAGCAGCAGTTGAATCTGGAAAAGGCACGCCAAGCTACGACTGCTGAGCAAATGCGACGAGATGAATTGCGCGCCCAACGAGACCGTCTCGTGGCAGAACGCGTGCTGGCCGCCAAAAACAGGATTCGAGAACGCAACGGCTTGTCACCCATCTGCGTAGAAGACTACCTGCGGGAGGAACAGCAAAAGAAGGACGAATTAGCGAAAGAAGAAGCAGAACTAAAGCGGGAGGAGCAAGAGCGGAAGGCAGCCATCGAGCGTAAAAAAGAAAAGGAGGAGGCTGAACTTGAAGAATTGCGAAAGGAGCACGTACGCGATTGGGACAAAAACAAACCTGGTGTGCGCAAGCGACGAGACTCGGACAGCGCAGAGCCACCTGAGGAGGAGGAGTGGAAGTACAAGGCCGAACGGCTGCCCATGTCCCAGGAGGAGTGGAATGAGAAGCAGCGTGCCCAGCGGCCTGCAGAATTTGCGCCCATGCCAGAACCTGTTACCCTCAAGCGCAGCAACTTCAGCAGCATGCCACCGCCTATGGTGTGGAACCGTGCCCAAGAGCCGCAGTTCCACAACTTTCACAGCACAAAGGAGGAAAAGAAGTTCCAGCGACGGAGCTATAGTGCGCCCAACGAAGCCGAAGATGATGAACAACCGAGCACATCCAGTCGTGGCATGGGTGCAGCTATTCCCCCGCCTGCTGGATTGGATGACAGAGCTCCACCAGCTAAAAAGTCCAAGTCCCAGGACGACCTGGAGCGCTCCATCGAAGCGGGTCTTAGATTTCTGCGCGAGAACTGCGACAAGGGCCTCCTGGGAAACAAGGGCACCTGGACGGCCAAGGCGGATTACTAAGTTAAGCAAAGGCATACCCTTCATTTATAGTTTATTACTTTGTGTAAAGAATACTTTAGAAAAACACAATACGCCTAGACAAGCTTTCTATTGTCTGTTTTTTTCGGCCTAAGTTCAACAAATGTATTGTTTATTGTAGCTACGACTAGAGCGAATAGTGCTTTTTCCCAATTCCTGTCCAATTTAAAGGCCCTGTGCCCAATTGCATTCCGCCAAGGTAAACGCAAGGGAAATTAAATTAAATTTTTCGAGAATACCTACTGGTATTCAACAACGGGGATCATAAATTAAACGTAAGACTAAACAAAAAACATCTACTATTTACTATTTTGGCGTCGCTCTGTTTGCTCATCTAGCAGTACAAATAAAAAAATAAATAAATACATTTTTCATACGGGGAAGTGTTAACTCTGACTACATGAAGTCTAACCTGGGACGCAGGGCCAAGGAATTGGCTGCTACAGAAACGTAACATAAAGGTAGCGGTGGTACCCTAACCGTACAAAGTCTTGCTAAGTTACTGGTAATTTTTACTATCTTGCATACATATAACTAAGGGTTAAGTGAGCATCAACTGGAGCACTGTGTATTGTTCGAAATTGGTGTTTTGGGCTGACAGCTAGTGTTCCATTTGGATTGCAGGGTGGCCTAGAGCATATCCCGATCCACCATATCAATGACTATCTCCGACATCTTCTGGCGGCACAGGTCGTTGGGTGGAAAGTTGAGCGTGGGCGCGCCCACATCCTCTCCGAGTTCATCGCTTCGATCCAAATACATATCGGGGGCATCCTCCGAAGAGCAGGTGCTAATAGGCAGGATATCCAATGCCAAGCCAAGAGCAAAGCGTCCGTATGTCTTCAGCTCCTCGGCAAAGCTATGGTAATATAAAACATCAATTAACTATTTTCCCTCTTTAAAAAATCATTCGCTTACAGATCCTGTAGCTTCTGTAATGTGTCGCAGTGGTCCGGCAAATTGGTGCAGAGCATTTGCAGCCATCGAAACAGCTCCTCCGTATAGATCTTGAGCAGAGTCTGCAGCTGAGCATCGCGCATTTCCTTGGTGGTGCAGCAGTACAGCAGATTGGCAATGTCCAGTGCGATCGAGCTGTAGCGTATCAGCTGAAAGTCGAGCAGCGCCACCTCCAGCACTCGGTGTGGGTCCTCCGGATCATAGTGGTACAGAAAGTTGTTCACCCAGCAGTCGCCGTGGCAAATGGCGGATAACGGCGACTCGGTACTGGCCAACTTCACCATCCGGCCGAAGAATGAGGAGCTTTCTGCGAATTTATTCATTGCCAGGACATACTTGGAGTCGGGGGGCAGCACCTCGGACACCATCTGAATGGCGTTCTTGGTAAGGCGCTCGTAGTAGTTTCGATACCAACTCGTATTGGCCGTGCAGAAGATGCCCTCGCTGATCACGCTGCACAGATTGCTGAACTCCAGCGGTTTCTCGAACTTGTAGGCTAGGCTAAGGCCGTGCAGCTGGGCCACCTGCAGCAGGACGGACTGCGTCTCCTCCAGGCTGAGACCTTTGTGGCGGTCTGACATCTGGAAGCCGCGTTCGCGAAGATCCTCTACGGAAAATGTAAATTAATAAGCCAAATAAGAATCCCTAGTAAAGGCGGGAGGTAATTACCCATTATGAGCAGATCATGCCTGGCTGAATAGCACTTGGGAATGGCATTGAACACGGGTGTGTCCTGGTTCGTTTTGCTGGCCTGGAACTTGAGCAGTTCCGGCATGATGGTGTTGTAGAACTGCACCTCGTTGCTGTGGAGCATAGGCAGGGATTATGAGCCTCTTGGGCGCTATTAAGGATACGCGGAATTGGAGCACTCACCGGAAGAGCTTGTCGCTCTTGTAGGCCTCCCGCGCGACTACACTCTCCGGCATCACCTTGCAGATGACGTTCTGTTCCCATTTGAGACTCCTCCGCTTTCCGGTCAGCTTTATGCGATACAGGGCGGCCGTATAGTTGTCACCCCGGTCGGAGCCCTGGGCCAGCTGCAAAAGTACATATGTACATATGTATGTACATAGGTGGGTGGAAATGATTTCATAACCGAATGTTGGGTGCTAGCAGAAGTCTCCTTACCTCGAAGGCATCGATCTGCACATCCGGTTCCACGTGCTTGTAGATGTCCTGGAACACCTCGAGCGAGAGGATTTGTTTGCTCTCCACGGCGTTTGCCGCTCCCAGTCCGGTAGTTGTTGTTGCCGCTGCTGTCTCCGTAATACCCATTTTTCCAAGGAGTCCTGTGGAGGCTCTTACAGGCAGCCTTACTCTCGATTCTTTGCACACAATGTGGATGGTTTTATTGCAGAAAACGCACTGCTCTATTTAGTTTTCGGTTTCCCCTTTAAAGTTTATTCATCGATTTTGCGCGAACATGTGTTTCTTTTCGCACTGCTACGTGTTTATGCTTCTTCTTCTCTCGCCGTGTCCTTTCGCTTTCGTGCTTTTCCTCCCCTTCGTGCATTGCGTGCCTTAGCGCGCATCCAATACGAAATTTGAACTGCCCATACCCAACAGAGCACATGCACGCGGAACATACTCCATCACAGTTAATAGCCAGCATCTTACAAACCAAATAAATTCCAAATTAAGCTCTCCTCTTCTTTTTTTCACAATTTGTCCTACGATTAGTTCAAGCAGTGTAAATTAAGGAGTCTCACCGCGCACATGTAATCCTAAAAAGTCCCCGTTCCTCGTTATTCATTCTGTAGCTGCAGCCCTGGTCTTACGTTATTCGATATATCGTTACGTTACGTCATAAATACATATGATACGTAATGATAGTTCAAAAAGTTATTGTAGTTATTGAGATACTTTAAAAAATAAATATAAACCAAAGACATTTAGACAAATAAAGACATTTTAATAAAAGTAATGAGCGTCCCCATTCATCCCTTTTTTAATGCACATATTTTTCAGAAAGAATTATGCCAGTAATTACCTTTTTTATAGAAGCGATTCCGACCATTAAAAGTATATACATATATTCTTGACCAGGATCAATAGCCGAGTTGATCTGGCTATGTCCGTCTGTCCGTATTAACGCCCTAGTCTCAGGAACTATAAAAGCTAGAAGGTTACGATTCAGCATACTGATTCTAGAGACATAATCGCAGCGCAATTTTTTTGACCCATGTTGCCACGCCCACCAACCACACAAAACTGTCACGCCCACAGTTTTTTAGAAAATGTGTTGTTATTTTTTCACATTTTTATTAGTTTTGTAAATTTCTATCGATTTTCATTCACACTAGCTGAGTATCGGGTATCTGATAGTCGGGAAACTCGACTATGGCATACCCTCTTGTTTTCACTAAAAATGCGTTCAATTGGAAGACGGCAATAAAAGTTGTTTGATTTATTTTTTATTACAGTATGAATATGTTCTATATTTGTATAATTGAGCCGCTGCTTACAAAGTAGTCTAGAAAAAATGAACATTTGATGTTATTAGTATTACAAATGGCTAATGCTACCATTATGCATGTATTCTGGGCCGAGAAGCCGCTGCTGCTGTTAACATTCGTATTATCCTGGCTTATAAGCCACAAGATGCTGGGCTTGGGCGTTTCGAACGCCATCACTATGCGAGTAGACTAAGATCCGGAGCAGGAACTGCCAGCCAGTGTGCGATTAGTCCATTAAAGCAAATTAACTCATATTTGGGCCGAGGCCAATTTGCTCATTTTGGCTAAAAGTTAAATGGTATAAACTAAGCATTACATTTTACACCTGCAGGTATACTTAAGGTAACTGCCAACAGGACACTCACCTGGCGCCTCTCATTGTTGCTCCTGCTGATGCGTCACCAGTCCCATGTCCTCCTGCACTTTCAAGGGCAGAGGCAGTGGTCTCTGTGGCCAAGTGCGTCGCTGGAGCAGCATTTCCGCCCTGGCCAACTGGCGCTGCAGTGCCTCGATGGTGGGATAAATGTGCTGCTCCACAAACTCCGTCACCGTGTACTCGTCGTATACCTCCCACAGCAGCTGCTGCGCTTCCCGCGCCATCGCCCGCAGCTCCTCGATCAGCATCGGCGTCCTGTCAGTCAGTTCGCGCACCCTCAGCGGCGAACTGAAGTTGTGCCGCACATTGTAGTCGGAGAGCCAGGCGCTCTGGTCCCGGGTCTGCTGCAAATAGAGTCGGATCTCGGCCAGCTTGTCAAACAGGCGCAGGGCATATTTGAAGACCAGGTGACCCGGATAGTTGCAGACAGCAAAGAGCTGACTGTGATGGGCATTCGGATGCAGTTCCAGCCAGGGTCGACCCGATCGCCGACTGTCCGGCTGGAAGACGCACTGCAGCACGCGCAGCAGCTCATTGTCCCGCGGATTAGTGCTGAAGTAGCCCTTGGAGACGGTCGACAGCGACGTCATCAGACTGGGAATGCCTACCGGCAGGAGTTCACAGAGCACTGCGAAATGATCGTACCGCTGCCATCCGGTCAGTGCCAGACCTCTTAAGCCCTTTGAGAAGCGTCCGCCTTCCTTGGCGATCACTGCCAGCCATCGGATGTTGTTCTCAAGATGATGCTGCAGCGGCGGCACCAACAAGCTCTCACCAAAGGCTCCCTTGAAAGCCGACGCCGTCCAGGCGCTAGGAAAGACCTTCGCATAGGTATCCCACAGCTGTGGCTGAATAAAGCGGTATATGTCACTGGCGTACACCCACACCATCGGCTCCACGTAGCTGCCCACTTGCGAGTGCTGCAGCTCGCTGAGGGACATCGATCGCAACTGGTCGTCCCAGATTACCACACCCAGATGCGGCCACTGTCGGCGGATGAAGTGCGCCATGCTTACCACGTGCGAGAGGAAGAGCTCACTGCGCAGCCTTTGGCGGCAGGTGGTGCACTCGCCCATGCGCTGCACCTCGTCACAGCCGATGTGGATATGGGTGAACCGTATTTGTGCTACGGGAACGTTGGTGGCGGGCGTCGCCTGACCCAAGCACTGTGAATGCAATTCGATCACTTGGGTGAGCATCTGCTCCAGCAGCGCCATGCTCTGTGGCTGACTGGGGCAAATCGACTGTGGACTCTCCGCCAGCTCACGCATCTGCTCGAAGCCCGAGAGTTTGAGGACGTATTCCATGTGCCCAAAGGTTTGAACGAGGGGCATTACGCTCAGCCCGTGGAGGGCTGCGCACTCGAGGAAGTCCTGCAGAAGAACATATATTAGATATATCTCTGCCTGAAGATTTCAAGACTTACCCGCAGTTCGTCCTCCTTGTAGGCATTGTGCGCCGCCAGCGGCTGAAGAACTCCGCTGTAGGGAAACATGTCCTCGTACTCTATGAGCAGACCAGTGGCTCCCAGTGCCCGTAGCACGGGCAGCAGTTGCTTGAGAAAGCTTAGCTTAGGCGGAGCACCCTTCAGGTCCAGATGAACGAGACGCTCGGCGGGAGCTCTCGGACCATCCGGCCCGATGCCAGCCACCACCGGCACACCCATCCTCTGAAGCTCATGCTCGTACTGAGTCTGTCGCTCCGCCGAACTGAGCATTCGCTCGTCCTCGGCATTGGCGTTCAGTTCCTCCATACCGGCGTTTCTCTGGCGCTGCTGCTGCTCCAGAATCTTGAGGCGCTCCTGCTCGAACAGGAAGCTCTCGGACATGGGCAGCGGCGCCTTCTTGGCCTGTGTGGGTCGCAGGAATCGCACGTTTCCCAGCCGCTGGACTGGCGATGGCGACTTCTCGACGGCGTTATCCTTGAGCCGCTCGGCTCGCAGCACCCGGTTGGCCTGCTCGATCAGCTTCTGGATGATGTGCACCTGCTGGTAACCCGTGGACTGCTGCTGCTGCTGCTGCTGCTGGCGCTCAGAACTGGAGAGGAGGGCGGCAGGAGGCTGTGCTGCGGCTGTCGTATCGATTAGTATGGCCCATGTCCAGAGGCCGAGAAGCACCAGGCCAGACACGACGAGCAGGAAGGAAAGTTTCCGGCGCCAAATAAATATCCAAAGATTTGAGTGCATCTGCAGTACGGAAAAAATATGTGTGTGTAAAAGAAGTGATATAATAATGGAAAACAGGAAGCTAAAGAGATACATTTTATATTTAATATTTATATTTATATAATAAGCTGGGCTAGGTTTATTTGAATTACAAAGTATATCCCAAGATAGAAAGTAAGTAGTAGCATAGTTATTTTCATCAGTGTGACGCTGTGGCAAGTCAGCCACTGCAATGCTGCTGAGTAAGAACTTGCATCACTTTTCATAAATATTTGAAGATCCAACAAGTAGCCCCCGGAGTTATGCTATATAAATCCGCCCACAACCGGCGTCCCCAGCCGCACGTTACTCATACGCCACCGAAACGGTCTGAGCAGCTCATTGAGGTTGAGTTAAGGGCTGCTTCCATTGTTGTTCTTGTGCTTCCTTGTGGGTCTTGGCTGCCGCCTTTGTGTTTGCCCAGCTCCGGCGGCTGTGCTCCACTGTGGTGTACAGTGGACAAAAAACTGGAATATATTTTACTTATTATAATGACTCGTTGTGTTTATTTCGGGTATATTGATCAAACTTCGAAACTAAAGTGAGTAACTTGTTCCTAAATTGCATATAAACTTTAATCATTAAAAATCATTTTAATACACAGCCATAAAGTTGAAATTCGCCTGGTCTAGAGCAAACAGGAAAATGGAAAGTGCTTTGCCTGGCGGTCTTAATGGCTCCTCCTGATAGTTTGGTCGCATTCGTTTAAATAGGCACAACTGACAGCTTATTTAAATGAGCCTCCAGCCGAGCCATAAAGGCATCTCGCACAGGTGCGATATACCGCACAAATAGTTGGATAAAAGTGCTCCATGGATGCGAGGCTGGCAAGATGGCAGCATCCTATGATGGTTCGACAGGCGATAAATGCAAGTGCTCAAGTGGAAATGTGCAGCTGTCTCGCTGGCGGAAATTGAATTGAGTTTTCACTGGGCCGAAAGTGGGCGCCACGTTTAGGCCACCTAGCCACTCGGATCGCAGTTCGTGGCTGGGAGCTGGCGGTTGGTGGTTGGTTCGTGGCTGCCGGCAAAGACAAACGCGAAATGGTTTCAACTCTTTGTGGACACTTGTTAGTCGGTTGAGTGAAGTGGTTTGGTTGAATCGGTGGCGTGACCACCGAAAAGGTGATCTAATGAGAAGTTTGCCATCATTGCTAATGGCGCAGACAAATGTTGACATTGCGTGGAAATGCAGTTTAGATATAAAAATGGTGTACTATGTAGTCACTTTAATATATGTATATATTTGACTACATTTACATTTGGCTAAACTGACTAACCACATGAAATTGGTGTTTTAAGCTGCTAATCCTCATCAATTTTGCATTCGGCAGGAGCCAATCGAATGCCGATTGCTGACCCATTTGGGGCTTAATCCACACATTTGCAATACTTCGTCCTCGATTTCGCCTGACTTTCCAACGCCAGTTGTTGCCAAATTTGTACACACGAAAACATTTTCCTTGGGGGCGAACAAAACGATGGGAGGTGTCGAATGCGGAGGAAGGATGGCCTGGGAATCGTGTGGGCTTCTCCTTGGCATCTCTGTATTTTCACAACCACAACTACTTTGAATGGATGCTCTCGTTTTTCAGTCGCTTTGTTGGCTGATGTTCTTGCCAAGGATGCAAAAATTGAGAAACCAGCTATGCAAACAGAGGCGCCCCAAAAAGGGGCACGAGTATGATGTGTGTGAGTGTGTGCTACGTTATGAGGCAGAAAAATGCCCCTTTCCTCAGTTTGCACTTCTAATTTCATGTCCATTTGTACACTATGCAAAAATACACTATATTATTTGATTTCTATGAGATGTTAACTATAAAAACTATTACACAAACGCCTATAGTTTAAGTCACAAATTTATTAAATTCGTTTTTAGAATAACTATAACCACGCTTTACTTTAAAACTACTCTCGTAAGAAGATTACTAAGTCCATTTATATTACACTTTCACCCGTTCTTTCTCTCAGCGCAGACAATTCACTTTCCCTGGTCGTTACCGACAGATCCTGCCAAGAAACGGTCTCGACAGGACAATGGATCGGTGCTAATTGCCTTCGGTTCGTCAGGCAGAACTGAAAATAGTTCGGTGCGACTGTTTCCCAAATTAAATGTAATTGCACCGCAAAATCGAGAGGCCAATTTGCAGACAGGCAGCAATTCACGGCGTCCCTGGCCATTTCCCGACTGCCAGTGACCTCCGGCTCCATCTCCTCATCCTCCTGCCCCACATCCACCCACTCAATGGCGGGGCGGTGCTAGAAATAGCAGCCATGTCCTGCGAAGTGTTCCGCACACCGCACAATTTGGCAGTTGGCCAAAAAACCAAAAAAAAAAAAAAACGTAGAAAAACACGTCTGAAAAATGAAACATGAAAAACATTTAAAGCGCCCACTGACGAACCTAAAAACGCACTCAATTCGCTGTTTATGGCCGCATGTTCATAGTTTTCGAGGAGTATATTGCAACTGGAATTATACAAGTGGGCAACAATAACTTTGTTTATTATACTTTCCAAAAATAACAAGCATTTTTCTAATATGTAGTTTTCATACTAACTTAATGCTATTTAAACATTGTTTGTAACACAGCTTTTGTTTAAGTAAGCTCCGTAATTACTCCACTTTAATCTTAAATCTTAAATCCTGCAAATCCAGTGCAGCAGTGCACTTAAGTTAAGGCGCTGCTGCGACTTTCCATTTAGTGGCTCTCGCATCGCTTTTATTGCATTCCCTGCATTGCATTTTGAGCAGAAAATTTGCCTGCCACTGCAGCACAAGTGCAAGCAGGAGGAGCAGGAAGAGGAGGAGGAGGATGAGGAGGAGGAGGAGCAGGATGAAGGGAGCGAGAAAGCCAGGCCAAAGCTGCCTTAACTTGGCTTTAAGGATACAGTTGCCGGCCACAACTCTGGCCACTGCAAAGAAATTTACACGGTGGGAAAATATCAGTCAACCATTTGAAAAGGTTCATTGTTACAAATTTCAATTAGAATCAGATTTGCACATTTAAGTTATTCCTAGAAATTATTTGTAATTTTTTGCGCATTTCCCGCTCGACATGCAAGTTGAAAAGCATCTGGTTCTGCAGGTAGTAGGCATTTTCACTGGGTCCAAGTTCCGGCGAGTATCCTGATTCTACAGATCCCCGAGTATCGCTCTCCTCCAGATACGAAATGCTGCAGCTGCTCCTAATCTCGTCATTCAGATGCTTGTACTTGAATCGTTTGCTGGATGGCTCAAAAAAATTCGTTGAATCCTCTTCCCTCTGGCGTTTCAATTGATTCAAAAGTTCAGACATTTCGCTCAATTTAAAATTTAAAAATAAAATTAAAAATTTTTTAAGCTGTCTAGCCCAACTCTATTCCTTGACAACGACTTTCAAATTTAACGCAAGGCTTCCTGTTTTTTTTTTTTTATACAAATAATTCCCAGAAACTTTATGCTTTTAGAACATATTATGGCTTGTTTTTCTCTCAGTGCAAATCGCGTTTTAAGCAGGCTGAGCACTTGGGCTGGCAAAATATTGTGCTACCTATTGGCCTGAGGGCCATAATCGGCAATTAGGCCATTTAACGCCCTATTAACGTCCATTGGCAGTCGGCCACTAATGGACAAGCGGGGGAATATCCATCTTTACCCCATTTTGAATGCCTTCTCGGCCAGACTTAAGATGCCTCGATGGGCACTCCAGCTAGTTTCAGCAGCTGCAGAGTGCACCACTTCTCCACTGGAAGGGAATAAATCGAAATACGATGAACAGGATGCATGCCGATGCTGGCTCTTGAATTAGGAATGCTCGTTGGGGATTTTCCAGTCGAAATGTATTGGGTTAAATCAAGAGAAATGCCTGGATCCACGGATCCCAAAACGAATATTGTGCAATCAGCAACAAAGCCTCTATTTATAAACCAGCAGAAATGCAATGCCATAAAGCACTTTCATGCCGCCATAAGCCCTGCTATTTTGTTGCCAACAGAATGCCATGGAAAATTGGCAATCAAATGTATGCAAATATATAGCATCCGCCCACGAGGCCACCTCCTCAGTAAAATTCATAATTGGCAAAGCAAACAAACTGTGAATGAAATGAAAATGGCTAGCAAACAAAAACTGGTAAGCGAAACTTGTCGCCGTAATGAAAATATTCTGATGAACCAACCAGATTTTTTCATCAACTTAAACTAACAAACTTGCCGTGCTGATGCGAAACTTTCGTAGAGCTACGAAAATTGTCTGCATTCCTGGGGTCCAGTCTTAATAAAAACGTTGTTACCTACTTCATAAGCAGATTATAACTGCAAAAGTTTACAGCGAAAAAAGCCAGTTCCGTGGCGGAAAATCGAGGAGGGAAAATCGAGGTGGAATTAGAACGAAGCGTCCGTGCAACACTCAGTTGGTCCGCTCAAAAGCGCTAAGCAGCAGAAAGCAGAAAGCAAAAAGCAAAAAGCAAAAGCACAAGCAAAATAGCAGTAGCAGTAGCAAAAAGCAAAACTGTCACAGCAACAGCTGCTGTGCGAGTAAAAACTGAATCCATAAAACAGTTTCAAATTTGAATGCCTCGACTATAAGATACCATAAAAGAAAAAAAAAAGATACCATACCTTAGTTGCTTCTTCCTTGGTACAACATCATATGCTAAAAGCACAGCTCATGCACAAAATGGCTTAAAACACATCTTTTTTAATATATTACAATATAGTTTTACATATTGTTGATACTTTTGCTGCAGCCCAATGCACCCCACAACTAAGGGGTGTAAAGAAATCACGGCTAGGACACGTAGCTAGTGTCCCGCCTCAAAAAAAGGGACCCTCAACGACGCCGTGTTTATAATTTGAAATGATTTTGTACTGCATTTTACTGCCAACAAAACGGGCGACAGAGCAAAGATAGCGGACGTGAAAAAGGGGTAAATTGAATGGGGAATGGTGTTTGCTAGCCAGCTGGCAATGCATTTTCCCTAGATAGTCCTGCGAGATATAGAAAACATGGCCATACAAACAAGATAAACCATAGATACAGTTGTGGTCAGATATTGTTTAGCCGAGTTGGATGTGCTCGAGGCATCTCAACTCAACGGACAATGTCCTTGCAACATAGAATTCAATCACAATTTACACAGCACATCCTGCATGCCACATCCTGCATCCCACATCCTACATCCTGGCAGCCAGTCGGGCACATATGCTACATCGATTTCAATTGCATTACGGGCTTTACTGTGATTTATGAGTGTCTCTGGTTGACAAGCAAATTGAAATGCAAGCGCAGAAAGCCAAGCGAAATTAACTTGTTTCTTGATTAGCTTTTCACTTTCACTCGCCTGCATTTAGATTTTAGATTTTCGAAATACGGAAGCCAAGATGTTTGAAAATTTTGCACAATGTGGTTATTGAATAGCAAAAATGACATCAATTAAAGGATTATCAACTACACTGTGCTTTATTTATTTATGCACCAGCAAAAGTCAAACTTAAATTTTAATTGCTGATCTGTCTAAACTATATTCGAATCGAAATGGCTTAAATGTAATGGCACAGTTTTCGACGTTTTTTGGCTTAACCGCATACAAGCGTGGCTAATAAAGTTTGTGCGGCTTTTGAATGGTATATACCATAATGCGAGCACAACGCTGCGTATGCGTGATATTTATTTAGCGATAAGAATGCACTGGCCTGGCCATGCAAACATTTAGCATCATTAATTCCAAATGTCAGCGAAATGCAAATGCAAGTCTATTTGTTTGGCTGTGTGTGTGTGTGTTTGTGTTCATTTTGCTGCTTGCATTGTGCAGTTTGCAATGCTGCATGCAATGCAGGGTGAAAGCCAACTCTAGAGTCGCCTTTTAATTCCCGTAAAAGCCATTAAATTCTCTTATTCAACAGGCACTGAAATGCAGTCCAGCCTGTGCACCGCCACGCCCCCTTCTGGATGCAACAGCCCCTCAAGTGCATCGCCCGATGATGCTGTGTGCTGACTTGTCGACTGATGACAGCAAATGACGAGCGACGACAACAAAATGTTTACTAATGCAGGCCCAAAGCACTGCGAGCAAAGTGTTGGCCCACATTTCGGCATTTCCAGCGGGCGGAGTGATGGTGGATGGATGAGCATATGGCGAGGCCCTTCTAACAAGGCAGATGCTGTGACAACGCTGAAGGAATGCACTCCGCTGGGACGACTCATCCAGCCACTCGAACGAGTGCCACCGAGCTCCGTGATTGATGTTTATGAATTATTAAGCAACTGCACACGGATAGCTGCTCAGCTCAGCTCCATCCCTGACTCCATCCAATTCCCGACGACGACGAGTTGATGGATGCGAAATGGAACGGTTTGGGTCCTGCTGCTATTTGAGCACAGATTGTTGCAGCTCCAGATTAGAAAGCTTAAGCCCTGGGAAGAACACACATAAGTGTAACTGATTCCGTTTTACGACAAGCTCAAATTGAGAGCCCTTGGAACCACTTAAAATATGAAATCTTTATACGCGTTACTCGGCTATAATAGGCTTTATGTAGCAGATAGGAAGAATCTTTTAGAACCCATAAAATATATATATTAGTGGTCACTGACCAAGTTGATCTGTGTCCGTCCGCATAAACGTCCAGATCTTGGGAACAATAAGATATAGATAGTTAAGATTAATCATAAAGATTCTTGTGGCGCCTACGCTGGACAGAAATCTCAATGCCGTTACGCACAGTCTTTTGACTTATAATGTATATTCCGGAAATGGATCACTATTCGTATGAACGCCGTGATATCAGTTACTAAAAAAGCTAGAAGGTTCAGATTCAGCATACAAAATCTCTAGAATCTTAGCCTTCTAGCTTTTATAGTTCCTGAGATCTCGACATTCATACGGACAGACGAACATGGCCAAATCAAATCGGCACTTGATCCTGATCAAGATTATATATACTTTTTATGATCGGAAACGCTTTCTTCTACATCTTACATACTTAACAACGAATCTACTACACCCTTGTACTATAATAGAAGTTAAATATATTTCCTCATTTTATCACAAAACGACTTCAAGCCGATTAAAAATGTAAGCACAGATCCATTAAGGACATAACCATAACCCACAGATTACATAAATTGGTTACCAGTGGTGTCGCATTTCGCTTAAGTTGCACAACAATTGAAAAGTGCACAAAGTTCGCATAAAGAACGAGTTTTAAGTTTGACAAGTCGCTAGTGCCTCGATGCCCTTCTGCCACGCCCACGCCATGCAAACTTCTCTGAATATTCTGCATGCATGGTATTTGGGCTGACTTCTAGCCAAATGGCAACCAGAACATGTCAAACACTTCAGTTCAACTTTTGGCCCAATGTTTAGATGGCTCCGGGCATTCAGCTAAGATCAACAGAGTGTGGCAAACTGGTTGGACATTTTTGGGGCGATTGAATTTGGCAAGACTCGCCTGAATTAAATGAGACAACTGCTGGCTGTACGAGTGTGTGTCCACAACCGCATCCTGTAATTTATCTAGCAGTGCAGCAGAGCACACAAGCAAACGCTAAGCCAATTAATCAAAGTCAGCCCGTGGTGCAATGTCGGCCAACACGGCGTATGCGCAACTCCGGTTGAGCTGTCACCCGCACACTTCTGCTGCCACTCAAGCCGCTCCCCTTCGCCTCCACCTAGGATGTCTTAAAAATTAATTAAGCCAAGAGGGGCGGCGCAGGATGGGGAGGGGCAAGGAGATTAGCTGACGGAAGTGGGCCAAAGCCAAAGCCAAAGCCAAAGTCAACTGTAACTCGTGCTAAGCCAAAAACCCATTTAAGTTTAGACAAACAAAGCGGATGGCACTGAGTTTCCATATTTTGCAACAGCATTTTCCTGCCTTTAGCCGCATTTGCATAATTCGCAGCGTCCGCATGCAGCAATTAAAATATTTTCACTAATTTCATTTGGCAAAGCGAGCATTACCATGGAAATTATAACAATTCAAATGTTTTAAGTGCAACGCCCCCCGAACTTTGCATAAACATTCCAACCCTTTTGCGATTTGCATGCCGTACATTTAAATGGGAATGCAAAGTGTGTGAGCATCAGAAGCGGCAACAAATAAACGTAGGATTTACGTAGGATTTATATTTCGACACTGCGAAGCTGCAACACGCTGCACTCTGATTTTCATTTGCATCGAAACAAACATGGCAAATGCTTCGAGCGATTAAGTTTTAAATGGTGCAAATGGAAATGCAAACTCAATGGTCAATTTATTGCGGAATAGTGTTTAATTTAATTAAAGCACTAACTTGAGGTAGCTTCAATTTAATATGTGTATTTAACATCCAACTATTAACTTTAGTTTATGACTTCATTTAAAGTTCTTATTGAACTTATCTTGTTTAGATATCTGATGGTAGAAAAACTAACAACAATCATACTTTTGCCCCCTGACTATTGTCTGGATTACTTTCTATTCCTACAGCGAATGCCGCTTTGAATTGCGCTCCTTGGCTACCAAAGCAAATAACGAACTTCTAATGCCAACGACAAAGTTGCAACTATGTAAATTGGAGCAGGGCTGCTCCACTGGGGGGCACGAAATGAGCCTAGGCAACTTTTGTCTGCGGTCTGCACGACTTCTGCCAACTGGTGCCAGTTCCGCTGGTGCCCATGCCCATGTCCATGTCCCTGCTCCGCATCGCAATCCCAGAACCAATTTTACACCCATTCCGCTTTGCATGCGAGAAGAATGCGGCGCATTTTGCATGCCTTCCAAATGAGATTCCGCTGCGAGCTTAATGCTATTGTTGCATGTTGCACGTCGAGCGTCCTTATCCACCGTATCCACCGTATCCTGCGCATCCTGCAGCACGTCTCGCTTGTTTACACTCGCAATGTTTTCGTTTTGCCTGTCACCGTCTGCCCAAATACCCGCAGTTGCTGCCTCCTGCTGCTCATCCTCCAGCGCCGCCCTGCTGATCCACTCTGCATTTAACTCCTCCCGCAGGACATGTCCTGACTTCAATACGCACTCATGCAAATATAATCGGAGCACACGCACGGCGCTCTCCACAATGTGGCTCCTTTGCCGTTGCCTTTGCCGAGTTCCCCTTGCTATCCGCAGGACATGTCCCCGTGCGATGTCATCGGCAGAGCTCTAAATAACTTTTAAATGAAGCACAGGATGCATGCATGACCGCCAAACAACTGGCCACAGTGAGCCAACAAATAGTGGGAACACTGGGAATGCTAAATTCAAGTATTTACCGCGACTTGGATCCTCGCCAGGATGTGGAAATATATGAGTTCCTTAGGCCTCTGTTCCATTTGAGTGTTTCCAAATTCATTGATTTTCAATTCTTATGGATCATGCGATTGCTTTAATTGAAATATTCAATTTATTGTTGCTTTGCGAGTCCTGAGCTTCATTACCGAAATGCGATGTATTTCGGGATGTCCTTCCTTTCGTGTAATCCTCTTGGACACCACATTTACCACATTTCCTCGTCCGCAGGATGCTTTAAGGATTCTCTGCACCGCCTCTCCCGAATCTCTTTTAGAATTCATTCGGCCTTTTTTTTGGACCCAATTCAACACACTTCCACTCAGACTCCGCGCACCTGGACATCCTGGCCAACCTGGACAGCAGTTCTCTCATGGGATGGGTTTCATTGTTTTAAACTATACACCGTCTGCAGGGAGATGTATGCGTGTTGGAAGTTTTTCCTTTAGCCTCCGCTCTGCTCATGCGTTTATGAAAATTGTAAAAATATACCGGAACCTCCCCCGTTTTCCCCCATTTCCCATTTTCCCCCCACAACTTTGGACTCGCTTGGCGTTGGCCAAAGTGTGAATGTGTGAATAAACAAGTTGTGTGTGAGTGTGCCAAAGTTCCCCAGTTTGCGGTGGCTTATGAAATATTTAAATGTAATTTTGGCGCGTTAATCAAAATTAAGTTAATTAACTGTGTCTGCGGCGCCTTAATTAGGCCATATAGCGTATATGCAGATGGTAATCAAGGGATGTCCCCGATGAGAAATGGAGATAGCATAGTTATTTGTACACAAACACTTAAATTAAAGCTGAAAGAAAATCTTCTCGTGGGCATAGAATAAAGTGACCTACTTTTAAGGGCCAAAATCAGCTCCCTTTACTTGAGATATATAAACCATTAAAGGTCTTATGAATGTCACGCATACTCCTGATTAAAGGGTTTCCGAACAAGGTATTTTGACTCTTTGCGAATATTAAAGTAATCCCATGCCGGTCACCACCACACAGGGTATTAATATGTTACTTCGAGCAGCTCGTTGAGGGCGGAGATTGTAATGCAGCCGTTGGCCCGTTGCCGCTTTTCAAGGCAATTGAATTACAAGTGCAGCAACCTGAAAATACTGCCAGCACTTGTGCTGCAAGACGACAAAGGCGGAAGCAGCAGACGCGAGGAGGCAAGGAGTATGAGGCATGGCAAGGCGGAATCGGAAGCGGATACGCCTGCCACCGGAGTGCGGGGCTTCATAAATCCTGACTGGCAACGACCACAGCACCCGACAATCCGCATACACCGCATCCCTTCACGTGGCCCGATCCACTGAAATATGCTTGCGTCAGTGCGATGCCAAAATCCGGCTGCAGCTGCTCCACCAAAACGATACAAGGCGGCACGAGTGAAGGTCCAACGGAAAGTAGGTACTTATCCCCATACACAAATTATTCGCTCTCATGCGCTTAATCCGCAAAAAATACTAAAGTCGGACTGCTCAAAGGGGATTTTCTGGCAGTCCCACTTAATTGAATAATAATAAAGAGGATCGAGGAACAGGTGCATTCTTCGTTGTATTTTTGGAAAAGAATTTAAGTCATTTTCTAGCCTTAAAATCTTTTATAGGATACAACTAAAAATGGGCAAAACTTCAAGTTACTCTTTAGGGAAGTCCTACTGTAAGTGACGAACAAAAAAGTAATCGCACCATCATCAGTTTGCCATTCCATTCATCCGTTGTCTACCTTTCTCTGCTGCAATTGTTCCACGTGTGTCCCTGTGTGCGTTAATCAATGTGCAGAAAGCGCATTAAATTGCCAAGCAATTAGTTAGGGGAGAATAAAAATAACAAGTTAATGCCATTAATTAAAGCTTAATTCAATTACACAGAGTTATGAGTCACTTGGATTATCGCACAGCACATTAAACGTAAATTAATACAGATTTGTGGTCCCAGCGGGGGAGCAACTTTTCCACTAATGGCGACAGCTGCAGATGCTGCACATGCTGCATGCTTGAGTCCTTGGAAGCAATGCAACTCAGTATTGCCGATTCGAAATGTTTCTAATTGAATGGCCCATCGAATGGGTGTGCCTGTGTGTGTGTGTGTGCACTTTGGGGGACTGGGGGCCAGAATTCGCCAACAGTGCACAAAACTAATGTTTGTATGCGAAAGTCAACAGGAGTTTGGAAGCCCTGGCCACAAAACACACCGACATCAGCAAAAAAAAATCTGATTTCGATTCGAATTTAGAGTGAACGGGTGAGAAATGCGACCCTTGGGAAATGTCGCCCTCGATTTTGACAGAATTAGCAATGCAAAGGGATTACCGGGCAAGCGAATTGCCCAATAAAATGTGTCAAATAAAAGTTGACAAAATGGTGAATCGGTCGGTAGCTGCAAAAGCGACATTATTCATTTGGTAAACGATTGTCCTCTGGGGTGTCTCTTGAAAAATAAAAAGAAAAAGGGTGCAATCTAAACGTTCCATTTGAATGCCCAACAGACTCGACACTTGAAAACTGGCAGCCTAAAGGACCGAATGCAAAATAGGCGAAACTCTTTAACTATAAAAAACTTCAATGGTTTAAAGTGTCTTTGTGAGGGGGGGGGGGGGGGGGGGCACCATTAAAATTCGGTCATCACGTGCTCGTTTTGTAAGTGCAAAGAAGGAAATACGTTCCATTGTTTCATTCAACCATTTTCGAACTTAACTGTTAAAGCCGTTTAATCCGCTTTCCTCTCGAGTGCCAGTCAATCAACAGTCCATTTGCTCCAACTGCATGGCGTGGAAATCGCGCGGAATTGCAGCACTTTGAACAGCAGAAAACCGCAGCGCACGTAGCGCAATCGCGAGCAGTTGCAGTTGCACTAAACCTCAGCACTGTTTATGCCTCGGATGTGTCTTCAATATTGCTTCGCTTGGGGGTTTCCATTTGGCGGCAAGCGGAGGTTCTTGCGCACTGAATGCGTTTTGAACAAACACTGTTATTTTGCGAGCCCCAAACATAAACAAGCGGGCGTCTGGTCACACTGCCGCTGTTAACCTAACAGCACTGCAGTTGCGGGCCAACAACAATGTAAATGCATATACATGGAAATTCGCCGGCTTTTGTAAGTCCCCGCCCAGCAGTTTAGGCTAAGACCGCAGTCTATAATGCAAGCAAGCAACTTACCCATTGGCAACTGAGGTAATCGCGAACTCTTTATCATCAAGGCGTACTATTTTAACACAAAATATATATTTTATCCGCGAACTTCTGTGCGCTCCTTGGTGAATTGCCAACTACGCTGCCAGACACCCTTAGGCGATCGTGGCAACGCCAAATGAGCTTTTTTCAGCAGACTGGCAGCTCTGTCATAATTAATCGATTTTCTAAAAACCTTAATAGAATTTAGCTTATTTAAACACATTCTCCCAGCTCTTTAATATAAATATTACTGATTGACTTTTAAAACACCTAAACAATTAATAATCATTTATTAAAAGCACTGCAAATGGCGTGCTTTTAGTAAATTTTAGTGCGTTTCTCAGCTCGCAGCGGATTATTTAAATGCTCGGCAAACGGTCACACTCGAACGAGACGAAGACGACGACGACGCAACTTGTAGCAGTAAAAATATTTATACGATTTTGCCGTGTTTAAACGATTTAACCAAACTAATAGTTATTTGCAATCAAAGTGAAAATGTGAACGTTGTGTTTGCTTTCGAAATGACATCAATTTAAAATGCATTTCAACGCAATAGCTCTCTGTGAAAATTTCGTACAGGCAAAAAAGAGCCGATTTTTAGTGGAAGAAGAAGCAGCAGCAGCCGAACAGGCAGTAAAAGCAATCGTCGAATACACGGACAAAGCGCACGGCGAATGAAAGGCGTGTGAAGAGAAAACTTGCAAAAATTAAAGCAGCAGCAGCAACAACACAGAGGCGGCAGGCAAAAAAGTGTGTTTAGAAAAGAAATTAAAAACACACGAACATATACATACACACATCCATGCAAAACGAATAAACATACACACACACACAGGCGCATAAATACAAGAGAATTGGTGCAAAAAGCTAATAATAAAAAACGAAGTAAAATAGCGCGCGGTTTAATAATAAATAATTATATGTATGCGCGCAAAACATGTGAAGAGCCGGGGAGCCGCTAATACAAATACGAATACGAAAAATCAATGATTGTAATAAAATTCCGTATTCTCGCTATCGCTCCTCCCTCTCGCCCTGCCGCTCTCGCACTCGCTCCCGCTCTCTCTGCCTCTCTTCTACTCTCTTTCGCGAGCGCAGCAGCAGCAGCCTCTCGAATTGTGTGTTTGTGTTTCTTGTTGATTTTGTGATAAAATTGCAATCAGCAGCACACGACACTCGCCAAAATAATAGTATTCAAAGTATTAGGGCGTTCACAAAACGACAGATAGCCAAAGCCAACAGTAAACAACAAAGGTGCGTATGGAACAGCAGCAACAATATCAACAAACGGCCATCTGTGAAGCTGTGCGTTCGAGTGTGCGTGCGTGTGGTGTGTGCGAGAGTGTGTGGCAAAAAGTAGAACGTGCGAGAGAAAACCCGCGTACCCAATTTGATGACGTCTTCAACTAGACAACAACAATGCAGCAATATCGGCACTAATGTAGATTTTACTCATATTTTTTGTTATTGTTGTACATGCCGACAGCGACGCCAGCAGAGCTCGCGGGCAGCGGCAGCAAAAGAGAGGGAGAGATGGACCGGTATTTTTTGTAGCAGCCACACTGCAAGTTTAGGTACTCAGCCCTTGGGCTTCGTCGTTGATCACAGGTTTGGGCACTCGAATAGTTTCGCCACCTGGTTTCATAATAGATTCCGATAACACCTTCTGTTTTAAATGATAACAGCTGACAGCCCATAGTTTTCGCTCTCTGTGTACATTCGCTAGTTTGAGTTGAATTCGCCTTCGACCGCATTCAAATCGGTCGTACAGTTTTCCCAGCCATTGGATATATAGCCGATAGTGCCTAGTAACTGATGCACCTGTCCGCAGAGCCAATTGACCTTATCGCCACGCGCCCTGTCTCTCCGGGCTGTCACTCAGCCAAATCAACCACCCACCCAACCCCACTGGTACCCGCTCGCTCCCGCACAGTGCCACCAATATTTTGGGGCCCCCGTTTCGTAGTCTCCGGAGACGAGTTCTGATTTGAATGTCTGTTTGACTGACAGGCGGACTATGCTGCCCGCTGGCCTTTAGGCTTTTAGGTAGCAACCTACCTGTGTACAATGTGTACTAAGCCGAGAGGCCAAGAGCATCACTGTCTGTTCCTCACTCACCTGAGTGGAACGAGGGAGGAGGGAATCCACCAAAGTGGATTCTAAAAGTATTCCACCAAATAGAAATAAAGTTGTTACCTTTAATACAGCTCTAACAAACTCTTGGTCAGCGAAAGCGATCACATGAAGTACTTAAATCTCTGTTAGTCTAATTTTTTTTACAAATACCCAGTCAAAAGTTATAAAAGATGTTTCAAATCTGCATGGTTATTAAAATAGTTTGTGACAAGGTCGTTGGTCCCTTAATAATTGCAGTAGATAGTTATATTTATAACTAAAATAAACCAAACTAATCCAATTATTTAATCACAGTAAAAGCGAGAACCTCTTAATTTCAAATTTAATTTAGTTACGATTCACGGTGTTTAAAAAAAAAATAGAGAAGAATAGAATTACGTCATTAAATAGAGATTATTAAAGGGTTAAATTAAAAATAAAACTTTCGCCAGTTGTTTACTCTTGATTTTATTTATTAAACTTTTTAACAAAATATTCAAGGTGGTACAAAAGTTTTGACGGTTAGTGTGGCACTTGTGCCGTTTTGTCGACAATGCGCGCGCTCCCTCTCTCGCACTCACGCAACTACGGTCGCACACACTGACACAAATACACGAACACACCGCACTTCATACAGGCTCACGAAAATTTGCAACACACATACACACGAACTGTCGCTCGCTCTCACTCATGCTCTCTTTTTTCTCTCTCTCCCTCTCCTCTTCTTTTTCTGTTTTTAGTGGTTGTGCAAGAAGAAGCAGCAACAATCAGGCAAAAAAATACCTGAAAAAAATAAACGGTAAAACGAAGAAGTGGCGACACACACACGCACACACGTACGACGAGAGCGCGCTAAAAAGTTTATTAAGTAAAATCGGAAAAGTAAAGGCAAAAGTAAAGACCACGGTGCGTTTCATTCTCCATTCGCAAAAATATATATTTTATTAAAAATGGTGGAAGTAATAGAGCGGCGGAGAACGGCTGCGTGAGCCAAAGCGCGGCCAATTAAAAAACAACAACAGCACAGCAGCAGCCGCTAAAGGGAAGAAGAAGAAGAAGACGTCGACGACGAAGAAGCTGAAGCTGAAACAACCGAAGAGGAGGCAGCAAGACAGCAAGAGCCTCGAAAAGTACATAAAAAAAAGTATAAAAATTTAAATACGCTCGAAGTCGGTAGACAAAAAGCGAACTAGCGACGAAAGAGAGGCGAGAAAACCCAAACTCCGAGTTCAGAAAACCACCTTACCCAGCGCAACAATAGCAACAACAACAGCAACATCATCATCAACAGCAGCAACATCATCATCAACAGCAGCAACAAAACGCAACTACAGCCAACAACCAACATCACACACACAAAATGTACGGCAAATCAAAGACATCGGCGGTTCCATCGGACGCCCAGGCCCGCGAAAAGTTGGCCCTGTACGTGTACGAGTATCTGCTGCACGTTGGCGCCCAGAAGGCGGCACAGACATTCCTCTCGGAGATCCGATGGGAGAAGAACATAACGCTGGGCGAGCCGCCGGGATTCCTGCACACCTGGTGGTGCGTCTTCTGGGACCTGTACTGTGCGGCGCCAGAGCGCCGGGATCAGTGCGATCACAGTTCGGAGGCCAAGGCCTTCCACGACTACGGATTTGTTAGCTCCGGCTACGGAGTGAATGGAATTGGACCGGGTGGACCCCACAATGCTGGCGGACCAGCGCCCAGTCCCCTGGGACAGATGCCACCCGGCGGCGATGGCGGTCCAATGGGTCCCGGCGGACCGATGGGGCCGAATTTCTTCCCGAACTCGACGATGCGGCCGTCGCCGCCGACGCACGCCTCCAGTCCGCAGCCGCCGCCGTCGCAAATGATGCCAGGCCAGCCGCCGTTCATGGGCGGACCCCGATACCCGGGCGGACCGCGGCCCGGCGTGCGTATGCAGGGCATGGGCAATGAATTCAATGGACCCCCCGGCCAGCCCATGATGCCCAACAGCATGGATCCGACACGGCCAGGCGGAGGGATGGGACCGATGAATCCGCGCATGAATCCGCCACGCGGTCCTGGCGGCATGGGACCGATGGGCTACGGTGGACCAGGAGGAATGCGCGGCCCGGCACCGGGACCTGGCGGAATGCCGCCCATGGGCATGGGCGGAGCGGGCGGAAGACCGCCGCAATGGCAGCCAAACGCATCGGCGCCACTAAATGCGTACTCGTCATCATCGCCAGGAAACTATGGACCCGGATCGAATGGACCGCCGGGACCGGGAACGCCCATAATGCCGTCGCCGCAGGATAACACGCAAGGCGGGCCAGTGGGCGGACCCGGCGACAGCATGTACGCCCTGATGAAACCCGAATTCCCGATGGGCGGAGGGCCGGATGGCGGCGGTGGCGGAGGAGGTCCCGGCGGAATGGGACCGATGGGCGGCGGGCCAAATTCAATGGGCCCCGTACTTAATGGCGGCGGCGGTCCGGACGGATCCGGTTTGGATGGCATGAAAAACTCGCCGGCCAACGGAGGACCTGGGACGCCGCGCGAAGACTCTGGCAGCGGCATGGGTGACTACAATCTGGGCGGATTCGGCGGACCCGGCGAGAACGATCAAACGGAATCGGCGGCCATTCTGAAGATCAAGGAGAGCATGCACGAGGAGGCCAAGCGGTTCGAGAAAGACACAGATCATCCGGACTACTTTATGCCATAACAACATCACCAGCAACAGCAGCAGCAGCAGCATCAGCAGCATCTCAACACGGTGGCAGCCGCTGTGGCAGCTGTGGTGGCGGCTGCGGCGTCCAACGGATCGGCGGCGGGCAGCTCCTCGGCCGCTTCCATTGCGGCTGCTGCTCTTGGGGCCGCCGCCTCCAATCTGCTCAGCAATGGCAACAACAATTTCTGAAGGCGATGACCACACGCAACACCACAACACGCAGCAAATAAGAAAGCGGTAGTAGAAATCCTTGATACATAAGCATAAAGTAATTAACATTTAACGCATGTATGAGAAATAGAAAAAGCGAAGCAAAAAAAAAAAAATAAGCGAAAAAGCAAAGCCCTTAAATATAATAGACTAAAGCAGCAAATGTAAAATTGTGAAAGGATCAAACGGGCCACTGCCACTGTCACTCGTCCTTAGTCCTGGATTTCGCGCTGTAGATTTTAGATTAGTTCGTTTCGTTCTTGTATTCTATGTTTAACTTTAATTTTCGATCGGAAATTTTAACTCGTAAAGAAATAGCAGTGGAACTCAGGAGAAGGCCGCAGCTGGGCAGTGGCCAGTGGTCAGAATGGACGTGTTTTCCGGCAAAACTTGACATAATACTGAAAAGTAATGAAAACAAAACCAAGCAACAAAAACAGTAATCGTAATGAACAAACAAATGCGGTCGAGCATCAGTAAGTCGAACTAGATCTACGAATATAGTTCGCCTTGCGGAGGTTCGTCTGTGTGCTTAAAGTAATGTTAAACATGTATGCAACAAGTTTAGTGAGCCTTGTGCTTAGTTTAGTTGTTGCAAGCACTCACCTGACTGCAAACTCCCAAGATCCCAATTATAACCATTCGATTCACTTGCTCATGTAGAAATCAGAAGATACAACAGACCACATAATCGCAGATCAATTGTTTTCTTATTTTTTTTCATAGCAAGGCAGCAAAACGAAAGCAAGCATATGAATGGTATAATTATAATGATATGCATAATACCTAGTTGAGTATATAGTTAGCATTATTGGACTTGTATATGGAGATAGTCTGTAACCACCCACACTCATTCACGTGCACTCATCTTGAACTGCGCTCCATTTAGTGGGGCAATGTCTAGATCGTTTGGCTTGGCCCAAAATTTTATACGTTTTCGATTCTCAATTCTAATTCTAATTCTAATTGTACAAATTGTGAACGCTTCTATTCAGTCTGCCGTCTGTTTGTTTGGTTTGTTTCGTTGTCGATTGTTCAAAAACGTATTTGTTGTATTGTTTTGTGTCTTTATGTCTCACCCATTTGTGTCGTGTATATGCGTTCGTATGTATTTATATATTTTAACCAAACAACTAAAAAGAAAATCGTTATTTAAGTTCCTTCCAACGGCGAGCAATACCATTTGTATGGCATGAGCATTGAGATACAATGCGATATGCGCGATTTTCCTCACTTTGGAGAGCGGCGGCAGTTTGCACTCGTTTCGATTTCCTCACCACGGGCATTGTGTGTGCATTAGGGCGGCGAATGAAAATTATATGGAAAGCTATAGCTATATGTAAACATTATATATAGACAGAAGCAGAAGCCGATACAGATGTAGCCTATTGTATGCACTAATTTATTGCAAAATAGCTACGCTCATAACTATAAGATTTAGCTGTTTAATATGCATATAAAAGTATATATTATATATTTCGTAAAGCGAAAAGCAGCGCAGATGCAGCAACCAATTGTAGAAAACATAACCTAATGAAAAGTTTACTTCAAATATCACACTTAACTTGAATGCTGTACAAACAAAAGTCTTAAAGTGCATAAAATTTATATATATATATATATATATATAAATAAATCTAATATATACACATTGTATATGTCTGTGCTAGCATCCTTTTTAGCGATACAGCAGCACACTTAGCATTCATAGAGAAACCAACCAACCAACCCGATCCCGAACCCATATAGTAGCATTAGAATCGAAGCTAATCTATAAGCCCAGCAACATAAACAAATCAAAAGGAATATATACACGGAGAAACTAATTTCTTTGGAGCAAACACACACACACACACCACAAACTACACACTCACACAAATCAATTGATAAATTAATTAAACAAGAAAATGGAAAAGTCTATTTTAAATATTGTATATGTTTAATGTGTCGGAATTTATAATACGATCGAGAGCGGAGTGAAGAAATTTATAGTATGTGCTGCATGAATTATATCTAAATTATAGTATGGAATGCAAGCGAAAAACTTAAATAGTGACTAAGTTAAATTTATTTACTAACGCTTTGGGTTTGAGCGTTTCAATTGCTGGATCTATATAAACCACAAACAAACAAAAAATTATATAAGTGTAATGGAGCGGAATTAAGTAAACAAAAGGTATAAGTCGCCCCACAACCACAAATAATAAAAACAAAACAAAAAAATGGCAAAAAGTAACACGGAAAAATCGAGAAAAAATATGAAGGGAATACAAAACAAAAAACCGATTGAATATGGAATATGTTTAAATAAGTATTTTAGTGTTAATTATACAATTTACAAGTACACAACACAAACAAAACAACAACAATATAATATAAAAATGAAATAAAGTTTTAAAACAATATTTGTAAAAAGTAAAGAAAATGAAGCGTTTTGGGTTTCAAAATGGAATCTTAAAACAAGGATCTAAAAGTAAGATCTCTTTATTTTAATAATTGTATCTATAAGATACTCTTTTTTAATTAAAAGATATGTACGTGATCTTTTAGTGACCATGACTATTTTTCGAGGGATAGTGACAGTTGAGCCACAACATCCACTTGGTCATCCATAATGGCCTGCTATTTGCAATCACAACACCACCAGTTGGAGCCAATCCTGCTGATTGCATACATCATCAAAGAGATTTCAGTTCCCGCTGGCGGTAATTGAACAATTTTGCAGAAACGCGTGTGGCCGGCTGGCTGGCTATCTGCCTATCTGGCTGGGCTCTGGCTGAGACAATTGGTCCGGCACACGCACATGGCTAATGAATGAACACCAGCGAGCGGTCAGGGAACGGGTGTGCTGGTGGTACCAGGTTGTCGGGGCAACCGGCCGTTCGATTGTGGCCCATACAAATGGTGGGGGCTGGATACACACAGCGACTGGACACTGGGAGCGTGTTGACGTTGGGCTTGGCGCTGCACAAAATCGATAGGTTCAGCAGGAGTGTGTGGAACCATGCAAATACAGCGAAGTTCATCCGGCGGCTGGTAGCGAGATCAGTAAATCGAGTACGGCCACTAAACCCATAAATGCGGCAAAGTGGCGTCCTGTTTTTACACTTGCATGGGTCTGATGCGGACAGTTGGCGGCGTGGGAGGCGGTGGCAGCGATGCCCAATTGCCAGAGGAGGCGGTGTCCACGCTCAATCATTGCCCGACCTACCGGCAGATTCCAGGTGCCGGAACGGGCGCAGGATCAGCGCCAGCCAAGCGAGTACCCGTCCTGTTTTCCACCAACCGTGGACTCTATCTGCGCCTGGCCCAACCACTGGCGGATCAGATGGAGGTGCTGACACTGCAGCCACGCGGTCAGAACTACAACATCAGCTTCTGCGACCTGGAGCGCTGGGTGAGTTCAATTAGGTAGTAATGCGTGTACGGAGGTCACACAACTCTCTCTCTCTGCAGAGCACAAATCGGGCCAATGTGGTCAGCCTGGAGGACACCTTCACCATCATGCAGCAGCGCAATATGTCGCCGGAGTCTGTTAACTACCAGCCACGCCTGTGGAAGAACAACGTCAGCTACAGCCTGATGCACTGAACTGAAAGCACCTCAAGATTTAGATTATGTCTAAACAATGCAATAGCAGAGAAGTCTCGTATGTAAATTACAACTCTTTTTACTTTAATTAATTGCTAAAACAGAGTTCTAAATCGATTTACAATCTAGTGGGGATGCATGTGAAGGTTTTTTAGGCCGTGTTACTGGTCAGCGAGGCCATCAGAAACTCCATTTTGTTGAGAAAGCTCTTGCCCTCGATTTTGTCGAACCTCACCTAGAAACAAATCAAAATTAATGGTTTGTTTTTGGTCTGCTTTCCAAAAGTGAACTCACCTCCTTGAATGTGCCTCCCAGATTCTCCCACAGCTTTTCCGGCACCAGTGGACTGGGAAAGAAATCCTGTCGTGGACTTCTCGCTATATAAACCTTAACATCTATCTGCGGATCGCAGCGAATCTGAACGGCAATCATGCGATCGCTATTGGGAGAGGCCAGAAGGCAGGAACTGGCATTTCCCAGCGGCTCCACCTTGCCGACACCCAAGTGGTTGCTGTTCGACAGCACGGTCCAGGACATGCAGCGAGCTAGGCTGATCAGGCAGGAGATCTGGTGAGAGTTGATCTGGCAGAGGATCAGGTCGCGGAGTTCCTGCGGCTCGTAGGACAGCCGCATAACGCGTCCATCGCGGCAAATGCATTTAAGAGAGCGCTCCTTGACGTGAATGACCAGCGAGGTGCGACCAATGGCATCGTAGCCGTGCGTTACAATGTTGATCTTCACACACGACATGGTGGGACTGTTCATGGCATTCCAATGCGACACTATCTGCGGGTCCTTCACATCCCTGGCCAGCGTATCGAGCACATATTGTGTTCGCTTGCGCATGAAAATGTGCTGCGCCTGGGCGATGATCTGTTCGAGTATGGTCTGCGACTTGGTCATGTCCAACAACGTTTCCCGATCCGCGGCCATCGGACCTGCTAGCATGCGCTTCTTAGTGGGTCCCAGTGGTGCACTGGCCGGATGGGGAAAGGGATGGTGTGAGTTCTTGTAGTGCACCTCGCGCAGAAGCTGATGCAGCGAGTGTTCCAGAACATGGTCATGGTCGTTAATTGGCGCCGGCTGGCTGGAATCGAAGGTGGTTGAGTGGCACAACGAGATAATAAGTTGGATGTTAGGCAGCAGAGTGGCGCGAATTTGGTTGCCGATGACCACATGTGGAATTGGTGCCTGCAGTTGGATAGCTTCACGTGCCAACTGGGCGAATAGCTCCTTGCAGAAGAGCACATTCTGGGCAAACTCCAGTGTCTTCTGCCAGACGCCCACCTGGGCAGTTATATTGGGTCCGTGACCCATCAGATTAAGCTGAGCGGTGCACAAATCCTCCTGATCCTTCTGTGTGATCACCTTTATGTAGGCGACACCCTGCAGCTCCGCTGGAACAATCACTCGCAATGCGGAGCTGGCTTTAAGTTGCATGCCATTGTTGCCGGAGGCGCTGCTGCTGCTGTTGGATGAGCTGGCGGTGTCCTCATCCCCGGTCTCTTCAGCTTTGGTCACCTCGAAGGTGCCGCTCATGCCAAACTTGGAGCCCGCGGTGCGGTAGCTGAGATCCCCGATAATCGCGTTGGACACCTTCTTCAGGCGCCAGTTCTGTCGCAGGCGCAGTAGTTCTATGTGGAAATCTGAGACATTGCGATTGCGTTGCTCACTGTGCGCGTTCCGCAGGCGTTCAGCGCCACTGAGGAGCACTTGGGCTGCCTGAGAGATGGCTTTCTTGCGGCTGTACACCTGCACAATGGGCTTGGTGTCGTCAGCCTCCTCCAGCAGGGGATCGAGCACTAGATAGCGCTTGTCCTTGGCAATGGAGATCACATCGGACAGCACACATATCTCCGTGAGCGCATCCTTCAGCTTGTTGCGCACCGCATCCCAGGGCCACAGGCTCTCTTGGAACTGAGTGGCGTCCTTGTCCTCGTCGGCGGCCGCCGCCGCTGACTTCTCCTCCTTCTTGAGGTCGTCCAGCGACGTCTTGCTGAAATCTATGCGCGCCGCACATTTCGCCAGACTTTCCGACAAAGTCGGCGGCCTAAAGAGAAAAAAAGACGCAGAACCCAATTAATCTTTGAGTAGAGGGCTTGCTGGCTCGCGGAAACACATACGGCTGATACAATTCGGTGCCATCGTAGCCAATCTCACGTATCTGGTTCTCGCACGTCGTTTCCACTGATATATTCACGGAATTCGACATATTTGCGCCGGGAAACAAAACATTTGGGTTGTCCAAGCAAAACTAAAGAACAGTGCTGCAAAACGTCTGCGGCCGGCTATCGATAAGTGAGTGCTCAAAAACAACACTTTTTTCCAGGTTAGTAACGAAGGCAATCTATAAAATAATGATATTAAAAAATGTTTAGTGTTCATTTAATATGTGTTATAATATTAATATCTTGTTTTAAATTAAGTTTTATTTATTAAATACAAAACTTTAAAAAATAACTTGGCCACGTTCATTTATATGCAATGTATAAGTAGGCAGCAGTCAAAAAAATGTCCTTAAATGTAAATAAAATTGGTTTACCATAAACAACGAAGTTTTCTCTTTTGAATTTTTAAGCGCACTATTATTGTGTTCCTTGCGAGAGTTGCCACCCAGTGTCAATTGGTAAACACACCAACACTGGAATCATTACTTTCATATTTTTGACTTGACTTGAATTAGCATCTTCAACTCATTCCGGACACCAAGAGATTTAACCCAATAATGCTGTTTCTGAAGGACAAGCGTTCCACTCTGGACGTAGCAGAGCACACAGTAATCATACCGAGCATTTGCGTGGGAAACGCGGCGCAGCTGGCCTGCGACCTGTTGATCGCGTCCAAGGAACTCCGGCGAATTGGATCCATCACACATCCAGCCCTGATTCCGGTCTACGGACCCTCCGCCTATCAGCACGAGCCCCAAGAGAAGGTCTCCTCCTGCGAACTGTACGAGGGCACGGAGGATAAGCTACTGGTGGTGCAATTCCGGGCGCCATGGGTTGCCCGCCACACCGCGCATTTTCAGAAGGAACTAGTGGAGCTCCTGAAGGGCGCCCGACGTGTAGTCATTCTTAGCGGCAGTTTCGGCTTCGAGAAGCGAGTCATTGAGGAGTCACCGTGGGCTTACCGCGCCAGCGAAAATTTCAAGGAAGCGCATGCTGCCCAGCTGGGCAACGAGGAGCTGATCAAGTGGAAGGAGCACAAGGGCGATGCCATCTACGGCGGCGGCAATGCCCTGCAGCTGTTCAAAGCCTTCGAGGAGCAGAAGGTGCCCGTCATGCTGCTATTCCGCTATCTCCTCGAGGGCGACAACTCCACAGACGCATCTCTCATCGTCCGGGAACTGAACGAACTCTGCGAAGACTTCCTTCAGCTGCGCAACGGGGGCGATGGCAGTTTTAAGCTCACAGTGCCCAAGTCCTGGAACCTACTATTCGGCAATGATGTTACGGAACTTCTGTTTTAAGCGTCTACATATATTTTTCGGTGCTTTCAAATAAATGTTAATCTTTTGGTGTAGGATAAAAGATATTGCTAAAGGTGTGCTCCCGAAAGAACTCTTTGCCATGCTCCTGGTGGTCCTGACGCGTGGTCAGCGTCTGCCCGAAGGTAGGCTCTCCTGCGTGCACACATGCTCCCAGCCAGGCGCTCAAAGTTGGCTCATCCGACTCGTAGATGGCGAACTTTGACTGGAACGGTCGCATTTCCATCAGCTCCTTGATTAGTCGCTCCTTGAGGCCCTTGAACTGGGCACAACCGCCGGTTAGGTACACGTGCTCAACCAGGCGCTGCTGCTCAGCGGCAGGAAATAGCTTCAGCACGAACGCTATTAGTTCTGCTAGCCCTGCCTCGGAGCAACCAATCATGCTGGGCTGGAATAGAACCTCCGGCACGCGAATGTTCTCAACCCCAAAGTGCAGCTGGTAGTTCTCGGCGGCACTCTGTGGCGGAACATTGGAGTTGCCATCGGTGTTGGCATCATAGTGATTTAGGATCTTATCGAACTGCAGCAACTTCTCGTTATCTGCATCCGAGTCGCTGTCGTCGTTGTAGCGATTGATCCGCTTGTACACGTCCCAGTCATTGTCGTTCATCCCAAAGCCATCGTCCTCTTCCTCGCCATTCGCCTTTCGCCGCTTCTCGTTCTTGGCCAGTGATGAAATGATTCGCATCCGCTCCTGCGCGGCGTGGGTGTGGCGCTTGGCCTGCTCGGATCGCTGCTGCTGGCGGGCCTGCTTGCGCCCAAGAATTTTTTCCCGCTTGCCCTGGAGTTCGGCCAACCAGTCCGCCTGCGACATGCCCTCTGGAGGTTTCGGCATCTTGTTCAGCTTCTCCTGCTGCTTGCTGGGACGCGGGGCACTCTGAGCCCTCTCCTGGACACGCTTAATACGCGACTTTATGGTGGCAATGAGGGAATCCAAGTCCTCCAAAGTACCGATCTGCTGTTGCTGTAGTGCTCGCTCAAACTTGTCCAGCTTTTTCTGCTCGTACAGTTGCCTCAGCTTGTTGTAGACGAATAACTGCTGCTCATCCTCGCGGAGTTTCTCCTGCTCGCGGTTTTTTTTTATGTCCAGCAGTCGGTGCGCCAGCTCGCGACGCTTCTCCTGCTTCTGCTCAGCAGTTAGCATGGCGTTAGTGGCGGTCACCGCATTGTACGGCAGTTGTATCTTCATTATGTGCTCGTCGTAGTAGTCCATCTGGGCCCATTGCATCAGCTCCTCCCTGTAATCCACAGCAATGTGGCAGTGCTCATGGACCAATTTCTCCATTCGACTGATGGTGATGGCGTTCAGATGGACGGGATACTTCATTTGCATGAGCCGGAAGAGGTAGGTGATGATGTGGTAGCCACCCACATTCAGGCGACGCACATGCTCCAGCTGGAGTTTGCCATCTAAAACGGGTATGACGTGGGTTGTGCTGTAGCCAAAGGAAATGATCAGGGCATCGGATATCTAAGGGGGAATCTCGTATTAATTGGATGTAAGCAATTACATGGGCCAATAAACTACATTTTTCTGCTTTTGCTGGTGATGCTTCCAGCTGTAGAGCGCATCAATGCCGTAGGATACAGACGGAATGCCGTAGCACTCGAAGAGCAGCTCGTTCATCTGCTGGCGGCAAAAGTTGGGGTTGGCCAGCGCCTCTGTGAGGATGATTGGGTGGTCGATCTTGTCCTGCCCATCGAATCCCATCTTTGTAAATATGTAGTCGAAGATCTGCTCCTGGTGATTCCAGTTGGTTATCACATTCCGTTCGAATGGACTCTTCAGATGCGCACGCACCGCCTCGATGTTGGTGATGTCGTTGCCCACCTGGATCTCGGCAGATTGCTCCACTACTGTCTGCGAGGAGGATCCCTCCGAGATGTGCTGAGCAGCTGCTTCCTTTTTGCGATCCTTGCGCGGCTTGGTCAGGACATTGCGGAACCGCAAGTCCGGCTCCTTGGAGTCGCTCCAGCCCACGCGGCATTCGTAGGACCCATTATCGATGATCAAAACACGTTTATCCGCCATTACAATTGGTTATTTCATTACTTTTCAGTCGACAAACAAACTCAGTCTCGCTTTCCACCCAATTCGTAAACAGTAATGCCGCAAAACCAGTGTTGCAGGGTGCCATTTTCCCAGTGTCAAGTCAAAATTCTAGTGAGATATTTTACAATATTTCATTTTTATAGAAGATCTCCAAGAGTGTTTTTAACTGTTTTCGTAAAAAATAAAATTAAAATAGTTTCGATTTTATACTGAAAAAAATGTTGCTTTTATTAGCTTACATTGAATCAAAGTACATCAAGGAGGAGGGAAAGGTAACTACTACCTTACTTAATTATCTTATGCATTACTGGTTCATTGTTCAGAACATTCAGTGTCGTAAAGTGCCAACGTTACTGTAAAACGAAAGCTTGGGCATAACGGTTTTAAAGATTCTCCAATAAAAAAGCGCATCAGCGTCTTGAATATTCTAATTGGAAACACACCTATTTTGTATATTAGCAATTGTTAATTCAAGTTTTAATATCTTCTCTTACATAAAATGTTCGTCAAAGTGAAATTAGATGCCGAGGGAAACACAAGCGTGGTATGCAGCTTTCTTAAGCACGCACATATTTTACAATTGCGATTTATAAATGGAGCTATAATTAAAGCTTAAATTTAATAAATATTTTCATTTTTCAATCCCATACAGATGCCGGAAATGTTCGAGCTCCACAATAATGCGACCATTGGTGAATTGAAGCAAAAATTGGAGGTAAAAGTGGGTCTTCCCTTGGCTCGCCTGAACGTACAGAGTTTTCACAAATCTCTCGAAGATGAGGAATTTATTACAAGTTTGCTCAGAATTCCGGATAATAGCGATTTTAATTATCCGTCGACAACGCTTAATGGGACAGCATTTTCGCTGTACCACGAAAATTCATTTGTAGGATTTCTCCAATTCTATACAATTCCAGAGGGCAAGAGCCAACTGGATTTCCTTAACATGCCGAAGAGCTCAGTGCTTCTGCCAGTGGACAGGCTTCCGCACTTTTGCGAGGTGTCCAACTCGCAAGATTCCTCCGCATCCAGTGCGTCGAACCAGACAAATTGCAGCTTCGAATCCACAAGCTCGAGCGCCAGCTCCGGAGCGCGAAAGACGAAAATGTGCTCCTCCGATGAGGAATCGGCTGTCAAAAGGTGTGTGTGTGTTTAATAACTATATAAATGATAGCTCTGAACCCAACTGATCCATTCACAGAATACGAAGCAACCAAGAGAACAGCGTGGTCAAGGTGGTTCCGCAGCAGAATCTGCTCGCGGACAAGCGAACCGGCAGTATGGCTTCCATTTTTGGTTCGCAGGTCAACATGATGCCCTGCTACAAGACGGAGACCAGCAGAACAAGCAGCTCAGTGGAGCAGGCCGAGGAGTGCAAGACTAAGAAGAAGGACTGCTGTATGCCAAAGAATTGTCGCAAGAGGGATACCCGGCCGCCGTATGCGAACACAATGCCCGAGAATCGACGATACTCCTTGGTGATAACCAACCAGAGTTCGTGCTCGGATGGTGTGGACACCGTCGCCCTAATGGAGCACTTTCATTCCCTATTCGAGGACAGTGGATCGAGCGTCAGCGATCTCAATTTCAGTGAGTGTGCCTCAACGCAGAAATTCGACTGCAACATGCTCGTGGTCTGCGAGGATAACGAAACGGCCCAATGGGTCATCTCAGCAGTCGAAGGTGTGGACCCGCCACACTCCTGCCAGCCCTTCATTAAGTTCTTCGGCCTACTGAGAACGACCTTCGTCCTGCCCCTGGTCAGTCCGAGCAAGTCGCTCTGTGTGATCTTCGCATTACTGGAGTCACAGAACCCGGGCTTGAATACCGACAAGTGGGCCGTCGTCAATCGCTCCACTGTGGACGGCCAAGATGTGGACAGACAGGTCGCAGAGTTCTGCGACAACGTCCTTATTGAGGTGTATATCGACGAGGAAAGCAGGGATTTCATCGTCGATCGGTGTTCCAAATTGCGATACTGTTTCTGGCAACTTCGATTCTATTTTATGTAGGACTTTTTGGTCTCTCCAAATTCACCGTTAACTTGTTGAGATATACCCTAATTGCAGAGAGTATTAACTCGAAATAGTAAAATTTTATGAAGTGTACGCATGAATAAATGTTGTTAAATTGAATTTTTTCCTCCGTGTATCAAGCTTATAGGGTAGAAATCTGTAATATAAAGCAATTTATATTATATTAAATATTTATTTGTTATTAAATACGTACATTTAATACAAGAAGTAAAAAAGCGCGGCAAAGTCGGAAATGGAGTGACCGCACACTCGGCCAATGCGCAGATTGGTGGCCTCGCGCGCTGGTCACACTCGCGAATCCAGTGCCCACAGGCAGAAGCAAGGAAAACCACCACCCGAGGATTAGCGGACAGGAGACTGCCTCTCGGCAGCAGCAGCATCAGCAGCAGCAGCAGCCATTCCACATGGAGCCCATCGACATTGCGCGTCTGGAGGAGGCGGTCGTGTCGTTCTACCGCTCGAACTCGCAGAACCAGGCGATCACCCATGAATGGCTTACCGATGCGGAGGCCAGTCCACAGGCCTGGCAGTTTTCCTGGCAGCTAATGCAGCTCGGCAAGGTGAGTACCCCGCAGGACCTGCGCATCAATGCATCAATTACCCGGATATGTATACTCATGCACCTACCGCCCACCGTCCACCTCCCACCCAATCGCCCCACCGCCCACGCAGAGTCAGGAGGTGCAGTTCTTCGGAGCCATCACGCTGCACTCCAAGCTTATGAAGCACTGGCACGAAGTGCCGCCCGAGAATCGCGAGGAGTTGAAGCAGAAGATACTCGAGTCCATCGTTCGCTTCGCTGGCGGACCGAAGATCGTCCTCAATCGGTTGTGCATCTCGCTGGGCGCCTACATCGTCCACATGCTGGGCGAATGGCCCGGCGCCATCGAGGAGGTGATCAACACGTTTCAGAATCAACGGATGCCGAATGTCAGCGCCGATGTGCAATTGTGGATCATGCTGGAGGTGCTGACCGCCATTCCCGAGGAAGCACTGGTCATCCATACGTCTGTCAAGCGGGTCGTTCTGCGCGCCGAGCTCGCCAAGCGAGTGCAGTTGGTCATCCACACCGTTGAGCGATATCTGAAGCTGCAAATGAACCGCGTGTGGGATGCCGAGGCGTACAGTAACATGAATAGGGCTGTTAAGTGCGTCGGCACCTGGATCAAGTGAGTATTCAATTTACACAATTACTGTTTACATATTCTAATTGAGCATCCAACTCGGACAGAAACATCGGTTACACTATCGAGGGCTGCGTTACCATCACCGCCGTGCTCCTGGAAGTGGTGCACAAGTGCTATTGGCCCTGCATACACGCCGGCGACGGCTGCATGACCGCCGATGAGAACGAGCTGGCCGAGTCCTGTCTGAAGACCATGGTGAATATCATCATCCAGCCAGACTGCCACAACTATCCAAAGACGGCGTTTGTGCTTATAAAAATGTTCCTGGACTCGCTATCCGAAATCACAAAGACGGAATGGAAGAGGGAGAACGACAACGAGGACATTATCGTACATATCTACATGCTGTTCGTCTCTTCGGTGGAGCGACACTCAACGCTGTTGCTAAGCGGCATCACGTCTGCGGATCCGGAACTGTCTATCCTAGTGCATCGCATCGTGCAGGAGATTCTCCACTGCACGGACAAGCCGGGCATCTACCCGGTGGAGGAGTCCTGCAGCACAATGGCCCTGGCGTTTTGGTATATGCTGCAAGACGAAGTGTTCGCCATGTCTAACGATGAGCAGAAACACAAGTGCTGGGAGTACATCAAACCATTGTACGCCCATCTAACCAGGATTTTAGTGAGAAAGTCAGAGCAGCCAGACGAAAAGTCGCTCGCCAAATGGAGCTCCGATGATTTGGAATGCTTCAGGTGCTACAGACAGGATATATCCGATACCTTTGTGAGTGGTTGCTGCAGTTAGATACTCCAAATCGAATGAATTGGCTACCGTTTTCAACGAGTAACAGGCATAATATAGCTTTAATTTTATTTGTTTTAGATGTATTGCTATGATGTGTTGAATGACTATATCTTGGAGATTCTGGCTGCCATGCTGGACGAGGCCATTGCCGATCTGCAAAGACATCCCACACACTGGACAAAGCTGGAGGCGTGTATCTATTCCTTTCAGTCGGTGGCCGAGCACTTTGGTGGCGAGGAGAAGCGGCAAATACCACGGCTGATGCGCGTGCTGGCCGAGATCCCCTACGAGAAGCTCAACGTCAAGCTACTGGGCACTGCTCTAGAGACAATGGGCTCCTATTGCAATTGGCTGATGGAGAATCCCGCGTACATTCCGCCAGCCATTAACCTACTGGTGCGCGGCCTCAACTCCTCGATGTCAGCACAGGCGACGCTCGGTCTGAAGGAGCTGTGTCGCGATTGCCAGCTGCAGCTGAAGCCGTATGCGGATCCACTCCTAAACGCATGCCACGCCTCTCTAAACACGGGCCGCATGAAGAACTCGGATTCGGTGAGGCTTATGTTCAGCATCGGAAAGCTAATGAGCCTGCTGCGGCCGGAGGAAATACCCAAGTACTTGGATATTATCGTCAGTCCCTGCTTCGAAGAGCTACAGGCCATTTGCCAGGCAGATTCGGTGAGTAAATATACATATATATAGAGATCAGTTGCTAACCATTTATTTTGTTGCACTAGAAAACTCCCGCTGCTCGAATTCGCACAATCTTCCGGCTCAATATGATCTCCACTCTCTTCTCATCGCTAAACACGGATGTGGACGAGCAGGCGACGGACCAACCGATTGTGCAGCCAGTTCTCCTCGTCATGCAGCGCACGATGCCGATCTTTAAGAGAATCGCCGAGATGTGGGTGGAGGAGATCGATGTACTGGAGGTAGGGCAATAAACACACCATTTTTATATGTTTAATATATGTGTAACCCATTTATAGGCCGCTTGCAGTGCGATGAAGCATGCGATCACGAATTTAAGGAGCAGCTTCCAGCCAATGCTGCAGGATCTTTGTCTCTTCATTGTGGCCAGCTTTCAGACCCGATGCTGCGCTCCTACTCTAGAGATATCCAAAACGGTGAGCCTCTCCAATATTGTGCAAAATACAGTGATCTAATTGAATCCTTTGTTTCAGGCCATCGTTATGTTCTTTAAGGACGAAGGATGCAAGCCGCTGATGCAGCAACTTCTGAGGGAGTTCATTCAACACAGCTTTAAGCTATTTGAGAGCACTCCCGAGCAGAACTTCTCCAACATTTCGGACACCATGGAAACCTTCTTCGGCTGTCTGACGCAGATCATTAAGAAAATCCCTCAAGTGTTGGAGGACAAGACACTGGCCTACGATCGTCTGGTCTTTTACGCCCAGCGTGGAATGACTTTGCCGGAGAGTGGTGCCATCCGAAATAGCATACAGTTTCTGACCCACTTTGTGATGCAGTCGCGTAATCATGCCCATGTCACCGAAGTCGTCCTGGCCACCGGCGAGCAGACGCTGTACACGGCGATGATGTGCGTGGGCTACCTAACGCCGCGATCGCAGGTGGACAAGTTTGCGGACATCCTTCTCGCCATGAACAGAAAATATGCCGCTGAGATGGCCGTCTGGATGAAGTCCCTAATGGCCACTCCCAATTTCCCCACGCAGCTCATAACCGACGCGGATAAAACGCGCTACACAGCTCTTATTATCAAGTGAGTGGCGTTACTTATATATGTAAATATTCCTAAAGCTTTTATTAATTTTCTTAATTTTTCACAGGGAAAAGGTCAACAAGAGGTTATTGCAACAACATCTGTCGGAAATGGCAATCAAGACCCGAGGACTTACAGAAAAGTTCCAGTGAAATGAGTGCATGCAATAAGTGGCCAAATGACATCTCTATCCATCCGGATTTTTATCTAGTTTCTGTAATTGTATTTAGTTTGTATATTTAAATAGGCGGCAATCCAATTTTAACTTAAGTTCAAAAGTTCTCGACTTGATAAACTTTTATTTATAATTTTTACAAAATTACATGCTCCATTTACAATTTGCACATATATATTGTTTTAGGGGTGTATAACTCATTTTTTATTTATTGTTTTCACTTTTAGTAAATGTTTTATAGTTTTTGTTTTTCCCATATATAAGTATATGTTTAATTCTTATGTTGAAAAGTTTGATTTTCACCGTTTCCTGTATGAAAAAATCTGCCTTTCTATGAATTACGTTCCCTTTACCTTTCCACCCATATTATTGTTTTGCAATTTTCCACATTGTGTTTGTATCTATAATGCCAAAAATATGTAAATACATCTCTTTATATAATATATATATATATATATTTGTGTCTATAGCTAAACTGAAGCCTTTCGTTTTTGGCGTGTACAGCACTTGGTAGTGGTAGCAAAACTCTTTTGATCTGCTTCGTCGCCTTTGTCTAGATTCTAGATTAGTTGAGAGTATCTGCATAAATCCTTGTCTAACGGACCCGGTAATGACTTGACTATGGAACTAAACGACTTGGTTGACACGGATCTAATATTACATGTTTACATATAGATATAGATTAACGTATAGAAGTAGACGCTACGACCAGCAATGTCCCAGTCTGCTGTGATGACGTTGTAAGGATGCTTATAGGTATATATATATATATATAGTCTCCTGCCTGGTTATCAACTGTGCTTGGTGGCCCAGAAATTGGCACATCTCTATTCCTTGGCGGTCCGCAGGATACTCCACTGCCAGTCCAGGACAAACAAAAATGCCTAATTCCTGTCGATCGGTTCTCCGCACATATATATATATATACTTCTATATTTAATAGTTAATACATACAAAAATACACTCACGCACATACATACCACAATTTATGTGTGTCCTGCTGGGCGATTTGTTTCATATAAATATATTATGGGTAAGCTGCTCTAACTGCTAGGCTAAATAGCGTACAATATTTGCAAATTTTAGTCGTGGAGTAGTAAACATGTTTCATATAGTATGTGTGGTGGCATGTGGCATGGATGTTTGGATGTCATATAGCTATCTATGTATGTATGTGGCAGAAATCGGGGGATATATGCACTCAATCAAGGTGGTAAACGCCTACGCCTTAAGTTAGACAATTCAAATTCAACTGTACAATTATATTCACGCGTTTACTGAAATGGTAAGAGCATAGTTGTGATACCAGATTATTGCAATTAGATCTAATTGATAGGGCTACAGCTTAAGCATGCTATCAGCAACATGCAGTGGGTAAAAGATATAAGATATAAGAAAGTCATTCAGGGCTAAGCTTCACTGTGGCATGCGTTGGAGCAAAAGGGTAATCTTAAAATGCATGTGCAAACGAAATAGGAGCTAGTTAATCGATCTCGTTGGGGATTCTTGATCTTTATTGTTACTATGCATTATAGATAGGTATTTTGTATGTTTATATATATAGCAATTGGCTTGCATCCGTTGCCACGCCCCCAATCTAAGCCCCCAAATGCAAATGCATCGTTCAAAATTGTTTGTTCTAGTTGTGCGGATCCTATCCTTCATCTCTGGACTTGTGCTTCTATATATGTTTGTATGTATGCTTTCTGGCCTTAGTTTGGAGTGTGTATTTGGGTTGGTTTTGTGGACTGACTATCCTCCTTCGCTGGAGCTACGAATATTGGCGGCATCGGCTGGCCAGCTCTCTCCTAGCAGTTTCCATCCGGCGGCGGCGTGGTGAGGTACTCATCCGTCCGCTTGTGCTCGTTGAGCGCCTTCACGGTTCCGCTGTCCGAGGGCAGGTCCGATTTCCGGCGCAGCAGCGGCTTGTCCTTGTTCCGCTCGCCACGAATCTGTGTGGAACGGGAAGGGGGTTTGGCAATAGAAAATGGACCCGCTTCTGACACTAAGGCATCGCAGCACACACACACACACACTGGGCGGGTGAAGTTACACGGTGGTGCGGGATGATTGCGTTACGATATCGAGTGCTGTGGTGCTGGGTGGAAACCCGATGACGAACTTGGTTTTAGTTTTGGCGATGCCCACCCGTTGGACAACACACGACGACTACGATATATATACATCTACACCCGAAAGTCGAATTGTGTTACAAAGGTCGGAGATCGAGGAGTGTGTGTATGGTTTCTGGTTCTGGGTTGTTAACAACATGATACATGGGACACTAGTTTTAGATAGTAACTCTAACTTGGAGTCATGCTTGAAAATGGTGAATCACTTGAGGAAAATCAAGTTCCTATTGATGTTACAAAAGGAACGAATTCTCTCATTGAAATGACCACAAATGAGTTGATGGATGAACCAAGGTGTAATTAACATCAAAGTAAGATAAACTACATATTTAATTATATGTTCCGCCCAATTTGTATGCTATCAACAACCAAAAGTGCAGGCCAAATGTGAGACACACAGATTAGATTAGTTGTTGTGTCGTGGATGAATTTGCATGGATGCGTTTAGGTTGGCAGACAGTGAGGTAACCAAATAATTAATAAATAAATAGACAAAGTTAAAGATATACAAATATGTATTTTTTTTTTAAATGACATGAGTGTGATTATTTTAACAGACATTCGTTCGATTAGAATTAGAATTAGAGTTGAAACAGAGTGGGCCTTAGCTGGGCACAGCTCACAGCGACGCCAGGATCACACGTGGCGGATTAGTAGTTGTTTAGTGTTGTTAGTGTGGCAAGTGCCTGTCTCACCTCTCGGGGCTCCTGGTGCGCCTGTTTCTGGGGCGGCAGCGGAGGCGGCGGCTGGCGCGCCTTCTGCTCGCTCTGATCATACGCTAAATCGCTGTTCTCACTATATTGATCGTACAGGGCCCGGCTCTCGCTGACCGGCAGGCAGTCGTTAAACCGGCGCGCCTTTGTCCACTCCGGGTTGGTCTTGGCCAAGCTCTCCACCTGTTGCCAGAGCTCCTCCCTTTGCGACAGCTTCTCACGCTCCCTGCAATGCAAAAAAGCGCAAAGGTTAAGTACAAATACAACGCATGGTCCTATGAAAGTTAATTATCATACATCTGCTTCTCTTGCTTGTAGTTCTTGCTGCACTCGTCGAAAAGCCGCTGATTCATCTCCATGAACAGCTTGAGTGCATTGTAGATCAGACCGTGGATGGTCTTGTTCCAGTGCGTCTTTGAGTTGCGATTGAGCGCTGGGAACATGATCGGTA
Source organism: Drosophila mauritiana (assembly GCF_004382145.1). Classification (NCBI taxonomy): domain Eukaryota; kingdom Metazoa; phylum Arthropoda; class Insecta; order Diptera; family Drosophilidae; genus Drosophila; species Drosophila mauritiana. The sequence continues at coordinate 8,810,266 of NC_046670.1, forward strand.
ATATCACCGCCGAGTTGTCCGATATCAGCGACATAATGTACTCGTTGTTCCAATAGTACAGCGCACGCTCGGCCACCTGAAAATGAGGCGAAGAGACGCACTTGGCTATCTGGCGGAACAGCGGCACCATCACCTTCTGGAACTCGGCCGGCTCAATTACGTCCAACAGCTCCTCCAGCTCGTTCAAAAACATAACCTCCTTGGGACTGTGCGTCTTGGGCCAAAATTTAAGCAGGCTTCTGCAAGAATATTAAAATATTTTTTTTTTATAAATTTTATAACAAAAGATGGCAGCGATGGGATAATTACAGAATGCGCAAAATTACGAATTCATTACTCACTTGATGACCGCCTCCGATAAGCTTGGATCCTTCTCCAGGAACTGCACCACACAGTAGGTGAGCTGCGGATGGTAGACCGAGAGGCTCTTGGCTTTGTGCAATGGCAGCAATACCTTAAGTAAAAATTGTTTATGCTCCTCCTTGAGCGGCAGAGCAAAGCCATTGATAATGCTACCCAGGATTTCCAACAATTCGGCTATGCCATTATGATGCTCCGTTTCATAAATAAATCTAAATGTGGAATGCGATTAGTAATGTGATTAGTAGATATTCATATCCATGCCGAGCTCACCTGTAAAAGACATTGTTGATCTGCTTTCTAATAAATGCTCTCAAGCCCAAAAATTTTCCATAGATGCGATGTAAAACAGTCTTTAGGAAATCACGTTCACGTGGATCCTCCGAATCGAATAAATCCAATAGTTGTAATACAAATTGATGGTCGATAAAACGTTTTGCCATGCTTGGTTGAAAATCTGGTGACTCCAAGAAGCGCAAGAACAGCTCGTAAACGAGTTGTAGGTGCGGCCAAGAGGACTCCAACGTGGGCTCATCCTCCTCCGGATCGAATTCGGCGCCATTTGGGTTGGAGGATGGCGGCAGAGTTCGGAAAAGGTTGACAGCAAACTGATGAGAACAGATAAGTGGGTAAGCATGTGATATTAAATTGGTTAAATAGGAGCTTACCATATTGATTGCCTCCGGGTAAATAACTTCGGTTATTACGCCATTTTGGTTGGTGAGGAAATCGACCATTTCGTGCAGAGCCGCCCGCTTCACCTCCTTGAACTTGAGGTCGCTGAGCGGCTCGGAGAAGTCGAACAGTGTGCAGCATTGTTGGATCTTCTGTAAGAACAGCTCCTCTCGTTCACTGGCGGCGGTCTCTATGGAAATACAAATGAAATCATCATTAATTTCAAAATATATCAGTGGATATATCAAACAATATATAAACCATATAAAATTGACCTTAATATGAAATAAAAAGAACCTACAACTACAAAAACGACCAACCAAAAGCAGGCAAGCGAAACTCAAAACGAACATAATGAAGATCAGAAGAAAGGATCAAGTAGCTGGAGGACCTCAGGCCCAAGGGCAATGGCTGGAATAGCTCCATCCATCGCCATTGGCCCGGATCCATTCGGGATAGCAACCTCGCAGTGCAGGCAGCGCCAGGGCAACCGAAGCGGTGGGTGGCGTGTAGAACAGATTCCGGTCGCGAGCCCTTCCCGGACTGCCCGTCAGCTGTTGCAGCGTCTGGGGCGAGGGCTGAAGACCCGCCGGATGACCCGGCAGTATGTCACCGTTCTGCCGGATGCTTAGGCTCGATGTGGTCACCACCAGGGTGGCGTTAGATGTCACCATTACTGCTGATGACGCGGGTGCTGCGCCGCCATTGCGCTGGCCAATTCCCAGTGAGATGCTAATGCCGCCCACCAGATTCTGGGCCACCGTCGGACGCAGCTCCTCTGCGGGCACATCGCTGGTGGTGGGAACAGCGACGACGGCGGTGGCGGCGGACGACGGCACAGCCGCCGCAGAGGATGGGGATGATGAGGAGGAGGTGGCCGCCGCTGCTGCCGCCGCCGCAGCACTGGTACCCACACTCTTGGTGGCATTCAGTATGTTCTTTATGGCCGCGGCCGCGCTCACAGGTGACTGGATGATGAGGAAGCGATGAAATGAGAGGAGAGTATGTTTTTGATTTATCAAATTTCGGTTCGTTCAATTGGGATGAAGTTAGTGTGCGGATAGTGTGTGGAGATGCTACTAAATGGATTAGCTTCAAGGCAATTTTGGTCACGCAATAAGTACAATGCAGGTAAAACTTAAATAAACAAGGTACTTGAAATGTTATCCCAAAAGCTAATTCAATTAGTGAAAGTTTGGAGGAAAGTGTAAAATTTGTGGTTTGTACTTGGAGGTGGTGATGTGGTTATGTGTTGGGTATTCAGATCGCTGAGTGTGTATGTATGGACAAGACCAAGCTGCAAACCTTGCTGGCGGCGATGGAGCTGCTGGCTGCGTTGTTGGTGGCGGTGGATGAGGAAGCTGACGAGGAGGACGCCGCCGAGGCAGAGGATGCCGCAGCGGCGGCCGCCGATGCTGCGGCGGATGTGGCCGCCGAGAAGTGTTGCGCCAAAGTGGACACAAGTGAATTGCTGCCGCTAGCGGCGCCCGATGTCGTTGTTCCAGATCCAGATCCAGAGCCTGCTCCTGCCGCGTTCTTCGACATGCCGGCATTCGAGGATATCGAGAGCGAAGAAGTGGAGGACTGCGATCCAAATGGCGAGGAGGCAATCAGTGCAGCTGCAGCCGAATTAGCTCCACCACCGTACGTGGCGGCCGAGGATGAAGCCGAGGAGTTAGCAGCCGCCGAGGCTAGCGAGGATGAGGCCGCCTGCGAAAGCGAGGACAGGGCCGAGGCCGAGGAATTGGAGCTGGTGGACGAGGACGAGGGTGAGGAGGATGTGGTTGGTGCTCCTCCTGCTGCTGCTGCCTCTGGCGGTGAGAGGGGCGTTTTCCGCCCCTCGAACTTGGCCTTTAGCTCCTCCACGCTGCTAAACCTGAATCGGCTGCCGGTCTGTTGCTGCTGCTGCTGCTCCTGACCCTGTTGCTGATCCTGCACCTGATCGTCCAACTCGTCGTCGGCCAGCTGATCTAGGCCGCTGTGAAACGATGGCGATTTGGGTATGCGAATGCCGAGGGCATAATACCCGGCTGCAATGGGCTGCGGTTCCTGATCCTTGCTGGAGGATTTAATGGGCGCCGGTTTCCTTTGCTCTTGCTGCTGCTGTTGCGACTGCTGCTGCTGTTGCGATTGCTCCTGCTGATGTTGCTGTTGCTGCTGTTTGGGACCTTTGAGCCCGTTGCCCGTCAGCAACATAGCACCGAAGACCATCTCATTAGTGCCGGCACTTGGAGCAAATGGCACTCGGTTTTAATCTCGATACGGAACGCCTGCTTTTTTACCAGCCGCCCCCGCCGACCAACAACAACACATGAGAAAGACTACACTAGAAACTCAATTTGTGCACGCTAAGTATGAAACTATAGAATCTGTAATGGAATTGCAATATAGATAATGGTTTAGATTAACGCCGAATGCGATTATGCGCTGATGGGAACACAAAACGAAATGAAATGCAAATGGAAATGAAAATGGAAATGACAACGCCTCTGCTAAAATGCTTCTTTTGCCTCCAAATGGCCATAATTACGTGGAAAAACTTACGGTTCGAAGGGGATCAAATGAGGGAATAGGATAGGAAAGCAATTAACTTGGAAAACGAATATTTTCAACTAATATTAAAGTTTTCGGGGCACTCGACGTTCACGGTCTTGAAACGGTTCTTTTTTGTTGCTTCGACTGCTGCGCCAATCGGAAAAATCGATATCGAGAGAGAGAGAAATGGAGAGAAATTTGGTGAGCAGCAGACAGAGAAAATAGAGAGAGCGAAAGTGGGCTGGTGGGCGAGCGAGCCACAATAACAATAAAACCTCATAAAATAAAATAATATTGAACAAGCGAAATTTGTTTATTCGATTTGTGAGTCGAAACCGCCCAAGCAATTAGCAGAAAGGTATGTGAATAACGCAATACGATGACATTAATGCTGCACAGAAAAAAAAGTGTAACAATTTTATAATCATTATGGGCAGGTATTACATTTTATGTACATATATGATTTTTAAAAATATTGAATTTGTTTTTTTTTAAACGAATTCATAAATACTAAGCTTTTGATACACTTTTGGATACACTTTTTCGAATTATTGCTATACACAAGTGTTATAAAGAAATGCCGTTGTATGTACAGCTGTGTTCAAAAAAATAGCAGTGCTTGGGACCTGCGAGTTTAAGTTAAAAAATTCCTATGATTTACAATTTTAATGGTCAAATTTTTTTTATAATATCGTTAGGTATTTAATTTCAAACAATTTAGCAAATGTTTCACTTTTATTTCTTCAATAGTTTCGAAAATATAGATAAAAACAACAAAAGAGGCAGAAATTCTGGTGTTCAATGAAATAGCAGTGCTATGAAAAAATAGTCACAAAATTCAATATGACTTAGAACTAACATCGTTTTTTTTTTTTATGTGTTAATTAGGGTCTAATACTTGGTTGGATTGCCTTTGTTAGCCAGCACAGCCTTACACCCACGTGACATGGAGTCCACCAGGTCCTGCCAACGTTTGGGGGGAATTTTTGACTATGCATCCTGCACAACTTGCCAAATCTGAGCCTTAGACGTCGGGGAGTTTTTCGACACATATTGTTTAATGTCCCCCCACAGGTTTTCAATCGGGTTTAAATCGGAAGATGATGCTGGCCACTGCATTACATCTATTCTATTTCGGGTGAACCTATTCTTAGCCGATGAGCTTCTGCGTTTCGTATCATTATCCTGTTGGAATGTCTATTTTAAGGGTATATTATATTCAGAATATGACAGTAAGACATCACTAAGTATATTTGCATATGCGTTTTGGTCTATAATACCATAAATCATATGTTATGGACTCATACCATTGTAAAAAAAACAAGCCCATACCATAATTTTCGGTCCACCATGGTTGAAAGTCATCAGTGGGTGTTTTGGGTGGTACTCCGTGTTTGGAGGTCATCAGATATACTGGAGTGAACCAGTTCCACCAAATAGAACTATTTTTGACCCATCAATCCAAAAGATATTACGCCATTTGGAGACTGGCCAGATTAGGTAGGTCTTACGGAAGCTTAACTTTGCCTTAATATGCCTAGGGCTAAGTAGGGGATCCTTTTGTGGACTCCTCTCACAAACATTTTGATTCAGTAGTCATCTCTGAATAGTAACGTCGCTTATTCCCAAGTTCAGCTCAGACTTTATGTCCCTAAAGGATGCAAAAGGATAGACTTTGCTGTAACAAACAATGCGCCGATCCTCTATATCTGTGGTTTTACATATGGTACCACGGTTTTCGGGCTTCCATTCATATTTAATGGCATTGGATACCATTTTGGCAGAACATTCAAGGGTTTTTTGAATGTCCTTATATGTTTTTCCTTCCTTTCTAAGCTTAAAAATTAACATTCTTTTCTCCTGGGAGCAGTGGTGTCCTCTACCCACTAAAATAAAATTTTTTTATATTTTTTTTAATTTATTGCCCTTTAAAATAAACGAATTATCTTAACCAAACTCACTTTTTAGAAAATATTGATCATTTCGAGACTTTACGATGGACAAAACCAGAGACTGCTATTCTTATGAACAGCCTAAAAGTGGTGAATTTGCTCAAGAATGTAAATAAAAAAAGGATAACATGAAAAACTGACGGGATTTTCTTTTTTTCTATATCTATACATTCCATTTTACAAAAATAAGTGGAATAAAAAGTGGATTCCAAAAAGGGTCATGGAGAAATACATTTGTGTTTCTTAGTTTCCATCGCACTGCTATTTTTTTGAACACAGCTGTATGTAATTTAAGATGTTCTGTGAAATCCTCTAATGATGCTTTCTCGCAGTGTAATGAGAGGCTGCGGAGAGAGCGCATGTGTTGAAATTCCGGTGAGGGAGAAATGAGGAGAGAGAGGTGTAAATTGATGCGGCTGCTTGGTTCACATGTGTGAGTGGCCGTGCGTCAGTGTTGCCACCCACCTAATCAGACGACACTCCCTTGACCTTTAACTTTCGTGTACGTGATTAACAAATAATAAACAAATTACAACAGCTGAGCGAAATTAATCAAGCGCCGGCCATATAAGCGTTCAAGATCGGCCTGCCAATCAATATTCCCAACAAGCTTGCAGGTCGTAGGTACACTTTACAGAGAATGCCTGTTGTAAGTTAAAGCTGCACTTATATTGATGGAAATTTACTGGATTTAATTGAACTACTACGTTTTGAACAATCTGTTTAAGTGCATAGTTGCATACAGACTTGATTGGCTTGTTAGTAGGTAACATTGAAACTTCAATAAGAAGGGCATTTCATATCGCAAAATTGGAACCCTGCCCTGAAATGTATGCTACGTATGCAAGCAGTATCAAACTCTACCCCATACAACCGATCTGCAGGCTTAAGAAATATCGATCTGAACAGTTGGCAGTGCATGTATTATAAAGTAATATACTAAGTAGTAGGGTCTACTACTCCATGGCTACTCACTCTCGTTTAGCGGAATGAGGGCCGTCAGTTCGCAGTTCTTGGAGGCATTGTATCGGGCGCTGGTCTGTCGCTTCTCCTTGCGGACGATCGGGGTGCCGGTGATGTTCAGGACCTTGCTGATCGGCGTGGGCGGCGGTGCATCGTACGGTGGTGTGTTGTCCTTGAGTTTGTTAGCCTGCAAAGGGGCACAATTGACACTTATCTGATTATCGTTTCCCATTTCAACGGCTTGGCTTATGCTTAGTAAATGAAAATAGTTTTAACAACGAATGCAAAGCAATAAACGATCGAATCAAAAGCATACTCAAAACGTAGCACTTGCAAAATCAGAGCAAAGCAGTTCAGTTCGGGTTGGTCCCTCGCTGCCATTTTGGCCATCGGTTTTACCTTGGACTGTGCGAATCCTTGGCGCCTAAGTCGAGCTGCCTGTGGGTGTGTTTTAGTCTGATTTTAGTAATGCCCAACATTGAAATGTGCTCTGGGATCAGGAAGCTGGAGTTCGGTAGGCTTTCCATACACATATAGGATTATATTGCTGGCGTCTACCAGGGATTCAGGTGGTGGCATATATGTTTGTATATATTTTCCAGGCACTAACATTTATGTATTTTTTTAAGCATTTCATTGAGCAATTTGTTGGTAGTTTCAAAAAGCAAAGTGCTCGCCTTATACTTTATAAGATTTATTGGAAATGTTCAATAATTTTGCCGTTGGTGACACAAAAATTTAGAAATTTTAACATTTTTCATTAAAAGTTCATCTAGTTAATAACAGGCATGTGAGTATAAAGTTTTGTTTAATCAACTCCGTCTTTTGTTGACACAAAAATGACGGGAAATCGTATAAAATCTATGATTCAGGGCAATCTATTTATTCAATCGAAAAAGTCTTATCAGAACGTAGAACCCAAGGTAATATAATTGAAAAGATAACGATTTGTAAACCAAAATTAAAAGCAATATCGATTACTGTTATCACTTACAAAGTCATTAAATGCTATTTATATCTTTTGTTAAATAAAGACTATTTCGTCTACTAAAAGAAATAATTAAATGGAGCATATCTCCTATAAAAAAGCCAATGAATTTAATGAAAAACTCAGATATTTAAAGTAAAAGATCTAATAAGTTTATCTCTCCAAAAAAAATAGTCAAATTGGAGATGTGAAGAAGGGGGTGCAGATTGGCTTGTCAAGCACTTGCGATACAATTCCGATTCGATTTGTTTGTTAACGACACACACTCATTTAACAATTGGCAACATTGTGAATCTAATTGGTGTTGGTCAATCTAACTTGAATCGTGCGGGGTGAGGGCAGCAACGATACAATAACACACATCATTTGCACTGATTAGATAAGATAAGGCTTAGGGAAGTGTTGTGCTCTGCACACACTCACACACACACAAATGCACAGTGTGCGAGTAAGCATTACGAGTGAGGTTTACGCTTACGCCAAAATAACGGTAGGCATGCAATTAGGGCGACAGGTGAAAGACAGAGAGAGATCGTAACAGAAACAGAGAGAGAGACTGTGACTTAAAGACAGGAAGAGAAAGAGAGTGAGTGAGTGGGGGAGTGTGGTGGGGTGGGCTGGTGTTTTGGGGCAGAGCTACTCACCAAACTGCTCAATGGAGGAGTGCCGCCGGTTACCACGATTGTGGATGTTATTCCTTCTACTGTTGTTGCTGCCGCTACTGCTGCTGCTGTTGTTGTTGTACTTAAGTTACTGTTACTCTCTTTGATACCGTTAGTGGCCGATGCCGGTATGACTATGTTGTTGCTGCTACTGCTGCTGATGCTGCCGCTTGTGTTGCTATTGTTGTTTGTGGCCGTTGTTTCGTTTTTGGATTCTGCCGCTGACGCTGTGGCCGCCGCGATTGTTGTTGTTGTTTCCACAACTGAAGCTGCTGCTGTTGTTGTCGTTTCTGATTCTGCTGCTGAGTTTGGCGTCGCTGACGACGTACTGCTCTTTATTGTTGGTTCCAACGCCTCGTTATCCATAATACGCAATCGGTTCTGGCTCTTTTTGGCTCTTTGGATGTGCTCTCCTCTATGTGTGTTTTTTTTTTATAGCGATTTTTTATTTTTAACAAATATAAAATACGTATGAAAAGCAGCGAGAACGAGAGAAAAAAACGTAAACAACCGGAGAAACAAACAAATACAACAGGCCGGGCTGGACCGCTCTCAGTTGATTGCTATCTGAAAATTATATTTGCACTGTGGAGGGTCGAAAGAAAGAAATTAACGTAGCAATAACTAAAGGAAAAATAACAATAGCATCACAACACACCGTGCAATTAAGCCACAAAACAACACACTCAAGCAGACACACACACACAAACACACGCAATCGCATTCGCATTCAAGGGGCGCTCGATGTAAATTAAGGGTTTACTGAAATCTACCACGAATCTTCTCATCACTATTATTGCTCATTTGTTATGCAACTTCATGGAAATTCCAATAGTTTCTTTTTCCTTTGATCACTGTACAGTGGAACGTGCATAACTCGAATTATCTATATAATACATGCACACGCCGCTATTAACTTAACCATAACTGTAAACACATTGCCAATGGGAAACGGAGCAACCTTTAAGAATCTCTCGCTGCGCGCTTTCCAATTGGAATTGCCTTAATGGCGGAAAACCGCTTCGGATCGGAGTTCCAAAGTTGTCACAAGATGTCCACACAGAACCGCGATCATATTCTCATTCTCTAGCATAGAAAATCCGGTTCTAAACGGTACCGAAAACACGTTCATGCAGCGTTCCTCCGATTAGTGCTGTAACTTCCAATTGGACAGGTGTTGTCGGTCATGTCGAATTTCGGATTCCCATTTAAATGTTAGCATTAACACTTTGTACAGGTCTTCAGGCTTTTCATTGTTTGGCATTGTTCAATTCGCATAAAACTATACTCGAAACGGAAATAAATAACAAAAATGCCAAAACACTCGCGGCAGAGAGAGCGCACTTGAAAAGAGAGTAGAGAGTGAGAGAGCAAGCGAGACGAGCAACAAGTTGAGAAGCAATGGCCGTCGACCAATTGCCAGGGTTGCCAGACATGCCAATGGAAATGGGGGAAGAAGAGCGCTTATGGGTGGTGTTGGTGTTTTTCAAACATTTTTTCATTTCTTTTTGGAGGTGCAAGGATGGGCATTCTTCAACACAAGTATTGTTGGGGCACTCAGCAAGTACTCATAGGTATTGTTGTTGCAAGGAAGGGGTGAAACAGAGAGGGAGAGAGAGACGGAGACAGCCAGAGAGCGTAAAAATAAAATGTGTACTAGGCACGATTAATAGTTGTAGTTGCACTTCCAAGACCCAAACACACAATTATTATTATATATATATATATATGTGCACATATATAAGTGGGGAAACAAATATAACTTTGAATGTCAAGGGGCGAGGTTAATTTGTGGGTTATATTTTCAGAGGGGGGTTTTTAATGGATCTTATTTCGCCAATTTACCGCCAGAAGCTGCAAGAACTTGTTCAATTTGGCCCTGCTGCGATATAGGTTCGCCAACATCAAGTTCACTGCTGATAAAAGCTAGTTCTTTACGTAAAATGCGAATTCTAACAAAAACGCTTGCACACGCACACAGAATCACAGCACAGCGCACACACACACACGCACACCCCGCTCTCGCGTTAAAAATTCAGTCGTCGAGGCTATACGAATTATTTGCGCTGCAATTTCTTCGATCTCTGCGATTCGCTTCGATTTTCGCGTGCGAATTCCACAAGGCTCGCTCGCGAATTTCACACCCAATTGCTCGGCGGTCTATCGGCACCGGGGTCAAGTTCACCTTTTCGCTCAGAACGCACAACATCAACGGTCTGTGCAATTGTAAATAATAATTTATGTAAACTGTCTTATTCACGCAACGTTGTCGGTGCTCAATAGAAAATAGAGTTACCAGGGCTGCAGGCGGGCGGCGGCGTTGCCTGACCCAGCCGGCTCTTTATAGTTTCTTTTGAGAAGATTTTAGTGACTCCGGTTAAAAGCTAAAACCAGCTTTGGCTTATGCGTTGGTACTAACTTAAATCAAAGTCTTTAAATATTATATATATACTATCTATATAGTATACTGTCTTATTGCCCAATGCAAAAGCTCGAAATATCATTATTAATTATAATAAACCAAATGTTTACAAACTGTTATTTAATTGTTGTTCTCGCATAATTTAATTTTAAAAATAATATCTTTTCGTGGTTTTCGATAGTTTGTACATTAAATATAAATAATTAACATTTAACATTTGGCACTTTACAAGAATATAATATATATTATATAAATTATTTTGATCGTTTAAAAAACGATAATTACGAAGTAATCAAAATTTTTCTGTAAATTACATATTAGCAAATATTGCGGCCCTTGTTTTACAAACCAGGGCCTCTTGGTCTAATAACACTTGGTGGCAATACAGGTGGCAACGCCAAAGCCATATTGTTTATATCGCTTGCGAGATTGACTTTTAATTTTTTTAATAAAGTTTACGCCAATTGCTATGCAGATCACAATCAAGGTGCTAAAGGGCAAGGACTGCACCATCGAGGTAAGAATGAACAATGCCAAAATCAAGTGAGGTCGTTAACATGGGAATATTCCACGCAGGTCGCGCCGACATCGACGATTCTGGAGGTGAAACACCAGATCGAGGCGGAACTGCAGATATCGGCGACAAATCAAAAGCTACTGCTGTTGGGGCGACCGCTGAACAACGAACAGACAATTGCGTCCTATCCCAACATCAAGGAGGGCACCAAACTAAATCTGGTGGTGATAAAGCCCTGCCTGAGGGATAGCATCCTGCGGGGATTCCGCAAGCACTATTCGGAGCTCCTGGCTGAGCGTATGACCAATGAGTTTATGGCCGATTTCGAGCGGAAAATCAACGAGCTGAGCCTGGACGACCTGGAGAGACTGTCCGACAGCATAGTCAACAGAGCGGGCACATAGCGCCATTGAAGAGCCAAGACCCACAAGCAACCACCACCACCACCCCCTCCAAAAATATGATGGAAGTCTATCCTCACAGCATAATATTTGTATTTCCCCCCTCTAACAAAACAAACAAACTAAAAAATATGAGGTAGTAAAAATTAAGACTTGACTGAAAACACACGGCCCATATTCTTTTTTCGCTGCGGTCTGGCAACGCTCCACCAGTCAGATGCAGTCTTTGGCTGTGTGCGTGCGTGCCTGTGTGTGTGAGAAGAAGAAAGAGAGGAGAAATGCGTGTGCTGTCGTGCAAATTTCTTGGCCGAGTTGTGAACTCCGCGCTGCCCCAACAAATCATTTCACTGCGTTCCCTGTCCAAAACCAGTGCAGCTATGGTGAAAGTAAGTGCAGGTTGACCGGCAAACGCGGATTTCAGGCTGTGCGGCAGTCCGGATTCCATTACATAAGCCGGTGGGCCGAGCTGCATAAATATTGATTGCGGCGGCACCTAGAAATTACAGCGCTTCAAGGTTATCGCCTCCATCTTGCTGCCTCTTTTCTCTAAAAGTGCCTGTGTGCTTTCTTTCTGCCCCCCCACTTCATTTCCAGGTAGGAGACTCCCTGCCAGCGGTGGATCTGTTCGAGGACTCGCCAGCCAACAAAATCAACACCGGCGATCTGGTCAACGGCAAGAAGGTGATCATCTTCGGCGTTCCCGGCGCCTTCACTCCAGGGTGCTCCAAGGTGCGTAGCATAGTTGCAAAGTCATCTGCTCTGAGTTTCCGAATATTGTAGAAACTCCCCAGCAATTCAGTTTAATTTATGCAGCTTATGTATTCCAACTGAATAATGCATTTCCCCACACCCACAGACCCACTTGCCCGGCTATGTGAGCTCCGCCGATGAGCTGAAGTCCAAGCAGGGCGTGGACGAGATTGTCTGCGTTTCGGTCAACGATCCATTTGTGATGTCCGCCTGGGGCAAGGAGCACGGAGCCGCTGGCAAGGTGCGCCTCCTAGCTGATCCCGCCGGCGGTTTCACCAAGGCCCTGGATGTGACCATCGATTTGCCACCACTTGGCGGCGTGCGCTCCAAGCGCTACTCGCTGGTGGTGGAGAACGGCAAGGTGACCGAGCTGAATGTCGAGCCCGATGGCACCGGACTCAGCTGCTCGCTGGCCAACAACATTGGCAAGAAGTAAATGGAATCCAGTTAGCCCGGAAACACTAGAAACTCATACAGTAATGATATCAATTACGTCTTCAAAAGAACTATGTAAAACGTACAATATATATGCGATTAGAGATGTTATGTCTAAGGGAGTTGCTTTAATATCTAATTGTGGAGGCTTATAGTCTTTACATTTTATCTTATAACTAGCGATTGTCCGTGTTTGGCGCGATCTTCTGTGACAATAGTTTGCCATAACCTCCGCGGCCGGCGTCGTAATCTGTGCGGTATTCATCTCGCACCTGGCCGCCGGTTTTGCCGCGTCCATACTGCCTGCCCTCCACGAAGCCGGCGTCCCAGTCCACACGAATCAGACGGTCGTCCAAGCGGGTGCCATTCACAAATCTGTTTTGTCCGAGTAGAAAGGAGTATTGAAGTTAGTTAGGAAATGATATTTTTCACTTTTCAAAGTTATTTATATATCCCAGCTGTTCCTTTAACCGACGAGTATCTGGTTACTTCTACAAATGCCGGGAAAAAGGCGGCTTTCTCTTGCGTGGAGATGGATATGGCTCACCTCATGGCCGCCTCGGCCTCCGATCTGACATAGTACTCCACGAAGCAGAAGCCGCAGGGCGTCTTCTTGTACTTGTCCAGGCCCATCACAATCACACGGACATCGCCGCAGCGGGAGAAGAGCTCGTGGATCTGCTCCTCGGTGGTGTAGAAGCTGAGGTTTCCCACGTAAAGTGTACACGAGTCGCGGAGCGATCGCTCTTGCTCGGAGCGCGAGCCCTGCAATTGGTTTATTGAGTCGGAGATCTGATGGGGCGCCTTTGGATGTACTCACCTTGAAGTGCTGATCGCGATATGAGCTTAATTCCACAGATGCAAACATATTTTTCAGCTATAATCTATTGAAATATTTTCTACGCGTTTATTTAGTGACGGCACTCCAGCGATTGAAAATTCGATAGCACTTTGAAGCATGAATCGGTTAGCTAGAACATAAAAAGTTTACTGGGTAGCAAAAATGAATTATTTTAAAAATCATTCTATACTTCACTCTTTGCCCTAATAAGAACTTATTCTTTAAGAAGCTTAAATGAAAAACCATTGCAAATATTTAACATGTAAATATAATGGAAATAAAGCTGTGACTTTGGGCGATAGTTTTGTACATTCGATACATACAGTGTTTACCTTTGGGTATTTCCGGCACGCGTTAGTACATTTTCATATTGCTGCTGTTTCACCCAGAAATTTTGTAGTTCGTTGTTATTATTTTATTTTATGGACTCCGCAGACCGTACTTAATGAACTCCACACTCAATTCCGCGGGCGGCAAGCGGCAGCTGCGCTTTCGCGGCGACGTCACCGGCAGCCGTGTGGAGGAACTGCATCACCAGCAGCAGGAGGAGCACAAGCAAAAGGCGCCGCTCGCCCAGGATGACGTTGCAGCGACGCCGACTGCGACGCCGGCAGCGGGCTCAGCGCAGCAGCGACTGCAGAGCGGTAAACACGGATTTCTGATTGGAAATACATACTTTTGAATTATTTATTTATTTGTTTATATTGTAGTTTAATAAAGTATAATTAAGTTCTTAGGGCGACATTTACATTAACTAATTTTATTTGGTTTTCGCGCTTATTCATAGCATCTTTACTTTTATCATAATATACAGATTTACCTTTGACTTGATACTATATTTAAAGTTTTATAGATTTTTAATTAACTTAAATCGCAGATATAGCTTTTAAATATATAATATATCATAATTTGTGATTTTTGAAGTAGTTTTGTTTAAGGATAATGATGTATATTCAATGTTTTTATAATCAATCGGTATCTATTTAACTTAAATCATTAGAATCTATGCATGTACTATAAATTAGTTTTATACTTATCCTTAATTTTTGTTTTTTATTCCAGGACCCGGCGAGACCAGCACAAACACATTCTACGACTTCTTCAAGGTGGAGATGACACGCGGCTACATGCTGGAGCACGACGAGGAGCGCTATTCGGCGCGTAGGCAGAAGATCTACAGCTTCATGCGCATACCGCGGGATCTGGAGCGATTCATGGTGTACGGGATCATGCAGTGCGCCGACTCCTTCCTCTACATTCACACTTTTCTGCCCGTCCGATTTGTGATGGCCGTTTGGGCCCTGGTTTCCAGGACGGTGGCAAGGATCTTTCGACTGCGCAGCAGCGGACAAAGGCTGCTGTCGCCGGCGGAGATCTGTGATCTGCTGAAGGGCGTCATCTGGATGACGGTGACGCTGATAATGCTCCTGGTGGACACGAATCGGGTGTACCACATCATCAAGTCGCAGTCGATAATCAAGCTGTACATATTCTACAACATGCTGGAGGTGGGCGACCGGCTGTTGTCCGCCTTTGGTCAGGACACCATCGACGCTCTCTTCTGGACGGCAACAGAACCAAAGAATTCCAAGCGCGAGCATTTTGGAGTACTCACGCACGTTCTCTTCACGCTAATCTATGTCTTCTTGCACAGCGGACTGATCATGTTTCAGGTGAGTAATGGTAGTTTTATAAACCATATTTTCGATGATTCAATGGTTTGGTTTCTAAACTATTCCTTCAGGCCACCTGTTTGAATGTGGCGGTGAACTCCAACAACAAGGGCCTGCTGACCATCATGATATCGAATAATTTCGTGGAGCTCAAGGGTTCCGTGTTCAAGAAGTTCGACAAAAACAACCTGTTTCAGCTGACCTGCAGCGATGTACGGGAGCGATTCCATCTTTCTGTGCTTCTGTTCATTGTGGTCATCCAGACCATGAAGGAGTTTGACTGGAGCATCACCCAGTTCTGTGTTATGCTGCCCGACTGCTTTGCCGTGCTGTTCACGGAAATCCTCATCGATTGGGTGAAGCATGCGTTTATCACGCGATTCAATGAGCTGCCGGAGAGCATCTACAGGGAGTACACGACCAGCTTGGCCTACGATATGACCCAGACGCGGCAAAAGCACGCCTTCTCCGATCATTCGGATTTGGTGGCCAGACGCATGGGCTTCATTCCATTTCCGCTGGCTGTGGTCTTGATAAAGGCCATCTATACAGCGGTCTCTTTCGAGAACCTCGCCGCCTGGCTGCTCTTCCTGCTTGCCTACTTGTTTGCCATGGGCCTGCGCATTTGCCTGACCATCTGTGCGCTGGGCAAGGCCTGCAAGCTGATGAAGGAACATCAGACAGAGCGCAACAGTTCTACACCGAGTAGCATGACCAATGTGCCGGTCATAGGCGCAGCTGCTCCTGTCTCAGCGGCTGCCATCGGCGGACAGAACCAAAATAATAATAATAATAATAACAATAGCATTAGCATTGGCTCGAAGCCAGCCCAGGTGACCACACTGTTGACCCCGCCCAGTGCCGGCCATCTCGATGTGAGTAAGAATTTCTCGCGAAACTCAATCGGTTCCACATCCACGCCAAAGAAGGCGGTCAGTGAGCAGGAGCTGGACGTGACCAACTCCCTGGAACTGGGCGCCACAGCTCTCTTCTCCAACAGCGATGTGGATCTGGACGATGTTTGCCTCAACGAGCAGGTGACCAACACCAATGCCAGCTCAGCCGTACAGGAGGTTTACCAAGAGCAGGACCTGGTGCGCAGCCAACCGGATCTGATGCTGCTCAACAGTTCCGGCGACGGAGTGGCAAGTCCCAAGGCTAAGCAGGCCACCCAGCGATTGCCCAAGCGAACGCACAAGCGTTCCGAATCGGAGCCAGGCATGCCCAGCATGGTGGAGAAGGGCGGAGCTGCTGGTACTGCGGGCGGCAACCAAACGACACAACTGTAGCCATAAATCGATGCTAATGTATTATTATATTTGATTTTATCTTATACGTAGTTGCTCTTTGGTTTAAGTATAAGTGAGAACTGGATTGAAAAATTACCTTAGATCGTAGCCGAAATTATATTAGCCCTGGAATATCGAACTGTGCCTCAAAATCCTTAAGACGGTGTGTGTCCCATGGTATTTCCATGAACTTTTTTGAATTTTTTGGCTGTTTCCGAGCCCTTGCAAAATAAAAACACTCAATAGCTTTTGGCCAAACTATTTATTACCATTAGGTGGGGTGATAATTATATAATAATTATGGAATAATAGTAGAAAGTTGACTTTGCTATTGTACATAACATGCTATAAGAAGTCCAATATTAAATAGTTTCTTTTATTTATTTAGCACAAATAGCTTATTTTTTAATGGATTCAACTTTGGTATGTCAATGGTATGTACAAATATTACTCATACGACACGTTAACATCAGATTGTATAACAAATATCTTCCAATTAACTTGGCCAAAATCTAATCTAACTGAAGGCAATTTAAAACATGAAATCTATGTGATGTACACAACAATTTCATCTATTTAACAGATATGCTCTCACGCATCATTTATCCAATAACCTTTAGCATTTTGAAGTTAGCAAGATGACTCCCAGCTGAATGAAAAGCCAAGCCAAACTAAGTTTACCACAAATTCCTAGGGGCAAAAATTGCTTTCAGCTTAGCGCGAAATTGTTTTCTGGACGAGCTCCCCAAAAATCTTTGGGATCTGAAGTTTGGAGCTACCCGCCACCCCCTCACTGAGTTAGATTCGTGAATGAAATGGTTTCCCGCTTTGTTTGTGTTTGCACGCGTAGGAAAATCAACAAGCTGCAAATGGAGTGCTCACTCGGCCCCATATCCGCGCCCAACAACCAGCTCCCAGCTCCTCTACTCCACCCATGACCACCTCCTGGGAACTTACACGCGCCATGGATATATATACATGTATATCTACGCCGCGGGGCGTATCAGTTTTATGAATGAAATTTTACGCTGACCTTGGAACAACGCATTGTGGTTGCGTCAGTGGCCTGAAAAAATGGGGAAGTTTTCGCAGAGGAAAACCCCTTGGAAAATTCGCACTCAATGGCGCGCAAACTCACCAAAATGTTTGAACTTCTCCTCGCTGGCCGCTTTCATTCATGAAAAGTTGGGCCAACTTCATGAATGGTCTTTCCCTTTTTCGATTTCAAGGACACGACGCTCCTGCGGAATGGCGTCCTTATCGATTTTCCCTCTCGCATTTATGTATTTTTCACATTTCGCTAACTGCGTGGGCGGAAAATACGGTTTTCCTTCTTGTTAAGTGTGATTTTTGCGCAGATTTATTGCTGTTTTGTTTTGACTTCTGTTTAAAGTCGAGACTTTATGGGATTTTGTGTTTAATTTGTAGCATTTAAGATTTAAGTGGGTTTCCGTATGGGGAAATAAAGCTTTATAAGAGGGGAAATACTTAAAAATGTTACTTAATAAGAGTGTTAAATTGATTTGTTGTTGCATATTCACAGCGAAGATCATGAACATGCAACATATTAAAAGAACCCCGAAAAGTAGGCCATAGTATTAGCATCACCTGGCCAAACTTTCTTTTCGAGCCACCGAATATATAGTTTAGAAAACTAATCATATTGCATAGTTTATGAGCGGCATAGTGACATCTTGGTCTGGACTAGAAGTAGCCTTGAATGAGTCCACATGCCATGTGGACCAGTTTTTTTTTATGAATGAAAGCACCACACCCAGGAGCACCGGGCCAATGCCTCTTCACCTTGCTCTTGACTGCCGCTGTGCCCCAACATCATAGTACATATATCGATTCTTCCCATTAGCTTTGGACCTGCGCACTGGCAGATACAGATACTCGCACGCATATACATAGATACTATAGATACGCGTACTTATGTAGATGTTCTGGCCCCAGCTGCTTATCGCTGACACATTGACGACAATGAGCTTTATATGATGCAGCCCGAACTGTTGCTTCCCACTGACGTCATGGGAATGCTGATGATTAGGGTTTCCTGCAGCGAATGTAACCAAAATCCAAAGGCTGCATAATCACCTATAAGAGCGATAAGAAGTTGTGCGTATCATGTAATTGTAGTTGTATAAAAGGAGATATTAGATATCTGTGACTCCACTGCGGGTAAAGTCCTGGAACCAGTCGTACTGCTCGAGCCAGCGTTGCATCACTCCGCCAAAGACGTAGAGACGCACCGGAACGTAGTCGACCTCGTCGTTTATATCGTCGGAGGAATCGGATGCATCACGTTCGTCATCGGAATCGTCATTCGACAGCAGGACATCCAACGCAATGAGGCAGTGCAGCAGATAGATAACACTGGACACCAGAGAGGCTGTCGCCTGGTCCCGCAGGCTACCGAAGAACGGATGAAGCGGCTTCTCCGGATACAGTAAATCATCCGGGTTCCTCCCATCGTACATTATATAGAAATCCGTCTCCGCATCGCCCAGTGCCATCAACGAGATTACCGTATATAGAACGAATCCGATCAGAGGACGAACCACTTCCTCAACGATCGATGTGCGCTGGCCGGTGCAGAGATTTATGCTGGCAAAGAGCGTTATCACCGTGAATATGTAAAAGAAGGTCATATAAAAGCTGTGGATCAGAACATCGTTCCAAATCATTGTGGTCAGATTGACGAAAACAAATGCTTTCAGTTGGTAGTACAAAACGAACAAGTTGGCCGTCGTCTCCACCGTGTAGAACAGGAAGAGCACCGGGCGCATCTGATACAAGTAGACCCTCATTTCTGCAGTCGCTTCGAATGCTTGACAAAACTGGCAGGTGTACTATGTTTGAAGTAATCCATTTCAATGTGAAGTATCTGCTCAAAAAGTACAAAAATAGAATGTTAAGAGCCGGAAACTAAGCTCAATTCAATTTGGTCAAAAAGATTTGACCAAAAGTTATGGTTATAGCTACATAAGTGACCAAACGAATGGTCAAAACGAACTGACTAAGATGAAGGATTACAACGAAATGACCAAAGAAAGAAAAAAACAAAATTAGAAAAACTTAATGGCCAAAACCGAATGACCAATACGAAATGGACAAAATGCAATGACCACAAGGAAATGGCCAAAATAAAATGATGAAACGGAAGGAGCAAAGCGAAGGAATGATCAAAACGATATGGAAAAACTATCGAGATCACGGCGTTTATACGGACGGACATACGGACAAATAGGCGGATGGAGTGCCGGGCATGGCCAGATCGATTCGGTTTGTTATGCTGATGGAGAATATATCTATTTTATAGGTTTGTAAGAGCTTAATCTTTAAGTTAACTAATCTTTAAGTTAATTCAGATTCTTCAAAATATGTTCATAAGTTAAAAAGTAAAATCAATTTTAAAGATTTACGTACAAGGATGATAATAAACGTAGAGGTCCTATGTGTGCTCCAATTTGTTTATGGTTTACATTCTGCCCAAAGGTGTTCCACAAAATGCACTTTGTACCCGGAATGTACCAAGCATACATACATACATACATATGTGTGTAGATATGTATGTAGTTCCCATTAGCGAACTCGAAAGACACGCTTTTGTTGTAGCCTCCGTCTTCTTTCTCGTATGGAAAGTGCTGCTTTGGGCTCGGCTCATCTCGTCTGATCATAAAAAACCACTTCACCGCGGCGGTTGGTGCTTCTGTTGCTTCGTTTGCTTCTGTTGGCCGGACGGACTGCTGCGTCTGGAAACAGTAGCAACATTTGCCTGCCAGTTTGATGCTGTTGACTGCTGTTGACGGCGATTACGTTGATGACGCGCAGACCGCAACGAATTTACGCGCAATTCTCCACCGTGCTCCAAGCTCCAAGCTTCCAGCTTCAGATTCGGCTCCAGCTCCAGCTTCATCTGAAGTGGCGTGGGGTGGGGGTAAGCATTTAAATAAATGTTTGTACACACGAGCCGCTCATGCAACGCCAAAAAGTTAGTACACTTGAAAACGAACAATTGAATTTTGGTTGTAATATTTAGTTAAGTACCTTGCTTTTTAAAATTCAGCTTGCACTTATATGCCTAATATTCTTTTCACCTAAATAAATGGCTACGAAAACAGTGTTAAATTCGTTGTATTTTTAATAATATATTTAAGTTCAATGACCTTTAGGAAATTGAGACAAGTTGGCAGTAGCCTGCGATAGCTCCGACGATGCCAATCGATAAAAAGTAAGAAGAATCGTTATCAATATCCTCACGCCATGTTTTCCCAAGTTTCCGAGCAATTGTGTATTTAATTTTTAGTTTAAATCGCGTGTTTTCGTGTCGAATATTTTTCCGCGCGTTTAACTTAATCCGTGTGTTGGCCAAAACTACAAGAACGTCCAGTAAAATGACAAAGCCCTGTCTGCTATTGTTGTTGTAGCCACTGTATTGCCTGTTGCAAGCACACATGTGTGTGTGTGTGCTTGTGCAAAGTAAAAGGGTTAATTCATTTAACCATTTCGACTGCGTCATCTCTTTGTGGCTTCTTAACATAAAAAAAGGCTGAATGCTGCTGCAATTTTGACAAGCGAACGCACCGCATTTTAGCGACTTTAAGTGCAACAACAAAAGAGGGCAGCTGCTTCTTACGTACATACATACATATGTACTGTACATTTGTCTTGTGTACACATTTTATCTTCATTTTTTTGCCGCTTGAGATTCCAGGGATCGCACAGTAGTCACTTGCGACTTTTTCAAGTTGAACTTAAGCACGCGAGCCCTGCCCAAAACAAAAAAAACTAGGAAATTTATTTATTTATCCGTTTTTGTAAGATCCGCAGAAGGATCTTCTGTCTCGTTTTCGTCGCGGCCGCCATATTGAAGTTTACGCGTGTGCGTGCGTACGTGTGTGTCCAACTAGATTGCAAAGTAATATGAGACAACATTCCAATTAGAAAATCTAAATATAATCCAATTAGAAATCAAAACATTTGTATTTATATCAAGGTAAGTATATTTAATATTGATTTAATATAATTTTGATATTTATAATATTTATATTTATAATTATTGACAAAAATGTACATATTTTGGAGTTTAACTTGATATTTGAAGATTTCTTAACAGTGATTTGTTATGAATAATTATATGCTTTTAATTTTGAGGAATAATAATACTACATAAATAGATCGGGGATTCTAAACCTTTTTTTCTTCCAATTGATAATGACCAAGTGCAATTTAATTTTGAGCATCATTGTGGGTCGCTTTTGGCCCCACAATTAAGCGTTCCCAACTGTTACGTAATCGTTGGCGCAGCACTGCAAATTGCTGGCGTTACGCCCATCCCAGGGGGCATGGCCGCTATGCGCTGCTCCGCATGCCACATACAGGCGGCTAAATGCAAGTGCATAAATAACAATTACAGCTGCAACTGCAGCGGCAGCAGGAGCAGCAGCAAAAATAGCAATAATAGGCAGCTCGGCCGCTCAGGTGTCAATTGGGGGCCGCGCTGACCGCCGGCCATTTTGCAAAAGCGCATTCTGCTGCATATGTATATATATATCGGCAAATATCGGCATATAATGCCCGTTGATTATTATGTTTACACTATATGCGAGATCGGTCCGCTCGGCAAGATTGCCGGTCGCGGTAATGATCCCGCACCGTTTCGATCCCAATGCAAATCAACGGCAATTAATAATTCATCGCCCGCTGGGCCTCCTCCATCCACCAACCGAATCCGATGGCAATTATGCGCCACCCCGCCGGCGGGGGCTGCACACAGCTCACCCGGTGGAGCTGGCCATCACAATGAGCTGGAAAAGCGCACATGCCGGCCAGCAAGAGGGCGGTTCGCAAAACTCGCACATTACTGGCGGTAATTTCGGGGGAAATCTCTTAGGTTTCCAGTCGATTACGGACCACTTTATTAGATGCTGTTTTCCATTGCAATTACTGGCTAGAAAGAGCCTATTAAAATAGCACATTTATTACCAAGGAGATCGGTTTTATACTCTAAAAAGCAAACATTAATGCCCAAAAGATTGAAGCAGCTTATTGTTTCAACTCGATCATTTGGTTTAGTCACTTAACTTCAGCTATGATTAGTTTTAATGATTGAATACTGCACGATCCACCCTCGCGTATCTAACTAAATCTTCGGCTATATTCAATAAAATAAATTTAATATGCAAAACAGCCGGACAAGAGCGTAGCAGCAGCAGCACTACAAACTGCTCCAGTGCCCGCCTGTCGTCCAATATCAGCAAATTTGCAATAAAATATTTGTCTGGCCGTCGCTTTCGGTGGAGCGGAGTTGGGGTTTCAGTTGGCCAAGTCGGTCGGTTGGCTGGTAGGTAGGCCAACAGTGGGTCGTCGAGTGGTCGCCGCCCGGCTACTGCAAATTATTTATTTGCACCTTTCGCCGCCATCGTCGCACTGAAGCCCCCTGCTCCACCAATCTTGCCCCCCAACCTCCTCCGATCGGCAGCACTATTCTCTTTCTCCAGCGAACTGCATTTCCATTTGCTTATCAAATCGCTGGCAATCGGCGGAGTGAGAAATGCAGGGCAAATATAAATATTAGTCGGTTGGCGACGGGTGCCATGTGCACTGAAAGAAAACCAAGCGAATATCCTTGAGATATGTATCTCAAAAGCTGTCGAAAAGTATGCAGCAATATTATCTTCATCACTATGCCTGCCGATAAGTGGGTTTTAAGCACTTTTACTATAAATTTTAATCATTAAGACAACTTTTCTTAGTAGCAGACTAACAAATACTCTTTTAATATGCATTTTTATTTTTTTATTAAACATTTTTGCCCTGTGTGGTTGTGGGGGACTAGAACTTGGACTGGCGTATGAAATTAGGCGCTGCCAATTCGCCGCCAGCCATTTCGACCTGTCCGATGCATGAAAAGTGTGAAAACGAATTAGTGGACTAGCTCAGGGATCTGGAAACTGGCTCAGCTCCTCGCTGACTGGGGATATGGAGGGGGAATGCGGGTCCAAGGGCAGACAGGGGTCGCACAAGTTATTAGGGTCTATGCATTCGTGATTTTCAAGCGAGACATAAAGGTGAAAGCGAATATGTGGCACAAACAATCAGTGAAATATGTTGTATAGATTGCAAAATATATTTAATTAACATCATACATATGATTTGTAGATGATCACATTCCACTTCTTCAATAGTTAACTTAGTTTAAGTGCCCATTTGAAACAACTGGCAATAGCTATGCAACAAACTGCTGTTACTCAGAAATGATACAATTCCATTTCGGAGCTGTACCAATTCGCATTTTCAGAACTTATGGCTGCTCTTCGTTCACAACTCCTGGAAAAGCATGACCAAAAAAACAGCTGTCCTCGCAGGACTTTCAACACATGTCGCTGGTTTACTGTTTGCTCCACAAATGCCTAACTTTAGCTAACCAGAAAGCCAGGCCAAATTGTCACTGGCACACGGGCGCCCAATAATTATAACAATGGGTGGCCCCAGCGACAGTCGTCGAGTTGTGGAGTTGGAACTGTGTGTTAACCGCGTCATGTTCACAAATTTGTTTGCATTCCGCAACGGTGGTCGCCGCCACCACTGACAAAATGCTCAAAGCCCAAAGCACCGAAACGCACAAAATGCGGCAAAAAATAAAGAAAAAAAAGTAAAAAATCGAGAAGCAAATAAACCCCAGCCATCGTCACATATGACAAATTTTGTTGTTGAAAATCGTGTAGCTGTTGCGTGTGGCTTTTACGCCCCACCGCATCGGGCGGAAGAGGGGGGCGTGGCGGCCAGAAAGGGGCGTCCGTGTGCCACATGCGTGGCGCATGCGTGGTGGAGTCGGTGACTATGACAAATCGCCACATGGCAGGCGGCCAATTAGCAAGCGGAGAAGTCCATGCAGACTGGTTTGATGCCACCTGATAGACCCAAGATTAATTACAGCTAATGGCCAGACTAAGCTTCCATATGTGCATGTGATCCTATCCTTATGATTCCATATATCAATACCAAGAAGAAAGGCTCCCATGACTTGGTACAATAGTAGCGTTTATTAGACTGGTAAAAGGGTTCTAAGAAAGCCAATTAAAAGTACGTTATAAATTTTCATTTTCCTTAGCTAGGTCAAAGTGCATAACAATGTCCTCCGAGACAGAACTTTCCAAACTTTCCATTTTAAGAATAGATTGCTTTCGTGTCCAATACTTCAACTGAAAAGTTAAAAACTTAAAAAAAAATCCAGAGATACAGGTGAAAACCAATAGATACTTACGTTCTGTTGATATGTATCCCAAAGATTCGGACTTTTTGCAATTCGGAGCAACAAGTGCACTTGTTTATTGCCACTGCTGCGCACCTTAAGAACACCATGAAGTAGATCTTCCGTCAGTTCTGGGCACTGATCCAGTAGAAGCTCCTCCATTTGGGCATTAGCCTTGATGAAGTCCAAGAGCTGTTCATCAGTGAGATCTGGACAGTTGGAGAACCGAGCAAAGGTTATGACAGTGGGCAGACACAACTTGGCCATGTCCTGATACGCAAATATGCAATTGGACAACTGCAGTTCCGTCAGATTCATGCAGCGATTTAGAGCCAACTCACTTAGGCACTTGACATGATCCTCAAAGATGCAATTAATTTGAATGCCCACGAGTTCATTGGCTTTTGTCTGCACCACATTGGCAAGGGCTTTCGTTGTGTCCTTGTTTTCTCGAATCTCGGTGATTTTCAGCTCAGTAAGCTTAGGCAACTTAAGAATCTCATTTTGACCGGCCAAAAAAGTGTCCAGATTTACGAATAAGTTGCTCAGTTGTTTGCAGTATGAGATGCAACACATGGGATACGTATGAGAACCCGATAGATTCAAACACTTCAATGGTGCGCCACTCAAGTAAATGGCCTCCATAGCTGGTTTAGAAATCTCTTCAGCGATCTTCAGGGCTTCCAATTTGCCAAACTGGTCAATAAAGCAATCCTGCACTGGGCAGTAGACATCCAGATCGGTCAGATTGCTCATCAATTTTGGCAGTGCGAGAAATGGCCAATGAGGGAATTTGGTATTCTGTTTGCTCGCCGATTTTTCCCAGGTAATGATGCAGCATTTCACGTGCAGCAGACGTCCAATATTGGCCCGTTCCAGGATGTTCAGTTCGTCCTGCAAGTTCTCACTGCGGAATTTAATGCTGGGAATATCCGTGATCATTTCCTGTAGAAACAACTCCAGATCGGATCCATGCAGTTTCCGTTGCATCAAGTCAAAGTTCAGCCGCGGATGTTGCAATCTCCAGAGCATATGCAGCGCATCCGGAATATGGCTAACATGGCGATGCAGCAGCGTCTGATCGTTGACACTCAGCTTCCTGAGAACAATCTTCAGCATGGCCAGATCCTCATTTTCCCGCTCGGAATCACTGCCACCATCCAGCTCGTTCGAATTCGTATCTTCCTTTCTTGGCGAAGGCATTTTGCAGCTTAAAGTTTATGCATTTGTGTGTGAGTTGCTAAATTTGCTGTTTGTTTTCAAAGTGGGAAATGTTTTTGTCTAAATTGTTGAAGTAGAACAGAACACTTAGGGCTACGTTGTTTTTTTTCCCTAAAATATGTATCTCTTTTGGTTCCTGGTCACAAAGTGCAAATGTTTTTCGAGTTTGCCCCACTGCAATACAAGAAATTCAAATGAAATTTTCCCCCAGTTTGCAGCCAAAGACTGGTGTCACTGCTACCACCCTGCTGAGATCGGATGCTAACGAGCCACGGATATGTTTTCATTTCAAACTGATTTTGTTTTATGGTCCCAGGCATGGGGTCCGCGACCTAATCGACGGGGACACTTGGGCCGCTCCAGTTGGACACCACTTCTCCACATTTCCATCTCATCTCGGGCGGCACTTCTTGATGCTTCTCTGGGCCAGTCCGTGTTCCAAACTCTTCGCTAATGAGCCGACGAGTTGTTCGGAAACTTATTTATGACACTTGACTGCTCATATCTCGGCTTTTGTTTCCCAAACATTTTGCTGTGGCATCAATTAGACGATTGGTTGGCTGCAGTTGGTATTAAAACAAGTTTCACAATGGAAACGAACGAGAAAAATCACAAAACTAGTCGAAAGTGTATGTGTGTGTGTGGCATGCGTCGCTGCTGGAAAATATGGAAAATTGAAATGTTTTATTAATACACTTCAACAACTCTCGATGCAAGTTAATTAAATAAATGTTTCTCGGTTTCCTCGGCGCTTTATTGCTCTTGTCGACAACCGTTGCAATTCTCGCCACTTCTGACAGCTTGGACAGATTCGAGGAGGCGAATAGGAATAGCTCGCCTTTGGGTGGCAATGCGAATCACAGCGAACCCCACCCCAGATGCTGATGTGATTGGATTTGCGAAAGGTGGAACCATCCAGGCTACCAATTTGTCCGCAACAGTGTGAACCACATTTTAAAGAAAAAATCAAGACATTTTTAAAGTAGTTCCTTAGATTTTACAAGCATATTCCATCTCTTAAACTGTGGTTAGTCCTACTAAAACTATACAAACCATTATGCAACTAATATACATTATTAATAATATAAGATTTAACTGCTTGGATAAGTTAGCAATTATTTGATTGCACTTAGTTAATATAGCAGTCATTTGATTTTAAATAAATTGCCTCTTACTTTTTCCCATTAAACATTGAAAACATTTTAATAAACTGTAAAATGTATGTTATATCAATTTGTTTGCAACAAATTTCTTGAATCTATAAAGTTTTCATATAACTGCTAATTGGATGTGGCTCATTTAATTCAAAACTTCTTAAATTCCTTCATTAGGCGCATTTTTTCTTTTAAACAAATAAATTGGTAATTTGAATATTTAAACGTGTTCATATTCCACATTTTTTCCATCATACCGAATCTGCCTAACCCAATCAACAAGTGCTTAACATTTTATTTCTTCGTTTACTGGCCTTTGGCTGGAAAGGAATAGCGTTTATGGCCTTGTCCGGTGGGCCTTTGGAGCCAGATACAACTGTGCAGATACACATGAGATACACAGATACAGATACAAATTGCGCCTGCCCGCATTTGGGGCGTTTACATTTGGCTTTAACCACCGCAACCCGTTTAAATGTCTTGAAATCCGAAATAGTTTGCATCTGGCATTTTTCGGGTAAATATTGTGGGAGTCGAGCCAAATGGCAACCTTATATGTGCTACCGCACTTATTTGGTGACGAACCATTTTAGCCAAACTCAGATCCTGGCAAAATTGAATATTGCCCTATAAAAATACTACAAAATTCCCAAGTAGGATTGTAGCAAGCTACGGTCACACATGATCTGCTTATTTCCGTTCTCTTTTCGTGAAGGCGTCATCGAGTGAAGTTTAACTTTGTGCAAAATTCATGAATAAAAATCCAAGAGCATCGTGTGATTTTGATAAGAGTTACAAATACTGCCAAAAGATAGTTTACTTCAACTGCGCCGCTGCCGGTCCCACATTTGGAGGCAGAAGACTTTGTGGCTGCGTCGCCAAGGCGGTTTGTATTGTTTTTCGCCCTTAACTTTTGACCACGCGTGAAACTTACTGTGGCTTCATCGATCGCAGAAAGATTTACAACTGCTTGCATCAGGGGCACCCACCGCGTGCAGCGCAAAGCTGGGCTTGTGCTCTTCTGGCGACAGATCGCTGGTCAACACACCCCCCCCAGAGTTGGCGTTCTTTTTTCTACTCTTCATCGCCGCAAGCAGGAAGCAGATCGCCGTGCATCCATTTTATGCACAAGTGTGAAATTCAGCTTGGTGTCTTCTTCATCCGTGCGCATTCTGAATAATTGCGCACAACACGAGCCCCAGGCTGCTGGCCTTGTCGCTGCGTATGCTGCGAACCTGAAGCAGCCGCAACACGATTGATCGTGTCCAGTCTTAAGTATCTTTAGAATAGTTTTTCTTATTTCTGTTAATTTTACATAAAAATACTTACTTATAAATTTCTATGATTCTAATTTAGCTGAACTTGTGGGAGATCTGACAAGTATATATATGTGATTTTCCCGATTTATATTAATATCTACAGCAAATCATCAATAGTCATCAGGCCTGCTGACATCGATGGAAAGTGCGTGAGTACTGAACAAAAACAATAAAAACACCCAAGCATATATATGTAAAAAAGTCAGACATTCCTAAATAGTATGCTTTAAAATACATTGCCTTAATTAATAGTATATATAGATCTCTTAATTTAAAGAAGTTTAAAGTTTAAATATTCATTAATCATACATAATTCTAATGTAAAGTAAGCCAATCAGACAAAAGTAGAATGTAAACTTAAATACCAATATTTGCATTCCTATTTTAATTATTTTTCCTTTATTTTATTGTTGATAAGCAAAATTACTCAATAAGAGATTTCCTTAACGTAAATAACGTAATTTTTAGTTTAAGGATTAGGTTTAGGAAAATGTATCGGAACATTATCTTTATCTACAATTATATGGGGTCCAAAATGAATTAATCTGACGTCTTGTTGGGCACCAAAGGGTATGTGAAGCAGTGGTTGTATTAGGGTGGAGTCCGAATGGATTTCACAGGTAGGGTGGGTATAGAATAAGGCCAATAACATCTGGACCTTATCTTCAATAGGTACACTTTCTTGTCCGCTTCTTAACCGTTTGGTTATCGTTTTTGAATCTACTGTATCTCTGTCTACAATATTGTAGCTGTAACACTCTTGTTCATCTCAACACAAAACCCACGCCCATTTTCCCTGAGCATGCCGGTCAAAATAGTAGACAGAGTGTGTTGGGGTGGACAACGCTCTATGAGTGTGTTCGTTACAGTTATAATTGGCGCCCAAACGTGGGACAGCCCGATGCCTGATTAGGTACTTGTCGTTTGACAACCGAGCTTCCCGTTAATAAACAATCCATCCACTTTTAGTTTCAGTTAGGTATTTCATATTCCGTCCTGGAATTTATGGTCTCTGGAGAGTTCCGGAGTCATACCGGAGGAAATGTTATGCTTTTATATGTTTTTTTTTCTATCAGTTCGGTAATAACCGAACATTATGGTTAAAAAACAACATTCTAATTTGAGTAATTGATTCTTAGGAATTATAGTTCTGATTTAAAGTCGGTTCTATACCAGGATTTCACTATTCAAAAATTACTTCCTTATCATTTAGGATTGAGATTTTTTTAGCTGGATAGATTCGGTTAGTTACTCTTCTAAGTGGTAAGAATTCATAAATAAATAAACTACATTTATTTTACAACTCTGTATGCACACTCCGTTAGCTTTTCGTACCTATTGAATTATACAACCTACTGCTTTGCTACTCAGGGTAAGACCCGCAGGTATTATTTTTGGTCGCTTAACTTGTATCTTTTTGTCGCTTAGCGTTGATCGTTGGATCTTAGCGCTTACTCATTATCCTTTTTTCGCTTATCTTTGATCGTTGGATCTTACCGTTTTTGCCTACTATTGATCGTGTGATCTTATCGCTTATTTTTCTTATTCTAACGAGAGGAATTGTTAGACTTTATATATTCTTCTAGAAGCTTCGAAAATGATGATGAAAAGTAATGAAAATTTAGTTGACGTAGACACTGATGCGTCGCCGCAAACAGGGTTGCACAGAAAATTTTGATGACTTTTTGGATGCAATGATTTCTATTGCAGATTCCCTTCGTGAACCAATGCAGGACAGTGAGATTACTGTAGAAGTTCGTCATAATCTCAAACCGGAGATCGAGCACGAATTACTGCACATAGACACCCCAAACTTAGCAACATTGCGTAAGGAATGTCATCGTCACGAAGACTTCTTTCGAAGCACCCGGACAAAGCCAATCCAATGTCCGAACACAAGCAAGCGTTTTGTTAACGCAATTCTGCAGGAAAATGATTCCGAAGATCAGTCTGAGGAAGAACAGGATGTTGAGGACGAGATTTGTGTCGTTAGGACTCCTGAGAAAGTTAAGTGCTGGAACTGCGATGAATCAGGTCACGGTTACCAGAATTGCCTTAAGACACGCCGTATTTTTTGTTATGGTTGCGGAACACCGGAGGTGTATAAGCCCAACTGCGCAAAATGTAAATCGGCATCGGAAAACTCTCAGCAGGGCATTCGTTATGCGAACAAAACGAATGTCCGCCGTTAGCCTCGAAAATACAAACAGAACCAAATTCTGTGGCAAATGATGTTCATTCCATTCTGCCTTCAACTCAACCTGACGTATCTGACTTTCTTTTGAAATATGGCGTTCGTCATATGTTTACCGGTGCATATGCTCCACAATCCAACGGAGCTGAGAGAGTTAACCGTTCTATAAACGCTGCTTTAAGAGCTTACATTCGCTCTGACCAACGCGAATGGGACGTGTTCCTCAGTAGCATCAACTGTTCTCTTCGTAACTCGATTCACCAATCTGTTGGTATATCGCCTTATCAGGTTGTTTTCGGTAAACACATGATATCCCACGGTAATGACTACAAACTGTTGCGCAAATTTAATTTACTCGCAGAAGGTGACGTAAAATTATCAAGGACTGACGAATTTCAAAGAATTCGCTCCAACATTGCCAAACATTTGAATAAGGCTTATGAGACAAACCAAAAGTCTTACAATCTCAGAGCACGACCCAGATCTTTTGAGGTTGGTCAAGAAGTTGTTAAAAGAAATTTCGTGCTAAGTAATGCAGCGAATAATTTTAACGCGAAACTCGCTCCTGTCGGTGTTAAGGCCCGAGTCAAAGAAAGGATTGGTCAATCAATATATCTCTTAGAGGACATGAACGGCAAGGAAATTGGTAGATTTCATGCCAAGGACATTTGGTAATTGCTTTTGACTCCTTTTTCAGTTTTTATTGTTAGTCACAGGGACTAAAAATCAAATCTGTGGTTGTGGGAGTCGAGCCAAATGGCAACCTTATATGTGCTACCGCACTTATTTGGTGACGAACCATTTTAGCCAAACTCAGATCCTGGCAAAATTGAATATTGCCCTATAAAAATACTACAAAATTCCCAAGTAGGATTGTAGCAAGCTACGGTCACACATGATCTGCTTATTTCCGTTCTCTTTTCGTGAAGGCGTCATCGAGTGAAGTTTAACTTTGTGCAAAATTCATGAATAAAAATCCAAGAGCATCGTGTGATTTTGATAAGAGTTACAAATACTGCCAAAAGATAGTTTACTTCAACTGCGCCGCTGCCGGTCCCACATTTGGAGGCAGAAGACTTTGTGGCTGCGTCGCCAAGGCGGTTTGTATTGTTTTTCGCCCTTAACTTTTGACCACGCGTGAAACTTACTGTGGCTTCATCGATCGCAGAAAGATTTACAACTGCTTGCATCAGGGGCACCCACCGCGTGCAGCGCAAAGCTGGGCTTGTGCTCTTCTGGCGACAGATCGCTGGTCAACACACCCCCCCCAGAGTTGGCGTTCTTTTTTCTACTCTTCATCGCCGCAAGCAGGAAGCAGATCGCCGTGCATCCATTTTATGCACAAGTGTGAAATTCAGCTTGGTGTCTTCTTCATCCGTGCGCATTCTGAATAATTGCGCACAACACGAGCCCCAGGCTGCTGGCCTTGTCGCTGCGTATGCTGCGAACCTGAAGCAGCCGCAACACGATTGATCGTGTCCAGTCTTAAGTATCTTTAGAATAGTTTTTCTTATTTCTGTTAATTTTACATAAAAATACTTACTTATAAATTTCTATGATTCTAATTTAGCTGAACTTGTGGGAGATCTGACAAGTATATATATGTGATTTTCCCGATTTATATTAATATCTACAGCAAATCATCAATAGTCATCAGGCCTGCTGACATCGATGGAAAGTGCGTGAGTACTGAACAAAAACAATAAAAACACCCAAGCATATATATGTAAAAAAGTCAGACATTCCTAAATAGTATGCTTTAAAATACATTGCCTTAATTAATAGTATATATAGATCTCTTAATTTAAAGAAGTTTAAAGTTTAAATATTCATTAATCATACATAATTCTAATGTAAAGTAAGCCAATCAGACAAAAGTAGAATGTAAACTTAAATACCAATATTTGCATTCCTATTTTAATTATTTTTCCTTTATTTTATTGTTGATAAGCAAAATTACTCAATAAGAGATTTCCTTAACGTAAATAACGTAATTTTTAGTTTAAGGATTAGGTTTAGGAAAATGTATCGGAACATTATCTTTATCTACAATTATATGGGGTCCAAAATGAATTAATCTGACGTCTTGTTGGGCACCAAAGGGTATGTGAAGCAGTGGTTGTATTAGGGTGGAGTCCGAATGGATTTCACAGGTAGGGTGGGTATAGAATAAGGCCAATAACATCTGGACCTTATCTTCAATAGGTACACTTTCTTGTCCGCTTCTTAACCGTTTGGTTATCGTTTTTGAATCTACTGTATCTCTGTCTACAATATTGTAGCTGTAACACTCTTGTTCATCTCAACACAAAACCCACGCCCATTTTCCCTGAGCATGCCGGTCAAAATAGTAGACAGAGTGTGTTGGGGTGGACAACGCTCTATGAGTGTGTTCGTTACAATATGTTAATTATTTTTTTAGACTCAGCAACGCCCATTCGCAGTAGACTTTCGTCATATCCTTGATCGGGGATACATATATCTCCACTTGATCGAAGAGACCTGCAGCGATGCTTTCTCATTAGCGGCTCATTAGGCTGGGATATCGACGCCCTCGACGCCCCGCAACCAAATCGCTCAACACGGGAAGCTTGTTATTATGGCCTGGCCAACTGATTACAATACGCCACGTTATGCGCAGCCAATCCAAGTTGCAAACTAACCAGTTGGCCTGCAATTATTTGCACGCGAATAAACAATTCAAAACATCTCTGGGCGTTTATCACTGCCCCTCGACTTGGCCAAGAAGTCGCCGCAACTTGCCACTTTGCTGCGCCTGTTGGCGTTTAATTTTACGGCTTTATTAGCAGGGCCATCGTCTGGCAGATCGGCCAGTCAACGATGGTAATTTGACGGCCCCCAGGGCTGCTACCACCTGCATTCAGCTGGCTGGCCACTGCTTTCAGTTCTGAGATTGAGCCACTGGCGGCCAATATGAGAGGGTTACTCCTGAAGTCGGCGGCAGACACCTCTGGGAGGTCTTTGATGTTCGGGGACCTTAATTTGTTGCCTGTACGCCGTTAAATGGCACTTCTTTTGCAGATGCAGAAGTAAGCAAAAAGTTGCTTCATAGTTACCCAAAACAGATGATTTTTGAGGGTGATTCGGACTCATATGGTTGTTACCTGCTCAACCCAGAAAAATTGAGAACGAATGAAACCCAGATCGTACTCAGTGGCATCAATCAGTGGTATAAATCATTCACACGAGAAGAATCCTTTTTTGATTTCGAGACGAAAACGATCTCAATTTCAATATTTTTAGAGCATATATCGATATCGATCTGCGCATGCTGAGAAATCGAACTTGGCTGGATTTTGTTATCGATATCGGTTTTTTTTCTGAGTGCATTCTTTAAATACGCAACTGAAATCTTACTTGAGCTATTTCTAAGAAAGTTGTATTTACATTCGTTTACTTTATTAATATATTCATTGTCAGGTCTCTGCGGACTTTGAACCCGAATGTTTCCTTACTGCCATTCAAACAGCTACTTTTTTGATTGTTCAAATATATACATATCACTAAACCAAATCGTCGGAATCCAACTGCTTTACAGCAAACAGTTTATCAATCACGTTGAATCTTCAGTGCCATTTGGTTTGGGGTCTTGTGGGCAAAACTTCCTCTGGAACTCCTTTGCAAATGTCTTTATACTCCCGCCACTTGTTGGTTTTGATTTATGCACACAATTTGCGTTATATAAAACACGTATTTATGCGGTTGGATCTTAAGAGAGGCTTACGGAATGTTATCCCCGATTATGAGCGGGAATTCAATTGGAAAACGCAAACATTTTGTTTGCAGCTTAATGACCAGTCGTTGACTCGGTTACTTTATGCCATGCGCCAGCACCGAACAGCATTCAATAATGGTAATAATAATAATAATAATGATAGCAACTGTAAGCGCGTCTTTCAGTGATTTTATGTGCCAGCAAGTACGGCAGAGGACGGCATAGGATGCCTGGCATCCGAGTAGAAGGCCCAAAACCGGACTTGTTATTACCAACATGTGGCAATTGGGATTGGCTGTGGCGCATGCGTGTGGCATTTTCATGTCGAACTGTCAGGCCGAGAAGACAGGCCTAAAGTCTAGTGACAATGTTGCCCTAGACGACAGCCCCACTCCTCCCGATCTTCCACTTTCATCCCACTAATTACCAGTTACACCTAAAAAACGCCATCAAAGTGACATTAACTTCTATACTAATTTGGAAAAGAAATGCGGGAGGAATGGAATGGCATTTTTCGATTGACAATAAATTCTAGAATGTTGTAACAAACTTGAATATATTTGATTTAAGATGCTCTTGTGGTACCTCAACTTTTACTAATACAAGTCAAGTTGCCTTTCCAAAACTTCATGGTTTAGCATTTACCATTTTGATGGTTTCAACATTTTATGGACCTTATTCAAAGGTTTTCAATCTAGGTAAAGATCGTTAATTTGTCTGTTTATCTTCTCGCATGAACAAAATACCAGAAAAACGTTTCTTACAACTATATGTAGATCTATAAAAAATCTCCGATTTTTAAAATGCAAATTAAGAAATTAAGGCAATTCGCATGGCCATAAAATAAGCAGAAGAGACAATGGAAAAGGCTGAGGGAAATTCTGGGCCAGACGCCTCAATTAATAACTATTTGGCGGTAATATCGATCTGAGATAGTAAACTTTATCGCCGGATTGTAAAAAATCAACGGCACGCTGTGTTATTGGATCAATTATTCAGTCGAGGAAGATGAGAATCGCTATCGACTCTAATGAACACATTACATAAAATGTTGGTTTTTATGCCCCACTTCGAGAAGCGGGTATTCTTTTCTCCGCCCGTTTCGTTTTTGTTCCAGCTTTTTTACTGGACGCGCCAATTAGAAGGGCTTGGACTCGGGAACTCGGTTTTAATGGCAATGGGCCAAGTCGAGTCGAGTCTAGTCTGGGCTTTGGTTTTATTGTCTGGCTACTGATCTGTATCTGTTGTATTACTCATATTCTCATGTTACCAATGTCGAGGCTTGGGCCAAAGAAATGTGGCCGCTCCTCATCAGTTCGGTCATTACTTGATTAAGTTCATTTTGCGGCCCAGTTTGGTACTGTTGCCCCCTTTGGCTTTTTGTTGCTGGCGTGGAAAACCGATATAGGTAAGCGATACTAACCGCTTTTCCAAGCAACCAATAATGCAAGGCGTGTGTGTGACAAGTTGCAGTTGAGCTACCAAAGCTACATAAATCGCCGGCTTATGGTGGCTAGCATTTCACCTGCTCGAAACGATTCATAACTCAGCACTTGATTGCATTCACAATATTATTTGACTGACTTATACGGAAGGAGTTATGACCGGTAACGCATCGAATTTCAAACAAACATCGATGCGGTTCAACGGGAAAAATCTTCGATCTCGTCATGTTCAATCAGCTCAGCTCATCAATCAACCGAAATCGAAAATCTATTTTCGCTAATATCGCATAATCTTGATTACTCATTTCCGGCGCACAAACACTATTGTCAAAGGCAATTGCAAGGGGCCAAAGATCATCGAAAAAAGGCGAACCGGTGGATACCCTACATTTGCTTTTGCTACTCTAGATGATTTCTAAGACAAAAGAATGTCAAGTAATGCGTTAAGTATTGCAAATAAGTAGAAAAGTCAAGAAAATGCGCTCAGTCATCGAGCTTGAATCAGAATCCCAGACAAACGGAGACCCACAGACCGTCAAGTACTCAATAATTCAGAGAAAAAAAAAAGAAATATATATATAAGCAATAAAACCCAACAACGTTGGAAATAAAATGATCAATACGAGCGACGTTTCTGAAGCAGGGGGTATACCAGAGGCCAAGAGGAATCGACAAGTAAAAGAGCAAAACGCAACAACGAGAAATTGAAAAGCCACAAGTCATCTCAGCTGGTGGCTTAAAAGGCGCGTGCTAAGCCATTCATATTCATAAAAAGAGCCACAGCCAGAGACCCCAGAGCCAAGTGAAGCTGAGCTGGGCGAAGAAAAAAATAAATAAAAAAATGGTAAAAAGAGTAAAATATATACATATAAAAAAAGGATTGGCCAGACCTGGACTTTGCGGGTGAGGCAGCCAGCAAGCACCAGCAGCAGCAGCAGCCACAGATCTGGCAAAAACTGGACTGAAGAACCCAACGAAAGCCAGCGGACCTCAGGAGACAGACAGTCACTGGGAGACAGGCGGCGCAAAGATTCGGAACGGGGCAGCTGGAGAGAGACCCACGACCGAAGACCCAAAGACTGAATGTCGGCTACAGTTCCGCAATGTCGCCGGGCGACAGCATCAACATCAACTCAACATGCCTTCTCCATACCGTAGAAAGCAGCTCACGGCGCAGGAGAAAACAGAAAGGGGGGAAGAACGAGGGTATATGGCAAAAAGTCTACTCTTCTCATAATAATATTATGATGTGATGTGATATACCCCCAGAGGGAAGTACTATTAAATTTGTAATATTTTATAAAGAATTAGCAGCTACATCATTTCATAGAACTAAGCAATTCTTCAAACCGGAAATACCAAATGTTCTAAAAAATACTAAAATACTTTTTATATTCATGGGTTTTGGAAGAAACTACTCATTTATTCAGGAAATATTTCATTTTTTGATTTTAATCATTTCCAGCTTCAAACTATTTTATAAAAGAAAGCAAATAGTCGTATGTACAATGCTAGTTGCTATCTAAATACTAATCTTTGGATAGTTAATGTCATACAAATCCACAATGAAGAAAGGTTTACTCAAGTAAGTGATACAAGCAATGTGACTTGATATTCACTTTCATTGATAGCTGATTGGATATATTTGAAATAAATATACAACTTTCTTATATCTTGCTGTTAGTTATTACTTCATTAATCACTTTTAGTTCCTCTAACCGAATGTTTTAGCTCGGTTTAAGCTCTTAGTTCGATCTCCACATTTAGGGTATTCAAGAGCCTGACAAATGTGGCTTTTTACCCTTTCATATTTGTATCTGCTGCCTTTTTAGGGATGGGCATATCCGATTTTTTTTTGTTACAGCTACAATTTTACGGACAGACTGCGTCTGCTTGGTTGTTGTGATTGTTGTGGCTGTTGCCGTTGATTTTTTTATCTTGTAGTCAGTCAGTCACAGTTGTTGTTGTCATGGTTGTTGTGTTGCCCCGATGTTTTTTTTTTTGAGTTACCTTTGGCTGGGCTTTTGGCGTTTGGTTTCCATAGGCTGGCTGTGTGATTTACCAGTTTGATTGATTGGATTAGGTACTTATGTTATTAATTTACTTCTATTTATAAACAAGCCAGTTGGACAAAGGTCTTTTCTCGAGGGCTTTTGCCTGCCCCCCTGTTCAGCTCACCACCACTCCCACAAATTTTCAAAGTTTTCATTCACAATTCAAAGAGCGACATTCGATGGGCCTCCCATATCCATGAATGGTGAATAGATGCTCTTGGCCTGACAAATTGTTAACCGAGTGCAGTTGACTTGAGCCCGTCGATTAATGCCTCATTTCCGGCCAACAAGCCGCACTGATGATGATCAGATCGGTCGCAGCTAATTTATTCTCACTTTTCCATGTCAAGTGTAAAGAAATTAATATTTCAGCCGGATTCGCTCGGCTTATCAGACCAAAACAACACTGGCATCTGTGGCATCTCTAGCCAACAATCGTAGAGCAATCAAATAATCAAATCGTTTTCAACACTTTAGTATAATTGTAAGTTATTTAGCCGCATTTGCATTAATCGATTTTTCGGCATTTTATTTTTTGCGATAAGCATCAGTTGCGAGCGGAGACGAGATGAGTCCCAGATTTGTATATTCATTAATTGAGGCACACAGAAACGGTACAGCCAACTGATCAGATCATGGACTGATCATCATGCTGCCGCAGCAACAAAATCACTGATAAGCATCGCTTGGAACGAGGGAAAAACGTCGAGAAATGAATTCAACGGATGATGATCGCACTCGGCTGGTGGTCCCTCACTACTTTTTTTTTATTTTTTTCGGTGTTGGCCTGGTCAAAATGTCAAACTTCTTCGGGCCGAGTGGCCATCTCATTAGCGTGGCAAGTGTGGAGCAGTCCGAGCCTCCGATATCGACGCCCTGGCCAGGTGTAAATGTAAATGGTCTTGGCCACGTTGACACGTTGCACTAGACTGCTCCACATGAGGGCGCTTGGTGGAAAGTCTGCCAGGCGGCCATAAAATGTCGGATATTTAATTAATTATCATTTTGGTATTTTACAACTATTTATTAATCTTAACGAAATTATCTCTGGCCATCGATCTGCAGACTGAAATTGATTTTTGTCTGCAGAAATCGATGTTTTGTCTGTGTATTTAAATCAAAGAATTTAATTGTCCCAGTATCATAAATCTATAATTTATTTTGAAGATCGAAAGTTGATATAATTTTTAATAAAAACTCTTTTCTATAACTTAGAAATTCCCAAAATGAACATTTTTTAATTAGTTACTGAGTATTAAAAACTTTATAGTTAGCTTTATGACTTTTTTGGGAAGAAATAAGCGAATTGCTATCTTAATACAAATAAAAAGGGAGTAAACTTAAACCATTTGATGCGTGTCAAGTCTTGGCCATTAACTTGGCACCATGTCTCCCACAAGTTACTTACTTTCGATGCGCCAGTAATGAACTTAGCCTGGCTAAAATGGCTAGAAAAAAAGGGTAGACTGTGGCAGAATGGCAAGACGACAGCACAGCGCACAAGCAGACGCACTGGAGCGTCGCAAATGCATTTTAGCCATTTTGTTACCCGCTTTGGTGACGTGTCGGGATGTCCGCCACGCTGTTACCAGTTCTCAGTTGCCAGTTATTGCCTTTGGGCGTCACTCCTTTGGGGATCAGCGGAAGGAACGACATCAGCATCAACATCAGTTGCAGCAAGAGCAGCAGCAGCAGCAGCACCCATCTCAACATGACTGGATCTCTGGGTTTGGGCCAAACCCTTTTTCTATTTCCGCTCGGCTCTTTGGGAGATCCAGAAAGATAGAAAGATGGCAGTAAGCTCCTCTTATCTGGCTGTTGTAATCGAAAACATAAGACTTTTGGTCAGAACGTGATTGGAGCACTGTTAAAGGAAGTAGAAGATGTGGGTCTTTATTCTTATAGAATGGAGCATGTGAAATTACCGGCTTTTAAATCAAAAAAGTGCTAATGAAGAAAGTGGAATCTTTAGTTATAAGATATAAAACATTGCTAACACTTTTTGTGTTTGTATATAAAAAGAATAAACCATCAAATTGTAATCAGTTAAGATGCTTTAATAGCCACAGTTTATAGTTATAGTTTATGCTCTTTTTTTTTTTTACAAAAATGCGAATCAATGTAATATTCGTTTACAAAAGATAGTTGATGTGTTGTCAAACAGAGCTGAATAGTTATAATAAAATGTCAAATATACTTGTTCTTCAATCTCTGAAAAAATTCCAATCTAGTTTCTTACTAAATTACTGTTAAAAAATGCGATAAATTTAGTTAATCCCTTCAGATTTTTCTATCCCATTGTTGTTGCTGCTCGTGCCAAACCAAAAATTTGTAAATGAGGGCCTAAAACGGGCATAAAATTAAAGGAACAAGGCGGCGCAAAATAAAAATCGGCACACGGCAGTCGTAAAGTAAATGATCAGTTCTCGAACGAACCGAGGAAACGGAGGGCTCCTCCGGCGATGGTATATCGTCTTTTGGAGGCCCCATCACCTATAAGGCCCAAATACTTGGACCCTTTTGCGTGTCTCGCTTTGGTGACATTCTCGTTGTTGAATTGTTGTTATGGCTTTTCGCTGTTCGGCTTGCTGTTGTTGGTTGCCGCGTGTCATTTTCGAAATTATATGTCACACTTTTGGCGTTAAAACAGGCACACGACCGACCAGCCAACCAACCAACCAACCAACCAACCAACCAACCAACCGACCGTCCAGAAAGTCCGACCCGTTTCAGAGTCCTGATTTTTATTGTCATGTTTTGATCTTTCTTATTTTTTCCCCACTGCGACTGTGTTTTTTTGCCTTTATATTGTTGTTTTCCGATTTAACTTTTTGTTTTAGCCATCGTTGTTGGGTAGTTGGAATCGGAGTTGGAGCTTGAACTTGAAGTCGAGGAATGCGCATAAAAGTTTTTATGTTGTCAGCCAAGTTAAGACGACGGCTGTTGTGCGGCTTAAAGATGGTACTTACCCGTGGCACAACTCAATTGAACCGTTAAATATGTGTATTCAACGAAATCATTCCGGATGATGCAGACAATGGAATCATAAATTCTTGCCTCCACTTGTTGCATTCGTTTCGTTGTGTTATTATGGCCCTTTTTTTCCTCCGTTTCCCAGTGGCCAGTGAAGCGTTTAATTTGAAATTTGTCGCAAACGCTGGGCTGTTAATCAAAGTCCGTAAATTGAGTTGGTGAGTAGGTGGTCCAGGTTGCCATTGTTTTGCCCCTTCAAGCTGTCCATCAATTTGCATCATTTATATGAAGATCGCCCCCATGTTGGAGCCATGAAATGGTGCTTTTTACATTAGTTGGCCTATGCTGGTAGCTTTTGTCTTTTGGGGCCTAAAAGAAATCTGAAATTTGATTTCATTTCGTTGCCGTGGCTGTGGTTTTGTCGACAACTCGTTAAAGTTGTCAATAAGTGCACCATTTTCGGCTTCTTATCAGCAAACTCAGAAGATACGCACTGAAAAGCCTGGGGAATTTGAAACTCAGCCAACGAAAACTCAACATCTGAACAATTTAAATGCTAATTTGCCGATGCGGGAACTTCGTTTTGTTTTGGGTATGTTGTGATAATTACCTCAAGTTATTTTTATTTATATTTCTTGAGATAGTGCTCTTTATTTTCGACGTCGCAGGAGATCGAGTTTTGTTATCTATGAGCTTTTACATTAAATACCGTTGGGGGAATTTGTAAAGAAATGCTAATTTCACGTCGTGTGTGTGGTCGCCAACCAAACTAATTGGTTTCGACGGATCAAAAAGAAAAAAAAAAGAAGCCCAAGACCTGGACCCAAAATAAATTTCCTCCTAAATGGCCAGCTGATAAGTGTAAGCAGCCAAACGAGCAGGTGAAATTGGGTGGCCGTTGGAGGAGCGCGGCGATCATCTGGCCACGAGGCCAGCTCCTAAGCAAGTTATTAGGATTCTTGTCACCTGGGCCGAGAACAAATTTACATGGCAACCAATAATTGAACAGCAATTTTCCATTTTCGCCACAAATTGCCAAGGACGTGAGCCGGAGTTGCAGGAGCACAGGAGCGCTGAAGAGGGGCTGGTGGGAAAACTAAATTGATTTTTACACCTGAGGACAGTCGGAGTGTGTGTGCACTGGGAAAAATGTGGGGTCTCTTACTTAACAAAATATTCAAAATAAATAAGGTTGAAATTATGTGCAAAATGGAATAAGTTTTTAGCCTGTCCGTTCGTATGTCCGTATGTCCTTATGTCCGTATGTCCGTATCTCAGCAACTATAAAAGCTAGAAAGTTGAGATTAAACATGCATTGTATTTGTAACTATTTCATTAAATTTGTATACTTTTAACAAGGATGTTTAATCTAACATTTTTGAAATGAATTTATATTGTAAAATATGCTGTTTTTTTTTTTTTTGAATGCATGGGTATGCAGAATCCACGTTTGCCTAAGGACACACAGAGAGTGGCTCGAGTTAAAGTCAAGCCAGATTAGCAGCGACCAACACATGTTGCTGCTGCCGCTTTTGTTGCTGCAGCATTTGTATTTGCTGCTGCTGCTGCTGCTCATCAACGAACGTCGCACGCAAGTTGTAGCTACAAGTTGAACATGGGAGTCGCCCATGCCCCAAAAGGGACAGCAGGATGGGGGGCAGGAAGGATTCCGCTCCAAGCGGACCCAGCCAACAGCCCAGTTCCATTCCCAATCCCAAACCCATTCGCAGTCTCCTGTTCAACGGCATGTTGCAATTTTAATTGAACCAGCCATTAATTAATTTTAACACAAAGGGTTCGCCAGTAGAAAGTGGAGTTTCAAGGCTAAAAGATGATTTTCAAAGTAACTAGTATTAAATACCAAACTTAATGTTCAATTTCCTACCTAATTAATATGTTTACTTAACAATTTATTCTATTTTTCTGACTATCTTTGAAGTGTTTAATAACTGAGTTATTTGCTTGCGTATCTGAGGGATTCCTTTTCTGTACTCAAATGCAAATGCAAATCCAAATCGGGCGGCAATAATTTCATGATTGATGGCCGCGTAGTTCGGTTAACGGCGGCTGTTGATCGTCGATCGAAAATAGAGGATTGTGCAGATCGAAGATCGAGGGGCTTCGCCATCCAGGCGATCCATGCGATCGAGCGATCAACCGTTGGCAGGCTTTCGCATAAATAATAATGGACTTGTGGACCAGTTGTGCTAACATGGCTTGTGGTTAGCGTAATAATTCATTGGCTCCTGCAATGGGGTCCATCATTAGGCAGTCGAAACGGCTACTGAATTTGCGATCATCGGCGGGGTCGAAAAATATAAATCGCCACGTAAAGACTCATCATCGGTATTTTTTGAGAGATTGAGGAAGCACCTGAAGATATCAGCCTAAATCGCCAATCTTCGTTTTGGATCTGTGAAAATTCGGGGCGTGCTATTGGATCGATCGGTTCTATGGTCGGTCTATGCAATCACGATAATCAACATTAATTG
Source organism: Drosophila mauritiana (assembly GCF_004382145.1). NCBI lineage: Eukaryota > Metazoa > Arthropoda > Insecta > Diptera > Drosophilidae > Drosophila > Drosophila mauritiana. The sequence continues at coordinate 8,853,574 of NC_046670.1, forward strand.
TGAATCAATAAGTGCACGCCTGCCTTGCTTCATTTACTCTAGGGGCGGTGGGGGCGTGGTTCGGGCTTTGATAATTGGTGCAAACGTGAGCAGAACGCGTTGCCAAGTTTGTTTAAAAACCCATTAATTAGTGAGCATAATTGCCGTAGCCGGATTTAAGATTAATTGGAATATGAAGATATGACCAAACGATTTTCATGTGACAAACATTGGCCAAGTCATTAATTAAAAGACCATGTTTATACTTACTTTTATACTTTTAAAATTATTTTTATAGACTACATTATTAACATTGTATAATTTTGTTTTTTAGTTTAGTTTAGACCACTATTACTATGTCTTATATCTACGAAGCCATCTTTATTGTACAAAAACTTAGTATACAAGCGTAAAATTAATTTCCACTGGCAGGACTTGCGATTTAAGAGGCCTGGTTTACTCGTGTCGTTCGTAAAAGCCACTAGTTCATCTCTGGCTGCGGAAAATCACCGGGCAGGTATGGTTAATTACCGGGGAGCGAGTGAAAAGTCGGGGGCCCAATGATGTGGGGCGGCAGTTAGCAGGAGGCTGAAACGATAGACGAATTTAATTGATGTCTGCCAGGCGACTGGCGATATGTGAGCTATCTATTTAATGCTTCGATTTTAATTCTGTGCCACTTCCTGTCACTTCGCAATAATTACCCAAAGGAGCAGCACCAACTGCGTAGCTCCGCAGCGAAAGGAGGCAAAAGGCCTAAATATATATGCATATACGTATGTATGTATGTATGGGCATTTCTTTTATGGGAAATTATTGCTATTTTTAATGCAAATGCGCTAATTACAAACACTGATAAGGCAGGCGGGACCCGAAGGCCCGAGCAATGCATTAATTAGGAATTCCAGCGATCGCTGGCCAGGAGCACAGTGCTGGCACTCTAGCCTTTTTCGAGCCAATATCAATATTTTACTATTCAAAAATTTAGAATTTTTTAATATTAATATTATTAATATATGAAAGTAACAATTTATATATGCTGATCAAAATATTTTTAATGTAAATGTCTCGACTATCAGATACCCATTATTCAGCTTTGAGTGATCATAACTTGCTAACGAATAGTACGATCCTAACAATATTTGGCATGGAGATGGATATTGGCATGGATTGTCCCATCTGGGCTTTAGTTAAAACTTAAAGCTTTAAACTATATCTTAAAATGTGTGACAAAATGTAGTTTTGTAGTTCCTACTCTGCTAAAATTGGCTACATTTTTGCCTGGACGCCTGACATCTCTGCGGGAGTATTACCAAGTCCAGTGGTCCACTGCTCCACCAAGTTCAGCAGTATCGAGTGTCTAGCGGCGCCTTTGGCCAAATGCAAAACGCCCGCGGCACAATGCTCTGTGACAAAGTGGCACGCTTCCGCAAAGTGTCTCCAAAGTGGTTCGGGCCCAGTTCGCTACGAAAATGTGTGCAGCGGAGCAAAGGAAAAACCGAAAACAAATTAAATTGATCTAGTTTCTTTATGGCCAAGAAAGCTTCTGTGCATCGTGGAGCTCTGCGAGCTCCTCCCTGGAGTTGCGGAAGAGACAACGACCGATGACAACGACGACGATGAAATATGTGGCCATAGATACGCGCTACTTGGGGAATACTTTTGGGGCAAGGTAGCAGCCATCCGGCCATCCGGCTACCTGGCTACCTGGCCACTCGATGGCTCCCAGTGCCCGGATCCCGGTGCCCTTAGCGCGGAGTTGCTGCTAATGCATCGGCAGCACCCATGATGAATTAGTTTTGATTAGGCCAGACGCAGATGCAGATGCAGTGCGTGCGTGTGCGTGTGTGTGGCTATTCTAGTGGCTATGCCAACTTTCGCTGATCTGGCCATAATATATCAGAGCTGTTCAATTAGTCAAATGTCGCAGACAGTGCGATATGGCTGGGCTTATTAATAGCGCTACGCTACCGACCACCGAGGGGTCTGGGGTCTCTAACCCCAACTTGACATTTCCTTAACGGGTGCGCCTAGAGATCCAGAGTCTGGGAATGCGGGTTCTCACCAGGTTATAAAAGTGTTTCAGGCTTAACTTGAAAGTAGCTGAAGAACTCTAAGGTTTGCCGACTCAATCTGGAATATACATAGCAGTATTTAATGAACTTTAAGTTAGAGTCAATTAACTCAGTGGTCGGCTCAATCAATCCATTTATCCCCGAACAGAAGAAGTAATCTAATATAGGCAATAATAGTTTTTTCTAATATTTTCAAAAAGAAGAACTTCCCAGCAGCGAATTACCATCTGCAATTGCCATTCAACTTTTGCTTCGAAACCGATCAGTGTGTCAAGTAGAGCTCGTGTCGATGTCGTGTGTTGCATGTGGCATGCAAAGTTGAACTTGGCTTAACTGCTGGCAATTCTATTTATTTACGAAATAAATCACTAACGGCAACTCATTAGCAGTTAAGCAAAGATATTAAGCCGAGGCAGGATGGAGATTGCCTGCATGACATTCCTCCAATCCCGGTCCTTTTTTTGTGGTTTTAAGAGCTGCAAAGAGGCAGTCCGGTTTGCGATAGTTTGCGCCCGGTTGTTGAGTGACTGTTCAGCGACACCTCGCTGGCAGATAGTTGGTCCACTTCCCAATCCACATAGCCACATAGCCACATCCACCTTCGAATCGCTGGACTCTCAGCCAGGTATCTTCTTCGCGGTACCGAGCGATAAGCCATATTGGTGTCCATATATTGAAGCTACCGAATGGCTAAGATGAAATGTGGCAGCTTATCAAATCGAAATCAATTTGGTGCATATCGGGCATGCCATCTAAACACCTAAACATGTCAAATAGGCGCACTTAAGACGACAACTACACATGTGTGTTATCCTGCCCAGACTGCCGACAGTTCATCACCTTGGCTGTTCGGCTAGCTGGCTGAATGGCCAGGGATTCATCCAAGAACTGGACCCAAAGAATGGGGATTACCGCCGACTGTTCGCCGGCTCTATATTCCGAATAATTTTGTTTGCGCCTGTCATAAGCCAAGACTGCGACCGGGTAACAACTGGCCATTGGTAGCCACAGCTCGCGGCTCAAATTGTACCGCAAGCCCACAAATCACAAGGCGAACCTCCAGCTCCTCGAGCTCCTCCAGTCCGATCTCCTCCAGCTCTTCTCGCACCACCTCACTCCTCGGCTTTTGCTGCTGCTGCTGCTGCTCTCGTTCGATGATGATTGCTGTGCAGACAAGAATTTCTAGTTTCGGCCAAGGCGAAGAACCTTAACTGTGGCAATCGAGAGGCCGAAGACGTGGAAGCCGCAGCCGTGAAAGCATTTTGCATTTTCATGCCCTATTCGAAGAGGAATTCCCAATTTACTGATGGGTTTGTAAGCAAAAAGTGCCTTAGCTATCTATTAAAAAAGAAACTGCATTTTCATAGAAGTTGAAGTTTTCTTGATTTGCCTAAAATTGGTTGCTTTAGTTTTGTATTATCAGTGTAGTTTAATATTCATGCCAACAAAAACAGAGGGCGCCAATTTTTAGTTTATCACATTTGGCGAAACTATAATATTGTTCAGAAGCCGTGCAGAATATTCTGTGAATTAATGAGCAAACTTGTTGTAATTTGATACACTTGTTCGGGGCACAAAACTAAAAAAATCGAAATAAAAATAAAACAAATTTGAAAAGTTGAATAACAACTTGTTTAAATACAACCCATGTTTATTTTACATTTCATTTAAAATGTATAAGTAGTCGGTTTAGTAGTTTGTATGGAACCTACAAAAATTATATATGATATATGTGCATTATAAAACGCAATATTAGCTCCATAAAATAACAATGCAGTGTAATTTGTTTTCATATTTTCCATGGACCTGTAAGAGCATCTGGGATTCTTCGCTAGCTGAGCACTTTTGGTGGCCTTTTTGCATTTTTACGATAGAATTGCGCTCATAACTTTGGCCGCATCCCCGAGACATTGGCTGCTCGTCTTTGGCAGCCGGGAAAACTGAAGAATTTCATACCCGACATGCGCCTGTCGCTGCTGGCTGGCAGCCCAGCCGGCCTGCTCCTCTTTTGGGGATCGGGATCGGGATCGGAATCGGAATCGGTGGCAACAGGTGAGCGGCGGTGGTCAGGAGAAGAATCACCAGAGCAACCGACCGGCGCGTTTCGTTTCGTTACGTTTCTTTCTGGTCAGGCGACTTTCCTGCTGGTGGCTGCAATCGCTTTGGAGTTTGGAACATTTCATTAGTTTTGAGTGCTGGCATATATCGTCCGTGTCGTCGTCTTGTGGCCAGCTTTGGCTATTATTTTCAATTTTATTGCGCTTTTTATTGGGGCTGCATTTCGCAGCTATATATGGCCACGATATGGCTTATTGAAACGAATGCCTAACTAATTTATATGACCACAGCGAAATCCATTCGCCGAAACGTGCGAGATGTACATATGTACATTCATACATAAAAATGGAAAGACGGTTTGTTTGGTTCAATTTTAAATTTCGTTTGTTTAATTGGTTCAAAAAGTGTTTTCGCCAAATTTGCATATTTGTTTTTTTCACGTATTTAATATATAATCTGAATATCGTTAGTTTACTTTGACATAAAATATCGACTTATGCTTAGGGATATACATATTTTAGGTGTGGAATTTATAAGAGCGAACTGATATAGTGGAGCAGTTGGATCCTGCCCCAATTTTGGATGATAGAACCGATTCGACAGACTTAACGATCTAAACACAAAGACAGTCTTGGAAATTAGAGTTTGCGTATTGAGAGCCTCTCGGTATTGGGTATACTCATTTGAATGGTAGTTAAGTAACATACTTGATGTGCACACAAAGGACATTAATAAACACTTAGATTACTATGTATTTCAACGCACAAACAAATTATATTTGAACTGCAATGCGAAAACTACAAAAACACACTTTGCAAGCTGCCTCACCGTTTGAGCATTAAATGTATTCGTATTCGTATTTGAATTTGTATTTGGCTTAGCTACGAATAATTGTTGTCTAGCTAAGAATGCATCAATAAAATACATTTATCCAAGTGAATTCTACATTCGTGTAATGTATATATATATGTAATGTATATATATGGAAGAAAAACTGTCCATAAGCAACTTGAGATATAAACACATCCATCTACTTATGTACACAATTAAATACACCTATGGATATAATTAGCTTAAGCCTCGCCCGTTTGGATAAATGACTGAATAATAGTTATTAACACTGAACCATGCATCAAATGAACAATATAAATCACAACGTTTAAAATTTCAAAATCTTCCCTTAGGTATAATTATTATTTTTCCTTTGTCCGTGTTTTTTTTTCTTTTTATAAGCTTCATTATTTTCTTTATGGCACATAAGTTTCACACATTCATTTGCATTTTGGATACTTTGTGACTTACTTCGAACACTATAGACTAGCTAAGAAATGACAAACTTTCAATACAAATATATAGATTAATGTTAAACTCCTTGGGGAAGTGATTTTCAATGCTGGCACTGCCCTTCTTCACCTATTTCCTAGTTACACGTTTATAGCTTATTCGGTCCTAATGCTAATTTGTGACTGATTTTAGCGGCTATGCAAAATATATGTATGTTCACCATTGTTTTTGCTATAAAATAGATCCGAATTTAAAACATTCTCAAACCATTCGTTACTTTCGTTACTATCGTTACTATCGTATTTCAGCTATCGTTGCTCGCTACATGTATGTATGTACGAGTATGTATGTATACATCAACAAATATATTTGTCAAGTGGCACAAGAGTTTCATTTAAGTTTCTGTTTCGGTTTCTGCGTTTTTCGTGCTTTTCCACACTTTCTACTTCGTTTCAAGTTCGTTAGGCTATCATTTTTGAGGCGCCAGACTCATTCAGAATAAGCCGAGCATTAAAATTTCGTTATCTAATTTCATTTATACTTATTTTAAAGGTATACTGTGTGATTCATAGCCATACAAAAGTTCGTAAAGCTATGGAAAATACATAGTTCTTGGAATAAGGTTCGAGTTTAGGACTGTTGGATTGAATTTCTTGTACTTGTACTGCTGCGTATTCAATATTTCTATTGTCTAACACCTACGAAGTTCTTAACGTTTTATGCGATCCTTATTGCCAAATACTACGAGCCGAAACCATCTACTTAGCATGCACCATTCGTTTTCTTTTTTTGGTTTTGAAAATCAATTTTGGACTGAAAGAAACGAACATAACTAATAAATAATAACACAAATGAAATATGTTTTTTAAAAAATTGTTATATATTTTGCAAGGTAAAGTAAACTAATAATATAAAAATTAATTAAACTTAAATAAACGATTACGAACTAAGAAGAAATTCCTTTCTACAGTAGATTGAACATAAACGTATTCAAGATAAATATATGTATTTATAATGTATAATAACATTTCATTTCCATTTGCCGTTTTGATTTCGAATCAATTAAGGAAGTACACTGGGTTCATTTTTCAATTTTAAGTTTTCGTTTCCGTTTCCATTAAACAAGTTTCTCGTTTTTAGCACACGAAAATTCCATTTTCCGATTTAAAAAGTAACTTTTGTTTTGAACTTATGCAATTTATAATGCTTAGAGGAAAAACTGATATGCTAAGATTTGTGTGTGTTGTTCGTTTTCGTGTATTCTGTATGTTAAAACCTAAATCTAAACCTTTAAGATAATAAGTTAATAATTATAATAGATATACATACGTATATGTATAATTAGTTTAAAATGCAATAAATTAGTGTTTGTGTGTTTTGTTTGTGTTAGCATTTTTATAAAATGAACATTAGCTAGGCAAAGGCGAAAGGATTATAATTTTTAAAATTATTACTGGTTACTTGCAGTTATGTAAAGAAATTAAAATTAATAATTATTACACATGAGATCACAGTATTAGAGACATAAGTTAAATATTTTCCCATTTCAATTACATCGAATATAGTTAGTAATCATCAATTTGCTTTAGTTAGGCTTTGTATGGTTAGTAACTCTGTTTGCTTGCTCGATTTCTTGATTCTTAATTTCATGATTACTCGATATCTCGATTTCCTATCCTGACCATTCTTGGATGTGTGAAATATTATCTAGGCTAACTGTAGCATATTGTATCTTCTCTACTATTTAATGTCTTGCATAGATTTTGCTGATAGCACAACCCCGTTCCTACGACTATAGTTCAGTATACACTAAGTGATTATTCAGCATCAGCGATTGATTCCCCTCGACGGATCGCCCCGGATGAGCTCTACTTCTCCTGGACGCTGACGTTGTCCTTGTAGAAGAAGGGCTGGCTGGAGTCCTGGCCCACCCACACGTAATTGAACTGCCTGGGACTGGTGAGCGGCGACAGGGTGCCATAGTCGGATGTCAGCTCGAAGGGAAAGGCGCTCTCGTCGAGATCCAGGGCCAGGGCCAGACTCACTTTCTGTGTTGCAGCCGGAGCTGGTGTGGGAGTTGGAGTCTTGGCCTGGTCAACGCTGGATGCCGAGTTCTCTAGTCTCTACATGCTCGCACTGGAGGTGACTATGGCCAAATCGGCGGAGTGCAGCAGGTGATGCTGCTGGTACTGCTGATGTTGCTGCAGGCTCAAATGATGCTGCTCCTGTTGCTGCTGCAACTGCTGCTGCTGCTGTTGTTGCTGCTGCTGCTGTTGCTGTTGCTGCTGCTGTTCGCCGCGCACCTTCTCCTTCTTGATGCGCTGCTTCAGGTGCACCTTGGCGTGGCGCTTCTTCTCATCGGATCGAGCAAACTTCCTGCCGCAAATGTCGCAGCTGAAGGGCTTCTCGCCGGTGTGGGTGCGAATGTGGGTGGTGAGGTGATCACTGCGACTAAAGCTGCGCATGCAGATGCGGCACTGGAAGGGCTTCTGGCCCGTATGGATGCGTATGTGGCGGGTGAGCTCGTCGGAGCGGGAGAACCTACGGTCGCAGTTCTCCACCGGACAGGCGTAGGGTCGCTCATGCACGGGCGTCTTGCTTGGGCGATTGGGATACTTGCGCGGCTTCACGGGCACCAGTTTCAAGGGCACAGTGCTCTGCTGATAGACCTGCGACAGGATCTCGTGTCCCTTGCTGGTGGATGGACTGTACTCGGCCAGTTGCACTGCTGCTGCTGCAGCAGCGGCGGCAGCAGCTGCCGCCGAACTGCCACCGGATCCGCCGGAATAGCCCGTGCCATTCGAGCTGGGCTGCATGTCGGGATAGTTCTCCTGCTTGGGTATCAAAACGCCCAGAGCGGCATTGCTGGAACTGGCGGATGAAGTGGGTCCTGGCAGCACCAGAGTCTGCTGCTGCTGCTGTTGCTGCACCTGCTGCACTTGCTGTTGCTGCTGGGCATAGTCCGCTGGTGAGTCAAGCCACTGGTATTTCGGCTGTGATCGCACATACTGTTGCTGTTGCAACTGCTGCTCGTGGCTGCTGTGCAGGTCACCCAGACCCGGGAAGCCGGCGGAGGCTCCGGCGTAAGTTGGCGGCGGTTGTTTCAGCAAGAGAGGTGTGCAATCCATGGTCAAGCCCAAGAGCTCGGCGTGCTGTGCCGCCGCTGCTGCTGCAGCTCGTCCATCGTCGTAGGGCGAGGGAGCAGCTCCTGCCGCTTGCTGTTGCTGCTGCTGCTGCTGTTGTTGCTGTTGCTGCTGTTGCTGCATGGTGGCATAGTGAGCGGGCAGGCTGAACAGGGGCGGCTGGAACATGGTCTTGTCCGGACTGGGCAGACCCCAGCTGTTGCCCAAGCTATTTGAGGGCGGAGACATCGGTCCGGTCAGGACGCCCAGTTGTGGCGAGGGAAGTTGCTGCTGCTGCTGTTGGTGTTGCTGCTGTGCTGCGGCGGCTGCTGCGGCAGCTGCTGCGTTCATCGCGTTGCCTGTGGTGGTGAAAATGCCACGATATGAGATTTTGCTAGCCTGCTGTTGTGATTGCTGGTGTTGAATGGCATGTTGCTGATAGTGTTGTTGGTGGTGTTGTTGCTGCTGCTGGTGTTGCAGTTGCTGTTGTTGGTGTAGCGGCTGTTGTTGGTGTTGCTGCTGTTGTTGTTGTTGCTGTTGTTGTTGGAGTTGTTGTAGCTGACTGTGATGGTGGTGGTGGTGATGGTGATGATGGTGGTGATTTGGCAATTGTTGTTGTTGGTGTAATATTTGGTGTTGTTGGTATTGATGTTGCGGGGAGCTCATGTGTTGTTGTTGCTGCTGCTGCTGCTGTTGGTGACTGTGGTGGCAATTGCTGTGGTTGCTGCTCGTGTTGTTGTGTTGCAGCTGTTGTTGTTGCTGTTGGTGTGATTGTGTATGGTTGCCTGGTGAGCCAACGCACTCGGTGTTGCTGTTGTTGCTTTCGCTTGTTGTCTGTTTGCTTGTTGTGGTTGTTGATGATGATGTTGTGGTGTTGTTGTTGTGTTGTGGGTACATATTACAACTATTATTACTTGATTCTTCCTTGACAATGGCCAATGCTGGCGGAGTGCTGCGCTCCTCTTTCAACGGACTGCAATGTGACAACACGGGACTGGCCACAGATATCACCTGGGGTTCCAAAGATAGATCCTCGGATTCGATGGAACCTGCAATTGAGGGACAAAGGATATTTGAGTTAGTTTAGTGGTTCTTCTTAAAGGGATACTTTCATCCTAATGATTTAAAAGTCATAAGAGTGCAATATTTCTTGGACCTAAGATCTGTTTTGTTTTTGCATAAATTTCTAAAGAATTCCATGCCGCATTATGACAGAATGAAACCCTCTGGCTGATATTTGGGTTATATGAAAAAGTAAATCATTTGCCCTGAAAGCCTTGATTGCTGGTGTCGCTTGAGTTGCTGGTGTTGCTGCTGCTGATGTTGCTGTTGCAACGATATCAATCACAGTTCGCCCGAACGGCATTGGCATTGGCACTGGGCAACTGCAACTGCAGCTGGGCGCGCTTTGATTTCGCGGAAATCGAACGACACGGGAGGTCGCATCATCGCTCATCGCTCATCGTGCCCAGAAGGCCAGAGGAGCAGAAGTGCAGAAGCTGCCAGTTGCCATTGGGGGCCAGGCAGCAAAAGTGTCGGCGAGAAGACTAATTACGCGGCTACCAGGCCGGGAATATATCTTTCCAGCTCTGCTCTTTTCCTACCCCCGTCCCCCTTTTTTTTACTGCTCACGATTGTCGTCATTAATGCCGCTTGGACTTGAGCTTTAGCCTGGATATTGATTGAGTTGCAATGCGCCTAATGTGCTGCGACATCAATCTGGTTTTCGCAATGCATTGGGATTCACAGAAATTTTCGCGATAGCGTTTCTATTGTTCCATAAAATATATTTGCAAGCCAAAGCAAATTATGTATGTGTGCCCCCAAAGCAAACAAAAAAAAAAAAAAAAAGAAAGAAGAAAAAGTTGACAACAAATTATGTTTAATTTTGTGACAGGCCCGAAAGCAGACGCATTCCAGTCTGGCCAATATGGAGCCTTGGTCGACCAGCTCGTCCAAACCCTCCAATCCGAGTGAGACATGGCCAGCAGTTTCTCGCCAGCTTGCCAAGTTTGGCGATTAAATGCCGCTCCATCATTGTCATGCAAATTGTTTTAATGGATTTTCATTTGAAAATTGCCCATGTCTATGATTTCTGCCGTTCTGCTGCTTCGCTGTTCTTTCTCTAGCGTTTTGGCCAAGAAGTCGCCGCTGCGTGGGTTGTGGCCAGAATTTACGAGTGACATTTTTTTGGCTTCTGGCAAACTTTATAGCTAAAACATATTTTAGACCCAAATGAATCTGGTATATGTTTTTATGCATTTTCAATGGATCTACACGCTCTCGGCGAAAATTTGTCATTCTTTTGTGGCAGCGAAGAGAAGAGCAATTAAACTCAATTGTTTTTGATAGCAGCAGCAGCAAATCTAGTATACTTTATTTGCTTTGCCTTAATTCAATTAGAAATGCAGCTCCATATGTCCGTAGATATATACATAAGTATATATATACAAGTCCGATATGGTACGCGTATCTGGGGGCAGCGTCTGGTGAGAAAATTGCGCTCGAAACATTGACACTGAACGGAAATGTTTAATACATGCGCCGCTGTTGTTGCCTTCTCTAGATTAATTAAGCGATGTTGTTGCTGTTTCTTTTTTTATTATTATTATGCAGTCTTAGAAATATGAGAACGCTGCTGCGCCGTGATCATTGCAAAATTCAATTTTATTTGACATTAATGAAAAGTGAGCGCAAAAATAAAACTGAAAATTTTATGACATAAATTTTGTGAAGTCTATACGGCGATATAGCCATTGGGATGTCAACATTTTTATTAATTTATATTTATGTGAGCAAAGACCAAAAGTATATACATATATGCAACTCTTGGCTGGAGGCCGCTTTAAATGCCTCATAACTTAATAATACGAAACGAATTTATTAAGGCACACACGCACACACCAAATAACAAAATCTCAAAATAATAATGAAAAAAAGAAATCCAAAATTGAAAAACAAGATCAACAAATCAGAAGACGTGCAAATAAAGAAATGCCTCAAAAATTGGTACTTGAGCATTTTCGAATGTTAATTTTCGATTTTGAACTTGCGGCTGTGGGGCAAGGTGGCGGGGGCAAGCCGAAGGGAGAAAAGGTTGTGGTAAGTCGTCCGGTGAAAGACAAAGCCGAGATACTTTGGAGTGGCGCAGAAGTAAGTCAAGATATGGGCCAACATAACGACATTTTCTGCGCTCTCCGCTCGAGCTGATTTATGTTGAGACTTAGGACTGACAACGGATTAGTTGCGGACTCCATGCGGACTGCAACTGCGCCACTGCTGCCACTGCAACATGTGGCAGCTGCAAGCTGCATCCATTAGCAGCAGATAAAGAAAACTCACGGCCAGACTTTTCCTATCCCACCGATGGTGGGGCGCAGCCAGCCAGCAGGCAAAACTCTATAAATGTTTTGAGGCTTTTGTGTCCACGATTTATAGGCCGTATTACAATATTGAACTATCTTGACAAGGAATATATATGTACTTTCGCTACGTTCTAAATTAACTCCACTCGAGGATCGTGGTATTTATCGGGCGTCTGCGGTAGTTCCTTTCTAAGGAGATACGAGTAACTACTAACTATCAATAGTTCAACTAACTGTCCAACTAAAATTGTAAAGTATTATGAAGCACAACTTCAACTTTCTATAAGTTTAAGATGATTTCAAGATGTTTATATGCTTTGTATTAATTATAATTCCTTATAAGATCTCTCTTTATGAAACTACCTGTCCAAGTCTTGCATAGTCTTTAGTACTCACCAGTAATGGGCGGTGGCTCCACGACGGTGGTGGGTCCGAAGAACGAGGGAATATCGCTGGACGTGGTCACCGGTGTGTTGAGGTCACCCGGCAGCGCCTCGATCAGCTGCTTGTGGGCCTCCACCTGCTCGACGGCCGAGGAGGTGGGACTGTGCTGGCCACTGGTGTTCAGCAGGCTGAGATGGGAGGCCGAGCTGCGTCCGCTGCTGGCGGTGGCGCTGGGCTGAACGGCCACGTGTCCCGGACTGCCGCCCTGGGTGGGCGTGGCCGTCTGGTTGCGGGCACGAAGCACCGAGTTGTTGGCGGATGCAGCGGCGGCGGCTGCAGCAGCGGCAGCTGCCGAAGCGGTGGTGTAGTGGAGCAGCGAGGACGACGAGGATGCGGTCGAGGAGGAGTTCTGGGAGTTGCTGCTGGTGCTGGCGCCGCCGTGATGACTGCCGCCGAATTGGGCGGGACTCAGGTAGGTGGCCGTCGACGGACTGCCGCTGCTCTGGGCCGCCGTGCTCGTCTTGAACAGACAGGTGTCGAAGCTCAGCACATTGAAGTGGGCGGCCGCGGCCGTCTCGGTGAGCAGGAATGCGTGATGCGTTGGCGCCACCAGGGTTTCAAGCCCTTCCATGATCATGGCCGCTGATGGAGTTCCAGGGGCTACGCCGCCTGCAAAAATAGAAAGAAATTCAAATTAATAACTTTAACTTAGGTATTATATATAAGTTTGCAAAGTAACTATTTATAACTAGAATTTATACTTAAGTTATGATGTGCTTATAGTTTCAAACTAATTTTTCCGAACTGATATATTTCTGTTAAATTTAAGACGAAATGTCGAGTGCAATCAAAGCTGCTGACCGCAGACGGACTCATGCAAAATCATAATTGCGAATGCCGCGCACTTCGGCTTTCAATTGATTTGCCACGACAGCTGTTCGATTGCATAACCCGTTTGGTGAATGAGGAGTGAGTACTTGGGGTCATCAAGTGGCGAAATTACTTAACAATTTAATTTGCCATCGAGTTGTCGTCTTTGGGGATCTGTCGCAAAGACTTTCGCCTCCTGCCTGCGCCCACGATTGCGATCGCAGGCAATTAAATTAAGATCGATTAAGCACTTAGCAGCTCCAAGCCCTGAGAAGTAGAACAGTCGTCTTTCCCATGGCTGGCTCATCATCTTCATCATCATTGTCATCCTCGTCACCCCACAGGTTTGGGATCGGACCTCGATTCCGGGAAGTGGGTCATTCGGTGACCTTACGCAATCCACTGCCGCGAACTTATGCAAGTCTCTCAATTAGAGATGTGGCTGGCCAATTTTTCTAAACAAATGCCACATAAACTTGGCTTATTATTTATTTTGCGGTTATCCATGGCTATGTGTGTTTATCACAGATAAACTAACCGAATTTGCGATTGCCATCTGCAACGAGTTTGCGGCACTGGGTCTGGGTCTTCCCCCGCCATTCGATGTGGCGTCATCCGAGGCTCTCGAGTGTTGTTTTATTTTATTATTTTTAGTTTTTTTTCCTTTTTTGTGTTGTATTTTTTTTTCCGCCGTGGCAAAGGCTTGACCGCGTTGATTTGCATTACAAGTGCACTTGTGTTGACAGGCAGCTATGCGCCAAAATAACTACCGTGCCACGGCGTATCTGTCGGATGTACGAAGAGGCAACATCGGCGGAAGAGTGTGTCCCGCTTTTGGCACTTTTGCTTTTTTCCTCCTTTATTTACATTTGATTTCACGCATAATTTCCATGGCAAAGTGCACTCGAGACGGGCAGCGAGTGAAATTACATTCAAAAACGTCGGGCCGCAGATATACCGACTCAGATACAGCTACAGCCACAGATGCAGATACAGATACATTTACACCGCATCTTGTGGATACACATCTGTGTTGGCTGAGCCCGCGCGTGCTGTGCTTTGTGCCTTTTTGTGTTTTGTTCATTCATAAAATTATGCGCCCGAGTCAATAATTTTTACAGTCGATCAAAGATTTGTATCTGCCTTTATTATTTTTTTTTTCTCTCTTCACTGGCTTGCCACATGAATCATCCGCGGGCGGCCGAAATAAAATCCAATACCTCGAACCTTTCAAAGTCTGAAAAACTGGTTGGAGTAGAGCATCGAATCGAGCCCGACTGCCACCTCTTTGGACTTCTTGGCCCGGTCTTTGTCTTCCCCTGTGGTTCTTAATAACTTGGCTAACAATTGACACTCCCTTAAATGAAAAAAAAATCAAGAAAAACCAACAACGGCAAGCGATGCTGTTGCTTATCTACAGTGGCAACTGCCTAAGAAGATTACGATTGGCTGTGGAATTAAACTTCGACTGACTAACAGCGCAATCGCTTTGGAGATCTTGTTTGGCGCCCATTTACCATTTAGAGTTTTTCCGGCTCAACGTTCGTCTTAGGCAAGTGCCACTGTTTCGAACCGCCGTCTGCGTTTATGTATATTGTAAATCTTGTCTCCGGCCCGGATCCCCTGACTTCTTTCACTCTGCATATTTTTGCATAGCATTTTTCCTGATTTTGTTTTTAGTGTAGTAGGACAGACAACCAACACAACACACGTCAAGATCTCTTAGCCATGAATGAATATTGGCAGTGGCTGTGCGCCAGAGTGAGATGGATATCCGAAAGATACATTTAACGGCTCGATGAGGAAGAAGGAAAAAAAAAAAAAAATAAAGCGCCGAGCATGAAAAAATTGTTATGTTGATATTATTTTAATTAAGTTTTGCCAAACCGGTTGCAGCTGTCGCTATAACTCTAGCCATTTCCATAGTTCCACCTGGAGTTCTATACGCTCTTTTTTAACCCCCCTCCCCCTCCCCCATTATTATTATTTCGAGAGTGTTAACAATCGGATAGATGGGCGCCAATTTGTTTGCTTTGGCAATTGAGGAAGGGGCATAGGATAGGCCATGACTGACCCCCAGGTCCCAGGTTATTTTTCGACTTTTAACCATTTGTTTTCATTGGCAGCACTGAAGACCTCATTGAGGATTAAATTTTGAGACGCACTAAGCGACCTTTGGCTACTTAACGGCTCCGAAAATAAACTACAAGTTTGTTGTCTCGGGGGATCTTGTGCAATACTATACGGTACTCAAATATCGACAGATTTGCATTCACAGCCTTGGTACACAGCACGAAATAACAAAAAAAAAATATCTCAATTAATAATAACAATAATAATACAAGTTTTTGCTTTGTTTTCTTTTGTTATTAATATGAGGAGAAATTGGAGAAACGTTTAAAGGAGAAGGGATGGCGATCATTAGTCAAAGGTGTGTGTGCATGTGTGTGTGTTGGAGGGAAAAAGTATCTTGCAGATACATAGATAGAAAACATGCAAGTTGCATGCGACACGGAGCCAAAACGAAACGATGATGGAATGGCCGGGCGGCAACAAAGTCCATCATTCACACAGCGGGAGCAGGAACCCCATCTCCCCATCTCCCAATCCCCCGTGCACCACCAACCTCCCTTCACCAGGAGTGTCCAACAAGTTAACATGGACAACATGAAAATGTATCTTTTGCCGCCGTCTTTTGCATGCGTAACACTTTGTCACACTTTTCATGCCAACAGCTCTGGTTGCCTGTTTTCCCTCCTCATGAGAACAATTAATGAAAATAAACAGCCGCGGGCCAGACAACAACACCACACCGAATATGTATATTTTTATAAAGATTGCTTTTTCGCCTCTTTGTTTGAAATCATTTTAGTGGGCACTTAAATGAAAATTTTCTTGTTTGACTTGGCAGCCAAAACGCACGAAAAACAAGAAGAAATAATAAAAAAAAACGCACTACCGACGGCAACTTCACGCATTTCGGTCACTTAAAGTTTGAGAAAAATCCAAAGGAGCTGGGGGATTTGGTGTCAAAGTGCCATTTGGCAACTGCGGCAAGTGTTAAGTGAACTCTACGATGACCCGTTCATCGCAGGCGTCGGCACCTTTTGTTTTGATCTCATAATTAATTGCTCAAATACGAAAATTCGACGAAAAGCGATGGAAAAGCTTTGGGATTGATAGATGATAGATGATGGCTCGGTTATGGGAGGTTGCATGTAAATCATTTTGCTAATTGTTTTTCCATTCCACAACTAGGAAGTGCATTAGCGGGAAAGCTTTTGGGCGTTTGGGGAGCGTGACGGATCGGAGGATATGTATGATATGTATGTACATTAAGTGCATTATGTGTGGAATGCAGACGAACGAAAAACATTTGCCATCAAATTGTAAACAACTGAGCTGAGCAGATTGCTCTTTTAATTGAGCACTAAGTGTATGACAATAATTTAATTACAAAAACTGCAAATGGCTAATGCAGAGTGCACTTGTGCTTGGCCACATAAATTCGTTTATACATAGTTGCAGGTCGTAAATTTTGCCGCTTGGCTGTGTCTCTGCGCCCAGGTGCCTTCTAAATAACGTGCAGAAATTTTTATTATGCGTTAAATGAATTTTTATATCTTTCATCTAAAACTGAGAAAATAATATAGTCCGGCTATAGTATATTTATACTAAGAGATGCAGGATTATATTAGCAAATGGCTTCCGAAACTATCAAATTTATTCATAAAACCCAAAGCTTCGGGGTTTTTCAAAATTATTATTATGTTGGATATTATTATTATTTTTTTTAAATTATTTACACAAAATCACAAATTCTCTGATCTATTAAAATCATACTAGATATTTGAAATTTTTTTAAAATTTATTTCAAAATGCCAATAGGAAGTCTCAAAAATGTTTCTTCGCCCAAAATTGAATTTTCCCATCGACAAGGCGGCGCACATAAATCAGCAATTAAATTTATGCTTCTTAGCGTTCTTATAAATTGAATTCGCTGACCAATAATTCAAACAGAATCACAGAACATTTTTCATTAAATTTAAGGAACGACCACAATTTTGGAACTTATATATATTAGCGAGAGTCACTAAAATGTTTGGCTTAACTTCACTTTTTCAACAAACACCCACCTGGATCGCAATGGCACTTGCAGAAGAATTCAAAGGGTTTTCCCTTGTCTTTTTTTTTGTTTTTGTTGCCTTCTCGGCTTTTCGTCGCTCCTAGATGTTCTGCGAAATTTTCACAGTCAGTTTGACGAAAGTTTCGTTCTCTTTCTCACTGCGAGGCAAAAATCAATAAAGCACTGCTCGTGTAATCATCTTATAAGGCGGTTGGCTTTCATTCATGCCGTCGCCAAATGCCGCAATATCCTTTCACTTTTACTTCAGTTTAAGTTTTGATAAGCACGAAATTGCTTCTATGCTTTATTTTTTCTTTAAATATTTTTCTTTTTGGCACTAACTTATTTTTTTTCACTTCACAAACGTTGCTTTCAATTTATATTCCGCGTTGAACATATATATATCTGTATATTGTTTGCTTCTGAATTGGCTTTCTTGATTTCTTGCTAGCTAGCTCGCTTTTTAGATAATTCTATTTCAACCGTCGCGTTTGCTTGTCCGAACACAACTGAGGCACGAGATGCGCCCTCTTTCGGTTTTTATGAATGAAACTCAACATCGCTGTGCGCTCACACACACTGCTTTGTCCGCAATGCCCCTGCTCGGGCGGCACGCGCCTCAGAGTCGAAATCGAAATCGAAAAACTCGCGCTCTCTGTGGCGGGGAAATCTCGCTGCTCATCGACGTCATATGTCTCGAATGTATAGTATATATATGTGTGTGTGTGTGCGAGTGTTGTATAGCCGGCCGGTTTGGCGGCCCGATGTTGATCCAATCGTAGGTCTGGTTGCCTCCCTACACTGCAGCCATTTTCATCGCGCACGCGCACTCCAGCCAATCAACAGTTTGCCAGGCCTTTCCGCCGTGGTGAGTTTCGTTGCTCTCCCACTCTCACTTCGGGCAAGCAACGCTTTTCGACTTCGATTCTCTCCGGTCTCGCTTGAGGTAAAAATAATACAACAGGTACCCCCCATACCATGACCATTTGTGTATAGGTATGTGTGTGTATATCCATCGATTCGTGCGCTTGTGTGAGACTTTTAGCGGCTGGCAAATGTTATGATTTCCCGAAATACGTCATCAGTGTGCGCGAAAATTGCGGCCCATTAGACATAGCAATTTTCGCATCGACGTAAACAACTGAGGTCCATCCGAAAATCGTTTGCATGAGCCGGCCGCCAAAAATGTACCAATTTCTAAACAAATGATTCACTTGACCATTTATGGACAGTTTTTGGGTCGATGTCTGGGATTATTGCATATCCGAGATACTTTTCACGGTAGGCAGCAAAGGTCAGGGTGGGAAATTGTTTGGAAGTATTTTGGCAAGTATCTGTCTTAAACAATTTCACTTGGGGATTTGTTTGGGCAATTTCGAGGTAATTGGGCACTTTTATGAACTCTAACAAGTCAGTTTGGACAATTGGATGCTCTAAAAGCTTTTCGAGAATTCAAAAGGCCAGGGAAGAAAAGTTCCCATGAATCTTCAATCAACTTGGAAGTTACTTAATGAAATGCGGTTCATTTATACGCGTCAGTGGAATCGTTTGATACTGATATAACCATAGGTTCTGTTGACTGATTTTCGTGAGAATTATGTAAGATGGAAAACTTCTTAAGTTGATTGATTTATGTGACTGGTGGAAAATATTTATGTGCTTGACTGAACTTGTAAAATCTCAAGAAATATTTCAAATATAGTTATATATATTAAAAAAATATATATTTTTTTAATAATAACACGAATATGTTGTTGCTATTTTTCGCTCATGTTTTTAATAATATTTTTTAGGCATATTTTATCTAGCTTATATTAAAATTTCCTAACAATGTATGTAAGTTCCGTGTTCCTCTGTTCTTTTTCTGCCCGATTTGAAAATGGACAGCATTTGGAATTTCGGTTCATATGTTTATCATTCGTTCACATTGTAAACGAAACAACAGTTTTCATGTGCTAAGGACAAGGTTGCACGTCAGATGTGCAATGTGCAATGTGCAGTGGCAATAATTCCGCAAATGTTTTTACTGCGAAACATAAACAAAACTGCAGTTGCAAATAGTGCGAAAATAAAATTTGGGCGACGCTGCATAGGAATTCGAATAAAAATCTTCACAGTTTAAGCTTATGGATGGGTTAACTAAAATGGTTCGGGTTAATTAAGAAAACCTCAGAATAATCGAGACACTTTTTTTTTGTATATGTTGATTGGAGCACACGCCATGACCTAAAAATAAACACCTGAAGATATGTTTTCTTTTTGGTTTTTTTGCCGGCAAAAAGTTGAGCGGCACACAACAACTGAGTACGTCAGATATCTGGCGGATACACAAGGGATACGGATACAGATACAGATACAGATATATGCGCCCCCACCCAAAAATAGAACTTTGCCTCATTTGTGAAAGTTTTTTGCCAAACAAAATAAATACAAATCGCTTCGCTCCCGATTATTTTTAACCTTCACATAATGCTGACCGATCAGGGAAATCGAAGGGGGAATATTGTTAAAATAGAGCAAAGGGAAATGGCCACGTAGAAGCCACCTGTAGGCCAACGTACGCCAATAAAACTTGTGCTTTTCATCGTGTCGGTAGCGCGGAAAATGAAAACTCATTACGCTAAATATAGCCAAATCTATTCAGAAAATTTCTATAATTTTTCACCGTACATTTTCGTGTGCTCTGTTGATGTTTTATATTATTCCCGAGGAGCATTGAATGTGGTGAAGGGCGAGAGGGGCGCCTGGGTGCCCCAGCCCCTGACAAAACACCCACGAAAATAGTTTGCACAATCTAAAAATACACTTTTGTGGCCATTGTAAATTATTCGCTGCCCGCTGACTGGCTGACTAACTGAATGACTGACTAACTGACTAACTGACTAACTGACTAACTGACTAACTGACTGACTGCTGCCTGGCTGTCTGATTGCCGATCATCCAAAGATGGACATGGTTGCTGGTTGGCTGCCATTCGGATTCCATTCGCTTGTGGGGGGCGTTCTTGTGACTTAGGAGCAGCTGAGCTGCCAGGTGATGACTCTTGATGACTTAGTTGTTCCAGCACTGCACCTTTTGCCCAATTTGGTGGCAGTATCTCACAGACAGCGCACCCAGGACAGGTCGGGCCTCCAATAAACGTGCCCAACACAGATGTCTACATAAATTGGCACACAGTCATTGATGGTTTTTTTTATTTTTTGTGGTTTTAACAAACTAATTACCGCTGGAAGTTGAGGTGGGCACATGTAACACATCTAATAAAAAGTCTTAGCTTGTGCTTAATGTCAAATAGTGAAGTTTTATGCGAGTGCGACCAATTAAAGTGTTTTTTCTTGCGTTTCTCTTACAATAAAATATCTGTAAAATAATTTAATAAAGTAAATTCAAGGATTACATATATATTTGATAAATTTTCTGCAACTCAGAAACCAGTGCCTTGAAAATACGCCATGATCAGCTAATTTATTCACCCTTTTTGCGTGCTTAGTTCGATTCATGGTGCCCTGCCTATCTGAATATCCAACATCGCATTGATATCTATATCTGTCTATATGCCAATTTCACAGATGTGTGGGTTTCCTCAGCCGTGTTATCGCATTGAGAACGTTGCTGAACGTGCGTGGGTCAATTGCTGAGACGACGGCTGATGAGGCAGAGGCGTTAGATAGTCGCAAGTCGCAACTCTCGAGTCGCAAGCCAGATGACACATGGCACGCGCCCAGCGCAGACAAACAGACACAGACACAGTCACAGTCACAGATACAGATACACGACAGATGCAGCTACAAATATATAAAATCCAAAAGCTGACAAATAAACAAACCAACAAACAAACATTGCCATCAATGCCACCAAGCCGAGCTTGAGTCTGTCCGTCTGTCTGTCTGTCCTTTTGGCCAAGGTCCGCGTTTTGCCGTAAATGGTGAAAAGTTTTGTTAGGGCAACTTTTGAGTTACAGCTCTCGCCACGCGTAGGCTGTAATTAAAAGCGTATTGACTGGCAGTGCAACTCGTTTGCTGCCATCCCGCTTCCACTCCAGCGCATAGATACAAGTGTATCTATGAGATTCACTTGAGTTGCGGCTGTGTGGCTTTCTATTCACTTGTTATTGGTTGGCAAGTCTTTGGATTGCCCTCGCTACTGAAATTGTTTTGTGTTTCTCATTTTTATTTTTGCCCAATGGGGTTTTTGTAGGGTTTTCACTCCGCTTGAAAACGAACTTAATTTCTACTGCTGCTGCTGCTGCTGCTGCGCATTACGCAAGCCAACTTCATTTTGGTTTCGGCCAAATAGGTGAGAGCCATAAACCAATCGACAAGTGGGCGTCGTCAGCGGCTTTGGATTTGAGGTGTGAATAAATTTATATACCTCTATACATATATAAACTTAACATATAATTATTACGAAGTAACCGTTTTGATAGCGCTTAAATTTCCCAACCTGCTAATTGCCAGGACATAAAATATAAATCGAGGCAGCGAGTGAAGTTTAATATTATACACCTTCTGTCCGTATAATTTTCGTTGTAAAAATTCATAAATAAAATGTGGATTTTTGTTCGTTTATATTTTATTTCAGTTAATTTATGAGCATCATAATATGCTTTATGATCTTGGCATGTTGCCGTAAATTGCTGCAGTCAACAGCGAAAAGGGGGGAAATATTGTTGTTCAGAGACACAAATTAGAAATTTAAACATTTCAAGACCCTCAAAAAATATTCCATTGGCTGAAATAGAGCGTTGGGGGCGAGCAGTGGGCGGGGCGGGCAAGGAGAATCAGAGAAACAGAGAGACATCTCCAGCGCCATTTTCCCCCCCTTTTTTTGATGAGAGGTCGGCGAAAAATGAGGTGAGAATTAAATTTGATTTTCGGTTTTTTATGAGTTGTCAGTATTCCAAAACAAGTGCATAAAATCTAGGAAATTAGTAAGATAATTAGTGACACTAAAATTGTTGCAGTTCGACTTTTGGAAAATCCTGAAGTTGATTAGAGTGTGGCAGTTTATGAGCCGTAAAGAAGACATCACTATGAGCCTATCTCGTGATTAAAAGTCTGCATAAATTGTTGAAAAATATGTATTAGTTGTATATCGATTTTTCTTTATTATACATATTTTTCAGGATTTTTAGCTAACACTTTCTCTGCGTTGTCCAATTTGTCAGTCTCAATTTTGGAAAGCGAAAAACCAAATGCCTGGCAATTGTTTAGCAGCTGCCCACGGCAGCAAAGCTCTTGTCTAATTGCAAACTCTATGAGTTTTGGCACAAACATGAATATTCATAAATAATAACTCGGCGCAATCCCAATTAGGAATAAGCCGCTCGACTCAGCCTGATTGGTCGTCTGGTGAAAGTGGGTCAAATGAAATGGCATCGGAAATAGATGGCACGAATGTGTTTGATAAGTACTTCATATGCGCTATTTATGTTGAATGCTCATGTTTTTTTTTTTGCGTGTTTTTGGCGCACATGAAAAACATGGCAATCTTCTAAATATAAAACGCGTGGCTCACACGAACTAATTTTAAAAACGCTTGTCGATGAACATATTTAGACTTGGCCAAAACAAAAAGCGAAGAATCGCAAACCAAAACAAATCAGAAATACGTTCGTTCATCTTTATTTTATTATTATTATGGCCAGTGATGCGAAGGGTGAGGGGAAATTGGCTAAAATGCCCAATCAGCTGGCCGAAAATAGAGAAAATAGAGCAGCAGAGCAAATACGTGTGCCGCCCAAAAGGAAACAAGACCTAAATTGGCCAAAGTCAGCAGGCGGTCTGGCGGCGATCTCGCGATCCGCTGGATACGTCAGCAAACAATCCGAAAGATACAAAAGATGCGAGAGCTGCGAGAGATCCAAGAATCCAATTGCCCATCGCATCGATACTCACGGGAATGACGTGAAAAGCGCCGCGTGCAAATAGCCAAATAATTACAATATAAATTTTCCACGTCAAGTTCATAAATTCTGCGGCGCTTAATCAGCTTCGCTCACTTTGATTTTCCCCCCCAAAATCTATTTATAGGCTTTTGTTATTTTCTAAACGCTCGGTCAAGGTAATTTTAGGAACTCACACACTACGTACACTATTTTCCCAATGACGTTCAATTTTAAGTTCTTTGCGAGATGGGCGAAAATTAAAAATAGCGCACACAATGATTGGCAAATCACATGGGTGGCAAGGAAAATAGACTTTCGGTTGCATTTCTCGTTTTTCGGCCTTTTCTTTTTTTGTTAACAATATCTCCGCTCGTTTTGATGGATTGGGCGTATTGCATTTAGCCGCTCGCTGAAAATTCGTTGAATTCCATTTTAATGGCTTTATTTATGGGGCGTGCATGGGCAGCATTTTCTCGCCTTTTTTTTCTTGATTTTTGTATATTTATGAGAGTGCCGTCTTCGGCCACAAAAAGTTAATCCCACTAAATGCCGTTGATAGTTTATATTACGATTTGTTGTGCTGGGCTAAAATGAAAGATATTGGGGCATTTTAATTTTAGAATTGTGACAAATGCGCATCTTTTTTACTTTAGTGATCTAAGTTCCAGTTTTATGATTGATTTTCATTGTTTTTCATTTGGCTTAGTGAGATAGTTTTTCTCGGTAGCGATTTAGTGGGCTTTTCGTGCTTACTTTGGGCTTTATGAATTTCTCACTATATTTATGTATTGCCGAAGATTTCTGTGCAGTGAGAAGTTCTTATTTTTATAGCTTAAGAACTAGTTCGTTTAATAAAATCCATTCAATTTCTTCACCTCTTTCATCATCATTAGATAAAACACATGCGTCTGACGTTTTGCTGTGAGTTTTCTGACCCAAATTTTCACCTAGCCAGTTGCGAATTATTATGTTATGTTTCCTTATCAATTGGCATGAACGTCACAGATTACAGATTTCAGATAACTGATAACAGATAACAGATCGGAGATTGAACTGCGTACGTGTTACCATATAGAACCATATAGAGATAAGTCGGGCAGCGTCACAGAAGCCGCTCTGAAAAGCATTGTGCGTCAATCAGCATAATATACACGGATATATGGATGTCGCACGGCTAAATATAGGCACACACAGTGTGTAGTATACCTTATAGCTGTTATAGCCGGCGATATCGGGTAAAATGTATATACATATATATCCGTTTGATTAGCGGCACAAAGGGGGCCTGGCAACCCAGTCGGCCGAATGCGAACCAATATTCCAATATTGTCAGCTGCTAATGAGCAGATTCTTTGAGGGGAAATATGTATCTTTTGGGCGCATCCGTGACACACTTCGCAGTTGCATCATTAATTTTCAGTTTTCGTTTCGCCTTTTCCATCTCAGCCATATGGATACTACTCGCTGGCATCTCTGCGGCTAATGACACAAAACTATCTGCTTGTGGGACAATGGGCCAAGGCACACGGCACACGGCTAGAGATACAAATTTTGTCATGTTTACGCTGCCAGATTGCCATTAATTTTATATCTATATAGATATATATCCCTTGTGATGAAAGGCAAGCGGGGAGGTGGGTAGATATACCCGATATATCTTGTAATTTTTAATGTTCGCAGTGTTGTCGAGTGGAATTTTTGATTCAAACTGAAGTGTGTCACGTCTTTTGGTGCTGTGGTGCTGTTTTTATTGATTTAGTGGCCCATTTCCTTGTTGGCTCCTCTGCCTTTTCGGGGGGTAGATATTTTTAGAGGCCCCCTCCTCCATGACGAACCAGAAATTGCAAGCCTATAATTAGCCCCGAAATATCTGTGGAGCACAGACATCGTATAGATGGACCGTGTTTACTTCGCACCCCCACACACACACACACATAGCTTCTGTTTGGATTTGTTTGGCTGGGCGGGCAAGCGACGTCATAGTTGTGTTTTCCTCGAGACTTTCAAATTCTCATGAACTTGACGTCGGCAAATAATTAGCTGAAAGCATTTCGCTTGTTGTTCAATAATAATCAGCAGCTAATACTCGTTACGTGAAACGATATAAA